>NC_142518.1:48782500-50032500 GCF_057876585.1 Rhinolophus sinicus | reverse complement strand
AGATCTCTGTTGGCTTTCCTTTACAGTGAGGAAAAGAATCTTTAGAGGAAAGGGGAGAGGGAGGGAGAGGTGTGATAGCATACAGCAGCGAATGCTGCAGGAGACACAGGGTAATTTAAAAAATAAAATATTCTTCATGAAACATTTAATACAAATACCTCAATCTTAAAGAACACTAGTCATTTGCTAGCAAAATCGAATGTCAGTGGGGAAGTGCTGAGACATTGTGTGGCTGGGGCGGCTGACAGGATGGTTAGAGGATAGACAGGGACAATAGAGACCCTCACTTCAGAGGGAAAGGATGCTGGCTCCCATAGCTGCGTTGGCAAGGTGGTGTTGATCCAGTCTCAGTTTCTCTTCTGAGGTCACTTTTCTTGCCATTACCACTGTCGACGGGTGAACCCTGCTCTCACAGGTTCCCAGGGAACGAGCTCTATGGAGGCAGAGCTATTGTGCAGTACTCCGTGTTTATCATTTTCCCGGCACCAGGATTTGGGGTGTCTAGGAATTACTGTGGTCGTTTGCCAGTCGCTTGTTTTGTACTGCAGACAGAGCCTAGTTTTGAGGAATACAGTTGACAGTTGTACAAAATACAAACACCATGTGGAATTGCCTTTTTTTTTTTTTTAATGGAGTGGCAGAATGTTTCCAAATTTAAACCATGATGCTGGTTATTATTTGTATCTTGAATGTTTTTCTTAAGGTCAGAAATGATGGGAGTATTTAAAGACGAGAGAAAAAAAGTTTCAGCTGCATGGTCGATCAGAGGGCACGTAGAGATGATCTATTTAAATTCTGCGGATCGGTATTCGAAGCATCAATAAGTCATCTAGTTGAGTATTAGACGCTTTTTGTAAGTCACTTCACTAGTTACTACAGCCGCCTCAAATTGCAATGCACTTCCTTCTTCACGGACGGATTAGCGTTTTAACGTGCAAGATTGTAAGAATGCTCTGGCTTCATTCACAACGGAGATCGGTATTCCCTGCATCGCACCCCCCACCCCTTCTTAGTAAATAGTATTTATTGAAATGGCAGGCATTCTGCATCTCCGTGCGGTGATGGGACAATGGGAAATGTGATTACAGATGTAAATATAGGCTCCTTCTAGGAAAAGACATTTAGTAAGTAATCTCCTGAGTGTTTGGGGCTCACGTTACTATTTTCAGACCCCACAGTGGGTAAGAACCCATATCACATTTGAGAATAAGCAGGCAACCAGATTTAATCTGTTATCATTATTCAGAAATTTCGATTATTGGGAGATTAGGTAAGGAAGAGGGCTGATTATTCAGAGAAAAATTGATTAAATATCTATAGCTATAAAATGCATATTTTATATATATCTATCATCTGTCCAGAGAGAGAGAGAGAGAGAGAGAGAGAGAGAGAGAGAGAGAGAGAGAGAGAGAGAGAGAGAGAAATGTGGAGAAAAGTCCACTTTGCAAGGACATTTTGGAAACTCATTTTTTACAAGAATATTAGTGCTTCCAAAATTAGTTGTGATTGTTGTTGTGTTAGTTCTTGGGGGAGGGGTGTTGGTTTCCTGAGTGCTGTTAAAATCTCCATCTCCTATAACTTTTCTTTGAGTACACAACTCTTGTATTTTGCCTCACTCCCTATTGAGGGAATCAATTTGGCTCCCCTGCTTCGAGAAGAGATCCACTTGATCTGGTATTTCATTTTCCAGCTTCCTGCAGATGTGTGTGTGTGTGTGTGTGTGTGTGTGTGTGTGTGTGTGTGTGTGTGTTTTATATCCAAGAACTTTTTGGAATTTCTTTTCAAGTTACAAGTGCTCAGGCAGCCGGCAAAAGAACCCAGACCTTCACCAGATCTCCCTTTGGTGAGTCAGCTCCCCTGGCCACCACTACCTGGTTTCAATTCTGGTGTTACCAGGAACCCAAACTCCATAGCTCCAATATGTAGGGAGTCAGAGCCAGAGAGAATCTAGGAGCTGCCCCAAAGCTCAGTCCACAGCCTGAGTGGTGGAAGGGGGGGCTATCTGGGCAAAAGCTGGTTCTCTCACCTCAGGGGTCACCTGGCTAAAATCTTGGGATGAAGCCCAGTGGTTAGAGCTGCTCTTAGCCTGTAAGATACATCCTAGATAGAGGTGGTTGGGCCAGAACTAAGGTGGGCATGTTAAACTGAGATATGCACCGAGATAACTCGGTGGATGACCATTCTTTGGGCCAAATGGGTCCTATTTCGATAATTGGGCAGACAGTGTAAGGGGCTTATTTTGCCAGCCTCCTGGCACTCACTTCCCTGCCTTCCCCAGGTGCTTGTCCTCTATTTGGAGCAGGATTCCTAGGATAGAGGTGAAGCTCAATTTCCCTGTTTGGAAATGGAGGGAGGGAGCGATGGCCTAGAAGAGCTGGCACCAAGGCAGCTATGTGAGCTGTGAGCCTAGGGGCCAGCCAGCAGTGAAACTCTCCGAATCCCCTGAGACTGGCCAGCCTGGCCAAGAATTCTTGTCCTTGGGCAGCCTGTGTCCCTCGCCCTATGGGCCCCTTGACCATTCCTAAGCCCAATGTCTCCCTCTCTAGGCCAGCACAAAGGTAAAGGTGTTCAAGGTGACCCTTTTCCAGGATACAAGGCCCAGGTCCTTCACTGCCAAATGCTGTATGTTACTGCAACTCTGCCTCAATGGCACCCTCCCTTTGGATGTGCTTAGAAGGGCAGCATCACCATAACTTTTCTTGTGTGTGTTGAATGTGATAATCACCCTAAAATATTTTGTCCAGGCACTAAGATGCTAACTCAGATCACATTGAGGGCAGCAGGATTTAAACCTGCCTGCTCCTCCTTAAAAAGAACAAATTTCCTGTTTTTAACAATTAACAGGGGAAAGAGAAACTTTAGGCTACTAAGGAAACTCTGGACAATCTAAATAACGACACTGAAATTTCTTTTGTACATGCTAAATATTCCTTTTATCTTACTCAAATGATAGTGAGAATGAAGCTCTCTTCTTTCCCCTACCTACCCTCTTTTTACTACTACTTTTGGAGAGAGATTGGGGTTCCTGTTTTCAGTTAAACTATAATTCAATTACATCTGCTCCTATCTTTACCTTTATTTTTTTTAATTTTATTAAATTCATTGGGGTCACATTGATTAATAAAATTATATAGGTTTCAAGTGTACATTTCTATGAAATACCATCTGAAGGCTTGCCTGGCAGGGGGTGTAAGTCAGTGGTAGAGTGGGAACTTATTATCTTTACCTTTAAATGCACTTTTTCCACAGGCATTTGATGTACTTGATGTAAACATTAAATATGCCCTCTCTCCTTAAACAAATAGATCATGAACACCTGTGTGTGTGTGTGTGTGTGTGTGTGTGTCTGTGAGAGAGAGAGAGAGTTTACATGGCTGAACCTTTGCATATCGAAGAACAGATCTATTTCAGTGCAAATTGCCTTCAAAAATGATCTGAACTCTAAGACTGGATTTCAGCTCTGTGGAAACTGAGTCTTATAGCTGTGGAAATTTGATTTTCTTTTAACACCTAGTTGGCAGCTTTGTACAGAACTGTGATTTGTCCTATACAAACACCCACATCAGTGAAAGAGAAGCATTTGTGTCCTCTTCCCTTTCCTTATTCTTCAAAGTAGAAGAACTGCATTTCAAACGTATTCTGTATGTTTTCAGTATTATCAAGGAATCTGCAAAGTTTTCTAAAAAGGAAGAAAATAATTCATAACATGCAAATAGAAACACTTAGGGAAAGATAGAAAGTGTTTTTTTCCTGAGAGTTTACTACTAGACATGGAAAGAGACCAAGATTTCTAAAAACACTTCTAGTCAGATGATTACTCACATTATAAATATGTGTATATTTACTCTTCTCTTTTTATCTCTTTGGAGAAAGTCTCATCCCAGACAACTGGATTTAAAACTCTATTTTATAGTCTATCCTACCTCCATATTTTAAAAGGTGTGACATCTATTCATGTTATTAAAGGAAACCAGAATATAGTTATTTAAGCATTCTTTATAAACTTTTCCAAATACTTGTTTGGAAGTAAAAATCATCTCTGCCATGTACAACATATCAGAAAGCATTGTGTCTTCATGGAATACTTATTTTTGGAGTTCATTGTTGAAAGTAAGTAATGATCATTGAGTAAGCTAGTTCTGATGAATGATGGAGCTTTGTTGAGAAAAATATGTTAAAATGTTCCTAGCTTATGTACTTGTATCTGGACACTGTTTTCAGATGTGTTGGAGTATTTCTGATTTACTGGATCAGCAAACTGCTTTGAAATGACTAGTAGCGTATAAGTAGATTGCAAGTAAACCTAGTGAATTCAGATGATTCTATATCCGTTTAATTTATGTTTTATAGTTAGCTTAGCATTTTGATTTGATTGCCTTAGTAATGTGAATTGCCTACAGCTGCTGATGATACAGCTTTAATTCTGTTTTAAAGGTCATGTAAACATGTGCCTGTAGCATAAGGAATGCAAATTCAATTCCCTTTTAATGTTTCCTCACATTCACTTCACAGCCTTCACCTAGAAAATTAGCGGGATTTAATATAAAACTATTTTAATGTTATGATTTCATTAAAATCCTTTTTCAATGTTTTACTTTTCCTTTTGCAGGGTAAAGAAGTCTTCCTCCGCTTTGCAGTGCATAACTCATACAACATACATCACTCATACTGGAGGCAAAAAAAAAATTTTTTCTGTTAAGATCTATTTACTTTTCCAATGCTTTTTCCTAATCAAGAGCTGAGAACTTAATTTCAGTCTCCCTATAGCTGCAGGTAAAAGGACACAAACCAAACTAGATAATCTAACCACATTTTAAATTGCAGTAAAGATGTCAGAATATTTTGCACATGTGCAGGAGTTTGCAGTCACAAGCAGTTTTGCGATATGAACCATGATCGAAATGAACTGTGGAAAACATATATCAAAAGGAAAAAAAAAACTCTTAAAAAACTCTTAAAATAGAATTGGCATAG
Organism: Rhinolophus sinicus; assembly: GCF_057876585.1. NCBI lineage: Eukaryota > Metazoa > Chordata > Mammalia > Chiroptera > Rhinolophidae > Rhinolophus > Rhinolophus sinicus. The sequence goes on along the minus strand of NC_142518.1, from coordinate 50,027,526 downwards.
AGAAGAAAGCTTTAGTTGTTCCAAATTAATATAAAAGGCATACGTATTATAGCTTCAAGGTTCAATGACTTAAATATTGGGTGTTATGTGGAGTTATTTTTAAATTACTTTAAAAATATGTTATGATCTTGAGACTAATGCAAGATTATGCCACTAGATTATGTTAACAGTTTTCAAAATGTACTTTAAGAAACTGAATAAATCTTTACAAAATATGCAGTTGTTATTGGCAGAGACAGTCATGTAGGGTGAAGGAAGTGGAGATGTAAACACATAGGTTGAAATAAAGTGGAAAGCTTAACCTAATGCTTGTGAAGACATCATTGTGATGTTTTAATTTGTATCTCTGTCATTTATATATCTCTAAGCTAAAACTTGTTCACACTGAAATTTAGCTGGAGATAATGTTTTCAAATATCTTTCTCCTTAAATTGGATTGACCAAGTGATGGGAGTGCTAAAAATATAAATAGAAAAATATTTAAATAAATTGAATTGTTTACATATTGCTAATATAACAGAAAATAAAAATAAAAGCACATATAAATGAAGCCTGAAAATGATCAGTCTCAAATGTAGTTTCATTTGGTATTGAGGGACAATAATTCAAAAGTTTGGACTTCATCTGGAAGATAACTGCAATTCTAGTGTAGAAAATGTGTTTTGCTTTATTTGTGTTTTAAGACTGAGTGCTACCCACAACACATATATAATCATGAAAGCCCATAGAAGAAAAGAGCTATGGTTATTTTAGATGCTGATCTAAGTGCTTGATTTCTTTAAAAATTAAATTTATTGGGGTGACAATAGTTAGTAAAATTACATTGGCTTCAAGTGTACAATTCTATAATACATCATCTACATATCACATTGTGTGCTCACCACCCAGAGTCAGTTCTCCTTCTATCACCATATATTTGACCCCCTTTATCCTCTTCTCCCACCCCCCTCCTCCCTTACCCTCTGGTAACCCCAAAACTATTGTCTGTGTCTATGAGTTTTTGTTTCTTTATTTGTTTGTCTTGTTCCTTTGTTGCCTTCAGTTTTATATTTCACGTATGAGTGAAGTCATATGGTTCTCGACTTTTTCTGTCTGTTTTGCTTAGCATAATAATCTCAAGATCCATCCATGTCGCAAATGGCAGTATTTCATCTTTTCTTACGGCAGAGTTGTGCTTGATTTTTTTTTCTTAAATTGCCTCTGGTTTGATGCTTACACTTTTCAAGCACTCCCCCCCACCCCTTTTTCCTAGTAGCAGGGAACTCAATATACAAAGTTTATATTTAAAGCCTGAAAAAATTGCTATATTTTCATTAACACTATGGACTCTAGCAATGTAATACTGCAGAGATAGTTGATTGGTGATAAAATCAGTATGAAAGTAGTCACTGCTTTCTGTGATTTGGCCCTCCTGCTTTATGTCAGTATAAGTCAGAATCGAAACTGCATGGAGATGGATTTGTTTTTTGTGGTTATTTTTACATAATATTTGTGTTGATGTATATATGTTCTTAGAATGAGAACCATGACTGGAAAAGCTGTATTACACCCAAACTAAAAATTCTCAATGTGCTGTGCCTTTGATAGAAGACTTTCAGTTACATGACTATTTTCTTCCTTAAGGAAATTTAAATTTTACAGTGATACAAGCCCTACGTTTTTGGAATTTGCATTTTGAGCAATAAATTGTAATGAGAAAATTTCTAGTTTTTCATCCTGACTTAAAAGTTTAAGGATTCTACTCACAAAAGTGCCCCTTTAAATAGAAATGGAAAGTAAATAAAATGGAGCTCCAAAACCAGATTACTGCATGGAGGTCTATGAGTTGTGTCTGAGACAGATGATCATCACTCACTCATTTGGTTGTATGCATTTTATGTCACCTTAGTCAGATGATACTGCATCTACAGGTGTCAGTTTCAATGTATATACACATTTTCCTTTGATGGTACTTTCATTTCCTGGTCAAAAAGATACAAAGATACTTCTCACAGTTGAAAGTTAGCTGTGACTACATGCTTTTGCTCCAAAAGAATCTCATTCATGTGTGAGTAGCATGTATCTCAGGAAATAGCTTTGCCTAGAGTAGCTGGACTAAAAATAACATTTAAAAAGGAAAAAACAAACAAACTTCAGCATCACATGTAATCCAGACATGCTGTAATCCACTTACTAAATAGTTAATGGGTATGGTTCTTTAACTTGAGTGCATTCACACACATATCCTGAAAACAAGCCAGGGTAATTTTTAGTGCAGTTAAACCTACCATCATTTATTTTCAGATTCCTTTCAACTGCAGCCTGTTTCCACAATTGTCCAATATCCTATAGCTTCCCCATTGAACAATGGTACCTTCTATTTGTGTTCTGAGAATGAGTGATTTGAACACAAGCATGTTATACAGAGGCAGTTTGTGGCTGATTCTATTAATGTTGCCTTTATCAGTAAGTAGCTTTAAATATGAAGAAGTTTAAATGACTATAATGAATTAAATATGGCATTACAAAACACCTGTTCTTGTCAAATCACTAGTTTACATAGTAATATACATGGAAATTCTTTGTTATATGTATTCAGAGAAAGTTTACATATTTACTTAAATCAACTTCATTAGAACAACTGAGAGAAACAGTGTGTCTGAAACAATGATCCACAATTTGACATTTCCTAATAATGTATGTTCTTGTATGTTCTACTGTGTGTTTTTCTTCGTTATCTTCTTATATCTGAAGTTCTATTCCCACCCCCTTCCCTCGACCCCATGTATTTGATCATTTCTCTAAGTCCCTTGGCTGAACCAATCTCTTTTCATGCAGAGGATAAAAAGAGAAGAACTTCAAAGTAGGTTCAGGTAATTAACAGCTGAGGGGAATATAATCTAAACCATAGGCCCTGCTTTGCACCCAGGCTGGCTCTCTGAGCCAGCCGGCAAGGGAGTGCCTATTCCCTATAGCATCTAAATCTGCTTCCTCTGAACAGCACCGCCAGGCCTCCAGTTATCACATCTGCATTTCAAACACCATAGCTCTGGCATTAATTATTAATTAGCCTACAGTCACCCTAGAGGATTCAAGTTCCAGTCTGCACATACTTATTCATTGACCTCTATCTTAGTTTTTGTTGGGGGGAAAAACTCAGTAGAATGCTTAATAATTTCCTTTCTCTAAAAACTTCTGTTCTATTTCATGGAGGGGAAACAGTATATTTTCCAAGTGGGAATAATCACACAGTGGCCCCCCAAAATTGTTTACAGTAAAATGCTTTGTCAAAGGTTGAGGGGCATAGAAGAAGTGAAATGATTTATAGACAGTATTGTGTTGAAATACACTTTTTAATATTCAACACATTGAGTAGCTGTAGTTTGCCCCCAATTGGGAGACACAGTCACGGGACAAAGCCAAATATTCTTTAGTTCTCTGTGAGAGCAACTGCAGAACTTGTAAAGTAAACTAGATTTTATCCTTGGAAAATACATGTGCATGATCAATGAAACTAGTGGTAGGTGCATGTGAAGGTAGGAATGTCCAACAAAACTATAAATACAAAAATGATTTTTTAAAAAGATAGTCTAACTTTTGGTTTATTTCAAATAGAAATATAAAGATGTTCCTTTCTTACCAGTAAATATTTTAATGTGTAAATTAAATTATTATTACATTTGTGACAAACTACTTCGCCTAAATATGGAAGCCTTTACAGAACAGCATAGAGTTTAATTGAGTTGAGCTGAGTTAGGCAGAACCAGATTTCTATCTCAGCCCTGCCACTTAATAAGTGACCTTAGATCATGTATTGTTTCTGAGAATATGACATACCTTTAGGATAATGAGGATTGCATTAGAACCTATTTCATGGTTTGTTATGAGAATTAAATGACACATTGTATATAAAATGCTCATCATGCTACCTGACATATAGTAATGCTCAATGAGTGTTAATGATTTTAATAATTATTTGTTCCATTATTTTATTGTGAGATTTCTATAGTTCATCTTAATTTGGTTTTACTTAAATATCAGTTCCACATTGTATGTCTTTCTCAATATAGGTTTTTTGCATAACCATGTATAAGCTTGGTCCCTGCTGTCCTACTCAGAAACTACTATCACTAATGTCCCTAATACCACTCACTTGTCATTGTAATTGCCCTCTTCCTCACCCCAAATCCTACTTTTTTGCTTTGTATTCTGGCATTTATTTTGGAATCTAGTCATCACTGCTGCAAATCTCTCCCCTTAATACAAGAGCCCCTGTGGGGCTTTCCCAAACTTTTCAACTTTTATCCTTGGCATGTGGAGCCTCCTTTGGAACCACAGTGCCTGTAAGATGTTTCTTTTCCCTGGAATTCATCCAGGAACCCCTTCCAGAGAAAATGTGACAAGAGTGGGATTGGGGCACAGGTTTTGCTACTTCTGCCAAGACTGAGAGTCTGCTTCTAATACTCAAGTGGAAGGAGATGTCCTGTTTCCCTGAGTATAAATTCAGAAATACCGTCCCATACAAATGAAGTTATAAATGATAGTTAAGGCATGATACTATGAACAATATGCAGTGTTTTGGTTATTTTGGTTTTGTTGTGTAGGAAAAATAATTGTTTTTCTCAGATTTATACATTTTAAAATTCTTATTTTACTATGGTTTTCATTGTCACTATTTACATTGGACAAGTTAGGTTTCAGTCAAATAAATGGATCAGCTGAGGTGGAAATGTTAATTTTTCTGAGCATAGAATAATGTAAAAATGGATTTTAAACAAATAACACAGGTACAGGTATAGAGAACCAACAAAAATAGTCACCTAAAGAATAGCTGTATTTTGGAAATGGTTAATAGCTAGTGAATCAGAGTTCTCTAGGAGTGTGGGGTAAGGCTTTAATTTATATCAGTTCTTACACCAGTCTTCACTTATAATGATAGATTGAAATGAAAGCATCAAAATCATACTTAGAGAATTTTTAGGGATGATTAATATATTGTATGGGAATTAAAATTTTGAAAGATTTCAACAGTGTGGAATGTTAGGATGAAACATTGAGACAGAGAAAGTTAGAGTTAGATGGGTCTTCAAAATTATCTATTAATAAATTAATGCAGACGTATCCTCTACAGTACTCCTGAGCAATGGTCCTTTAGTCTTTACTGGGACACGTCTACTAGTAAGGAGTTCACCACATTCAAAAGTAGCTCCTTTCATTTTGGCAAAGCTTTGTTAGAAAACTGTTTCTTTCCTTTTTATTTTAATTAAAGTTTATTGGGGTGATCATTGCTAGTAAAGTTACATAAATTTCAGGTATACCATTCTGTATTAGATCCTCTATAAATCACATTCTGTGTTCACCACCCAGAGTCAGTTCTCCTTTCATCACCATATATTTGATCCCCTTTACCCTTATCTCCCACTCCCTCTCCCCCCTTACCCTCTGGTAACCACTAAACTATTGTCTGTGTCTATGAGTTTTTGAGAAAGCTGTTTCTTATATTGAACATAAGTCTTCCAACCTTCTAGTTTAGCTAACACTTTCTGTTTCCACATGACATGTATTTAAATATCTGAAAACAATTTATCTCCCCCACCTTTCTCCTTTTTTTCATTCTTAATATCCTCAGTTACTCCACCCATTCATCACTGAAGTGGTTTTAAGATCACTTTCTATATTGGTCTCCTCGGGTTGTTATAACAAAATACCATAGACTAGATGTCTTAAACAACAGAATATTTTTTTCTCACAGTTGTGAGCTGGAAGTCCAAGATCAGGGTGCCAGCATGATCCAGTGCTAGTGAAAGCTCTCTTGACTTGCAGATGTCCTCCTTCTGTGTCCTCACATGGGGCAGAGTGGGGAGAGAGAGAGAGAGATCTTCCTCATAAATCCTACAGGATTAGTCCCATTCTTGTGACCTCATTTAATTACCTCGTAAAGACCATACCTCCAGATATGGTCACATTGGGGGATTGTGCTTTAATATGTGATGGGGGGGGGCACAATTCAGTCCATTGCACTTACTATCCTGGATTCCATACACTTTACACTCAGGTACAGCTAAAGTTACTCTTAAACTGTGGTGAACTAAAGTAGTCCAGGTGAGATCTGAGCAGTGCAAAGTACAGTGGAACTGTTGTTCTTTGTGAACAGTAAACTATAATTTTGCTAATATGACCTATGACTGCATTCAGTTTTTCAGTAGCTGTTTACATAAGATATATAAATGTCCTAATGAGGAAAACAATAATCCCACCGCTTACATTTAACTTTTTGGTGACACTTCTCCATTTTTTTTTACTTTTAAATATCTGTGAGCATGCAAACAAACAAACAAACAAACAAAAACTCATAGACACAGATAATAGTTTAGTGGTTACCAGAGGGTAAGGGAGGTGGGGGTGGGAGATGAGGGTAAGGGGGATCAAATATATGGTGATGGAAGGAGAGCTGACTCTGGGTGGTGAACACGCAATGGGATTTATAGATGATGTAATACAGAATTGTACACCTGAAATCTATGTAATTTTACTAACAATTGTCACCCCAATAAATTTTAAAAAAAAGAAAAAAGAGAGAGGATCAAAATAAATAAAATCAGAAATGAAAAAGAAGTGACAACTGACATCACAGAAATACAAAGGATTGTAAGAAAACACTACAAACAATAATATGCCAACAAATTGGAAAATCTGGAAGAGCTGGTTAAATTCCTAGAAAAAGACAATCTTCCAAGATTGAGTCAAGAAGAAACACAAAATCTAAACAGACTGATTATTAATAACAAAATTAAATCAGTACTCAAAGAACTCCCAACACACAAAACTTCTGGAATGGACGGCTTTATAGGTGAATTTTACCAAATATTCAAAGAATTGACAACTATCCTTCTCACACTATCTCAAAAAATTCGAAAGAGGAGGCTCACAAACTTATTTTACGAGTCCAGCATGACCCACACAAAAAAATTCCAAGAAAGAAAGAAAGAAAGAAAGAGATGAATTAAGAATTTTGTTTAGGATTTTTTTAAAAGTTTATTGGGATGACAATTGTTAGTAAAATTATATAGATTTAAGGTGTACAATTCTGTATTACATCATCTATAAATCCCATTGTGTGTTCACCACCCAGAGTCAGTTCTCCTTCCATCACCATATATTTGATCCCCTTGCCCTCATCTCCTACCCCACTCCCCCCTTACCCTCTGGTAACCACTAAAGTATTGTCTGTGTTTATGAGTTTTTGTTTCTCATTTGTTTGTCTTGTTCTTTTTTTGTTTTTAGTTTATATACCATATATCAGTGAAATCATATGGTTCTCTGCTTTTTCTTTCTGACTTATTTCGCTTAGCATTATACTCTCAAGATCCATCCATGTTGTCACAAATGTTCCTATATCATCTTTTCTTACCATTGAATAGTATTCCCTTGTGTATATATACCACAACTTCTTTATCCATTCATCTATCGAAGGACATTTTGGTTGTTTGATTTCACTGGTATGTGGTATATAAACCAAAAACAACAAAAGAACAAGACAAACAAATGAGAAACAAAAACTCATAGACATAGACAATAGTTTAGTGGTTACCAGAGGTTAAGCGGGGAGGGGGTGGTAGATGAGGGTAAAAGGGATCAAATATATGGTGATGGAAGGAGAACTGACTCTGGGTGGTGAACACGCAATGTGATATATAGATGATATATTACAGAATTGTATACCTGAAACCTATGTAACTTTGCTAAAACAATTGTCACCCCAACAAACTTTAATTAACAAAAAAAATTATTTTTTCATAACCATTGTTTTAAAGCAGCAGTATTTAGAATATAAAATTCAAATTGTGAAATAGTTATATTGTTCAAAGATCCCAGGTGTATTTTTGAAAGCTGTTTAAAACTTTATCCACTAGAATTTTTAATTATTATTATCGAAAACTGAAAATTTATAGAAATATGTAAGTGCTGATTATTGACATACCTATGGAGATGATGAACTGGGATTCTAAATTTCCCGAAGAAAAATGCTTGTGTGGTTTATTTAAAGTGATAATGCTAGATCTACAAGCAACAATAGTTGAGAAATGAAGACTTTAAGATGATTAGTAAAAAACGTGTGTGCTCACATTACTGTATGTAGTTAAATGAATATATGAAAGCACATGGCTTTCTGATTGGCCAAAACAAGTAAGCAAACAAGCAAACAAACAAAACTTATTCCACCACATTTCTCCACCATCTTCAAGTAACAAAAAGGAGCTTTTATGATAGTAGAAGGAACTGAGCATTTGGTATGAATCATATTTGTGTTCAAATCTCAACTCTGTCCCTCCTTAGAGGTATATCAAAACCACTGAAACTCTCTAAGACTCAATTTCCTCATCTGCAAAATGGAGATAAGAAACTGACCTAGCTTTCTGGCTTATCTTAAGAATTAAATAAAGTAATATCTGGATAGTTTCTGGCATAGCTAGATCTGTGCCTGGCACATAGTAAAGCAGTCAGTAAAAGCTAGCTATTTGTGTTATATAACTTTTTTCCATATAAGTGTATTTGCCAACCAGTTTTATATCTAAATGGTAAAAAATTTAAAAAATGTATCCATTTTGGATGAAAACATTTATATTATATTCTCTGATTCATTCATTAGGTTATACTTAACATAACTGGCATGTTTCTTAATGGTCCTGGGTAATCACAAGGATTTCTCATCTCCTTGCTCTGCTTTCATGGGGTGATGCCCTTGGACTACTGATGTGTTAAGAGCTGTGTTTGTTCCATCTTCTAAATTGTTCCAAACTGTACTTTTTCAGATCTTACCTGATATTTTTAGGGTGTTTGTTTGTTTGTTTACTTTCATGGTTAAGAGATGCTGTGAATGTACCTGCTTGTGATAGCCTGGACCTCATTTTCTTTCCCCTTTTTATCTAACCAGTGTTAGGTTCAGAAAACAGAAAATAATAGCAGCTGATCCACATTGTGCTTTACAGTCTACAGTTGTACTTTCATATCCAAGATCTCGTTTATCAGTTTGGAGTAAATAGCTATAACTATCCTGAGTTTACAGATGGGAAAATGAAGGCTCAGAAAAGTTAAGAGCTGTGCCCAAGCTTTTACAGTCCAGATTCAAGCCTATCTGTTTTAACTAAAGACTGTAAAATGTACTTTGACTAATCAGAGAACTTTTATTTTGTTGTGAATTATAACTTGCATACTATATATACATACTATATATACAATTATAACTTGCATACTGTATATAAATATACAACTTTAAAATAATTGTAAAGCAACTCTCTGTGTAATTACCCAGGTCAATAAAGAAAATGTTGTCAATAACCTAGAAGACCCTTGTGTACCCTTTCTTGAATATAGTCCACTCCCTAATTTGGAGATTACCATTCTTCTGACATCCTTGGCTTTCTTTGTAGTTTTACCACCAAAGTCTACTTTCTAAAGGACATAGTTTCATTTTGACTATTTTTGAACACTGTAAAAAGGGAATCACACAGTATGTGCTATTTTGTGTCTGGTTGCTTTTGCTCAAAAGAATATTGGTGAGATTCATCCACACTGTTGTATTAGTTATAAAATATTCATTAACAGTGATATATCATATACCATTGTGTGACTATACTGAAATTTATTTATCTCTTTGTATTGTTGTTGAACATTTGTTTCTAGTTTTGTCTATGAGTAATGATATTATGGGAATTCTTGTATATGCATTCTGGTGCAAATAAACTCATATTTCTGTAATACATATAGGATTGGACTTGTTGAGTTGTAAGATAACTCCAATTTTACTTGATTATTCCTATTTTCCAAAATGGTTGTACAAATTAACAACCCCTATTCCAAACCATATTCAGGGTAAGAGATTTCTCTTTGTTCTATATTTTTGACAACATTTGATTTTTTCAGATTTGTATTTTAGGTTATCTGGTGTATGTGCATGGATATTTAATGATTTTATTTTCATTTACCTAATTATTAACAAAGAGAATTTCAATATATTTATTAGCTAAATGGACTTCTTCTTTTGTAATGCTTCTATTAAGTCATTTACACGTATTTATTGAGTTGCCTGACTATTTCTTATGGCTTTGGAATAATTCTGTGTCTGAAAAAGATCCCTTTGCTGGCTATATATTTTTTAAATTTATCTTCTCCCATTCTGTGCCTTTCCTTTTCACACTTTAAGTGTGTCTTTTAATGAATATAAATTTTTAATTTTAGAAGTCAAGTTTACTCAACTTTCCTCTTATGGTTAGTGCTTTTTATGTGTTAAGACATATTTTCTTATCGTGAGGGCATAATGACATTCGCTTATATTATCATCTGAAAGCTTTACGTGTTATGTTTCACATTTAGGTCTATAATCTACCTGGAATTGATTTTGTGATGGTATTAAGGCTCCAATTTCTATTTTTTCCTATATGGATATTTGGTTGTCTCATTATTATTGGGAAGACTACATTGCTAACATTGCATAAATCAAAGGGTCCTATAAGCATTGTTCTATTTCAATATTCTTTATTCTGTCTCATTGGTCTTTTTGTATATTTTATTCAAATACCATATTATTTTTATTACTATAACTTTATCAATCTTGTTAATAATCTTGTTCCAATTTGTTCTTCTTCATAAAGGGTGTCTTGTCTATTCTTAGCCTTTTTTTTTAGGCTTTTGTGTTTCAATATAAATTTTAGAATCATCATCAATTTTTACAAAAAAACCATTGGCATATTGATTGAATATCATTGAATTTATACATGTTTTTACCATATGGGGGTCTTCCAATCCATAAACATGGTATCTCTATATATTTTTAGGTCTTTAATTTCTGTCAATAAAGTCTTATATATTTCCATAGAAATTTTTCTTATGATTTGTTGACTTTTTTGTATAGGGCATTCATTTACAAAAATTAATTTATAAACATTTGTTAATATTGTATAGAAATGCAATTGATTTTTTTCTATTTGTTTTATTTCCATCAACTCTTTAATGAATTTTAATATTTTATGTGTAGATTCTGGTAAATTTTCTAGGAACTTGATCATATAACCTAAAAATATTGTTGTTTTTTTCCCTTTCGAATATGTAGAATACTGCATTATTTTACCCAGCTATTCACTATCTCTGTACAATAGGATTATACAACCCAGACCATTGTCATGTGACTTGTTTGTATATCCCTTTCCATCCATTAATACCCATGAGAGGGCTATACTTTTCACATCAATTACTTGGGAAATGGCCAAATGACAGGCTTTGGCCAATGGCTTGTGAATTAATATGTTTGCCATGTTTGAACTAAAGCTTTAAATGACACCTTATAAATTGGCTTAGGCTCTCTTGCACTGGTGTGATCTCTGCCTAAAGAAGAGTATATCCCAGATAAGGGCTGATGCTTAAACTGGGACTAAGAATAAGAAGATATGTGAAGCCAAGCAGAGCCGAGTAGAACTTCAGCCAACTGATAAACCTCAAGTAATGAGAGCAAGAAATAAATGTTGCTGAAATATTGGAGTTGTTACCACAGTAAAAACAGAAATAAAACATAATCTTTATACCTTTCACTTTTGTGCCAATTATTAAGTTATTGCCTCTCTGTTCCAAACTCGTCCTTTTGTATTCTGCTCTGTGGTGCTGGGAATGAAGCACAGTCAATTATTCTTTGCAAACTGGTGAAACATTAGATGTTTTCAATAATAGTCATTAGATAAAGATTTTAAGGTTAGAGAAGGGGAAAAGGACTTTTTCTTTCCTACTTCCTGTTCCTGGGAACATCACTCCACCAATGGGTTTTTACCCCAGAAGTGTCATTTGGCTTCAGTAGCAGTTGACTCCAGTGTTTTGCAGTTCTCCATGCACCCAGAACCAGCTCATTGTGCTTACTCAGAGGTATTAAGGAAAGTTGGAGATATTAGCAGTATTCCTCATCAAAAGTCTGAATCCTAGATCCACAAAGTCCCTCTCCAAGCATCTGAGTACCATCACTAGCCATGCAGCACAACTCAGAGAGAACTGGGTACCATCTTCTCAAGACTTTTCCTCCAAGCTTCTAAGTTCTGATAACCCTTAACTCATTCCTTTGTCTTTCCAGCCCTAGAAGTGGTATCTGTTCCTATAGTTACTCTCTCGTTACCTCACTGTTTATAATTTTTTTTTCAGTCTTCTAATATCTATTTAACCAATTCACATTCTTAAGTTATCTCTGTTAACCATTTTCTTCACTTACTGTGCTGGCTAGGACCTCTAGTTTAAGGCTTCATTGTCTTTTTCCCTATCTCAAATTAAAACCTTTCAACATGTCATCATTAAGTGTGGTTTTGCAATAGATTTTGATATTTCTTTTTCAAAAAACATTAAAGAAGTTTCTTTTTACTCCTAGTTTACTGAAAGTTTTTATGATTAAGGGAAGTCAATTTTTCACCTAATAAATTTTCTCCTTATATTGAAATAATCTTATTATTTTTCTTCTTTAGTCTAATGTTGTGGTTTTCTGAGTGTTAAACCAACATTTGGGGATGGTTCAAGATGACAGCATAGGAAGTTCCTGAGATTACCTCCTCCCACAGACACACCAAAATTGCAAGTACATATAAAACAACTCTCTGAAAAATACCAGAAGACAAGAAGAGCAACTATTCCACAACTAAGGACAAAAAGAAGCTGCATTGAGATAGGTAGGAGGGGCAGATACGTAGTCTTGTCAGAACCCAGACCCCCAGCATGGCAACGCACAAGTGGGAGGGATATCACAATGTGGAGTTTCTCCCTAAAGAGCAAGGGGTTTGAGCACCACACCAGGCCTCTCACCCCTTGGGACCTGCACCTGGAAGATGAGCCTCCACAGCATCTGGCTTTGAAAAACAGTGGGATTTGTGTCCAGGAGAACCAAAGGCTGTAGGAAACCAAGAATCTGCTCTTAAAGGGCTCATGCACAGACACATGCACTATGAGTGCCAGCACAGAGGCAGCAGGTTGAAAAGTACTTAGGACACATGTGAAGGATATTCATTGCCTAATCTTAGGGCATGTGCAGTAGGGTCAGGGATCTGTTTGAACTCTCTCCAGGGATGCAGGCAGTGGCAGCTGCCTTTTTTTGTATGCTCCTTCTAACTTGCTAGCCCAGTGTTGGTGGACACCATTTTCAATACTCCCCACCTATCCTGCTGGTATCTTTTGCCTGACCCCAGTGTTCCCCTACAGCCCTGCCCACCCAACCTGCATGTCCCAGCCCAGCACTCTTCCATGTTTGTGCCCATTCTGACAATCCTCCATACTGACCCACACCCCACCAGACCTGATGGGCAGACTCTTCCCAGCCTGGTGCTCCTCCACCATGTCTCCTACCCTGCCACACCCAGTAGGTGGGCTTTGCCCGACCTGGAGCTCTTCCACCACAGTCCCTGCCCTGACAGAACTGGAGGGTGCACACACTCCACACAGGGGATGCACCTTGAATACGTGGTGCTGGTGGCCAATGGGCTTGCATTTCTGGGGCCCACAGGACTGAAACAATCAGGGAGAGAGTGCTTAGCAAGCTACCAACCCCAAAGCACTGGACAGACAATAGACTAAAACACAAGCCCAGTCTTCCAGTGACCACTCTCTCAAGACTGGGGGAGACTGCTATTTCACCTAATACATAGAAATAAGCACAGAATCAAGCAAAAAATGGAAACAAAGGAATTGTTCCAAAGGAAAAAAGAAGATAAAACCCCAGGGAAAAAAACCTTAATGAAATGGAGATAAGTCATCTACCTGTTGAAGAGTTTAAAGTAATGGTCATATATGTGTTATCTGATTTCAGGAGAAGACTGGATTAACACATAGAGCACTTCAACAAGGAGATAGAAAATACAAGAAAGTTCCCCCAAAAAGTCACAGAGCAGAATATAATACTCAACCAAAAAATACACTGGATAGATACAACAGTAGACTGGGTGAAACAGAAGGAAGCATCAATGGCCTGGAAGACAGGGCAGTGGAACTCACCCAAATAAATCAGCAGAATGGAAAAAAAAATAATTAAAAAAGTGAAGACAGCTCAAGATATCTATGGAACAACATTAATCAAAATTAAATTCATGTTATATGGACCCCCAAAGAAAAAGACAGTGAGAAAGAGACAGAGACTTATTTGAAGAACTAATGGTTGAAAACTTTAACTTGTGGAAGGAAACAGATATCCAGATCCAGGGAGCTCAGAGAATTTCAAATAAAATGAACCCAAAGTGACTCACATGAAGACATGTTATAATCAAAATGCCAAAAGTTAAAGTAAAAGAGAAAAATGTTAAAAGCAGCAGGAGAAAAACAACATGTATATAAAAGGGAACCCCCTAAGCCTAAACACAGATTTTTCATCAAATCCATAGTAGGCCAGAAGTGAATGGTGTGATATAGCCAAAGTGCTAAAAGTTAAACATTTCCAACCAAGAATACTTTAACAGCAATATTATCAACTGAATCAATAGAGAGATAGTTTTCCAGACAAGGAAAAACTAAGGGAGTTCACCACAACTATAGTGGTCTTACAAGAAACATTACAAGATAATTTTTTTTTTTTTTTAGGCTGTAAAGAAAAAGCTACTAAGAAGGCAAAAAAACTTAAGTAAGTAAAAATCTCACTGGTAAAGATAAATGTATAGTAAAGGTAGCAGACTAAATAACTATAAAGCTAACATGAAAGTTAAAATTAAAAAGTATTAAAAATAACTCTAACTGAAATAATTAGTAAGGGGATATGAAAAATAAAAAGATAGAAAATGTGACATCAAAAATATAAAATGGGGAGGAGGTAGTAAAAATGTAGAGTTCTAGAATATGTTCAAACTTAACTTGATACCAATTTAAAATAGAGTAGAATATATATAGGCCGATATATGTGAGCCTTATTGTAACCACAAAGCAAAAACCTATAGTAGATACACAAAGATAATGAAAATGAAACCTAACATTAAAGAAAATAATCAAACAGAAAGCAACAACAACAGAAGAATAAAGAAACTGGTAAGAACTACAAATGAACCAGAAAAAAATATAACAAAAAGGCAATAAATATAAAAATATCTATAATTACTTTAAATGTAAATAGACTAAATTTTTCCAATTAAAAGACATAGACTGGTTGAATTGATATATATATAAAAGGCTCATATATATGCTGCTTACAAGAGGCTCACTTCAGATTCACGGATACACACAGACTGAAAGTAAAAGGATGGAAAGAGATGTTTCATGCAAATGGAAACCAAAAGGAAGCTTAAGAAGCTATACTTATATTGGACAAAATAGACTTTAAAATAAAGACTGTAATAAAAGATAAACATGGATATTACATAATGATAAAGGTGTTAATCCAACGAAAAGATATAACATAAGTATAAATGCACCCAACATAAGACCACCTAAATATATTAAGAAACATCAACAGACCTAAAGGGAGAAATTGACAGCAATACAATAATTGTAGGGGAATTTAATACACCAATTATTTCACTGGATCATCCACATAGAAAATTGATAAGAACACATCAGACTTAAATGACATATTAGACCAAATTATATATATATATATATATATATATATATATATATATATATATATATATATATATAAATCACTTTATTTAAAAGCAGCAGGATACATTTTCTTCTCAAGTGCACATAGATCATTTTCCAAGATAGATCATGTTAGGCCACAAAAATGTTTCAATAAATTTAAGAAAATTTAAATCATATCAACTATCTTCTCAGAGGACAATGACATGAAATTGGAAGTCAATCAAAAAGAAAACTTACAAATATGTGGGGATCAAAAAACATGCCACTGAACAACCAGTGAAAGGGAATATAAAAAATACCTTGAAAAAATGAAAATAGAAAAACAGCATTTTAGAATGTATAGGATGCAGCAAAACTGGTCCTAAGAGAAATGTTCATAGCAATACAGGATGACCTCAAGAAAGAAGAAAAATTTCATATAAACAATCTATCATTACATGTAAAGTAACTAGAAAAGTAGAACAAACAAAACTTAAAGTTAGGAGATAGGAAGACATAATAAAAATCAGGGTGGAAATAAATAAAATAGACTGAAAAACCAATACAAAAAATAAAAGAAACTGAAAGCTAGTTCTTTGAAAATATAAATGAAATGTACAAACCTTTTCTATACTCACCAAGAAAAAAGAGGGCTCAAATAAATAAAATCAGAAATAAAATAGAAGTTACAACTGATACCACAGAAATACAAAAAATCATAAGCGACTACTATGAACAATTAAACACAAACAAATTGAACTACCCAGAAGAAATGTATGAAGTCCTAGAAACATGAAGTCTGAAACATGAAGAAATAGACTGAATTTTCTGTCTAATAACAATAATAATAATAAACTCCCAGGAGACAAAAGTCTAGGACCAGACGGCTTCACTTGTCAAAGAATATTTAATCCTTGTGCATCTTAAATTTTCTAAAAAATTGAAAAGTAAGGGAAGCTGAAGCTTCCAATCCAAACTAATTTTATGAGATCTTCATAGTCCTGATACCCAAACCAGAAAAGGGTAACAGACACACACACACACACACACACACACACACACACACACACACGCACACACATTACAGGCCAATATCCCTGATGAATATAGATGAAAAAATTCTCAACAGAATATTAACAAACTAATTTCAACAATACATTAAAAGGGTTATATACCATGATCAAGTGGGATTCATTCCAGAGATGCAAGGATGGTTCACATTCACAAATCAATCAATATAATATACTGCATTGACAAAATTGAGAATGAAACTTATCATCTCAATAGATGCTGAAAAAGCACTTGACAAAATTAAACATTCATTTAAGATAAAATTCTGAACAAATAAAGGGAACATAACATAATAAAGATCATATATGATAAACTCACAGCTATCATTATATTCAATAGTGAAAAAGTTAAAAGCTTTTCCTCTAAAATTACGAACAAGACAAGAATGCTCAATCTGGCCTCTTTTATTAACATAGTATTGGAAGTCCTAGTCACAGCAATTAGGCTAGAAAAGGAAAATGCATCTAAATTGGAAAAGAAAAGGTAAAGCTGTCAGTATTTGCAGAAGACATGATATTATATATAGAAAACCCTGTACTCCAGCCCCCAAAATTTGTGGGATACAAAATCGTTATACATTTGTATACACTAGTAACAAACTCTCAGAAAGAGAAATTAAGAAAATAATCCATTTGCAAGTGTATCAAAAAGAATAAAATAGCTAAGAATACATTTATTCAAGGAGGTGAAAGACCTGTACACTGAAAACTATAAGATATTAGTAAGAAATAGAAGACACAGATACATGAAAAGCTATTCCATTTTCATGATTGGAAATATTAATATTGTTAAAATATCTATACTACCCAAAGAAATCTACAGACTAAAAGCAATCTCTACTAAAATTCCATGTAAATCCTCACAGAATTATAGCAAATAGTTCTAAAGTTTGTATAGAATCATGAAAATATTCTAATACCCAAAGCAATCTTGAGAAAGAACAAAACTGGAGGTATAATCTTCCCTGAGTCAAGCTACACTACAAAGTTATACTAATCAAAACACTATGGTATTGGTATAAAAACAAGCATACAGATTATTGGAACAGAATAGGGAGCCCCGAAATGACCGGGCACATATATAGATCATTAATTTATGAGAAAGAAGCCAAGAACATACAATGGGAAAAGGACAGTCTCTTCAATATATCATGTTGGGAAAAACTGCCACATGGAAAATAATGGAACTGTTCGACTATCTTACAATGTAAAGTAAGAATAACTTACAATGGATTAAAGATTTGAATGTAAGACCTGTAATGATAAAATTCAAAGAAGAAAACATAGATGGGAAATTTATTTTCCTTCTTTCCTTCTTTCTTTCCTTCCTTCTTTCTCTTTCTTTCTTTCTTTCTTTCTTTCTTTCTTTCTTTCTTTCTTTCTTTCTTTCTTTCTTTCTTTCCTTTTCTTTTCTTTTTTTTTGACATCGTTCTTAGCATTTTTTTTATGTTGTTGTGGTTCTTGTTATGACTCCAAAGGCAAGGGAAACAAAAGAAAAAAATAAATGAATGGTAGTACATCAAACAAAATCTTCTGCTCAATAAAGAATACCATCAAAGAAACAAAAAGGTAACCTACTAAATGGAAGAAGATACTTACAAATCATATCTGATTAAAGTTAATATCCAAAAATATAAGGAATTCACACAATTCAATAACATACAAACAACAACCTAATTAAAAAATGGGCAGAAGATCTTAATAGACATTTTCCCAGAGAAGACATACATATGGCCATAAAGCACAAGAAAACATGTTCAACAACCAATCATTAAGGAAATGCAAATCAAAACCACAATGATATATCATCTCACAACTATCAGAATGGTATTATCTAAAAGACAATAATAACAAGTGTTGAGGAGGATGTAGAAAAAAGGGAACCACTTTGCACTGTTGGGGGATTTTAAACTGGTGGAGCCACTAAAGAAAACAGTATGGAGATTAAAAAAAATAATGGAATATTATTTGACCACAAGAAAAGATGAAATACTGCAATTTGCAACCACATGGATGGACCTTGAGGTTATCGAGCTAAGTGAAATAAGTCAGAAAAAGTTGAAAACCATATGATGTCACTCATATGTGGGATATAAAATTGAAAGCAACAAATGAATAAGACAAACAAGCAAAGAAATAAAAAATTATAGACACATAGTAGTTACCAGATGGTAAAAAGGGAAGGGGGTGGTATAAGAGGAAAAAGAGGGTCAAATATATGGTGATGGAAGGAGAACTGACTCTGGGTGGTGAACAGTGCCATACTGTTTTGATTATTTCAGCTTTTCAGTATGGTTTGATATAAAAAAGCATAAGACCTAACTGGAAAAAGGCAACCTAGCATGATTTTTCAGGATGACATCCCCTGAAAATAAGCCCTAATGCATCTTTTGGAGCAAAAATTAATATAAGACCCAGTCTTATTTTCGGAGAAACACGGTATCTTACACTTTGTTCTTTTTCAAGATTTCTTTGTCTATTCAGGATCTTTTGTGGCTCCATGTAGATTTTAGAATTTTTGTTGTAATTCTGAGATGAATGACATTGGTATTTTAATAGGGATTACATTGAATCAGAATATTATTTTAGGTAATGAGGGCATTTTAACAATATTAACCTTTCCAATCTATGAGTAAGGTGCATCTTTCCACTTATTTGTGTCTTGTTCAGTTTCTTTCTTCAGTGTCTTATAGTTTTCTGAGTACTGGTCTTTCATCTCTTTAGTTAAATTTATTCCTAGGAATTTTGTACTTTTTGATACAATTACAAATGGGATTGATTTCTTTCTTTTTTTTTTAAATTAAATTTATTGGGGTGACAATTGTTAGTAAAATTACGTAGATTTTGGAATACTATTCGGCAGTAAGAAAAGATGATATAGGAACATTTGTGACAACATGGATGGATCTTGAGAGAGTAATGATGAGCGAAACAAGTCAGACAGAAAAAGTAGAGAACCATGTGATTTCACTGATATGTGGTATATAAACCAAAAACAACAAAAGAACAAGGGGATTGATTTCTTAATTTTTATTTTGTGATCCTTTTTATTGGTATATAGAAACAAAAAGATTTGTGTATATTTATTCTCTATCCTACAACTTTACTGAAGTCATTTATTAGTTTTCAATTTTTTTGTGGAGTCATAAGGCATTTCTAAATATAGTATGTCATCTGCAAATAATGACAGTTTTACTTCTTCCTTTCCAATTTGTATGTATTTTATTTGTTTGTCTTGTCTGACTGCTGTGGCTAATACTTTCAATGCTATGTTGAATAAAAGTAGTGATACTGGGCATTCTTGTCTTGTTTCTGATCTTAGAAGAAAGACTTTCAGTTTTTCACCATTGCATATGATAACGGTATTAGCTGTGGATTTGTCATATATGGCCTTTATCATGTTGAGGTATGTTTCTTCTATACCCATGTTGCTGAGAGCTTTTATCATAAAAGGATGTTGTACTTTGTTAAATGCTTTTTCCATTCCTATTGTGGTGATCATATGGTTTTTATCCTTTATTTGGTTAATGTGATGTATCACATTAATTGATTTAAGGATGTTGAACTACCCTTGCATTCTTGGGATGAATCTCACTTGGCCATGTTGTATAATTCTTTTAATGTGTTGTTGAATCTGGTTGACTAATATTTTGTTGAGAATTTTTGCATCTATGTTCATCAAGGATATTGGCCTGTAATTCTCTTTTTTTGTAATATTGTTATCTGGTTTTGGTATCAGGGTAACTCTGGCTTCGTGCAATGAGTTTGGAAGCAACTCTCCCTTCCTCCTCAAAGTTTTGAAATAATTTAAGAAGGATAGGTATTAATTCTTCTTGAAAGTTTGACAAAATTTACCTGTGAAATAATCTGTTCCTGAAATTTTATTTTTTGGGATTTTTTTTTATTATTGCTTCAACTTCATTGCTAATAACTTGTCTGCTAAAATTTTGTATTTCTTCCAACTACAGTCTTGGCAGGTTATATACTTTTAAAAGTTTTCCATTTCTTTTAGATTGTCAAATTTGCTGGCATATAACTTTTCATAATATTCTTTGTATTTCTGTGGTATCAGTTGTAACTTCTCCTCTTTCATTTATGATTTTATTTGGTTTCTCTCTTTGTATTGATGAGTTTGTCTAGAGGTTTGTCCATTTTATTTATCTTTTTAAAGAACCACTCTTAATTTTATTGCTCTTCTCTATTGTTTCTTTTATTTTCTATTTCATTTATTTCACATCTGATTTTAGTTATTTCCTTCATTCTGTTTACTTTAGGTTTGGTTTGTTCTTTTTCTAGTTCCTTTGAGTGTAGAGTAGAATATTTATTTGGGATTTTTAATGTTTCTTATGATATGCCTGTAAAGCTAGGAGCTTCCCTCTTAGAACTGCTTTTGCCATACACCATAAATTTTGAAAAGTTTTGTCTTCATTTTCATTTGCTTCAAGATAGTGTTTTTATTTCTTCTTTGATTTCCCGTTTGATCCACTGGTTGTTTAGAAACATGTTGTTTATTCTCAACATATTTGTGTTTTTCCAATTTTCTTCCTGTTGTTGATTTCCAGTTTCATGCCATTGTAGTCAGAAAAGATGCTTGTTATCATTTCAGTCTTCTATAACTTATTGAGTCTTGTTTTGTAGCCCAATATGTGATCTATCCTGGAGAATATTATATGTGCCCTTGAAAAATGTGTATTCTGCAGTTTTTTGGATGAAATTTTCTAAAAATGTCATTAACTGGATCTCATGTAGTGTAACATTTAAGGCTATTGTTTCATTATTAATTTTGTGTCTGCATGATTTACACATTTATGTGAGTGTGGTATTGAAATGCCCTACTATTATTGCATTATTGTGGATCTCTCCTTTTATGTTCATTAATGCTTGTTTTACATTTTTAGGTGCTCTCATGTTGAGTGTATAGGTATTTATGATTGTTATATCCTTTTTTTGAACTGATGCCTTTAGAATTAAGTAATAATTAAGTAATGTCCTTCTTTGACTTTTTTTTTACTTTTTTTTTTTGTTTTAAAGTCTATTTTACCTGATATAGGTACTGCTACTCCAGCTTTCTTTTTGTTTCTGTTTGCATAGAATATCTTTTGCCAATAGTTTCACTTTCAGTCTATATATATCCTTTGATTTGAAGTGAGTCTCTTGGAAGGAGCTCATAGATGGGTCATGTTTTTTAAATCCATTCAGCCACCTATTGTCTTTTTATTGAAACACTAATCCATCTACATTTAAATAATTATTGATAAGTATGTACATATCGCCATTTTAATTAAAATTTGTTTTTATTGTTGTTTTCTGATCCTTTCTTCATTATTAATTTTATGAATATTATATTAGTTTTAGGTATACAGCGTAATGTCTATTTGCCATTTGTTTGTCCTCATTGGAGAAATGTCTCTTCAGGCCTTCTGCCCAATTTTCCAATTGGATTCTTTGTTTATTTGTTGTTGAGTTGCATGAGTTCCTTGTATATTTGGGATATTAGCCCCTTATCGGAGACACTATTTGCAGAAATCTTCTCCCATTCAGTTGGTTGCCTCTTTAATTTGTCGATGGTTTCTTTTGCTGTGCAGAAGCTTTTAAGTTTCATAAAGTCCCATTGGTTTATTTTAGCTTTTATTTCCCTTGTCTTTGAAGTCAAATTCATAAAACGCTCTTTGAACCCAAGGTCCGTAAGTTTAGTACCTATGTTTTCTTCTATGCAGTTTATTTTTTCAGGTCTTACGCTCTTTGATCCATTTTGAATTAATTTTGGTACATGGTGACAGATAGCAGTCTGGTTTCATCCTTTTGCACGTGACTATCCAATTCTGCCAGCCCCATTTATTGAAGAGGCTGTCTTTTCTCCATTGTATGTTTTTTGCTTCTTTGTCAAAAATTGTCTGTCTATATTTATGTGGTTTTATTTCTGAGTTCTCAATTCTATTCCATTGGTCTATGTGTCTGTTTTTCTGCCTATATCATGCTGTTTTGATTCTTGTTGCACTGTAGTACAAGCTAAAGTCAGGGAGTGTGATACCTCCAGCATTGTTCTTTTTTCTTAAGATTGCTTTGGCTATTCGGGGCCTTTGTGGTTCCACACAAATCTTATGACTTTTTGTTGTATTTCCTTAAAAAATGCCATTGGGATTTTGATGGGGATTGCATTAAATCTGTATATTGCTTTGGGTAATATGGCCATTTTAACTATGTTGATTCTTCCAATCCATGAGCACGGAATATCTTTCCATTTCTTTGTGTCTTCTTCAATTTCTTTAAAAAATGTCTTATAGTCTTCAGCATATATTTCTTCATATCCTTGGTTAAGTATAGTCCTAGGTATTTTATTCGTTTGCTGCAATTGCAAAAGGAATTGCTTTTTGTATTTCTTTTTCTGAGGTTTCATTGTTAGTGTATAGGAATGCAATGGAGTTTTGTACATTGATTTTGTAGCCGGCAACTTTACTGTATTTGTTGATTGTTTCTAATAGCTTTTCGGTGGAGTCTTTAGAGTTTTCTATATATAGCATCATGTATTTGACAAAGAGTGACAATTTAACTTTTTCATTCCCAATTTAGAAGCCTTTTCTTTCTTTCTCTTGCCTGATTATTCTGTAGAGGATTTCTAACACTATGTTGAAAAGCAGAGGTGATAGGGGACAGCCCTCTCGTGTTCTGAACATAGAGCAAAGGGCTTCAGTTTTTCACAGTTAATTATGAGATTAGCTGAGGGTTTGTCATATATGGCTTTTATGATGTTAAGGTATTTTCCTTCTATTTAATTTATTTAATAAAATACCTCTTTTATTAAGTGTTTTAATCATAAATGGATGTTGCATCTTTTTAAATGATTTTTCTGCATCAATTGATATAATCATATGATTTTTGTCCTTTACTTTGTTTATGTGATGTATCACATTGATGGATTTGTGCCTACTGAACCATCCTTGTGCCCCTGGGATGAAACCCACTTGGTCATGATGAATAATCTTTTTAATGCATTGTTGCATTAGATTTGCTAGAATTTTGTTTAGGATTTTTGCATCGGTATTCATCAGAGACATTGGTCTGTAGTTCTATTTTTTTGTGTTGTCCTTACCAGGTTTTGGTGTCAGGGTAATTTTGGCCTCATAAAATGAGTTGGGGAGTACTGTCTCTTCTTCAATAGTTTGAAAGAGTTTGAGCAGGATTGGTATTAGATCCTCTTTGAAGGTTTGGTAGAATTCACTAGTGAAGGCATCTGGTCATGGACTTTTGCTTTTGGGAAGGTTTTGGATGACTGATTTAATTTCGTTACTGGTGATCGGTCTGTTTAGATTTTCCAGTTCTTCATGGTTCAGCCTAGGAAGTCTATATGTTTCTAAGAACTTGTCCATTTCTTCTAGGTTATTGAATTTGGTGGCATATAGTCCTTCATAGTATTCTTGGATGATCCTGTTTATTTCTGTGGCATCGTTGATGACTTCCCCATTTCTTTTAGGTTATTGATTTTGGTGGCATATAGTCCTTCACTGTACTCTTGGAAACACTTCTGTGGCATCTGTGTTGACTTCCCGTTTTTCATTTCTGATTTTGTGTATTAGTGTCTTCTCTCTTTTTATCTTAGTGATCCTAGCCAAGGGTTTTTCAATTTTGCTAATCTTTTCAAAGAACCATCTCTTTGTCCCATCAATTTTTTCTATTGTCTTTTTGTTC
Source organism: Rhinolophus sinicus (assembly GCF_057876585.1). Taxonomy (NCBI): domain Eukaryota; kingdom Metazoa; phylum Chordata; class Mammalia; order Chiroptera; family Rhinolophidae; genus Rhinolophus; species Rhinolophus sinicus. The sequence continues at coordinate 50,003,230 of NC_142518.1, read as the reverse complement.
TCTATTTCATTTAGTTCCTCTCTGATTTTTGTTAGTTCCTTTCTTCTGCTGACCTTTGGTTTCATTTGTTCTTTTTCTAGTTCTTTAAGGTGTAATGTGAAGTTGTTTATTTGGAATGTTTCTTGTTTCTTGAGATAGGCTTGTAATGATATAAATTTCCCTCTTAATACTGCTTTCGCTGCCTCATAATAATTTTGGTAGGATGTATTTTCATTTGTTTCTATGCATTTTTTATCTCTCTTCCAATTTCTTCTTTGAGCCAGTGTTTTTTTTAAAGTATGTTGTTTAATATCCATGTACTTGTGTTTTTTCCTGCTTTCTTTTTTTAGTTGATATCAAATTTCAAAGCCTTGTGATCAGAGAATATGCTTGATAGGATTTCAATCTTCTTAAATTTCTGAGGTTAGTTTTTTTATCCCAATATATGGTCTATCCTTGAGAATGTTCCATGTGCACTAGAAAAAAATCCATAGTATGATGATTTACGATGAAGTGCTCTAAAAATGTAAATTATTTCCATTTCATGTATTTTGTCATTTAGGGCTGCTATTTCGTTATTTATTTTCTGTTTGGATGATCTTTCCATAGCTGTCAATGACATATTTCAGTCCCCTAGTATAACTGTGTTTAGGTCAATTTCTCCCTTTAATGTTGTTAGTAGTTGCTTGGTATATTTTGGTGCTCCCTGATTGGGGGCATAAATATTAATGACGGTTATGTCTTCTTGTTGTATACTCCCCTTTACCATTATGAAATGTCCATCTTTGTTTCTTGTTACCTTTTTCATCCCGAAGTGTGTTTCATCTGATATCAGTAGCCTACACCTGATTTTCTCCGGAAACCATTTGCTTATGATGTCAATTTCCACCCTTTCACTATGAGTCTATGCTTGTCCTTCTACCTGAGATGCGTCTCTTGGAGACAGCATATGGTTGTTTTTAGTGTTTTCATCCAATCTGTTACTCTTTGCCTTTTTATGGGTGATTTTAGTCCATTTATATTTACGATGATTATTCATATGTGAGGATTTCCTATCATGCTACATTTAGGTTTCTGTTAAGACTGTGTCTCCATTGTTTCTTTGCCTTTTTGTTGTTGTCTATTATTTCTGTGTGGTGGTATTTTATGATGTTTCCCTCCATCTCTTCTTTTATTACAGTATATATTTCAGTTCTGGATTTTTTTTTTTTTTTTTGAGTGATTTCACTGAAGTTTATGTAAAAGAAAGTTTGATATTCAGAGTGTTCCATTTTCTTCAGCATGCTTCCTTTCTCCATTTCCATATTCTGGTTCAGGACTTTACGCTCTCCCTTTTTATGTTTTGGTTGCCACAAATTGTCCCTGTTGATGGTGGTCGAATAGCGGTCTTTAGTATTTCTTGTAGTGCAGTTCATGTATTAGAAAATTCCCTCAGCTTCTGTATGACTGGAAAAGTCTTTATTCCTCCATCTTATCTAAAGGATATCATTGCTGGGTGTCTTATTATTGTCTCATAATTTCTCTCTTTCAATCGTTTGAATATTTGGTTCCACTCCCTCCTGGCTTGTAGAATTTCTGCTGAGAAATCTGATCGTAATCTAATGGGTTTTCCTTTGTAGGTTACCATCCTCTTTTCCCTGGCTCCCTTGAGGATTCTTTCTTTGTCGTTGAATTTTGACAACTTCAATACAATGTGCCTTGGAGGTGGTCTGTTGGTGTTGAGGTAATTAGGTGTTCCATTAGCTTCCTTGATTCGAGGATCCAGTTCTTTCTACAAGTTTGGGAAGTTCTCATCAACTATTTGTTTGAATATTCTCTCTGTTCCTTCTCCCTTTCTTCTCCCTCTGGTATGCCCATTATTCTTATATTGCTCTTTCGATGGAGTCAGAAAGTTCTTGTAGAGTCTTTTCCTTTCTTTTAAGTTTCAAGTCTCTTTCTTCTTCCATCCATGTCATTTACTGGTTTATATCTTTGATGTCACTGATTTTTTCCTCCATCTGTTCAACTCTACTACCTAAGGTAGCTATTTTATTGTTAATTTGTTCTATTGAGATCTTAATCTCCAGAAATTCTATTTGGTTCTTTTTTAAAATTTTAATCTCTTTGGTAAAATGTTCATGTTGTTCTTTGATTGTATTTCTGAGTTCATTAAACTTCCTTTCTGTATTTTCTTGCATGTCATGGAGTTTTTTGAGAACTGCAATCTTGATTTCTCTGTCATTTAAGTCGCATGTTTTCATATCTTTAAGTTCATTTTGTGCAGACTTTTTACTTTCTTTCTGAACTGTCTTGTTGCCTTGGTTATTCATAGCAATTAATGAAATATTGTTTCTGTTCCTGAACATCTACAGGAGTGGGTTCTATACCAGTTTGATAGGAAGAAGTCTTTTGTTTTCCAGTACGTTTTGGTAAAATGTTTTATTTTCTCTCCAACTGCAGCGTTTTTATCTCTCTCACACTGTAGTGTTATGTTTTCTCTGCACTATTCCAGCTTCTCACACAATGGGGGGATTCCCTCAAAGGTGGGCGTCTCCTCTGTTAACAGTTTGCCTTGGTTATAGGGTGTCGTGTCCTTCCATGTGGGAATGCAGAGATCTTTTCTAGTTCCAAAGCTTTCTTCACCAGAGTCAGAGCCCGTGTGTTTCAGCAGTTCTGTTTACTCCTGCAAGGATCCGCATAGATAGGTTAGGAAAGGGGCCGGGTGGATTGTGAGAGGTGGCCCAGAGCAATGATGGCAACCAGCACCACAGCCAGTCCTGTTTCCACAGCTCCCTCCCCTTTGCCAGAACTAGTTGGGCTTCGAATTTGTGTCTGGGGTCCACAGTTCTCAGAACTGCAAATATTCTGTTCTTTTGATCTGACACTGCTACTGTTCCACTTCTAGCACTGGGTTGGTGGTGGTGGTGTGAGCTCTGGGAGGGTAGGGAGGCCACGGCTAGTCTCCGTGCCTAAGGCTTCCATTCTGTGCGGCAGTGACTGCTAAAACCACTGGTTTCAGCCTTCTTCCCTTATTCTTTGCTCCAAGTTCTCTGCCATGAGCGTTTTGTTCAGCCATGTTATATGCTGTCTCTTCAGCCCTGTGGTCCATGAGTGGATCCCTACCAGTCCGAGTTTTTCCCTCTGCCACAGCTGCGGTAGTTCTGGGATGCAGCGAGCTTGGAGCACTGAGCTAGGTGTGCGTCCTGCACCCGCGAGGCTCCATCTCAGCACTTTTCCCTTCCCTCCTCCCCTGCTCGCACCATTTTCCCACCTTTAGGTGAATTCAATACTGAGCCTCTTCATCTTGCCTGTCTGCTGTGCAGGGAGTCCTTTGTGGAGTTATAGTTATTCAATTTGTTGTAAATTCCAAGGAAGATTTCCAGAAGCTCACCTCACGCCGCCATTTTGATGACCAGTCTCGTTCTTTTTTTATTGCAGAGTTATATTCCACTGAACATTTGTACCAAAATTTATTTATCCAATCGTGTATTGATGGACATTTCAGTTGTTTCAATACCCTGGCTAATGTAAATAATGCTGTGATGAACATAGTGGTGCATAAATCTTTTCAAGTTAGTGTTTCGTGTTTCTTCGATCAATACCCAGAAGAGAAATTGCTTGGTGATAAGGTACTTCTATTTCTAATTTTTGAGGAACCTCCGTACTCTTTTCCATAGTGGCTGCACCAAGTTGCAATCTCACTAAACTTGCATGAGGATTCCCTTTACTCCCCAACCTCATCAAAACTTGTTGTTTGTTGATTTATTGATGTCGATCATTCTGACTGGTGTGAGCTAATATCTCATTATGGTTTCAATCGCATTTTTTGTGATGATTAGTGATATTGAGCATCTTCTCTTATGTCTATAGGTCATCTCTATGTTTTCTTTGGAGAAATGTCTATTTAGGTCCTCTGTCAATTTTTTAAATTGGATTGTTCAAGTTTTTGTTGTTAAGTTGTATGCGTTCTTTTTAAATTTGTATATTAACCTCTCATAGAATGAATCATTGGCAAATACCTTCTCCCATTCGGTCACTTGTCTGTTCATTTTGTTCATAGTTCGCTGTGCAAAAATTTTTAGTTTGATGTGGTCCCACTTGTTTATATTTCCTTTTATTTCCCTTGCCCCAGGAAAGATATCTGATAAAATATCACTGAGAGCAATGTCAAAGAGTTTACTGGCTATGTATTCTTCTAGGAGTTTCATAGTTTTGGCACTTACATTTAAGTCTTTAATCCATTTTGAATTTATTCTTGTATATAGTGTAAGAAGGTTGTCTAATTTTATTTTTTGCATGTATCTGTCCAGTTTTCCCAATACCATTTATTGAATAGACTATCTTTACCTCACTGTATGTTCATGCCTCCTTTGTCATAGATTAAATGATCATATAAGTGTGGGTTTATTTCTGGGATCTTTATTCTGCTCCATTGATCAATGTGTCTGTTTTTGTGCCAGTGCCATGCTATTTTGACTACTATAGCTTTGTTTGATATCAGGTACCATGATACTTCCAACTTTGTTCTTCTCAAGATTGCTGTGGTTATTAGTATTTTTGTTTGTTTGTTTTGTTTTTTGTGTGTGGTTCTATATAAATTTGAGGATTGGTTTTTCTAATTCAGTGAAAAATGTCATGGGTATTTTGATAGATATTGCATTGAATCTATAAATTGCTTTATATAGTATGGACATTTCAATCATGTTAATTCTTCCATCCATGAGCACAATATATGCTTCCGTTTATGTTTTCTTTTTCAATTTCTTTCCTCAGTGTCATAATTCTCCAAGTAGAGATTGTTTTTACCTCTTTGGTACTTATTCCTACGTATTTTTTGATGCAATTGTAAATGGAATTGTTTTCTTGATTTCTTTCTCATAGTTCATTATTGAGGTATAATAATGCAATCCATTTCTGAATATTAATTTTGTCTCCTGCTATTTTACTGAATTCATTGATCAGTTCTAATAGTTTTTTTTGAATCCTTAGGGTTCTCTCTATATAATATTATATCATCTGCAAATAATTACAATTTTCCTTTTTACTTTCCACTTTTGATGCTTTTTATTTCTTTTTCTTGTCTGATTGTTGTGGCTGGGACTTCCAATAGTATGTTGAATAACAGTATGTTGAACATCCTTCTCTTTTTCCTAATACTAAGGAAAATGCTTTTAGGTTTTCCACATTGTGTGTGATGATAGCTGTGGGTATGTCATATATGGCCTTTTTTAATCATAAATGGATGTTAGATTTTGTCAAATGCTTTTCTATTGATACAATCATATAACTTTTATTATTGATTTTGTTTATGTGTTATATCACATTAATTGATTTGTGGATTTTGAACCAACCTTGCATCCCAGGAATAAATACCCGATGATCATGCTGTATGATCTTTTTAATATATTGCTGAATTTGGTTTGCTAATATTTTGTTGAGGATTTTTGCTTCTATCTTCCTCAGGGATTTTGGCCTATCATTTTCTTTTTTGTAATATCTTAGTGTGGCTTTGGAATCAAGGTAATGCAGTCCTTATAAAATGAGCTTGGGGGCCTTCACTCTTCTTGGATGTTTTGGAATAATTTGAGAAGGGTAGATATTAATTCCTTTATGAATGTTTGGTGAATTGACTTGTGAATCCATCAGGTCTAGAACTTTGGTTTTTCAGGAGTTTTTTTTTTTTTTATTACCAATTTGATTTCATTAGTAGTAATCTGTCAACATATTCTGTTTCTTCTTCACTCAGTCTTGGAAGGTTTCATGTTTCTTGGAGTTTATCCATTTCTTCCTGATTGTCCAATTTGCTAGCATATAAATATTTGTATTATTTTCTTATAATTCTTTGTATTTCTGTGATGTCAGTTGTCACATCTCCTTTTTCATTTCTGATTTTATTTATCTTGGTCTTGATGAGTCTGTTTAAAATTTTGTCATTTTTTTTCATCTTTTCAAAGAAACAGCTCTTGGTTCCATTGTATTGTTATTTTAGACATTATTTTATTTATTTCCTTTCTTATATTTATTATTTTCTTTCTTCTACTCTGAACTTTGTTTGTTCTTCTTTTCCTAGTTTATTTTAGTGTAAAATTACATTAACTTATTTGAGATTTTTCTTGTTTCTTGAGGTTGACCTGTATTGCTATGGATTTCCCTCCTAGAACTGCATTTGCTGTGTCCAAGAAACTTTGGGTCATTGCGTTTTCATTTTCACTTGTCTCAAGGTATATTTTGATTTGTTAATTTTTCTCATTGTTAACCCATTTGTTGTTTAGTAGCATGTTATTTAGCCTTCATTGTATTGGGGTGTTTTTCAGTTTTCCTCTTGCAATTGATTTCTAGTTTCATACCATTGTGTTCAGAGAAGATGGCCTAACATGTGGTCTATGCAGTAAAATGTTATATGTGTGCTTGAAAAGAATGTATATTCTGATTTTCTGTGGGGAAATTATCTAAAAATATCAATTAAATCAATCTGGTCTATTGTGTCACTTAAGGCCATTATTTTCTTGTTGTTTTGATGTCTGGATGATCTTTCCATTGATTTCAGTGGAGTATTAAACTTCCATACAATTACTGTATTACTGTAAAACTTTCCCTTTATATCTGACTATATTTGCTTTTATATATTTAGGTGCTCCTACACTGGGTGTGTATATATTTACAAAGATTATATCCTCCTGTTGTATTGATCCTTTTATCATTATGAAATGTCCTTCTTGTTCTCTTCTTTAACATTTGTTTTAAAGTCTGTTTTGTCTGATATACATATTACTGTCTCAGCTATTTTTTGTTTCAATTTGCATGAAATGTCTTTTTCCATTCCTTTAGTTTCAATCTTTGTGTGTCTTTTGAGTTGAAGTGGTCCTCTTGCAGACAGCATATATATGGGTCTTTTGTTATCCATCGAGCATCCCTACATTTTTTAATTGGAGCATTAACCCATTTACACTTAAAGTGATTATTGATTGGTATTTAGTTATTGCCATTTTATTATTCATATATATGTTCTTTTTCTCTTCTTCTTAATGAAGTCCCTTTAATATTTCTTGTAATATTGTTTTTGTGGCGGTGAACTTTTATCTTTTTCTTGTCTGGGAAGCTCTTTAACTCTCCTTCAATTTTAAATGATAGCCTTGCTGGGTAGTATAGTTTTGGTTGTAGGCCCTTGTTTTTCATTACTTTGAATATTTCCTGCCACTCCTTTCTGGCCTGCAGAATTTCTGTAGAAAAGTTAGCTGATAATCTTATAAGAGTTCCCTTGTAAGTAACTTGTTGTCTTTCTCTTGTTGCTTTTAGGATTCTCTCTTTGTCTTTAATTTTGCCATTTTAATTATAATGTGTCTTGGTGTTGGCCTGATTGTGTTTATCTTGTTTGGGACTCTCTGTCCTTTATGGACTTTTATGTCTATTTCCTTCACCAGGTTAGGGTATTTTTCAGATATTATTTCTCCAAATAGTTTTTCAATCCCTTGCTCTCTCTCATCTGCTTCTGGTGACCCTATGATGCAAATGTTGTTACTCTTGATGTTGTCCCAGTGTTCCCTTAAACTATCCTCAATTTTTTAAAATTAATTTTTCTCTTTGCTGTCTTGATTTACTGTGTTCTGCTAGCTTGTCTTCGTGATCACTGATTAGATCCTGTGCTTCATCTGATTTGCTTTTGATTTCTTCTAGTGTGTATACTTTATTTCAGTTACTGTATTTCTCATTTCTGACTAGTTTTTTTGTTTCAGATTTTAGAGTTAATTTATTCTTTTCCTAGGTTTCTTGAGCATCCTTATAACTAGTGTTTTGAATTCTGTTCTAGTAAATTACTTGTGTCCATTTTGTTTATTTCTTTTTCTGGGGTTTTTCTCCTGTTCTTTAATTTGGGATATGTTTCTTTGTTTCCTCAATTTGGCTGCCTCTCTGTGTTTGTTTCTATATATTAGATATATCTGCTATTTCTCCAAGGTTAGGCAAGTTGGCCTTAAGTTGCAGGTGTCTTGTGGGGCTAGTCATGCAGTTTCCCTGGTCACCTGTGCCATGTGGTCCAGTTGTGTCCCCTTGTGTGAGAGTGTGTGTCCCCTTGTCATTGTTGATCCTTGATTGCATCAGTAGGTGGGATTGACCCACTGTCTATGAGAATTGGCTACAAGCACAGCCTACATGTTGCTGTGTGGGGTCTGACCCCAAGAGTAGAATTCATCCCGTACATTTCTAGTGCCTGCCAAGACCACCATTTTGGTGCGCTATATGTAGAGATAATTGAGACATGCTCTGTTTTGTTCTGAAGCTGGCGACCAGTTGTGTTTTTCTGGGTTCTTTTGAAAAGGACTCTGGTATAGATCAATGTCAACCCTTGCCTTTCCTGGCCTGGAGCCACATGGTAGGAGCTACAGAGTGACCCATGGTTAGTAACTGCCTGTGGTGTGCCTGGAGGCATGTGGGAAAGACCACACTGGGATCCAAGGCTGGCTGCCACCAGCACTGGGCCTATGGCCACTCAGCAAGAAGCATAGTGCATTCCAAGGCCATCCACCCCTGCCTGGTTCATGTGGCCCATTGAGAGTTTTAAAGAAAATCTAGATATGACCGGGGTCAGCTGCCCGCTACTGAAAGGGTCTTGGGTGTTGAGCATGTTGGATGGGGAAGGGTCTCAGGGAGTGATTAAGGTGAGCAAACTGTGTTCACTGGGTTAAGGTGGATTCTGTTTTTGTGCCAATGCCACATCTGGGACTGATCAGCAACAGGCACAGGTCACAGTGAGGCCAGCTAATGCCTGTTGGAGACTTTGGTTCATTGATTTTTTACTAAAGTCCGCAGCACCATGGAGGCATGCTGCCTGCTGTTGAAAATAGCTCAGGCAGTGAGCAATATGTGTGTGGCAGTGTCTCAGAGAGTCCTTAGGGTGGGGTGAGTGGTGTTCAACATGTAAATGCCAATTCACATTTGGCACCCACCTGTGATGGAAAGCTAGTTATGGGGAGGGCTCTACACAGGAAAAATGGCACTTGCTTGCCAGCTATGTGAGAGGAGGGCTTAACACAGGAGCAATGATGACTTTCCCTTCAACTCTCTCCCTGATACCACACAATTCAGTCTTGCTCCATATGTCTTTGGTACCTTTCAAGCTTCTGTCCCTTTGCTGGAGGTTAGGTTGAGTGTTTGTGAGCTAATGAGTCTGTATGTGGGCCCATTAAGAAGATATCTGAGTTTCCAGCATCCTTTCGTCTTATACAAACCAAATAACCACTGATTATCTCAGCCAGATGTTTGGGGACCCCTCTTACCAGTACTGGTGCTCTCAATTATGAAGCCAGGTGTGTGACTGGAACTCCTTGTTTGAGGGGGAAATTCTGCAACCAAGACATTCCTCTTGATTCTCAGCCACCACATGTGTGTGTGGGACTAGTCCATTTTATGTTTCTGCCCTTACTTCCAGTCAAGGTGGCTTCTTATAGGAGTTCTGTTCAGCTTGTTTTCAGGTCATTCTTTTGGTTAATTGTTCTATAATTTAGTTGTAATTGTCATGTGGTCATGGGAGGAGATGAGCAGAGCTTTTACCTACTCTGCCATCTTGACCGAAATTCTGTTCCTTTCTTCTTCACTTAATCTCTTCCCTTGTGGGTTTCTGTTTTTCAGTGTTTTGTTTAGATTCCTTTATCTTTGTTCTTTATATATCTTTTACAGGCTTTTGGTTTGTAGATAACATAAGGTTTATGTATATCATTCTTTATCTATAAAAGTCTATTTTAAGTTGACAGGTATTTAATTTCAATTATATTCTATAAGGACTACATTTTTTGCTCACCCTCCATGCTTTATGTTATGGATGTCATATTTTAGATCTTTTTGTGTTGTGTTTCGCCTAACTACGTATTGTAGTTTGAGTTGAATATGATACTTTTTAATTTTATTTTAACCTTTGTGGTTAATACCTTTTTAAATGTCTCATTTGCTGTATTTATTGAATATTTAGCTTTATCTGTGAAGTTTTTCTCTTTCTCGTGTTTTCTGGTTTGTAGTTATGGCCTTTCCTTTTCTATTAAAAGAAGACCCATTATCATTTTTGTAAAGCTCGTTTAATGAAGATGGTGTCCTTTATTTTTTGCTTGTCTGGGTAATTCTTATCTCTCCTTGAATTCTGAATGATAGCCTTGCTAGGTGAATTATTCTAGGTTGCAGGATCCTTTATTTCAGCACTTTGAAAATGTTTTGCTACTCCCTTCTAGCCTGTAAAGTTGCTGATGAGAAATTAGCTGATAGTCTTATAAGAATTCCCTTGTATGAAACTAATTTTTCTCTTGCTTCCTTCAAGATTGTCTTTTTACTTTAACATTGGCATTTTAAGTACAATATATCTTGGTGTGGGTATCTTTGTGTTCATTTTCTTTGGAACTTTCTGTGCCTCCTGGAACTGGATGTCTAATTCCTTTCTCAGGCTGGGAAGTTTTTCAGCCATTATTTTCTAAATAAACTTTCGTTTCTTTCTGTCTTTCTTCTCCTTCTGGATCCAATGATACAAATGCTTGAATGCTTGATATTATACCAGGGATCACTTAAACTATCCTCATAGCTTTTAATTATTTTCTCTTTATGCTGTTCTGATTGGTTGATTTCCACTAGTCTGTCTTCTAGATTGCTGACCCATTGTTTTGTGTTTGATAACCTGCTACAGATATCTTCTAATGTGTTTTCATTTCAGTTATTGTATTCTTCAGGTCAACTTGGTTCTTTTTTATACCTTCAAACTCTTTTTTGAAGTTCTCCCTAAATTCCTCTATTCCTTTCCCAAGCTTGGCGACCATCCTTAGGAAACATTTTTTGAATTCTTTTCAGGCAAATTATTTCTGTCTTATTCCTTAAGTATCTTTATCCCTTAGGGATATATCTTATTCCTTAATTTGAGAGATATTCTTCTTTTTCATTTTGTTTACCTTTCTGTATTTGTTTATATGAATTAGAAAAAGTAATTGTCTCTTCCAGTCTTGGGGGAAAAAAGCCTTAATTATTTATTGGGATTAATTTATTTTGTAATTTATTGCAGTGATATTTGTTAGAAAAAATTATATAGGCTTCAAGTGCACAGTTCTATAATATTGTACTGTGTGTTCACAACCCAGTGTCAGGTCTTCTTCCATCATTATATATATGACCTCTTTTTCCCTCTTCTACAACCACGCTCCCTGCTTACCCTCTAGTAACGATTAAACTGTTGTCTGTGTCTGAGTTTTTTTTTTTTTTTTAATTTTCTCTGTCTTGTTCATTTGTTGCTTTCAGTTTTATATCCCATATATGAGTGAAATCATATGAGCCTTGACTTTTTCTGTCTGACTTATTTTCCTTAGCATGATACTCTTAAGATCCATCCATGTTGTTGCAAATGGCAGTATTTCATCTTTCCTTATGTCTGAGTAATATTCCATTTTATGTATGTACTACCTCTTTTTCATCCAATTATCTATCAAAGTGTACTTTTTGGTTGTTACCATGTCTTGGTCATCATGAAAAATGCTTCATGAACATAAGGGTACATATATCTTTACATATTAATTTGTTCAGATTTTTTGGGTAGATAACCAGAAGAGGTATTGTTGGTAATTCTATTTTTCCATTTATTTTATTAATTTTTAAATTATTAAAATATAGCTAACACACAATATTATATTAGTTTCAGGTGTACACCATAGTTATTCAACATTTATATACCTAAAGAAGTGATCACCATGGTAAGTTCAGCAACCATCTGAAACCGTACCACACGATTATAATATCGTTGAACTATATTCCCCATGCTGTACATTTTATCCCCAGGAATTATTTGTTTTATACCAGGGAATTTGAAACTCTTATTCTCCTTTAACTTTCTTCCTTTTTAAAAATTTCAATTACAGGTGACATCCAATATTCTTTTATATTACTTTCAGTTGTATAGCATAGTGGTTACACATTTGTGTAATTTAAGAAATGATCCCCTTGACTAGTCTCGTACTCACTTTGTACTATATATAGTTATTACCATATTATTGACTATGTTCCCTATGCTTTACTTTACATCCCATGCCTATTTTGTAACTATCAGTTTGTACTTCTTACATCCTTCACCTTTACATCCTGCCCCCAACCCCTTCCCAACCCTCACTCCAAAAAATCTAGTACTAATCTGACACCATACATAGTTATTACATTATTATTGACTATATTCCTTATGAAATACCCTACATCCCTTGACTAGTGAATAACAACAGATTTGTACTTCTTATACCCTTCACTTTTTTTCACCCTGCCCCCAACCCTCTCCCATCTATCACCCCAACAAATCTAGTACTAATGTAACACCATACATAGTTATTGCAATATTATGAACTATATTCCTTATGTTATAACCTACATCTCCATGATTACTGTGTAACAACCAGTTTGTACTTCTTAATCTCTTTCCCTTTTTCACTCATCCCAACCACTGTCCCACCTGGCAACCATCAAAGTGTTCTGTCTCTATGAGTTTATTTCCATTTTCTTTGTTTTCGTTTTTTTTTTTTTTTAGATTCCATGTAAATGCGAAATCTCATTGCATCTGTCTTTCTCTGTATGATACTCCACTCAGAAAGAAAAATTCCTTCTAGGTCCATCCATGCCAACACAGGTGGCCAGAACCCCCTCCCTTCTTTGGCTGAGTAATATTCCATTGTATATCTGTACCACCTCCTCTTTATCCATTCTTTCATCAACAGGCACCCAGGCTGCCTCCATATCTTGGCTATGGTAAACAATGCTGCAAGGAACATTTAGATGCACATATCCCCTTGAAGTAGCATTTGGGTTTCTTTGGATAAACACCCTAAAGTTGGATCACAGGGTCCTTCTTTGTGTCTTTCATAACCTTTGTCTTAAAGTCTATTTTGTCTGGTATAAGTATTGCTACCCTAGCTTTTATTTTATTTTCCATTTAGGAATATTTTCTCCTCATCACTTTACTTTCTCTGTGTGTGAGTCTTTCAATCTCAAGTGAACCTCTTGTAGACAGCATAATATAAGGGTCTTGTTTTCTTATCCACTCAGCCCTACTATGTCTTTTGAGTGGCACATTTAATCCATATACATTGAAAGTAACTGTTGGTAGATATGTAGCTATTGCCACTTTATTATTCATAATTTTAATAATATTTTCCATCTTAAATAAGTAACTTTGTGTTCTGTTTTTGTTTGTTTGTCATGTTCCTTTGTTGTTTTCAGTTTTATATCCTACATATGAGTGAAGTCATATACTTGACTTTATCTGTCTGATGTATTTTACAAAGCATAATAATATCCAGATACATCCATGTTTTCACAAAACTCATAGATACAGACAAAAGTTTACTGGTTACCAGAGCATAAGGGGGTAGGGAGGGTGGCAGAAGAGGGAAAAGGGGATCAAATATATGATGATGGAAAGAGAGCTCACTCTGGGTGGTAAACACATAATGCAATATACCAGGGGCACCAAAAAAATTTACACATTTTAAGAGATGTGATATGTGTATTACTTTTTGAAGTTGAATTGAATTATGATAGCAATGAGTAGTATGATGTTTGATCAAATGATGGCATTGGGAGAGGGAAAAACTTGGGCTGCTAGCACTCCCCTACAGCTCACAGTCCCTCCTGAGGGATCAGCATATAACACAGCTGAATCCAATGCTCATGACAGAGACCTCAGAGCAAAGGTTGAGGGAAGAAGGGTGAGAATGGTGGTTTAAGGGCTCACTGCCAGGCAGAGGACAAAAGACATAGGCACAGAGCCAAGCCAGTCCCTCCCCACCCTTCCAGAGCTCACCCCACCCCCATGCTCATAGTACTAGAAGTAGAACAGTAGCAGTGTCATATCAAAAGAAAAGAATATTTACAGCTCTGAAAACTAGGACTCCGTAGCCACAGACTCACAGCAATACTGGTGAAAGCAGCAAGGCAGCTGGGCTGGAAGTTGCCTATATTGCTCAGAGTTACTCTCAAAACCCATTCTGCCTAATCCCCACTATCTGGGCGAGTGCCTGCAAGGATAAACAGAGTCCCTGAAACACACGCTCTGAATAGGGTGCAGGAAGAGATTTGGAACTTCAGAAGCTCTCCACATCCCCCCATGAAGATGGTGCCCTGAGACCCAATGACCTGCTCACAGAGAGAAGACCACCTTACAGGGCACACACCCCACTTGTCGTGTGAGAAGCTGGAACAGTACAAGAGAAATGTAATGCAACATGAGAAACAATAAAATATTGCAGAGGGAGAAAAAAAATAAATTCCACCAACACCTTCTGAGAAGCAAAAGAAAGACCACTTCCTATCAACCTGTTGCAGAACTCACTCCTGTAGATGCCTAGGAAAAGAAAAATAATGCATTAATTGACACGAATAAGCAAGGTAACAAGGAAGGTCAGAGAGAAAATGAAAAGTCTGCAGAAAATGAACTTAAACACATGGAAATAAATGACTCAAACGACAGAGAAATCAACATTGCAGTTCTGAAAAAACTCAATGAGATGTAAGAAAACATACGGCAGATTAATGAACTCAGAAGCACAATCAAAGAACAAAATGAACATTTTACCAAAGAGACTGAAATTTTAAAAAAGAACCAAATAGAATTTCTGGAGACTGAGAACTCAATTAGAGAAATGAAGAATGAAATAGCCAGCTTAGGTAATAGAGCTGACCAGATGGAGGAAAGAATCAATGACATCAAAGAGAGAAATCTGGAAAAGGCACACATGGAAAAAGAACGAGACTTCAGTTACAAGAAATGAAACAGCTCTACAAGAATTTTCTGATGCCATCAGAAAGAGCAATATAAGAATAATGGGCATACCAGTAGGAGAAAAAAGGGAGAAGGAATAGAGAGTATATTCAAACAAATAGTTGATGAGAAATTCCCAAACTTGTGGAAAGAACTGGATCCCCAAATACAAGAAGCAAATAGAACACCTAATTACCTCAATCCCAACAGGACTTCCCAAAGGCATATGGTATTGAAGATGTCAAAATTAAAAACAAGGAAAGAATCCTCAAGGGAGCCAGGGAAAAGAAGATGGTAACCTACAAAGGAAAGCCCAATAGAATATGATTGGATTTTTCAGCAGAAACTCTACAAGCCAGGAGGGAGTAGAATCAAATATTCAAACTACTAAAAGAGAGAAATTATGAGCCGATAATAATATATCCAGCAAAGATATCCTTTAGATAGGAAGGAGAAATAAAGACCTTTGCAGACATACAGAAGCTGAGGGAATTTTATAACACATGACCTGCACTACAAGAAACACTGAAGGAGCTAATCGACCTGAAATAAAGAGCAAAGCAATACAAAACCATGAGTAGTGTTATGAACAGACAGAAAGAAGTAGGAAATGGAAACTCTTACACCAAATAAGACATTATACACTTAAACATAACATACAGGTAAACAAGAAAAAAATACTTAGAAAAAAAAGAAGAAAAAGACAACTTGCTATAGCAGTGCAGAAATCAACTCACAGCATAAATAGTGATAATTTGTGACCACAAAAACAGAAAAGGAAAGAGAGTAAAGGTCTGAACTGGCACAAGGTAATAGAGAATGGAAGCATACTGAAGAAAATGGAATACTCTAAATATGAAACTTTCTTTTCCATAAACTTAATGGTAACAACTCAAAAAAATGCAGAACTAAAATATGTAACATAAAAAAAGAAGAAACACAGGGAAATATCATAGAATCCAACCTCACTGAAAGAAATTGACAGCAAAAAAGGGCAAAGTATCAATGGAGACACCATCCTACTAGAAAACCAGAGATAGAATGATAGAAAATCCTCATGTATGAATAATCACCCTAAACATGAATAGAATGAACTCATCAATAAAAAGGCACAGAGTAGCAGATTGGATTAAAAACTAAACCCAACCATATGCTACCTCCAAAAGACACATCTCAGCTACAAGGACAAATAGAGATTGAAAGTGAAAGGGTGGAAATTGACACCCCATGCAAATGGTATTCAGAGAAAATCAGGTGTAGCTGTATCAATATCAGATGAAACAGACTTCAGGATAGAAAATGTAACAGGAGACAAAGATGGGCATTTCATAACTATAAAGGGGACAATACAACAAGAAGACAAAAGAGTCATCAATATTTATGCCCCCAATCAGGGAGCACCAAAATATACAAAACAACTACTAACAGAATAAAAGGGAGAAATTGACCAAAACACAATTATAGTAGGGGATCTAACTACATCATTGACAGCTATGGATAGATCAACGAACAGAAAATAAATGAAGAAATAGCAGCCCTAAATGACACATTAGATGAAATGGACATAATTTACATTTATAGAGCACTTCATCCAAGAACATCAGACTACACATTCCTTTCTAGTGTGCATGAATCATTCTCAAGGATAGGCCATATATTGGGACATAAAACTAGCCTCAGCAAATTTAAGAAGATTGAAATCATAGCAGCATATTCTCTGCTCACAAGGCTTTGAAATTGGATATCAACTGCAAAACACTGCCAGTGGAATCGGAAAGACCGTTTAGGGAATACAATAAAAAATGGTATAAAGATTTCATTGGGTATTCGATGGACATGTGTCTTATTAGGTAGACCACTTCATGGACAGTGTAGGTGCCTGACCACTGCAGGGTACACATAAAGCTGAATAATAATGAATGTCAACTATGATTTTATATGTATATATATATATATATATATATATATATATATATATATATATATATATACACACACACACACATATATATATATATATATATATATATATATATATTTTTTTTTTTTTTTTCCAGTGGATGTGGAGTGCAGCATAAGGAATAGAGTCAGTGGAACTGTAACACTTATATAGAATGTCAGAGAGGTAGTAGATCGGGGGAGGGGGTTATCACTTTTTGAGGTGTATAAATGTCTAAATATTACATTGTTTGGTATGCCTGAAATTAATTTTAGCAGGAAAATTTTAGCAGGAAAATCCACAAATATATGGATATTAAACAACATACTTTTCAAGAATGATTGGATCAAAAAAGAAATAATAGGAGAGATCAAAATATACATAGAAACAAATGAGAATGAAAGTACATCCTACCAAAATTTTTGGGATGTAGTGAAAACAGTTTTAAGGGGAAATTTATATCATTGCAGGCCTATCTCAAGAAACAAGAAATATCCCAGATAATAAACCTCACATTACATCTTAAAGAACTAGAAAAAAAGAACAAATGAAACCCAAAGTCAGCAGAAGGAAGGAAATAATAAAAATCTCTGCAGAACTAAATGAAATACAGAACAAAAAGACAGTGGAAAAAATTAATGCAACAAAGAGCTAGTTCTTTGAAAAGATTAATTGACAAACCCTTGGCTAGAGTCATGAAGATAAAAAAAGACACTAATAAACAAAATCATAAATTAAAGAGGGGAAGTTACCACGGATGCCATGAAAATATAATGGATCATCCAAGAATACTATGAAGGATGATGTACTACCAAATTTAATAATCCAGAAGAAATGAATATGTTCTTAGAAACATACAGCCTTCCAAGGCTGAATCATGAAGAATTGAAAAATCTAAATAGACCAATTAAAAGTAAGGAAATTGAATCAGTCATCCAAAACCTTCAGAAAAACAAATATCTAGTAGCAGATGACTTCACTAGTAAATTCAACCAGATATTGAAGGAGGACTTAATACCTGCCCTACTCAAACTCTTCCAAACAATTGAAGAGACAAGACACCCTAACTCAGTTTAGGAGGCCAACATTACTCTGATACCAAAACCTGGTAAGGATAGCACAAATAAAGAAAATTACAGACCAATATATCTGATGAATACAGATGCAAAAATCTTAAACAAATTTCTAGCAAATTGAATGCACAATGCATTAAAAAGATTATACATCAGGCTAGTTTTATGTCCCAATATAGCGTCTATCCCTGATAATGTTCCATGTACACTAAAAAAGAATGTATAGTATGATGTTCTAGGATGCAATTATCCATAAAATGTCAATTATGTTCTATTCATCTAATGTGTCATTTAGGTCTGATATTTCTTCATTTATTTTCTGTTTGGATGATCTATCCATAGCTGTCAATGATGTATTTAGGTCCCCCACTATAATTGTGTTATGGTCAATTTCTCCCTTTAGTTCTGTTAGTAGATGTGTTGTATATTTAGATGCTTCCTGATTGTGGGCATAAATATTGATGGTTGTTATGTGTTCTTGTGTATAGTCCCCTTTATCATTATGAATGTTCATCTTTGCCTCTTTTTAATTGTTTTATTCTGAAGTCTGTTTCATCTGATATAAATACAGCTAGACTTGCTTTTCCCTGAATATCATTTGCTCAGTGTGTCAATTTCTACCTTTTCACTTTGAGTCTCTATAGGTCCTTGTAGCTGAGATGTGTGTTTTGGAGACAGCATGTGGTTGCGTTTAGTGCTTTGATCCAATCTGCTACTCTGTGCCTTTTTAGTGATGAGTTCAGTCCATTTACATTTAGGGTAATTATTGATATATGAGGATTTCCTATCATTGCGTCTTTGTTTTCTGGTGGCTTGGTGTCTCCATTGTTTCTTTGCATTTTGTTGTTGTCTGTTATTCCAATGTGGTGGTATTCTATGATTTTCCCATCTTTTTCTTCTTTTTTTGTGTTACGTCTTTCAGTCATGGATATTTTAAGTGGTTACCATTAAGTTTTTGTAAAAGAAAGTTTCATATATACAGTAGTCCTTTTTCTTCAGCATGCTTCTTATCTCCGTTCCCCTTTGCAGGTTCAAACCTTTACTCTATTCTCTGTTATGTTTTTGTTGTCCTAAGTTATCCCTACTTATGCTGTTAGTGGATTTCTTAGTAGCAGAAGCAAGTTATCATTTTCTTCTCTTTCCCATTTTGAATGTTTTTTCTTATTTACCCTTTATGTTATACTTAAGAGTATAGTGCTCTATTTTGTGTAAGGGTTGTCTTTACCTGCTTCTGTCTCTCTGTTCATAATACTGCTCATGGTTTTGCATTGTTTTGGTTTTTTTGCTTCAAGTCAAATTACCCCCATCAGTATTTTTCCTAATATAGGTCGTGAGTTAGAAAATTTTCTCACCTCCTGTATGTATGGAAAAGTCTTTATTCATCCTTCATAACTAAAGCACAGCTTTTCTGGATATATTATTCATGGCTCATAATTTCTCTTTCAATAGTTTGAATATTAGATTCCACTCCTTCCTGGATTGTTGAGTTTCTGGTGAAAAGTCTGATGATAATCTAATGGGCTTTCTTTGCAGGTTACAATCTTCTTTTCTCTGAATTACGTGGGAATTCTTTCTTTTCTTAATTTTTTAAAATTAAAGTTTATTGCGGTGACAATAGTTAGTATAGTTACATAGATTTCAGGTGTACAATTCTGTAATACATTATCTATATCTCACATTGTGTGTTCACCACCCAGAGTCAGTTCATATTCCATCACCATATATTAAACCCCTATTACCCTCTCCTAGAGCCTTCCTCCACCCTCATCTCAGGTAAACTCTAAACTATTGTCTATGTCTATGAGTTTTTCTTCCTTCATTTGTTTGTCTTGTTCTTTTGTGGTTTTCAGTTTTATATACCACATATCAGTGAAATTATACGGTTCTCTACTTTTTCTGTCTGACTTATTTCACTTAACATTATACTCTCAAGATCCATCCATGTTGTCACAAATGATACCATTTCATCTTTTCTTACCACTAGATAGTATTCCATTGTGTACATATACCACAACTTCTTTATGCATTCATCTATCGAAGGACATTTTGTTTGTTTCCATGTCTTAACAACCGTAAATA
Source organism: Rhinolophus sinicus (assembly GCF_057876585.1). NCBI lineage: Eukaryota > Metazoa > Chordata > Mammalia > Chiroptera > Rhinolophidae > Rhinolophus > Rhinolophus sinicus. The sequence goes on along the minus strand of NC_142518.1, from coordinate 49,983,423 downwards.
AAGCTGCAATGAACATTGGAGTACACATGTCTTTATTGACAAATGTTCTCAGATTATTTTTTAATATATTGGGGTGACAATTGTTAGTAAAATTACATAGATTTCAGGTGTACAATTCTGTATTACATCATCTATAAATTCCATTGTGTGTTCACCACCCAGAGTCAGTCCCCTTCCATCACCATATATTTGATCCCCCTGACCCTCATCTCCCACCCCCCACCCCCCTTAACCTCTGGTAACCACTAAACTATTGTCTGTGTCTATGAGTTTTGTTTCTCATTTGTTTGTCCTGTTCTTTTGTTGTTTTTGGTTTATATACCACATATCAGTGAAATCATATGCTTCTCTGCTTTTTCTGTCTGACTTATTTCGCTTAGCATCATACTCTCAAGATCCATCCACGTTGTCACAAATGTTCCTATATTGTCTTTTCTTACCACCGAATAGTAGTCCATTGTGTACATATACCACAACTTCTTTATCCACTCATCTATCGAAGGACACTTTGGTTGTTTCCATGTCTTGGCCACCGTAAACAAAGCTGCAATGAACATTGGAGCAAATGTGTCTTTATGTATAAATGTTTTCAGATTTTCTGGGTAGATACCTAGGAGAGGGATTGCTGGGTCATACGGTAATTCTGTTTGTCATTTTTTGAGGAACCTCCACACTGCCTTCCATAACGGCTACACCAGTCTGCACTCCCACCAACAGTGTATGAGGGTTCCTTTTTCTCCACAGCCTCTCCAACACTTGTTACTATTTGTCTTGTTGATGACTGGGGTGAGGTGATATCTCATTGTGGTTTTGATTTGCATTTCTCTGATGATTAGTGATGTTGAGCATTTTTTCATACGTCTATTTGCCATTTGTATGACCTTTTTGGAGAAATGTTTCTCCAGGTCCTCTGCCCGTTTTTCAATTGGATTGTTTCTTTTTTTGTTGTTGAGTTTCATGAGTTCCTTGTATATTTTGGATATCAGCCCCTTATCGGAGGCACTGTTTGCAAAAATCTTCTTCCATTCAGTTGGTTGCCTCTTTATTTTGTCGATGGTTTCTTTTGCTGTGCAGAAGCTTTTAAGTTTCATATAGCCGAATTTGTTTATTTTAGCTTTTACTTCCATTGCCTTTGGAGTCAAATTCATAAAATGCTCTTTGAACCCATGGTCCATAAGTTTAGTACCTATGTTTTCTTCTATACAGTTTATTGTGTCAGGTCTTATGCTTAAGTCTTTGATCCATTTTGAATTAATTTTGGTACATGGTGACAGATAGCAATCTAGTTTCATTCTTTTGCACGTGGCTATCCAATACTGTCAGCACCATTTATTGAAGAGGCTGTCTTTTCTCCATTGTATTTTTTTGTTTCTTTGTCAATAATTATCTGTCCATATTTATGAGGTTTTATTTCTGAGTTCTCAATTCCATTCCATTGGTCTATGTGTTTGTTTTTCTGCCTATACCATGCTGTTTTGATTCTTGTTGCACTGTAGTACAAGCTAAAGTCATGGAGTGTGATATCTCCAGCATTGTTCCTTTTTTTTAAGATTGCTTTGGCTATTCGGGGCCTTTGTAGTTCCACACAAATCTGATGACTTTTTGTTCTATTTCCTTAAAAAATACCATTGGGAGTTTGATAGGGGTTGCATTAAATCTGTATATTGCTTTGGGTAACATGTCCATTTTAACTATGTTGATTCTTCCAATCCATGAGCATGGAATGTCTTTCCATTTCTTTGTGTCTTCTTCAATTATTTCAAAAATGTCTTGTAGTCTTCAGCATATAGTTCTTTCATATCTTTGGTTAAGTATATTCCTAGGTATTTTATTCTTTTTGCTACAATTGCAAAAGGAATTTTTTAAATTAAACTTATTGGGGTGACAATTGTTAGTAAAATTACATAGATTTCAGGTGTGCAATTCTGTATTACATCATCTATAAATCCCATTGTGTGTTCATCAACCAGAGTCAGTTCTCCTTCCATCACCATATAGTTGATCCCCCTTACCTTCGTCTCCCACCCCCCAACCCTTACGCCCCTTACCCTCTGGTAACCACTAAACTATTGTCGGTGTCTATGAGTTTCTGTTTCTCATTTGTTTGTCTTGTTCTTTTGTTGTTTTTGGTTTATATACCACATATCACTGAAATCACATGGTTCTCTGCTTTTTCTGTCTGACTTATTTCGTTCCGCATTACACTCTCAAGATCCATCCATGTTGTCACAAATGTTCCTATATCATCTATTTTTACTGCTGAATAGTATTCCATTGTGTATATATACCACACCTTTTTTATCCATTCCTCTATCAAAGGACATTTGGGTTGCTTCCATGTCTTGGCCACTGTAAACAAAGCTGCAATGAACATTGGAGCACACGTGTCTTTATCTATAAATGTTTTCAGATTTTTTGGGTAGATACCCAGGAGAGGGATTGCTGGGTCATATGGCAATTCTATTCGTAATTTTTTGAGGAATCTACACACTGCCTTCCATAACGGCTGCACCAGTCTGCATTCCCACCAACAGTGTATGAGGGTTCCTTTTTCTCCACAGGCTCTCCAACACTTGTTACTGTTTGTCATGTTGATGATAGCCATTATGACTGGTGTGAGGTTATATTTCATTGTGGTTTGCAAAAGAAACCATCAACAAAATCAAGAGGGCACCAACTGAATGGGAGAAGATTTTTGCAAACATTGCCTCCGATAAGGGGCTAATATCCAGAATATACAAGGAACTCATGCAATTCAACAACAAAAAAATAAACAACCCAATTGAAAAATGGGCAGAGGACTTGAAGAGACACTTCTCCAAAGAGGACATACAAATGGTAAATAGTCATATGAAAAAATGCTCAACATCACTAATCATCAGAGAAATGGAATTGTTTTTTGTATTTCTTTTTCTGAGATTTCATTGTTAGTGTATAGGAATGCAATGGAGTTTTGTACATTGATTTTGTAGCCGGCAACTTTACCGTATTCCTTGATTGTTTCTAAGCTCTTCGGTGGAGTCTTTAGGGTTTTCTATATATAGCATCATGTTTTCTGCAAAGAGTGACAATTTAACTTTTTCATTCCCAATTTAGTAGCCTTTTGATTCTTTCTCTTGCATGATTGTTTTGGCAAGGACTATAACACTATGTTGAAAAGCAGAGGTGATAGGGGACAGCCCTCTCGTGTTTTGAACATAGAGCAAAGGTCTTCAGTTTTTCACCGTTAATTATGAGATTAGCTGAGTGTTTGTCATATATGGCTTTTATGGTGTTAATGTATTTTCCTTCTGTACCTATTTTACTAAGTGTTTTAATCATAAATGGATGTTGCATCTTTTCAAATGATTTTTCTGCATCAAGTGATATAATCATATGATTTTTGTCCTTTATTTTGTTTATGTGATGTATCACATTGATGGATTTGCATATATTGAACCATCATTGTGCCAGTGGGATGAAACCCACTTGGTCATGATGAATAATCTTTTTAATGCATTGTTGCACTCCATTTGCTAGAATTTTTTTTAGGATTTTTGGATCGGTATTCATCAGAGACTTTGGTCTGTAGTTCTATTTTTTTGTGTTGTCCTTACCAGGTTTTGGTATCAGGGTAATTTTTGCCCCATGAAATGAGTTAGGGAGTACTGTCTCTTCTTCAATATTTTGGAAGAGTTTGAGCAGGATTGGTATTAGATCCTCTTTGAAGGTTTGGTAGAATTCACTAGTGAAGCCATGTGGTCGCAGACTTTTGCTTTTGGAAAGTTTTTGGATGACTGATTCAATTTCTTTACTGGTGATTGGTCTGTTTAGATTTTCCAGTTCTTCATGGTTCAGCCTAGGAAGTCTATATGTTTCTATGAACTTCCCATTTCTTCTAGGTTATTGAGTTTGGTGGCATGTAGTCCTTCCTAGCATTCTTGGATGATCCTGTGTATTTCTGTGGCATCCGTGTTGACTTCCTGTTTTTCATTTCTGATTTTGTGTATTAGTGTCTTCTCTCTTTTTATCTTAGTGATCCTAGCCAAGGATTTGCCAAGTTTGCTAATCTTTTCAAAGAACCATCTCTTTGTCCCATCAATTTTTTCTATTGTCTTTTTGTTCTCTATTTCATTTAGTTCTTCTCTGATTTTTCTTATTTCCTTTCTTCTGCTGATGTTTGGTTTCATTTGTTCTTATTCTAGTTCTTTAAGGTGTAACATGAAGTTGTTTATTTGGGATTTTTTTGTTTCTTGAGATAGGCCTGTAATGATATAAATTTCCCTCTTAAAACTGCTTTCGCTGCCTCACAATAATTTTGGTAGGATGTATTTTCATTCTCATTTGTTTCTATGCATCTTTTCATCTCTCTTCCAATTTCTTCTTTGACCTGGCTTTTTTTTTTTTTTTTTTTTTTAAGGTACGTTGTTTAATATCCATGTACTTGTGGTTTTTCCCGCTTTCTTTTTGCAGTTGATATCAAATTTCAAAGCCTCGTTATCAGAGAATATGCTTGGTATGATTTCAATCTTCTTAAATTTGCTGAGGTTAGTTTGTTATCCCAATATATGGTCTATCCTTGAGAATGTTCCATGTACACTAGAAAACTATGCATAGTTTGATGATTTACGATGAAGTGCTCTAAAAAAGTCAATTAAGTTCATTTCATGTATTGTGTCATTTAGGGATGCTATTTTGTTATTTATTTTCTGTTTGGGTGATCTATCCATAGCTGTCAATGATGTATTTATGTCTCCTAGTATAATTGTGTTTTGGTCAATTTCTCCCTTTAGTTCTGTAGTAGTTGCTTGGTATATTTCAGTGCTCCCTGATTGGGGGCATAAATATTAATGACGGTTATGTCTTCTTGTTGTATATTCCCCTTTACCATTATGAAATGTCCATCTTTATCTCTTGTTACCTTTTTCATCCTGAAGTGTGTTTCATCTGATATCAGGATGGCTACACCTGTTTTTCTCTGGAAACCATTTGCTTATAATGTCAATTTCTACCCTTTCACTTTGAGTCTATGCTTGTTCTTCTAGCTGAGATGTGTCTCTTTGAGACAGCATATGGTTGTTTTTAGTGTTTTCATCCAATCTGTTACTCTTTGTCTTTTTATGGATTATTTTAGTACATTTACATTTACGATGATTATTTATATGTGAGGATTTCCTATCATGCTACTTTTAGGTTTCTGTTAAGACTCTGTCTCCATTGTTTCTTTGCCTTTTTGTTGTTGTCTATTATTTCTGTGTGGTGGTATTTTATGTTGTTTCCCTCCATCTCTTCTTTTATTACAGTATATATTTCAGTTCTGGATTTTTTCTTTTTTTGAGTGGTTACACTTAAGTTTATGTAAAAGAAAGTTTGATATTTGGAGCATTCCATTTTCTTCAGCATGCTTCCTTTCTCCATTCCCATATTCTGGTTCACGCCTTTACGCTCTCCGTTTTTATGTTTTGGTTGCCACAAATTGTCCCTGTTGATGGTGGTCGAATAGCCTCCTTTAGTGTTTCTTGTAGTGCAGGTCGTGTATTAGGAAATTCCCTCAGCTTCTGTATGTCTGGAAATGTCTTTATTCCTCCGTCTTATCTAAAGGATATCATTGCTGGGTGTCTTATTCTTGGCTCATAATTTCTGTCTTTCAATCGTTTGAATATTTGGTTCCACGCCTTCCTGGCTTGTAGAATTTCTGCTGAGAAATCTGATGATAATCTAATGGGTTTTCCTTTGTAGGTTGCCGTCTTCTTTTCCCTGGCTCCCTTGAGGATTCTTTTTTTGTCATTGACTTTTGACAGCTTCAATACAATGTGCCTTGGAGAAGGTCTCTTGTGGTTGAGGTAATTAGGTGTTCCATTAACTTCTTTGATTCGAGGATGCAGTTCTTTCTACAAGTTTGGGAAGTTCTCATCAACTGTTTGTTTGAATAGTCTCTCTCTGTTCCTTCTCCCTTTCTTCTCCTACTGGTATGACCATAATTATTATATTGCACTTTCGATGGAGTCAGGAAGTTCTTGTAGCGTTTTTTCATTTCTTTTAAGTTTCAAGTCTCTTTCTTCTTCCATCCGTGTCATTTCCTGGTTTATATCTTTGATGTCACTGATTCTTTCCTCCATCTGGTCAACTCTATTACCTAAGGTGGCTATTTTATTGTTAATTTCTGCTATTGAGTTCTTAATCTCCAGAAATTCTATTTGGCTCTTTTTAAAATTTTCAATCTCTTTCGTAAAATGCTCATGTTGCCCTTTGATTGTGTTTCTGAGTTCATTCAAATGCTTTTCTCTGTTTTCCTGCATCTCGTTGAGTTTTTTCAGAACTGCAATCTTGAATTTTCTGTCATCTACGTCACATATTTCCACATGTTTAAGCTCCTTTTCTGGAGAATTTTCACTTTCTTTCTGTGCTGTCTTTTTGCCTTGGTTATTCATGGCAATTTCTGATTTATTATTTCTCTTCCTATACATCTACAGCAGTGGCTTCTGCTACAGGTTGATAGGAAGAAGTCTTTCTTTTGTTTTCCAGTACTTGTGGTAGAATGTTTTATTTTCTCTCTGACTGCAGCCTTTTTTTTTTTCTCTCACACGGTAGTGCTGTGTTTTCTCTGCACTATTCCAGCTTCTCACACAATGGGGGGATTCCCTGGGAGACAGCCTTCTCCTCTGTTAATAGTTCGCCTTGGTCACAGGGCACATTGTCCGTGTGGGTATGCAGAGAGCTTTTGAAATTCCAAAGCTCTTCCTGTAACAGATTCAGAGCCTGTGTGTTTCAGCAGCAATGTGTACTCCTGCATGGATCTACCCAGATAGATGGTGACAGGGGCGTGTTGGGTTGTGAGATGTGGCCCAGAGCAATGGCCGTGATCACCACCACTGCAGTTCCTGCTTCCACAGCTCCCACCCCTTTGATGGAATTAGTTGGGCTGCGAACCTGTGTCTACGGTCCACAGTTCTCAGAACTGCAAATATTCTCTTCTTTTGATCTAACACTGGTACTGTTCTGCTTCTAGAACTGTGTTGGTGGGGGCAGGGCGAGCCTGGAATGGTAGGAGGGGCTGGCTAGGCACAGTGCCTAAGGATTCCATTCTCTGTGACAGTGAGGGCTTAAACCTCCTTGTTCAGCCTTCTTCCCTCAGTCTTTGCTCTGAGGTCTCTGCTGTGAGCATTTGACTCAGCCATGTTATGTGCTGTCCCCTCAGCTCTGTAGGTCACAAATGGAGCCCTAGCATTCCAAGTTCTTCCCTCTCCTCCAGCTGTGGTCGTTCTGGGATGTAGCAAGCTCAGAGCACTGAGCTAGGTCTGCCTCCTGCACCTGAGCAGCTCCATCTCTGCACTTCTCCTTTCTCTCCTCCCCTGCTTGCGCAATTTGCCCACCTTTAGGTGAATTCAGTAGTGAGCCTCTTCGTGTTGCCTGTCTACTGTGCATGTAGTTCTTTGCAGAATTATAGTTGTTCGATTTGTTGTAAATTCCAGGGGAGATTTCCAGAGGCTCACCTCACGCCGCCATTTTGATTACGTCACTCCGAGTCCTCTGCATCTTGTGGAGGCAGAGTCGGTTACATGGATCCCAGAGTTACCCTGTTACTGCAGTTCTAGATGAGTGAGGCTATGGGGTGTGGTTGGTAGTTTTCACAAAGTCAGTGCAGTTTCTGGTCTCACCTGCACACACGCGCACTGAGAGTACCATAGGCAGCCCTGCGCCCCTGTCTCCTAAATCTTAGGGACTTTTTCCATTAGGGGGTGTGGAGGATGTGAGAGTTCTGAGCTGCTGAAAGCCCAGAGCTGCCTGTACCACCTGCTGCTGACCCCTGGGTATGTGTCTGTTGTTGTAATTGCCCTGTCCTAGGCAAGCCATAAAAGGTGGGAGCTGGTGATTGAGGAGTCTTCTGTCTCCCAGCCCAGCAGTGTCACACCCTTCCCAATATCTTCCATAGGTCACAGCTGCAAGCTGGGCTTTCCCAGTTCCTAAGCACTATGGCTCCTCTGTAATCTGACATTACCCATCAGTTCATGGTCAGCTTAAGACACTGGAAGGTCAGGGGTAGGATTGCTGTGGGAGAGTGGGGGCATGGACCCAGGTATGACATTTACTTCTTTGTCTGTCTCTGGTCCCAGCTGGAGACCTCACCTGGGATTACTGCCTCAAATATTGGATACACTTTTCTCTTGGCAGGAGAGATCAGCTGTGGGACGCAGGGAGAGTCCACCTCTTGGCTCTTTTTTTATTTTTTTGCCAATTTTGTTAATCTTTTCAAAGAACAAGTTCTTTGTCACATTAATTTTTTCTGTTGTCTTTTTCTTCTCTATTTCATTTAGTTCTGATCTGATTTTTGTTATTTCCTTTCTTCTGCTGACCTTGGGTTTTACTTGTTCTTCTTTTTCTAGTTCTTTAAGGTGTAACATGAGGTTATTTATTTGGGAGTTTTCTTGTTTCTTGAGATAGGCCTGTAATGAGATAAATTTCCCTCTTAAAACTGTTTTTGCTGCGTCCCAAAAATTTTGGTAGGATGTATTTTCATTGTCGTTTGTTTCTATGTATCTTTTGATCTCTCCTCTAACTTCTTTGACTCAGTCGTTCTTTAAAAGTATGTTTCTAATCTCCATGTATTTGTGTTTTTTCCTGCTTTCTTTTTGCAGTTGATATTCAATTTCAAAGCCTTGTGATCAGAGAATATTCTTTGTATGATTTCAATCTTCTTAAATTTGCTGAGGCTGATTTTATGTCCCAATATATGGTCTATCCTTGAGAATGTTCCATGTACAATAGAAAAGAATGTATAGTCTGATGTTTTAGGATGAAGTGCTCTATAAATGTCAATTATGTCCATTTCATCTAATGTGCCATTTAGGGCTGCTGTTTCGTTATTTATTTTCTGTTTGGATGATCTATCCATAGCTGTCAATGATGTATTTAAGTCCCCTAGTATAATTGTGTTTTGGTCAATTTCTCCCTTTAGTTTTGTTAGTAGTTGCTTGGTATATTTCGGTGCTCTCTGATTGGGGCTATAAATATTGATGACTGTTATGTTTTCTTGTGTACAGTCCCCTTCACCATTATGAAATGTCCATCTTTGTCTCTTGTTATCTTTTTCACCTTGAAGTCTGTTTCATCTGATATCATTATGGCTACACCTGATTTTCTCTGGGTACCGTTTGCTTGGGGTGTCAATTTCCACCCTTTCACTTTGAGTCTATGCTTGTCCTTGTAGTTGAGATGTGTCTCTTGGAGACAGCATATGGTTGGGTTTAGTTTTTTGATCCAATCTGCTACTCTGTGCCTTTTTATTGGTGAGTTCAGTCCATTTACATTTAGGGTGATTATTGATATGTGAGGATTTCCTGTCATTCTATCTTTAGTTTTCTGGTAAGGCTGTGTCTCCATTGTTTCTTTGCCTTTTTGTTGTTGTCTATTATTTCTGTGTGGTGGTATTCTATGACGTTTCCCTCTGTTTCTTCTTCTTTTTTTTTTTTCATTTTAATTAATTTATTTTTAATTAGTTTCAGGTGCACAAGACAAAGCAAAACTTAGACGTTTATCATTTATATCCCTCACACTGTGTGAACACCCCTCCCCCCAACCACTATCCCTCTGTACGTACCCCAAATTAATTTTCAAACCCCCATGACCATCTTGTGGTTACCGACTATTTTTCAAAACCTCTCACCTTCCCCTTATCCCCACCCCCCCGCCCCTCTAGCAACCCTCTGTTTTTCCTCCATGTTTCCAATACTGTCTCTGATTAGTTCATTCACTTATTCTTTTCTTTAGATTCCGCATATAAGTGAGATCATATGGTATTTGTCTTTCGCTTTCTGACTTATTTCACTTAACATAATGTTCTCTAGGTCCATCCATGTTGTTGCAAATGGTAAGATTTCTTTCTTCTTTATGGCTGCATAATACTCCATTGTATAAATGTACCACAGTTTCTTAATCCAGTCATCTACTGATGGGCATTTCGGTTGTTTCCAGGTCTTGACTATTGTGTATAGTGCTGCAATAAACATAGGAGTGCATAAAGATTTTTGAATTGGAGTTTTGGATTTCTCCGGATAGCTACCTAGGAGTGGGATTGCTGGATCATAAGGTAGTTCCATTTTCAGATTTTTGAGATACCTCCAAACTGTTTTCCATAGTGGCTGCACCAATCTGCATTCCCACCAACAGTGCACCAGCGTTCCCTTTTCTCCACATCCACGCCAGCACTTGTTGTTTGTTGATTTATTGATGATAGCCATCCTGACTGGGGTGAGGTGGTATCTCATTGTGGTTTTTATTTGCATTTCTCTGATGGTTAGTGAGGTTGAACATTTCTTCATATGTCTGTTTGCCATCTGTGTGTCCTTTTTAGAAAAATGTCTCTTCATGTCCTCTGCCCATTTTTTAATTTGGTTGTTTGTTTTTTTGGAGTTGAGTTGAGTGAGTTTTTTATAAATTTGTGATATTAACCCCTTATCAGATATATCGTTGGCAAATACCTTTTCCCAATCAGTAGGATCCCTTTTTGTTTTATTGATGGTTTCCTTTGCTGTGAAAAAGCTTTTTAGTTTGATGTAATCCCACATGTTTATTTTTTCTCTTAATTCCCTCGCGCGAGGGGATATATCAGTAAAAATCTTACTCCGGGTAATGTCTGTGAAGTTTCTTCCTATATTTTCTTCTAGGAATTTTATGGTTTCAGATCTTACATTTAAATCTTTAAGCCATTTTGAATTTATTTTTGTATGTGGTGTAAGGAGGTGATCCAGCTTCATCTGTTTGCATGTGTCTGTCCAAGTTTCCCAGCACCATTTATTGAATAGACTGTCTTTACCCCACCATATATTCTTGCTTACATTGTCATAGATTAAATGGCCATATAGGCATGGATTTATTTCTGGACTCTCTATTCTGTTCCATTGATCTATGGGTCTGTTTTTATGCCAGTACCATGTTGTTTTGATTACTGTAGCCTTGTAGTATAATTTGAAGTCAGGTATTGTTATACCTCCCACTTTGTTCTTATTTCTCAAGATTGTTGAGGATATCTGGGGTGTTTTGTTATCCCATGTAAATTTTAGGATTATATGTTCTATTTCTGTGAAAAATGTCATTGGTAGTTTGATAGGAATTGCGTTGAATATGTATATTGCCTTAGGCAGTATGGACATTTTAACTATATTAATTCTTCCTATCCATGAACATGGTATGTGCTTCCATCTATTTGTATCTTCTTTCATTTCTTTCTTCAGTGTCTTATAATTTTCTGAGTACAGATCTTTCACTTCTTTGGTTAAATTTATTCCAGGTATTTTATGGTCTTTGGAGCAATTGTAAATGGAATTGCTTTTTTAATTTCTCCTTCTGATGTTTTATTATTGGTATATACAAATGCAACTGATTTCTGAATATTAATTTTCTATCCTGCTACTTTACTAAATTCATCTATCAGCTCTAATAGTTTCTTGGTGGAGTCTTTAGGGTTCTCTAAATATAGTATCTTATCATCTGCACATAATGACAATTTTACTTTCTCCTTACCGATTTGGATGCCTTTTATTTCTTTTTTTTGTCTGATTGCTGTGGCTAGAACTTCCAGCACTACGTTGAATAGAAGTGGAGAAAGTGGGCAACCTTGCCTTGTTCCTGATTTTAAGGGGAATAGTTTTAGCTTTTCCCCATTGAGTATGATGTTAGCTGTGGGTCTATCATATATGGCCTTTATTATGTTGAGATATGATCCCTCTATTCCCACTTTCTTAAGGGTTTTTATCATGAATGGCTGCTGAATTTTATCAAATGCTTTTTCTGCGTCAATTGATATGATCATATGATTTTCATTTTTCATTTTGTTAATGTGGTGTATCACATTAATTGATTTGCGGATGTTGAACCACCCTTGCATACCAGGGATGAATCCCACTTGATCATGGTGTATGATCTTTTTAATGTATTGCTGAATTCTGTTCTCTAGTATTTTGTTGAGGATTTTTGCATCTATGTTCATTAGCGATATCGGCCTGTAGTTTTCTTTTTTTGTGGTGTCTTTTTCTGATTTTGGGATCAGGGTGATAGTGGCTTCGTAAAAAGTGTTTGGGAGTCTTCCCTCCCTCTGGATTTTTTGGAAGAGTTTGAGGAGAATAGGTGACAATTCTTTTTTGAACGTTCGGTAAAATTCACCTGTAAAGCCATCTGGACCAGGGCTTTTGTTTGTTGGGAGATTGTTGATTACTGATTCAATTTCCTTGGTGGTAATCAGTCTATTCAGGTTTTCTGTCTCCTCTTGAGTTAGCCTTGGAAGGTTGTATGCATCTAGGAAATTGTGCATTTCTTCCAGGTTATCAAATTTATTGGCATACAGTTGCTCATAGTAATTTCTTAAGATTTTTTTGTATCTCTGTGGTGTCTGTTGTCACTTCTCCTCTTTCATTACTGATTTTATTAATTTGGGTCCTCTCTCTCTTTTTTTTAATGAGTCTGGCTAAAGGTTTGTCAATTTTGTTTATCTTCTCTAAGAACCAACTCTTGGATTCATTGATCTTTTGTATTGTTTTTCTGGTTTCTTTTTCATTTATTTCCGCTCTGATCTTTATTATCTCCTTCCTTGTACTCCATTTGGGCTTATTTTGTTGTTCTTTTTCCAGATCCCTTAAGTGTGAAGATAAACTGTTGATTAGTGATGTTTCTTGTTTCTTTAGGTAGGCCTGCAGTGCTATGAACTTCCCTCTTAGGACTGCTTTCGCGGCATCCCATAGATTTTGGGTCGTTGTATTTTCATTTTCGTTTGTCTCGAGATATCTTTTGATTTCTTCCTTGATCTCCTGCTTGACCCATTCATTATTTAGTAACATATTATTCAGCCTCCATGAATTTGTGTGTCTTCCAGTCTTTTTCCTGTAGTTCATTTCTAATTTCATAGCACGGTGGTCAGAGAAGACAATTGGTATGATTTCAATTTTCTTAAATTTATCCAGACTTGCTTTGTGGCCTAACATATGATCTATCTTGGAGAATGTTCCATGTGCACTTGAGAAGAACGTGTATTTTGCAGCATTGGGGTGGAATGTTCTTCTGAAAATATCGATTAAATCCAAGTGGTCCGATGTGTCATTTAAGGCTGTTGTTTCCGTATTGATTTTCTGTCTGGAAGACCTGTCCCTTGTTGTCAGAGGTGTGTTGAAGTCCCCTACTATGATAGTGTTACTGTTGATCTCTGTCTTTATGTCAGTCAATATGTGTTTTATATATTTAGGTGCTCCTATGTTGGGTGCATAGATGTTTACTAGGGTTATGTCCTCTTGTCGAATTGATTCCTTTATTATTATATAGTGCCCATCTTTGTCTTTTAATATTTTCTTCATTTTAAAGTCTATTTTGTCAGAGATAAGTATTGCAACTCCAGCTTTTTTCTCATTTCCATTTGCATGGAATATCTTACTCCAACCCTTCACTTTCAGCCTGTGTGTGTCTTTTGATCTGATGTGAGTCTCTTGTATACAGCATATACAAGGGTCTTGCTTTCTTATCCACTCAGCCACCCTATGTCTCTTGATTGGAGCATTTAAACCATTTACATTTAAAGTGATTATTGATAAGTACATAGTTATTGCCATTTTAAAATTTGTGGTTAGATTGTTTTCATCTTTCTTCTATTTACAGAAGTCCTTTTAGTATTTCTTGCAATGCTGGCCTGGTGGTAATGAATTCCTTTAGGTTATTCTTTTCTGGGAAGCTCTTTATCTCCCTGTCAATTTTAAATGGTAGCCTTCCTGGATAAAGCAACCTACGTTGTAGGCCTTTGTTTTCCATCACTTTGAGTATCTCCTGCCACTCCCTCCTGGCCTTCATGTTTCTGCAGAAAAGTTATTTGATAGTCTTATGGGAGTTCCCTTGTATGTAACCCTCTGTCTTTCTCTTGCTGCTTTTAGGATTCTCTCTTTGTCTTTAATCTTTGCCATTTTAACTATAATGTGTCTTGGAGTGGACCTGTTTGGGTTTATCCTGGTTGGAACTCTCTGCACTTCCTGGACTTGTATGTTGGTTTCCTTCATCAGGTTAGGGAAATTTTCAGACATTATTACTTCAAATATGTTCTCAATCCCTTGTTTTCTTCTCTTCACCTTCTGGTATTCCTATGATACGCATGTTGTTGCGCTTGATGTTATCCCATAGGTCTCTTAAACCATCTTCATTGTTTTTTATTCTTTTTTCTTTCTGTTGTTCTGTTTGGGTGATCTCTGCTAACTTGTCTTCTAAGTCGCTGATTCGATCCTCTGCTTCATCTAACCTGCTGTTAATTCCTTCAAGTGAGTTCTTTATTTCGGTAACTATGTTCTTTAGTTCTAACTGGTTGTTCGTTATGATTTCTACATCCTTCTTGATGTCCTCTCTAAGCTCCTTAAACATTCTTATCATCAATATTCTGAACTCTGTCTCTGATAGTTTGGTTACCTCTGCTTCATTTAGTTCCATTTCTGGAGGTTTCTTCTGTTCTTTTATTTGGTTTATGTTTCTTTGTTTCCTCATTCTGGCTGACTCTCTGTGTTTGCTTCGATGTATTAGGTAGATGCCCTGGAGTTCTTAGTTCTTGCTGGATTAGTATATAATAAATGTCCTTTATATTTGACTTGCACTACTTCGTTCTTCTCCCCTGCATGTGCTCTACAAATGACTCTTGTGTTGTGTATATTGTCCTGTTAAAGAAGATCCTTAATTGCTTTTCGCTTGTGAGTAGGTGGGGTTAACTCCTAGGCTGACTAGTTTTGAGACTTGGCTCTGCCCACGCAGGGTATTCTGCTGTGTGAGGGTTGACCGCTTAGATGTGTTTTGGCCTCTATGTGCCTGTAAAGAATGCCCTCTGGGTGTGTCACTTGTAGGTCAAACCCCGTAGTACTCTGGCTTGGTCTGGAGTTGGCCACTGGGTATGTTGAATCTTGTGCCTCTTAAGCTGGGCACTGGTAGGGCAATTACAGAACAAAGCAAATCACCAAGCACAACAACAACAACAAGGAAAAAGTCAAATACTTTCACATGTAAAAAAACAATCGACAACCCCCACTCGACACAGGCAAAGATGTCAAAAATATAAAGACAAATCAAAACAGAACAAAAAAACAGCGCCAGTTGTGGCTTAAGCCCACCAAGTAATCTCCAGGTTGTTCTCTGCTTTAACACAGAGTCCCCTGCGTATTGTGCAGGTAGAACCGGTCACCTGGTGCCCAGAGTGACGCTGGGGCTGCAGCTTTAGATGCGTGGGGCTGAGGGGTCTAGACAGTAGGTTTTACAAAGCCAGTGCAGTTTCTGCCTTTGCCTGCACATATGCACACTGAGAGTAGCACCACCAGCCCTGTGTCCAGTTCTCCTGAGTCTTAGGGCACCTCTTCCCTGTGTGTGTGTGGCAGGCGGGAGATTCCTCAGCTGCTGAAAGCTGAGAGCTGCATCTGCCACTTACTGCTGATCCCTGGGAGTGCCTCCGCCGATGTAATTGCCCCGCCCTAGGCAGGCCAGAAAGGGTGGGGGCTGGGGATGGAAAGAGGGGTCTTCTCTTTCCCAGCCCTGCTGTGTCACACCCCACCTGCAGGCCAGAAACAGTGGTGGCTGGGGATGGAGGAGTCACCTGTCTCCTAGGCCAGGGCAAACCACACTCTTCTCAGCCTCTTCCCTGGGCCAGAGTCGCCCGGCAGCCTTCCCATAGCCCAAATCCCAAGGCTCCTCTGTAATCTGACACTGCTCTTCAGATCAGGAGCCAGTTCAAGTCTCTGGAAGGGTGGGGGTAGGATTGGAAGATCAGGGGGAGGGGCCCAGGTATGGAATTTGTGTCCTTTGTCCAGCTGAGGTTAATTGCCTCAAATGCTAGATATCCTGCTTCTGCGGGGGGAGAGGTATGCTGTGGGACACAGAGTAAAGAGTCCGCCACCTGGTTTTGTGTTCTCTCTTTTGTCCTGGGAACCCCTGCGTCTCTGCAGCTGGGGATGTGGTTGCCCCGCCCTAGGCTGGCCAGAAAGGGTGGGGGCTGGGGATGGAAGGAGGGGTCTTCTCTTTCCCAGCCCCGCTGTCTTATACTCTTCCCGCAGGCAAGAAAAGGTGGTGGCTGGGGACGGAAGATTCCCCCCTCTCCCTGCCCAGCTCCTAGCCTCCTCCCTGGGCCAGAGCCGCCCGCCTATCTTCCCGGAGCCCGGGCTCCAAGGCTCCTCTGTAATCTGCCACTGCTCCTTAGTGCAGGGGCTAGATCAAGTCTCTAGAAAGGCGGGGGTAGGATTGGAAGAGCGGGGGGGAGGGGCCCAGGTATGGAGTTTGTGTCCTTTGTCCGGCCTAAGACTTAATTGGAGGTAGCTGGAGTTATTGCCTCAAATGCTGGATATGCTGCCCCTGCGGCGCGAGAGGTCCATTGTGGGATGCAGGGCAAAATGCCCACCTCCTGGCTTCCGCGCTCTCCTCCGTCCTGGGATATCCTGAGTATCTGTAGCCGTGGGTGTGGGCTGGATTTTCACAGGCACAGGTGCAGAGCATATTTCCACAACCCAAGGGTGGGGGCCGATTTTCTACAGCCACAGGTGTGGACCACGATTCCAACCCGTGTCCCCACCACCGCCGCAGGTGTGGCATGTCTCCGCTCCGCTCCCTTCCTTCTTCCCCTGCTCGCCCAAGTTTTCCCCACCTTCAAGAAATCCCTGCGCGAGTCTCTTCGCTGTTCTGCGTGATGAGCAGAGAGTCCTTTGATGGGTTATAAGCTTCCCGTTTCTGATAAGATCGGACGGAGAACTCAAAAAGTGCGCCCCGCTGCTGCCATTCCTATGACGTCCTCCGAAATTGACTTTTTGAAGAAACTGCTGTTTCTTCTTTTATTACAGTATATACTTCAGTTCTGGATTTTTTTTGAGTGGTTACCTTTAAGTATATGTAAAAGAAACTTTGATATTTAGAGTATTCCATTTTCTTCAGCACGCCTTCTTTCTCCATTCCCATGTTCCGGTTCAGGCCTTTACTCTCCCCCTTTTTGAGTTTTGGTTGCCACAAATTGTCCCTGTTGATGGTGGTCGAATAGCTCTTTTAATATTTCTTGTAGTGCCGGTCGTGTATTAGAAAATTCCCTCAACTTCTGTATGTCTGGACAGGTCTTTATTCCTCCTTCATATCTAAAGGACATCTTTGCTGGATATATTATTCTTGGCTCATGATTTCTCTCTTTCAATAGTTTAAATATTTGTTTCCATTCCCTCCTTGCTTGTAGAGTTTCTGCTAAAAAAATCTGATGATAATCTAATGGGCTTTCTTTTGTAAGTTACTGTCTTATTTTCCCTGGCTGCCTTGAGGATTCTTTCTTTGTCATTGATTTTAGACAGGTTCAATACAATGTGACTTGGAGAAGGCCTGTTTGGATTGAGGTAACTAGGTGTTCTATTTGCTTCTTGGATTTGAGGGTCCAGTTCTGTCCACAAGGTTGGGAAGTTCTCATCGACAATTTGTTTGAATATGTTCTCTGTTCGCTTCTCTCTTTCTTCTCCTTCTGGTACGCTCATTATTCTTATATTGATCTTTCTGATGGACTCAGAAAGTTCTTGTAGAGTGCTTTCATTTCTTTTAAGTCTCAAGTCTCTTTCTTCTTCCATCTGTGTAATTTCCAGGTTTCTATCTTCGATGTCACTGATTCTTTCCTCCATCTGGTCAACTCTACTACCTAAGCTGGTTATTTCATTCTTAATTTCTTCTATTGAGTTCTTAATCTCCAGAAATTCTATTCGGTTCTTTTTTAAAATTTCAATCTCTTTCGTAAAATGCTCATGTTGTTTCTTTTATTGTGTTTTTGAGTTCGTTTAACTGCCTATCTGTGTTTTCTTGTATCTCGTTGAGGTTTTTTTAGAACTGCAATCTTGAATTCTCTGTCATTTAAATCACATATTTCTGTATCTTTCAGTGCCTTTTCTGAAGATTTTTCACTTTCTTTCTGAGCTATCTTGTTGCCTTGGTTATTCATGGCAATTACTGGTTTACTGTTTCTCTTCCTAGACGTCTACAGGAGTGGCTTCTGCAATAGGTTGATAGGAAGCGGTCTTTCTTTTGTTTTCCAGTACTTGTTGGTAGAATGTTTTATTTTTTCTCCAACTGCAGCTTATTTTTCTTCTCCCACATGGTAGTGCTATGTTTTCTCTGCACTATTGCAGCTTCTCACACAATGGGTGGATTCCCTGGGAGACGGGCTTCTCCTCTGTTAATAGTTCATCTAGGTCACATGGTGCAGTGTCCCGGTGGGTATGCGGAGAGCTTTTGATGTTCCAAAGCTCTTCCAGCTCCAGATTCAGAGCCTGTATGTTTCAGCAGTTCTGTTTACTCCTGCAGGGATCCACCCAGATAGGTGGGGCCAGGGGCGGGGTGAGTTGTGAGAGGTGGCCCAGAGCAATGCCGCCGAGTACCACCACAGCCGGTCCTGCTTCCATAGCTCCCTCCCCTTTGCCAGAAATAGTTGGGCT
Organism: Rhinolophus sinicus; assembly: GCF_057876585.1. Classification (NCBI taxonomy): domain Eukaryota; kingdom Metazoa; phylum Chordata; class Mammalia; order Chiroptera; family Rhinolophidae; genus Rhinolophus; species Rhinolophus sinicus. Next base: position 49,964,998 of record NC_142518.1, on the reverse strand, counting down.
GAGAATCTGTGTGTGTGGTCCACAGTTCTCAGAACAGCAAATATTCTGTTCTTTTGATCTGACACTGCTACAGTTCCGCTTCTAGCACCAGTCATGTTGGGGCGGCGTGAGCTCTGGGAGGGTAGGGAGGGGGTGGCTAGTCTCAGTGCCTAAGGCTTCCGTCCTCCGCTCAGCAGTGAGGGCTTAAACCACCATTTCCAGCATTCTTCCTTCAGTCTTTTCTCTGAGATCTCTGCCGTGAGCATTGGGTTCAGCCATGTTATATGCTGCCCCCTCAGCCCTGTGGGCCATACGTGGAGCTCTAGCAGTCCGAGTTCTTCCCTCTCCTGCAGCTGCATGAGTTCCGGGAAGCAGCGAGCTTGGAGCACTGTGCTAGGTCTGCGTCCTGCGCCCGCGCAGCTCCGTCTCCACACTTCTCCCTTTCCTACCCCCCCCACCCCGCTCACGCTCATGCGAATCTCCCACCTGTAGGTGATTTTGGTAGTGGGCCTCTTTGTCTTGCCTGTCTGCTATGCAGGGAGTCCTTTGTGGAGTTTTTGTTGTTAGATTCGTTGTAAATTCCAGGGGAGCTTTACAGCAGCTCACTTCACGCTGCCATTTTTCCTCCGTCTGTCAGCAAATTGAATAGGATTGAAATGATATGAAACATATTCCCTGATCTCAAGGCTTTGTAATTGGATATCAAGTGCAAAAAGAAAGCAGGAAAAACCACAAATATGTGGAGATTAAACAACATACTTTTAAAGAACGATTCAGTCAAAGAAGAAATAAGAGGAGGGATGAAAAAAATACACAGATACAAATGAGAATGAAAATACATACTACCAATATTTTTGGGATGCACAGAAAGTAGTTTAAAGAGAAAAGTTTATATCATTTCAGGCCTATCTCAAGAAACAAGAAAATTCCCAGATAAATAACCTCATGTTACACATATAAGAACTACAAAAGAGGAACAAATGAAACCCAAATTCAGCACAAGGAGGAAAATAAAAAATCAGAGCAGAACTAAATGAAATAAAGAACAAAAAGACAATAGAGTAAACTTAATGCGAGAAAGAGATGGTTCTTGAAATGTTTAATAAAACTGAGAAACCCTAGGCTAGACTCACTAAGATAAAAAGAGAAAAGACACAAATGTACAAAATCAGAAACGAAAGAGGGGAATTTACCACGGATGACACAGAAATACAAAGGATCATTGAAGAATAGTATGGAGGTCTATATGCCACCAAATTCAATAATCTAGAAGAAATGGACATGTTCTTAGAAACATATAGCCTTCCTAGGCTGAGCCATGTAGAACTGGAAAATCTAAACAGACCAATCAACAGTAACGAAATTGACTCACTCATCCAAAACCTTCCCAAAAGCAAAAGTCCGGGACCAGATGGCTTCACTAGTGAATTCTACCAAACCTTCAAAGGGGATCTAATACCAATCCTGCTCAAACTCTTCCAAAAAATTGTAAAAGAGAATATATTCCCTAACTCAGTTTATGAGGTCAACATTACCCTGATACCAAAACCTGGTAAGGACAACACAAAAAGAGAAAATGACTGACCATTATCTCTGATGAATACAGATGCAAAAATCATAAACAAAATTTTAGCAAATGAATGCGACAATGCATTAAAAAGATTATACATCACGACCAATGTGATTCATCCCAGGGGCATAAGAATGGTTCAACATCCACAAATCCATCAATGTGATACATCACATAAACATAATAAAGGACCAAAATCATATGATTATATGAATAAATGCTGAAAAATCATTTGACAAGATACAATATCCATTTATGATTAAAACACTTAATAAAATAGGTATGAAAGGAAAATATCTTAACAAAGTATGGCCATCTAGGTCAAACCCTCTGCCAATATCATAGTTAATGGTGGAAAACTGAAGCCCTTTGCTCCACGTTCAGGAATATGACAACTCTGTCCCCTATCACCTCTGCTTTTGAACTTAATACCGAAGTCCTAGCCAGAGCAATCAGACAAGAGAAACAAATAAAGGAATCCAAATTGGGAATGAAGAAATTAAATTGTCACTTTTTGCAGATGACATGATGCTATATATAAAAAACCCTGAAGAATCCACCAGAAAGTTACTAAAAACAATAAACGGATACAGTAAAGTTGCCAGCTTCAAAGTCAACGTACAAAAGTCCATTCCATTCCTATACACTAACAATGAAGTTGCAGAAAAAGAAAGAAAAAAACAATCACTTTTGCAGTTGTAACAAAAGGAATAAAATACTCAGGAATAAACTTAACCAATGATGTGAAAGTCCTATATACTGAAAACGATTTTTAAAAGACATTTTTAAAAGAATTGAAGAAGATGCACAGAAATGGAAAAACAGTCCATGTTCATGGTTTTGAAGAATCAACATAGTTAAAATGGCCATGTTATCCAAAGCATTATACAGATTTAAAGCAATCCCCATCAAAATCCTAATGGCATTTTTTAAAGAAATAGAACAAAAAAACCTTCAGATTTGTATGGAACTACCAAACACCCTGAATAGCCAAAAAAATCCTATGAAAAAGAAAATGCTAGTGGTATCACACTCCCTGACTTCAGCTTGTACTACAGGGCAACAATAATGTAAACAGTATGGTATTGCCAAATAAATACCAGACAAACAGACCAATGGAATAGAATTGAGAACCCATAAATAAAGCTACATAAATATGGACAGAGAAATATTGACAAAGAAACCAGAAACATACAATGGAGAAAATACAGTCTCTTCAATAAATAGGGATAATTGGAAAGCCACATGCAAAAGAGTGAAACTAGACTGCTATCTGTCACCATGTGCCAGATTAATTCAAAATGGATCAAAGACCGAATCATAAAACCTGAAACAATAAACTGCATAGAAGGAAACATAGCTCCTAAACTTATGGACCTTGGGTTCAAAGAGCATTTTATGAATTTGGCTCCAAAGGCAAGGGAAGTAAAAGCTAAAATGAATGAATGGGACAACATGAAACTAAAAAGCTTCTGCACAGCAAATGAAACCATCGACAAAATAAAGAGGCAACCAACTGAATGGGAGAAGATTTTTGCAAACAGTGCCTCCCATAAGGGGCTATTATCCAAAATGTATAAAAACTCATACCACTCAACAACAAAAAAGCAAACAATCCAATTAAAAATGGGCTGTGGGCTTCAATAGACATTTTTCCAAAGAGAACATACAAATGGCAAATAGACATCAGAAAAAATGTTCAACATCACTAAACAGAAGAGAAATACAAATAAAAACCACAGTGAGGTATCACCTCACCCCATTTTGAATGGCTATCATCAACAAGACTAATAGTAACAAGTGTTGGAGAGGCTGTGGAGAAAAAGGAACCCTCATGCACTGTTGGATGGAAATGCAGATTGGTGCAGCCAGTATAAAAGGCAGTGTGGAGGTTCCTCAAAAAATTAAGAATAGAATTACTGTATGACCCAGCAATCTCTCTCCTAAGTATCTACCCAAAAAATCTGAAAACATTTATCCGTAAAGATATTTGTGCTCTGATTTTCATTGCAGCTTTATTTAAGGTAGCCAACACATGGAAATAACCAAAGTAACCTTCAAAAGATGATTGGATAAAGAAGAAGTGGTATATATACACAACGAAATACTATTCTGCCATAAGAAGAGATGAAATACTGCTATTTGTGACAACATGGATAGATATTGAGATTATTAGGCTAAGCAAAATAAATCAGAGAGAAAATTCAAGAAACATAAGATTTCTCTGATATGTGGGATACAAAACTGAAAGCAACAAAGGTACAAGACCAACAAATGAGGAAAGAATAACTCATAGACACAGACTACAGTTTTGTGGTTACCAGAGTGTAAGGGGGTGTGTGGAAGAAAGTAAAAGGGGTCACATATATGGTGATGAAAGGAGAACTGACTCTGGTGGTGAGCACACAATGTGATATATAGATGATATATTACAGAATTATATACTTGAATCCTATGTAACTTCACTAACCATTATACCCCCAATAAACTTTAATTAAATAAAAAGATTGTCACCTAATTTCTCAACAGAAACTTTGCAAACAAGTAGGGATTGCCACAATATATTCAAAGTGATGAGAAGCAAATACCTAAATCCAGGACTACTGTATTGAGCAAGGCTATAATTTAAAATTGAGAGATAAAGAGCTTCCCAGACAATAAAAAACCAAAAAAGGTAATCACCACCAAATCAGTATTACAAAGAGTGTCAGAGGACTTCTTAAGATAGAAAAAGTATCAAAATTGTGAATAATAAAATGCCAATAGCTACATATTTATCAAGAATTTCTTTCAATGTAAATGGATTAAATGCTCCAATCCAAGGAAATAGGAAGGCTGAACAGATAAGGAAACAAAACCCTTACATATGTTGTGTACAAGAGACTCACTTCAGATTGAAAGACACAATCAGATGGAAAGCAAATGGATAGACAAAAAGTATTTCGTTAAAGTGCAAGAGAAAAAACAAAAAAATCTGGGGCACTTATACCAGTCAAAATACACATTATAACAAAGGCTATAACAAGAGAGAAAAAAAAAAGACTTTGTAATCCCAATTCTGGGTATCTGTTCCAAGAAACCCAAAATGCTAATTTGAAGGGATGTGTACATCCATATATTCATTGCAGTATTGCTTACAGTGGCCATGATGTGGAATCAGCCTGTGTCTTTTTCAATGGATAATTGGATAAAGAGTAGGTGGTACATATATATGATGGAATATTGCTCGGCCATGGAAGGGAAGGGGTTCTTGCCATTGCCAGTGACACGTATAGACCTGAAGGGTATTGTGCTGAGTTGAGTGTCAGACAGAGAAATACAGATCCAGTGTGATTTTGCCTGCATATGGAATTTAAAGAACAAAATAAACAAACAAAACAGAAACAAACTCATAGATACAGAGAACACATTGATGGTTGTTGAATGGGAGGGGTCAATGGGAGTGAGTGAAAAAGGGGAAGGGATTAAATGGTACATATTGGTTGTTTAAAAGCAATTATGGGGACATAGTGTATAGCATAAGGAATATAATTGATAATATTTTAATAAGTATGTTTGGTGTAAGATGGGTGCTATATTTGTTGTGGTGATAGATGGGAGGGGTTTGGGAGATGGTGAAAAAGGTGAAGGGATTAAGAAGTACAGATTGGTAGTTACAAAATAGTCTTGGGGATGTAAAGTAAGGCATACAGAATATAATCAATGATATGTTAATAACTATGTATAGTGCCAGGTGGGTACTTAACTATACAGGAGGATCATTTCTTAAATTATATAAATGTCTAGTCACTATACTATACACCTGAAATTAACATAAAGTAATATTGAGTGTAAACTATAATTTAAAAAATAAAAAAGGGGTAAAAGATGAAGGGGAAAAAGAGATAAAAAAATCCAGTTATAAAACAAATCATGGCAATGTAATATACAGCACAGAGTATATACAGTGTTTCCCGAAAATAAGACCTAACTGGACCATCAACTCTAATGTGTCTTTTGTAGCAAAAAATAATATAAGACCCGGTATTTTATATATATATTATATCATACCCAGTCTTATATTATATCAAAATAACACTGGGTCTTATATTAATTTTTGCTCCAAAAGATGCATTAGAGCTGATGGTCCTGTTAGGTCTTATTTTCAGGGAAACACAGTAGTCAATATTGTGATAGCATAGTATGGTGTCAGATAGTTGCTGAACTTATCGTGGTGGTAAGTTCTTTTGGTATATAAATATTAAATAACTATGGTGTACTCCTGAGACTAATATAATATTGTATGTCAGCTATAGTTTTAATAAAAATCTTAAAAAACAAAATAAAAATTACAATTACAAATGTCTAGTTTAAAAGTCACCCTGGGTTACTAAACACACATTGGATGATTCTTGAAAAACCCCCAAAATATGGCTGCCACAAAGTTATGGCATTTATTTATGTTATAATATTTACAACCATTAATAATTTTATGTTTTATACAACACAAATAGAATGATTGAGAAATATAAAATCATTTATCCATATCCAATATTCTCTCTTGTTGTATGACCATCAATCCAGCAGAGGGAGCACATGTTAGTAAATGATTACATATTAAGTGGACTAGACCTCTATGAATATCCACAATAATGTGGGTACATAAACAATAGCGTTAAACTGTGACTTAAACGTTGGGTTTTAATTAATGAAGAAATTGCTATGAATACCTATTGCTTTTTAAAAGAAATTGTGTCTCCTTTTCCTTGCAGTAAAATCTTTCCTATCTATGCATACTATTTCATTGAGAGGACATTTTCCAATTTCTCCATTTGAACAATTTTTGAGAAGTCTCGGGGAGGAGGGAAAATGGTTTTATGCACTCTTCTTCATTAAGAATGCCTGTGTTTCTTTTTTTGTAACACTTTCCATTTACAATTTTGCAGATATAGTATCTTTATGAAATATTTTATGTTCTGAACCTTTCTTCATAGTGGACAACTAATACACTAATTACTAAATGCTCTATATGCTAATCTTGAGGAAGGATGGGAAATGACACACATCCTTTTTATTTTGAAAGGATCATATTTGGTTCTATCGATTAGAGGTACATATTTATATTGCAAAACGTGATCTCAATTTATGTAGATCAGGCCACATTAACAATAGAAGCAGTTTAGTACTGATTTCTAGCTTCATAAAACTAAATGAATACAATACAAGACTTTTTATTTTGTAAATATGAAACATCTTTGATCTTTAGTTCATTAATGCATGGCTGCCTGAGAAAGGAAATACATCACTAATCTCCAAGAGATATTTATTACTGATTTTTTCAACTAAAGTTTATTGGGGTGACAATTGTTAGTAAAGTTAAATAGGATTCAGGTGTGCACTTCTGCAATACATCATCCGTTTATCACATTGTAGGTTCACCACCCAGAGGCAATTCTCCTTCCATCACCATGTACTTGACCCTGTTTACCATCATCTACCACCCTGCTGCCCCCTTACCCTCTGGTAACCACTTAACTATTGTAGATATCTATGAGTATTTGTTCTTCACTTGTTTGTATTGTTGTATTGTTGTTTTCAGTTTTACATACCACATATCAGTGAAATCATGTGGTTCTCTGCTTTTTCTGTCTGACTTATTTCGCTTAGCATTATAATCTCAAGACCCATACATGTTGTTGCAAATGGTACTGTTTCATCTTTTCTTATGGCAGAATAGTATTCCATTGTGTATATACACAACTTCTTTATCCATTCATGTATTAAAGGACACATTGGTTATTTCCATGTCTTGGCCACCATAAAAAAAGGTGCAATGAACATTGGATCACATATGTCTTTATGAATAAATGTCACAATTTTTCGTTGGATACCCAGGAGAGGGTTTACTGGGTCACATGGTAATTCGATTCTTAATTTTTAGAGAAAACTCCACACTGCCTTCCATATCGGCTGCACAAATCTGCATTTCCACCAACACTGCATACGGATTCTTTTTTCTCCACAGCCTCTCCAACAGTTGTTACTATTTGTCTTTTTTTTTTTTTTTTTAATTTATTGGGTGACAATTGTTAGTAAAATTACATAGATTTCAGGTGCACAATTCTGTATTACATTATCTATAAATCCCATTCTGTGTTCACCACCCAGAGTCAGTTCTCCTTCCATCAGCATATTTTGATCCCCCTCACCCTCATCTCCCACCCCCCACACCCCTTACCCTCTGGTAACAACTAAACTATTGTCTGCGTCTATGACTTTTTGTTTCTCATTTGTTTGTCTTTTTCTTTCGTTGTTTTACGTTTATATACCACATATCAGTGAAATCATATGGTTCGCTGCTTTTTCTGTCTGACTTATTTCGCTTAGCATTATACTCTCAAGATCCATCCATGTTGTCACAAATGTTCCTATATCATCTTTTCTTACCGCCGAATAGTATTCCATTGTGTATATATACCACAACTTCTTTATCCATTCATCTATCGAAGGATATGTTGGTTGTTTCCATGTCTTGGCCACCGTAAATAAAGCTGCAATGAACATTGGAGCACACGTGTCTTTATGGATAAATGTTTTCAGATTTTTTGGATAGATACCCAGGCGAGGGATTGCTGAGTGATATGGAAATTCTATTCGTAATTTTTTGAGGAACCTCCACACTGCCTTCCATAACGGCTGCACCAATCTGCATTCCCACCAACAGTGTATGAGGGCTCCTGTTCCTACTATTTGTCTTATTGATGGTAGCCATTCTGACTGGGGTGAGGTGATATCTCATTGTGGTTTTTGTTTGCATTTCTCTGATTATTAGTGATGTTGAGCATTTTTTCTTATGTCTATTTGCTATCTGTATGTCCTCTTTGGAGAAATGTCCCTTCATGTCCTCTGACCATTTTTCAATTGGGTTGTTTGTTTTTTTGTTGTTGAGTTGCATGACTTCCTTGTATATTTTGAATATTAGCCCCTTATGGGAGGCACTGTTTGCAAAAATCTTCTCCCATACAGTTTGTTGCCTCTTTATTTTGTTGATGGTTTCTTTTGCTGTGCAGAAGCTTTTAAGTTTCCTATAGTCCCATTCATTTATTTTAGCTTTTACTTCCCTTGCCTTTGGAGTCAAATTCATAAAATGCTCTTTGAACCCAAGGTCCATAAGTTTAGTACCTATGTTTTCTTCTATGCAATTTATTGTTCCAGGTCTTATGCTTAAGTCTTTGATCCATTTTGAATTAATTTTGGTACATGGTGACAGATAGCAGTCCAGTTTCATTCTTTTGCACGTGGCTACCCAATTTTCCCAGCACCATTTATCCAAGAGGCTGTCTTTCCTCAATAGTATGTTTTTAGCTTCTTTGTGAAAAATTACTTGTCCATATTTATGTGTGTTTTTTCTGGGTTCTCAATTCTATTCTATTGGTCTATGTGTCTGTTTTTCTGCCAATACCATGCTGTTTGATTATTGTAGCCCTGTAGTACAAGCTAAAGTCAGGGAGTGTGATACCTCCAGTATTGTTCTTTTTTCTTAAGATTGCTTTGGCTATTCAGTGTCTTTTGTGGTTCCAAACAAATCTGATGATTTTTTGTTCTATTTCTTTAAAAAATGCCATTGGGATTTTGATGGGGATTGCATTAAATCTGTATGTTGCTTTGCATAATATGGCCATTTTAACTTTGTTGATTCTTCCAATCCATGAGCACGGAATGTCTTTCCATTTCTTTGTGTCTTCTTCAATTTCTTTCAAAAATGTCTTAGAGTTTTCAGCATATAGGTCTTTCACATCCTTGGTTAAGTTTATTCCTAGGTATTTTACTCTTTTTGCTGCAATTGCAAAAGGAATTGTTTTTTGTATTTCTTTTTCTGAGATTTCATTGTTAGTGTATAGGAAAGCAATGGACTTTTGTATGTCTATTTTGTTGCCAGCAACTTTACTGTATTCGTTGATTGTTTCTAATAGCTTTTTGGTGGAGTCTTTAGGGTTTTCCATATATAGCATCATCTGGAAAGAGTGACAATTTGACTTCTTCATTCCCAATTTGGATGCCTTTTATTTCTTTCTCTTGCCTCATTGCTCTGGAAGGACTTCCAACACTATGTTGAAAAGCAGAAGTGATAGGGGAGAGCCCTGTCGTGTTCCTGAACGTAGAGCAAAGGGCTTCAGTTTTTTACCATTAATTACGAGATTAGCTGAGGGCTTGTCATATATGGCCTTTATTACGTTCAGGTATTTTCCTTCTATACCTATTTTATTAAGTGTTTTAATCATAAACGGATGTTGTATCTTGTCAAATGCTTTTTCTGCATCAATTGATATAATCATATGATTTTTGTCCTTTATTTTGTTTATGTGATGTATCATATTGATGGATTTTTGGATGTTGAACCATCCTTGTGCCCCGGGGATGAACCCCACTTGGTCATGATGAATAATCTTTTGAATGCATTGTTGTATTCGATTTGCTAGAATTTTGTTTGGGATTCTTGTATTTGTACTCATCAGAGATATTGGTCTGTAGTTTTCTTTTTTTGTGTTGTCGTTGCCAGGTTTTGGTATCAGGGTAATGTTGGCCTCATAAAATGAGTTAGTGAGTACTGTCTCTTCTTCAATTTTTTGGAGGAGTTTGAGCAGGATTGGTATTAGATCCTCTTTGAGTGTTTGGTAGAATTCACTAGTGAAGCCATCTGGTCCCAGACTTTTGCTTTTGGGAAGGTTTTGGATGACTGATTCAATTTTGTTACTCGTGATAGGTCTGTTTTGATTTTCCAGTTCTTCATGGTTCAGCCTTGGAAGGCTATAGGTTTCTAAGAACTTTTCCATTTCTTCTAGGTTATTGAGTTTGGTTGCATATAGTCCTTCGTAGTATTCTTGGATGATCCTTTGTATTTCTGTGGTGTCCTTGATAACTTCCCCTTTTTCGTTTCTGATTTTCTTAATTAGTGTGTTTCTCTTTTTGTCTTAGTGAGTCTAGCCAAGGGTTTGTCAATTTTGTTAATCTTTTCAAAGAACCACCTCTTTGTCACATTAATTTTTTATATTGTCTTTTTGTGCTCTATTTCATTTAGTTGAGCTCTGATATTTGTTATTTCCTTCTTCTGCTGACCTTCGGTTTCAGTTGTTCTTCTTTTTCTAGTTCTTTAAGGTGTAACATGAGGTTATTTATTTGGGATTTTTCTTGTTTCTTGAGATAGGCTTGGGATCATATAAATTTCCCTCTTAAAAATGCTTTCCTTGCATGCGAAAAGTTTTGGTCAGATGTATTTTAATTGTCATTTGTTTCTACGTATCTTTTGATCTCTCCTCTAATTCCTTCTTTGACCCAATCGTTCTTTAAACGTATGCTGTTGAATCTCCAAGTATTTGTTTTTTTCCTGCTTTCTTTTTGCAGTTGTCATCCAATCTCAAAGTTTTGTGATCGGAAAATATGCTTAGTATAAATTCAACTTGTTAAATTTGCTGAGGTTAGATTTATGTCCCAGTATATGGTCTATCCTTGAGAATGTTCCATGTACACTAGAAAAAAACACAGTCTGATGTTTTAGGATGAAGTGCTTTATAAATGTCAATTATGTCCATTTCATCTAATGTGTCACTTGGGGCTGCTGTTTCATTATTTATTTTTTGTTTGGATGATCTATCCATAGCCGTCAATGACCTGCTTAAGTCCTCTAGTATAATTTTGTTTTTGTCAATTTCTCCCTTTAGTTCTGTTAGAAGTTCCTTGGTATATTTCAGTATTCCCTGATTGTGGGCATAAATATTGATGAGTGTTATGTCTTTTTGTTGTATAGTCCCCTTTAGCATTATGAAATGTCCATCTTTGTCTCTTTTGACCTTTTTCACCCTGAAGTCTGTTTCGTCTCATATCAGTATGGCTACACCTGGTTTCTCTGTATACCATTTGCTTGGAGTGTCAATTTCCACCCTTTCACTTTGAGGCTATACTTCTCCTTGTAGCTGAGATGTGTCTCTTGGATACAGCATATGGTTGGGTTTAGTTTTTTTACCCAATCTGCTACTCTGTGCTTTTTTATTGGTGAGTTCAGTCCATTTACATTTAGGTTGATTATTGATATGTGAGGATTTCCTGTCCCTCTATCTTTAGTTTTCTGGTAAGGCTGTGTCTCCATTGTTTCTTTGCCTTTTTGTTGTTGTCTATTATTTCTGTGTGGTGGTAGTCTGTGTTTCCTTCTGTTTCTTCTTTTATTACAGTATATATTTCAGTTCTGGATTTTTTTGAGTGGTTATCCTTAAATTTATGTTAAAAAAAAGTTTGATATTTAGAGTATTCCATTTTTGTCAGCAGGCTTACTTTCTCCATTCCCATATTCCGGTTCAGGCCTTTACTCTCCCCCTTTTTATGTTTTGGTTCCCACAAATTGTGCCTGTTGATGGTGGTCGAATAGCCTCTTATTTTTTTAGTATTTTTTGTAGTGCAGGTCATGTATTAGAAAATTCTGGGCCGGCCCGGTGGCTCAGGCGGTTAGAGATCCATGCTTCTAACTCCGGAGGCTGCCAGTTCGATTCCCACATCGCCAGTGGGCTCTCAACCACAAGGTTGCCAGTTCAATTCCTCGACTCCCACAAGGGATGGTGGGCTGCGCCCCCTGCAACTAAAATTGAACATGGCACCTTGAGCTTAGCTGCCGCTGAGCTCCTGGATGGCTCAGTTGGGTGGAGCCTCTCCTCTCAACCACAAGGTTGCCGGTTAAACTCCTGCAAGGGATGGTGCACTTTGCCCCCTGCAACTAGCAATGGCATCTGGACCTGGATCTGAGCTGCGTCCTCCACAACTAAGACTGAAAGAACAACAACTTGAAGCTGAATGGCACCCTCCACAACTAAGATTGAAAAGACAAGTTGACTTGGAGAAAAGTCCTGGAAGTGCACATTGTTCCCCAGTAAAATCCTGTTCCCCTTCCCCAATAAAAAAAAAAAGTAAAAAAAAAAAAAAAAAAATTCCCTCAGCTTCTGTATGTCTGAAAATTTCTTTGTTCCTCCATATCTAAAGGATATCTTTGCTGGATATATTATTCTTGGCTCATAATTTCTCTTTCATTAGTTTGAATGTTTTGTTCCACTCTCTTCTGGCTTGTAGAGTTTCTGCTGAGAAATCTGATGATAATCTAATGGGCTTTCCTTTGTAGGTTACCGTCTTCTTTTCCCTGGATGCTTTGAGGATTCTTTCTTTGTCATTGATTTTAGACAGCTTCAATACAATGTGCCTTGGAGAAGTCCTTTTGGGATTGAGGTAATTAGGTGTTATATTTGCTTCTTGGATTCGAGGATCCAGTTCTGTCTACAAGTTTGGGAAGTTCTCGTCGACAATTTGTTTGAATATATTCTCTGTTCCCTTCTCTCTTTCTTCTCTTTTTGGTATGCCCATTATTCTTATATTGCTCTTTCTGATGGAGTCAGAAAGTTCTTATAGCGTTCTTTCATTTATTTTAAGTCTCAAGTCTATTTCTTCTTCCATCCGTGTTATTTCCAGGTTCTATCTTCGATGTCACTGATTCTTTCCTCCATCTCGTCAGCTCTACTGCCTAAGCTGGCTATTTCATTCTTAATTTCTTCTATTGTGTTCTTAATCTCCAGAAATTCTACTTGGTTCTTTTTAAAATTGCAATCTCTTTCATAAAATGCTCATGTTGTTGTTTTTTTATTGTGTTTCTGAGTTCATTAAACTGCCTTTCTGTGTTTTCTTGCATATCATTGAGTTTTTTCAGTACTGTAATCTTGAATTCTCTGTCATTTAAGTCACATATTTCCATATCTTTAAGGTCCTTTTCTGGAGATTTTTCACGTTCTTTCTGAGCTATCTTGTTGCCTTGGTTATTCATGTCAATTACTGATTTATTATTTCTCTTCCTAGACATCTACAGGAGTGGCTTCTGCAACAGGTTGATGGGAAGAAGTCTTTCTTTTGTTTTCCATTGCTTTTTGGGAGAATGTTTTATTTTTTCTCCGACTGCAGCCTTTTTTTCCACTCTCACACTATAGTGCTATGTTTTCTTTGTATTATTCCAGCTTCTCACACAATGGGTGGATTCCTTGGGAGACGGTCTTCTCCTCTGTTAGTATTTGGCCTGCGTTACAGGGCACAGTGTCCATGTACGTATGCAGAGAGCTTTCGATGTTCCAAAGCTCTTCCTGCACCAGATTCAGAGCCCGTGTGTTTCAGCAGCTGTGTTTGCTCCTGCAGGTATCTGCCAAGTTAAGTTGGGACATGGGCGGGGTGAGTTGTGAGAGGTGGCCCAGAGCAATGGCATCGAACACCACCACATCTGGTCCTGGCTCCACACCTCCCTCCCCTTTGCTTGAACTAGTTGTGCTGCGAATCTGTGTCTGCAGTCCACAGTTCTCAGAACAGCAAGTATTGTGTTCTTTTGATCTGAGTCTGCTACTGCTGCACTTTTAGCACAGCACAGGTGGGCGCGGGGTAAGCTCTGCGAGGGTAGGGAGGGAGCGGTTAGTCTCAGTGTCTAAGGCTTCTGTTCTCTGCTCGGCAGTGAGGGCTTAAACCACAGTTTTCAGCCTTCTTCCTTCAGTCTTTTCTCCGAGGTCTCTGCTGTGAGCATTGGGTTCAGCCGAGTTATATGCTTTCCCTTTAGCCCTATGGGCCATAAGCAGAGCCCTAGCAGTCTGAATTCTTCCCTCTCCCGCAGCTGCAGTAGTTCCGGGATGCAGCGAGCTCAGAGCACTGAGCTAGTTCTGTGTCCTTTGTCCCCGCATCTCTGTCTCTGCACTACTACCTTCCCTCCTCCCCTGCTCGTGCGATTCGCCCACCTTTAGGTGAATTCAGTAGTGGGCCTCTTCATCTTGCCTGTCTGCTCTGCAGGGAGTCCTTTGTGGAGTTATAGTTGTTCAATTAGTTGTAAATTCCAGGGGAGATTTACAGAGGGTCACCTCACCCCACCATTTTGATAACATCTCCCCATCTGACACCTTGTGTAGCTGTTGCAATACCATCAACTATCTTCCCTAAGTTTTACTCCACATCCCGTGACTATATATACCTTATATTTAGTTATCATGGACAATCTATATTATTCTACTTAAGCTTCAGTTGTATAGAACATTGGTGAGACATCTACAGAGTCTGATATGATTCCTCTGATACATTCAGTGCCAATCTTGAACATTACACGATCTTTACAACATTGTTGATTGTATTCCTCATACTGCATTAACTACCAATTTGTATTTCTTAATGACTTCACCTTTTCACCCTGCCACCAATCCCAAGCCCAACTATCACCCTGATAGATCTAGTAACTATTTGGTTCTATACCTAGTTATTACAATATTATTGAGTATATTCTTTATGCTATACCCTACATCTCCATGAATACTGTATGACAAAAATGTTGTACTTCTTGATCTCTCCTCTTTCACCCATCCTTAATCTCCCTCCTATCTTAAAGAAGTTCGTCTTAGATTCCTTGTAATGTGTGTTTGGTGGTGATGAACTCCTTCAGCTTTTTCTTGTCTGGGAAGCTCCTTATCTGTCCTTCAATTCTAAATGACAGCCTCGTTTTGTAGAGCAATCTTGGTTATATGTCATTGCTTTTCATCACTTGGAATATTTTCTGCCACTCCCTTCTTGCCTGCAAAGATTCTGTTGAGAAATCAGCTGACAATCTTATGGGGACTCCCTTGTAGGTAACTAAGTGCTTTTCTCTTGCTGCTTTTAAGATTCTCTCTTTGTCTTTAAACTTTGGCATTTTAATTATGATGTATCTTGGTGTTGGCCTCTTTGGGTTCATCTTATTTGGGACTCTATGTGCTTCCTGGGCTTGAATGTGTATTTCCTTCAGCAGGCTAAGGAAGTTTTCTGTCATTATCTCATCAAATAGGTTTTCAATTCCTTGCTGTCTCTCTTCTCCTTCTGGTACCCCTATAATGCGAATGTTGATATGCTTGATATTGTCCCAGAGGCTGCTTAAATTCTCCCCAATTTTTTGGATTCTTTTTTTTTTTTTTTTTTTTTTGCTGTCCTGGTTGTTTTCTACTACCTCATCTTCTACATCACTGGCTGGATCCTCTGCTTCATCTAATGTACTGTTGATTTTCTTTAATATATTCTTCATCTCCATTATTGTATCCCTCATTTCTGATTCATTCTTTTTTATGGTTTTCATCTCCATTTCTACGCTTCCTATCTCTCTGTTGAAGTTGTCCCTAAGATCATTGAATATTCTTCTAACCAGTGTTTGGAACTCTGCATCTGATAGATTGCTTATCTCCGTTTCACTTACTTATTTTTCTGGAGCTTTGTTCTGTTCTTTTATTTGGGGCATATTTCTTTGTCTCCCTTTTTTGGCTACTTCCCCATGTTTCTTTCTATGTATTACCATGTTTCTCTGAAAATAAGACCTAGCCAGACAATCATCCCTAATGTGTCTTTTTGAGCAAAAATTAATATAAGACCCAGTCTTATTTTACTATAATGTAAGACCAGGTCTTTAATATAATATAATATAATATAATATAATATAATATAATATAATATAATATAATATAATATAATATAATATACACTGGGTCTTATATTAATTTTTGCTCCAAAAGACGCATTAGAGCTGATTGTCCAGCTAGGTCTTATTTTCGGGGAAACAAGGTAGGTAGAGCAGCTAGGTCTTCTAGTCTTAGTAGAATGGCCTTATGTAGTATGTGTGCTGTGGGGTTCAGTGGTGTAATCTTTCTGGTCACCTGAGCCATGCGCTTCAGGTGTGTCTGTTCTGTGGGTTGTGTGTGCCCTCCTCTTGTAGTTGAGCCTTGGTTGAATAATGCACATCACTTGAGGGACAGACCCTTGGGCTCACTGTTTGTGAGGCTGGCCTTCACTACAGTGGAAGATTTATTGTGCTGGGGCTGACCCTATGGAGCAGGATCTGCCTCAGTAGGACTCTGGTGTTTGTCCAATCCGTCCCTTGGGTGTGTTGTACTTCGAGGTGGCTGGGTGATGCTCCAGCTCATTTTGAAGCTGGCCACTAAGGGAACCAGCCCCAGGACCACCTTGGAGGGGATCCACTGTAGGTCAAGTTCAGCCACAACCCATGCTCCACCCATGGCCACCCACTGGGAGCCAGAAAGAAATATGCAAATGGCTGCCACCTGTGCTGTGTTTGGAAACTCCTTGAGAGGTCAAGTAATGAACCAAGGCCAGCTGCTGCTAGTGCCAGCTTAGGGCTGCTCAGCCAGAGGTATATGACACGCTCAAGCCAAATGTTGCTTGTCGGCGTTATGCGAACTTTTTAGACACCTTAGGAAAGTCTGTAGCTTGAGCCAAGGCAAGCAGGCTGCATGAAAAAGCCACTGAAAGCCACATGGGTGTGCCCAAAAGTTGGGCGGGGTGAGGTCTCTAATCACCAGGGCATGGTGAATGAACTGTGGAAATTCAGATCTAGCATCTGCCTCTGTTCACATTCTTCTCAACAAAGAAACAATGGCCTCCATAAGCTCCCACGTGCAGGAGAAAGCCATCTCTCGAGCCCCTACCCCAAGCCAGATAATTCAATTCCCCACCATTTGTCCCTGCCACCTTTTCAACTACTGCCCCAGTGTTGGAGCTCAGAGCGAGTGATTCCATTGGTGGGTAAGTCTGTGCCCATTCCCTTTAAGAGGAACGCCAGTGATTGTGGCTGCATTCAATCTCACTCAGTCACAATCTCCGCTGTTTCTCACAACTAAAATTTATGGGGACTTCTCTCCTCAGCATTGGGACCCTGGGCTGGAGTGGGGCTGGGATCTCTCACCCTTCTAGGGGATGGGGAGGGAACCCCACAGATTAAATAGCCTTCCTGATCTTTAGTGGTCACACACAGGTGTGAGACCAGCCTGTTCCGCATCTCTGACATTCCTCCCAGTCTGGAGGTGTCTTCTTCTGCACATCCTTATTTGAAAGTCTTCAGTTCAGCTTGATTTTAGGCGATTCTCCATAATGGTTGTTCTGTAGTTTAGTTGTAATTTTGATGTGGTTGTGAGAGAAGGTAAACACAGCATTTACCTACTGCACTATCTTGGTTGTCCTCCAATCTCCATCTCTTAATTGGTACATTTTTAGATCATTGATGTTCAAAGTGATTATCAACATAATTGGATTTATATCTACCATACTTGTTATGTTTTCCCTTTGCTACCTTTGCTCTTTGTTCCTATTTTTGTCTTACCATCTTTTTCTGCCTTTTGTGGTTTTAATTTAGTGTTTTATGTGATTTACGAATATATGTCTCTCATTTCTTATCATATCAGTTATACTTCGTTTTAAAACTTTTATTGAGTTGGTTCCCTAAGTTGCAATATACATTGCAACGAATCCAAATCCGCTTTTAATTATTTTTTATAGGAATGGTTTTATTTCTGGGCTCTTTATTCAATTCCATTTATCTGTGTGTCTGTTTTTATGCCAATACCATGTTGTTTTCATTACCATGTCTTTGTAGTACAATTTGATATCAGGTAGCATGATACCTCCAGCTTTGTTCTTCTTTTTCAGGATTTCCATGGCTATTGGCATCTTTTATTGTTTAATATAATTTTAGGATTATTTGTTCTAGTTCTGAGAAAAATTGCATTGGTATTTTGACAGTGATTGCATTAAATCTCTGTATATTTTTTTATATTATGGACATTTTAACTATGTTAGTTCTTCCTATTCATGAGCGTGGTATGTTTCCATTTATTTGTATTTTCTTTAACTTCTCTCTTCAATATCTTATAATTTTCTGAATACAAGTCTTTTACTTCCTTGGTTAAGTTTATTACTAGATACTTTATTTTTGTGAGGCAATTATAAATGAGATAGTCTTAATTTCTATTTCTGAGAGTTTATTTGTGTGTAAAAATGCAAGCAGTTTATGAATATTAATTTTGTATGCTGCTACTTTACTGCATTTATTTATCTGTTCTACTAAACTTTTGGTGGAATATTTGTGGTTCTCTCTATATAGTATCATGTCATCTGCAAATGACAGTTTTACATCTTCCTTTACCATTTGGATGGCTTTTAGTTCTTTTTCTTGTCTGACTGTTCTGGCTCAGACTTCCAGTGCTATGTTAAATAAACATGGATGGATCTTGAGAGAGTAATGCTGAGCGAAACAAGTCAGACAGAAAAAGCAGAGAACCATGTGATTTCACTGATATGTGGTATATAAACCAAAACAACAAAAGAACAAGACAAACAAATGAGAAACAGAAACTCATAGACACAGACAATAGTTTAGTGGTTGCCAGAGGGTAAGGGGGGCGGGGGGTGGGGGGTGGGAGATGAGGGTAAGGGGGATCGAATATATGGTGATGGAAGGAGAACTGACTCTGGGTGATGAACACACAATGGGATTTATAGATGATGTAATACAGAATTGTACACCTGAAGTCTATGTAATTTTACTAACAATTGTCACCCCAATAAATTTAATAAAAAAAAAAAATTCTAGCTCACAGTAAAAAAAAAAAAAGTGGTGAAAGTGGACATTCTTTTCTTGTTCCTGATCTTCGGGAGAATGCCTGTAGCTTTTCCCCATCAAGTATGATATTACCTATGAATTTGTCATTAATGGCCTTTATTATGTTGAGATATGTTCCCTCTATTCGCACTTTGCTGAGAGTTTTTATCATAAATGGATGCTAGATTTTGTCAAATTCTTTTTCTCCATCTATTGATATGACCATGACTTTTATTTTTCATTTTGTTTATGTGATGTATAACATTAATTGATTTTCATATACTGAACTGGGATCAAGAATGAATCCCACTTGATCATGGTGTATTACCTTTTTAATGTTGTCAGATTTAGTTTGTTAATATTTATTGAGAATTTTTACATCTATGTTCATTAGAGATATCAGTCTATAGCTTTCTTTTTTTGTAACGTCTTTGTCTAGCTTTAGAATCAGGGTAATGATGGCCATATAGAGAAGTGGTTTGGAGCCTTCCTTCCTATTGAATTTTTTGGAATAGTTTGAGAAAAATAGGTGTTCATTCTTTTTTGAATTTTGGTAAAATTCACCTGTGAAGCAATCTGGTCCAGGATTTTTGTTTGTTGGGAGCTTGTTGATTACTGATTCCATTTCATTAGTAGTAATAAGTCAGTTCACATTTTCTGTTTCTTCTTGATTCAGTCTTGGAAGATTGTATGCTTCTAGGAATGTATCTATTTCTTCCAGATGGTCCAATTTTTTGGTGTAATGTTGCTTGTAGTTTTTCTCAGTTTTTTTTTTTTTTTTTTTTTTTTTTTTTTTTTTTTATTTCTGTGGTGTCATTTGTCACTTCTCTTTCATGTCTGATTTTATTTATTTGGGTCTTCTGTCTTTTCTTCTTAATGAGTCTGGTTAAAGATTTGTCAATTTTGTTTATCTTTTCAAAATACTAGCTTTTCCGTTCATTGATCTTTTGCATTGATTCTTAATTCTCTATTTCATTTATTTCCAGTATTATCTCTAGTATTTCCTGCCTTGTACTCACTTTGGGCTTTGTTTTCTGTTCTTTTCCCCATTCCCTTAGGGGTAAATTTAGACTTTTTATTTGACATTTTTCTTGTTTCTTTAGGTACACCTGCATTGCTATGAATTTCCTTCCTAGGAGTACTTTCTCTCTGTCCCATAGATTGTGGTTCATTGTGCTTTCATTTTCATTTGTCTCAATGTGTATTTTGATTTATTCCTTGATCTCATTTTTGACTAGTTCATTATTTAGTACTATGACATTTAGCCTCTATGTGTTTGTGTTTTTTTCAGTTTTTTCTTATAAAGGATTTCTAGTTTCATAACATTTTGGCCAGAGAAAATATTTGATATGATTTCAATGTTCTTAAATTTATTGAACTCTTTTTGAGGCCTTAAATGTGGTCTATCTTGGAAAATGTTCCATGTGCACTTGAAGAAATGTATATTCTCCTGCTTTGGGGTAAAATGTTCTTAAAATATCAATGAATTACATCAGAAAAATGGCAGCGTGTGGTGAGCCTCTTGAAATTTCCCTTGGAATTTAAAACAAATTGAACAACTGTAACTCCACAAAGGACTCCCTGTGCAGCAGACAGGCAAGACTAAGAGGTTCACTACTGTAATCACCTAAAGGTGTGCAAATTGCGAGAGCAGGGGAGGAGGGAAGGGAGAAGTGAGGATACTGGATGAGTAGGCTCAGGACGCAGACTTAGCTCAGTGCTCCGAGCTCGCTGCATTCTGGAACTACTGCAGCTATGAGAGAGGGAAGCACTAGATCTGCTAGGGCTCCACTTATGGCCCACAAAGCTGAGGGGAAAGCATGTAACATGGCTGAACCAAATGCTCACTACAGAGAACTCGGAGAAAGACTGAAGGAATAAGGCTGAAAACGGTGGTTTAAGGCCTCACTGCCAAGCAGAGATTGGAAGCCTTATGCACTGAGCCTAGCAGCCCCTCCCTACCCTCACAGAGCTCACCCCGTCCCCACAAGCTCAGTACAAGAAGTGGAACAGTAGGAGTCTCAGATCAAAAGAACAGAATATTTGAAGTTCTGACAACTATGGCCGCAGACATGGACTCGCAGCCCTACTAGTTCCGGCAAAGGGGTGAGAGCCCTGGAAGCAGGACTAGTGGTGGTGGTGATTGCCACCATTGCTCTGGGCCACATTTAACAACCCACACCTTCCCTGTCCCCACCTATCTGGGCAGATCCCTGCAGGAGTAAACAGAGCTGCTGAAACACACAAGCTCTGAATCTGGTGCAGGAAGAACTTTGGAACTTCAGAAACTCTCCACATTCACCCACGAAGGTGGTGCTCTATGACCCAATGGAATTGTTCACAGAGGAGAAGCCTGCCTTCCAGGGAATCACCCCATTCTGTGAGAAGCTTGAATAATGCAGAGAAAACATGACATTACACTATGAGAAAGAATAAAACACTGCAGTTGGAGAGAAAATAAAACATTCTACCAACACCTACTGGAAAACAAAGGAAAGACTTCTTTCTGTCAACCTGTTGCAGAACCCACTCTTGTAGATGTCCAAAAAGAGAAATAGTAAGTCATTAATTGGCATGAATAACCATGGTAACAAAACTGCTCAGAAAGAAAATGAAAAGTCTCCAGAGAATGAAATAAAAAACATGGAAATATGTGATGTAAATAATAGAGAATTCAAGCTTGCAGTTCTTAAAAAGCACAGTGATATGCAAGACAACACACATAGGCAGTTTAATGAACTCAAAAACACAATCAAAGAACAAAAAGAACATTTTACCGAAGAGATTGCAACCTTAAAAGAGAACCAAAAAGGATTCCTGGAGATTAAGAACTCAATAAAGTAAATAAAGAATGAAATAGCCAGCTTAGGTAATAGAGCTCAGCTGATGAAGAATAGAATCAGTGACATCGAAGACAGATCTGGAAATGACACGGATGAAAGAAGAAAGAGAAATCATGAGACATAAAAGAAATGAAAGAACTCTACAAGAATTTTCTAACTCCATCAAAAGGAGCAATAGAAGATTAATGTGCCTACCAGAAGAGAAGAAAGAGAGATGGGAACTGAGAGTATATTCAAACAAATAGTCAATGGTAACTTCCCAAACTTGTGGAAAGAACTGGATCCTCGAATCCAAGAAGCAAATAAACACATAATTACCTCAACCACATCAGGCCTTCTCCAAGGCACACTGTATTGAAACAGTCAAAAATTAATGACAAAGAAAAAATCCTCAAGGCAGCCAAGGAAAAGAAGACGGTAACCTACAAAGGAAAGCCCATTAGATTATAATCAGATTTTTCAGCAGAAGCTCTACAAGCCAGCAGGGAGTTGAATTAAATATTCAAACTACTGAAAGAGAGAAATTATGAGCCAAGAATAATATCCAGCAAAGATATATTTTAGATAAGAAAGAGGAATAAAGACCTTTCCAGACATATGGAAGCTGAGAGAATTTTCTAACACACGACCTGCACTACAATAAATACTGAAGGAGGCTATTTGACCAGAATAAATACAGATAACATGTGAGAAACAAAACATAAAAGTGTGGAGAGTAAAGGCCTGAACCGAATATGGAAATGGAGAAAGTAAGCATGCTGAAGAAAATAGAATACTAGAAATATGAAACTTTCTTTTACATAAAATTAATGGTAACCACTCAAAAAAAAAAATCCAGAACTGAAATATATAACATGAAAAAGGAAGAAACAGAGGGAAAATCATAGACTACCACCACAAAGAAATAGTAGACAACAACAAAAATGCAAAGAAATAATGGAAACAGTCTTACCAGAAAACCAAAGATAGAATGATAGGAAAACCTCCCATATCAATAATCACCCTAAATGTAAATGGAGTCAGCTCACCAACAAAAAGACACAGAGTAGTAGATTGAATCATAAAACAAAACACAACCATATGCTGCCTTCAAGAGACACACCTCAGCTACAAGGACATACATAGACTCAAAGTGAAAGCATGGAAATTGACACTCCAATGAAAGGGTATCCAGAGGTAATCAGGTGTAGTCCTACTGATATCAGATAAAACAGACTTCAAGATAAAAATGCTAACAAGAGACAAGATGGATATTTCATAATGATAAATGGGATTATACAACAAAAAGACATAACAGTCATCAATATTTATGCCCCAAATCAGGGAGCACCGAAACTACCAAGAAACTACTAACAGAACTAAAGGGAGAAATTGACCAAAACACAATTATACTAGGGGACTTAAATACATAATTGACAGCTATGGATAGATCATCCAAACAGAAAATGAATAAAGAAATAGAAGCCCTAAATGACACATTAGAGGAAATGGACATAATTGACATATATAGAGCACTACATCCTAAAACATCAGACTATACATTCTTTTCTAGTGTACATGGAAAATTCTCAAGGATAGTCCATATATTGGAACATAAAACTAACATCAGCAAATTTAAGAAGATTGAAAATATCCTAAGCATATTCTCTGATCACAAGGCTTTGAAATTGGATATCAACTGCAAAAGGAAAGCAGGAAAAAACACAAATACATGGAGATTAAACAACATACTTTTAAAGAACGACCTGGTCAAATAATAAATGATAGGAGAGATCAAAAGATACATAGAAACAAAAGAGCATGAACATACATCTTACTAAAATTTTAGGGATGCAGCAAAAGCAGTATTAAAAGGGAAATTTATATCATTATAGGCCTATCTCAAGAAACAAAAAAGTCCCAGAAAAATAACCTCATGCTACCCCTTAAAGAACTAGAAAAAGAAGAAATGGAAACCAAGGTCAGCAGAAGAAAGGAAATAGTAAAAATCAGAGCAGAATTAAATGAAATAGAGAACTAAAAGGCAATGGAAAAAAATTAATGTGACATGGTGCTGGTTCTTTGAAAAGATTAATAAAATTGAGAAATGCTTGGCTAGACTCTAAGATAAAATGAGAAAAGACACAAATAAACAAAATGAGAAATGAAAGAAGGGAAGTTAGAATCGATGCCCCAGAAATACAAGGGATCATACAAGAATACTATAAAACCATATGCCACCAAATTCAATAAGCTAGAAGAAATGGAGAAGTTCTTGGAAACATATAGCCTTCCTAGGCTGAATCAAAAATAATATGAACATCTAAATAGACCAATCACCAGTAAAGAAATTGAATCAGTCATCCGAAATCTTTCCAAAAGCAAAAGTCCTAGACCAGATGGCTTCACTAGTGAATTCTACCAAACCTTCAAAGAGGATCTAGTACCTGTCTTACTCAAACTGTTGCAAAACATTGAGGAAGAGACAATACTCTCTAACTCATTTTATGAGGCCAACATTACCTTGATACCAAAGCCTGGTAAGGATAACACAAAAAAAGAAAACTACAGACCAATAATATCTCTGATGAATACAAATGCTAAAATCCTAAACGCAATTCTAGCAAATCAAAGACAACAATGCATTACAAAGATTATTCATTATGACCAAGTGGGGTTCATCCTAGGGACACAAGGATGGTTCAACATATGTAAATCCATCAATGTAATACACCACATGAACAAAATAAATTACAAAACAAAACAAAGTAAAAAAATTATGATTATATCAATGCTGAAAATGCATTTGACAAGATACAACATACATTTATGATTAAAACTCTTAATAAAATATATATAGAAGCAAAATATCCTAACATAAGAAAGGCCATATATGAGAAACCCACAGCTAATATAATTGAAAGTGAAAAACTGAAGCCCTTTTCTTATGTTCAGGAATATGACAGGCCTGTCCCCTATCAGCTATGGTTTTCAACATAGTATTGGAAGTCCACACCAGAGCAATCAGGCAAGAGAATAAATAAAAGGCATTCAAATTACGCATGAAAGAGTTAAATTGTCACTCGTTGCAGATTACATGATGCTATATATACAAAACCTTAAACAGTCCACTGAAAAGCTGACAGAAGCAATAAAGGAATAGAGTAAAATTGCCAGCTAGAGACGTCATCAAAATGGCGGTGTGAGGTGAGCCTCTGTAAAGCTCCCCTGGATTTTGCAACAAATCGAACAACAATAACTCCACAAAGGACTCCCTGCACAGCAGACAGGCCCACTACTGAATTCACCTATAGTTTGGCAAATCACGTGAGCTGGGGAGGAGGGAAGTGCAGAGACGGAGCCATGCAGGCAAAAGCCTAAGACCTAGCTCAGTGCTCAGAGCTCACTGCATCCCGGAACTACCACAGCTGCAGGAGAGGGAAGAACTCGGACTGCTAGGACTCCGCTTATGGACCACAGGGCTGAGGGGACAGCATATAACATGGCTGAACCCAATGCTCATGGCAGAGACCTCAGAGTAAAGACTGAGGGAAGAAGGCTGAAAACGGTGGTTTAAACCCTCACAGCCAAGCAGAGAACGAAAGCCTTAGACACTGAGAATAGCCGCCCCCTCCCTACCCTCCCAAAGCTCGACTTGCCCCCACCTGCACCGTGCTAGAAATGGAACAGTAGCAGTGTCAGATCAAAAGAACAGAATATTTGCTGTTCTGAGAACTGTGGACCGCACATACAGATTCGCAGCCCAACTATTTCTGGCAAAGGGGAGGGAGCTGTGGAAGCAGGACCGGCTGCGGTGGTGATTACCGCCATTGCTCTGGGACACTTCTCACAACTCACCCCACTCCTGACCCCACCTAACTGGGCGGATCCCTGCAGGAGGAAACAGAACTGCTGAAGCATATGGGTTCTGAATCTGGTGCAGGAAGATATTTGGAACTTCAAACGCTCTCCGCATACCCACATGGACACTGTGCCCTATGACCCAGGGGAACTATTAACAGAGGAGAAGCCCATGTCTCAGGGAATTCCCCCATTGTGTGAGAAGCTAGAACAGTGCAGAGAAAACATAGCACTACCACGTGAGAGAGAAAATAAAAGGCTGTAGTTAGAGAGAAAATAAAACATTCTACCAACATGTACTGGAAAACAAAAGAAAGACATCTTCCTAGCAACCTGGTGCAGAAGCCACTCCTGTAGATGTCTAGGAAGAGAAATAATAAATCAGTAATGGCCATGAATAACCAAGGCAACAAGACAGCTCAGAAAGAAAGTGAAAAGTTTCCAGAAACGGAACTTAAAGATATGGAAATATGTGACTTAAATGACAGAGAATTCAAGATTGCAGTTCTTAAAAAACTCAACGAGATGCAAGAAAACACAGAAAGGCCGTTTAATGAACTCAGAAACATAATCAAAGAACAATATGAACATTTTACTAAAGAGATTGAATTTTTAAAAAGGAACAAATAGAATTTTTGGACTTTAAGAACGCAATAGAAGAAATTAAGAATGAAATAGCCAGCTTAGGTAATAGAGTTAACCAGATGGAGGAAAGAATCAGTGACATCGAAGATAGAAACCTGGAAAAGACACGGATGGAAGAAGAAAGAGACTTGAGACTTAAAATAAATGAAAGAACGCTACAAGAACTTTCTGACTCCATCAAAAAGAGCAATATAAGAATAATGGGCATACCAGAAAGAGAAGAAAGAGATAACGGAACAGAGAATATATTCAAACAAATTGTCGACGAGAACTTCCCAAACTTGTGGACAGAACTGGATCCTCGAATCCAAGAAACAAATAGAACACATAATTACCTCAATCCCAACAGGCCTTCTCCAAGGCACATTGTATTGAAGCTGTCTAAAATCAATGACAAAGAAAGAATCCTCAAAGCATACAGGGAAAAGAAGACGGTAACCTACAAAGGAAAGCCCATTAGATTATCATCAGATTTCTCAGCAGAGACTCTACAAGCCAGGAGGGAGTGGAACAAAACATTCAAACTATTGAAAGAGAGAAATCATGAGCCAAGAATAATATATCCAGCAAAGATATCCTTTTGATATGAAGGAGGAATAAAGACCTTTCCAGACATACAGAAGCTGAGGGAATTTTCTAGTACATGACCTGCACTACAAGAAATACTAAAGGAGGCTATTCGACCACCATCAACAGGCACAATTTGTGGCAACCAAAACATAAAAAGGGGGAGAGTAAACGCCTGAACCAGAATATGGGAATGGAGAAAGGAAGCATGCTGAAGAAAATGGAATGCTCTAAATATCAAACTTTCGTTTACATAAACTTAAGGGTAACCCCTCAAAAGACATCCAGAACTGAAATATATACTGTAATAATAGAAGAAGCAGAGGGAAACATCATAGAATACCACCACACAGAAATAATAGACCAAAAAAAAAAGGCAAAGAAACAGTGGATATACAGTCTTACCAGAAAACTAAAGATAGAATGACAGGAAATACTCTCATATGAATAATCACGTTAAATGTAAATGGACTGAACTCACCAATAAAAAGGCACAGAGTAGAAGATTGGATCAAAAAATTAAACCCAACCATATGCTGTCTCCAAGAGACACATCGCAGCTACAAGGACAAGCATAGACTCAAAGTGAAAGGGTGGAAATTGACACTCCAAGCAATGGTACCCAGAGAAAATCAGGTGTAGCCATAATGATATTAGATGAAACAGACTTCAGGGTGAAAAAGATAACAAGAGACAATGATGGACATTTCATTATGGTAAAAGGGACTATACAAAAAGAAGACGTAACATTCATCAATATTTATGCCCCCAATAAGGGAGCACCGAAATGTACTAAGCAACTACTAACAGAGCTAATGGGAGAAATTGATTGAATACAATTATACTAGGGGACCTAAATACATCATAGACAGCTATGGATAGATCATCCAAAGAGAAAATAAAGAACGAAATAGCAGCCCTAAATGACACAGTAGATGAAATGGACATAATTGACATTTGTAGGGCACTTCATCCTAAAACATCAGACTATACATTCTTTTCTAGTGTACATGGAACATTCTCAAGGATAGACCATATATTGGGACATAAAATCAGCCTCAGCAAATTTGCGATGATTGAAATCATACCAAGCATATTCTCTGATCACAATGCTTTGAAATTTGATATCAACTGCAAAAAGAAAGCAACAAAAAAAAACACACACAAATACATGGAGATTAAACAACATACTTTAAAGAACAACTGGGTCAAAGAAGAAATTAGAGCAGAGATCAAAACATACATAGAAACAAATGACAATGAAAATACATCCTATCAAAATTTTTGGGATGCAGTCAAAGCAGTTTTAAGCGGGAAATTTATATCATTACAGGCCTATCTCAAAAAACAAGAAAACTCCCAAATAGATAACCTCATGTTACACCTTTAAAAACTAGAAAAAGAAGAACAATTGAAACCCAAGTTCAGCAGACGAAAGGAAATAACAAAATCAGAGCAGAACTAAATGAAATAGACAACAAAAAGACAATAGAAAAAATTAATATGACAAAGAGCGGGTTCTTTGAAAAGATTAACAAAATTGACAAACCATTGGCTAAACTCACTAAGATAAAAAGAGAGAAGACACTAATGAACAAAATCAGAAACGAAAAAGGGGAAGTTATCACGGACACCACAGAAATACAAAGGATCATCCAAGAATACTGTGAAGGACTATATGCCACCAAATTCAATAACCTAGAAGAAATGGACAAGTTCTTAGAAACATATAGCCTTCCAAGGCTGAACCATGAAGAACTGGAAAATCTAAACAGACCGACAACCAGTAAGGAAATTGAATCAGTCATCCAAAACTTTCCCAAAAGCAAAAGTCCGGGATCAGATGGCTTCACTAATGAATTCTACCAAACCTTCAAAGAGGATCTAATACCAAACCAGCTCAAGCTGTTCCAAAAAATTGAAGAAGAGACAGAATTCCCTAACTCATTTTATGGGACCAACATTACCCTGATACCAAAACCTGGTAAGGACAACAAAAAAAAAAGAAAACTACAGACCAATATCTCGATGAATACAGATGCAAAAATCCTAAAACAAAATTCTAGCAAATCGAATACAACAATGCATTAAAAAGATTATTTATCATGACCAAGTGGGGTTCATCCCTTTTGCACAAGGAGGGTTCAACATCCGCAAATCCATCAATTTGATACAATACATAAACAAAAAAAGGATAAAAATAATATGATTATACCAATTGATGCAGAAAAAGCATTTGACAAGATACAACATCCATTTATGACAAAAACACTTAATAAAATATGCATAGAAGGAAAATACCTTAACATAATAAAGGCCATATATGACAAGCCCTCTGCTAATCTCATAATTAATGGTGAAAAAATGAAGCCCTTTGCTCTACGTTCAGGAACACGAAAGGGCTGTCCCCTATCACCTCTGCTTTTCAATATAGTGTTGGAAGTCCTTGCCAGAATAAATGGTGCTGTGAGCATTGGATAGCCAAGTGCAAAAGAATGAAACTGGACTTCTCTCTGTCACCATGTACCAAAATTAATTCAAAATGGATCAAAGACTTAAGCATAATACCTGACACAATAAACTGCATAGAAGAAAACATAGGTACTAAACTTATAGACCTTGTGTTCTAAGAGCATTTCATGAATTTGACTCCAAAGTCATGGGAAGTAAAAGCTAAATAAACGAATGGAACTATGTGAAACTTAAAAGATTCTGCACAGCAAAAGAAACCATCGACAAATTAAAGAGGCAATCAACTGAATGGGAGAAGATTTTTGCAAACAGTGCCTCCGATAAGGGGGTAATATCCAAAATATACAAGGATCTCAACAACAAAAAAACAAACAACCCAATTGAAAAATGGGCAGAGACCTGAAGAGACATTTCTCCAAAGAGAACATTAAAATGGCAAATAGACATATGAAAAAATGCTCAACATAACTAATCATCAGAGAAACGCAAATAAAAACCACAATGAGATATTACCTCACCCCAGTCAGAATGGCTATCATCAACAAGACAAATAGTAACAAGTGTTGGAGAAGCTGTGGAGAAAAAGGAACCCTCATACACTGTTGGTGGGAATGCAGACTGGTGCAGCCGCTATGGAAGGCAGTGTGGAGGTTCCTCAAAAAATTACAAATAGAATTACCATGTGACCCAGCAATCCCTCTCCTGGGTATCTACCCCAAAAATTTGAAAACATTTATACATAAAGACACCTGTGCTCCAATGTTCACTGCAGCTTTGTTTACGGTGGCCAAAATATGGAAACAACCAAAATGTCCTTCGATAGATGAATGGATAAAGAATTTGTGGTATATATGCACAATGGAGTACTATACAGCGATAAGAAAAGATGATATAGGAATATTTGTGACAACATGGATGGATCTTGAGAGTATAATGGTAAGCGAAATAAGTCAGACAAAAAAAGCAGAGAACCATATGATTTCACTGATATGTGGTATATAAACCAAACACAACAAAAGAACAAGACAAACAAAAACTCATAGACACAGACAATAGTTTAGTGGTTACCAGAGGGCAAGGGGGCTAGGGGGTGGGAGATGGGGTAAGGCAGATCAAATATATGGTGATGGAAGGAGAACTGACTCTGGGTGGTGAACACACAATGGGATTTATAGATGATGTATTACAGAATTGTACACCTGAAATCTATGTAATTTTACTAACAATTGTCACCCCAATAAATTAAAAAAAAAATAAAAATTGCCAGATACAAAGTCAACGTACAAAAGTCCATGGCATTCCCATATACTAACAATGAAATCTGAGAAAAAGAAAAGAAAAATTTATTTTGCAATTTCCTTTTGTTTTTAATAAAAGTTTATTGGGCTGACCATTTTTAGTAAAGTTACATAGATATCAGGTGTACAATTCTGTATTACATCATCTATAAAGCCCATTGTGTGTTCACCACCCAGAGTCAGTTCTCTTCCATCACCATATATTTGATCCCCTTTACCCTCATCTACCACCCCCCTCCCCCCTTAAGCTCTTGTAAGCACTAAACAATTGTCTGTGTCTATGAGTTTTTGTTTCTTATTTGTTTGTCTTCTTCTTTTGTTGTTTTTGTTTTATATACCACATATCAGTGAAATCATATGGTTCGCTGCTTTTCCTGTCTGACTGATTTTGTTCAGCATTATACTGTCAAGATCCATCCATCTTGTCACAAATATTCCTATATCATCTTTTCTTACCGCCGAATAGTATTCCATTGTGCATATATACCACCACTTCTTTATCCACTCATCTATCGAAGGATATTTTGGTTGTTTCCATGTCTTGAACACCCTAAACAATCCTGCAATGAAATTGGAGCACACGTGTCTTTATGCATAAATGTTTTCAGATTTTTTGGGTAGATACCCAGGAGAGGGATTGCTGGGTCATATGATAATCCTATTCGTAATTTTTTGAGGAACCTCCAGACTGCCTTCCATAACGGCTGCACCAGTCTGCATTCCCACCAACAGTGTAAGAGGGTTTCTTTTTCTCCACAACCTCTCCAACACTTGTTACTATTTGTCTTGTTGATGATAGCCATTCTGACTGGGGTGAGGTGATACCTCATTGTGCTTTTTGTTTACATTTCTGTGATGATCAGTGATAATGAGCATTTTTTCATATGTCTATTTGCAATTTGTATGTCCTCTTTGGAGAAATGTCTCTTCAGGTCCTCTGCCTATTTTTCAATTGGTTTTGTTTTTTTGTTGTTGAGTTGTATGACTTCCTTTTATATTTTGGATATTAGCCCCGTGTTGGAGGCAATGTTTGCAAAAATCTTCTCCCATTCTGTTGGTTGCCGCTTTGTTTTGTCGATGGTTTCTTTTGCTGTGCAGAAGCTTTTAAGTTTCATATAGTCCCATTCATTTATTTTAGCTATTACTTCCCTTGACATTGGAGTCAAATTCATAAAATGCTCTTTGAACCCAAGGTCCATATGCTTAGTACCTATGTTTTCTTCTATGCAGTTTATTGTGTCAGGTCTTATGCCTAAGTCTTTGATCCATTTTGAAGTAATTTTGGTAGCAGTCCAGTTTCATTCTTTTGCACGTGGCTTTGTTTCTATGTAATTTTTTGTTTTTACAGGACTTTACTGGGGGAACAGTGTGTGCTTCCAGGACTTTTTTTCCAAGACAAGTTTTTGTCCTTTCAGTCTTAGTTGTGGAGGGTCCCATTCAGCTTCAAGTTGTTGTCCTTTCAGTCTTAGTTGTGGAGGGCGCAGCTCAGCTCCAGGTCCAGTTGCAGTTACTAGTTACATGGGGTAAATACCACCATTCCTGCGGGAGTCGAACTGGCAACCTTTTGGTTGAGAGGATGCGCTCCAACCAATTGAGCCATTTGGGAGTTCAGCGGCATTTCAGCTTTAGTTGCTGTGTTCAATTTATTTGCAGAGGCTGCTGCCCACCAACCCTTGCGGGACTCAAGGAATTGAACTGGCAACCTTGTGGTTGGGAGCCCACTGGCCCATGTGGGAATTGAACCAGCAGCCTTCGGAGTTAGGAGCATGGAGCTCTAACGGCCTGAGCCACCGGGCCGGCCCCGGGTTCTCTTTGGAAAGCAATAGAATTCACTAGTCAAGCCATCTGTTCCTGGACTTTTGCATGTGGAAAGTTTCCAATGACTGATTCCATTTCCTTACTGTTGATTGGTCTATTTAGATTTTCCAGTTCTTCACGATTCAGTCTAGGAAGTCTGTATGTTTCTAAGATTATTTCCATTTCTTCTAGGTTATTGCAGTTGGTGGCATATAGTCCTTCATACTTTTCTTGGGTGATTCTTTGTATTTCTGTGGCATCTGTAGTAACTTACCCTCTTACATTTCTGATTTTGTTTGTGTGTTTTCTCTTTTTATCTTAGTGAGTCTTGCCAAGGGCTTGTCAGTTTTATTAATCTTTTCAAAGTCCAGCTCGTTGTTGCATTAATTTTTTCTATTGTCTTTTTGTTCTCTATTTCATTTAGTTCTGCTCTGATTTTCATTATTTCCTATCTTCTGCTGACTTTGGGTTTCATTTGTTCTTCTTTTTCTAGTTCTTTCAGGTGTAACATGAGGTTATTCATCTGGGATTTTTCTTGTTTCTTGAGATAGGCCTGTAATGATATAAATTTACCTCTTAAAACTGCTTTCACTCCATCCCCAAAATTTTGGTAGGATGTGTTTTCATTCCCATTTATTTCTATGTATCTTTTGATCTCTCCTCTTTTTCTTCTTTGATCCAGTCATACTTTAAAAGCACGTTATTTAATCTCTACATACTTGTGGGTTTTGCTGCTTATTTTTTTGTTGTTGTTGTTGAATTTGATGTCCAATTTCAAAGTCTTGCGATCAGAGAATTTACTTGGTATAATTTCTGTCTTCTTAAATTTGCTGAAGCTTGTTTTATGTTCCACCATATTGTCTATTCCTGAGAATATTCCATGTACACCGGAAAATAATTTTGCATCTGGTGTTCTAGGATGAACTGCTCTATAAATTTCAATCATATGCATTTGGTCTAATGTGTCATTGAGAGCCTATATTTCCATTCTTATATTCTGTTTCAACGATCTATCCTTAGCTATCAATGTTGTACTTGGGGCCTCTACTATTATTGTGTTTTCGTTAATTTCTCCTTTTAGTTCTGTCCTTTGTTGCTTTGTATATTTCAGTACTCCCTGATTGCAGGCATATATATTGGTGAGTGTTACATCTTCTTATTGTAGTGTCCCATTTATGATTATGAAATGTCCATCTTTTTCTCTTGTAATCTTTTTTATCCTGAAGTCTTTTTCTTCTGATATCAGTGTGGATACACCTGCTTTCTTCTGAATACCATTTGCTTGAAATTTCAATTTCCACCTCTGACTTTGAGTTCATAATTTTCCTTTTTGGTGAGATGTGTCTCTTGGAGGCAGCAAATGGTTGGGTTTTGTTTTACGATCCAATTTGCTTCTCTGTGCCTTTTTATTGCTGAGTTCAGTCCTTTACATTAGGGTGATTATTGATATGTTAGGATTTCCTACCGTTCTATTTTTTTTTTCTGGTGGCTCGGTGTCGCCATTGTTTCTTTGCCTTTTTGTTGCTGTCTGTTGTTTTAGTGTGGTGGTTTTCCAATATTTTCCTTTGTGTTTCTTCTTTTTTTATGTTATATATGTCAGTTCTGGAATTTTTATGTAGTTACCGTTAAGTTTTTGCAAAAGAAAGTTTCATATACAATAGTCCTTTCTTTCCCAGCATGCTTCTTTCCATTCCCCTTTGCATGTTCAGACTTTTACTCTCTTCCCTTTTATGTTTTTGTAATCACAAATTATCCCTATTTATGCTGTGAGTTCACTTCTGAGTTGCAGTAGCAAGATGTTTTTCTCCTCTTTTTCATTTGTTAATGTTTTCTTCTTCTTTACCCTTTATGTT
Organism: Rhinolophus sinicus; assembly: GCF_057876585.1. NCBI lineage: Eukaryota > Metazoa > Chordata > Mammalia > Chiroptera > Rhinolophidae > Rhinolophus > Rhinolophus sinicus. The sequence continues at coordinate 49,930,691 of NC_142518.1, read as the reverse complement.
AGGTTTAGTTGTACCATGTTTCCCTGAAAATAATACCTAGCCAGACAATCAGCTCTAATGCGTCTTTTGGAGAAAAGATTAATATAAGACCCTACCTTATTTTACTATAAGACCTGGTCTTTAATATAATATAATATAATATAATATAATATAATATAATATAATATAATATAATATAATATAATATAATATAATGTAAGACCGGGTGTTATATTGATTTTTGCTCCAAAAGGTGCATTTAGAGCTGATTGTCTGGCTAGGTCTTATTTTTCAGGGAAACACGGTATATGCACTGTTTTGTGTAGTGGTTGCCATTTCCTGCTTCTGCCTGTTCATAGTACTGCTCATGGTTTCGTATTCTTTAAAGATTTTTTTCAGGTCGAATAGCCTCCTTCAGTATTTTTTGTTATGCGGGTCATGCGTTAGAAAATTTCCTGAGCCTCTATATGTCTGGAAAGGTCTTTGTTCATCCTTTATATCTAAAGGAGATCTTTGCTGGATATATAATACTTGGCTCATAATTTCTCTTTCAATGGTCGGAATATTTTATCTTACTCACTCCCAGCTTGTAGAGTTATTGCTGAAAAATTCCAGAGTGATCTAATGGGCTTTCCCCTGTAGGTTACCTTCTTCTTTACCCTGGTTGCATTGAAAATTCTTTCATTGTCATTAATTTTTGAAAGCTTCAATAAAATGTGCCCTGGAGAAGGTCTATTGGAATTGAGATAATTAAAGTATTCTATTTGCTGCTTGACTTTGAGGATCCAGTCCTTTCCAGGAGTTTGGAAATTTTTCATTATTTATTTGTTTGAAATACTTGTGATCCCTTCTACCTTTCCTCTTCTTCTGGTATACCCATTATTCTTCTGTTGATCTTTCTGCTGGAGTCAGAAATTTCCTGTAGCATTCTTTCATTTCTTTTAACTCTCATGTCTTTCTCTCTTTCATCTGTGTCATTTCATATTTCTATCTTTGATGTCACTGATTCATTCCCTCATCTGATCAACTCTATTACCTAACCTGGCTATTTCATTAGATTTCTTTTACTGAGTTCTTAATCTCTAGAAATTCTATCTAGTTATGTTTTAAAATTTCAGTCTCTTTACTCAAATGTTCATCATGTTATTAGGTTGTGTTTCTGTGTACACTTTATGTTTTTTCTTTTCATTTTATTTAATTGGGGTGACAATTGTTAGTAAAATTACATAGATTTCACGTGTACAATTCTGCATTACATGATCCATAAATACCATTGTGTTCAACACACGGAGTCAGTTCTCCTTCCATCACGATATATTTGATCCCCTTTACCCTCATCTACCACCGTCCTCCCCTCTTACCCTCTGGTAACCACTAAACTATTGTCTGTATCTATGAGTTTTTGTTTCTCATTTGTTTGTCTTGTTCTTTTGTTGTTTTAGGTTTATATACCACATATCAGTGAAATCATATGGTTCTCTGCTTTTCCTGTCTGAATTATTTCGCTTAGCATTATATTCTCAAGAGCCATCCATGTTGTCACAAATGTTCCTATTTCATCTTTTCTTAATGCCTAATAGTATTCCATTGTGTATATATACCATAACTTCTTTATCCATTCTTCTATCAAAGGACATTTGGTTGTTTCCATGTCTTGGCCACCGTAAACAAAGCTGCAATGAATATTGGAGCACACGTGTCTTTTTGTATAAAAGTTTTCAGATTTTTTGGGTAGATACCCAGGAGAGGGATTGCTGGGTCATATGGAAATTCCATTTTTAATTTTTTGAGAAACCTCCACACTGCCTTCCATAGCGGCTGCACCAGTCTGCATTCTCACCAACAGTGTATGAGGGTTCCTTTTTCTCCACAGCCTCTCCTACACTTGTTATTATTTGGCTTGTTGATGATAGTCATTCTAACAGGGGTAAAGTGATATCTCAGTGGTTTTTATGTGCATTTCCCTGATGATTAATGATGTTGAGCATTTTTTCATATGTCTATTTGGTATTTGTATGTCCTCTTTGGAGAAATGTCTCCTCAGGTCCTCCACCCATTTTTCAATCGGGTTGTTTTTTTATTGTTGTTGAGGTTCATGAGTTCCTTGTATATTTTGGATATTAGCCCCTTATAGGAGGCAATGTTTGCAAAAATCTTCTTCCATTCAGTTGGTTGCCTCTTTATTTTGTCGATGGTTTCTTTTGCTGTGCAGAAGCTTTTAAATTTGATATAGTCCCATTCATGTATTTTAGCTTTTACTTCCTTTGCCTTTGGAGTCAAATTCATAAAATGCTCTTTGAACCCAAGGTCCATAAGTTTAGTACCTATGTTTTCTTCTATGCAGTTTATTGTGTCAGGTCTTATGCTTAAGTCTTCGATCCACTTTGAATTAATTTTGGTACATGGTGACAGATAGCAGTCCAATTTCATTCTTTGCATGTGGCTTTACTGATTCTGCCAGCACCATTTATTGAAGAGGCTGTCTTTTCTCCATTGTATGCTTTTTGCTTCTTTGTCAAAAATTGTCTGTCCAAAATTATGTGGTTTTATTTCTGAGTTCTCAATTCTATTCCATTGGTCTATGTGTCTGTTTTTCAGCCAATACCATGCTGGTTTGATTATTGTTGCCCTGTACTACAAGCTAAAGTCTGGGAGTGTAATACCTCCAGCATTGTTCTTTTTTCTTAAGATTGCTTTGGCTATTCGGAGTCTTTTGTGGTTCCAAACAAATTTGATCATTTTTTCTTGTATTTCTTTGAAAAATGCCATTGGGATATTGATGGGGATTGCATTAAATCTGTATATTGCTTTGTGTAATATGGCCATTTTAACTATGTTGATTCTTCCAATCCGGGAGCACAGGATGTTTTTCTATTTTTGTGTCTTCTTCAATTTCTTTTAAAATTGTCTTATAGTTTTCATATAGGTCTTTCTCATCCTTGGTTAACTTTATTCCTAAGTATTTTATTCTTCTTGCTGCAATTGCAAAAGGAATTATATTTTTATTTCTTTTTCTGAGATTTCATTGTTAGTATACAGAAATGCAATGGAATCTTTTATGTTGATTTTGTAGCCGACCACATTACTGTATTCGTTGATTATTTCTAATAGCTTTTTGGTGGAGTCTTTAGGGTTTTCTACATATAGCATCATGTCATCTGCAAAGAGTGACAATTTAACTTCTTCATTCCCAATTTTGATGTCTTTTATTTCTTTCTCTCGCCTGATTTCTCTGGCAAGGACTTCCAACACTATGTTGAAAAGCAGATGTGATAGGGGACAGCCCTGTCGTGTTCCTGAACAAAGAGCAAGGGACTTCATTTTTTCACCATTAATTACGAGATTAGCTGAGGGTTTGTCATATATGGCCTTTATTATGTAAAGGTAATTTCCATCTTTACCTATTTTATTAGGTGTTTTCATCATAAATAGATGTTTTGTCTTGTCAAATGCTTCTTCTGCATCAATTGATATAATCATATGATTTTCCTCCTTTATTTTGTTTATGTGATATATCACATTCATGGATTTGCATATGTTGTGCCCCGGGGATTAAATCCACTTGGTCGTGATGAATAATCTTTTTAATGCATTGTTGTATTCGATTTGCTAGAAATTTGTTTAGGATTTTTGCATCTGTATTCATCAGAGATATTGGTCTGTAGTTCTCTTTTTTTGTGTTGTCCTTGCCAGGTTTTGGTATCAGGGTAATGTTGGCCCCATAAAATGAGTTAAGGAATTCTGTCTCTTCTTCACACTTTTGGAAGAGTTTAAGCAGGATTGGTATTAGATCCTCTTTGAAGGTTTGGTAGAATTCACTAGTGAAGCCATCTGGTCCTGGACTTTCGCTTTTGGGAAGGTGTTGGATGACTGATTCAACTTTGTTACTGGTGATCGGTCTGTTTAGATTTTCTAGTTCTTCATAGTTCAGACTAGGAAGGCTATATGTTTCTAAGAATTTGTCTGTTTCTTCTAGGTTATTGAATTTGGTGGCATATAGTCCTTCATAGTATTATTGAATGATCCTTTGTATTTTGGTGGCACTGTGATATCTTCCCCTTTTCATTTCTGATTTTGTTAATTAGTGTCTTCTCTCTTTTTATCTTAGTGAGTCTAGCCAAGGGTTTGTCAATTTTGTTAATCTTTTCAAAGAACCAGCTCTTTGTCACATTAATTTTCTTCTATTTTCTTTTTGTTCTCTATTTCATTTAGTTCTGCTCTGATGTTTATTATATCCATTCTGCTGACCTTGGGTTTCTTTTGTTCCTTTTTTTGTAGTTCTTTGATGAGTAACGTGAGGTTATTTATTTGGGATTTTTCTTGTTTCTTGAGATAGACCTGTAGTGATATAAGTTTCCCTCTTAACACTGCTTTTGCTGCATCCCAATAATTTTGGTAGGATGTATTTTCATTGTCATTTGTTTCTATGTATCTTTCAACCTCTCCTCTAATTTCTTCTTTGACCCGGTCGTTCTTTAAGAGTAAGTTATTTAATCTCCATGTATTTGTGTTTTTTCCTATTTTCTTTTTGCAGTTGATATCCAATTTCAAAGCCTTGTGATCAGAGAATATGCTTGGTATGATTTCAATCTTCTTAAATTTGCTGAGGTTATTTTTATGTCCCAATATATGGTCTATCCTTCAGAATGTTCCAAGTAGACTAGAAAAAAATTTATACTCTGATGTTTTAGGTTGCAGTGTTCTATGGATGTCAATTTTGTCCATTTCATCTATGTGTCATTTAGGGCTGCTATTTCGTTATTTATTTTCTGTTTGGATGATCTATCCATAGCTGTCAATGATGTATTTAAGTCCCCTAGTATAATTGTGTTTTGGTCAATTTCTCCCTTTAATTCTGTTAGTAGTTGTTTGGTATACTTTGGTGTTCCCTGATTGGGGGCATAAATATTGATGACTGTTATGTCTTTTGTTATATAGTCCCCTTTACCATTATGATGTGTCCGTCTTGGTCTCGTTACCTTTTGCACCCTGAAGTATGTTTCATCTGATATCAGTATAGCTACACCTGATTTTCTTTGGATACCGTTTGCTTGGAGTGTCAATTTCCACCCTTTCACTTTGAGTCCCTGCTTGTCCTTGTAGCTGAGATGTGTCTCTTGGAGACAGCATACGTTTGGGTTTAGTTTTTTGATCCAATCTGCTACTCTGTGCCTTTTCATTGGTGAGTTCAGTCCATTTAGATTTAGGGTGATTATTGATATGTGAGGATTTCCTATCATTCTATTTTTAGTTTTCTGTTAAGACTGTCTCCATTGTTTCTTTGCCTTTCTGTTGTTGTCTGTTATTTCTATGAGGTGTTTTTCTATGACGTTTCCCTCTGTTTCTTTTTTAACTATAGTATGTATTTCAGTTCTGGATTTCTTTTGAGTTGTTATGGTAAAGTTTATGTAAAAGAAAGTTTGATATTTATAGTATTCCATTTTCTTCAGCATGCTTATTTTCTCCATTCCCATATTCCTGTTCAGGTCTTCGCTCCCCCCCTTTTTATGCTTTGGTTGCCACAAATTGCCCATGTTGTTTGAGGTCTAATAGACTCCTTCAGTATTTCTTGTAGTGCAGGTCGTGTATTAGAAAATTCCCTCATCTTTTGTGTGTCTGGAAAGGTCTTTATTCCTCCTTCATATCAAAAGGATATCTTTGCTGGGTATATTATTCTTGACTCATAATTTCTCTCTTTTAATATTTTGAACATTTGGTTCCACTCTCTCCTGGCTTGTAGAGTTTCTGCTGAAAATCTGATGATAACCTAATGGGCTTTCCTTTGTAGGTTACTGTCTTCTCTTCCCTGTCTGCCTTGAGGATTCTTTCTTTGTTGTTGATTTTTGACAGCTTCAATTCAATGTGCCTTGGAAAAGGCCTGTTGGGGTTGAGGTAATTAGGTGTTCTATTTGCTTCTTGGATTTGAGGATCCAGTTTTTTCCACAAGTTTGGGAAGTTCTCATCGACTATTTGTTTCAATATATTCTCTGTTCCCTTCTCCCTTTCTTCCCCTTCTGGTATTCCCATTATTTTTATATTGCTCTTTCAATGGAATCGGAAAGTTCTTGTAGAGTTCTTTCATTTCTTTTAAGTCTCAAGTCTCTTTCTTCTTCCATCCGTGTCATTTCCAGGTTTCTATCTCCGATGTCACTGATTCTTTCCTCCATCTGGTCAACTCTACTACCTAATCTGGCTATTTCATTCCTCATTTCTTCTATTGAGTTATTAATCTCCAGAAATTCTGTTTGGTACGTTTTCAAAATTTCAATCTCTTTCGTAAAATTTTCATGTTTTTCTCTGATTGTGTTTCTGAGTTCATTAAACTGCCTTTCTGTGTTTTCTTATATCTCATTGAGTTTTTTCCGATCTGCAATATTGAATTCTTTGTAATTTAAGTTACATATTTCTCTATCTTTAAGTTCATTTTCTGGAGACTTCACTTTCTTTCTGAGTTCTCTTGTTCCCTTGGTTATTCATGGTAATTAATGATTTATTATTTCTCTTCTTAGACATCTAGAGGAGTGGGTTCTGCAACAGGTTGATAGGAAGAAGTCTTTCTTTTGTTTTCCTGTGCCTGTTGTTAGAATGTTTTATTTTCTCTTGACTGCAGCCTTTTTTCTCTCTCACACTGTAGTGTCATATTTTCTCTGCAGTATTCTAGCTTCTGACACAATGAGGGGATTCCCTGGATGGTGCGCTGCTCCTCTGTTAACAGGTTACCTGGGTCATAGGGCTCCAGGTCTCTCTGGGTATGTGTAGAGCTTTTGAAGTTGCAAAGCTCTTCTTCTTTTTTTTTTTTTTAAAGTTTTTATTGGGGAAGGGGAACAGGACTTTTATTGGGGAACAGTGTGTACTTCCAGGCCTATTTTTCCAAGTCAAGTTATTGTCCTTTCAATCTTATTTGTGGAGGGTACCGTTCAGCTTCAAATTGTTGTCCTTTCAGTCTTAGTTGTGGAGGGTGCAGCTCAGCTCCAGGTCCAGGTCCAGTTGCCGTTTCTAGTTGCAGGGGGCACAGCCCACCATCCCTTTTGGGACTGGAGGAATTGAACTGGCAACCTTGTGGTTGAGAGCCTACTTGCCCATGTGGGAATCGAACTGGCAACCTTCGGAGTTAGGAGCATGGAGCTCTAACCGCCTGAGCCACCGGGCCAGCCCTGCAAAGCTCTTCTTGCACCAGATTCAGAGCCTGTGTGTTTCAGCATCTCTGTTTACTCCTGCTGGGATCCACCGAGATAGGTGGGGACAGGGGCAGCATTGTTTATAAGAGGCGGCCCAGAGCAATGCCGGTGACCACCACCCCTGCAGTTCCTGCTTCCACAGCTCCCTTCTCTTTGCTGGAACTTGTTGGGCTGTGATTCTGTGTCTGTGGATAACTGTTGTCAGAACTGTGACTATTCTGTTCTTTTGATCTGACACTGCTATTGTTCCTCTTCTAGCATTGGGCAGGTGGGGGCGGGGCGTGCTCTAGGAGGTAGGGAGGGGGCAGCTAGTCTCAGTTCTTAAGGCTTCCATTCTTTGCAACATTGATGGCTTAAACCACAGTTTTCAGCCCTCTTCCCTCAGTCTTTGCTCCGAGGTCTCTGCTGTGAGCTTTGGGTTGAGCCGTGTTATATGGTGTCCCCTCAGCCCTGTGGGCCATAAACAGAGCCCTATCAGTGTGACTTCTTCCCTCTCCCAGAGCTGCGGTAGTTCCGGGATGCAGTGACCTCGGAGAACTGAGCTAGTTCTGCGTTGTGCGCCTGCACGAACCCATCTGTGCACTTCTCCCTTCCCTCCTTCCCTGGTAGCACAATTTGCCCACCTTCAGATGAATTCAGTAGTGAGCCTCTTCATATTGCCTGTCTGCTGTGCTGGGAGTCCTTTGTGGAGTTATAGTTTTTCAATTTGTTGTAAATTCCAGAGGAGATTTCCAGAGGCTCACCTCATGTTGCCATTTTGATGACATCACTCTTCTTAACTTTTTTAAAGCTTATTTTATTGCTTAGATTTGATGTATCCCCAAGAATTTTCCAAATGCCCTTGACTAGAATGTGTGTGCATATTCTGCCACTGTTGGAGGGAATATCTGTTAATTCCATTTTGTCTAACCTGTAGTTCAAGTCTAATGTCTTCTTATTGGTTTTCTTACTGGATGATCAATCTATTGTTGAAAGTGGGATATTAAAGTTCCCGACTCTAGGGAAAGTTCCCTACTCTAATTATTGTATTGCTGGCTATTTCTTACTTTATATCTGTTAATATTTTCTTTACATTTTTAGATGCTCCAATGTTGGATGCATAAATATTTACAATTGTTATATCCTCTTAATATAATGACACCTTTTTATTATATAATATCCTTTTTATTTATTTTATATAAATTTAATTTAAAATATTTATATAAAATATATTTAAAAATAAAAATAATATACACAATATTCATTAACATAAATAACATTTTCAAAAAATAAAATTACATTTTTCCAAACCAAAATAAAGTTACTGAGGAGTGGCTTTGTTTTATACCATTTACAAATTTTCAATGTTTTGTCTAATAGAAAATAACATATAATAAAGTGTTTAATTCTGATATTAAGTTTTGACTGTTGACAACTTTCAAGTCCCTTCCTTCTCGCCTCCCCTCTTGTCCCACATTTGGGCCAGCTGACAAGAAAACATGCATACTATGCTCTTGGCACAAGTGGGGAATTCAAAGCATAGAAACCCTGGTGCAGCCATCACCTAAACAAAATCAAATCCAAGGACATTCATGCTTATTTATTTATTTATTTTTCTTTTTCAAGTCATTTTTGGACTTGCTTTGGAGCATTCACTGCTGTCCTCAGAAACCATTATTATGTGAGTTTTATTGCTTTCCATACTGTTTTGGTGTATTTGTGGCAACATTCTAACCAAATTTTGGGTGGTGTGTGTATCCCATCTCTTTGGTTTGACCATAATACCTCTAGATTCTGGATTCTTTTATCTACTTCTGCATTTAGTATTTTGTGTTACGTTGTTTCAGTTGAAATATGTAAAGGAAATCCTGCATTTCACAGATATGTAGTTTGAAAAAAGAGTATTTTAAAAGCTTTTTCAGATAATTGTGGACAGTCCTCTTTCATACTATACCAAAACTTGATAAGTGTTAGTTGCAATAAATAAGATAGTAGCAATGTGGAATATGAAACCGTGTTAATGAATTTGATACTTGGAAAATGTTTATTCACTGAGATATATAAATCCCTAAATACTGATACATTTCATCATATATCCAAAATTCATAAGCCTTAACTTTAGCACCCTTGTCATAATAGTAATTTTAATTATTGGGTGGTTGCCAAGCTCATGGTGGCAGATGCAAGTTTTCAAAAATATTAATATTTGCTTGAGAGATCAAATTTTATTATTGGCAACAAGTAATGTCAGTTTTGTTTTCTCATTGAAGTAACTGTTTTGCTTTCTTAATTTTTCAGTCAATATCTGCCAAATGTCCAAGTCTAAATAACCGTACTTTGTCTATCAGTATTATTTCAAGTAAAAAGTGTGTTTTATTTAATAAAATATTGAATAGCAGATTGTACCTCAAACAACCAGACAACTGCTTTTCTTGGAGATAGCCATCATACTTCAGTATACTACAAACATGTTTTATGTATGCTTGCTATTTTATCACAAAAAAGCTATAAAAAAAGTTGTGTATTTAAAAATTAAAATTTAATAAAATGAATAGTATTTACTACTTCATCAATCATATTTTTTTCATGTGAAACTGGCTTTTTTTACTTGCACGTATGTCGAAATCAAGAATATAATGACTACTAGCAATTTGGTACCACTGCTTTGATTTTTGCTATAATGCTGGAACATTTAACCCCCACTACTTTTGCACCATCTGTGAAAAGGTCCACACAGTAAAAATGGTAGATTAAGCTTAATTTTTTATAGAACTAATTTAAATGTCACAGACTTCATGAAAGGGTCTTAGAAATCCCAAGGTTTGTTGAATCACTCTTTGAGAACCACATTTGGGGGCTTAGAAAAGGGGGACAATTTGTGTGAGTTGGCATAGTTGAGGATGATTTCATAGAGGAGGCATGATTTGAGCTAGAGCTATAAAGATTGAGATTTGGACAGGTGGCGTGAGCCAAGATGTTCAGGTACATGGGAGTAACAACAAGGAGTGTGGCGTAAAATTTCAGAGTAAAAGAAAAATGGAGATAAACTACCTGTATAGAATGGGTTATGAGTATAGAATCAGGTTGTCTGACAATGTCTTATATGATGACATCAAGTGAGAATCTTTGAATGTAAAATGAAATATTAACAATTAGTGGAAATAAAATGATCAGTGAAATAAAGGCCCCCCTCAGTGTTTATAAAGACTATTAATTAACACTTTTCAAAGTTCTTATTATAAATTAAGTGGAAACAAACATGATTTTGTTAAATGGGAAGGATATTTACAGATAGGCAGCAAATCAGCCGTATGTCTCCACGGACATCACTAGCAATTTTACATAAGTGGCTTTCTTCTTATTTAATTCAGTCACTCCTTTACTCTTCTAAGAGTCATGTTTGTGAAGAAAATTTTCTGAAACAATTGCTGACTTGTTTTTTCTTCTTCACTTGGGAAGTCTTGTTTGTGTTGATGGCTTCAACACTGTATATAGGCCAATGCAAGGAGCAGTGCTTACTCTCAGCATGGCTAACAGATGGAATGCTGTCAGGACAACCATATGAGTACATATCAGTTTTGCCAGCCTGAATCCTGATTTGGGACAAAACAGAATGTCAGAAGGCACTAGAAAGCACTAGAAGATACTAATCATGTTTGGATAAAAGCAAGAGCTTTGATAATTTTCCTGGGCCAAGTGAAGAAGCCCATATGTGTTTTTCTTAATTGGCTTTGTTTTGCTTGTAAAGTTTTAGAGGCAAGCAACATTTGTAAGCAAACTATTTAGAGAATAGCAATTGCTTTATTTTACTAAAGCTGTGTCTGTCAAATAACAAATTTGACTCAGTCTCCCTCCCCCAGTTAAATTGACAAATTGATTGAATTGAATGAATTGGCTGGTTGTTTTAGTTCACTGGTGATTATCATTGGTCTCCTTCCCTTTCTCTTTCCCATTCCACAATTAAACACCCTTAAACATTTCATAGCAGAAAAAAGTAGCCCCCCAGAAGTTAAGGTTTTCCTTAATATTTGAAGTTTTTTTTTTTTTTTTTTTCTCATTGATTTGGTTTAAACTTCCAGTAGGTTTGAGTGTTTGGAGAGATCTCTACTTTTATTTTTAAAAACATAAAAGGTCTTTGTGACTGTCTCTGTGAGCAGGTGTGTGTGTACATGTGGTTATTATGTATGTATAGCATCTCCAAATTTTTTACAATAAAAAAATATTTTAACAAAACACCCCAATAAATTTTAATAAAAAAATAAAAAAACCATTGAATGAGTTTCAGAAACAAATGTAAATGAGCTAAATTAATGTTTTTGAATAGGGATAATGTAATTAATTTGTTGTGAGGTATGAAAAAGGTGTGTGATCCTTCAATGTTGAGAGAAATAATATATTACTCCAAAAACAAATAAAACCCTTGTATTTATCCAGAAATATTCAGTTAAATATTTTAAAGTGAAAATCCATTAATTTTAAAATTAAAAATGACATTTCTTACTACAGAAACACTATGTATTTAGTATGGAAATCTTGGGTTAGTCTCTACTTAGTATTTTGAAACTATTTTTGGGAGGAAGTCATGGTTTTCGGTAATACTGAAGATTTGAGAGTCCCTCTCCATTGTAATGGAGACAGTGTTTACATATCACTGTCAGTGTTTATTAAAACCTCAATTCACTGTAAACCAACTAACTTGAACGTCTTCCTAACCCAGGGTTGCCAGATTTAGCAAATAAATATATAGGATTCTCAGCTAAATTAGCTATTTTTTTAGTTTAAGTGTGTTTCAAATATTGTCTTATATTTTAACTTTCAACTCTATCCCTGAACTTTAATGTTACTATCTCCTTTTCAGAGAATGAAAGGTGATGATTAAAAATAACCAATAGCTTAAAACAAATGCTTAGTAGGAAATTAGTAAAACACAAAATAAACACAAATACATTCCAGGCCTTAGGATACATCTAGCCAACTCTCCCATACTTACTAGTGGCTCCACTTCCAAATGGTGAGAAGCAGATCTTTATTAAAATGGAGATGTCCAGGACCCAGTGGATTTTGTAGTCAGACCTGCCACCAATTCTCAACTTTTAATTTCTTGTCTGTCATTTGGGCAACAGCTATATAAAATGATTGTTGTGAAAATTAAATGTGTAAAATGTTGTGCATACAGTTATCTGGCTATTTCTTCAGTCAAGTAAAAGAAGATTAAATTATATTTTCCAAACTCTCCTGGGGCAAAGTCTTGGAACAAGTATATTTTAGACTTTGCCTCTGTATTTATTATGAACATTTTCACATATATCTAAATGTAGAAAGCATAGCAACAATGAAATATCATTTACTTAATACCCAGCTTGAATAATTATGAACATTTTGCCATTCTCATCTGCCCTCTTTTTTTCCTGGAGAATTCTAAAGTATATCCCAGACTAAGTATACTTTTACCCATACATATTTCAATATGTATTGGAAATATGTTTAATATTAGGGATTAAACCACTTTCCAAAAAATTAGATGGAAATTGGAATCACTTCCCTCATTTTTCCCCCATTAACTTTCACCTTCCTCTTAATTTGTGTATCTTGTAGATTAAATTTCTAAAGGAAGTCAGTATTGAGATACCTAGATTGTAGCACTCTAGACTGGAAATGCAAATATCATTGCAAGATTATGTTTTGCATGATAAAAGTACAGAGACAAACCTTCACCACCAAAAAATTAAAAGCAGTTTAACAGAAATATAATGCAAAATTTTCAGAAAATGAGAAAATTTTATTTGCCATTGCAATTGTATTTTTGCACCAGTGGGATGAAATTATATATTTGGAAGTAACGGATGGTTACTAGTGGATATATTTTACAATGAAAGCCTTCAATTCTTAAGGTGACTTGAAACCTACATAGTAATAAATGTGCTAACCTCCACTGAAAATAATTATGTGGGATTATTCTTCTAACGACCTAATTTTTCATCTTTCCTACCTGTGTAAACATTAAAGCTAAATGCATATTACTGACTCACATAATATTGAAAGCAAGAATTTCCATATTACTAAAGTAAAAGTGAAAATCCCAAATGAGGACTAGAATATACATATGTATAAGCCTTCTATTTGAATGTATACGGACAACTGGGAAAATTTTAAACAATAGTAACTCACTGAAAATCTTATAAACTCCAATAAAAATAGGGTGGAAAATGGGAAGAAATGTAGAATTGAAAGACCTGGAATACATTCTCAAGTTTTACCATTAACCAGCTAAATGGCATGTGCTAGGAAGTGTGAGATGAATGCCCTCCACTGTAAAGGTGTTATATACAGCACACAGTTTTTAACTGCTATTTACAACTATTTTTCTCCTGTAAGAAAATCTCATGGCGGTATTGAAATAGCAAAGCTGCCAGGTGAATTGGAGGTTGTTGTGGTAACTGTTTTGCACCTAACAGTGGAATACACAGATGTAAATATGCATACAAGTTGAAGGTATTAATGCCTGAGGGCAGCATAAAAACACACGGTCAATTTCAGCATCTATTTTTGGGTTTTGTTCAGTTTTACTCAAATAGGCTTGCAGTCAGATACTTCCTCTTTCCTCCCTTCTTTCATCTAACCCCATGTGGGGTTGTGCACCCTCCTGACCTCCAGAGGTGAGGTGATAATGGAGAAGGGCAGGGGGAGAAAAAGATTGATGAATTTTCTGAATAGACCTAATTGAAAAACAAAGCTAGCTACATTTTATCCTTCCTTGTAAACATTCGTTGAACAGAGTGGAGTTAGATTTTTCTTTTTAAAATCAATGAGTGCTTTGTACTTTAACTGGGAATTTATTAGCCTCTAAATTCAATATATTTGCATCACTAACATGAGCCAAACCATTCCAGTCTGTTCAAATACTTTTGATTTTGGCATCTGAGCAGAACTATGCTGGGATGTATGTTCTGTACGTGCAGGTATTATTTAACTGGGAACTGGAAAACGGTCCAAATGGGAACGGATGTCTTCACTACTAGTTTCCAGTTTCAAGTTCAATATCTGCACATATTAACTACAATCAGTGTTTTATTTAAATATGTAAATTTATTAAATTTACACCAGTAGATTTTTAGGAATGGAGACTTTATGGGACCTCTTTTCCTACTTGCCTCTCCACTGTTTCAAAATTCTCTTCTGAAGTGTTTTTCCACTCTCCACCACATTGCTTGGATTTTACAAAGTAATTCATGAATGCAGCTAAAAAAGAGAAGCCTTTAACAACTAATCTGCATTTTTGTTTCAGCACAATATCGTTCTGACAGTAACAGTTTTGATAAGGTGTACTTTTTGCTGGGTGGAACAAAGAGCAATAAATTAGTTTTGAACTTTTGTGATCTTGTATTATAAAGAGTCTACAACAGACACTATATTCAAATCAATTGTCAAAGTGAAGAAGGTTTAATAACTGTTGTACTATATAACCTTTTACATAACTGCAGCCTGAGGAAGGGTACACTTTAAGATCTACAGCCATATTTCATTATTATAATTCTTAATAAAATATTCTTTCAGTTATAGAAAAAGGTAACCAAAAAGTGCAAAAAACAAACAAACAAACAAACAAAAAATACCCTCACAACTATTTAGTTTATAGATTTGTTTATAGTATTTATTTCAATAAAAGATCTCCATTTTTTCCTTGGTATGATTGGTAGATGAAGTTAAAAGCAGGCCCAGAGAAGAAAACTATCAAGAATAATTTTGGATTATGAGGTCAAAGAACAGATTAAGTAGCAGAGATGCTGCTTCTCAGGCGATATCACGTTAGATTGTACTAGCTTTTTGTTGTTTTACCACTGATGGGGTGGGTGCCTTTTGTCTGAAAATCTTGAAAATTCCTACACATGTAGTATTTTCATGGTCCATAGGATAGGTGACCTCAGAACAAATATTGCTATTTTCCAGAGAAAGGAACTGAGTCAAAGTGGTTTAGAGACTGCCCCCAAGATAACTACCTAGCTCTGTGATTCTGTTCTACATTTTAGTAGTTGAATGAAGAAGAATCCCAGAACTTCAGACTCTTGTGTTGAACCACCATGCATGATTTCTTTTCCCTTAGTAATTACGGTCCTATCTGAGGAATTCTACAATAAATTCCATCTCCCGGTTGCTAAGAATTTTTGCTCAATAAAGTCAAGGGAGATCTCTTTTGATGCCAGAGACCACTAGATTATGATTCAGCACAGCTTTATTTCAAACTGTTGAAACTTACAGAAGCTTAGTTGTAAGACTTTATAAGTATCTTAAATCATGTAGGAATCAGAGAGCTCCCTTAAAATACTTAGGCATAAAGAAATATTGTGATGGGACAATAGCCTAAGATGGACTTTAGGACCAACTTCAGGGAAAGGATAGAGAATTTAGAGTTAGACTTAAACTCCAGACCCTAACCAGCTATGCGCCTTTATGCAATTCCCTTCCTCTTGCTGGCCTCAGCTCTCCTGTCTTTAATACTAGGAGGAAGTTAGACTAAAATTAATTACTCTCTTTGTGGAGGTGGGGCAGTGTTGGCCACAAAAAATTTCAAACTCTGATGAAAGCTCAGGACCCCCTCACCAGAAAATGGCAAATAGTCATAGAGACACACTCACCCCCAAATATATTCACGCATCATTATTACAAAAATTTGAGATTTGTGCCCCCTAAAAACTCATACATAGACTCCAGTTTAAGAATCTTGCAGTGAATACTCTCTTTTGGCAGTAGCAAAATTTGCTTCTGTTTTTCTAATTCAATTAAATATGATTTACGTATGTATACTGCATACTAATAAAGATAACTTCCCAGTCAAAATATATAAAACCTGGGAAAGGCAGGGCTATTCCCTAGGATTAGATGCCCTATTTGATGGTGTCACATTTTTATGTCCAAGCCAGGGACTTCAAGCTTTTCAAGAATTTATAAACATGCTCAGAAACTGAAAAATATGTAGTGGCTTTAAAATATGCACATAAAATATCAATATCAAAATTTAAACATGTTTAAATTTCTAGATAACATAGCTCACTGATTTGCTAACTGTTATTCAGTTTAAAGTAATTACACATAAATATAATAAACGTTAAATAACAACAAATTTTTCTTACCAAAACATAAAATTATAATATTAATAAAACTATTTAGACTTTTTAATCAACAATGTATTTAAGATACAATTAGATATATTTTAATATTTTTTATATGATATGGGGTAGGGCTTCCAAATCTAAGAGTATTTAAGGCCTAAAAAGGTCTCAAAACAGTTCTGGTCTAAGACCTACCCTTCAGCTTTCTGAAAGGAAGAAGCTGTTTGTATCAGAGCTCTAAGATTCACATATACTTGGACCCTAACCTGAGAACTAATTCTTTTTTTAATGAGGAAGTGGAAAGCAGTTGCAGGAGCAGGGAAACAGTGAATCTTAGGCTCTGGATCTTGAAATTGGGGGCAGGGGAGGGGGGATTAAATGAAAGGAAAGGAGAGAAAACAGGAAGCTAGTGCTGTTTTAGAATTTCAGTGTTGGCTAAAGTAGTCTCTGTTTTTTTTTAAGGTCTTTGTGTGTGTGTGTGTGTGTGTGTGTGTGTGTGTTTTAACTATTATAAAATCTTTTAAACATACAGAAAAGCTGAAAGACTCATATAATGAACTCCATATACTCACTGCTAAGATTTAATGAACGTTAATATTTTGCCATATTTATTTCATCTACTTTTTATGGATTATTTTACAGATAATTTTAGACATCATGAGATTTTAAATATACTTTTACCCATATGATTCTCTGAAAATTAAGGTCATGTTCCTAGATCATAAAAATTATCATTATTACACTTATTGATGGGAAATAATTCCTTGATTTAATTTAATTTCTAGTCTATATTCAAACCCCCTATTGTCCACAAAATGTCTTATATAGCTCACTGAAATCATTATCTAATCAAACATCGTGTATAAATTTTCTAATCTAGCAGACCCCCACTTTTTTTTTCTTTATAAAATTGAGCTGAATTTAGTTAATTCCTTTCTTGTGGAGCTTAACTCATTTCTCAAATCCCTGTATTTCCTGTAAATTGAAAGTTAGGTCTAAAGGCTAGATACGATTTTTGGCAAGTATGTTACTTAGGTGCTGCTGCACACTTCATGTTGCATTTTATCAAACGTTATATGCTATTTGGTTGTTCCACTATTAGTGATGGTGAATAATTGTCGGTTAGTAGTAACAACTTGGTCCCTGAAAATAATAATTTCAAAGTATTATTTTCTCTTTTACAACTAGCATGTCGAATGATACTTTTAGCCATGCAACTTTTGAAAGATGAAAGGTGGGGGTAAAGATAAGAAATGTATGAGAAGAGCCCCATGATGTAGTTTATTACCTTATTAATTCTTTTCAAAAGGTATTTTTCATTTTTGGTGCTTAAGGCTGGCTTTTCTCCTTTCCTGTATCCTTGCTTTCTCTATGAAATATTGGCAAGTTGCTGCTGATTTATTATTTTAGAAATGAACTTATAAAGTAATTTTAAATGGTTGCTTTTATGTATTATAATAATAGAGAATTATCTAAAAATCCATTTTTTTCAGGCAACTGTTTTAATAGAAAACTGGTTTTCAAGACCATGATGTTGGACAAAAAATATTTTGGGAGAATTTCTAAAACAAGGTTTTTTGTTTGTTTGTTTACCTCTTTTCATTCCACAGTATTCTGTTGAATTCTATGAATGCTTACATATGTTTCTTTCCAGCTCAGTTGCAGCAAAACACTTTGTATGATTACAATAACATCCTCTCTGTTTTTATATTTATGTATCGTTTGTGCCGATTTCACTGACTTAGAAAGAACTGCTGGAACTGCAGAGCTGTGTAGTTTAGGTCTGTCCTCGGTGAATTGAGTTGCCCTAGCAATGGAATAATCACAACCGGTTGCTATATTTAATGGAAAATAATTTCATTTTTATAACAAACGTCTGCAAAGAGATCACAAAAATTACTTTTAAGGTATTCTTTGTAATGACTGATTTTTAATAAACTCATCTGCTTGACTGAACAATTTCGGTGTAGAAACAAAAGAATGTGAAATTGCCTTAGGGAGTGAGGTCAGGTGAAGGTTAATCAAAGGAAGTGACAGTGAAATGACATTCATGGCTTTTGGTAAATTTTTAATCATTACATACACAAACTCACACTTGAGTGTGGGCATATGTGCTCATACACACGACATTGAAACTTAAACTCCGTAGAAACAATTTTGTAAAATCAGATGACTGTTTTATTCTTATGATTTGACTTTCTGCCTGTATTTCTGATTCAAGCTAGAATTTTTGAATTTGAAAAATAGGGTAGATTAAAGTAGCTATGGGATGTAAAGGTATTCAAATTATTTTTTTGGCTTGGAATGAAATGAATTTTAGGAGAACATTGAAACAGACAATTTTATATATTTAGAATTTGTAGGGGACATTAAAAAGAAAACATGAGGAATTATTGGTCCAGAAAAAAAAAAATTGTGAATAGACAGTGGTTGTTTTCTAAAAACTTAACTGGAAATTGAGGATATAGGCAGAAACACCCTTTATTACAAGGCAGCTTATTATACATCAGAATGTTTTATTTCCAAAAAAGGACAATTTCTGGTCAAGAAATCCTTCAAGCAGTGTTATGTATGCTCTCAAATACTATTGTAGTGGTAAAAAATGCCTGATTAAATATTAATTCACTCCCTTATACCGTTTTTGACTAATTTTTTTCTAGGTGAAAATTTAAAAAAATCAAAAAATCAGAAAACCAAAAGAAAAGATGTTTTAAGATTGATGAGCTCCCTTCTTTAAAGAAAAATTATGTTAACTACTTTTAGTTTTTGCCACAATAACTTTGGTACTACTTTGACTTAGCAGGATGGAATCAACTATTAATGACTTTATTATTGTCTGAGACAACTGCCTCAAAGTAAGACAGCATTTCTTTCTTTTCATTTGACTGTATACAATTAGTGTTATTTAGAGATTTTGTAGTTGTAGGACAGGGATTTATTTCCAATTTCCACCAAGTATATTGCCCCAAAAGAAGAAGAGACTAATGTTTCACTTTGCTGATAATTACCAACATGAAAATCTAGAAAAAAATAACTATTTTTCCCATTCTCTTAAAGTGTTAGATCACCACAGTTATCATGTTAATTTTTAAATGAGATCTTCTGAAGGTTTCTTTTTATATTAACATGGATAACTGCAATGCTATTTATCTGAACACACATTTGACGACCTTTGCAAACAATCAGAAGGGTAACAAGGAACTGTAGTGAGCAGGAAGCCTTTTATATAAAGCAAAACTGATGAACTTTACACTTTGTTGGGTCTGACAAATTGTGGAAATGAAAACAAGTTGTGTTTACCAACTGTGCTTTCTAATCCCCTCACCTTCCCCCTTATCACCCCCCCCCCCCATCTAGCAACCCTCAGTATTTCCTCTGTCTCTGAGAGGGGTTGTCACTGTGTGAGTTATATAAATGATAAATGTCTATTAAAAAAAGAAAAGAAAACAAGTTGTGCTGCTGCTATAACTTTGACAAATTTCTTTTTCTAAAAAAAAAAAAAATCTGTTTTTCTCTTGAATCTTTCCTCCTTAGCAGAAAATAAAGCTAGTGAGATACACAGAATAGAATGACTAGTGTATTTTAACACTTCTAGAATCTGCATTTCCCCACATAAAATCTTTAGGTATGTCACAAGGAAGATGCTGCTAAAAGTGGAGTGTCATTACAGGATGGGATTTTAAAAAAATGGGACACCAGAAGAACTGGTCATTTATTTGTTAATTTAGTTAAATAGTCTATCAAATTAGTAACAACAACAAAAAATCAAACCACCAGTCTCGGAAATACTGTCCAGCTGTTAGACCTGCTCTCAGCACAGCACTGTAAGTCATTTTTCTCGTTTTGTTCTTTGAATGTAAACACTCTATTACCCTTAGACAAAGAAAAAAGTTGTTATTTGGAATATCTGAACAGTTGGAACTACACCATTTATAGAAGGGGAGACTAATCAAAAAGGGGGTTAAAAATCTCAGAGTACCTTCTGCCTATTTATAGTAATTGCTTATAATTTAGGCTGGCTCTATGGAATTATCAGTGACTCAAATTGGAAGTAAAAACCAGACAGGCAGGTTTTACTTGATGGCCAATAATTTAATGTTGTCTGAGGAGTAGTTCCATTATTTATGGATTTTTAATTGTGTAACTCCTAAATGCAGATGAGCATTGTACCTAAAGAAAATGGATAAGTCACATAATCTCTGAGTTTGTTTCCTTACCTATAACAATAGAGCAAATAATATGTACTTCATAGTGTTATTGTGAGTGTTAGGATAGGAAGAAAGAATTTCTAAGCCTTATCTAATTTGGATCCTTTGTATATGTATACAATAAAGTGGAAAATTGAAGAATTGTCCAGAGAATCTGAGTAGAAATCTCACTTTAGTCTTGTTTTTTTGATGATTTTTTATTTATTTATTTATTTATTTATTTATTTATTTATATTTTTTAAAGTTATTTTTTGTATTTTTTTATTAAAGTTTATTGGAGTGAAAATTGTTAGTAAAGTTACATAGGTTTCAGGTGTACAATTCTGTAATACAGCATCTATATATCACATTGTACGTTTTTAAATGAGGTGATTTTACAACATGGCTCATGTTGTAACTTGAGCCAGCTTTACATTCACCTTTCTTTTGTAATGCAAATTCTATAAAAATAAATTTTTACTCCCATATAAAATGTTTCAAAGCTGTAAAACTTTTTTTTCCATTCCTTTTAGTACTTAAAGCTGTGAAATGTTCTTTCTCCTTGTAGTACTTAATAGGGCTCATCATTGCTTGAAAAAAGTATAGCAAATGTTCCTTCTCATTGAACTGTTGTGAGAATAAAGTAACGTTATAAATGTAAATATACTTTACAGACAAAAATATGTTACAGAAATGTTAATTGTTTTCACTTACTATACAGGCTTTTTGTACGTGGAAAGTTTATCGGGAGAGCTTATCCTTTGAAATAATTTTCCTGGTCGTGGGCCTGGGTTTGCACTGAGCCAGTAACACTCACCTGATTTCCCTTGTTGCAAAATTAGGTGTTATCCTTTGGTTCACTAAGGTGATAGTTGCAATCTAGTTATTAAAAAGATATGATGCTAATTGGCCATCCTGGAGATAAAACTTGTTGCCACGGTCTTATTAATGTCATGATTTAGCCAACGAAGCTAACTAGCCACAGACAAAATGACAGAAAGACTAACTTCCCATTATATGCTTTTCCCTATTCTCTGCCTTTTCTTATTTATATGTTCACTACATTAGCAAATTGGGATATATTTATGTCCCAAAGATTTTTCAGATTATAAGAAGACTGATAGTGAACATTTATTGTACATAAAGTTGTTTGCAAATGTGTTTGAAACTTAACAAAAATGTATAGTTTTAAAGACTTGGCAGTGTTTTAACATATGCACCTCCCAAGTTTTACCCAGCTGGAAAGAGGAAGCCCTGATGAATTTTCATGCCTTCTGGTGAGCTAATGACGATATTTGTTGGTGTGGAGATTTTTTTGGGAACTCTCCAGAAGAAACTCTTCTCCTTGAGCTGGTGAAATTTGAAGAACAACTTCAAACAGCAAGGCTGTTGTCAAAAGAAACAGATGGGGCAATATCTGAGGTAATTTCTTACAGTATCTAAAATTAATTTACAGTAAAATACTTACCTAACCAGGGGCTAATTTCTTTTAAGAATTTCTGAACTGGAAAATGAGCTCACCAGCTTCCTGCTTGAAATTTCTCTTTGTAGAACTGATCAAGCGGAAGGATGGGTATTATCTGAAATGTAGATCTGGAAAAAGAACATTAACAATAATGGTATTTCTTCACGGTGCTCATTTAGAAATATGAGTGTAGCAAGAGTGTACAGATAGAAGATGCCTTCACTTACAACCCATCTGTCCTCAATGGGGTCATCAGAAGGTCAGATGTTGTGCCACCTTGGGCCATTTAGCAAAAACTATAGCCTTTTCTCTAACCTCTAGGCCTTCTTTTATTTTCTTGGAGATTGGTTTCCCCTTGGCAACAGTCCAATGTGCTAATTCCATGGGTTGAAGATCTTTAAAATGGAAAATGAAAATCCCTCTTGACTCCTAGTGACTGATTAATTTGCTACTAGAGGTAGGTGAGGGACAAGAAAAGCTGCCATTGTTTCCCAAAGAAGAAAGGAACAGTGGGGTACCTAGGCTGCAGAACTGATTGCAATTAAAATATGTTTTAAGGAACTTGAGAGAGCACATTAGAGAGAACAATACATGCAGAATATACAATGGATTGTGTCTCCAAGTTTACAGTTTACTTTTCTAACATAAAATAATAGAATTTATTTTTATGTTATTCTTTCACTCATTTTACAAACACTGGAAGCACTTATTCATTTACTTATTTATTTATTGAAAATTTTTGCTTTCTGAACTCCAGAGATATGTGCTGTGACTAGGAAGAAGTTACTTCCCACGCACTAATGGTACAGGATATCTTGTTAATGCAAACCAAAGTTTTGGCAAATATGTGTGTCTAGGAGTTTTTGGTAGCACCATTTACTATTAAAAACTCGTTCTTGAAATGTTGGTTGTAACGGAGGGGTTCAGCACTAGTGAAGGATGTAGCCTAGTCAAAATGCTTGATCAATAAATGATTTTGTATGACTATGAGAACAGTGACCCATTTTGAACATTTTTTAATTGTTTTGGTTGCCTATCAACAATGCATAGGTAAATGATGCTCCAAGAAATAAATAATAAGATGCTATAACAAATGAAAGGGACTTTAACATTTTCACTGTGACATTCATCTATAGTTGAATGATATTTCCATGCTGCTGACTGCGGCGTTTGACTTTACCCCATGAGCTCAGTGTTCCAGAAAGGAAGTTTAGGAAAGCAGATACACATTTGTCTATATTTTTGTTTTTCAAGAATGAATAACAATAGGAAATTTTTATACTTTAAAGTAATCATTTGTTTTAATGAAATGTAGCACCTTCACTGTATTTACTTAAAAATGTAAATAATGTAATTATTTTCTGTGGATTTTTGACACATTTTGGAGAACAAACTTGAAATTAATTAACACAGTGAAAGGTGAAAGACCATCTAGTCCAACCCACTTATTTTGTGGATAAAAAACTGAGAGCCAATATAAGTAGATATCTCATTAAAGACACAGAGGTAACTACTATGTAGTTTTCCTGGACCTATCTTCCTTCCACTACACTAGGAAGATGTGTATAGGGCAATCCCCTGTGTTGTCTTCATCCACTTGCCCCCTTATCACTTATTGGTCAGTTTGGTTGTTTGCTTTGTGGATAAACAATATGGAACTTGAAAAAATTGTAGTTCAAACTACTATATATGTGTATATATATACACACACACACATATGTATATGTATATGTATATATATGTGTATATATATACATATATACATATACATATACATATATATATATATATATATATATATATATATATATATATATTGCTCATATGAATACAGTTTCTGTCCTATAGAATCAGAGAATTTTAGATTTGGAAAAGATCTAGCCTTACTCATATACTAATCTATTTTTCGCCATCCTTAATGAGAAGTCACTTGGATTCTGCTTGGATTCCTTCAAAATGAGGAGCTTATTTTTCTTTTTAAAAGGCACCCAAATTTATTATCTGATAACATTGTTAGAAAGTGTTTTAGAATATGAAACTAACATTTGTCCCTTTGTTTTTTGCATCTATGATTCTTTTTGTGCCATATGGGACCATACAGAAAAAAAATATTTTACATGATGATATTTCAACACTTAAGAAAATATAGTCATACCCTTCATGCCTTCTAATCTCTCTCAATTCCTTATATGAGAGCATTTCCATATCCTTTAAGATCCCATGGGCTATTGCTGAACAGTCTCCAGTGAGTCAACATTCCTCTAAAAATAGATCAGAAAAAAAGATGATATTACAAGATTTATTTTGAGCAGTCTAGTTGCAGAACGATAACTCTTGTCCAGAAATACATTTTTTTTTTGCCATGGGGTATCATAATTTTGAGCTCTTAGTATGTGTCAGAAACTCCTATGTACTTCACATGAATTATCCAAGTAATCTTTACCACAATCCTGTGAGGTAGGTACTTGTATTCTCATTTCGTAGATGAAGACACTGAGGACCAGAGATGTTGAGTAAGATGTCCAAGGATTCAAAGCTAGTAGATGTCAGATTTCAACTCAAGCTTTCTTAACTCCGAGCAAGGTGCTGCCTCCTGTACCACCAGAGTGACTTATTTGTCTTCCCTTCCCATTGTTTACTCATTTTAATCTTGTACATAATCTTGAGGTCCTCTATTTGACACAAATAGCTAAATATCATCTGTACTTGCACAATTGACTTTAAACTAACCCTTAGTAGAGAACTTACATCTTTTCTCATCCATTTTCCATCCTGTTAGTTTTGGTCTAACTTTCTAGATTTTTGAATGCTGCTTTATCTTTTAGATTTTTGTCATTCATTGAGTTGAGCAACAAGCCATTAATATCTTTGTTTAACTTATCTCTAAATGTTGAACATGATAGCTAATTTCTTTCAGGTTGATATGGATGCATTAACTCATATTCTTTGTATGATTATAAAACTGGGCATGACCTCATCTAATAGTACTGTCATGTAGCTTATATTTGCCATCTAGTTGACAAGGATATTATAGAAAACTATCAAGGATCTTGCTAAAATAAAGCTGCATTGTAGCTATAGCATCTTCCCATTCATTGAACAATTATTTTTTTGAGCATTTTCTAGACAACAATAGTATGTAAAGATGACTACTGACTATTAAAGCACATAGACTTTAGTAAAAAAATACTATAATATAATTAACTGTGCAGATAATATACTTTGATGGGTCAAGGGAAGAAGGGATTGGTTCCAGTTTGTGAAGAGAAAGGGTGTGATTACTAATCTACAGACCCTTCAAAAAGGGAGATTTGCTTAATTTGGCAGGATTGCCTATTAGATAACCCATGCTAAATCTTGGTTATGACTTCAACCTAAGTTAGAAAGCATAAAACTTTAGATGCACTTTTCTGTCATAGCCACTTGAATATTTTAAGCATTTAAATTGGGATAAATTTAAGCTAGAGTAAATCAATTTGAGAGGCTTTGTGCTTTGGAATTTAAAACACAGATATTTTGTGCTCTGTTAAAAAATATAAGCTCTCTCCTTATACTGGGGAGAGTTAGCTACTTTAGGACTTCTCTTTTCCAGTAATCTTAAGAAACATTATTTTTTCTCTTTATGGGTCATTTACATCATAAGGGATCACTTTAACCAAACTCTACATTTTCCGATCTAGCTTCCTCTCAGAACTCAACTCCTCCTCACATGGGGCTGCACCCTTTTGTTGTTCTGAATATTTTAAACACTTTAAAACAGACAGAATAGAGCAATTTTAAAACACAGATACACAGTGCTTTCCTGAAACATGCATACAATCTTTACAAATTAAGTCTGTGTCTGCATGGTGCTAAAACATCTGCTCAATTCAGTCCTACTTGTGTTTGTTCTATAGATATAGTGACCATTTGCCCTGGATTTTCCAGGACATTTCTAATTTCAAACATTTTGTCCCATTGTCCCCATAATTACACTCTTATTTGTAGGAGCATGCATCCTAGTTCAAGGGTGAGAAAGTATATTAGTTGACTTTATAAAGTATTTTGATGATTGTTTGAGTTACTTAAATGAGTCAGGTGTTTTGGTGTCCTATAAGCCTAGATGTCTCTAGAATTTAATATGTTGCTATTTCTATTCATGTCCCTCTCCTTAACCTAACACATGGTTTGAGAACTCATGAACAAATAAAAAGCTGAAAATATTAATCTTGGCAACAATAAAGATTATTTGGTTCATTGTAAACAACAGGATGTAGACAAGGATATAAAAATATTGAAATAAGACAATGGCAAAGATAAAGTCATTCTTTAAACATTTCTTAAGGCTCCACAAGGACAGTTCACTATATTGGGGAACATAAAAATTAATTATTGAATCTGTTCTCTACACTGAAGATGAAATCACTAATCATCTCTGAGCCTCAATTTTCTATAAAATGAGTATGACAATAACAAGACTTATACCATAAAGGTATTATAAAGATTAAATAAGATAACTTCAAATTGCTTAGCAATGATCCTGCTACGTAGTAAGTGTTCCATGAATATTAGCTACTAATATCATTATAATAGGAAAAACTATCTTTGTCTGATTCAATACTATGGTACGTTGAAGTAGAAAGGAGGGTTTAGAGTTGACTAGATAGAGAATAGGCAAAGCTAGTGAAAGGGAAAGACCCTAGAGAAGGTAGGTCTTGAGCAATGATTTAAGGAAAGGAAAATGCACATTGGGTGGATAGGCAGGAGGATAGGGGAAGACACATACAAAAAGATAAATTAACTGTTATGTAAAAACAAGTCTGGTTTGTTATAATAAACAAAGCACTCCATGTAGTAAATTGGCATATTGGCAATAAAATGTTAAAATTTAAGCTCCTTGTTTTTATTCCAGGTAGTCTTTTTTAGTCGTGTATAGTAGTTGGATTCAAAGGTTAAAACAATCAGCAATATGAATCCACTATTGCTAAGGTAACTCTTATATGGGAGCCTCATATTCTTCCCTTTTAATGTTTTTATATTAATTAAATTTTATTGGAGTGAAAACTGTGAGCAAAGTTAAATAGGTTTCAGGTGTACAATTCTATGTATCATCATATATAGAATTATCTATAATACATCATATAGATAATTCATCATCATATAATACATCATCTATATATCACATTGTGTGTTCACCACCCAGAGTCAGTTCTCTTTCCATCATCATATATTTGATCCCCTTTATCCAATTTCTGTCCTGTATCAGAATTTTACTTATGATTGCAGTCTTCGTCATCTTTGGACTGTAGTTCCAGTCTTTACATGGTTTATTGGTGATTCATCTGGAAGAAGAATAATTATGCTAAGAAATCCTTTTTAGCGTTTATATGCAATGATTCTTGGGCTGAGTGCGTTACTTCAATTACCTAATTTTATCCTTATAACACCCTATGGATAGGTAATATTATCATTCTCATTTTACAGATGAGAAAGCAGAGGCACAGAGAGATCAAGTAACTTACTCAAGGCCACACAGCTCTATTAAGTGGTAAAATTGAATTTTGAACACATGCAGTTTGGCACTAGTGTCCATGATACTATATTGCACTACTACTTCTTGTTAGAAAGTTTAGTAGTTGAACACTTACCTGACATACACAGTAAATGCTTGATAAACATTTATTGAATAAATGAGAGAAAATACATGAATGTGGATATGGGCTAAATTTGTACAACAATCTGACTATGTTAGTATAGTTACGAAGAAGAAGAAAGCTTGGTAATTATCCATTATACTTAATAAATGTAGATGACCAGGCAAGACAAATAGCTCACTTTTGACTCAGTAATAACAGTTCATTGAGGATTTCATAAAACAAAGTAAATAGAAGAAGGGATAATTTCAGATTTATTTGATACCTAATTTAAGACCAATATTTCACATTTCAAATTATTCCACAGACCAGTGCAATCTAAATTTATTACCATAGATGCCAGTATAGTCACTGTCAATGTGGACAGTGTGGAAAGGAATCTTGGAACTAAACATGTAACTCTCTGAACTAATTCATGAGGTTGCTCTTTGGAAGCAATGCTCTACACAATGGGCATTTCTGTCTTTGCATTTTACACTGGATGCAATTATTCTCAATTTTGTATTTCACACTGCCTGTGTATAGATGCAAAAATCATTCAATTAGAGAAGAAAAATGAACTACCATATAGGAAAAGGATTTCTGAAAGTGTTCTCTGAGTTTCAGAGAAGATGGCAAGGCTACCAATAATGTAATTAGAGTCTCCATCATAAGATAGCCAAGATTAGACATGGACTTTACTAAGTTACTGCCACCTGGATACTTTGTGTTCAATATGGGATTACCTCAGACAAGGGATTCATAAACTAACTCTATATCTATCCGTCTATCTATCTATCTATCTACCTATATATCATCTGAAATTTGATTACTGTGTTCCTGTGGTTTTATGTTTAAAAAGGCAGCTAAGCTTTATATAACCAAATCAGTAAAAGATATATACAATTGTATTTTGCTTCCCTTTTTCTCTGGCTCTTTTTCAATGGTAGCTTAGACAATATGCTATTGAGTCAATGTTTATTTGAAAGAAATAATCAATTTTCAGTTTTACTGCAGAGGAACATTGAATAATCTCTTAGTTTGCTGATTATGCACTCAAAAACAAACTAGCAATAAAGCATTCCTTTTTACTGAATTTGTTTTGGCATCAATAAATATTCTTTGAAAATTTGACAATTAGCCCATCTATGTACATTTTGAAATAATGAATGACCTTCCGAGAGATTTTCATGCTGTAATATTAGTCTTCTATACCTTTCTGTATTTGCAACTCTATGCATAGTGTATGTAAGTTCAGTGGCTTCAGATCTGAGACTTGATTTTTCTCAGTATGGTTGCATTAACATTCAGCTTGAGTATGTAAGATAATAGTATTAAAAGCAACCTTCCATTCTGTTGTCATGGATGCAGCACAACCCAATACTGGTGGCACTATACCACTAGTCTTTGCACAACCTCATTTTTATCTACAAATTCTAATTTAATTACATGTGAAATTCAATCACCATTCTTAAAAATCCTTGCTATTTATTTGATATTTGAACATTAAAATGAATTAGAATCCATTGACTATCTTTGAATGTAAGAATCTTTTTCAAAATATTCTTTTTAAGCAAAGTATTTCTGTTACTATTAATTATAAAAATCAGAAACAAAACTCATGGAAAATACTGCTTCTTATGTTTTTCTTCACTGGTTCAGTGAGTCAGTGTATACTCTCTTGTGGGTATGTAATGTGGAGAAAAGTAGTACTATTCTATAAATAATTGATATAAATAGCATGTATATTTTCTGAGTTTGTAGAGGATTTTACAGTTTCCACATGTCTTTTTACAATATCTATGTTACCAATTTTGAAGAACTTAGAATAAATACACATATTCCTGGTGTAACTAATTTTGGTAGTGAAGAAAATTGGTCACAAGAATGCTTGCCTCAAACCTGATGGCCATATCTAGGACTTTAAAAACAATACACAACTCTCTAGGAGGCAGGGATTTTAGTATTTATCAAGAACTAAGTTTTTGTTATGCAATCACACAAAGTATCTCTAAGGACAGAGTAAACTAATCTGAAAATAGCCAAATCCATAGTTGGTTGGTTAAATGTGTAATGCGCAATAGGTCTTCTTATTGGTCTGTATACACTTTTTTTTTTTTAAAGAGATCTATGTCCTTTTTTCCCCAAAAAGAGACAACCGATGTTGTATTCTGCTTTGGAATAACAAGTAAAGAGATCCTTATTTGCTAAAAATATTTTCCTTCTCTGTTAATTTAATTCTGATTGTGTGAATTTTTATGTATGAGAACAAATTTTGATAGTTTAAAAGCCCTCCATAATATTTTTAATGATTTTTATTTGACAGCTGTTTATCTGTATACCTTGAAAATGTAAAATAAATTAAAATTTAGAATTTTAAAGTAGTTTCTGATGTTTGCTTTTTACATATTAATAATAAAATAATTTTATCCTATGTAATTAATTTTGCCACCTGGTTTTCAATAATTTGAACCACACAGGTTGATTTTTTGTTATGATTACACTAAATATCTATTACCTTATATACATAAAGATACCTTAGATTATGTACTGTTTTGTCTGATGGTGACTAGAATGGGGGGAGTTTATGCTTATGGGTGGGGAAAATCTGTGCCCACTCATAATTAAACAACCACAAAGATACATGAATCAGTCAGCAAAAGCAGGCATCAACATTATGGATTGAAAATTAAAGAGTCAAACACCCGAGTGTCTACTGTATCTGCCTGCTGCTAGACACTGAAGCATGGAGAACAGGATACACCTCTATGGATGGGTAGCTTTCCTTATTAAAAAAACACAGTGGGAAGCCCAGTAGGGGAGCGTACTAAAACAAGGCTTTGTAGTAATTTCCCTGAAAGAAATTTCCCAAGATAGCAACCTGAAATGCTTTTAATCTTATGACTAGCTATAGAGTGTGCTTTGTACTAAGTGGTATTTAAAAATTCCGTTAGTTTGCAGCAGATCATATCTGGTAGAGTTTCCCAAACTTTTCCCTCTTCCTTTATTTTTCCTTATAAAACATTTGGTATCCAGAATCATTAAAATGCATACATACTTGAGAGTCTGAATCCCTTTGAAAATCTCAATGATATGTTAGCTATTTTCATTTTGGATGAAAAATTTGACTTAGAAACTGACATAATTGCATCACTGGATAAAATGATGATGAACTTTTATGGCTGCATTTTCTGCTTCATTCATTTAATGTCTCACATGTTTCATCAGGTGAATACTGATGTTGCATCCTTTTACTTCTTTTAAACTGCAAGGAAGACTTAAATGCTATAAACTTATCAAACTCCAGAATGTTCATGCCTAATAGTTGACAAGAAATATTTCAAATGCCGATTTTGAATGTCTGTTCACAACTTGAAATAGTAGTTTCAATTTTATTGTGACTTTTTTTTAACCTAAGAAGATTCTATTGTATTTTTGGAAAATAATAATTCTCTTTTAAACTTGAGTGTGTCTGTCTATTGTCCATTATATATATCTAAACAATCAAGGCCTTGAAATATTACTGTCTAAAACTATCAGAAGAAGGTATTGTGAGGTGATATAGTGCCATTTGAGACACATGGATGGATCTTGAGATTATTATGCTAAGCTAAATAAGTCAGACAGAAAAAGTAGAGAACCACATAATTTTACTGATATGTGGTATATAAAACTGAAAACAACAAAGGAACAAGGCAAACAAATGACGAAATAAAAACTCATTGACACAGACAATGGTTTAGTGGTTGCCAGAGGGTAAGGGGGTGAGGGGTGTGATAGATGAAGGTAAACGGGGTCAAATATATGGTGATAGAAAGACAACTGACTCTGGGTGGTGAACACACGATGGGATTTATAGATGATGTAACACAGAATTGTACACCTGAAATCTATGTAACTTTCCTACCAATTGTCACCACAATAAGCTTTAATTAAAAAAAAGAAGGTATTGTGATTTTTAACCTATTGACAAAGCATGACTGAGCACCCTGAGGGTAGTTATTAATAATATTCCTTAAGTGGATCTCTAGTAATGTGAGCAAGGTTTTCTTATATAATGAATGTATTTACATATGTTATATTTTTAGACAAATGTAAAGGTGTGAATTAGAGTAGACAGAGTGGAAACTGATATGATTTTGAATAACTTAACCACAGTCTTGGAGACTTTGAATCCAAAAAGAAACATATAATTTTACATTGCAATATTCTATTCTTATTTAATAACAGTAGATTTATATAAATGAGGCCAAACACCAAGGACACACCCTGAATTTTACATGATTTTTTGAGAAACTTATAATGATAGAACTTAATAAATCTAACTTGACTAGGTAGCAAATAGTGTTTTGAAGCAGTAAATAGCAGCATGCTTTCTTCCAGTTCAGACTTGTAGACATTTTATTTTTATGTAGCGGTTAGTAGCAACACTTTAACATTGAATTTCCCCTTTGAGTACCCATATTTTAAAAATACAGAAACAAAAAGCTTTATTGCTTAAGACAGTGGATTTTTTACCTTCTTGTTTAGTAATGTAATTATGATCTGGAGATATTTGCATTTTCCTCATAATTAGGTGCTACAAGAATATTTTGTAAGTATAAAACTCAAGAGAAAAAACAGTGAAAATGTTTGCTTATATGTTGTCTGCATGTTAACACAAAGACATTTTTAATATGTTGGTACTAATTCTGTAATTGGTATATACTAGAAATATTGTAATTAGTTTTTTTCTTTAGAGTAACATTTGTAAATTCAGTTGTATAGTTTTCATTTTTCTTTCATTATATTTTATCATTTTTCCAGTGGTTTGAATTTACAAGTTAATTACCAACTTCAAGAAAAATTGTCCAAAATGACAGGATTATGTGTCTGAACCTTGCATTTTACCTATTTGATTTTTGTTTTTAGTGGTCTGGAATTATATTAGAAAAACTTCCTGTTTTTATTATGAGTATATTCCTCAGTGTCAGGAATAAAAACTATTTCTACTTTAAAGTAGAAGGACCTGAATTTTGGATTTTAAAAAATGTTTAATGGCACTTAAAATTAAATTGTCAATTTTATTGAGACCCTTATGCCACATTTGAAAATCACAAGTCATTTTGCATAGTTTTGAGTAATTCTGAATTCCAAAAGAAAAATAGGGAAAAGAGCTAATGAGATGGTTATTTGACAATGAGATGATTTCTTATTATAAAATTCATACAACTTACCATTTTTAGTAGTTTTATTTACTGTAACCTCAAAATCTATATACATTTTGGTAGTTACAAGAATCAGACTAAAATATATCCATTGTTTCTTAAAATTAGAAACACATTTTTTTAGTTTGAGTTTTAAGTTAAAAATCTGATGCTCATAAAATAATGTAAAACAGTTTCTATATCACAGTTGCTACTATAATAAATGCATTTTGTGTTCTTATAATATCATGCAAAAATAAAGTATTAGAAATATAGAATGTTTTCATGGGTAGAAAGTGCATATACATTTCCACAGTTCCAAAACTTCAACATGGCTGTGAAGAAAAAGTACATTTCAACTCACATTATATGTATATGATACAAAATGATTAGATCTAATTTTATTTGTCTTATGTATTTTAGAGGGATTAAAAAATTCCTGCAGGGAAACAGTTAATCTATTTCTAACTGAAGCTTTATTTTTGTAATCTATCCAGTGCTTCGAGTTCTGTCATTGATCTATGATTTATGTGATTTAAACCACCTCTTGGCTGTAACACTGGTTTCTGTCCAAGATGCTGAGTTGAATACTAATTACAAGATCAAATTTATGCTGTTGGGCTAAGCAGCTCAATGAGTTCTCCATGAAGGACTCCCTTCTCCATCCCTGCCACAGTTGAACCTTAGGGAAATATTTGTCAGAGAAAAGGGTAAGGGGAGAAAAAAAATGTATCAAATAAAAACGTCTTATTCTGCATGTTTTAGCATATTAAATAATTGTTTTGAATCACACATATGCAGTCATGAATGAAGATGTGGTTGTGCAGATAGAAGACATAAATTGTATATGTATTTATTGTGTGTGTGTGTGTGTGTGTGTGTGTGTGTGTGTGTGTGTGTATTTCCATGTCTGGGAACATAGAATAAACATTCAAATTAATATTCATGGCTTTATTTGAAACCCAAGTTAAATTAATAGCTAAAATCCACTGTACAGTGGCAATACTTCCATTCTTTAACTGTACTCCAAAAATTCCAAATAGCAACCAGCATTGGGCCATATACATAGTAGCCAATTATTCCATTAAAAGGGAAAGTGAATTTGTTGAGGGAGTAATTTAAGATGTACGTAACTGAGTAAATTTTTGTGCAGAGCAGTGGTACTCAACTGGGAGTCATATAGTCCTCTAGGGGACATTTGGCAATGTATAAAGATATTTTTGGTTAAAACAACTGGGAGGGCAAGATGTTATTTCACATCTAGTGGGTCTAGGCCACTGATGATACTAAACATTTATAATGTAGAGGACAACTCCCCACAACAAAGAATTATTTGGCCCCATATGTCAACAGTGATGTTGTTGAAAAACCTTAGTCTAGAAGTACAATACACTTGTTAGTTACTAGGCATAATCATACAAATTGCTGAAAAAATGAGACTAATTGATATTGTTCACTTCACAAAGAAAAATCATTCTAAATAACTGGGCCAAACAAATGGCAGGATTGGAGTGGCAGGATGTAGTTGTGACCCAGACGTACAATCATAGAAGATTGCAAAGCTAAAGAGGCCACTATCTTAAATGTGGCTTTTTCAAATTCAGTGAGGCCTCTGAATTCAATTTGGTTTGGTTTTAAGGAGATGGTAGTGCTTTTTTTCTCCATTTATATGTGCATATCAACTTCAATTCTTTTCTTTTTGAACCCACACAAATACACATTTATGTAATATTGACATATTCACCCACTTTTAATTTGAAGACCTATATTCTTATCTGTGTATGGGTCAGATCCATTTAAGCATCTCTATAATTCATGCTAATTTACACAGTTGGATCACTCTTGGAGTCACAGACATTTATTCTTGAGCGAGTTGTACTATTTACCCAGGTCTTACATGGCTTCTTCAGGAATTGTGTAAGTCTTAGAATGAACTCACTCAATAAAACATCAGTTGTGATATTATCAAACCCAAAATATCAGAAGCTATTGTAACTACTACATAAAAATAAATTCCAATTCTTCATACATCTACAAGGTCCCAGAAAGCTAATAGGTTACTTGGTTGGTTGTCTTAGTCAGTTTGGGCTGCTATAAAAAAAAATGCCACAGACTGTGTGCCTTATAGAAAACAAAATTTGTTTCTCATAGTTCTGGAAGCTGGAAATCCAATATCATGGTGCAAAAATGGTCACATTCTGATGAAGGTTTTCTTCCTACTTTATAGACAGTACATTCTTGCTATGTCCTCACAGAGAGGAAGTGGTGAGGGATCTCTGTGGAGTCTCTGTTATAAAAATACTAATTCCATTAATAGGGGCTCTACCCTAAGGATTTCAACATATTGATTTGAGTGGGGTACACAAACATTCAAACCATAGCAATGGCCTGTGGGTATATATGGAGGCCAGGAGAGATTATTGAGCAAAATGGTTCTATAAACTGTATGTGGATTCTTGTGTTTGTTCTTTCCCTAGAAGTAATGATAGCTAGCCTTATTGTTATTCATTGCCAAAACTAGTCCTACTTTCTGGCTGTAATCAAACTCCCTTATGCCTCCTTCCAGACTAGTGGCCCAATATCATTCCTTTCCCTTACTGCATACACTTTTTGGAGCATCGAATCAGTCTAATGGGAGAGTGGGTTGAGATATTGTGCAAATAGGGTGACATTGTTTGAGTACTAGAATACATAATGTGGGTTCAGCTCAAAATGTAGACTAACCAATACACAGAGCTGCCTGATACTTGCTAACTTATTTTATGAGGACAACATTACCTTGGTACCAAAACTTGGTAAGGATAACACAAACAATGAAAACTACAGACCAATATCTGAAGAATACATATGAAAAAATCCTAAACAACTACTAACAAATCAAATACAACAAAACATTATAAAGATTATTCATCACAATTAACTAGAGTTCATTCCAGGGGCACAAGGATGGTTCAACATATGCAAATTGATCAATATGATACAACCACATAAACAAAATAAAGGATAAAAACCACACGCTTATATCAATAGACACAGAAAAAGCATTTGACAAGATGCAACATCCGTTTATGATTAAAACAATAAAATGGATATAGAAGCAAAGTACCTCAATGTAATAAAGGTCATATATGACAAACCCACAGCTAATATCATACTTAATGGTGAAAAACTGAAAGCTTCACCTCTAATATCAGATAAAAGACAAGGATGCCCCCTCTAATCACTGTTATTCGACCTAGTATTGGAAGTCCTAGCCAGAGCAATCAGGCAAGAGAAAGGAAAAAAAAAGGCATCCAAATTGGGAATG
The DNA here is from genome assembly GCF_057876585.1 of Rhinolophus sinicus. Taxonomy (NCBI): domain Eukaryota; kingdom Metazoa; phylum Chordata; class Mammalia; order Chiroptera; family Rhinolophidae; genus Rhinolophus; species Rhinolophus sinicus. The sequence goes on along the minus strand of NC_142518.1, from coordinate 49,894,691 downwards.
AAGAAGTCAAATTATAATTTTTTGCAAACTACATGATTCTTCATAGAGACAACCCTAAAGACCCTACCAATAATCTATTAGAAAAAATAAATGAGCACAGTAAAGTTGTGGGATACAAAATTGATGTACAAAATGCCATCATTTTCCTATATAGTAAATGAAATTTCAGGAAAGAAAAGAAAAAAATTCCTTTTGCAATTGCAGTGAAAAGAATAAAATACCTAGGAATAAACTTCACAAAGGATGTGAAAAACCTATACACTGAAAACTATAAGGCATCATTAAAATAAATGGAATAAGAAACAAAGAAATGGAAAGATATTCATGTTCATGCATTGGAAGAATCAACATAGTAAAAATGGTGATATTATCTAAAGAATATACATATTCAATGCAATCCACATAAAAATCCCGATGGCATTTAAAAAATAAACACAACAAATAATCATTAGAATTGCATGGAATCACAAAAAAAACCAAATAGCTAAACCAATCCTAAGAAAAAAGAACATGGCCACACATATAAGCATCACACCCCTATCTTTAAATTATATTAATACTACAAAGTGACAATAATCAAAACAGCAAGGTATTGGCAGAAAAACAGAAACACAGACCAATGGAACAGAATTGAAAACCCAGAAACAAAACCACATATACACAGGCAAATAATTATTGACAAAGGAGCCAAAATCATACAATGGAGAAAAAAATCCTCTTCAATAAATGGTCCTGGGAACATTGAAAAGCCACGTGCAAAATAACAAAACTAGACTGCTGTCTGTCACCATATACCAAAATTAACTCAAAATGGATCAAAAACCTAAACATAAGACCTGAAACAATATGTTGCATAGAAGCAAACAGGTGCTAAACTTATTGTTCTTGGTCTTAGAGAAGAATTTATGAATTTGACCTCAAAGGCAAGGGAAGTAAAAGCAAAAATAAATGAATGGGACTATATCAAATCAAAAAGCTTCTGCACCGTAAAGGGAACTGTCAACAAAACAAAGAGGCAACCAACCGAATGAGAGAAGATATTTGCAAACAACACCTCCGAGAAGGGGCTAATATCCAAAATATATAATTATGTCATACAACTCAACAACAACACAATCTAATAAAAAATGGGCAAAGAACCTGAATAGACACTTCTCCCAGAAAGACATTCAAACGGCCAAAAGATATACGAAAAGATGCTCAACTTCACTAGCTATTAGGGAAATGCAAATCAAAACCACAATAACATACCACCTCACACCTGTTAGAATGGCTATTATCAATAAGACAAGTAATAACAAGTGTCGGAAAGGCTGTGGAGAAAAAGGAACCCTCATACACTGCTGGTGGGAATGTGAACAGGTACAGCCACTGTGGAAAACAGTATGGAGGTTCCTCAAAAATTTAAGAATAGAACTATATGACCCAGCAATTCCTCTTTGGAAAGCTACCCAAGAAATCTAAAACACTTATCTTTTAAAATATATGTACCCGTATGTTAATTGCAGCATTATTCACAGTTGCTAAGACATGGAAACAACCGAAGTGTCCCTTAATAGATGATTGTATAAACAAGATGTGGTGCACTTATAGAATAGAATATTTCTCAGCCATAAGAAAAGATGAAATACTGCCATTTGCAACAGCATGATTGGATCTTGAGATTATCACACTAAGCAAAATAAGTCAGACAGAAAAAGTCGAGAACCATATGACTTCACTCATAAGTGGCATATAAAACTGAAAGCAACAAATGGATAAGGCATACAAACAAACAAAACTGATAGACCCAAATTACAGTTTAGAGGTTACCAGAGTATAAGGGGGAGTGGGAATGGTAGATGAGGGTAAAGGGGGTCAATTATATGGTGATGGAATGAGAAATGACTCTGGGTGGTAAACACAGAATGCAGTATATAGATGATATATTGTAGAATTGTACACTTGAAACCTATATAATTTCATTAACCAATGTCACATAATAAAAAAACTTTATCAACAAACTTCAAAAAAATCCTTAGAGCTTCCTGGAGGGAGTGGGCAAAAGAAAAATCCAGGTAGGTAGATTACTGTGCCTTTTTTGATGAATTAACTAACTCTTCAAAGTCCCAACATGGAAGGTAAAAATGAATTCTTCAACTCATTTGAATCTGCATATTTCATCAAATAGACGCAGTTCAGTTGCTAAAACACTGGCCCCATTAGCTGAAAACTGTTATATATTAAGGTACATATAATGATTGCAGAAATTTTCTGCCTCAAAATGTGTTTCTACGTCAACGCTTCTACACAGTATTATATGTTAAACATCAAATGAAAAATACTGTATTAGGTTTTCTTCTTTTGTTTTAATTGGTACTACTTAAACATCAGTCTTTGCTTTATAATTTTTCTCATATTCGTAGCTCAGTTGATACATTTCACATTCTCTTTTAGTAGCTTTGGATATAATAACTAAATAAAATCATATTGAATGTGATCCACTGTAGTATAGTAAATGGTGGAATAAGACTCCCTAGCATTGTACAAAAACCAGGATAGATGTTAAAAGGTTTCCCACAATGTCTGGCCATTTGGTTTTGGATACTTGCAATGCAATACCCATCTGCAGACTGGACCTTTTAGAGGGTATACATATTTCTGCCAAATGAAAATATGAATTTGTACAGGTTCACACCCAATTGTATTGTTTTATTTTTCCATTGCTACATAATTGATATACAATGTCCTATTCATTTCAGGTGTACATCATAGTGATTCAATATTGATATATGATATTTGATATTGACATTAGTAAAGGATCCCTATGATAAGTGTAGTTATTATTTGTCACCATACAAAGTTATTACAATATTATTGACTATATTCCCTATGCTGTACATTACACCCCCATGGCTTATTAATTTTATGATTGGAGTTTGTACCTTAATCCCCTTTATCTCCTAAAACCCCTCATCTATCCCCCAAATGCTCCCTACTCTGGTATCCACCAGTTTGTTCTTTGTATCTGAGTCTGTTCTGTTTTGTTTGTTCATTTGTTTTGTTTTTTAAGATTTCACATATAAATAAAATCATATGGTATTTGTCTTTGTCTTGCCTACTTATTTCATTTAACATTAGCTTTTGGTCCATCCATGTTGAGCAAATGGCAAGATTTCATTCTTTTTATGGCTGAGTAAAATGTATATACATATTTTTATCCATTCATCTATTAATGGACATTTAGGTTGCTTCCATATCTTGTCTATTGTAAATAATGCTGCAATGAACATAGGGCTGCATATATCTCTTCAAGTTTGTGTTTTTGTTCTCTTTGAAATTGTGGATCATATGGTAGTTCTATTTTTAAATTTTTGAGGAACTTTCATACTGTTTTCCATAGTGACTGCACCATTTTATATTCCTGCAAACAGTTTCCTAAGGTTCCCTTTTCTCCACATCCCCACCACCACTTATTATTTTTTGTCTTTTTGGTAATAGCCTTTCTGACAGGTGTGAGGGGGGTATGTCATGGCTTTGATTTCCATTTCTGTGATGATTAGTGCTATTGAGCATCTTTTTAAAAAAAAATTATTGGGGAGCAGTGTGTTTCTCCAGGGCCCATCAGCTCCAAGTCGTTGTCCTTCAATCTAGTTGTGGAGGGCGCAGCTCAGCTCCAAGTCCAATTGCCATTTTCAATCTTTAGTTGCAGGGGGTGCAGCCCACCATCCCAAGCGGGAATTGAACTGGCAACCTTGTTGTTGAGAGCTCACGCTCTAACCAATTGAGTCATCCGGCAGCCCCTTTTGAGCATCTTTTCATGTGCTTGTTTGTTATCTATATGTCTTCTTTGGGAAAATATTTATTCAACCTTTCTGCCCATTGTTTAATCAAAATATTTTTGATACTAAGTCATGTGTATTCTGTATATAATTTGTATATTAGCCTCTTATCGAACGTTTGATTTGCACATACCTTTTACCATTAGTAGGCTGCCTTTTTGTTTTGCTGATGGTTTCCTTCGCTGTGCCAAAGCTTTTTAGTTTGATGTAATCCAGTTTGTTTAGTTTTGCTTTTGTTGCCCTTGCCTGAGGAGACATATCCAGAAAATAACATTGCTAAGATCAATGTCAGAGAGCTTACTGCCTATGTTTTCTTCTAGGAGCTTTTTGGTTTCAGGTTTTACACTGGAGACTTTAATTCATTTTGAATTTGTTTTTGTAAATGGTGTAGATAATGGTCCGTTTTCATTCTTTTGCATGTAGCTGTCCAGTTAGTTTTCTGTTGACACCTGCTATTGAAGGAACATGCATGTGTTAATGAAGATCACCCTCAGATCCTCACTTCTAGTCATAACTAGATCTATTGCTATGAGAAAACATTAAGATATGCTCTCCTAACTGCAATATTTCATTAAACATCTCCACCCAGACAGTCTGGAAGGCAGTGATAACTGGTATTTACAGTGATCATTCTAGGGCAATATAAGAAGATCTTAAAGTGTATTCTAAATCCTGAAAATACATTGTAGGTAAGCTCAGTATACTTTTTTCTTTTAAAATATTTTATTAAAATATAGCTAATATACTAACATATTAGTTTCAGGTGTATACCATGGTTATTCAAGATTTATGTACCTAAAGAAGTGATCACCATAGTAAGTTTAGTAACCATCTGACACAGTAGAATGTTATTACATTATTATTGACGATATGCTCTATGCTGTATATTATGTCCCATGACTCATTTATTTTATAACTGGAAATTTGAATTCTAATTCCCCTTCAACTTTTCCCCCATTTGATATTTAATTTTTAAATTGCAGTTGACATTTCATATTATTGCATATTAGTTTCTGGTGTACAGGATAGTGATTAGACATTTATGGAATTTATGAAGTGATACCCCCATTAGTCTAGTATACACTTGGCACTGTACATGGTTATTACAGTATTGTTGACTATATTCCCTATGATGTACTTTACATCTCTGTAACTATTTTGTAACTATCAATGTGTACTTATTAATCCCTTCCCCTTTTTCACTGCACCCTCCAACCCCCCTCCCATGTGGCAACCATCAGTTTGTTCTCTGTATCTATGGTCTGTTTCTGGAGGCCCAGTATAGTTTTACTGTTGCATGTTTTTGTTTTATTTATCTTATTCTACGTCTTCAAAACTTGGTAAATATGTAAACTCACTGTTAATCAAGAATATTTTAAAACAGAATGCTATACTTTTCAATTTCTTCGTGTAAAAGAACAGTTACTGCATTTGATCTGATGTTTTCATTTATCTACATTATCATCTTTTTTAAGAAACTGGGCACTGTATTCTTTTGAATCTTCTGTTTTTATTTTTAAATTTAAAACAGCAAATTTAAGTTAATTGTTGAAAAGCAAATGTGGAAATACTGACCTTTGTTGTTGTTGTTCAATGCTGGGTCTGATATCAAGATATGTTTCCCAAAGTATTGATTATGCTCTAACTCAGGATTGTGCTAGATAATGTAAATAACATTAAAAATAAAGATTAAAATATTTATTTATTTAACAAATATTTATTGGGCACTTACTATGTGCAAGGCACTGTGCTAACAAAAACTGTTTCACAGTTACCTTATTTTTCTCATAGAACTTAAATGTTGTTATTGTCTAGGGAACATACATTAATCAAAGAATCACACAAATAAGTGTAAAATTCCACTAGCAGAAAGGTTCTTAGTGTAATGAAAACATGTAAGAATGGGTTTTTACTTAGCTTGAGAACTAAAGTATGTCTTCCTTGAGATGAGTTCTGAGGGATGAGTAGGTGCTAAAGATTTAAAGGGGAAAGAGTAATAATGTTGTAAATAGAAAAAGGGTTTGTAGGGGTGGCCGGTTAGCTCAGCTGGTTAGAGCGTGGTGCTAATAACACCAAGGTTGCCAGTTTGATTCCCACATGGGCCACTGTGAGCGGCGCCCTCCTAAAAAAAAAAAAAGGGGGGGGTTGTACTAGGAGGAAACATGACACTCTCGAGGAATTTAATATCTAGTGTGGAGGGAGTGCAGAGAGTAAATACGGGTCAGTTCACACAGGTACAAAAGAAGGCCTTTAAGGCATTTTAAGCAGTAATTCGTGAAGTGAAACAACAGATTTTTATTTTGGAAATATTTTGGCTGTTGTAGAGAATTGAGGGGAGGATGTCAGAATGGAAACAGAAAGACATAGTAGGCCACTACTGTGGTAGGCCATGGGAGAGATGACGACAGATTTTTTCTTTTAAATAATGTTTGACATACAACATTTATATACCTTACAAAGTGATCACCACTTTAATTCTAGTAACCATCAGTCACTGTACATAGTTATTATGATATTATTGACTATATTCCCTATGCTGTACATTACATTGCTATGACTAATTTTATAACTGCTAGCTTGTACTTAATCCGCTACCCCTTTTCCATCCATGCCCCACCCCCTCCCCTCTGGCAATCATAAGTTTGTTCTCTGTATCTCTGAGTTTGTTTCTGTTTCATTGTTTGTTCATGTTTTGTTTGATAGATTTTGCATACAACTGAAATCACATGGTATTTGTCTTTCTCTGACCAATTTTTATATATCTCACATCTTCTTTGTCCATCTATCAACGGACACCTAGGTTGCTTCCATATTTTGGCTATTATAAAAATCATATCATATTTCTATTTTTAATTTTTTGAGGAATCTCCATACTGTCTTTCATAGTGGTTGCATTAGTTTTCTTTTTTCTTATTAGTTTCATGTGTACAAAACAGTGTAACTGTTAGACATTTACACACCTCACAAAGTGATAACCGCTCTGTTCCAGTATACTACCCCCCTGACATTGTATATAGCTGTTACAATTCCATTGACTCTATTCCCTATGCTGTACTCCACATCCTGTGACTATATATACATATACATATATATATATATATATATATATATATATATACATATACATATATATATATATATATATATATATATATATATATATATGTATATATATGTATATATAATATAGTTGACATTCAATATTATTCAGTTTCAATTTCAGGTGTACCGTGCAGTGGTTAGGCATCTACACTGTTCATAAAGTGGTCTCCCTATTAAGACAAGTGCCCATCTGACACCCTACAAAATCTTTACAACATTATTGATTATATTCCCCAAACTGTCTTTCATATCCCCATGGCAATATTGTGGCTACCAATTTGTGCTTTCTGATCTCCTCATCGTCTCCTTCATCCCCACCCCTGTCCCATCTAGCAACCATCAGTTTTATCTCTATATCTCTGAGACTATTTCTGTTTAGTTTGCTCGCACACTAGTTTTCAATCCCACCAACAGTGCATGAGGGCTCCCTTTTGTCCACATTCTTGTCAACACTTATTCTTGTTGTCTTTTGGATAACAGCCATTCTGACAGATGTGAGGTGATATCTCGTTGTGGTTTTGATTTGCAATTCCATAATAATTTGTGATGTTGAGAATATTCTCATGTGTGTATTGGCCATCGTATGTCTTCTTTGAAGAAATGTCCATTCAGGGACTCTGCCCAATTTTTAGAATCATATTTATTAAAGTTTATTTGGGCTACAATTGTTAGTAAAGTTACACAGGTTTCAGGTGTAAAATTCTGTACTACATCATCTATATCACAACAGTATACTGTTCTGCCATAAGATGAAATAGTGCCATTTGGAACGACATGGATGGATCTTGAGATTATTATGCTAATCAGACTTTTTTGATGTTGAGTTGCATGAATTCTATTTTTTTTTTAATTAAAGCTTATTGGGGTGACAATTGGTAGGAAAGTTACATAGATCTCAGATGTACAATTCTGTAATACATCATGTATATATCACATTGTGTGTTCACCATCCAGAGTCAGTTGTCTTTCCATCACCATATATTTGATCCCCTTTACCTTCATGTACTAACCCCCTCCCTCTGTACCCTCTGGTAACCACTAAACTATTGTCTGAGTCTATGAGTTTTTGTTTCTTCATTTGTTTGACTTGTTCTTTTGTTGTTTTCAGTTTTATATACCACATATCAGTGAAATCATATGGTTCTCGACTTTTTCTGTCTCATTTATTTTACTTAGCATAATAATCTCAAAATCCATCCACGTTGTCGTAAGTGGTACGATTTCATCTTTTCTTATGGCCGAATAGTATTCTACTGTGTATATATATGACATCTTCTTTATCCAATCATCTATTGAAGGACACTTTGGTAGTTTCCGTATCTTGGCCACCATAAATAAAGCAGCAGTGAACATCGAAGCACATATATCTTTACGGATAAATGTTTTCAGATTTTTTGGGTAGATACCCAGGAGAGGGATTGCTGGGTCATATGGTAATTCTATTCTTAATTTTTTGAGGACCCTCCACACTGCCTTCCATAACGGCTGCACGAATCCGCATTCCCACCAGCAGGGTATGAGGGTTCATTTTTCTCCACAGCCTGTCCAAAACTTCTTATTACTTGTCTTGTAGATAATAGACATTCTAACTGCTGTGAAGTGATATCTCATTGTGGTTTTTATTTGCACTTCTCTGATGATTAGTGTTGAACATTTTTTTGATATGTCTATTGGCCATTTGTATGTCCTATTTGGACAAATGTCTCATGAGGTCCTCTGCCCATTTTTAATTATACTGTTTGTTTTTTTGTTGTTCAGTTGTATGAGTTCCTTATATATTTTGGATATTAGCCCCTTATTGGAGGTGTTGTTTACAAATGTCTTCTTCCATTCGGTTGGTTGCCTCTTTATTTTGTCAATGGTTTCTTTCACTGTGCAGACGCTTTTTAGTTTGATATAGTCCCATTCAATTATTTTAGATTTTACTTCCCTTGACTTTGAAGTCAAAATCATAAAATTCTCTTTGAACCCAAGGTTTATAATTTTAGTACCTATGCTTTTCTATGCAGTTTATTGTTTCAGGTCTTAGGTTTAAGTCTTTGGTCCATTTTCAGTTAATTTTGGTACATGGTGCAAGAAAGCAGTCTTGTTTCATTCTTTTGCATGTGGCTTTCCAATTCTGCCAGCACCATATAGGGAAGAGGCTGTCTTTTCTCCATTGTATGTTTTTGGCTTCTTTGTCAAAAATTATCTGTCCAGATTTATGTGGTTTTATTTCTGCGTTCTCAATTCTATTCTATTGATCTGCATGTCTGTTTTTATGCTGGTACCATACTGTTTTGATGATTTTTGCCCTTTAGTACAATCTTAAGCCAGGGAGTGTGATACCTCCAGCATTGTTCTTTTTGTCATTTGTTTTTCCATATAAATCTGATGATTTTTTTGTTTCATTTCTTAAAGAATGGCATTGGAATTTTAATGGAGATTGTATTAAATCTGTATATTGCTTTGGGTAACACGGCCATTTTAACTATATTGATTCTTCTAATCCATGAACACAGAATGTCCTTCCATTTGTTTGTGTCTTCTTCAATTTCCTTTAAAAATGTCTTATATTTTTCAGTGTATAGCTCTTTCACATTCTTGATTAAGATAATTCCTAGGTATTTTATTCTTTGTGTTGCAATTGAAAAAAGATTTTTTTTGGTTTTTCTGACATTTCATTGTTAGTACATAGGAATGCAATGGACTTTAGTAGATTGGTTTTGTATCCAACGACTTTACTGTATTCCTTTATTGTTTCTAATAGCGTTTTGGTGGAGTCTTAAGGGTTTTCTACCTATAACATCATGTCATCTGCAAAAAGGGACAATTTAACATCTTCGTTCCCAATTTGGATGCCTTTTATTTCTTTCCCTTGCCTGACTGCTCTGGCTAGGACTTCCAATAGTATGTTGAAAAGCAGAAGTGATTGGGGACTACCCTGTCGTGTTCCTGAATGTGCAACACAGGGCTTCAGTTTATCACCATTAATTATTATATTAGCTGAAGGTGTGTCATATATGGCCTGTTTTATGTTAATGTATTTTCTTTCTATACACATTTTATTAAGTTTTCAACCATAAATTGATGTTGTATATTGTCAAACGCTTTTTCTGCATCTGTTGATATAACCATATGATTTTGTCCTTTATTTTGTTTATGTGGTGTATCACACTGATTGATTTGCATTTGTTGAACCATCCTTGTGCTCCTGGGATGAACCTTACATGGTAGTGATGAATAATTATTTAAATGCATTGTTGCATTCGATTTGCTAGAATTTTGCTTAGGATTTTTGCATCTGTATTCATCAGAGATATTGGTCTGCAATTCTATTTTTTTCAGTTATCCTTACCAGGTTTAGGTATCGGGTTAATGTTGGCTTAATAAAATAGGTTAGGGAGTATTTTCTCTACTTCAATTGTTTTGGAAGAGTTTGAGTAGGACAGATATTAGATCCTCTTTGACTGTTTGATAGAATTCACTAGTGAAGCCATGTGGTCCCGGACTTTTGCTTTTGGGAAGGTTTCAGATGACTGATTCAATTTCCTTACTGTTGATTGGTCTATTTAATTTCCCAGTTCTTCATGATTCAGCTAATGGTCATTTAGAGCTGCTATTCATTATTTATTATCGGTTTGGATGATCTATCCATAGCTGTCAATGATGAAGTTAGGTCCCCTGCTATAATTGTTTTTTGGTCAATTTCTCCCTTTAGTTCTTTTAGTAGTTGCTTTGTATATTTTGGTGTTCCCTGATTGGGGGCATAAATATTGACGACTGTTATATCTTCTTGTTGTATAGTCCCCTTTATCATTATTAAATGTCCATCTTTGTCTCTTATTTCCTTTTTTTATCCTGAAGTCTGTTTAATCTGATATCAGTATGGCTACACCGACTTTTCTCTGGACACCATTTGCATGGAGTGTCAATTTCCACCCTTTCACTTTGAGTCTATATTTGTAAGTGCAGCTGAGTTGTGTCTCTTGCAGGCACCATATAGTTACATTTAGTTGTTTTTTTTTTCCATTTTTTTAAAAATTAGTTTCAGGTGCACAAGACAAAGCAAAACTTAGACGTTTATCATTTATATCCCTCACACTGTGTGAACCCCCCTCCCCCCATCCACTATCCCTCTGTACGTTCCCCAAATTAATTTTCAAACCCCCATGACCATCTTGTGGTTACCGACTATTTTTCAAAACCTCTCACCTTCCCCTTATCCCCACCCCCCGCCCCTCTAGCAACCCTCTGTTTTTCCTCCATGTTTCCAAAACTGTCTGATTAGTTCATTCACTTATTCTTTTCTTTAGATTCCGCATATAAGTGAGATCATATGGTATTTGTCTTTCTCTTTCTGACTTATTTCACTTAACATAATGTTCTCTAGGTCCATCCATGTTGTTGCAAATGGTAAGATTTCTTCTTTATGGCTGCATAATACTCCATTGTATAAATGTACCACAGTTTCTTAATCCAGTCATTTTCTGATGAGCATTTCGGTTGTTTCCATGTCTTGGCTATTGTGCATAGCGATGCAATAAACATAAGGGTATATATATTTTTTGAATTAGTGTTTTTGATTTTTTGGGGGGGATGAAAACCCAGGAGTGAAACTGCTCAGTCATAATGTAGCTCTATTTTTAATTTTTTGAGAAATCTCCACTGTTTTTTATAGTGGCTGCACCAATTTGCAATCCTACCAGTTGTACATTAGGGTTCACTTTTCTCCACATCCTCACCAATACTTGTTCTTTGTTTACTTGTTGATAACAGCCATTCTGACAAGAGTGATGTGGTATCTTATTTTGGGTTTTATTTGCATTTCTCTGATGATCAGTGACAATGAGCATCTTTTCCTATGTCTATTGGCCCTCTGTATGTACTCTTTAGTGAAATGTCTCTTCATATCCTCTGCCCATTTTTTAATTCTTTTGGTGTTGAGTTTCATGACTTTTTAAAAATAAATTTTGAATATTAACTCCTTCTCATATGTATCGTTGGCAAACATTATATCTTCTCCCATTCAGTAAGATATTTTGTTTGTTTTGTTTTGTTGATGGTTTTTTTCACTGTGCAAAAACTTTAGTTTGATGCAGTCCCATTATTTGTTGTTTGTTTTGCTTCCCTTGCTTGAGGGGATATATCAATAAAAATATTACTAAGGGTAATATCTGCAGTTTTACTTTCTATATTTTCTCCTAAGAATTTTATGGTTTTATGTCTTACAGTATTTAATTCATTTTGAATTTATTCTTGTATATGTCATAAGAAAGTGGTCCAGTTTCAGGTTTTTTTGCATGTATCTGTGCAGTTTTCCCAGGACCATTTATTAAAGAGACCATCTTTATCTCAGTGTAAATTTTTGTTTCCTTTGTCACAGATTAAATGACCATATATGCATAGATTTATTTCTGGGCTCTAAATTCTGTTCCATTGATCTATGTGTCTATTTATGCCAGTACAATGCTGTTTTGATTACTGTAGCCTTGCTATATAATTTGGTATTAGATAGCATGATACCTGCCGTTTTGTTCTTATTTCTCAAGATTGCCATGGCTATTTAGGTTCTTTTATGGTTCCATACAAATTTTAATATTATTTGTTCTAGTTCTGTGAAAAATGTCATTTGTATTTTGACAGGGATTGCATTGAGTCTACATATTGCTTTAAATCTATACAATGTAGTGTAGACATTTTTTAAATTAAAGTTTGGGGGAGACAATTGTTAGCAAAGTTACATAGATTTCAGATGTACAATTCTGTAATACCTCAAAGACATTTTAACTATATTAATTATTCCTATTGAGGAGCATGGTATATGTTTCCATTTATTTCTTATTGGGGTGACAATTGTTAGCAAAGTTATATAGATTTCAGACGTACAATTCTGTAATACATCAAAGACATTTTAACTGTATTAATTATTCCTATTGAGGAGCATGGTATATGTTTCCATTTCTTTCTTTCTTATTTAATTTCTCTTTTCAATGTCCTATAGTTTTCTCAGTACAGGTCTTTTACTTCCTTGGTTAAATTTATTCCTAAGAAGTTTATTAGTTTTCTGATGCAATTGTAAATGGGATTGTTTTCTTAATTTCTCTTTCTGAGAGTTCTTTTTTGGCGTATAAAAATGCAACCAATTTCTGACTATTAATTTTGTATCCTGCTACTTTACTATATTCATTTACCAGTTCTGATAGTTTTTTGGTGGATTCTTTGGGATTCTCTATATAAAATATCATGTCATCTGCCAATAATGACAATATTACTTCCTCCTTTCCAATTTGGATGCCTGTTTTTTTTTTGTGTGTGTGTGTGTGTTTTTACCTTTTCTTGTCTGATAGCTGTGATTAGCACTTCTTGTACTATGTTGAATAAACGACATGAAAATGGGCATTCTTGTCTTGTTCCTGATCTTAATGGGGAATGATTTTAACTTTTCCCTGTTGAGTATGATGTTAGCTGTGGGTTTGTCATGTATGGCCTTTATTATGTGGGGATATGTTCCCTCTATTCCCACTTTGCTGAAAGTTTTTATCATAAATTAATGCTATATTTTGTCAAATGTTTTATCTGCATCTAGTGATATCACCATATGATTTTTATTTTTCATTTTGTTTATGTAAGGTATCACATTAATTGATTTGTGGATACTGAATCAACCTTGCATACCAGGAATGAATCCCACTTGATCGTGGTGTATTATGCTTTTAGTGTATTGCTGAATTCAGTTTGTAATATTTTCTTCAGGATTTTTACATCTATGTTCATTACGGATATCAGCCTATAGTTGATTTTTTTTTTGTAATGTTTTTGTCTAGTTTTGGGATCAAGGTAATGGTGTCCTCATAAAATGACCTTGGGAGCCTATCCTCCTGGATTTTTTTGAATAGTCGAAGGAGAATAGGTGTTAATTCTGTTTTTGAAATGTTTTTTAAGTATTATTATCGTTTATACTAATTGGATATTTTTTTCCCAAGTTTCTTTCTTTCTTTTTTTTTTTACTATTAGTTTCAGGTGTACAAAACAATATAATAGTTAGACATTTCACCCCTCACAAAGTGATACCCTCCAATCTATTGTCCCTCTGGCATTATATATATCTATTACAATTCCATTTACTCTATTCCTTATGCTGTACTTCAATCCCATGACACATATATATACATATATATGTGTGTGTATATATATATATATATATATATATATATATATATATATGTAATATATATGTATTACATTTTACTTGATGTACAATATTAATCAACTTCAGCTTCAGGTGTACAGTGCAGTGGTCAAGCATCTACATCGTCCATGAAGTGGTCTCCCTAATAAGACATGTGCCCATCTGACACCCTACAAAATCTTTACAACATTATTGCTTATATTCCCCAAACTGTCTTCCATTTCCCCTTAGCAATATTGTAGTTACCAATTTATGTTGTCTAATCCCTTCCCCTTCTCCCTCATCCCCACCCGCCTCATCCAGCAACCATCAGTTTTTCCTCTATATCTCTGAGATGATTTGTTTACTTTGCTCATTTATTCAGTTCTTTAGATTCCACATATAAGTGAGATCATATGGCATTTGTCTTTCTCTGACTGACTTATTTCACTTAACATAATATTCTCTAGGTCCATCCATATCGATGCAAATGGTAAGATTTAATTCTTCTTCATGGCCAAGTAATAGTCCATTGTATAAATGTACCACAGTTTCTTAATCCAGTTGTCTACCACGGGCATTTCGGTTGTTTCCAAGCCTTGGCTATTGTAAGCAGCGCTGCAGTAAACATAGGGGTGCATATATTTTTTCAAATTAGCACCTTGGTTTTCTCTGAGAAGTACCTAAGAATAGAATTGCTATGTTATAAGGTAGTTCCATTTCCAGTTTTTTGAGATACCTCCATACTGAGTACCATAGTGGCTGCACCAGTCTTCAATCACACCAACAGTTCCCTTTTCTCTACAGCCTTGCCAGCTCTTGTTGTTTGTTGATTTATTGATGACAGTTATTCTGACTGGAGTGAGGTGGCATATCATTGTGGTTTTTATTTGCATCTCTCTAATGATTAGTGATGTTGAGTATTTTTCACTTGTCTGCTGGCCATCTGTATGTCCTCTTTAGAAAAATGTCTCTTCATGTCCTCTGCCCATTTTTCAATTGGGCTGTTTGTGTTTTTGGTGTTGAGTTGAATGAGTATTTTGTCAATTTTGGATATTAATCCCTTATCAGATATATCATTGTCAAATATCTTCTCCCATTGAGTAGGCTGCCTTTTTGTTTTACTGATGGTTTCCTTTGCTGTGAAAAACCTTTTAAGTTTGATATAATCCCATATGTTTATTTTTTCTTTTGCTTCCCTTGCTGGAGGGGATATATCAGTAAAAATAGTACTCAGGGTAATGTCTGCAAATTTACTCCCTATATTTTCTTCTACAAATTTTATGGTTTCGGGTTTTAACATTTAAGCATTCAAGTCTTTAAACCATTTGCATTTGTTCTCGTATATGGCATAAGGAAGTCATCCAGTTTCATTTTTTTTTTGCATATGCCAGACCAGTTTTCCCAGCACCATTTATTAAATAGACTGTCTTTACCCCAATGTAAATTCTTGCTTCTACTCTCATGGATTAAATGACCATGTATGAATGGATTTGTTTCTGAGTTCTCTATTCTGTTCCATTGATCTATATGGCTGTTTTTATGCCAGTACCATGCTGTTTTAATTACTATAGGCTTGTAGTATGAGTTGATGTTGGGTAGTGTGATACCTCCCACTTTGTTCTTATTCCTCAAAATTGCCATGAGTATTCGGGGTCTTTTATGGTTCCATATAAATTTTAGGATTCTACGTTCTATTTCTGAGAAAAATACCCTTCGTAGTTTGATAAGAATTACTTTGAATCTATGTGTTGCCTTCGGTAGTATTAACATTTTAACTATACTAATTCTTCCTATCCATGAACATGGTATGTGTTTCCATTTATTTGTATCTTCTTTGATTTCTCTCTTAAGTGTCTTATAATTTTCTGAGTACAGGTCTATTACTTCTTTGGTTAAATTTATTCATGTTTTATTGTTTTTGAAGCAATTGTAAATGGGATTGATTTCTTGGTTTCTCCATCTGATTGTTAATTATTGGTGTACACAAATACAACTGATTTCTGAATATTAATTTTGTATCCTGCTAATTCACTAAATTTACCGGTTTGAATAGTTTTTTGTAGAGTCTTTGGGGTTCTCCATGTATAGTATCAAGTCATCTGCATATAATGACTATTTTAATTCCTCCTTTCCAATTTGGATGTTTTTTATTTCTTTTACTTGTCTGATTGCTGTGGCTAGAACTTCCAGAACTATGTTGAATAAAAGTGGTGAAAGTGGGCAGCCTTGTCTTGTTCCTCATCTTAATGGGAAAGATTTTAGCCTTTCCCCATTGAGTGTGATGCTAGCGGTGGGTTTATCATATATGGTCTTTATTGTGTTGAGATATGATCCATCTATTCCCACTTTGCTAAGAGTTTTTATCATAAGATAAGTGGCTGCTGGATTTTGTCAAATGCTTTTTCTACATCTATCGATATAATCATATGATTTTTATTTTTCATTTTGTTAATGTGGTGTATCACATTAATTGATTTGCAGCTATTACCAACCTTGCATACTAGAAATGAATCCCACTTGATCATGGTGTATGATCTTTTTAATGTGTTGCTGAATCCAGTTTGCTTGAGTTTTGTTGAGGATTTTTGCATCTTTGTCCATTAGAGATATCAGCCTCTAATGATATCTTTGTCATTTTTTTTCCCGTTTTTTGTAATGTCTTTGTCTGGTTTTGGGATTAGAGTAATAATGACCTCATAAAACGTGCATGGGATCCTTCCCTCTTTCTGCATTTTGTGGAATACTTTGAGGGAAATAGGTGTTATTATTTTTTTTAATATTTTGTAAAATTCACCTGTGAAACCATCTGGTCCTGGACTTTTGTTTGTTGGGAGCTTGTTGGTTACTGATTCAATTTCTTTGGTAGCAGTCAGTCTGTTCAGAGTTTCTGTTTCTTCTTGATTTAGTCTTGGAAGGTTGATTCATCCATTTCTTCAAGATTGCCTGATTTGTTGGCATATAGTTGCTCATAGTAGTTTTAAAATTTTTCTGTATTTCTGTGGTACCTGTTGTCACTTCCCTTTCATTTCTGATTTTATTAATTTATTAAAAGAGAAATTAATTTATTAATCTTTTTCTTGGTGAATCTGGCTAAGGGTTTGTTGATTTTGTTTTTCTTTTACAAAAACAGCTTTTGGATTCTTTGATCTTTTGTATTTATTTATTTATTTATTTTTTGGTCTCTATTTCATTTATTTTTGCTCTCATCTTTATTATTTCCTTCCTTGTACTCCGTTTGGGCTTGTTTTCCTGTTCTTTTTTCAGTTCCTTTAGGTGTAAAGATAGCTTCTTGATTTGAGATTTTTCTTATTTCTTTTGATAGGCCTGCATTGCTATGAATTTACCTCTTAGGACTGCTTTTGCTACATCCCATAGATTTTGGGTGATTGTGTTTTCATTTTCATTTGCCTCCAGGTATCTTTTGATTTATTCGTTTATCTCATTATAGACCCACTTGCTATTTAGTGACATGTTATTCAGCTCCATATATTTGTGTGTTTTCTGGATTTCTTCTTATAATTGATTTCTAGTTTCATAGCATGGTTAGAGAAGATGCTTGATTAATTTCAATCTTTTTATATTTATTGAGACTTGTTTTGTGGCCTAGCATATGGTCTATTATGGAAAATGTTCCATGTGCACTTGAGAAGAATGTATATTCTGCTGCTTTAGGGTGAAATGCTCTAAAAATATCGATTAAATCCAACTCTTCTAAAGTGTCATTTAAGGCCACTGTTTCTGTGTTGATTTTCTGTCTGGAGGATCTGTCTATTGGTGACAATGGGGTGTTGCAATCCCCTAGTACGATAGTGCTACTGGTGATCTATGACTTTATATTGGTCATAAACTGTTTTATATATCTAGGAGTTCCTATGTTGGGTTCATAAATGCTTACTAGGGTTATTTCCTCTTGTTGGATCAATCTCTTTATCATTATGTAGTGTCCTTCTTTGTCTTTTATTGTAATCTTCGTTTTAAAGTCTATTTTGTCTGAAATAAGTATTGGTACCTCAGCTTATTTCTCATTTCCATTTGGTTGAAATACCGTATTCTATACTTTTACTTTCAGTCTGTGTTTCTCTTTCAGTCTGAGATGAGTCTCTTGTAAATAGCATATGGATGGGTCCTGCTTTCTTATTCACTCAGCCACTCCCATGTCTTTTGATTGGAGCATTTTGCCCATTCACATTTAAAGTGATAATTGATAGGTATATATTTATTGCCATTTTGTTATTCGTATTTCTGGTCTTCCTTTGTTAGTTTGTTTTCCTCTTACTTCTGTTTAGAAAAGCCCTTTTAACATTTCCTGTAATGCTGGTTTGGTGGTAATGAATTATTTTAGCTTATTATTTTCTGAGAAGCTCTTTATCTCTCCTTCAATTTTAAGAGATAACCTTGCTGGGTAGAGCAATCTTGGTTGTAGAACTTTGTTTTTCATTACTTTGAATATTTCCTGCCACTCCCTTCTGGCCTGCAGAGTTTCTGTAGAAAAGCCAGCTGATATCTTATTCCCTTGTATGTAACCCACTGCCTTTCTCTTCCTGCTTTTAGGATTTTCTCTTTGTCTTTAACATTTGCTGTTTTAACTATGTGTCTTGGTGTGGGTCTGTTTGGGTTCATCTTGTTTGGAACTCTCTGCACTTCCTGGGCTTGTATGTCAATTTCCGTCACCAGGGTGGGGAAGTTTTCCATCATTATTTCTTCAAATATGTTCTTGATCCCTTGCTCCTTCTGGTATTCCTATGATGGAAATGTTGTTTGTGCTTGATGTTGTCCCATGGGTCTCTTAAACTGTTTTCATTGTTTTTTATTCTTTTTTTCCTTTTTGTTTTTCCAATTGGGTGATTTCTGCTATCTTGTCTTCTAAATCACTGATCCGATCTTCTGCTTCATCTAATCTACTGGTGATTCCTTTGACTGTGTTCTTCATTTCTGTTATAATATTCTTTAGTTCTAACTTTCTTTTTTTCAATGATTTCTCTATCCTTTATGTTCTCACTAAGTTCCTTAAACATTCTTTCTTTTATTGTTGATTGAGGTTCCTTTTATACATTAGGTAACTTTGCCAGCTGTGTTAATTATTTTATTTTTCATTTTTATTTTTAAAAATTTTTTAATTTTTATTTTTTTTTATTTGAAATTCATTATTCTTCAGTTTCAGCTTCAGGTTTACAGAGCAGTCATCAGGCATCTATATCATACATCATCCCTGAGGTGGTCTCCATAATGGGACAAGTGTCCATCTGATACTGTACAAAATCTTTACAAAATTATTGATTACATTCCCCAAATTGACTTTTGTATCTCCATGGCAATCTTGTGGTTACCGATTGTGCTTTCTAATCTCCTCACCTTCCCCCTTATCCCCACACCCCCACCCATCTAGCAACCCTCAGTTTTTCTTCTATGTCTCTGAGCCTGTTTCTGATTAGTTCATTCATTTATTCTTTTCTTTAGATTCCACATATAAGTGAGATCATATGGTATTTGTCTTTCTCTTATCATCAGTGTTCTAAACTGTCCCTGATAGGATGGATGCCTCGGTTTCATTTAGTTCCATTTCTAGAGGTTTCTTGTGATGTTTCATTTGGGACATGTTTCCTCATTCTGGCTGTCGCTCTGTGATTGCTTTGATATATTAGGAAGATCACCTATGTCTCTCAGTCATTGCTGGGTGGTCTTATGTAGTATTTGTCTTTTATATTCAGGTTGCACAGTCTGTCTATTCTCCTGTCCTGTGTGTTCCAGAGGTGTTACTGTTGAAGTTGATCTTTAATTGTGTTTGGCTTGTCAGAGGGTGGGATTGACCCTCAGGCTGATTAGCTGGGAAGATTAGCTCTGCTCACTGTATGAGCTGCTGTGTGGAGGTTGACCACTTCAGAGGAAGCTTGCCCCTTGTGGGTTCTTGTGTCTGTGGAAAATTTCCTTTGAGATTGCCACTCGTGGGTTCAACCAGGTAGTGCTCTTGTTTGGTCTGATGCTGACATTAGGTATCTTGGTTTTGGTGTCTCTTGGGCGGGGCTCCTACTCTGGGCCATTTTAGCCCTGTCTGTTACCAGCCCATGGCTACCTGGTAGGTGCCTCAAAGCTGTATATGGTTGGCTGCTGCCTGTGCTTGACCTGGAGTCATGTGGGGGTGGTGTCTCTATTAACTGAGGCTGGCTACCACCAATATTGGTCCTGAGGCAGTTTAGCAAATGGCCCAGGAAATCCTAGGCCTGTTGCCACCTGTCAGTTGCCCATAATGCCCAACTATTGAAAGAGGCTCTTTAGGTGCATGTGTCTAGCTCTTTGACCCAGTATTGAGAGTGCCCTCAGTGATGGGGCACTAGCTGGCCAGGATGGAGTTCAAGTGAGTCACAAGACATAGTTGGTGGTTTTTAAAATGTTAATGCAGATTCAGATATTCTGCTAATACCTGGCCTGTGACTCCCTTGAACAGTGTCCCAAAGGCACTACAGCCAGCCTTCACCTCAAGCTTGCAAATTCCTGAGAGCTGCTCCTGAGTGGCTGTTGTGCAGGTTTGGGGTCACTGAGCACCACCATAGATGGCCCCAGGGCTCTGCAGACCATCTGTTATTGTAAAAAATCCTTTTTCACAGTTTATGGGAGTGGAGCCCATTACCCAGGCACCCAGAGTGCCCCTAACAATGCAGCTGTAGGTAGGTGAGTTGGTGTTACAGGTGGGTAAAGGCAGTGGTCAGTGGTTTCTACAGTTGCAATGTAGTCTCAGCTCCTGGACCAGTGCTAGGACTATGTCCATTTTGCAAAACAAAAACAAAGCAAGGCAAAACCAACAACATTAATAAAACAAATACACTCCCACAAAAACACAATAAACAATGATCAGACAGGAGAAACAAAAATATATATAAGAGACAAAAATAGCAGAACAAGACAGAAAAACAGTAACCAAAGCAATAACAAGACAAATAAACCTGAGAAACAACAACAAAAAGAAAACAGATGAAAGAAAAAGAAGAAAAAGGAACAAAAAAATGAAAGAAGAAGAAAACAAAAACAAAAAAGATAAAAAGAAAAAACTATGATAAAAAAGGGGGGGGGTGTGAGTAGACGGACTAAAAGAAAAGAAAGAAAAAGCAAAAGCAAAAAAACGGCTTTCCACCCGCTTTAATCTGCAGGCCACTTGCTCAGCAATAGAGTCTCCGTGCAACTCAGCACTAGCTGTGTTGAGCAGAAGGGCACAGCACGTCATTTGCTGGCCTGCCTCTCAGGCTCAAAGTTAGCTGCCTGCAATTGGCTGCCGTGGGCTGGGGGGCTGTGCTCACCACCAAAAACCCCCACAGTTTGCTGTGGGGTGTCTGCTGCTGCAAAACCCATCTGTGGCCCCAGGCATCAGGGGCCCAGGATACTCCAGGCAATTCAACTCTAGGTGGGCAGGGCAGGCCCCCAGGGCACAACAGGGTGTGGTCAGTGACCCCAACCAAGTCAGAGCAGCCTGAGCTCCTGCACCGGCAACCAGCCTGAACAAACACGCCAGGAATACCTTGGTCAGATTGCACTGCCTGCTGCGCAGCTCCCAACCCAACACTCTCAGGAAAACTCTCAGTCTCTGCCTGTCTCAGTCAGCAGCCCGTGGATCAGGTAGAGTAGCCTGACAGTCAGGTGCTACCCTGGCAACACTGTACTGCAGTGTAGAGAGCTGGAACCCAAGGCAGCTCGTGCGCACTCACGACTGCCTGCGTCCCAATCAGCAGCCTGCCAGAGGTGGAACGCACCCGACAGGCCTCTCCCCGGCAACACTGTACAAGCCTAAGTTGAGCAGGAACCCAAGGCAACATGCCCCTGCACAGATGCATGCCTGCACCAATTTCACCAGACCAATGTGTTCCCCAACGTGACCCTCTGTGGGAGGGTTTAACCCTGAAAAAATGGCACCCTCCTGTACACCGCTCGTATGTAAGCTCCACACAGGGAGAAGAATGGTCCCCAAATCTCCAGCTCCCATGCCAAAGGTGCTCAACTCAGTCTTTCTCCACAGGCTTCCGGGCCCCTGCCCACGGAGCCACTCCCTCCGCCAGGGACTGGGTGAGTGCTCAGCAAGCAAGCAAGTCCAATGCCTGCTCCACAGGAGGGCGACTGGGTCTCTAGTTGCCCTCCAACCCACAGAGTTGAGCAAAGAGGGTCCTTACTGACTTCTATTGCCAGCTATCGTGGAACTCGCATTCCCGGCAGAGGCACTTTGGGCTGGGGAGTCCAGCATGGAGTCGAAGGATCTCTCTCTCTCCCCCAGCAAAGAAGCCTCTGCCACCCTCCTGGTGTTCGCCCTCTCTCCACGGGCCTGCCTCACATCTCCGCCCCTAGTACCAGTCTCAATGTAGCCTCTTCTTTAAATCCTTAGTTTAGAGATTCTGTTCAGCAAGTATTCAGATGAATTCTGAGGTTGACTGTTGTATAAATTATTTGTAATTTTAGTGTGATCTTGGGACGCAATTGGCACAGTGCCCATTTATTCCATCACCTTAGCTCCTAAAATTAATTGGATATTTTAAAATTAAAGTTTATTGGGGTGACAATGGTTAGTCAAGTTACACAGGTTTCAAATGTACAATTATGTAATATATCATCTATATATCACATTGTGTATTCACCACCCAGAGTCAGTTCTTCCTCCATCACCATATATTTGACTCCGTATACCCTCATCTATCACCCCGCAGCCCCTTTACCCTCTGGTAACCACTACACTATTGTCTGTGGCTATGAGTGCTTGTTTCATCATTTGTCTTGTTCCTTTCTTGTTTTCAGTTTTATATACCACATATCAGTGAAATAATATGGTTCTTGACTTTTTCTGTCTGACTTATTTCACTTAGCATTATAATCTCAAGATCCATCCATGTTGTCACAAATAGCACTATTTCATCTTTTCTTATGGCAGAATAGTATTCCATGGTGTATATATGCCACAACTTCTTTATCCAATTATCTATGAAAGGACACTTTGTTTTTTGTACATGTCTTGGCCACTGTAAATAAAGCTACAACGAACATCAGAGCACATATATCTTTACGTATAAATGTTTTCAGAGTTTTTGGGTGGATACCTAGGAGAAGGATTGCTGGGTAATATGGTAATTCTATTCTTTTTTTCTGGTTTTTTTTTTTTTTTTTTTTTTTTTTTTTTTTGAGGAGCCTCCCCACTGCATTCCATAGCAGCTGCACCAATCTGCATTCCCACCAACAGAGTATGAGGGTTCCATTTTTTCCACAGCCTCTACAACCCTTGTTATTATTTGTCTTGTTTGTAATAGCCATTCAAACTGGTGTGAGGTGATAGCTCATAAAATACCTAGGACTAAACATAGCCAAGGACGTGAAAGGCGTATACACTGAAAACTATGAGACGTTTTTAAAACAAATGGAAGAAAACACAAAAAAATGGAAAGACATTCTGTGTGCAGGGATTTGAAGAATCAACATAGTTAAAAAAGACCATATTATCCAAAGCAATACACAAATTTAATGCAATCCCCATCAAAATCCCAATGGCATTTTTAAAAGAAATAGAACAAAAAAATCATCAGATTTTTATGGAACCACAAAAATCGCCAAATAGCCAAAGGAATCCTAAGAAAAAAGAATAAGGCTGGAGGTATCACACTCCCTGACTTCAGCTTGTACTACAGGGCAACAATAATCAAAACAGACACATAGCCCAATGGAATAGAATTGAGAACCCAGAAAATAACCCACATAAATATGAACAGATGATATTCGAAAAAGCCAAAAACATACTGTCACATCCAGCGCAACACGGGCAGTGAGGGTGCGAGAAGGGGCAGCTTTGGGTTAAGTTTTTAAGAAAGAAACAAACAGACTTAAAGTAGTTAAATCTCAGAAGGCCAGGTGTCTCACAGTTTTGAAAGGCAGGAGCCCGGAATAAAGCCGAGGGAGGTTTTATTGATAAGTATACAAGAAAGTAACATTGTTTCTTACACGGTCTGTGAGACTCATACATCATAGCAGAAAAAAATGTTTCTTCCAATCAACCTTTGTCTGTCAATAGCCGAAGCACCAAAGTCCCATGATGTCTTACTTATGGTATGTTCCCTCTCAGGGTTAAGTCTGTCATATTGTAATAGTTCCGTTGAGATAAGTGGAGAGAACTGATCTTTATTATCCTCATGACTTCTCTCACAATCAGGTGAGAGAGGAAAGCGAGAGTCAGCAATGGCTTTTCCCAGGCAGGGGGGAATGGGAGGCAAGGCTCCTTTTTGGATCTTCTAAGACAGCTCATTGGGAGTCCCTACTCGGTTCTGCCTGGCTTGAGTTGTTCCCCCCATGGGAAATCTTACTCATCATTGGCTACAAACCATCTTTTGGGGACCAGACATAAGGTGTAAAACATAGAGGTAAGCAAAGTCCTAAAAAGGCACAGTCTCACAGACTTTTCTTTCCTCAAGGAAAGACAAGGGGGGCAGTCGGCTAGGCTGTTGTGTGACTACAACATACAGTGGAGAAAAGATGCCTCTTTAATAAATGGTGCTGGGAGAATTGGAAAGCCACATGCAGAAGAATGAAACTAGACTGCTATCTGTCACCATGTACCAAAATTAACTCAAAATGGATAAAAGACCTAAACATAAGACCTGAAACAATAAACTGCATAGAAGAAAACATAGGTACTAAACTTAATGCACCTTTCAAAATCCAATCCAATTCTAAATGGACAGAGGACCAGAATAGACATTTAACCAAAGAGGATGTACAGATGACCAAGAGACATATGAAAAGATGCTAAACATCACTGGTCATCAGAGAAATGCAAATAAAAATCACAATGGGATATCACCTCAAACCACTTAGAATGGCTGTCATCAGGAAGACAAATAATAACAAGTTTTGGAGAAGCCGTGGAGAAAAAGGAACCCTCATACACTGTTCGTGGGAATGCAGATTGGTGCAGCCGCTATGGAAGGCAGTGTGTTTGTTTCTCAAAAAAATTAAGAATAGAATTACCATATGACTCAGCAATCCTTCTCCTGGGTATCTACCCCCCAAAAATCTCAAAACATTTATCCATAAAGATATATGTGTTCAGATGTTCACTGCAGCTTTGTTTATGGTGGCCAAGATATGTGAACAACCAACGTGTCCTTTGACAGATGATTGTATAAAGAAGATGTGGTATATATACATAATGGGATACTATTCTGTTATACGAAAAGATGAAATAGTGCCATTTGCAACAACATGGATGGAAGTCGAGATTATTATTCTAAACAAAATAAATCAGAAAAAATTGAGAACCGTATGATTTCACTGCTATGTGGGATACAAAACTGAAAACAACAAAGAAGCAAGACAAATGAAGAAACAAACTCAGAGACACAGACAATAGTTTAGTGGTTACCAGAGGGTAAGGGGGTATGGGTGCAGTAGATGAGAGCAAAAGGGATAAAATATGTGGTAATGGAAGGAGAACTGACTCTGGGTGGTGAACACACAATGTGACATATAGATGATGTATTACAGAATTATACTCTTGGTACCTATGTAACTTTACTAACCATTGTCACCCCAATAAACTTTTATTAAAAAACAAACTTTCTCCTTATTTTGAGGAGGCATGGCTGGGCACCCGGGTTTCCAGAGCTCCCTTGCCATTGTACCTCTAGCTTGGTGGCACTGGCTTCCAGGGAGCTAACAGGTGTGGTAGGTTATTTCTACAAGTTCAGTGCTGTCTCAGTTTCTGCAATGGTGCTGGGCCCAGGACCACGCCAACAAAATGCCCCAAGAACACCATGGCCAGCCACTGACCACCATATTCAGGCCCACCATGCCTCTGCCCGTCTATGGTGTGGTGCTGAACTTGACTTAATACCCTCCAGCAATATTTTCCAGGCAGTCACAGGCCCTCTCCCTGCTTTAATCTGCAGCCTGTGACATGGAGCCAGCAGCCGGCAGTCAAGAAATTTTTGGGTTACGTAGTACCAGTTGTGTGGAAGGTATGGACCCAGGGCATTGCCAAGCAGTGTGCAGGTGTGGATTCTACCAGGCCAATGCAGTCCCAGACTTGGCCCTTTGGGGAAGCACTTAACCCTGTAAAGATGGCACCTCCCTGTAAGCCACCTCCCATAAAGCAGAGACCACATTGAGGCTGGTAGGAGGGGCAGAGACACGAAATGGGTGACCTCAAACCCACAGAGAGAGGTTGAAGTCTGGTAGGGTCTCCTTGGTGGCAGAGGTCCCCACTAAAGAGAGAGGGAAGCTCCACACAGGGTCAACAATGGCTCCCATCCCTCCAGTTCCCATGTCAAAGGCACTCAGTTCAGTCCTTCACCACACATCCCTGGGCATTCTGAGTTGCCACTCCTTCCATCAGAAGCAAGGTGAATGCCTGCTAGTGAGGGAGTCTCTGTGTCAGCTCTACAAGTGGGCGTCTGGGTTTCAAACTGACTTCCATCCCCACCAGGAAGGGTAGACAGAATCCTTACTGATTTTCAGTGTCAGATGCCATGGGAACGCCTCTTCCTGGCACAGGACCCCTGGACTGGGGAGCTGGTGTGGAGCTGGAGGTTCCCTCTCTCTTTAGGGGGGACCTCTGCCACCAAGGACTTCAACCTCTCTCTGTGGGTTTGAGGTCAGCCCATTTCGTGTCTCTGCCCCTCCTACCAGTCTCAATGTGGTCTCTGCTTTATATGCTTAGTTATAGTGGTTCTGTTGAGCTAGTGTTCAGATGACACTTAAGGTTGATTGTTCTATAATATATTCCCAATTTTGGTGTGATCCTGGGATGCAGCAGGCATAGCATTTGCCTAATATGCCATCTTGAACGTCTCTCTCTATGTATCTTTTCATCTTTCCTTTTATTTTTTTTCTTTGACCAGTTGTTTTTTAATAGCATGTTGTTTAATCTCCACATATTTGTGGTTTTTCCTATTTTCTTTTTGCAGTTGATCTCCAAGTTTAAGGCCTTGTGGTCAATATGCTTGGTATGATTTCAATCTGCTTAAATTAGCTGAAGCTAGATTTATGTCCCAACATTTGGTCTCTCCTTGATAATGTTCCATTGAACACTATAAAAGAATAGTCTAGTGTTCTAGAATGAAGTGCTCCGTAAATGTAAGTTATGTTCATTTGGTCTAATGTGTCATTTAAGGCTGGTATTTCCTTAGTGATTTTATGTTTTGATTATCTATCCACAGCTATTAATGGTGTGTTTAGGTCCCCTATTGTAGTTGTATTTTTGTCAGTTTTTTCCTTTATTTCTGTTAGTAGTTGCTTGGTATAATTTGGTCCTACCTAATTGGGGGCATATGTATTGATACATTTTATGTATTCTTGTTTTATTGTCTACTTTATCATTATGAAATGTCCATCTTTGTCTCTTGTTACCTTTTTCATCCTGAAGTCTGTTTGTTTATATATAAGTATGGCTACATACACTTTATTCTGGATACCATTTGCTTGAAGTATTGTTTTCTACCCTTTCACTTTGAGTCTACTTGTCCTTATAGCTGAGATATATGTCTTGGAGGCAGCATATTGTTGGGTTTTGTTTTTGATCCAACCTGCTACTCTGTGCCATTTTATTTATTTTATTTTTTATTTTTTAATTTTTTTCTATTTTTTTTTTAATTTATTGGGGTGACAATTGTTAGCAAAATTACACAGATTTCAGGTGTACAATTCTGTATAACATCATCTATAAATCCCATTGTGTGTTCACCACCTCTTAAGAGTCAGTTCTCCTTCCATCGCCATATATTTGATCCCCCTTACCCTCATCTCCAAACCCCCACCCCACTTACCCTCTGGTAACCACTAAACTATTGTCTGTGTCTATGAGTTTCTGTTTCTCATTTGTTTGTCTTGTTCTTTTGTTATTTTTGGTTTATATACCACATATCAGTGAAATCACATGGTTCTCTGGTTTTTCTGTCTGACTTTTTCGCTCAGCATTACACTCTCAAGATCCATCCATGTTGTCACAAATGTTCCTATATCATCTTTCTTACCGCCGAATAGTATTCCATTGTATATATATACCACAACTTCTTTATCTATTCATCTATTGTAGGACATTTTGGTTGTTTCCATGTCTTGGCCACTGTAAACAAAGCTGCAATGAACATTGGAGCACACGTGTCTTTATCTGTAGATGTTTTCAGATTTTTTGGGTAGATACCCAGGAGAAGGATTGCAGGGACATATGGCAATTCTATTCATAACTTTTTTTTTTTAATTTTATTTTATTAAATTTATTGGGGTGACAATTGTTAGTAAAATTACATAGATTTTAGGTGTACAATTCTGTATTACATCATCTATAAATCCCATTGTGTGTTCATCACCCAGAATCAATTCTCCTTCCATCACCATATATTCGATCCCCCTTACCCTCATCTCCCACCCCCCACCTCCCGCCCCCCTTACCCTCTGGCAACCACTAAACTATTATCTGTGTCTATGAGTTTCTGTTTCTCATTTGTTTGTCTTGTTCTTTTGTTGTTTTTGGTTTATATACCACATATCAGTGCAATCACATGGTTCTCTGCTTTTTCTGTCTGATTTATTTCGCTCAGGATTACTCTCTCAAGATTCATCCATGTTGTCACAAATGTTCCTCTATCATCTTTTCTTACTGCCGAATAGTATTCCATTGTGTATATATACCACAAGTTCTTTATCCATTCATCTATTGGAGGACATTTTGGTTGTTTCCATGTCTTGGCCACTGTAAACGAAGCTGCAATGAACATTGGAGCACACGTGTCTTTATGGATAAATGTTTTCAGATTTTTTGGGTAGATACCCAGGAGAGGGATTGCTGGGTCATATGGCAATTCTATTCGTAATTTTTTGAGGAACCTCCACACTGCCTTCCATAACGGCTGCACCAGTCTGCACTCCCACCAACAGTGTATGAGGGTTCCTTTTCCTCCACAGCCTCTCCAACACTTGTTACTATTTGTCTTGTTGATGATAGCCATTCTGACTGGGGTGAGGTGATATCTCATTGTGGTTTTGATTTGCATTTCTCTGATGATTAGTGATGTTGAGCATTTTTTCATATGTCTATTTGCCATTTGTATGTCCTCTTTGGAGAAATGTCTCTTCAGGTACTCTGCCCATTTTTCAATTGGGTTGTTTGTTTTTTTGTTGTTGAGTTGCGTGAGTTCCCTGTATATTCTGGATATTAGTCCCTTATTGGAGGCACTGTTTGCAAAAATCTTCTCCCATTCAGTTGGTGGCCTCTTTATTTTGTTGATGGTTTCTTTTGCTGTGCAGAAGCTTTTAAATTTCATATAGTCCCTTTCGTTTATTTTAGCTTTTACTTCCGTTGCCTTTGGAGTCACATTCATAAAATGCTCTTTGAACCCAAGGTCCATAAGTTTAGTACCTATGTTTTCTTCTATGCAGTTTATTTTGTCAGGTCTTATGCTTAAGTCTTTGATCCATGTTGAATTAACTTTGGTACATGGTGACAGATAGCAGTCCAGTTTCATTCTTTTGCACGTGGCTATCCAATTCTCCCAGCACTATTTACTGAAGAGGCTGTCTTTCCTCCATTGTAGGTTTTTAGCTTCTTTGTCAAAAATTACCTGTCCATATTTATGTGGTTTTATTCCTGGGTTCTCAATTCTATTCCATTTGTCTATGTGTCTATTTTTTTGCCAATACCGTGTTGTTTTGATTATTGTAGCCCTGTAGTATCAGCCAAAGACAGGAAGTGTGATACCTCCATTATTGTTCTTTTTTCTTAAGATTGCTTTGGCTATTCTGGGTCTTTTGTGGTTCCAAACAAATCTGATGATTTTTTATTCTATTTCTTTAAAATATGCCATTGGGATTTTGATGGCGATTGCATTGAATCTGTATATTGCTTTGGGTAATATGGCCATTTTAACTATGTTGATTCTTCCAATCCATGAGCACGGAATGTCTTTCCATTTCTTTGTGTCTTCTTCAATTTCTTTCAAAAATGTCTTATAGTTTTCAGCATATAGGTCTTTCACATCCTTGGTTAAGTATATTCCTAGGTATTTCATTCTTTTTGCTGCAATTGCAAAAGGAATTGTTTTTTGTATTTCTTTTTCTGAGATTTCATTTTTAGTATATACGAAAGGAATGGACTTTTGTATGTTGATTTTGTAGCCAGCAACGTTACTGTATTCGTTCATTGTTTCTAACAGCTTTTTGGTGGCATCTTTAGGGTTTTCTATATATAGCATCATGTCGTCTGCAAAGAGTGATAATTTAGTTCTTCATTCCCAATTTGGATGCCTTTTATATCTTTCTCTTGCCTAATAGCTCTGGAAAGGATTTCCAACACTATGTTGAAAAGCAGAGGTGATAGGGGACAGCCCTGTCGTGTTCCTGAACATAGAGCAAAGGGCTTCAGTTTTTCACCATTAATTATGAGATTAGCATAGGCCTTCTCATATATGGCCTTTATTATATTAAGGTATTTTCCTTCTATACCTATTTTATTAAATATTTTAATTGTAAATGGATGTTGTATCTTGTCAAATGCCTTTTCTGCATCAATTGATATAATCATATGATTTTTGTCCTTTATTTTGTTTATGTGATGTATCACATTGATGGATTTGCGTATGTTGAACCATCCTTGTGCCCCGGGGATGAACCCCACTTGGTTGTCATGAATAATCTTTTTAATGCATTGTTGTATTCGATTTGCTAGAATTTTATTTAGGAATACTGCATCGGTATTCATCAGAGATATTGGTCTGTAGTTTTCTTTTTTTGTGCTGTCCTTACCAGGTTTTGGTATCAGGGTAATGTTGGCCTCATAAAATGAGTTAGGGAGTACTGTCTCTACTTCAATTTTTTGGAAGAGTTTGAGCAGGATTGGTATTAGATCCTATTTGAAGGTTTGGTACAATTCTCTAGTGAAGCCATCTGGTCCCGGACTTTTGCTTTTGGGAAGGTTTTGGATGACTGATTCAATTTCGTTACTGGTGATCGGTCTGTTTAGATTTTCCAGTTCTTCATGGTTCAGCCTTGGAAGGCTATATGTTTCTAAGAACTTGTCCATTTCTTCTAGTCTATTCAATTTGGTGGCATGTAGTCCTTCATAGTATTCTTGGATGATCCTTTGTATTTCTGTGGTGTCCGTGATAACTTCCCCTCTTTGATTTCTAATTTTGTTCATTAGTGTCTTCTCTCTTTTTATCTTAGTGAGCCTAGCCAAGGGTTTGTCAATTTTGTTAATCTTTTCAAAGAACCAGCTCTTTGTCAAATTAATCTTTCAGATTGTCTTTTTGTTCTCTATTTCATTTAGTTCTGCTCTATTTTTTGTTATTTCCTTTCTTCTGCTGACCTTGGGTTTTACTTGTTCTTCTTGTTCTAGTTCTTTAAGGTGTAACATGAGGTTATTTATTTGGGAGTTTTCTTGTTTCTTGAGATAGGTTTGTAATGAGATAAATTTCCCTCTTAAAACTGCTTTTGCTGCATCCCAAAAATTTTGGTAGGATGTATTTTCATTGTCATTTGTCTCTATGTGTCTTTTGATCTCTCCTCTAATTTCTTCTTTGACCCAGTCATTCTTTAAAATGTGTTGTTTAATCTCCATGTATTTGTGTTTTTTCCCGCTATCTTTTTGCAGTTGATATCCAATTACATAGCCTTCTGATCAGAGAATATGCTTGGTATGATTTCAATCTTCTTAAATTTGCTGAGGATGATTTTATGTCCCAATATATGGTCTATCCTTGAGAATGTTCCGTGTACACTAGAAAAGAATGTATAGTCTGATGTTTTAGGATGAACTGCTCTATAAATGTCAGTTATGTCCATTTCATCTAATGTGTCATTTAGGGCTGCTATTTCATTATTTATTTTCTCTTTGGATGATCTATCCATATCTGTCAATGATGTATTTAAGTCCCCTAGTATAATTGTGTTTTGGTCAATTTCTCCCTTTAGTTCTGTTAGTAGTTGCTTGGTATATTTCGGTACTCCCTGATTGGGGGCATAAATATTGATGACTGTTATGTCTTCTTGTTGTACAGTCCCCTTCACCATTACGAAATGTTCATCTTTGTCTCTTGTTATGTTTTTCACCTTTAAGTCTTTTTCATCTGATATCATTATGGCTACACCTGATTTTCTCTGGGTACCGTTTGCTTGGAGTGTCAATTTCAACCCTTTCACTTTGAGTCTATGTTTGTCCTTGTAGCTGAGATGTGTCTTTTGGAGACAGCATATGGTTGGGGTTAGTTTGTTGATCCAATCTGCTACTCTGTGCCTTTTTATTGGTCACTTCAGTCCTTTTACATTTAGGGTTATTATTGATATGTGAGGATTTCCTGTCATTCTATCTTTAGTTTTCTGGCAAGGCTGTGTCTCCATTGTTTCTTTGCCTTTTTGTTGTTGTCTATTATTTCTGTGTGGTGGTATTCTATGATGTTTCCCTCTGTTTCTCTTTTATTACAGTATACGTTTCAGTGCTGCATTTTATTTGAGTGGTTACCCTTAAGTTTATGTAAAAGAAAGTTTGATATTTAGAGTATTCCATTTTCTTCAGCACGCTTACTTTCTCCATTCCCATATTCCGGTTCAGGCCTTTACTCTCCATCTTTTTGAGTTTTGGTTGCCACAAATTGTCCCTGTTGATAATGGTTGAATGGCCTCCTTTAATATTTCTTGTAGTGCAGGTCATGTATTAGAAAATTCCCTCAGGTTCTGTATGTCTGGAAAGTTCTTTATTCCTCCTTCATATCTAAAGGATATCTTTGCTGGATATATTATTCTTGGCTCATGATTTCTCTCTTTCATTAGTTTGAATATTTGTTTCCATTCCCTCCTGGCTTGTAGAGTTTCTGCTGAAAAATCTGATGATAACCTAATGGGCTTTCCTTTGTAAGTTACCGTCTTCTTTTCCCTGTCTGCCTTGAGGATTCTTTCTTTGTCGTTGATTTTAGACAGCTTCAATACAATGTGCCTTGGAGAAGGCTTGTTGGGATTGAGGTAACTAGGTGTTCTATTTGCTTCTTGGATTCGAGGGTCCAGTTCTGTCCACAAATTTGGGAAGTTCTCATCGACAATTTGTTTGAATATATTCTCTGTTCCCTTCTCTCTTTCTTCTCCTTCTGGTATGCCCATTATTCTTATATTGCTCTTTCTGATGGAGTCAGAAAGTTCTTGTAGAGTTCTTTCATTTCTTTGAAGTCTCAAGTCTCTTTCTTCTTCCATCTGTGTCATTTCCAGGTTTCTATCTTCGATGTCACTGATTCTTTCCTCCATCTGGTCAACTCTACTACCTAAGCTGGTTATTTCGTTCTTAATTTCTTCTATTGAGTTCTTAATCTCCAGAAATTCTATTTGGTTCTTTTTTTAAAATTTCTATCTCTTTCGTAAAATGCTCATGCTGTTCTTTGATTGAGTTTCTGAGTTCATTTAACTGCCTATCTGTGTTTTCTTGTATCTCGTCGAGCTTTTTCAGAACTGCAATCTTGAATTCTCTGTCATTTAAGTCACATATTTCTGTATCTTTAAGTGTCTTTTCTGGAGATTTTTCACTTTCTTTCTGAGCTATCTTGTTTCCTTTGTTATTCATGGCAATTTATGGTTTACTGTTTCTCTCCCTAGACATCTACAGGAGTGGCTTCTGTAACAGGTTGATAGGAAGCGGTCTTTCTTTTGTTTTCCAGCACTTGTTGTTAGAATGTTTTATTTTTTCTTCAACTGCAGCTTATTTTTCTCCTCCCACACAGTATTGCTATGTTTTCTCTGCATTATTCCAGCTTCTCACAGAATGGGGGGTTTCCCTGGGAGACGGGCTTCTCCTCTGTTAATAGTTCATCTAGGTCACAGTGGGTAGTGTCCCGGTAGGTATGCGGAGAGCTTTTGATGTTCCAAAGCTCTTCCAGCTCCAGATTCAGAGCCCGTATGTTTCAGCAGTTCTGTTTACTCCTGCAGGGATCCGCCCAGATAGGTGGGGCCAGGGGCGGGGTTAGTTGTGAGAGGTGGCCCAGAGCAATGGCAGCGACCACCACCACAGCCGGTCCTGCTTTCACAGCTCCCTCCCCTTTGCCGGAACTAGTTGGGCTGCGAATCTGTGTCTGCAGTCCAC
This sequence comes from Rhinolophus sinicus, assembly GCF_057876585.1. Lineage (NCBI taxonomy): Eukaryota > Metazoa > Chordata > Mammalia > Chiroptera > Rhinolophidae > Rhinolophus > Rhinolophus sinicus. The sequence goes on along the minus strand of NC_142518.1, from coordinate 49,860,547 downwards.
AGGTCTCCGAACAGCAAATATTCTGTTCTTTTGATCTGACACTGTTCTATTTCTAGCACCGGGCAGATGAGAGCTGGGCGAGCTCTGGGAGGACAGGGAGGGGCGTCTAGTCTCAGTGCCTAAGGCTTCCGTTCTCTGCTCGGCAGTGCGGGCTTATACCACCATTTTCAGCCTTCTTCCCTCTGTCTTTTCTCCGAGGACTCTGCTGTGAGTGTTGGGTTCAGCCGTGTTATATGCCGCCTCCTCAACCCTGTGGGCCACAAGCGGAGCCCTAGCAGTCCGAGTTCTTCCCTCTCCCGCAGCTGCGGTAGTTCCGGGAAGCAGCGAGCTCGAAGCACTGAGCTAGGTCTGCCTCCTGAGCTGCGCGGCTCCGTCTCCGCGCTTCTCCCTTTCCTCCTCCCCCTGCTCATGCGAATCTCCCACCTGTAGGTGATTTTGGTAGTGGGCCTCTTCGTCTTGCTGTCTGCTGTGCAGGGAGTCCTTTGTGGATTTTTTGTTGTTCGATTCGTTGTAAATTCCAGGGGAGATTTACAGAGGCTCACCTCACGCCGCCATTTTTACTTTGTGCCATTTTATTAGTGAGTTCAGTCTATTTGCATTTAGGGGATTATTGACATATGAGGATTTCCTACAGTCATTTCATCTTTTGTTTCCTGTTACCTCAGTGTCTCCATTGTTTCTTTGGGTTTCGGTGCTGTGTGTTATTTTAGTATAGTGGTGTTCTATGATTTTTTACCTGTGCTTCCTCTTTTTTGATGTCGTGTATCTCAGTTCTGTTTTTTTTGTGTTTTTTTTTTTAATTGCTACCATTAAGTTTATGAGGTAGAACAATTAATTCGTGAACTCATCCTAGAAAAAGTGCTACATACCTCATTGCTGAATATCACTGTGGTCACCTTTGAAGTACTCCCCTTGGTAAGCTATGCACCAACACCAGCACCTAGTCCACCTTCAAGGCAATTTTGGAACTTTTTTTCTGGAATTGCCATCAGACTGTCGTCGTATTACCCTTGATGTCCTGAATGTCATCAAAATGTCTTCCTTTCAATATTTTCTTTATCTTTGGGTAAAGAAAGAAGTCATTGGGGACCAGATGAGGTGAGTAGGGAGGGTGTTCTAATACAGTTATTTGTTTACTGGCTAAAAACTCCCTCACAGACAGAGCCATGTGAGCTGGTGCATTGTCATGATGCAAGAGCCATAAATTGGTGAAAAGTTCAGGTAATTTTCGTCTAACTTTTTCATGCAGCCTTTTCAGCACTTCCAAATAGTAAACTTGGTTAACTGTTTGTCCAGTTGGTATAAATTTGTAATGAATAATCCCTCTGATAATAAAAAAAGTTAGTAACGTTATTGCAACAAGTTCACGGACTTAATTGTCATACCTCATTTGTAAAAGGAAGTTTCATATATACAATAGTCCTTTGTTTTGTAGTCTGCTTCTTATCTCTATTCCTCTTTGCAACTTCAGTCCTTTAACCTCTCCCCTTATATGTTTTTGTTGTCACAAATTATCCTTTTTTATTCTGTGAGTTGATTTCTGGGTTGCAGTAGCAAGTTGTCTTTTTCTTCTCTTCTTCCTTTTTTATGTTTTGATATTCTTTATCCTTTATGTTATCTTTAAGTGTAAAGTGCCTAGTGCTGTGTAGGTGTTGCCATTTCCTGTCTTTCTCTGTTAATAATCTTGCTCATGGTTTTGTATTCTTTTGACTTTTAGTTTCAGGTTGAATAGCCTGCTTCAGTATTTCCTGTAATGCACATCATGTGGTGGAAAATTCTTTCAGCTTCTGTATGTCTGGAAAGTCTTTATTCCTCCTTCATACCTAAAGGATAACTTTACTGGATGTATTATTCTGGGATTGTCCTTTCTCTCTATCAATAGTTTGAATATTTGATTCCATTTCCTCCTGGCTTGTAGAATTTATGCTGAAAAATCTGATAATGGGTTTTCCTTTATACATTAATGACTTCTTTTCCCTAGTTGCATTGATAAATCTTTCTTTGTCATATAATTTTTGATATCTTCAATATAGTGTGCCTTGGAGAAGGCCTGTTGTAATTGAGGTAATTTGTTGTTCTGTTTACTTCTTGGATTTGAGGATCCAGTTCTTCTATAGGTTTGGGAAGTTCTCAACGACTATTTGTTCCCTTCTCCCTCTCTTCTCCTTCTGGTATATCCATTAACCTTATGTTACTCTTTCTGACGGAGTCAGAAAGTTCTTGCAGCATTCTTTCATTTCTTTTAACACTTAAGTCTCTCTCTTTTTCCATCTGTGTCATTTCCAGGTTTCTATCTTCAATATCACGAATTCTTTCCTCCATCTGATCAGCTCTATTTCCTAAGCTGGCTGTTTTATTATTCATTTCTTTTATTGAGTTCTTCATCTCCAGAAATTCTATTTGGTTCATTTTAAAAATTTCAATCTCTTTGGTAAAATATTCATTTTTTTCAATGATTTATTTTTTGAGTTTATTAAACTGCCTTTCTGAGTTTTCTTGCATGTTGTTGAGTTGAGTTTTGTCAGAACTTCAGTCTTGAATTCTCTGTCATTTAAGTTCCATATTTCCATGTATTTAAGTTTATTTTCTGGAGATTTAAAACTTTTCTTTCTGAGCTGCCTTGTTACCTAGACTTTTCATGGCAATTAATGAATTATTATTTCTCTTCCTGAACATCTACAGCACTGGATTTTGCAGCAGATCGAGATAAAGAGGTTTTCTTTTGCTTTCCAGTAGGTGTCACTGCAATGTTTTATTTCCTCTTCTGCTGCAGTGTTTTATTTTCTCTTGTGCTGTTCTGGCTTCTCACAGGATGGGTGGTTTCCCGGGATCTGGGCGTCTTCTCTGTGATCAGGTTGCCTGTGTCTCAGGGCACCCCCGCAGTGGGATTATGTGTTGGGCAGTGGGGTTCGAGCTACTGAGATCCCAGATATTTTGCTCTTTAATCTGACACTGCTACAGTTTCTTCTGGAGCTTGCTTCTAACACTGGGATTGTGGGGGAGATGTGCACTCAGGGAGGGTGGGAGGAGGTGGCCAGTCTCTATGTCTTTGTTTTATGCCTGGCAATGAGTGCTTAAACCACAGTTCTCACCCTTGTGTATTTGGTTTTTGCCCCAAGGTCTCTGCCTCAATTGCTGGATTCAGCCATATTTATATGCTGATCCCTCAGATAGGATTGTGGTCCCAGAAAGTGGTTGCAGCCTGAATCCTTCCCTCTCCTGAGATTGCAGTGAGCTCCAGGCCGCATCCTACAGCCCATGTCTCTGCACTTCCCCCTTCCCTTGCTCACCTGATTCGCCTACCTTCCGATGTTTCAATGTGAGGATCTCTCAGACATACTTGTGTGTTGCATACGATATCCTTTGTTGAATTATAGCTGTTCAATTTTTAGTAACTTACAGGGGAGATGTCAAGGAGTACTCCTCACACCTCCATGCTTCTGACATCACTCCCAAAAGCTCCTCCCTTGTCTTCTAAGCCAGTGATTCGATCTGCTTCATCTAGTCTGCTGTTGATTCCCTCTAATGTATTCTTTAATTATTGTATTGTTCAGTTCTGACAGGTTCTTTGTTATGTTTTTTGTCTCCATTTTTATGTTTCCTATCTCTTTCTTGAAGTTATCCCTGAGATCATTGAGCATCCTAATAACCAGTGTTTAGAGCTCTGCATCTGGTAGCTTCTTTGTCTTCATTTTATTTAGTTCTTTTTCTGGAGGTTTGTTCTGTTCTTTTATTTGGGACACATTTTTTTCCCTCCACATTTTGTCTGCCTCTCTGTGTTTGTTTCTATATATTAAGTATAGCTGCTATCTCTCCCCATCTTAGTAGAGTGGCCTCATGTGTTAGGTGTCCTGTGGTGACCAGTGGCAATGTCTCCCTGGTCACATGAGCCAGGTGCTCCAGGTTTGTCCCTTGTATGTGTTTTATGTGCACTCTTATTGTAATTGAATCTTGGTTACTGTTTGCATGTCACTGGGATAGATTGACCCTCAGGCTCATTGGTTGTGAGGACTGGCCATGACTATGGTGGAGAAAGTGTTGTGCAGGGGTTGATCTTATAGAGCAAGATTTGCTTTAGCAGGGTTCAGGTGCCTGCCTAGTCTGACCTTTGGGTGTGCTGTCCGTGGAGGCAGCCACGTGTTGCTCCATCTCAGTCTGAAGCCAGCCCCTGGATGAAACTTCCTTAAGTCCTCCTGGTAGGGGCCTTCCCACAGGCCAAGTTCAGCTGCAGCCTGTGCCTTGCCAGAGTCCACCTGGTAAAAGCCACGGAACAATCTGAAGATGGCCACCACCTGTGCTCACCTTGGAGGTACCTGGGAGAAGCCAAGATGTGAAACAAGACCTGCTGCTGCTAGTTCTGGTGTTAGGGATGCTTAGCAAGGGGTATGGAGCATGGTGAGGCCAGACAATTGTTCTTTGGGGTTTGTGATCTTTTGGAAAATTTTAGGTAAGTCTGCAGCTTGAGCCAAGACAGGTTGTTTGTACGGGAATGCCAGTGGAAGTGGCTTGGGTGGTTCCACAATTTGGGTGGGATGGAGTCTCAGGGAGTCACTAGGGCAGGGTGAATGGTATTAGCTAGGTTGATGGAGATTCAAAATAGTGCCTATCTTAGTCTGCATTCCGGGAGGGGACAGGCTCGACAAAGGAACATGGGCTCTGCCAGAACCTCTGTCTGGGAGAAAGTGCCCCCCTCTGCAGCCCTTCTGCTAGACATTTCAGTTCCCCCCCTTTGTCTCTGGCACCTTTCTACCTGCTGCCCTAGTGCTGGAGCTTAGAGCAAGTGAGTCTGTGAGTGAGTACATTTGTGCATGGCCCTTTAAGAGGATGCCTGGGACTCCAGCAGCCACCTGTCTCACTTAGCAATAATCTCTGCTGGTGTTAGCAGCCAGAATTTATGGGGAGTTCTCTTCCTAGCACTGGAACCCTGGGCTGAGGAGCCTGATGTGTGTCTGGGACCCTTTACATCTCAGGGGGACCTCCACAACAAAGATATTCTTCCCAATTTTTAAATGCCCTTTGTGGGTGTGGGACCAGTGCATTCCATCTCTATGCCTCTCCTACCAGTCTTGATGTGGTTTCTTCTATATATCCTTAGTTGTAGGACTCATGTTCAGATAGACTTCAGGCAATTCTCAATAACGGGTTTTCTGTAGTTCAGTTGTAATTCTGATGTCGCTATGAGAAGATGCAAAGCACAGCATTTTCCTATTCCACCATGTTGACTGGAAATCCCATCGTTCGGAATCTTTCCTTTAATTCTGAATGATAACCTTGTTGTGGGCAGAGTGTTATTGGTTGTGGGTTTTTTCTTTCTTCACTTTGAATATTTTGTGCCATTCCCTCTGGCTTCCGAATTTTATGATGAAAAATCAGCTTATAGTCTTATAGGTTTTCCCTTGTACTTAGCTAGCTGCTTTTTGTCTTGCTTCTTTTATTTATTTTTATTAAATTTATTGGGGTGACATTTGTTATTAAAATTATAAAGGTTTCAAGTGTAAAATTCTATAATATACCATCGATATATTGCATTATGTGTTTTAAATTCTCTCTTTAGCTTTAATTTTTGGCATTGCAATTATGGAATGTCTTGGTGTCAGCCTTTTTTAATTTCTTTTTTATTTTTTTATTAGTTTCAGGTGCACAAAACGAAGAAATAGTTAGAAGTTTATCATTTATATCCCTCACACTGTGTCAAATCCCCTTCCCCCATCCAAAATCCCTCTGACATAGCACACAGCCATTACATTTCCACTGTCTCTATTTCTAATGCTGTACTCTACTTCTTATAATATATATATATATATATATATATATATATATATATATATATATATATATATATATATATATAAACTTGTTGTTGACATTCATTATTGTTCAGCTTCAGCTTCAGGTGTACAATGCAGTGATCAGGCATCTACATCTTCCCTGAGGTGGTCTCCCTAACAAGACAAGTGTCCATCAGATACCCCACAAAATCTTTGCAACATTATTGCTTATTTTCCCCAAATTAACTTTCGTTAACCCATGGCAATCTTGTGGTTACTGATGCTTTCTAATTCCCTCACCTTCCCCCTTAACCCCACGCCCCCCGCATCTAGCAATGCTCAGTTTTTCCTCTATGTCTCCAAAACTGTTTCTGATTAGTTCATTCACTTATTCTTTTCTTTAGATTCCACATGTAAGTGAGATCATATGGTATTTGTCTTTCTCTGTCTGACTTATTTCACTTAACATAATGTTCTCTTTGTCCATCCATGTTGTTGCAAATGGTAAGATTTCTTTCTTCTTTATGGCTGTGTAATACTCCATTGTATAAACGTACCAGTTTCTTAATCCAGTTGTCTACCGATAGGCATTTCGGTTGTTTCCATGTCTTGGCTATAGTGTATAGTGCTGCAATAAACATAGGAATGCATAAATTTTCTTGAATTAGAGTTTTGGATTTCTCCGGATAGACACCTAGGAGTGGAATTGCTGGATCATAAGGTAGTTCCATTTTCAGATTTTTGAGATACATCCATACTGTTTTCAATAGTGGCTGCACCAACCTGCAATGCCATCAACAGTGCACAAGGGTTCCCTTTTCTCCACATCCCCGCCAGCTTGTTGTTTGTTGATTTATTGATGATAGCCATTCTGACCAGAGTGAGGTGGTATCTCATCGTGGTTTTTATTTGCATTTCTCTGATGGTTAGTGAGGTTGAGCATTTGTTCATATGTTTGTTTGCCATCTGTATGTCATTTTTAAAAAAATGTCTCTTCATGTCCTCTGCCCATTTTTTAATTGGGTTGCTTGTTTTTTTGGAGTTGAGTTGAGTGACTTCTTTTTTTTTAACAATTTGTGATATTAACCCCTTATCAGATATGTCATTGGCAAACATCTTTTCCCATTCAGTAGGATCTCTTTTTGTTTTTTTGATCGTTTCCTTTGCTGTGAAAAAACTTTTTATTTTGATGGGTTCCCACATGTTTATTTTTTTCTCTTACTTCCCTTGCACGAGGAGATATATCAGTAAAAATCTTACTCTGGGTAATGTCTGTGAAGTTTCTTCTTATATGTACTTCTAGGAATTTTATGGTTTCGGATCTTACATTTAAGTCTTTAAGGTATTTTGAATTTATTTTTGTATACGGTGTAAGGACGTGGTCCAGCTTCATTTTTTTGCATGTGTCTGTCCAGGTTTCCCAGCACCATTTATTTAATAGACTGTCTTTACCTCACCGTACATTCTTGCTTCCATTGTCATAGATAAAATGGCCGCATAGGCATGGATTTATTTTTGGGCTCTCTATACTGTTCCATTGATCTATGTGTCTGTTTTTATGCCAATCCCATGCTGGTTTGATTACTGTAGCCTTGTAATATAGTTTGATGTCAGGTATTGTTATACCTCCCACTTTGTTCTTATTTCTCAAGATTGCTGAGGCTATCCGGGGTCTTTTATGGTCCCATATAAATTTTAGGATTATATGTTCTATTTCTGTGAAAAACGTCATTGGTAGTTTGATAGAAATTGCGTTGAATATGTATATTGCCTTAGGCAGTATGGGCATTTTAACTATATTAATTCTTCCTATCCATGAACATGGTATGTGTTTCCATCTATTTGTATCTTCTTTCATTTCTTTCTTCAGTGTCTCATAATTTTCTGAGTACAGATCTTTTACTTCTTTGGTTAAATTTATTCCCAGGTATTTTATAGTCTTTGAAGCAATTGTTAATGGGATTGCTTTTTTAATTTCTCCTTTTGATGTTTTATTATTGGTATATACAAATGCAACTGATTTCTGAATATTAATTTTGTATACTGCTACTTTACTAAATTCATCTATCAGCTCTAAAAGTTTCTTGCTGGAGTCTTTAGGGTTCTCTCTATATAGTATCATATCATTTGCATATAATCACAATTTTACTTCCTCCTTACCGATTTGGATGTCTTTTATTTCTTTTTCTTGTCTGATTGCTGTGGCTAGTACTTCCAGCCCTATGTTGAATAGAAGTAGAGAAAGTGGGCAACCTTCTCTTGTTCCTGATCTTAGCTGGGAATAGTTTTAGTTTTTCCCCATTGAGTATGATGTTAGCTGTGGGTTTACCATATATGGCCTTTATTATGTTGAGATATGATCCCTCTATTCCCACTTTCTTAAGGGTTTCTATCATAAATGGCTGCTGGATGTTATCAAATGCTTTTTCTGCATCTATCGATATGATCATGTGATTTTTACTTTTAATTTTGTTAATGTGGTGTATCACATTAATTGATTTGCGGATGTTGAATCACCCTAGCATTCCAGGGATGAATCCCACTTGATCATGGTGTATGATCTTTTTAATATATTGCTGAATTCTGTTCGTTAATATTTTGTTGAGGATTTTTGCATCTATGTTCATTAGAGATATCGGCCTGTAGTTTTCTTTTTTTGTGGTGTCTTTGTCTGATTTTGGGATCAGGGTGACAGTGGCCTTGTAAAAATGTCTGGGAGCCTTCCCTTCGGCTGGATTTTTTGGAAGAGCTTGAGGAGAATAGGGGATAATCCGTTTTTGAATGTTTTGTAAAATTGAACTGTAAAGCCATCTGGTCCAGTGCTTTTGTTTGTTGGGAGATTGTTGATTACTGATTCAATTTCCCTGGTGGTAATCAGTCTATTCAGGTTTTCTGTTTCTCCTTGAGTTAGCCTTGAAAAGTTGTAGGCTTCTAGAAAATTGTCCATTTCTTCCAGATTGTCAATTTGTTAGCATATAGTTTCTCATAGTAATTTCTTAATTTTTTTTTTTGTAGTTCTGTGTTATCTGCTGTCATTTCTCCTCTTTCATTTCTGATTTTATTAATTTGAGTCCACTCTCTCTTTTTTTAAATGAGTCTGGCTAAAGGTTTGTCGATTTTCTTTATCTTCTCTAAAAACCACCTGTTGGTTTCATTGATCTTTTGTACTGTTTTTCTGGTTTCTATTTCATTTATTTCCACTCTGGTCTTTATTATCTCCTTCCTTGTACTTCTTTTGGGCTTATTTTGCTGTTCTTTTTCCAGATCCCTTAATTGCGAAGATAAACTGTTGATTAGTGATTTTTCTTCTTTCTTTAGGTAGGCCTGCAATGCTATGATTTCCCCTCTTAAGACTGCTTTCACTGTGTCCCATAGAATTTGTGTCGTTGTGTTTTCATTTTCATTTGTCTCGCGCTATCTTTTGATTTCTTCCTTGATCTCATGGTTGACCCATTCATTATTTAGTAACATGTTATTCAGCTTCCATGAATAGGTGTGTCTTCCAGTTTTTTTTGCTGTAGTTCATTTCTAGTTTCATAGCACTTAGATCAGAAAAGACCGTTGGTATGATTTCAATTTTCTTAAATTTATCAAGACTTGTTTTGTGGCCTAACATGTGGTCTATTTTGGAAAATGTTGCATGTGCACTTGAGAAGAACGTGTATTCTGCAGCTTTCGCATAAAATGCTCTGAAAATATCGATTAAATCCAAGTGGTCCAATGTGTCATTTAAGGCCTTTGTTTCCACATTGACTTTCTGTCTGTAATACCTGTCCTTGTTGTCAGAGGTGTGTTGAAGTTCCCTACTATGATAGTGTTACTGTTGATTTCTGTCTTTATGTCAGTCAATATCTGTTTGATATATTTAGGTGCTCCTATGTTGGGTGCATCGTTGTTTACTATGGTTATGTCTTCTTGTCGGATCAATCCCTTTATTATTATATGTTGCCATGTTTGTCTTTTAATATGTTCTTCATTTTAAATTATATTTTGTCAGATATAAGTATTGCAACTCCAGCTTTTTTCTCCTTCCCATTTGCATGAGATATCTTATTCCAACCCTTCACTTTGAGCCTGTGTGTGTCTTTTGATCTGAGGTGAGTCTCTTCTATGCTGCATATACAAAGGTCTTGCTTTCTTATCTAGTCAGCCACCCTATGTCTTTTGATTGGTGCATTTATTCCATTTACATTTAAAGTGATTATTGATAGGTACATAGTTATTGCCATTTTTTAAAATTGTAGTTAGATTGTTTTCATCTTTTTCTGTTTACAGAAGTCTGTGTAATGTTTCCTGCAATGCTGGCTTTGTGGTAACAAATTCCTTTAGCTTATTCTTTTCTGGGAAGGTCTTTATTTCTCCTTCAATTTTAAATGATAGCCTTGCTTGATGAAGCAATTTAGGTTATAGGCCTTCGTTTTTCATCACTATGAGTATCTCCTGCCACTCCCTCCTGGCCTTCAATGTTTCTGTAGAAAAGTCATTTGATAATCTTATGCGAGTTCCCTTGTATGTAACCCTCTGTGTTTCTCTTGCTGCTTTTATGATTCTCTCTTTGTCTTTAACCTTTGCCATTTTAACTATAGTGTGTCTTGGTTTGGACCTGTTTGGGTTTATCCTGGTTGGAACTCTCTGCACTTACTGGGCTTGTATGCTGGTTTTCTTCATCAGGTTAGGGAAGTTTTCGGACATTATTACTTCAAATATGTTCTCAATCCCTTGCTTCCTCTCTTCACCTTCTGGTATTCCTATGATGCACATGTTGATGCGCTTGATATCCCAGAGGTCTCTTAAACCATCTTCATTGTTTTTTATTCTTTTTTCTTTCTGTTGTTCTCTTTGGGTGATCTCTGTTAACTTGTCTTCTAAGTCCCTGATTTGATCCTCTGCTTCATCTAACCTGCTGTTAATTCCTAGAAGTTAGTTCTTTATTTCAGTAATTGTATTCTTTAGTTCTAACTGGTTGTTCATTAGGATTTTTCTATCCTTCCTTATTCCATCACTAAGCTCCTTAAACATTTTTATCATCAGTGTTCTGAACTCTGTCCCTGATAGTTTGGTTACTTCTATTTCATTTCATTCCAATTCTGGAGGGCACTTCTGTTATTTTATTTGGGACATGTTTCTTTGTTTCCCCATTGTGGCTGACTGTGTTTGCATCGATTTATTAGGTAGATACCCTAGGGTTCTTAGTTCTTGCTGGGCTATCTTATGTAGTATATATCCTTTATATTTGACTTGCACCACTTCCTTCTTCTCCTCTGCGTGTGCTCTAAAGGTGTTGTGTATATGTCCTGTTAAATTTAATCTTTAATTGCTTGTAGCTTGTGAATAGGTGGGGTTGACTCCTAGGTTGACTAGTTGTGAGACTTGACTCTGCCCACAGCAGGATGTTCTGCTGCATAAGGTTTGACAACTTAAATGCGGTTTGGCCTCTATGGGCTCTTGTCCCTGTAGAGAATTCATTCTGGGTGTGTCACTTGAAGGTGAAACCCAGTAGTACTCTGGTTTGGTCTGGAGTTGGCCTCTGGGTGTGTTGAATCTTGTGCCTCTTAAGCTGGGCCCTGGTGTAGGACAATTTCAGAACAAAGCAAATCACCAAACACAACAACAACAACAAAGAAAAAGCCAAATATATTCACATGTAAAAACAACCAAAAACCCACACTCAACACAGGCAAAGATATCAAAGTTATAAAAACAAAACAAAACAAAAAAAGCAGTGCCAGTCTTGGCTTAAGCCCACCAAATAATTTCTAGGTTGTCCTGTGCTGTACCAAAGAGTCCTCTGTATATTGTGCAGACAGAGCCGGTCACCTGGTGCCCAGAGTGACCTTGGGAGTGCAGATTTAGATGAGTGGGGCTGAGGGGTCTGGATGGTAGTTTCTACAAAGTCAGTGTAGTTTCTGCTCTTGCTTGCATATATGCGCACTGAGATTAGCATCACCAGCCCTGTGCCCAGTTCTCCTGAGTCTTAGGGCACTTCTTCCGTGTGTGCGTGTGTGTGTGAGAGAGTATGTGGCGGGCGGGAGATTTCTGAGCTGCTGAAAGCCCAGAGATGCGTCTGCCACCTACTGCTGATCCCTGGGAGTGTCTCCGCAGTGTAATTGCCCTGTCCTAGACAAGCCAGAAAAGGTGGGGGCTGGGGATGGAGGGGTCTTCTCTCTTCTAGCACAGCTGTGTCACACTCTTCCCGCAGGCCAGAAAAGGTGGTGGCTGTGGGTGGAGGAGTCTTTTCTCTCCTAGCCCAGCAAAAGTCAGTCTTCTCAGCCTCTTCCCTGGATCAGAGCTGCATGCTGGTCTTCCCAGAACCTGAGCACTATGGCGCCTCTGTAATCTGACACTACTCAGTTCAGGGGTCTGTTTAAGTCTCTAGAAGGGCAGGGGCATAATTGGGAGAGTGGGGGGAGGGGCCCAGGTATGGAATTTGTGTCCATTGTCTGACCTAGGGCCCAGATGGATGTCTCAGCTGAGGTTACTGCCTCAAATACTGGATATGTTGCCCCCTTGGCAGGAGAGATCAACTGTGGGATTCAGGGAAAGAGCCCACCTCCTGGCTTTTGTGTTCTCTCTTCTGTCCTGGGATCCCCTGTGTCTCTGCAGCCGCGGATGTGGCTGCGTCTCCACTCTGCTCCCTTCTCTCTTCCCCTGCTCGCACAATTTGCCCACCTTCAAGTAATCCTTGCACGAGTTTCTTAGGTGTTCTGCATGATGAGCAGAGAGTCCTTTGATGGGTTATAGATGTCTCGTTTGTGATAAGATCCGGAGGACAACTCAGAAAGTCCGCCTTACCTCCTCCATTCCTATGATGTCACCGGTGTCAGCCTTTTTGGGTTTATCTTGTTTGGGACTCTGTGTGCTACCTGGATTTTAATGTCTGTGTCTTTCACTAAGTTAGGCAAATTTTCAACCATTATTTCTCCAAATAATTTTTTGTCCCTTTTGCTCTTTCTTCTGGAATCCCTGATAAAAAATGTCAATAAGTTTGATGTTGTCTCAGAGGTCCCTTAAACTATCCTCATTTTTTAATAAAAATTCTGTCTTTGTTTTTGCTGTACTGATAGGTGATTTCCACTACCTTGTCTTCCAGGTTGCTCATCTGTTCTTCTGCATCATCTAATCTGCTGTTATTTCCTTCTATTGTAATTTTTGTGTCAGTTAATGGAATCTTCAGCTCTGAATATTTTGTGAGGTCTGATAATTAAGTTCATGAGCCTGTTTGGAATGATGTTGCTAACCTTTTTTGATGTCAGAGGGAGTATTCATTATGAATTTGTACCAACTGGACAAGCAGTTACCAAGTTTACTATTTGGAAGTGCTGAAAAGGCTGCATGAAAAAGTTAGATGACGAACTTTTCACCAACAAGTCATGGCTCTTGCATCACAACAATGCACCAGCTCACACAGCACTGTATGTGAGGGAGTTTTTAGCCAGTAAACAAATAACTATATTGGAACATCCTCACTACTCACTTGTTCTGACACTCAATGACTTCTTTCTTTACCCGAAGATAAAGGAAATTTGAAAGGAAGATATTTTGATGATATTCAGGACATCAAGGATAATACAATGACAGATTTGATGGCCATTCCAGAAAAAGAATTCCAAAATTGCTTTGAAGGGTGGACTAGGCACTGGTGTTGGTGCATAGCTTCCCAAGGGGTGTACTTCGAAGGTGACCATAGTGATATTTAGCAATGAGTTATGTAGCACTTTTTCTAGGATGAGTTCATGATCTTAATTGTCAGACCTGTGTATGTGCACGTGGTGTGTGTGTGTGTGTGTGTGTGTGTATTCTGTCTCTTTGTTGGAGTTTATCTACACTTCTTCTTGGTTTACTGAGTATTTTTATAATCAACATTTTGAATTTTTTATCTGTCAGATTCCATGTTTCCATTTCATTATTTTTTTTCTGGGTTTTTGGCCTGTTTTTTATTTTTATTTTTTTGTTAAGAACATATTCCTCTGTACCATCATTTTGCCTGTATCTCTGTTTTTATTTCTATGAATTAAGTGAAATAGTAGCCTCTCCTGGTATTGAAGGAGTGGCTATGTGTCAGGCTTCCCTTTGTGTGTCTACTGTAGATAAGCTGGAGTGGGCACATGACATGAGGGTTCCTGGGGGCAACTCATATCAGGGCTACCCTAGCAGGTAGGTTGAAGTTGGGCCTGGATTGTGTGCAACCTTGGGAAATTCTGGGAGCAAACCTAACCTGAGCTGCCTTGTCAGGTCAACTTGGGCTTTAGTTAGAGTCAGCTCAATTTGTGGGCAGTCCCAGGAGCAAAGCACACTGGGATCTTCCTGTCAGGCTGACTGTAGCTGTAGCTGGAATGGGCTTGGGCAGCAGGGAGTCCTAGGTCCAACATATATTGGTGCCCAGAGCTGTAGCTGAAGCAGGCCCAGTCAGCAGGAAATCCTGGGGGCAAGCTGTACCAAGGCCACATTGGCAGGATGTTTGGAGCTGTAGCTCAAGTGGGCTATGGCAGCAGGGAATGTTGGGGGGGCAAGCTATGATGGGGGACACCTAGTAAGGATGGCTGTAGCTGTAGCTGAAGCAGGCATGGCATGTAGGAAGTCCGGGCAACAAGCTGTACCAAGGCCTGATCTGTAGTAGAAGTGGGGGTGAGCAAAGTTGGGCACTGGGGACAAGTTACACTTTGTCCAGCACTATATCTTAAGTGGGTTTGTGCTGCAGGAAGTCTCAGGAGCAAGTTAGGCTGGAACCTGGAGATGTAGCTAAAGCAGTTTGGGCCATGGGACATCCTGGGGTCAAGCTGTACAGGGGTCACTTTTGCAGAACACCTGAAGCTGCAGCTATAGCAGGTAAAGGCCACCGGAAGTTTTGGGGGCAAGTCACCTGAGGGCTGCCTTGGCATGTTGGTTGAACCTTGTGTTGGAGTAGGCTGGGGCTGCAGAGAGTCCTGGGGACAAGTCAAGAACAATTGCTAGAGTGGATGAAAGTCTCTGGCAGTCCCAGGGAGAAGTCATGTCAGGGCTACCTTGGCAGTCTGCTAGAAGCTGTCATTGAGAAGGTTGTGGGGAGTCCCAAGTGTAAGCTTTGCTGCCCAGGAGCTCTAGCTGTAGCAGGTGTAGTCTGAGGGGTGTCCCAGGGGCAAGCTATGCTGGGGCCACTTTGGCCCCAGCCTTGGTAGGCTGGCTGTAGCTATAGCTGAAGGAGGTATGAGCCATGGAAAATCCTGGGTCAAGCCATGCCAGGGCCAGAAGCTGTGGCTAGAGCTGGTGCAAATTGTGGGGAGTCCTGGGAATAAGCCCCAAGAGCGGATATGGGCCTGAAGCCCGAGCTGCACTGGGATGGCCTTAGACTGTGGCTAGAACACCTTGATTAAGCTCTTCCCTGTACAATCAAGGTGGAGGGGAACAACAAATGGAACATTTTGGTGCCTCTGACACTGGAGAGAATTCCTGTAATTACCCTTCCATTTGGCAGATGCTCTAATATTAGTAAATGGATTTCCTTCCATATTGTCTGGGTGTCATTTAGACCACTGGTTTAATTATTTTTGTTTGTTTTTTTTTTGTTTTGCTGTGCCCCAGGGCAGGTATGTCTGCAAGTGGTCCTACTGTGCTCTCTTCCTATTGCAGGTTGGTGTGTTGGGGGTGGGGTTTCCATGATACCATGTCTCTATCTCTCCTACTCATTTTTGTGTGCTCTCTATCTCCTCTGTTCTCCAGAACTTTTCAGTCAGCCCTCAATTCTTTTTTAGGTGGAATTGCTCTGTCTATAGGTGTACATTTGATGTGTTTATGGGAGGAGGTGAGTTCAGGGTCTTCCTACACTGCCATCCTGGACCTTTCCTCATGATTATGGCAGTTTTAACAATAGTTCTGGCAGGCGAGGAAAGAAACTCACACATTAGAGCTATATTTAGGAGACAAAGTTTCAATTTTTGATAGTAGAGAAGTAGTTCCCTAAATGCGAAAATACAGGAAAACTTAGAGACTTTCTTTTATGGAGTGTGGTGGGCTGGGAGTAAGTTAGATTTCACATGTATTTGCCTTTGTGTTATTTAATGCTTTTGAGGACAATTGTGGAAGGTGAGACATGCAGTAAAATCATTAGCCTGCAAACCAAAACAATCCATAATAGTGACTTATTAGTAGATAGTTCAGCCATTAAGTGCTATGGGAGTTTCAGTAGAGGAATGCTGAGTTCTATTACCCCTTCCATGAGTACATGGATTTGGGCTTCATAGTCATGGTGGTGGAGTAAGTCCATTTTAGAAGTTTCTAGTTCCCATAGATAGAATACAAAAAGAGACAAGAATCCACCTATCTGTGCAGTTAACTCAATACCCCATGCTATCACTTGATGTGTATAATATTGAATGAAAGAGTGAGAATTATAGACTTAGATGTTTTAAACCCAGGAACATTGAGTGAACTCTTGACACTGATCACTCATCCTATAAATTTGCATGTATTTTCTTTCTTTTTTTTTGTCATTTATTTATTTTTATTTTTCATATTGATTTTTTTTTAAATAAAGTTTACTGCGGTGACAATTGTTAGTAAAGTTACATAGATTTCCGGTGTACAATTCTGTATTACATCATCTATAAATTCCATTGTGTGTTCACCACCCAGAGTCAGTTCTCTTTCCATCACCATCTGTTTGATCCCTTTTACCCTCATCTACCACCCCCTTCCCCCTTCCCCTCAGGTAACCACTAAATTATTGTCTATGTCTATGAGTTTTTGTTTCTCATTTGTGTGTCTTGTTCTTTTCTTGTTTTTGGTTTATGTACCACATATCAGTGAAATCATATGGTTCTGTGCTTTTTCTGTCTGACTTATTTCGCTCAGCATTATATACTCAAGAACCATTCATGTTGTAATAAATGGTCTTATTTCATCATTTCTTACCACCAAATAGTATTCCATTGTGTATATATACCAAAACTTCTGTTTTTGTTTGTTTGTTTGTTTGTTTGTTTTTAATTTTTTAAATTTATTGGGGTGACAATTGTTAGTAAAATTACATAGATTTCCGGTGTACAATTCTGTATTACATCATCTATAAATTCCATTGTGTGTTCACCACCCAGAGTCAGTTCTCCTTCCATCACCATATATTTGATCCCCTTTACCATCATCTACCACACCCCTCCCCCCTTACCCTCTGGTAACCACTAAACTATTGTCTGTGTCTATGAGGTTTTGTTTCTCATTTGTTTGTCTTGTTCTTTTTTGCTTTTGGCTTATATACCACATATCAGTGAAATCATATGCTTCTCTGCTTTTACTGTCTGACTTATTTCGCTCAGCACTATATTCTCAAGATCCACCCATGTTGTCACAAATGGTCCTATATCATCTTTACTTACCGCCAAATAGGATTCCATTATGTATATATACCACAACTTCTTTATCCATTCATCTATTGAAGGACATTTTGGTTGTTTCCATGTCTTGGCCACCTTAAACAAAGCTGCAATGAACATTGGACCACACGAGTCTATGTGTATAAATGTTTTCAGATTTTTTGGGTAGATACCCAGGAGAAGGATTGCTGGGTCATATGGTACTTATATTTGTACTTTTTTGAGGAACCTCCACATTGTCTTCCATAACGGCTGCACCAGTCTGCATTCCCACCAACAGTGTATGAGGGTTCCTTTTTCAACACAGGTTCTCCATCACTTGTTACTATTTGTCTTGATGATGACAGCCATTCTAAATGGGATGAGGTGATATCTCATGGTGGTTTTCATTTGCATTTCTCTGATGATTAGGGATGGTGAGCATTTTTTCTTATGTCTATTTGCGATTTGTATGTCCTCTTTGGAGAAATGTCTCTTTAGGCCCTCTGCCCATTTTTCAATTGGGTTGTTTGTGTTTATAGTTGTGGAGATGCATGAGTTACTTGTATATTTTGGATATTAGTCCCTTATCGGAGGCACTGTTTGCAAAAATCTTCTCCCATTCACTTGGTTGCCTCTTTATTTTGTTGATGGTTTCTTTTGCTGTGCAGAAGCTTTTAGGTTTGATATAGTCCCATTCATTTATTATAGCTTTCACTTCCCTTGCTTTTGGAGTCAAATTCATAAAATGTTCTTTGAACCCAAGATCCATAAGTTTAGTACTTATGTTTTCTTCTATGCAGTTTATTGTTTCAGGTCTTATGCTTAAGTCTTTGATCCATTTTGAATTAATTTTGGTACATGCTGACAGATAGAAGTCAACTTTCATTCTTTTTCACATGACTTTCCAATTCTCCCAGCACCATTTACTGAAGAGGCTGTTTTTTCTCCATTGTATGTTTTTTGCTTCTTTGTCGAAAATTGTCTGTCCATTTTATGAGGGGTTATTTCTGGTTTCTCAATTCTATTCCACTGTTCTACGTGTCTGTTTTTTGCCAATATCATGCTGTTTTGATTATTGTTGCCCTGTAGTACAAGATAAAGTCAGGGAGTGTGATTTTCTTAAAATTGTTTTGGCTATTAGGGGTCCTTTGTGGTTCCAAACAAATCTGATGATTTTTTGTTCTATGTCTTTAAAAAATTCCATTGAAATATTGATGGGGCTTGCATTAAATCTGTATATTGCTTTGGGTAATATGGCCATTTTAATTACGTTGATTCTTCCAATCCATGAGCATGGAATATTTTTCCATTTCTTTCTGTCTTCTTCAATTTCTTTTAAAAATGTCTTGTAGTTTTCAGCATATATGTCTTGCATATCCTTGGTTAAGTTTATTCCTAGGTATTTTATTCTTTTTTTTTTTTTAATTAAATTTATTGTGGTGACAATTGTTAGTAAAATTACATAGATTTCAGGTGCACAATTCTGTATTACATCATCTGTAAATCCCATTGTGTATTCACCACCCAGAGTCAGTTCTCCTTCCATCACCATATATTCGATCCCCCTTACCCTCATCTCCCACCCCCCACCCCCCGCCCCCGTTCTTTTTGCTGCAATTGCAAAAGGAATTTTTTTCTTTATTTATTTTTCTGAGATTTCATTGTTAGTATATAGGAATGCAGTGGACTTTTGTACATTGATTTTGTAGCCAGCCACGTTACTGTATTCGTTGATTATTTCTTTTTTTTTCTTTTTTCAAAATTAAATTTATTGGGGTGACAATTGTTAGTAAAATTACATAGATTTCAGGTGTACAATTCTGTACTACATCATCTATAATTCCCATTGTGTGTTCATCACCCAGAGTCAGTTCTCCTTCCATCACCATATATTTGATCCCCCTTACCTTCATCTCCTACCCCCCACCCCCCACCGCCCACCCCCCTTACCCTCTGGTAACGACTAAACTATTGTCTGTGTGTATGAGTTTCTGTTTCTCATTTGTTTGTCGTGTTCTTTTGTTGTTTTTGGTTTATATGCCACATATCAGTGAAATCACATGGTTCTCTGCTTTTTCTGTCTGACTTATTTCGTTCAGCATTACACTCTCAAGATCCATCCATGTTGTCACAAATGTTCCTATATTATCTTTTCTTACTCGTTGATTGTTTCTAATAGCTTTTTGGTGGAGTCTTTAGGGTTTTCAATATATAGCATCATGTCATCTGCAAAGAGTGACAATTTAACTTCTTCATTCCCAATTTGGATGCCTTTTATTTATTTCTCTTTCCTGATTGCTCTGTCGATGAATTCCAACACTATGTTGAAAAGCAGAGGTGATAGGGGACAGCCCTGTCGTGTTCCTGAACGTAGAGTAAAGGGCTTCAGTTCTTCACCGTTAATTATGAAATTAGTTTTGGTCTTGTCATATATGGCCTTTATTATGTTAAGATATTTTCCTTCTATACCTATTTTATTAAGAGTTTTAATCATAAATGGATGTTGTATCTTGTCAAATGCTTTTTTGCATCAATTGATATAATCATATGATCATTGTCCTTTATTTTTGTTTATGTGAGTATCACATTGATGGATTTGCGGATGTTGAACCATCCTTGTGCCCCTGGGATGGACCCCTCTTGGTCATGATGAGTAATCTCTTAATTCATTGTTGCTTTTGATTTGCTAGAATTTTGTTTAGGATTTTTGCGTCTGTATTCATCAGAGATATTTGTCTGTAATTCTCTTTTTTTGTGTTGTCCTTATCAAGTTTTGGTATCACGGTAATGTGGGCCTCATAAAATGAGTAAGGGAGTACTGCCTCTTCATCAATTTTTTGGAAGAATTTTAGCAGGATTGGTATTAGATCCTCTGAATTTTTTGTCGAATTCACTACAGAAGCCATCAGGTCCCAGACTTTTGCTTTTAGGAAGGTTTTGGATGATTCAATTTCATTACTGTTCATCGGTCTGTTTAGATTCCAGTTCTTCATGCTTCAGCCTAGGAAGGCTATATGTTTCTAAGAACTTTTCCATTTCTTCTAGGTTATTGAATTTGGTGTCACATAGTCTTTCATAGTATTCTTAGATGATCCTTTGTATTTCTTTGGCACCCGTGATAACTTCCCCTCTTTCATTTCTGATTTTGTTTATTAGTGTCTTCTCTCTTTTTGTCTTAGTGAGTCTAGCCAAGGGTTTGTCAATTTTGTGAATCTTTTCAAAGAACCAGTTCTTTGTCACATTAATTTTTTCTGTTGTCTTTTTGTTCTCTATTTCATTGAGTTCTGCTCTGATTTTGTCATTTGCTTTCTTCTGCTGACCTTGGGTTTCATTTGTTCTTCTTTTTCTAGTTCTTTAAGGCATAACATGCGGTTACTTATAAGGAATTTTTCTTGTTTCTTGAGATAGGCCTGTAATGATAATAAATTTCCCTCTTAAAAGGGAATGCAGCTATCACTTCATCTCAAAAAATCTCAAAAATTTTGGTAGGATGTATTTTCAATCTCAGTTGTTTCTATGTATCTTTTGATCTCTCCTCTAATTTCTTCTTTGAAGCTATCGCTGCATCCCCAAAATTTTGGTGTGTATCTTTTGATCTCTCCTAATTTCTTCTTTGACCTGGTTGTTCTTTAAATGTATGTTGTTTAATGTCCATGTATTTTTTGTTTTTCCTGCTTTCTTTTTGCAGTTGATATCCAACATCAAAGCCTTGTGTTCAGAGAATATGCTTGGTATGATTTCAATCTTCTTAAATTTGCTGAGGTTAATTTTATGTCCCTGTATATGGTCTATCCTTGAGAATGTTCCATGTACACTAGAAAAAAAATGTATATTCTGATGTTTTAGGATGAACTGCTCTATAAATGTCAGTTATGTCCATTTCATCTAATGTGTCATTTAGGGCTGCTATTTCGTTATTTATTTTCTGTATGGATGATGTATCCATAGCTATCAATGATATATTTAGGTCCCCTAGTATAATTGTGTTTAGGTTGATTTCTACCTTTAATTCTGTTAGTAGTTACTTGGTATATTTTGGTGCTCCCTGTTTGGGGGCATAAATATTGTTGACTGTTATGTCTTTTTGTTGTATTGTCCACTTCACCATTATGAAATGCCCATCTTTGTCTCTTGTTACCTTTTTCACCCTCAAATCTGTTTCATCTGATATCATTATGGCTACACCTGATTTTCTCTGGGTACCATTTGCTTGGAGTGTCAATTTCCACCCCTTCATTTTGAGTCTATGCTTGTCCTTGTAGCTGACATGTATGTCTTGCAGACAGCATATGGTTGGGTTTAGTTTTTTTATGCAATCTGCTTCTCTGTGCCATTTACCTTTAGGGTGATTATTGATATGTGAATATTTCTTTTCATTTTATCTTTAGTTTTCTGGTAAGTCTCTGTCTCTATTGTTTCTTTGCCTTTTTGTTGTTGTGTATTATTTCTGTGTGGTAGTATTCTATCATGTTTCCTTCTGTTTCTTGTTTTATTACAGTATATATTTCAGTTCTGGATTTTTTTTGAGCATTTACCTTTATGTTTTTGTAAAAGAAGGTTTGATATTTAGAGTATTCCATTTTCTTCAGCATGCCTAATTTCTCCATTCCCATATTCCAGTTCAGGCCTTTACCATCCCCCTTTTTATGTTTTGGTTGCCACAAATTGTTCCTGTTGATGGTGGTCAAATAATCTCCTTTAGTATTTCTTGTAGTGCAGGTCGTTTATTAGAAAATCCCCTCAGCTTCTGTATGTCTGGAAAGGTATTTATTCCTCCTTCATATCTAA
This sequence comes from Rhinolophus sinicus, assembly GCF_057876585.1. Classification (NCBI taxonomy): domain Eukaryota; kingdom Metazoa; phylum Chordata; class Mammalia; order Chiroptera; family Rhinolophidae; genus Rhinolophus; species Rhinolophus sinicus. Next base: position 49,838,664 of record NC_142518.1, on the reverse strand, counting down.
ATGATATCTTTGCTGGGTATATTATTCTTGGCTCATAATTCCAGTCTTTCAGTATTTTGAATATTTGGTTCCACTCCCTTCTGGTTTGTAGAGTTTCTGCTGAAAAATCTGATGATAATCTAATGGGTTTTCCTTTGTAGGTTACCGTCTTCTTTTCCCTGGCTGCCTTGAAGATTCTTTCTTTGTTATTGATTTTTGACAGTTTCAATACAATATGCCTTGGAGAAGACCTGTTGATGTTGAGGTAATTAGGTGTTCTATTTGCTCCTTGGATTCGGATCCAGTTCTTTCCACGAGTTTGGGAAATTCTCATCAATATTTGTTTCAATATAGTCTCTGTTCCCTTCTCTCTTTCTTCTCCTCGTATGCCCATTATTTTTATATTGCTCTTTCTGATGGAGTCAGAAAGCTCTTGTCAAGTTCTTTCATTTCTTTTACGTCTCAAGTCTCTTTCTTCTTTCATCTGTGTCATTTCCAGGTTTCTATCTTCGATGTCACTGATTTTTTCCTCCATGTGGTCAACTCTACTACCTAAGCTGTCTATTTCATTCTTTGTTTCTTCTGTTGAGTTCTTAATCTCCAGAAATTCGATTTGGTTCTTTTTTTAAAAATTTTAATGTCTTTCGTGAAATGTTCATCTTCTTCTTTTATTGTGTTGCTGAGTTCATTTAACTGCCTTTCTTGCATCTTGTTGAGTTTTGAGAACTGCAATGTAGAATTCTCTGTCATTTAAGTCGCAGATTTCCATATCTTTAATTTCATTTTCTGGAGACCTTTCATTTTCTTTCTGAGCTGTCTTGTTGCCTTGGTTATTCATGGCAATTAGTTATTTATTATTTCTCTTCCTAGACATCTATAGATGTGGGTTCTGCAACCGGTTTATAGGAAGAGGTCTTTATTTTGTTTTCCAGAATGTGTTTGAAGATATATTATTTTGTCTCCGACTGCAGCCTTTTTTTTGTCTCTCACACTGTAGTGTTATGTTTTCTCTGCACTATTCCAGCTTCTCACACAATGGGGGGATTCCCCGGGAGACGGGTTTCTCCTCTGTTAACAGTTCACCTGGTCATAGGGCACTGTATCACTGTGGGGTTGTGGAGCGCTTTTGAAGTTCCAAAGCTCTTCCTGCACCAGATTCAGAGCCCGTGTGTTTCTGCAGTTCTGTTTACTTCTGCAAGGATCTGCCCAGATATTGGGGATAGGGGTGGGGTCAGTTGTGAGAATTGGCCCAGAGAAATGGCGGTGACCACCACCAGAGCAAGTCATGCTTCCATAGCTCCCTCCCCTTTGCCAGAGCTAGTTGTGTTGCAAGTCCGTGTCTGCAGACCACAGTTCTCAGAACGGCAAATATTCTGTTCTTTTGATCTGACACTGCTACTCTTCTGTTTCTGCACTGGGCAGGACGGAGCGGGGCGATCTCTGGGAGGGTCGGGAGGGGGCGGCTAGTCTCAGTGCCTAAGGCTTCTGCTCTCTTTGGCAGTGAGGCCTTAAACTACCGTTTTCAGCCTTCTTCTCCCAGTCTTTGCTCTGAGGTCCCTACCGTGAGCATTGGTTTCAGCCTTGTTAAATGCTGTCCCCTCAGCCCTATTGGCCATAAATGGAGTCCTAGCAGTCCGAATTCTTCCCTGTCCTGCAGCTGCGGTAGTTCTGGGATGCAGCGACTTTGGAACACTGAGCTAGGTCTGCATCCTGCGCCCATGGAGCTCCAAGTCCGCACTTCTCCCTTCCCTCTTTCCCTGCTTGCGCAATTTGTCCACTTTTCGGTGAATTCAGTAGTGAACCTTTTCGTCTTGCCTTTCTGCTGTGCAGGGAGTCCTTTTGTGGAGTTATAGTTTTTCATTTTGTTGTAAATTCCAGGGGAGATTTCCAGAGGCTCACCTGACGCTGCCATTTTGATGACATGTTGCATTTGTTTTCCCCTAGCAAGTTGCAAGAGAACTGGAGGTGATAATCAAAATGAGGAAATAATACCCAAAGTAGCAGTGTCAGCAAACACTTACCCACAAGTCAATCTTGATTGCCCTCTCTGGGAATTATTGTTAGATGAATGCAATGAAAATCTAAGAATCAACATCCCCAGGCAGCTCTATCTCAATTCCTCCCATTTGGGAATTATCTTTCAGAAAATGTAATATTTTTGGTTAAAAGGAGCCCAGAGAAGGATGATGGCAAAAATAGAAAAGAATGAATTGCTGTTTGCTTTACTATTCTTTGAAATGAAATAATTGTTTGATTATGTATTCTGATGTTTCCAAAGCTCCTTATAAAGTTCTAATCTTCTATATTAAGAAGTAGACAATTTGAAATTAAATAGCTGTATTCATTATTATATATTTCATTGAGGTGAATAATATTGTAAAATAGTAGATTAAATAACCAAGTCACCGTTTGAACTAGTTTTTAATTTAATTAGACTTAAAAATGGCTTTTATATAATTAAAAAATTTGTTACCAACCTGTTAACTCCCTACCCCATTGTAAAGCAGCATAACAGCAACTAACTTTCCTGAATCTCTTCTTAATTATAAAGATATTAGATGTAGAACTTGTCACATGGCTTATTCCTATGGCTCATCAAGGCCAGAATTCTGTTTCTGACAAGGGCATTTGTCTCAGTGTCATTTTATAGGGAAATTTGTGTGGTTTTCCTGCTTTCAACCTAAATTTGAGCTGATCCACAACTATAGTAGTTGATCTACAATGTGTGATAAAAAAACACAGCGAATATTTTATAATAATTATATAATATTTTATAATAGTTTTATTTAATAATTAAATTAGAAAATATTAAACTGAAAGACTCATTGCCATTAACCCCCCCCCCCATACCTTCCCTCCCTTCAAATACACTTATCCTATCATTCTTGCCACTTTCTGAAAAGGTTCTGGAAGTCCTCTTTCATGAGTGTCTTTAGTGGCACTGTCATGGCTGCCTCGAGGTCCTGAATTATTTTGACTGGGGAAGAGCTAAAAGTTGCCCGGTGCCAGATCTGGTGAATAAGGTGGATGAGGACACAATGTAATGTTTTTATTTGACAGAAAATGCTGTATACCAGAAGCCATGTGTGACACAGAGCATTGTCATGATGGAGGATGATTTAGGACACACTTTAAAGCACACCTCTCAACCATCACTCACACCCGACTGACAGCTCCGGACAAGTTGAAACTGGTCACACACTGTTACTAAGGTTTGATATGCTGCTTCCTGTGTTGAAGAGCTCTGCCTTTCTGTTGGATGGTACTCAGCAGCAGCATTCACTGTATGTTTTAATCACAATGGAAAGGCTCCATGTCACACATCGCTGCTGGTCTACAGCAATTTCTGTCAAAGAAAAACGTTAAGATGTGTCCTCATGCACTTTATTCACCAGATCTGGCACCAGGTGGCTTCTGGCTCTTCCCCAAATTCAAAATGACCATAAAAGTTAAATGCTTTGAATCTATTCAGGATATCAAGGCAGACATGACAATGCAACTAAACACACTCATAAAAGAGGACTTCCAGAACTGCTTCAGAAAGTGGCAAGCACCATGGGAAAAGTGTGTTCAAAGCGAGAGGAAGTATTCTGAGGGGTATTAATGGCACTGTCTTTTACTGTAATAATTTTTTAATGTACACGTTCACCTTGTTGTTTAATCACACCTTGTATACACACATTTTGGGCTGAAGTATGTACAGCTTCTTCCCATTCTCTGTCTATCCTACAATTTGGGTGTACCCAGACAAATTTGTCTTCAGAACACACCATAAATATTCCATAGTTCTGAGGAATAGGTTTGTAAATTATTTTATGTTGTTGCACTTGGTTATGGTTCTTCCACTTTGAATAAAATTCCTGAGGACAATAAAATTTCAAAATAAGCATGGCTGGATATTACTTTCAGATAACAATTTGTTCCCTTCTTCCGTCATCATCTTTACCTTTCTCATATTCAATTTCATTGTCTCTGGGGAAGTATGTGACATTGAATTGTCTGTGAGAATTTCTAGTTTTGTTTTTATAATTTAAACCCATATGGAAATGTAAGGGTTGCAGAAATACTTTAGAGTTATTCTTGATACATCCCTTTCTCTCATACCCCAAATCCAATCCATCAGCTATGTCCATTGGCTATATCTTCAAAATACAAGAATCCCACCACTTTCATCTCTTACTCTTCTCCAATCCTGGTTTGAGCCATCATAATCTCCAACCTAGATCACTAAAATAAAAACTTTATTGGTCTATCTCCCATATCAGTAGTTTATTTTCACCACAAAATACAAAGAGTGGTACTTTAAAAGTATAAATTATATTGTTACTGTGTCCTAATCCCCATAGTCTAGGGGTTCTTAACTTCTTTTGTATCGTGAACCCTTTTGATAGTCTGGTGGAACCTCTGAATCCCTTGTCAGAATATTTTAAAATACATAAAATTTGAAAAAGAATGCAGAGTGAACCAATCATTCTGAAATACGTAGCCTAAATACATTTTAAAAACTAATTTATAACATAGTAACATATGGTACTTCTTAATTAATGTATTAAATAACAAGATCTAGGGTCCAGTCTAATGACTAATGTAATTTCCAAATTATGATAAATGTGAATGATATTTTAAGATATCTGCAACAACTATAATACAATATGAAACTGTCTTTGATTTGTACTTGTGACAAAATTAAAGGTAATTTTAATACTGTTGTGACTTGTGGTGCATTCATAATGGAAGGAAATGCAAATTTCAGTTAAGGGTAGTGAAAATAAAGATGTAATTTTTTTTCTGGTCCAGGTTCAGTCCTCCTGAATTCTATCCAAAGATTTTCAAGGTCCAGAACCCCTGCACCAGTGTCCTCCTATCTCACTCAAGGTAAATGCAAAGTCCTTAGGACTTATATAAAGCCATAATGATCAACTCTCCCTCTTCTATTTTCTCTTCCATGGTTCTCTCCTTCATTCACTGTGCTCTTGTCATAGTAGCATCCTTCAATACGCTAGGCATGCGTCAACTTTAGAATGTTTGTACTGGCCATTTCAGGTTGTCTTTTATTATTGAGTCATAATGCCTCTTTATATATTCTGTATATAAGAATCTTATATGATGTATGTTTTAAAAATATTTTCTCTTAGCATAATGTTTTCAAGATCCATCCATGTTTTCATAAATGGCAGTATTTCATCTTTTCTTATGGTCAAGTAGTATTCCATTGTGTGCATGTACCATGTCTTCTTTATCCAATAATCAATTGAAAGACACTTTGGTTGTTTCCCTGTCTTGGATACTGTGAATAATGCTTCAATGAACATTGGGGAACATATATCTTTAAGGATAAATGTTTTCAGATTTTTTGGGGTAGATAAAGAGGGGTCATATGGTAATTTTATTCTTAGTTTTTTGAGAATCCTCCATATTGTTTTCCATAGTGGCTATACCAATTTACATTCCCACAAACAGTGTGTGAGGGTTTCAAAATAAGTTAGACAGAAAATGTCAAGAACCATATGACCTCACTCATATGTGGGATATAAAACTGAAGCAACAAAGGAACAATACAAACAAACAAAGAAACAAAAATCTATAGCCACAGACAACAGTTTAGTCGTTACCAGAGGGTAAGGGGGTGGAAGGGTGGTAAAAGAGGGTAAAAGGGATCAAATGTATGGTGATGGAAGGAGAACTGACTCTGGATGGTGAACACACAATGTGGTATATAGATGATGTATTACAGAATTGTACACCTGAAACCAATGTAACTTTACTAACAATTGTCACCCTAATAAACTTTAATGTAAAAAAAGTTTTTATTAGTTACAGGTGTACATAACAACATAATAGTTAGACATTTATACCCCTCACAGAGTGATAAACTTCCCCAATCTACTACCTTTCTGACATCATATATAGCTGTCACAATACCATTGACTATATTCCCTATGCTGTACTTTACATCCCGTTGACATTCAATATTATTCTAATTTAGCTTCAGGTGTACAGCACAGTGGTCAGGCATCTACAGAGTCTATGAAGTGATCCCTCTGAGAAATCTAGTACCTATCTGTTACCCTTAATAATCTTTACAACATTACTGATTATATTCCCCATACTGTATTTCATATCGCTGTGACTGTATTGTGACTACCAATTTGTACTTTGTAATCCCTTTATCTTCTTTTTCAATGGTTTGTACTCCTCCTGCTCTAGGATTTCAGCTCAGCATTGGCTAAGATGGTTATTTTAGTATCAATTTATTTTTTGCCACTTGTCTAGTAAATATGGTAGTTGTAGAGTGGTTTTATAGCCAGGTAGCAGAGAAAATTATATATAATATCAATATGAATTGTCTCTGTAGATGAGGGCCCAGAAGCATTAAAGGATCCATCTATCAACTGGCAGATGTGGCCTGACCAACCACAGAAACAGCTTGTTTCATGCTTACCAAAGGAAACTAAGAACAATAATAAACTGCATATAAAAAATTCAGAAGTTAATAAAACTAATTTTACGTGTTTTTAATTAATTTCATTTTAATTGGTTCAATAAGCTAATTTTTTTAAATTTAATTTTATTGGGGTGACAATTGTTAGTCAAATTACATAGGTTTCAGGTGTACAATTCTGTATTACATCATCTATATATCACATTGTGCATTTTCCACCCAGAGTCAGTTCTCCTTCCATCACCACATATTTGACCCCTTCTACCCTCATCTACCACCACCTCCCCACTTACGCTCTGGCCACCACTAAACTATTGTCTGTGTCTATGAGTTTTGTTTCTTCATTTTTCTTGTTCATTTGTTGTTTTCAGTTTTATAAACCACATATCAGTGAAATCATATGGTTCTTGACTTTTTCTGTCTGACTGATTTCACTTAGCATTATAATATCAAGATCCATCCATGTTGTCACAAATGGCACTATTTCATTTTTCTTATGGCAGAATAGTATTCCATGGTGTATATATACCACAACTTCTTTATCCAATCATCTATGAAAGGGCACTTATGTTGTTTCCCTGTATTGGCCACTGTAAATAAAGCTGCAATGAACATTGGAGTGCATATATCTTTACGGATAAATGTTTTCAGATTTTTTTGGTAGATACTGAGGAGAGGGATTGCTGGTCATATGGTAATTATATTCTTATTTTTTGAGGAAACTTCACAGTGCTTTCCATAGTAGCTATGGAAGGCTAGTATTTTTAAATGAACTCATTTATTTTAAAACTCATTAATTGGACTCAGAACACTTTGTCTTTTATTGTTTAAAGCAGAGAATGTAGTTTTCCTTCGGAATTTGAAGAATCCCTTTTTGCCAATTGACAAATGCGTTTATTTTTACATATAAGCTCTATTAAATGCAATAGAATCTACCTCCTTCCTCTCTTGCAGTCTCTTTTGTTTGTTATAACTGTATGGAGTTGTTAAAAGTTATCGTATTAGTGTTAAATTAAAAACAGCAGTTTTTCTTGTTGTTTTTTAAGCAATAGCAGTAAAAGAGAAATCTGTGGTAAGCACTGAGGAAAGTAGTTATTATACATGTTCTTTTCACAGGATCTTCCTATGGGACAAATCCTTTATGTTTAAATGTGAGTTTGAAAAGTTCCTTTGAAAACTTCCACAACTATGGAATTTCTGTAAGGCGACGGCATTAAATATTGCTGAAATATCATATAGGATATAACATTATTTGAGTCTAACTTTATAGAAAGTTCTGACATTTAAAGAAACTCAAATTACTAACAAAGCCAGAAATTATATAGATCCTGGAAAAAGTAGCAAAAATAAAAAATGTGGAAATGTGAATGAGAATTTTCAAATTCGTTTTATTTGCATTTTTAAAAATATGTTTCAATACCACATATCAAATAAACCAAAAACAACAAAAAAACAAGACAAACAAATGAGAAACAGAAACTCATAGACACAGACAATAGTTTAGTGGTTGCCAGAGGGTAACGGGGGCGGGGGGTGGGGGGTGGGAGATGAGGGTAAGGGGGATCGAATATATGGTGATGGAAGGAGAACTGACTCTGGGTGATGAACACACAATGGGATTTATAGATGATGTAATACAGAATTGTACACCTGAAATCTATGTAATTTTACTAACAATTGTCACCCCAATAAATTTAATAAAATTAAATTAAAAAAAATATGTTTCTATGCATATATAATTGCTTAGTAAAAAAAGGAAACAAAATAAAAAATCTGTTGCTTATTTAGTGGTAAGAGTGAGCACATGGTTTTGTGTTCCTATTAGGGATCATTCTTAATAAATAACTAAGAAAATGAACCCAGCAAAGAGTTACTACTTAACTGGATACTTTTTTGACTATTGTTTTGTTTTTGTTGAGAAAAGCTCATCCAGTCATTCATTCACTTATTCATTCATTCATTTATTATGCTTTTACAGATTTTCTCCACTAGCAGTACTGCAGAAATGCAGAGATGTAAAAAAAAAAAATGAGCCTTCTCACTATCTATAGTTATAAGTGCTATTTAAAATCCTGATAAAAGGCAGATTTTTTAAAAAATAAAGTTTATTGGGGTGACAATTTTTAGTAAAGTTACATAGATTTCAGGTGTACAATTCAAGCAGATTGTTTTATACATGTAATTTCCTGTGAATTACAGATTCTCCCGTTCTGTCTGCAAAACATATTTTATTTCTAATAAAATATCAATGAAGACTTAAATTTAAAAATAAGTTGACTTTCAGGGAATGACTGAGAATAAGAGCTAAGTCAATTTGACTGACTGTGCCTTTATTTGTATCTGTGGCTAGTTAGGATAACCCAGAAATGTTTTATTCAAAAGGTCAGTTGATTGAAGGGGAAGGTAGGCTGTTTTGATCCTGCCTGGTGATCTGGTAAAAGGAGTCTTTGTTTACAAGATTAGATGACACAATGAAAATGGTTTCTGCAAATCAACTGCTACTGGAGGAAAACAATTCAAAGCACATGTTTTACTTTGGGTGGGCTAAGTGTGTCAGCTTTGTGTGCAATGTAGTATGTCACGATTCTAAGCTATAAAATATGCTTGGAAACATAATCACATGTGAAAAATCATGCCAGATGGGATATGTGTATTTCTCATTTATATTTATAATAAGTAATAACTAAACTTTCCAGAATACTTTGTGTGTTCTGGTCTTATGCTAAGCATTTTACATATGTAATTACAATCTTAATAAACCCTATAAAGCAGGTACCCCTATGTCCTCATTTTATCAATGAGGGGACTGAGGCTAAGAGACATTAAGTAATTTGTCTAAGATTCTAGCCTTTATAAGGGGTGAGACTAGAATTTGAATCAAGTAATCTGACTTTAGAACTCAGGTGCTTAAGCATTTTGCCAGACCAATTAGGGATATTTCAACTATAATACATCTAGAAATCTGCAATTTGTTATTATTATAGATGTAGCTTTAAGGCAGCTATTCCTCATCCAGTTGTTTATGCTTTCAGATCCAACTTTCTAGACTAGTTAACATTTCTGTACCACAGTTCCCTCACATAAAATTGGAAAAATAAATAACTACCTCATAGAGTTGTTTTAATGATTAAATGAAATAATGTTATTTGTGTCAGGTAATATGGTAATTATCAGATAATATGATGTGTGTCATATAAGATGTTAGTGTATTTAATCTTTTTAAGTAATAATAATAATAATAAAAGTACTTGGCTTTTACTTATGGGTTACTATGAATCAGGCATTGAATTAAGCACTTTTTATTGACTATGTTTTATAATCCTCACAAAAAATATGATGAGGCAAGCACTATTCTTTCTATTTTACTGATGAAACCACTGAGTCAGAGTGAAATTAAATATAATTATGAGTATCACACAGCTAGCAAATTGCACAGCCACAATAGAAACCCAGGCAATCTTTTACACTTTTGAGTTAATATAGATCAGGCTTTGCCTTTCTTTTTTATTTTGTGGCATTCACTTCTATCCAATTATGGGGCAAAGCTGACCAGTAACAATGTTCTTACTAACCTCTGTGCAAATACTTCTGTTATTTGTAAGAGCAAAACTTTATTCATTTCTGGAGGGATGTTGAAGGAAAGTAGCCTTCTGAGGAGCAGCCAGAAAGTAGTGTGGGTGGAGCCCAGTGAGCAAGGGAGGGAGTGGTTGGAGGAGAGAGGGAGAATTGATTATAGAGGGACAGGATAGTAACAGGGAGAGTAATTAGGCATCTATTGCCATAATTACTTCTCTTTTATCCCTTTGTATCAATGTTTATATGACTTTTATTCCACTTAGAATTTCTCTCTAATTTAAAGGAATTGATGAAGTTGAAAATATTCAGTAAAACCAATGATTTTGTTTCATGAACACTTACCCATATGATGTGGGAGGTATTTTCATTCAAACGCATAATGGAGCTAGGTGATTATTTTTTTCAGAATCACATGCTTTATTTTTAGTATTAATTATTTCCTAGGATATATCACTTGAACCAGGCAAATGGTTATTAGGTTATACTCCTCTGCAGCCTCCACAACATAACTTCAAAGGGTATGCAAAGCCTCCAAAGAGGTTATTGATGAATAATTGTCCTGGGGTGCTATCTGTAAAGAAGATTTCCATAACATTATACTTTAAAAAAAATAAAATGAAACACTGCTATACTTATTGTCACGGCCTGTGATTTACTCCTTTATCCATCACTTTCTGTGGGGATTTCGGGCAAGATATTTGAGCACTCTGTTTCAGTGTTTTCAAATGTAAAACATATATCTCCAGTTATTTGTTTGCCTTCTAAAAGGACTAAATGAGTCACGGAAAGCTAAGTGCTTACAATAGAGTCTGATAGTATGCATTCAAAAAGTCCTTTTTTATTCAGTATTCTGGTGTTTAGACTTTGCTTAGCATTTTTTCTTTATGAATGACAATTTTTCTTTTTTTTTACTTTTAAGAACTGTTATTGAGGACCTCCTATGTGGTAGACATTTTTATATGTATTGGAGCTAAAGAAAAAGAAAATATGGCACTTGTTCATTAAAAAAAATACCTGCTTAGCTTAAGCGAAATAAGTCAGACAGAAAAAGTCGAGAACCATGTGGCTTCACTGATATGTGGGATATAAAGCTGAAAGCAACAAAGGAACAAGAGAAACAAATAAAGAAACACAAACTCATAGACACAGACAATAGTTCAGTGGTTACTGGAGGGTTAGGGGGAGGGGGCATAGTAGAAGAGGGTAAAGGGGGTCAAATATATGGTGATAGAAGGAGAACTGACTGGGTGGTAAATACACAATGTGATATATAGATGATGTATCAGAATTGTACACTTGAAATGTATGTAATTTTACCAACCATTGTCACCCCAATAAATTTTAACTAAAAAGGAAAACCCCCTGAAAACTGCTTCAAGAACCCAAAAGTGTAAAAAACAACAACAACACAAAAAACAAACAAACAAAAACTCTCCTGGATAATAATGGATATAGAAATGTAAACAACAAATCTTAAAGGTGGTGAAGAGTAGGGATGTATATGTAAGTAATCGTGTTTAAAAATAAACCTGAAATATGAATCCCACTTTAGGTCTGCTGTGTTCTAGATAAGTAAATCGTACCAGAATTTGATTCCTATAGTCACTCAAATTTTCAAAGAAAGGCCATGCTTTGTCAAAAGTTCGTAGAGCTGCCCAATGACAAAGCAGATTCACTTCTTCATAACAGTAAACTGTGTAAGATAATCATTCAGTCCCATCATCATCTTCACAAAATAGTACATCGTCATAGAGTTTTGCACATTTAAAAGAGTATATTGACTTCTTCTATGACTCACAGCTGTGTAACGTCAGCCCAATCACTAATAGGTAATTCCTCAAATGGCTGAAAAAAACCTACCATTCATTTAGAAAAACAGCTCAGGGTATGTCATGACTTCATCTTCCAACATCATTTTTTTCTTTTGAAAAATTTTAATGTGCACTTGGAAGTCTTTTCTGTCAGAAAAAAACACCCATAAATCTTTCTCACTAAACATTTAAAAGAGAATAAAATAGTAAATGACCTGATGCACCTTTTGTTAGGTATCTTTTAGACCTAGGGTACAGGACATTGAGCATTAATACCAATAAGGCTAAGCCAAAAGACAATATGTAAACATATGATGCAGAAACCTGTGAGTGAGTCCCTTTTTCTTTTTTTGCATATATGTAGCTCTCACTTTCCAAAAGTAAGACACCTTATTGATTGAGAATTAGGTAGATTCACTGTGTTATTCTCATCAATTTAGCCATAAAATGTCACAGTATATTTATTTAGAACATAACGTTATGGAACTCTGTGATTGTGAGTACTGTGATTCACAATGAATTTTTCTCCTATTCTTAAAGTATTATGTGTATATTTTTATGCCCAATATACCCTGATTATTAATGGAATATGGGTTTAATTTAATAGATAAGGATGACATTTTATATACTTATCTTTGGCAAAAAACAATTCTTATGTGTTAAAATAAATTCTATAGAGAGTAAAAATTCTGGAATTGTGGAGTGAGGACCTTTATAAATATACTTCTCCATAAAAATTATAAAAAAACTTGTACACCTATAATCTACATAACTTTACTAACAACTGTCACCCCAATAAACTTTAACTGAAAAAACTAACCTACTAAAATTTGTCAAAATCAAATTTTACTGAACTCCTGTGAATAAGCAAATGTCTACAAAAACCTGAGGGGTATTTGTTCAAGAAAAATAAACAGCATGCTAAATCTTGGTAAGAACAGTAAGATTTGTGGTGGTTTAAGTTGGCCTACCCTCATCCTCCTCTTTTCAGTTCCACAGTAGGATTGAAAACCAGCAAACTTGCAACTATGATGGGAAGATCCATCAGCCTTCCAGTCACTGTAGAAAGAAGACTGGGTTTAGAACTCCTGAGAAAGCCCCAAACCCAAATAGTCTTATAACTATTCACACTATCTCCCGGATTCTTAGAAAAGCCTCTATTATCAGAATGTTTTTAATTTTTATCTAACTCAGAGCTAATTCTGCAAGACAAGCTATATCCTCAGGGTGTTTGTTAAAAGCAATCAGTAGCAATTATTTAACATTACAGCTGCCTGAGGTTATGATACATGTTGGGGTTAACAAGTACCTGATAAAAAAAATTAAAAAGAAGGTCTGCAAAACAAAATGTCCTCAGAGGATTTTGAAAAACTCTGACATGTTCCTAGGGTGATAGAAAGCCATGAACAGGTACAGGGGCTATGTGTATTCCCAGGTGAAAATTGATAAGGCCCCAATTTTTCACCTCTTGCTGACAGCACCTGGGCATATAGGAAGTGAAAGTTATGGCACAACTGTAAACTACAGTTGAGTATTGAAGACATGCCCCAACACACACACAAAGTACCTTGGCAAACTGTATGTGTATGTGTGGGTTATTGATTCAAGGCACTTAAAAAAGTATCTGTCTAGTCATTATCTGACCACTAAGCTAATGAAGAAGAGATTTCAGTGGTTATGCACAACAAAGAATACAGACTTCGCAGAGGTTGTCCATGAAAGTCAGCAAACAAGCAAGGAGCAGCAACAACAATAAACAAGAAACAGTAATGATAAGAAGTCTTCGGGGAACTTGTGATTTCCATAGTAGCCACATTATATTGCCACATAATAGTTAAAAATATCAAGTTCTTTAAGAAAAAAAAGGACCATGGAAAGAAACATGAGATTATGGTTCATATGCAGAGAAAAAAAATAGAAACTGTCCCTTTGAAAGCTCAGATTTTGAACTTACTAGACAAAGATTTTAAATCAGCTATTATAATGTGGTCAGAAAACTAAAGGAAACCATGCATATTAAAATAAAAGAATGAATAGGATGATATCACACCAAATAGAAAACATCAATATAGAGACAAAAACAAGAGTCAAAAAAAAATTCCTCAGCTGAAAAGCACAATAACTGTAAGAAAAGAATCACTATATAGCTTCAACAATACATATGAACTGGTAAAGAAAAGAACCACCAGACTTGAAAATAGAGATTACCCTGTTTGAAGTACAAAATGAAAAAAAGAATGGATAAAAGTTAACAAAGCTTCACAACCTATGAAATGGGAATAATATTTGCAAAACACATATCAGATAAAGGATTAATACCCAATATATATCAAATAATTCACACAACTCAATAACATTAAACCAAGCAATCTGATTAAAAAATTGGTATAGGAACTAAATAGATGTTTTCCTAAACAAGACACCCAAATTACCAAAAGGTACATGGAAATGTGTTCAACATCACTATGAAGCAGGAATATGCAAATCAAAAACACACTGAGATATAACCTCATACCAGTTAGAATGGCTATCATCAGGAAGATAAGAGTTGGTGAGACTGCAGAGAAAGGGAACTCTTGTATAATGTTGGTGAGATTACATGTTGGTTCAACTGCTGTGGAAAACAATATGAAGGTTCCTCAAAAAAATTAAAAATAGAACTAACATGTGATTGACTTTCCGTTTCTGGATGTATATCCAAAGGAAATAAAATCAAGATATTGAAGAGATATCTGCACTGCTATGTTCACTCGTGATAGCCAAGATATGAAAACAACCTAAGACTCCCTCAATATTCCACATAATGGAATGTTATGCAGCCATGAGAAAAAGGAAATCCTGCCTTTTGTGACAACATGGATGGACTTGAGGACATTATGCTGTGTGAGATAAGTCAGACAGAGAAAGACAAATATTGTATGCAATCACTTATATGTGGATCTGAAAAAGCAAAATTTATAAAAACAGAGAGTAGAATTGTGCTTAGCAGGGGTTTTGGGGTAGGGAAATTGGGGAGATGTTTAAGTGTGCAAACCTGCAACTAGTAGGAAAATAAGTCCTGGAGGTCTAATGGACAGCATAGAAATTATAGTTAGTCAACAATACTGTATTATAAAATTCAAAGTTGCTAAGAGATAATAATTATGTGATGTGATAAAGGTGTTAGTTAATGCCATGGTAATAATCATGTTGCAATGTATAAATGTATTAAATCAACATGGCATACACCTTAAACTCATATAGTGTTATATGTCTATTAGATTTCAACAAAAATAAATGTGCAAAATTTCATATATTATAGGATACCACAAAGTTTACCAACATATGCGTAATGGTTGTCCCAGAGGGAGAGGGGGATATTTTAAAATGATAAAAGAAGCATTTCAGCAAGAATTTATTTATCAATTATGAATTAGAACAAATATAATAATTAGGATAAATATAAAAATTAGAATTTGTAGCCAAATGAAAATAAAAATACATGTCAAAATTTATGGGATGCAACTGAAGTAATACTTAGTGGAAAATTTGTAGCTTTAAATGCCTACATTCTAATAGGCATTTCTAAAATGCCTATTAGAAAACAGAAAGTTCTCAAATTAATAGTCTTTGATGTCACCTTAATGATGTCAAAAAGAGCAAATAAAACTTGAGGTAAGCAAGGTGATGAAAATAAAGACCAGGATAGAAATTAATAAAATCCAAAACAGCAAAACTATAGAGAAAATAAATAAAATCAAAACTTGGTTCTTTGGAAAGATAACAAAATTGACAAAACATTAAAACAGACTAATCAGGTGAAAAAGACAACATATAGACTGTGAGAATTAGGAATGTATGAGGAGACATTATCACTGACTCCTCAGAAATTAAAATGATCATAAGAAAATACTATGAAATACTTTATACTAACAAATTCGACAAATTAGATGAAATGGACAAGTGCCTATAAAGTCACAAATTACCAAGATTCCCTCAATAGAAACTAGAAAATATAGATAAAAATATAACAGATGAAGCAATTAAATTAGTAACTAAGAATCTTTTCAAAAACATAAGCTTAGACACAGATGTCTTTATTGGTCAATATTATCAACGATTTAAAGAGGAAATAATCACACTACTCAACTAAATTTTCTAAGATATTTTGGAGGATGGCCTATTCCCAGCTCATTCTGTGGGAACAATATCACCCTCATCCCAAATCTAAAGATAGCAGGAGAAGAAAAATACAGACCAATATTTGCAAGTATAGATGCAAAAAACTGACAAAATATTAGCTATCCAAATTCAACAACATGTAGGAAAGATTATATACCATGGTCAAGTGAAATTTGTTGTAGGAATTCAAGGTTGGTTTAACATCCAAAACTTAAAAAAAAACCACACACCACATTAATAGAATAAAGTATTAAAAACTATATATCATTTCAAAAGACTCCGAAGAATCAGTTGACAAAATCCAATACTGATAAAGGGTCTTTACAAACTGGAATAGAAGGGAACTTCCTCAACCTGATAAATATTGTGACCTATTTTCTTGAAAATCTACTCAACCATTCCTAACCAGAGAGAAACAAGTATTTTCATTACTCATGTCTTATTGCTAGTTGGACTCCAATTAAGAAGTTGAAATACAATAAAATTAAAATAACACAATTTTCAAGAAAGAAAGATTAAAGCAGGTTAAAGGGCTATAGTGATAAAGAAACAAAATCAATTTTCATTAGCTTCATATAAGCATTTGTTTTGAATGATGAGGAAGCTACCAAGTTCAGCCAGTAATCAGCACATTTCATCACCTAAAATTGGGGGTTCCTTACCAGGGATCCCCAGACTGGGGAAAAACAAAGCAAAGGTAAGAATAAGAGAAATGATCCTGAAGTTCTCACCTTTACCTCACATTATAGGCTTATGCTTTCAGGACCTATTCATTTATCAGATGCTGTAGGCATAAGACAAGAAGGAAATGACCCTGTTAGGGCATAGCCATGGCAGAACTGTCTGCTAGCTCCTAATTTCTTTACTCCACTTTTCACATGAGTATATTTAGGTTCTGCTAATATTGATATTTTATTGATTGCCTTAGTTTTTTGCCACAAATTTGCATTGTCTTCATATTGTTTACTCGTGGCAAGGATATATTACATAATAAATCTACCTTCTTGAATTTCACTATATGATGTTAGCCTGTGGCAGTTTGAGAAACCTGTTTTCTCATGAGTCCATCATTATGTGATTTAATCCTCAGAAGGTTTTCACCTTACTGACACTGTGGGGGACCCTTTTATATATGTGAACAAATTAGCAAATTATTTCATTTAATTACAAAAAAGATAAGAAGATGATGATATCCTGAAGCATAGAAAAATCATTTTTATACTACTTGGAATCTCATAGATGGACAACCATTCAACTTTGGGAGGAAATCAGGTATTAATGGTTTCATGGTTTAGTTTATATATCTACATAATGACCCTGCGCTTCCATCTTGGACTAAATTTATTCATGTCAGTGGCTGCAACATTGAAATTCTCACTATTTGTTACTCTTTGTATTAAAGGTTTGAAAGGCTCTTGTATACATAGAATAAAGTTAACATATTTTTTTCTTTATTTGCTGTAACATCTTTTATTGGATTAGTTTATCACATTAGTTCTACATGACCAGGAGGGAAAGGAGGCAATAGGATGGATACATGGAATAGTATCGAGATGAGAAAACTCCTCACTTGCTTCAGATAGGGACTGCTGGATTGCCAGGATGACAACTGAAGCTTCGCAGCTTATGGAAGTATTAAGGAAATATGAAAGGCATTTGTATGGGGTCACAGAATCAATGGGAGAGAGGTTAGGAGAGAGATTCTGAGAACCAAAGTGCTTGAATATACTGGAGGGTGGTCAGGGAGAGACTTACACCTCACAGTCCTTGGGTCCTCTTGATGCCCCCACTATAGAAACTCTCCCTCCACTCCTTTATATTCAAGGATAGCCTTAGCCTCATTTCAGTTCAATAATAGGAAGGCTCCTGCTGTACAAGCTGTAGGTTGTCAATTGGGACTTCAGTCAAAGCAGGCTTTGTCCTTGCCTTTCTGGAGTTCATTGTCTAGTGAGGAAAGCATCTCACTTCTAGGCTCTGCCACTTTACCAGATACTCAACATAGAGAAAATCATTTTACTTCTCTGAGCTTCAATTTTCTCATCTGGAAAATGATAATAATAATTACAACAGCAACAACAACAACAATGTTTCCTTCATAGGACTGTTGAGAGCATTTGATAGGATAAAGCTGATTGCAGATGAAGTGAGCTATATAAATGGTGCCTGTTACTAATAGGGATAATGGCAATGATGAAGCACTTAGTGAAATGGCTGTCACATGATAAGTATTCAATAATTAGAATCTGTTATAAGCAATTATTACTGACAGGATTGTAGTTTTTGTGATTCCTGGGAGAACTACTTTGCCATAATGAATACAACCATTAGTTATCCCAGAGGTTTTCCCAATGCTCTTTCTTCCTCATTCCATTGTGAACCATTCTATATCTGGTGACATGGACTTACAGTGATTCTCATAATTTAGTATTGTCAGACTCATCTGAGGAATTTGTAAAAAATATACCTCTTAGTACCATCTTCAAAAATTCTGACTCAATAGTCGTAAAAGTGGCTTCCAAGTGTCTGAATTTTAAACAAATGTCTTAAGTGCCACTAATGCAGGAAGTCTTGTACCACATTTTGAGATAATTTGGCCTAGAAACTCTCCAGATACTTTTTGGGGACACAGTAGTTTTCTATATTGTCTTACCATGTCTATTCCAGCTCTTCCCGAACTAACTGTCATGCCCATGAGAAGAAAACCTGGGAGAGATTTCCATAAACTAACTCAGCATGGGGAAGATGGAATAATAGATACCAAGGGAAGAAAATATTTGAGGGGGGCAGGAACAGACCCTTTCCAATTAAGTCCACGTGACCGCCACTGGCACAGTGGGCCCTCAGGGAGCAACAGTGCTTCTCAGAATCACTGAATTGGAGAAGAGGCCAGGGCACAGCTGGAGATGGGTATTCCATGGAAAGAGCCTTGCAGAGCTTAATGATAAAAAATTTGGGAATGCAAAATCTTGCTAATTCAGTCTAATTGGGGATCTGAATAATTTTTAATTAAACATTTTTAATTAAAAATGATAGAGTATTTGAAAGGCAATTTTATTACGGTCAAGGAGCTACATTAACCTGAACCAAGCTAACAAAGTGTTGCCAAGTACAGGGCCTCTGGGAATTAATGTACTAAATGGAGAATTATTTGTCATCAGGAATTTGTACATAAAAGGTTTGGTATATAAATGGATGCTGCTTAAAAGCTGCTTAAAAACAGGTTGTTCTTTTAAGGGGTATAAATATGTGCCTGGTAATCGTGTTTGCATGATTTTACTAAAGCCCCCTCCCTATTCCTCCATCAGATAGTCCAGCTTTCACTTCTGGTAGAATTTATTCAAATTCATTTGCAAAGCTCCTAAAATCACAATTTCCACATGGGTAATGAACATGTCATCAATTTTGTGAGTAAAATAAAATCTGAAGTGGAGAGGAGCTTAGAGATCATTAAGCCAAAAGTCCTAATTTTACAGATGGAGAAACTGAGGCTCATAGCAAGGATGTAACTTGCCCAAGAACATACAGGGTTGGGGTAGAGTGAGGACTAGATCCCAGATCTCCAACATTCCAGAGCAGCCTGCCTCCTTCTACATGGACCGTGCTGCTTCCTAGTGAATGCCATTTACTAAAACTTACCCTGATTAGTAATGCATGTCTACATTATGATTATTTTGTTAATGCCCTTTGTGTACTGTCCAGATGTGAATTAAAGTGATTCTATACAAAGATAAGATACACAAGGACTCAAGAAGCAGAATTCCAATGGTATTTAAATTTGTAACATAAGATGTGTTTATAGGAGAAAACACTATTAATCAAAAAAAGTAGGCAAAACATAAAGAGAAGCAGAAACTGATGGGGTAGGTAAATGGCAAGAGTTCTAACTGGGCTCTAGACTTCAGCAAAAATGTATCATCAGGGTGTATCTTCACCAACTACTCCCTCTCCCACCATTTGCTTTTTCTGTGTGTTATTCCTTCTTCTGAAATAGTTGAGAAACATTTTCCTAAAGTAAAGAATAAAGGATGGAAATTGATTGTTCTGGCAATGCTAGTTTTTATTTTATTAAATTATTGGGGTGACATTAGTTCACAAAACTCTGTAAGTATCAGATGTACAATTCTATAATGCATCATGTGTATATTGCATTGTGTGTTCACCACCCAAAGTCAAATCTCCTTCTGTCACCATGCCATATATTTGACCCCCTTAAACCTTTTATAACTCCCACTACCTCCCTTTCCCTCTGGTAACAACTACGCTCTTGTCTATGTTTATGAGTTTTTGTGTGTTTGTCTATCTTGCTTGTTTGTTGCTTTCAGTTTTACATCCCACATATGAGTGAAATCATATGGTTTTTTCTCTCTGACATTTCATTTTGCTTGATAGTCTCAAGATCCATTCATGTTGTCGCAAAAGGCAGTCTCTCATTTTTTCTTATGGCAGAATAGTATTGCACTGTATATATGTACAATGTATATGTGTACACATATTTTTATCCAATCATCTATTGTTGTTTCCATGTCTTGGTCATTTTGAATAATGTTGCAATGAACATACGGGTACACATATCTTTACAGATAAATGTTTTCAGGTATTTTTTCGGTAGATACCCAGAAGAGAGATTGTTAGGATATATAGTAATTCTATTTTTAATTTTTTTAGGAACTTCCATACTATATTCCATAGTGTCTATACCAAATTGCATTCCCACCAGCAGTCTATGAAGGTTCCTTTTTCTCCAAAACCTCTCCAACACTTATAATTAAGTGTATTGTTGATAATAACCGTTCTAACATGTGTGGGGTGGTATCTCATTGTGGTTTTGATTTGCATTTCCCTAAGAGCTGGTGAAGTTGAGGATCTTTACATTCATCAGTAGGCCATTTGTATGTCTTCTTGGGAGAAGTGTCTGTTCAGGTCCTCTGCCCATTTCTTATTGGCTTTTTTTTGTTTCTTGTTATAGTCAAATTGCATGAGTTCTTTATATATTTTGGATATTAACCCATTATTGGAGATGTTATTTGCAAGTATCTTTTCCCATTTTGTTGGTTGCCTTTTAATTTTGTTTATGGTTTCTTTTGCTCTGCAGAAGCTTTTTGGTTTGAAATAGTCCTATTCATTTATTTTTGCTTTTAATTTCCTTGCCTTTGATGTCAAATTCATAAAATCCTCTCTAAGACCAAGGTCAATAAGATTAGTACCTATGTTATTTTTATGTATTTTATAGTTTTAGGACTTAAACTTAGGTCTTTGATCCATTTTCAGTTTATTAATTTGTATGGTGACAAATAGAAATCTAGTTTCATTCATTTGCATGTTGCTTCCAATTTTATCAGCACCATTTATTGAAGAAGTTTTCCACTCTCCATTGTATGTTACAAGCTCCTTTGTCAAAAATAAATTGCCAATATGCATCAGTTTATTTATGGGCTCTCAGCTCTGTTTCATTGTCTGTGTGTCTGTTTTTCTGTCAATACCATGCTGTTCTGATTATTATCACTTTGTAGTATAATTTGATGTCAGGGAGTGTGATACCCGTGGCTTTGTTCTTTTGTTCTCAGGATTGCTTTGACTATTCAGGGTCTTTTGTGGTTCATTACAAATCTGATGCTATTTTGTTTTACTTCTTTAAAAAATGCCACTGTGATTGACATCATCAAAATGAGGGCATGAGGTGAGCCTCTGTAAAGCTTCCCTGGAATTTACAACTAATTGAACAACAACAACTTCAAAAAGAACTCCCTGCACAGCAGAAAGGAAAGATGAAGAGGGCCACTACTAAATTAACCTAAAGGTGTGCGAATCGCACGAGCAGGGGAGGAGGGAAGGGAGAAGTGCGGAGACAGAGATGCGGGGGCACAGGACACAGACCTAGTTCAGTGCTCCGAGCTCGCTGCATCCCGGAAATACTGCAACTGTGGGAGAGAAAAGAATTCTGACTGCTAGGGCTCAGCTTATGGCCCACAGGGCTGAGGAGACAGCATATAACATGGCTGAACCCAAAGCTCATGGCAGAGACCTTGGAGAAAAGACTGAGGGAAGAATGCTGAAAACGGTGGTTTAAGCCATCACTGCTCAGCAGAGAATGGAAGCCTTAGGACCTGAGACTAGCCGCCCCCTCCCTACCCTCCCAGAGCTCGCCCCATCCCCACCTGCCTGGTGCTAGAAGTGGAACAGTAGCAGTGTCAGATCAAAAGAACAGAATATTTGCGGTTCTGAGAACTGTGGACTGCAGACACAGATTCGCAGCCCAACTAGTTCTGGTAAAGGGGAGGGAGCTGTGCAAGCAGGACCAGCTGTGGTGGTGGTCGCCGCCATTGCTCTGGGCCACTTCTCACAACTCAACCCACCCCTGGGCCCACCTTTCTGGGTGGATCCCTGCAGGAGTAAATAGAACTGCTGAAATATTAGGGCCCTGAATCTGGTGCAGGAAGAGCGTTGGAACTTCAACAGCTCCCCACATACACACACAGACACTGTGCCCTGTGATCCAGGCAAACTATTAACAGAGGAGAAGCCATTCTGGCAGGAAATCCCCCCATTGTGTGAGAAGCTGGAATAGTGCAGAGAAAACATAGCACTACCGTATGAGAGAGGAAAAAAAAAGGCTGTAGTCAGAGAGAAAATAAAACATTCTACCAACATGTACTGGAAAACAAAAGAAAGACCTCTTCCTATCACCTGTTGTAGAAGCCACTCCTGCAGATGTCTAGGAAGAGAAATAATAAGTCAGTAATTGACATGAATAACCAAGGCAATAAGACAGCTCAGAAAGAAAGTCAAAATTCTCCAGAAAAGGAATTTAAAGATATGGAAATATGTGAACATAAATGACAGAAAATTCAAGACAGCAGTTCTGAAAAAACTCAACGAGATACGAGAAAACACAGAAAGGCAGTTCAATGAACACAGAAACACAATAAAAAAACAACATGAGCATTTTACAAAAAAGATTGAAATTTTAAAAAAGAACAAAATAGAATTACTGGAGATAAAGAACTCAATACTAGAAATTAAGAATGAAATAACCAGCTTAGGTAGTAGAGTTGACCAGATGGAGGAAAGAATCAGTGACATCGAAGATAGAAAAATGGAAACTAAACAGATGGAAGAAGAAAGAGACTTGAAACATAAAAGAATTGAAATAACTCTACAAGAGCTTTCTGACTCCATCAGAAAGAGGAATATAAGAATAATGGGCATACCAGAAGAAGAAAGAGAGAAGGGAACAGAGAATTTATTTAAACAAATTGTTGATGAGAACTTCCCAAACTTGTGGACAGAACTGGATCCTCAAATCCAAGAAGCAAATAGAACACCTTATTACCTCAATCCCAACAGGCCTTCTCCAAGGCACATTGTATTCAAACTGTCTAAAATCAACGACAAAGAAAGAATCCTCAAGGCAGCCAGGGAAAAGAAGATGCTATCCTACAAAGGAAAGCCCATTAGATTATCATCAATTTTTTCAGCAGAAACTCTACAAGCCGGAGTGAGTGGAACCAAATATTCAAACTATTGAAAGAGAGAAATTATGAGCCAAGAATAATATACCCAGCAAAGATATCCTTTAGATATGAAGGAGGAATAAAGACATTTCCAGACATACAGAAGTTGAGGGAATTTTCTAATACACGACATGCACTACAAAAAACACTAATGGAGGCAATTCGACCACCATCAACAGGGCCAATTTGTGGCAACCAAAACATAAAAAGGGGGAGAGTAAAGGCCTGAATCAGAATATGGGAATGGGGAAAGTAAGCGGGCTGAAGAAAATGGAGTACTCTAAATATCAAACTTTCTTTCACATGAAGTTAAGGATAACCATTCAAAAAAAAAATCCACAACTTAAATACATACTGTAATAAAAGAAGAAACAGAGGGAAACATCATAGAAAACCACCACACAGAAATAATAGAAAACAACAAAAAGGCAAAGAAACAATAGAAACACAGCCTTACCTGAAAACTAAAGATAGAATGAAAGGGAATCCTCAAATATTAATAATCACCCTAAATGTAAATGGGCTGAACTCACCAAAAAAAAGGCACAGAGTAGCAGATTAGATAAAAAAAACTAACCCCAACCACATGCTGTCTCCAAGAGACACGTCTCAGCTACAAGGACAAGCATAGACTCAAAGTGAAAGGGTGGAAATTGACACTCCAAACAAATGGCACACAGAGAACATCAGTTGTAGCCATAATGATATCAGATGAAACAGACTTCAGGGTGAAAAAGATAACAAGAGACAAAAATGGACATTTCATAATGGTAAAGGGGACTATACAACAAGAAGACATAACAGTCATCAATATTTATACTCCCAATCAGGGAGCACCGAAATATACGAAGCAAAACTAACAGAACTAAAGGGAGAAATTGACCAAAACACAATCATACGACGGGACTTAAATACATCATTGACAGCTATGGATAGATCATACAAACAGAAAATAAATAACAAAATAGCAGTCCTAAATGACACATTAGATGAAATGGACGTCATTGACATGTATAGAGCAATTCATCATAAAACATCAGACTATACATTCTCTTCTAGTGTACATGGAACATTCTCAAGGATAGACCATATATTGGGACATAAAATCAGCCTCAGCAAATTTAAGAGGATTGAAATCATACCCAGCATATTCTCTGACCACAAGGCTTTGAAATTGGATATCAACTGCAAAAAGAAAGCAGGAAAAAACCACAAATACATGGAGATTAAACAACATACTATTAAAGAACGACTGGGTCAAAGAAGAATTTAGAGGAAAGATCAAAAGATACATAGAAACAAATGACAATGAAAATACATCTTACCAAAATTTTGGGGATGCAGTGAAAGCAGTTTTAAGAGGGAAATTTATATCACTACAGGGCTATCTCAAGAAACAAGAAAAATCCCAAATAAGTAACCTCATGTTACTTCTTAAAGAACTAGAAAAAGAAGAACAAGTGAAACTCAACGTCAGCAGAAGAAAGGAAATAACAAAATCAGAGCAGAACGAAATGAAACAGAGAACAGAAAGACAATGGAAAAAACTTAATGTGAAAAAGAGGTAGTTCTTTGAAAACATTAACAAAATTGATGAACCCTTGGCTAGAGTCACTAAGATAAAAAGACAGAAGACACTGATTAACAAAATCAGAAATGAAAAAGGGGAAGTTATCACGGACACCACAGAAATACAAAGGATCATCCAAGAATAATATGAAGGACTATATGCCACCAAATTCAACAACCTGGAAGAAATGGACAAGTTATTAGAAACATACAGCCTTCCAAGGCTGAACCATGAAAAACTGGAAAATCTAAACAGACCGATCACCAGTAATGAAATTGAATCAGTCATCCAAAACCTTCGCAAAAGCAAAAGTCCGGGACCAGATGGCTTCACTAGTGAATTCTACCAAACCTTCAAAGAGGATCTAATACCAATCCTGCACAAACTCTTCAAAAAATTGAAGAAGAGACAGTACTCCCTAACTCATTTTATGAGGCCAACATTACCCTGATACTAAAACCTGATAAGGACAGCACAAGAAAAGAAAACTACAGACCAATACCTCAGATGAATACCGATGCAAAAATCCCAAATAAAATTCTAGCAAATCGCATACAGCAATGCATTAAGACCAAGTGGGGTTCATCCCCGGGGCACAAGGATGGTTCAACATACGCAAATCCATCAATGTGATACATCACATAAACAAAATAAAGGACAAAAATCATATGATTATATCAATTGATGCAGAAAAAGCATTTGACAAGATACAACATCCATTTATGATTAAAACACTTAATAAAATAGGTATAGAAGGAAAATAACTTAACATAATACAGGCCATATATGAGAAGCCCTCTGCTAATCTCATAAATAATGGAGAAAAACTGAAGCCCTTTGCTCTACGTTCAGGAACACGACAGGGATGTCCCCTATCACATCCGCTTTTCAACATAGTGTTGGAAGCCCTTGCCAGAGCAATCAGGCAAGAGAAAGAAATAAAAGGCATCCAAATTGGGAATGAAGAAGTTAAATTATCACTCTTTGCAGATGACATGATGCTATATATAGAAAACCCTAAAGACTCCACCAAAAAGCTCTTAGAAACAATCAACGAATACAGTAAAGTTGCTGGCTACAAAATCAACGCACAAAAGTCCATTGCCTTCCTATATACTAACAATGAAATCTCAGAAAAATAAATACAAAAAACAATTCCTTTTGCAATTGCAGCAAAAAGAATAAAATACCTAGGAATAAACTTAACCAAGGATGTGAAAAACCTATATGCTGAAAACTATAAGACATTTTTGAAAGAAATTGAAGAAGACACAAAGAAATGGAGAGACATTCCGTGCTCATGGATTGGAAGAATCAACATAGTTAAAATGGCCATATTACCCAAAGCAATATACAGATTCAATGCAATCCCCATCAAAATCCCAATGGCATATTTTAAAGACACAGAACAAAAAATCATCAGATTTGTTTGGAACCACAAAAGACCCCGAATAGTGAAAGCAGTCTTAAGAAAAAGAACAATAATGGAGGTATCACACTTCCTGACTTTGGCTTGTACTACAGGGCCATAATAATCAAAACAGCATGGTTTTGGCAGAAAAACAGACACATAGACCAATGGAATAGAATTGAGAACCCAGAAATAAAACCACACAAATATGGACAGATAATTTTTGACAAGGAAGCTAAAAACACACAATGGAGCAAAGACAGCCTCTTCAATAAATGGTGCTGGGAGAATTGGATAGTCACGTGCAAAAGAATGAAACTGGACTGCTATTTGTCACCATATACCAAAGTTAATTCAAAATGGATCAAAGACTTAAGTATAAGACCTGACACAATAAACTGCATAGAAGAAAACATAGGTACTAAACTTATGGACCTTGGGTTCAAAGAGCATTTTATGAACTTGACTCCAAAGACAATGGAAGTAAAAGCTAAAATAAACGAATGGGACTATATGAAACTTAAAAGCTTCTGCACAGCAAAATAAACCATTGACAAAATAAAGAGGCCACCAACTGAATGGGAGAAGATTTTTGCAAACAGTGCCTCTGATAAGGGGCTAGTATCCAGAATAAACAAGGAACTCAAGCAATCCAACAACAAAAAAACAAACAACTCAATTGAAAAATGGGTAGAGGACTTGAAGAGACATTTCTCCAAAGAGTACATACAAATGGCAAATAGACATATGAAAAAATGCTCAACATCACTAATCATCAGAGAAATGTAAATCAAAACCACAATGAGATATCACCTCACCCCAGTCAGAATGGCTATCATCAACAAGACAAATAGTAACAAATGTTGGAGAGGCTGTGGAGAAAAAGGAACCCTCATACACTGTTGTTGGGAATGCAGACTGGTGCAGCCGTTATGGAAAGCAGTGTGGAGGTTCCTCAAAAAATTACGAATAGAATTGCCATATGTCCCAGCAATCCCTCTCCTGGGTATCTACCCAAAAAATCTGAAAACATTTATAAATAAAGACACGTGTGCTCCAATGTTCATTGCAGCTTTGTTTACAGTGACCAAGACATGGAAACAAACCAAAATGTCCTTCGATAGATGAATGGATAAAGAAGTTGTGGTACATACACACAATGGAGAACTATTCAGCGGTAAGAAAAGATGATATAGGAACATTTGTGACAACATGGATGGATCTTGAGAGAGTAATGCTGAGCAAAATAAGTCAGACAGAAAAAGCAGAGAACCATGTGATTTCACTGATATGTGGTATATAAACCAAAACCAACAAAAGAACAAGACAAACAAATGAGAAACAGAAACTGATAGACACAGATAATAGTTTAGTGGTTGCCAGAGGGTAAGGGGGGTGGGGGGTGGGGGGTGCGAGATGAGGGTAAGGGGGATCGAATATATGGTGATGGAAGGAGAACTGACTCTGGGTGATGAACACACAATGGGATTTATAGATGATGTAATACAGAATTGTACACCTGAAGTCTATGTAATTTTACTAACAATTGTCACCCCAATAAATTTAATAAAATAAAATATTAAAAAATGCCATTGGGATTTTGAAGGGGACTGCATTAAATCTGTATGTTGCTTTGGGTAATATGGCCATTTTAAGTATTTTGATTCTTCCAATCCATGAGCACAGAATGTCTTTCCATTTCTTTTGTCTTCTTTAATTTCTTTCAAAAATGTCTTATAGTTTTTAGCATATAGGTCTTTCACATCCTTGGTTAAGTTTATTCCTAGGTATTTTATACTGTTTGCTGCAATTTCAAAAGGAATTGTTTTTTGTATTTCTTTTTCTGAGATTTCATTGTTAGTATATAGGAATGCAATGGAGTTTTGTACATTGATTTTGTAGCCGGCAAATTTACTGTATTCATTGATTGTTTCTAATAGCTTTTTGGTGGAGTCTTTAGGGTTTTCTATATATAACATCATGTCATCTGCAAAGAGTGATAACTTAACTTCTTTAGTCCCAATTTGGATGCCTTTTGTTTCTTCTCTTGCCTGATTGTTCTGGCAAGGACTTCCAACACTATGTTGAAAAGCGGATGTGATAGGGGACATCCCTGTCGTGTTCCTGAACGTAGAGCAAAGGGCTTCAGTTTTTCACCATTAAGTATGAGATTAGCAGAGGGCTTGTCATATATGGCCTTTATTATGTTAAGGTATTTTCCTTCTATACCTATTTTATTAAGTATTTTAATCATAAATGGATGTTGTATCTTGTCAAATACTTTTTCTGCATCAATTGATATATGATTTTTTTCCTTTATTTTGTTTATGTGATGTATCACATTGATGGATTTGTGGATGTTGAACCATCCTTGTGCCCCGGGGATGAACCCCATTTGTTCGTGATGAATAATCTTTTCAATGCATTGTTGTATTCGATTTACTAGAATTTTGTTTAGGATTTTTGCATTGGTATTCATCAGAGATATTGGTCTGTAGTTTTCTTTTTTTGTGCTGTACTTACCAGGTTTTGGTATCAGGGTAATGTTGGCCTCATAAAATGAGTTAGGGAGTACTGTCTCTTCTTCAATATTTTGGAGGAGTTTGTGCAGGATTGGTATTAGATCCTCTTTGAAGGTTTGGTAGAATTCACTAGTGAAGCCATCTGGTCCCTGACTTTTGCTTTTCGGAAGGTTTTGGATGACCAATTCAATTTTGGTACTGGTGATAGGTCTTTTTAGATTTTCCAGTTCTTCATGGTTCAGCTTTGGAAGTTTATATGTTTCCAAGAACTTGTCCATTTCTTCTAGGTTATTGAATTTGGTGGCATAGAGTCCTTTATCGTATTCTTTGGTGATCCTTTGTATTTCTGTGGTGTCCGTGATAACTTCCCCTTTTTCATTTCTGATTTTTGTAATTAGTGTCTTCTCTCTGTTTATCTTACTGAGTCAAGCCAAGAGTTTGTCAATTATGTTAATCTTTTCAAGGAACCAGGTCTTTGTCACATTACTTTTTTCTATTGTCTTTTTGTTCTCTATTTCATTTAATTCTGGTCTGATTTTTGTTATTTCTTTTCTTCTGCTGTCCTTGTGTTTTGCTTGTTCTTTTTCTTGTTCTTTAAGGTGTAACATGAGGTTACTTATTTGGGATTTTTCTTGTTCCTTGATATAGTCCTGTAATGATATAAATTTCCCTCTAAAACTGATTTCGCTGCATCCCAAAAAATTTTGTAGGATGTATTTTCATTATCATTTGTTTCTATAAAGCTTTTGATCTCTCCTCTATCTACTTCTATGACCCAATCGTTCTTTAAAAGTATGTTGTTTAATCTCCATGTATTTGTGTTTTTTCCCGCTTTCTTTTTGCAGTTGATATCCAATTTCAAAGCCTTGTGATCAGAGAATATGCTTGGTATGATTTCAATCTTCTTAAATTTGCTGACACTGATTTTATGTCCCAATAGATGGTCTATCCTTGAGAATGTTCCAAGTACACTAGAAAAGAATGTATAGTCTGACGTTTTAGGATGTAGTGCTCTATAAATGTCAACTATGTACATTTCATCTAATGTGTCAGTTAGGGCTGCTATTTAGTTATTTATTTTCTGTTTGGATGATCTAGCTGTCATGATGTATTTAAGTCCCCTAGTATAATTGTGTTTTGGTCAATTTCTCCCTTTTGTTCTGCTAGCAGTTGCTTGGTATATTTTGGTGCTCCCTGATTGGGGGCATATATATTGATGACTGTTATGTCTTCTTGTTGTACAGTCCCCTTCACCATTATGAAATGTCCATTTTCTCTCTTGTTATCTTTTTCACCTTGAAGTCTGTTTCATCTGATATCACTATGGCTACACCTGATTTTCTCTGGGTACCATTTGTTTGGAGTGTCAATTTCCACCCTTTCACTTTGAGTCTATGCTTGTCCTTGTAGCTGCGATGTGTCTATTGGAGACAGCATATGGTTGGGTTTAGTTTTTTGATCCAATCTGCTAATGTGTGCCTTTTTATTGGTGAGTTCAGTACATTTACATTTAGGGTGATTATCGATATGTGAGGATTTCCTGTCATTCTATCTTTAATTTTCGTTTAAGGCTGTGTCTCCATTGTTTCTTTGCCGTTTTGTTGTTGTCTATTATTTCTGTGTGGTGGTATTGTATGATTTTTGCCTCTGTTTCTTCTTTCATTACAGTATGTATTTCAATTCTGGATTTTTTTGAGTGGTTACCCTTACGTTTTATGTGAAAGAAAGTTTGATATTTAGAGTATTCCATTTTCTTCAGCACACTTACTTTCTCCATTCCCGTATTCCGGTTCAGGCCTTTACTCTCCCCCTTTTTGAGTTTTGGTTGCCACAAATTGTCCCTGTTGATGGTGGTCGAATAGCCTCCTTTAGTATTTCTTGTAGTGCAGGTCGTGTATTAGAAAATTCCCTCAGCTTCTGTATGTCTGGAAGTTCTTTATTCCTCCTTCATATCTAAAGGATATCTTTGCTGGATATATTATTCTTGGCTCATGATTTCCCTCTTTCAATAGTTTGAATATTTGGTTCCACTCCCTCCTAGCTTTTAGAGTTTCTGCTGAACAATCTAATGATAATCTAATGGGCTTTCCTTTGTAGGTTACCGTCTTCTTTTCCCTGGCTGCCTTTTGGATTCTTTCTTTTTCGTTGATTTTAGACAGCTTCAATACAATGTGCCTTGGAGAAAGTCTGTTGGGATTGAGGAAATTAGGTGTTCTATTTTCTTCTTGGATTCGAGGGTCCAGTTCTGTCCACAAGTTTGGGAAGTTCTCATCGACAATTTGTTTGAATATATTCTCTGTTCCCTTCTCTCTTTCTTCTCTTCCTGGTATGCCCATTATTCTTATATTACTCTTTCTGATTGAGTCAGAAAGTTCTTGTAGAGTTCTTTCATTTGTTTTAAGTCTCAAGTCTCTTTCTTTTTCCATCTGTTTAGTTTTCAGGTTTCTATCTTTGATGTCACTGATTCTTTCCTCAATCTGGTCAATTCTACTACCTAAGCTGGTTATTTCATTCTTAATTTCTTCTATTGAGTTCTTAATCTCCAGAAAATCTACTTGGTTCGTTTTTAAAATTTCAATCTCTTTCCTAAAATGATCATGCTGTTCTTTGATTATATTTCTGAGTTCATTTAACTGCCCATCTGTGTTTTCTTGTATCTCATTGAGTTTTTTCAGAACTGCAATCTTGAATTCTCTGTCATTTAAATCACATATTTCTGTATCTTTAAGTGTCTTTTCTGGAGATTTTTCACTTTCTTTCTGAGCTATCTTGTTGCCTTGGTTATTCATGGCAATTACTGGTTTACTATTTCTCTTCCTGGACATCTACAGGAGTGGCTTCTACAACAGGTTGATAGGAAGCGGTCTTTCTTTTGTTTTCCAGTACTTGTTGGTAGAATGTTTTACTTTTTCTCGTACTGTAGCTTATTTTTCTTCTCCCACACGGTAGTGCTATGTTTTCTCTGCACTATTCCAGCTTCTCACACAGTGGGGGGATTCCCTGGGAGACTAGCTTCTCCTCTGTTAATAGTTCGTCTAGAGCACAGGGCGCAGTGTCCCTGTGGGTATGCGGAGAGCTTTTGATGTTCCAAAGCTCTCCCAGCTCCAGATTCAGAACCCGTATGTTTCAGCCGTTCTGTGTACTCCTGCAGGGATCCGCCCAGATTGGGGGGATCAGTGGCGGGGTGAATTGTGAGAGGTGGCCCAGAGCAATGGCAGCGACCACCACCACAGCCGGTCCTGCTTCCACTGCTCCCTCCCCTTTGCTGGAAATAGTTGGGCTGCGAATCTGTGTCTGCGGTCCACAGTTCTCAGAACAGCAAATATTTTGTTGTTTTGATGTGAAACTGCTACAGTTCCGCTTCTAGCACCAGGCAGGTGGGGGCGGGGCGAGCTCTGGGAGGGTAGGCAAAGGGCGGCTAGTCTCCGTGCCTAAGGCTTCCATTCTCTGCTCGGCAGTGAGGGCTTAAACCACTCTTTTCAGCCTTCTTCCCTCAGTGTTTTCTCCGAGGTCTCTGCCGTGAGCGTTGGGTTCAGCCATGTTATATGCTGTCCCCGCAGCCCTGTGGTCCATAAGCGGAGCCCAGCAGTCCAAGTTCTTCCCTCTCCTGCAGCTGCAGTAGTTCTGGGAAGCAGCGAGATCGGAGCACTGAACTAATTCTGTGTCCTGTGCCTGCATGGCTCCATCTTCGCACTTCTCCCTTTCCTCCTCCCCCCTTCCTCCGCCCCCCCCTCCCCCGCTCGTGCGAATCTCCCACCTGTAGGTGATTTCGGTAGTGGGCCTCTTCTTCTTGCCTGTCTGCTGTGCATGGAGTCCTTTGGGGAGTTTTTGTTGTTTGATTCGTTGTAAATTCCAGGGGAGCTTTACAGAGGCTCACCTCACACCACCATTTTTCCTCTGCAAATCTCCTTCGATTTTAAATGATAGTCTTGCTGGGTAAAGCGATGTAGGTTATAGGCCTTCGTTTCTCATTACGTTGAATATTTTCTGCCACTCCCTTCTACCTTGCAAAGTTTCTGTAGAAAAGTCAGCTGATTATCTTATGGGAGCTCCCTTGTATGTGACTCGCTGTCTGTCTCTTGCTGCTTTTAGGATTCTCTTTGTCTTTAACCTTTGCCATTTTAACTATAATGTGTCAATGTGGTCCTATTTGCATTCATCTTGGTTGGAACTCTCTGAACTTCCTGGGCTTGTATGTCGATTTCATTCACCATGTTAGTGACGTTTTGGGTCATTATTTCTTCAAATACATTCTCGATCTCTTGCTCCCTCTCTTCTACTTCTGGTATTCATGTGATGTGCATGTTGCACTTGATGTTATCCCACAGGTCTCAAACTATTTTCATTGTTTTTTATTCTTTTTTTCTTTTTGTTTTTCCAACTGGGTGATTTCTGCTATCTTGTCTTCTAAGTCGTTGATTCAATCCTCTGCTCATCTAATGTACTGGTAATTCCTTCCAGTGTTTGCTTCATTTCCGTTATTGCATTCTATAATTCTGACTGGGTATTTTTTATGATTTCTGTATCCTTCTTTCTGTTTTCTATGTCTTCATTGAAATTCTCACCAAGTTCCTTTAACATTCATATAATCAGAGTTCTAAACTCTGTCTCTGATAGGTTGGTTGCCTTTGTTCCATATAGTTCCATTTCTGGAGGTTTCTTCTGATCTTTCATTTGGGACATTTTCTTTGTTTCCTCATTCTGGCTGTCACTCAGTATTTGTTTCAATGTATTAGTTAGATCCCCTATGTCTCTCAGTCTTTGCTGGGTAGTGTTATGTATTGTGTGTCCTTTATATTTGGATTGCAGTCTCCCTATTCTCCTGTGTGTCTGTTCCAGAGGTTTCCCTGTGTTGTGTGTATTCTCCTGTTGAAGTTGTGTTTTAATTGTTTTTTGCTTGTCAGTGGGTGGGATACTCACAGGCTAACTAGCTGTGAGTATTAGCTATGCCCACAATGTATGAGCTGCGGTGTGAAGTTTGACCCCTCAGATGAGGCTTGGCCCCTGTGGGCTCTTGTGCCTGTAGAGAATTCTCTTTGGGTTTGTCACTTGTAGGCCAAAGTCGGTAATGGTCTGGTTTGGTATGGAGTTGTCCTCTCGGGTTGTTGATTCTTGTGTTTCTTGGGCTGGGCTCTTGTGCAGGGCCATTTCAGAACAAAACAAACCAACAAGCAAAAAAACAACAATAACAAAACCAAATACACTCACAAATAAAAACAACCAACAGTCAACAGAAAGAAAAACATCAAAAAATACAAAAAGGAAAAAAAAATAATAGCAAAAAATCAATACAGAAAAACAGAAAGAAGGAGGAAAAGTAGAGCAAGGAAAAGAGAAAAGAAAAGAAGTGAGAGAGGGAAAAAAGGAGGACAAAAATATCTATCTAAAAATGATACTATTAATAATAAAATAAAATTTAAAAAAACAGCATCTGTCTTGGCTTAAGTTCACCAAGCTATCTCCAGGTTGCCCTCTGCTGTAGAAAATGTCGTCTGCATCTTGTGGAGGTGGAGCTGGCCACCTGGCACCCAGAGTGACCCTGGCAATGTAGTTCTAGGTGGGCAGGGCTATGGGGTGTGTTTGGTACTTTTACAGTCAGTGTAGTTTCTGCTCTCACCGGCACAAATGTGTGCTGAGAACACCACAGCCACCCACTGGGAGGTGGGCTTCTCTCTGGGCACATTGCCTGGGTTTTAGGGCACTTCTTTTGTGGGTGTGTGTTTGTGAAGGATGTGAGATTTCTGAGCTTCTGAAAGCCCAGAATTAACTCTACAACTTGCTGCTAACACCTGTGTGTGTCTCTGCAGTTGTAATTGCCCTGCCGGCCAGCCCAGAAGTTATCACACTCGTCCCAGCCTATTTGTAGGCCACAGTTGTCAAACCATTTTTTCCAGTTCTTGAGGGCCACAGTTCCTCTGTGATCTGACACTAGTCCTTCCTGTTCTGGCACCTGCTTAAAATTCTGCACTGGCAGGGGTTGGAAAAGCTGTGGGAGGGTGGAGGGGAGGGATCCAGGGAAGGTGCTTTCTCTGGATTCTGCCTGACTGTGAGACCCCAAGCCACAATTCCCAGGTGAGGTGTCTGCCTCGAACGCTGGGCACTGCTGTCCTATATTCTGATCCCTTGGCAGGACTGTGGGGTACAGGGAGAGAGCCCACAGCCTGGTTGTTGCAATTTATGGTCTGCTCTTGGGACCCCGCAACTCCGCAGCTGTGGGCCATGATTCTGCACTTTCCCCTACCTTCTTCCCCAGCTCACCCAGTTTGCCCATCTTCAGATAATCCTCCTGCGTGTCTCTTAGCTGTTCTTTGTGATGAGCAGAACATCCTTTGATGAATTATAGACGTTCAGTTTGTGGTAACTTCCAGGGGCTATCTGAAGAAGCCCACATCACACCACCTGTGACCTGATTTCAGATTTTTTGAATAGATGGATACTCAGTAGACTGATTCTTTCGTCATATGGTAATTCTATTCTTAAATTTTGAGGATACTCCATACTGTTTTCCATAGAAGTTGTACCAATTTACATTCCCACCTACATTGTGTGAGGGTTTCTGTTTCTCCACAGCCTGTCCAACACTTGTCATGATTTGTCTTGTTGATGATAGCCATTTTAAGATGTGTGAGATGATATCTCATTGTGGTTTTTATTTCCATTTCCCTAATAGCTAGTGAAGTTGAACATTTTAAAAATATATTTGTTGGCCACTTGTATGTCTTTTTGGTAGAAGTGCCTTTTCAGATTCTCTGCCCATTTTTTATTTGGATTGTTCTTTATTTCTTTATTGAGCTGTATGAGTTTTTAAATATATTTTTGATATTACCCTCTTATCAGAGGTGTTCTTTGCAAATAATTTCTGTTATTCAGTTGGCTGCCTTTTTGATCTGTTGATGGTTTCTTTTACTATGCAGAAGCTTTTCAGTTTGATAAAGTCCTATTCATTTATTTTTGCCTTTACTTCCCTTTCCTTTGACATCAAATTAGTAAAATCCTCTCTGAAACCAATATCGCCCGTATCTATAGTACTTATACTTTCTTTTATGCAATTTATTGTTTCAGGGCTTATGTTTAGATCTTGGAACCATTTCGAGTTAATTTTGGTGTATAGCGATGATAGCAGTCTAGCTACATTTGTTTTTAAGTCACTTATTAAAAATTAAAGTTTATTGCGGTGACAATTGTTAGTAAAGTTATATAGATTTCACGTGAACAATTCTGTAATACATCATCTATATATCACATTGTGTGTTCACCACCCAGAGTCAGTTCTCTTTCCACCACCATATATTTGATCCCCTTTACCCTCATTTACTATTCCCCTTGCCACTTACCCTCTGGTAACCACTAAACTATTGTCTGTGTCTATGAGTTTTTGTTTTTACATTTGTTTGTCTAGTACTTTTGTTGTATTCAGTTTTATATACCACATATCAGTGAAATCATATGGGTCTCTACTTTTTCTGTCTGACATATTTTCGCTTAGTGTTATAACCTCAAGATCCATCCTGTTGTCACAGATGGTACTACTTCATCTTTTCTTATGGCAGAATAGTGTTCCATTGTGTATATATACCACAACTTCTTTATCCATTCATCTATCGAAGGACAGTTTGATTGTTTCCATGTCTTGGCCACAGTAAATAAAGCTGCAATGAACACTGGAACATACTTGTCATTATGGATAAATGTTTTCAGATTTTTTGGGTAGATACCCAGGTGAGGTATTGCTGGGTCATACGGTAATTCTATTCGCAATTTTTTGAGGAACTTCCACACTGCCTCCCATAAAGGATGCACCAATCTGCATTCAAAAAACAGTGTATGAGAGTTCCTTTATCTCCACAGCCTCTCCAACACTTGTTACTATTTGTCTTGTTGATGATAGCCATTCTAACTTGTGTGAGGTGATATCTCATTATGGCTTGTATTTGCATTTTTCTGATAATTGATGATGTTGAACATTTTTTCATATGTCTATTGGCCATTTGTATGACCTCTTTGGAGAAATATCTCTTCAGGTCCTCTGCCCATTTTCAATTGGGTTGGTTTGTTGTCATTGTTGTTGAGTTGTATGAGTTCCTTGTACATTTTGGGTATTAGTCCCTTATCAGAGGAGTTATTTGCAAGAATCTTCTTCCATTCGGTTGGTTGCCACTTTATTTTGTCAATGGTTTCTTTTGCTGTGCAGAAGCTTTTTGAATTTAATGTTGTCCCATTCATTTATTTTAGCTTTTATTTCCCTTGCCTTTGGAGTCAAAATCATAAAACGCTCTTTGAACCCAAGGTCCATAAGTTTAGTACCTATGTTTTATCCTATGCAGTTTATTGGTTCAAGTCTTATATTTAGGTATTTGATCTATTTGGAATTAATTTTGGTTCATGGTTACAGATAACAGTCTAGTTTCATTCTTTTGCACGTGGCTCTCCAATTCTCCCAGCACCATTTATTGAAGAGACTGTCTTTTCTTCATTGTGTTTTTGGCTTATTTGTCAAAAATAATCTGTCCATATTTATGTGGGTTTATTTCTGGGTTCT
The DNA here is from genome assembly GCF_057876585.1 of Rhinolophus sinicus. Classification (NCBI taxonomy): domain Eukaryota; kingdom Metazoa; phylum Chordata; class Mammalia; order Chiroptera; family Rhinolophidae; genus Rhinolophus; species Rhinolophus sinicus. The sequence continues at coordinate 49,801,142 of NC_142518.1, read as the reverse complement.
CAAGTCTATTCCATTGGTTTTGTGTCTGTTTTTCTGCCACCACAACACTGCTTTGATTATTGTTGCCCTGTAGTACAAGCTGAAGTCAGGGAAAGTGATACATCCAGCATTATTTTTTTGGTTTTGTTTTGTTTGCTTTTTTTTTTTTTTTTTTTTTTTAGGATTCCTTTGGCCATTCGGGGTCTTTTGTGGTTCCATACAAATCTGATGATTTTTCGTTCTATTTCTTTAAGAAGTGCCATTGCGATTTTGATGGGGATTGCATTAAATCTGTATATTACTTTGGGTAATACGGCCATTTTCACTATGTTGATTCTTCCAATCCATGAGCACGGAATGTCCTTCCATTTCTTTGTGTCTTCTTCAATTTCTTTTAAAAATACCTTGTAGTTTTCAGTATATAGATCTTTTACATCCTTGGTTAATTTTATTCCTAGGTGTGTTTTTTTATTTTTTATTTTGTTGCAATTTCAATAAGATTTGTTTTTGTATTGCTTTTTCTGAAATTTCATTGTTAGTATACAGGAATGCAATGGACTTTTGTACATGTGTTTTGAAGCTGGCATCTTTATTGTATTTGTTTATTGTTTCTAAAAGCTTTTTGGTGGAGTCTTTAGGATTTTCTCTATATAGCATGATGTCAACAGCAAAAAGTGACCACTTCACTTGTTCATTTCGAATTTGGATGGGTTTTATTTCTTTCTCTTGCCTAATTGATCTGTCTAGGATTCCCAATACTATGTTGAAAAGCAGAGGTGATAGGGGATAGCCCTGTCATGTTCCTGAATGTAGACAAATGATTTCAGTTTTTCACCATTGACTATTATATTTGCTTAGGGATTTTCATATATGACCTTAATTATGTTAAGGTATTTTTCCTACTATTGCTATTTTATTAAGTGTTTTAATCATAAATGGATGTTGTATCTTGTCAAATGCTTTTTCTGCATCTATTGATATAATCGGATGATTTTTGTCTTTTATTTTATTTATGTGATGTATCACATTGATTGTTTTGTACATGTTGAACCGTCATTGTGCCCCTGGGATGAACACCACTTGGTTGTGATGTATAAACTTTTTAACACGTTGCTTTAGATGTGCCAGAATTTTAAAAAGAATTTTGCATGTGTATTCATCAGAGATATTGGTCTGGGGTTCTCTTTTTTGGTGTTATCCTTATCAGGTTTTAATATCGGGGTAATCTTGGCCTCATAAAATGAATTGGGGAGTACTGTCTCCTCTTCAATGTTTTGGAAGAGTTTGTGCAGGACAAGTATTAGATCATCTTTGAATGTTTGGAAGAATTCAGCAGTGAAGCCATCTGGTCCCAGAATTTTGCTTTTGGGAAGGTTTGGAATGACTGATTCAATTTCCTTACTGGTGATCAGCCTATTTAGATTTTTCCAGTTCTTCATGATTCAGCCTGAGAAGGCTTTATGTTGCTGAGAACTTCTCTATTTTTTCTAGGTTATTGAATTTTGTAGCATATATTCCTTAATAGTATTCTGGGATGATCGTTTGTATTTCTGTGACACCCGTGGTATCATCCCCTCTTTCACTTCTGATTTTGTTTATTTGTGTCTTTTCTCGTTTTATCTTAGTGAGTCTAGCCAAGGGTTTGTCAATTTTATAAATCTTTACAAAGAACCAGTTGTTTGTCACATTAATTTTTTCTATTGTCTTTTTGTTCTCTATTTCATTTAGTTCTGCTCTGATTTTTATTATTTCCTTTCTTCTGCTGACTTTGGGTTTGATTGTTTCTTCTTTTTCTAGTTCTTTAAGGTGTGACATGAGGTTATTTATCTGGAATTTTTCTTCTTTCTTGAGATAGGCCTGTAATGATATAAATTTCCTTCTTAAAATTGCTTTCGCTGCATCCCAAAAATTTTGGTAGGATGTATTTTGATTGTCATTTGTTTGTATGTATCTTTTGATCTCTCCTCTTATGTCTTCTTTTACCCAGGCATTCTTTAAATGTATGTTGTTTAATCTCCAAATATTTGTGATTTTTCCTGCTGTCTATTTGCAGTCGATGTCCAATTTCAAAGCCTTGTGATCAGAGAATATTCTTGGTATGATTTCAATCTTCTTTAATTTGCTGAAGCTAGTTTTATGTCCCAATATATGGTCTATCCTTGAGAATGTTCCATGTACACTAGAAAAGAATGTATAGTCTGATGTTCTAGGATGCAGTTCTTTATAATTGTCAATTATGTCCATTTCATCTATTGTGTCATTTAGGGCTGATATTTCTTTTTTTATTTTTTGTTTGGATGATCTATCCATAGCTGTCAATGATGTATTTAGGTCCCCTACTATAATTGTGTTTTGGTCAATTTTTCCCTTTACTTCTGTTAATAATTGCTTGGTATGTTTTGGTGCTCCCTGATTGGGGGCATAAATATTCATGACTGTTGTGTCTTCTTGTATAATCCCCTTTATCATTATGAAATTTCCAACTTTTTCTTTTGTTACCATTTTTATTCTGAAGTCTATTTTATCTGATATCAGTATAGTTACACCTGATTTTCTCTGGATACCATTTGCTGAAGTGTCAATTCCCACCCTTTCATTTTGAGCCTACATCTGTCCTTGTAGCTGAGATGTGTCTCTTGGAGGCAGCATATGGTTGAGTTTAGTTTTTTTATCTATTCTGCTCCTCTGTACCTTTTTATTGGTGAGTTCAGTCCATTTACTTTTAGAGTGATTATTAATGTTTGTGGATTTCCTATAAATCTATCATTGTTTTTCTGATATGACTGTGTCTGCGTTGTTTTTTGCTTTATTGTTGCTGTCTATTATTTCAGTGTGTTGGTATTCTATGATTTTTCCCTCTGTTTCTTCTTTCATCATGTTATATATTTAAGTTTTAAATTTTTTTTTGAGTGGTTACCGTTATGTAAAAGAAAGTTTCATATCGAGAGTATTCCATTTTCTTCCACATGCTTCCTTTCTCCATTCCATTATGCTGGTTCAGACCTTTACTCTCCCCTCTTTTATGTTTTTGTTGTCACAAATTATCTCTATTTATGCTGTGAGTTGATTCCTGCACTGCAGTAGGAAGTTTTAGTTTTCCTGTTTTTCTTTAAATGGTTTTTTTTTCTTTATGCTGTAGTTAAGTGTATAGTGTCTTATTTGGTGTAAGGGTGCCATTTCTTGCTTCTGTCTTTCTGTTTGTAATACTATTCAGGTTTTGTGTTTTTTGCTGTTTTTTTCCAAGGTGAAAAGCCTCCTTCAGTATTTCTTGTAGCACAGGCCATGTTTTAGAAAATTCTGTCAGCTTCTGTATATCTGGAAAAGTCTTTATCCCACCTTCATATCTAAAGGATATCTTTGCTGGATATGTTATTCTTGGCTCATAATTTCTCCCTTTCATTAACGTGAATATTTGAGTACACTCCTTCCATGCTTGTTGATTTTCTGGTGAAAAGTCTAATGACATCCTAGTGGGCTTTCTTTTGTAGGTTACCATTTTCTTTTCCCTGGCTGCTTTGAGGATTTTTTCTTTGTCGTTGACAGCTTCAATACAATGTGCCTTGGAGAAGGCATGTTGGGTTTGTTAATTAGTGTTCTTTTTGCTTCTTGGATGTGAGGATCCAGTTTGTTTGTTTTTCCCACAAATTTGGGAAGTTCTTATCACTATTTTTTTGAATATACTCTTTGTTCCCGTCTCCCTTTCTTCTTCTTGCATGCCCATTATTCTTATGTTGCTCTTTCAGATGGTGTCAGAAAGTTCTTGTAGAGTTCTTTCATTTCTTTTAAGTCTCAAGTGTCTTTCTTCTTCAATCTGTGTCATTTCCAGAGTTCTGTCCTCGATGTCACTGAATCTTTCCTCCCTGGTGTTCAGCTCTATTACCTAAGCTGTCTATTTCATTCTTCATTTCTTTTATTGATTTATTTATCAGTAGAAATTATATTTGATTCTTTTTTAAAATTTCAATGTCTTTAGTAAAATGTTCATTTTATTCTTTGATTGTGTTTGTGAGTTCATTAAACTGCCTATTTGTGTTTTCTTGCATCTCATGGATTTTTTTTTCAGAAGTGCCATCTTGAAATCTCTGTCATTTAAGACATATCTTTTAGTTCATTTTATGGAGACTTTTCATTTTATTTCTGAGCTGTCTTGTTACTTTGGTTATTCATGGCGTTTAGTGAATTATTATTTCTCTTCTTCAGCATCTACAGGAGTGGGTTCTGCAACTAGTTGTTAGGAAGAGGTGTTTGTTTTCCAGTAGGTTATTGTAGAATCCTTTTTTTTTCCTTTCGAATTGCAGCCTTTAATTCTCTCTCACGCTATAGTGTTATATTTTCTCTGCACTGTTCTGGCTGTCGTACAATGTGTCGATTGCCTGGAAGGTGGGCTTCTCCTTTGTGAGTAGGTTGCCTGGGTCTTAGGGCACCACCTTTGTTCGAGTATATGGAAAGCTTCTGAAGTTCCGAAGATCTTCCTGCACCAGATTCAGGGCCCGTGTGTGTCAGCAGCTCTGTTTACCATGCATGGATCTGCCCAGATAGGTGAGGACAGGTGTCAGGGTGGGTTGAGTTGTGAGATGTGGTTGTGGGCAATGATGGCGACCCCCAGCACAGCCACACCTGCATCCAGGGCTCCCTTGCCTTTGCCGGAACTAGTTGGGCTGCGAGTCCATGACTGTGGCCTGCAGTTCTCAGAACTGCAAATATTCTGTTATTTTGATATGACACTGCCACCCTTCTGCTTCTAGTACTGAGCAGGTGGGGTTGGGGCAAGCTCTCAGAAGGTGGGTAGTCTTCATGTCTACTAAGCCTTCAGTCCTCTGCTTGCCAGTGAGGGCTTAAACTGCCATTTTCACCCTTCTTTTCTCAGTCTTTGCTCTGAGGCCTCTGCAGTGAGTGTTGGGTCCAGTGGTGTTATATTCTGATCCCTCAGGCAGGACTGTGGGTCATAATGGGAGCACTAGCATTCTGAATTCTTCCCTCTCTTGTGACTGCAGGAGTTCAGGAGTGCTGGGAACTCCAAGCTCCAAGCTCCGGTCATCTCCTTAGCCCAGGCAGCCCGCATTTCCTTACTTCCCCTTACTCTCCTCCCCCATTTGTCCAATTTGCCCATCTTTAGATGATTTCTATTGTGCGTCTCTTAGTCTTGCCTGTCTGCTGCACAGGGATGCCTTTGTGGAATTATAATTGTTCAATCTCTTGTAAATTCCAGGGGAGACTTCAAGAGGTTCACCTTACGCCAACATTTTTATGACATCATCTAAATTATCACTTTAATTTTTTATTGCCTTTTCTTTCTTTATTTCATTCTGCTGTAATTTATTGTTTCCTTCCTTCTGCTGACTTTGAGTTTTATTTGTTCTTTTTCTAATTTTTAAGATGTAATCTTAGGTTGTTTATTTGGGATTTATCTTTTTTTTTTTTGAGATAGCCTTGTAATGATATAAATTTCCCTCTTAATGTGGAAATTCATCTGCATTGAAAATATTTCATTATGCTTTCTAATATTCTTTTGTGTTTTTCAAAGGACATAGTATTACTCTTACTCAAAGCATCAAATACATGTATAATAAAATCCTATTATTTTTCTATCTGGCTTTCTTCAAGGGCAACAACATATTAGCCTCTGTAGAGATACATGTGGTTCCAGGATCACAGGTTGGCAGTTGAGAGTTACTGATTTCAATTCTTCCTATTTCACCTAGAGAGAAAAAACTGTTATGCTCCTTCAATTATAGAAGGAAACCCACAGCTCACCTCATTTTCTCCCTAATAATCTTTGAATTGGGCTTCATTCATACTGCTACCTGGAAATTGAAAGATTTACTTCTTCAAGTGATTTTTGGCAGGAGAAATTCCTGCCTTGGAAAAGCTGTAATTTGATGCTCATTGAATTTTTGTTATTTCTCCTTGACTTACTTCTTTCAGAACATCTATATCCTGAGTGCATGTTTTGCCACTGGAGAAATAATCCTCTTCTCTGTTAAGATTGAGTGTTTTGTGTTTAAATTTATATTATAAATAACTGTACAATAGAAAGTATAATAGTAAAATATCCCCTTCGTCATGTACCAATGGCACATTTTGAAAAATTATAAACATTCTGATGTTTTATTTAATTTGTGTTTGGGCTTTTAAAGAAATGAAATACTTAGATTATTTCACTTTCAATAATATCCTGTAAAAGAAATGAGTACTCAGGTTGATTATTCTTATTTCTGAGCAGGCAAACAGAAGTTAAATGACTTGCACAAAGTTACAGCATTATAGCAAAGATGAAAGTAGAACTTTGGACTCTTGATTCTCTTTCTCTTAACTTGTTTTTCAAATCAGATTGCTTCTCTCGTTAAAGAAAAGAAAACTGATTCCATCTCTGGAGAATTATAAAATCTCTCATTGCTCTTTGAAGAAAAAAATTTTATCTGTCAGACACAAGATCTTCATTTTTATACCAGCATCTGTTATGCCCAGCTCTTCATGGACTGAAACTGACTGAAAAGTCCCTATCTTCTGAGTTCACTCCTTGTTTGTTCAACAAAATTTGTTGACAATCTGTGAATAAATTTTCTGCTTACTTGGCTATCTTCAGCTCAATTTGACAAAATATGACTTTAGCAATTCCATTCCCAAAGATTGCCTCTCAGGTATGGTTTCAAATCCTCCAATCCCTGTTTGAACTGGTCTCCTAAGATTCTTCAAGCTTGGATTGTATTCTGGGCTCTTGGTTTTCCTTTGCCTTCTTCAGCCTTATCTCCCAACACATATTACACTTGGCTAATTTTGTGGTCTACTACTTGGACTGTTCTCTCAGGCTCTTTCCACTAAACTTCCCAGTAATTGTCATAGTGTTCACTTTGTAATCTTGAATAATAATTTTAGTTCTCTCAACTCAACCTTACCAAGTGGCAGCTTTACATTTTCAGTTTAAAGTATGGTAGATAACAAGGATTAGTTGGCTGAAAAAGTAGAATGGGGAAAAATTACAAAAGATACTGAGTTAGGCTGATATCTAGAACTTGCATCTCTCTGTTCTAAATATCAGGAGTCCCTTGGCCTGTGGACTCATCCCTGTCACCAATCCCTGAAAGCCATCATGGGTTGAGATAGGTTCGAATTATAAAGCTTCATCATGGATCATATCTTGCTTCCTATTTATCTGGTGTCAATCTTGAGGCCTAGTTTTGGTAACTGAACTTTTGCTTGGATTCTTGTCTTCATTTCGTATGTGTGAACCTTTGCTTTAGTGCCCCTGTCCTTTTAGAATTGAAAATAAACCCTCACCAATTCACTTCTTTGAAAGTCTAGAGTTCTTGTCCATGAACCCCAGAACCCCAGATTAGTAGTTGGGAAGTTGCCAGCTACTGATAGGATTACTGTGAGCTAATTATTTGGACTTCAGAGTTTCACAGCTAATTGAATTCCCTTTGCTGCTCTTCTAGCCTAATTAGCTAAATTTAAATAATACTAATGAATAAATAATGAATAACATTAATTTACTGCAAACTATGTGCTAAGATCTACTCTATGCACCTTCAAAGTATTAAATCATGCACACCTCACAGGAAGCCTGAAATAAGTAATAATACTTTGCCTGAACTTCTTCTTTCTTATGACTATATCCTGTGGTCATATACATTCTGCTTTTAGACTTTATTTGCTTAATGTCAGTAACAAAGTGTGTCTCCTCTGTCCTCATCCCTCAACCACCATGTGTCCCATTAATGGTTGGACTAGTTTCATACCATTGGTGGTCTCAGCCTGTAAAACATCATCCATTCAATCCAGCATGGATAGTCATGCTCTGACATATAACCATGATCTCTCTGTGGTCTTTCTAGGATAACAATGAAACTAAGGTTTTGGGATCCCTGGGTAGACAGACTAGCATTCAAATCCTAACTCTAGGATTTTCCAGTTGTATGATCTTGTACTCAGATATTTTTTTAACCTATAAAATGGGATTAGTAATAGTAATTATGTTTATAAGGATATTATGAAAACAAAACAATTTAACACATAAAATGTTTACCATAGACAATCTTGGCACACAATGGAGTTCAAAAATGGTGGATAATATTAACATCATTATTCAGTATTTTTATTAAACATTGAATACCATTGGATTGTGTTCTGTCTTTAATATCCCTGGTCTGACAAGTGAAGCTGACTGTGTAAAAGAGTTATTTATTTAAAAACAGAAAAAAAAATTTGCTTTTGACTTCAGAATTTCCTGTAACTAACAAATTTAAGGATTCTATGAATCATAACCCCAATTTCACACACCAGTAATAATACATCTAGAAAAAAAACAGTTCATTTTTATTGCAAAGGGTAAATATTTAAATCATTGATATGATTTATGAAAAAGAACATTAAAATTATTAAAATATAGTTTAGAATCAATTAATGAAGTGTTCAACTTGCCTCAGGGTCATTGCCAAAAGATAATACATTTTAAATTAAAATTGGATGTGGTAATAAATAGCATTAGTAACTACAAATAAGAACATATTTAAGAAAGTAATTGATTAGAAACCCAAAAGTCCATATCTATGTCTTAAGTGCTTTGAGTTTCCTGATCTGGTTCAATATCTTTAGAATTTCAGTGAACTTTTTCTCTTTAGTAGTTTCCATATTTCTTGAATCCTGATTATCCCCAGTTAGTCAATACACTTATAATAAGAGATTTTACATGTGAAAGGCATTCAGGATGTATTGTAGAGATGCTAAAGGGCATCGGAAGGTCTTTAGTCTCAAGGAGCTTATCTAGAACTTAAAAAGATATAAACATGTGAAAGCTAAATAATACAAACCTAGAAAAAGGTGAGTTGCTATGAGGCAATATGATTAATCACCTGCATCACAGTGAGTAGTAGAGAAAAAATAGTATCCAGAGAAGTTCAGAGGAGGACATATGCATTTGGGCTAAATTGACATGGGGAAGTATTTTGGGGTAGGGGAGAAAGGATTGGAGCTGTTCTGAAGGGTAAGTAAAATTTGGGCTGTCTCAAACATCTTTAATTGATTCTATGTCCTATTCTGGTCTTTATATTAATGTTCTAAGGCTTTTCACTTTTTAAGGGAGAACTGGAAAATTAACGGGCTAAAGAATGGAAGATATAGTTCTAATAATTCTAGTTTCTTGCTACTCTTACTGAACATCTATTAGGAATTCTATAATTTTAGTCACTACATGTCCTTTCCTCACCTCAGAATTTTCTTGGGATTTCTCACCCCTATTTCTAAATGTTTGAGTAGATGGTTGAAATTTACCCATGCCTCAGTCATCTTAATTGGAAAATGGGCTGCTGTTCTAATCCACGGGAACATTGGTTCACAAGGAAGGTGGATAGTGTAAACTGTGTATAATGGATACACATGTGCATTTGCTATTTTTATCATTGCTCACAGTGCAACTTACCATTGCTCTTCCCTTTTTCTACTCATTTATTTTTGAGTTGCCTGATTCAGATGCAAATAGCTCCCATCTTCTCTTCCCTGGGCTCAGGATGCTGTTTACAGTTCTGGAAATGTGTTGTGGCTTGGTATAATGTGAGAGTGCCTCTACTTGGATACTTACATCATGAATATTGAAAGTTTTTTTTATTAATTTGAGGTGTACAAAACAATATAATAGTCATTTACACCCCTCACAAAGTGATAATCCGTTTCCCCCAATCTACTACCCCTCTGACATCATATATAGCTGTTACAATTCCATTGACTCTATTCCTTATGCTGTACTCCACATCCCATGACTATATATATATATATATATATATATATATATATATATATATATATATATATATATAAAATTATAGTTGACATTCAATATTATTCAGCTTCAGCAACAGATACAGCACAGTGATCAGGCATCTACACTGTCCATGAAGTGGTCTCCTAATGAGACAAGTGCCTACATGACACCTACAAAATCTTTACAATATTATTGATTATATTCCCCAAACTGTCTTTCATATGCCTGTGGGAATATTGTAGCTAGCAATTTGTGCTTTCTACTCCTTTCACCTTCGTCATCCCCACCCCCCTCCCAATCTAGCAAACATCAGTTTTTTCTTTATATCTCCAAGACTATTTCTGTTTATTTTGTTCAATTATTCTGTTCTTTAGATTCCACTTATAAGTGAGATCATATGGTATTTGTCTTTCTCCATCTGACTTGTTTCACTTAGTATAATGTTCTCTACGTCCATCCATATCATTGCAAATGGTAAGACTTCATTCTTCTTTATGGCCGAGTAATATTCCATTGTATAAATGTACCACAGTTTCTTAATCCAGTCATATATCAATGGGCATTTTGGTTGTTTCCATGTCTTGGCTATTGTGAATAGTACTGCAATAAACATAGGGGTGCATATATTATTTTGAATTAGTGTTTTGGATTTCTCTGGATAAATACTTAAGAGTGGAATTGCTGGGTCATAAGGTATTCCATCTTCAGTTTTCTTAGATATCTACATACTGATTTCCATAGTGGCTGCACCAATATGCAATTCCACCAACAGTGTACGAGGGTTTCCTTTTCTCCACATCCTCGCCAGCACTTGTTGTTTATTGATTTACTGATGATAGCCTTTCTGACTGGAGTAAGCTGATCAGTTGTTTATTATGCTGTGTGCCCTCAGATGTGGAAATGCTCCTATTTGGGCAAAGTTGCCATGGACCTGTTTATTATCATTTTAGATATCACAAATTAAAACCCAAGTGGCCATTGGATTGAGCCCTGGAAAATGTACATTTTCTGCCCCTGTTAGTTATCTCCTTGGCATCTGAAAATAAAACCAGTTCATGGAAACAGTGCTTTTTATGGTAAGTTAAACTTTTTGAGAACTTTGAGAATTGAGAGGTTTAAGTTCCGCTTGAAATTCAGGGTGGATTACATAGCCATCTCCAAATAACTCAAAGCTGTACGAGGTCAGGCCACCTTGTGAGAGCTCACTTCCACGTATAAGTATGATTCCAAATTTCCCATAAACTATAAATGAGGATCTCAATGCACACGAATGACATATTTGCCTCAATAGAAAAACTAATTTTATGTTATCTAAGAAGCTGATTAATGATGGTGTCACCCTATATTCTAGCAAAAATCAATGTTGCATTAAAAACTAATATTTAATTAAACATCTTAGTTTACATGATAATTTTCATAAAGTTAACTGATATGAGATACTAATGGGTGACTGTCTTATAGAATACAACCACTGTAATATCAGGAGAACACTGTATGATACGGTTTTATTTAAAAAACAATATTGATGTTCATGTCATCATTAAAATTGATAAAAAAGAAAAATCTACAATTCATCTCTGTGCATATGTGCCTGACTGTGTGTGTGTGTGTGTGTGTGTGTGTGTGTGTGTGTGTGTGTGTGTTGTCAACCAATTAAGAATTCTTTGGGTAGAAAGGGTTTAAGTAATAATAATAAATCAATTTGTTTTGCTTCACCATAATTAAAAGAGTTGTTACCCTGAATTCAATAATAAAGGAAATATATTGTGACTTAATGAAAGTTATAAGGTAGGTTGAGAAAACATGAATTAGAGTCATACAATCTTGGTTATAGTAAAAATATAATTCTTCAAATATGATGTATTTTCCCACAAGATATAAAAGTTACATATTTTGACGTCATCAAAATGATGGCATGAGGTGAGCCTCTGTAAATCTCCCCTAGAATTTACAACAAATGGAACAACTATAACTCCACAAAGGATCCCTGCTCAGCAGACAGGCAAGATGAAGAGGCCCACTACTGAATTCACCTAAAGGTGGGCGAATCGCGAGAGTGGGGAAGTAAGGAAGGAAGAAGTGCGGAGACTGAGACCCACGGCCTCAGGACGCAGACCTAGCTCAGTTCTCCGAGCTCGCTGCATCCCGGAACTACTGCAGCTGTAGGAGAGGGAGGAACTCGGACTTCTAGGCCTCAGCTTATGGCCCACAGGGCTGAGGGGACAGCATATAACATGGCTGAACCCAATGGTCACAGCAGAGATCTAGGAGAAAAGAATGAGGGAAGAAGGCTGAAAATGGTGATTTAAGCACTCACTGCTGAGCACACAACGGAAGACTTAGGGACTGAGACTAGCTGCTCCCTCCCTATGCTCCCAGAGCTCACCACGCCCCCACCTGCCCGGTGCTAGAAGCGGAACAGTAGCAGTGTCAAATCAAAATAACAGAATATTTGCTGTTCTAAGAACTGTGCAAAGCAGGAACAGATTCGCAGCCGAACTGGTTCTGGCAAAGGGAAGGGAACTGTGGAAGCAGGACCGGCGGTGGTGGTGGTCGCCGCCATTGCTCTCGACCACATCTCACAACTCACCCTGCCCATGGCCCCACCTATCTGGGCGGATCCCTGCAGGAGTAAATAGAAGTGCTGAAATACACGGGATCGGAATCTGGTGCAGGAAGAGCTATGAAACTTCAAAAGCTCTCCGCATAACCACAATGGACACTGTGCCCTGTGACCCAGGTGAACTATTAACAAAGGAGAAGCCTGTCTCCCAGGGAATCCCCCCATCATGTGAGAAGCTGGAGTAGTGCAGAGAAAACATAGCACTACAGCGTAGAGAGAAAAAAAGACTGCAGTTGTAGAGAAAATAAAACACTCTGCCAATAAGTACTGGAAAACAAAAGAAAGACCACTTCCTATTAATTTGTTGCAGAAGCCACTGCTATAGATGTCTAGGGAGAGAAATAATAAATCAGTAATTGCCATGAATAAACAAGGCAACAATACAGCTCAGAAAGAAAGTGAAAAGTCTCTAGAAAAGGAACTTAAACATATGGAAATATGTGACTTAAATGACAGAGAATTCAAGATTGCAGTTCTTAAAAAATCAGAGATGCAAAAAAACACAGAGGCAATTTAATGAACTCAGAAAAACAATCAAAGAAAAACATGAGAATTTTACCAAAGAGATTGAAATGTTAAAAAAGAATCAAATAGAATCTGGAGATTAAGAACTCAATAGAAGAAATTAAGAATGAAATAGCCAGCTTAGGTAGCAGAGTTGACCAGATGGAGGAAAGAATCAGTGACATCCAAGATAGAAACCTGGAAATGACAAAGATGGAAATAGCAAGAGACTTGAGACTTAAAAGCAATGAAAGATCTCTACAAGAACTTTCTGACTCCATCAGAAAGAGGAATATAAGAATAATGGGCATACCAGAAGGAGAAGAAAGAAAGAAGGGAACAGAGAATATATTCAAACAAATTATTGATGAGAACTTCCCAAACTTGTGGACAGAACTGGATCCTCGAATCCAAGAAGCAAATAGAACACCTAATTACTTCAATCCCAACAGGCCTTCTCCAAGGCATATTGTATTGAAGCTGAATAAAATCAACGACAAAGGAAGAATCCTTAAGGCAGCCAGGGAAAAGAAGATGACAACCTACAAAGGAAAGCCCATTAGATGCTCATCAGATTTCTCAGCAGAAACTCTACAAGCCAGGCGGGAGTGGAACCAAATATTCAAACTATTCAAAGAGAGAAATTATGAGCCAAGAATAATATACCGAGCAAAGATATCCTTTAGACATGAAGGAGGATTAAATACCTTTCCAGACATACAGAAGCTGAAGGAATTTTCTAATACACGAACTGCCCTACAACAAACACTAAAGGAGGCTAATTGACCACCATCAACAGGAACAATTCGTGGCAACCGAAACATAAAAATGGGGTGATTAAAGACCTGAACCGGAATATGGGAATGGAGAAAGTAAGCGTCCTGAAGAAAATGGAATACTCTAAATACCAAACTTTCTTTTACATAAACTTAAGGATTACCACTCAAAAAAATACAGAACTGAAATATATACTGTAATAAAAGAAGAAACAGTGGGAAACATCATAGAATACCACCACACAGAAATAATAGACAACAACAAAAAGGCAAAGAAACAATGGAGACACAGACTTACCAGAAAACTAAAGATAGAATAACAGGAAATCCTCACATAACAATAATCACACTAAATGTAAATGGACTGAACTCACCAATACAAAGGCACAGAGTAGCAGATTGGATCAAAAAACTAAACCCAACCATATGCTGTCTCCAAGAGACACATCTCAGCTACAAGGACAAGCATAGACTCAAAGTGAAAGGGTAGAAATTGACACTCCTAACAAATGGTACCCAGAGAACATCAGGTGTAGCCATAATGATATCAGATGAAACAGACTTCAGGGTGAAAAAGATAACAAGAGACAAAGATGGGCATTTCATAATGTTAAAGTGGAATATACAACAAGAAGGCATAACAGTGGTCTGTATTTATGTCCCCATTCAGTGAGTACCGGAATATACCAAGCAACTACTAACAGAACTAAAGGGAGAAATTGACCAAAACACAATTAAACTAGGGGACTTAAATACGTCATTGACAGCTATGGATAGATCATCCAAACAGAAAATAAATAGCGAAATACCAGCCATAAATGACATATTAGATGAAATGGACATAATTGACATTTAAGAGCACTTCATCCTAAAACATCAGACTATACATTTCTTTTCTATTGTACTTGGAACACTCTCCAGGATAGACCATATATTGGGAAGTAAAATCAGCCTCAGCAAATTTAAGAAGATTGAAATCATACCAAGCATATTCTCTGATAACAAGGCTTTGAAATTGGATATCAACTGCAAAAAGAAAGCATGAAAAAACACAAATACATGGAGATTAAACAACATACTTTTACAGAACGACTGGGTCAAAGAAGAAATTAGAGGACAGATCAAGAGATACATAGAAACAAATGACAATGAAAATACATCCTACCACGATTTTTGGGATGCTGCGAAAGCAGTTTTAAGAGGTAAATTTATATCATTACAGTCCTATCTCAAGAAACAAGAAAAATCTCAAATAAATAACCTAAAGTTACACCACAAAGAACTAGAATAAGAACAAATGAAATCCAAGGTCAGCAGAAGAAAGGGAATAACAAAAATCAGAGCAGAACTAAATGAAGTAGAGAACAAAAAACAATAGAAAAAAGTAATGTGACAAAGAGCTGGTTCTTAGAAAAATTTAACAAAATTTACAAACCCTTGGCTAGAGTCACTAAGATAAAAGGAGAGAAGACACTAATTAGCAAAATCAGAAATGAAAAAGGGAAAGTTATGTTGGATGCCACAGAAATACAAAGGATCATCCAAAAATAGTATGAAGGACTATATGCCACCAAACTCAATAACCTAGAAGAAATGGACAAGTTCTTAGAAACATAGCCTTCCTTAGCTGAACCATGAAGAACTACAAAATCTAAACAGACCGATCACCAGTAATGAAATTGAACCACTCATTCAAAACCTTTCCAAAAGTTAAAGTCCGGGACCAGACGGCTTCATTAATGAATGCTACCCAACCTTCAAAGAAGATCTAACATCAATCCTTCTCAAACTCTTCCAAAAAATTGAAGAAGAGACAGTACTCCTCAACTCATTTTATGAGGCCAACATATTCCTGATACCCAAACCTAGTAAGGACAACACAAAAAGAAAACTATAGGCGAATATCTCTGATGAATAAAGATGCAAAATCCTAAACAAAATTCTGGCAAATCGGATACAACAATGCATTAAAAAGATTATTCATCATGACCAATTTGGTACATCCCCATAGCCCAAATATGGTTCAACATCCACAAATCCATCAATGTGATACATCACATAAACTAAATAAAGAACAACAATTGTGTGATTATATCCATTGATGCAGAAAAAGCATTTGACCAGACACAACTCCATTTATGATTAAACCACTTAATAAAGTAGGTATAGAAAGAAAATACCTTAACATAATAAAGGCCATTTATGGCAAGCCCTCAGCTAATCTCATGATTAATGGTGAAAACCTGAAGCCCTTTGCTCCTTGTTCAAGAACATGACAGGGCTGTCCCCTACCACCTCTGCTTTTCAACATAGTTTTGGAAGTCCTTCCCAGAGCAATAGGCAACAGAAAGAAATAAAAGGATCCAAATTTGGAATGAAGAAGTTTAATCTTCACTCTTTGCATATTACATGATGCTTTATATAGAAAAACCTAAAGACACCACCTAAAAGCTATTAGAAACAATCAACAAAACAGTAAATTTGCTTGCTGAAAATCAACGTACAAAAGTCCATCACATTCCTATATAGTAACAATGAAAACTCAGAAAAAGTAATACAAAAAACAATTCATTTTGCACTTGCAGCACAAAGAATAAAATACCTATGAATAAATTTAACCAAGGATGTGAAAGACCTAGATGCTGAAAACTAGAAAACATTTTTAATAGGAAAAGAAGACGATAGAAAGAAATGGAAAGACCTTCCATGCTCATGGATTGGAAGAATCAACATAGTTAAAATGGCCATATTACCCAAAGCAATATACAGATTTAATGCAATCCCCATGAAAATCCCAATGGCATTTTTTAAAGAAGTAGAAAACAAAAAACAAAAAAACACACATCAGATTTGTTTGGAACCACAAAATACCCCAAATAGCCAAAGCAATCCTAAGAAACAAGAACATAACTGGAGGTATCACACTCCCTGACTTACCTTGTACTACAGGGCTACAATAATCAAAACAGGATGGTATTGGCAGAAAAACAAACACATAGACAAATAGAATAGAATTGAGAACAGAGAAATAAAATCACATAAATATGGACAGATAATTTTTGACAAACAAGCTAAAAACTTACAATGGAAAAAAAGACAGCCTCTTCAATAAATGGTTCTGGGAAAATTGGATAGCCATGTGCAAAAGAATGAAACTGGACTGCTTTCTGTCACCATGTACCAAAATTAATTCAAAATGGATCAAAGACTTAAGCATAAGACCTGACACAATAAACTGCATGGAAGAAAACACAGGTACTAAACTTATGGACTTTTGGTTCAAAGAGCATTTTATGAATTTGACTCCAAAGGCAAGGGAAGTAAAAGCTAAAATAAATGAATGGGACTATATGAAACTTAAAAGCTTCTGCACTGCAAAAGAAACCATCGACAAAATAAAGAGGCAACCAACTGAATGGGAGAAGATTTTTGCAAACAGTGCCTCCGATAAGGGGCTAATATCCAAAATATACAAGGAAGTCATGCAACTCAACAATAAAAAAACAAACAACCCAATTGAAAAATGGGCAGAGGACCTGGAGAGACATTTCTCCAGAGGACATACAAATGGCAAATAGACATGTGAAAAAATGCTCAACATCACTAATCATCAGAGAAATGCAAATCAAAACCACAATGAGCTATCACCTCACCCCAGTCAGAATGGCTATCATCAACAAGACAAATACTAACAAGTGTTGGTGAGGCTGTGGAGAAAAAGGAACACTTATACACTGTTGGTGGGAATGCAGACTGGTGCAGCCGTTATGGAAGGCAGTGTGGAGGTTCCTCAAAAACTTTTGAATAGAATTACCATATGACCCAGCAATCCCTCTCCTGGGTATCTACCGAAAAAATCTGAAAACATTTATACATAAAGACACGTGTGCTCCAATGTTCACTGCAGCTTTGTTTACGGTGGCCAAGACATGGAAACAACCAAAAAGTCCTTCGATAGATGAATGGATAAAGAAGTTGTGGTATATATACACAATGGAATACTATTCGGCGGTAAGAAAAGATGACATAGGACCATTTGTGACAACATGGATGGATCTTGAGAGAGTAATGCTGAGCGAAATAAGTCAGACAGAAAAAGCAGAGAACCATGTGATTTCACTGATATGTGGTATATAAACCAAAAACAACAAAAGGTGCAATCTTTATTGATGATAATCTACTAATAAATAATATAGCTTTGAAAATGACAATTTCATTCATGGGACAGTCATTTTTTTGGAAAACTGCTACATTTCCAAAGGTTCACATTTAACTTTCCAGTCAAATATTATTTATCCTAAATAATTCTATATTAATAAGTTGATTTTTGGAGGAGAAAAAGATGTTAAAGTTGCTTCATGTATGTTCCTCTTTGTAGTATATTCATATTTTGCTGAAAATGTATTTGTGTGTAAGAATAAGATAAAAATATATGCATTGAGGACTTATAAGTAAGTGTGCATTTAGGATTATAAGTAAAATTTATTCCACCTGAAAAAGCTTTGTAAGGGAAATTTTTGTATCTGTCATCCTTAACTCCTGTTCACTTTATGTCTGACAGCGTTAAATCTTATTCAACTGTTGAGAAGTGTTCAGTTTTTTCTGTCGTTTGCAACTCATCAACTGTTTTTCCTGAATAGAAGTGTTCCTTTCCCTTTGATTTGGCATGTGTTTGTAGTATTACACCCATTTCCTGAGTTAAACAGTAGAATGTCATCAATCCTGTCTTTTTGAGGTGATGTAATATTTACATGCCAAAGAAGGCCAAGAACCTTATCTCTTCTTTAATTAGAGAAAGAGAGCAAATTTTCCTTTGCGCATCTTATTGCTCTGCTTTTGCATTTCTGGGTCAACTTTGCTTTCATTAGTAATCTCCAAGAAAGTCTTTCCTCACTCATTAAATAGCTCCTTTCTCCATTAAGTTATTGAGCAAAAAGCTGTCAACTGACTACCAGTACTTCTTTTACTATATCAGTCAAAGATTTTTACAATCAATATTCCCCTATTGTTAAAAGTCCACTACCCACTTCTTACTGATTTTTTAAAAAAATACTGAGGTGAAGGAATGAAAATTAACTAACTGATAACTGGTTCTTGGCTAAACTGAGAATAGAATCCTTGTTGCTTGGCTCATACTTAAGTGGTCCACATCTCCTCACTTGTGGAACCTGAATATAGCCAAAATAAAAATAGGTTCCAGCATGTAAATGTTATTTAATTAAAGAGATTTTTCCCCCTAAAACTATGATGACTAAAAGAAGACCTGTTTGTAGGATCAAAGTTGAAGGGGTTTGCAACCACAAAGGGGACACCTTTAACAAAAATAAGTAATGATGGTAATGGATTATAATCTATAGACTAAAATGCAAATGAATGAATTTATACTCATACAAAGAAACAATTGAATTAATACATCATTGAAGGAGAATGTAATTTAAACTGAAAATGTAGAAGGGATTAAGGAAATAATAAATTACCATTGGTAAAAACCATGATAATTATTTCAGTTGATAATTAACAATGGATAATAAAATTAGTGGGTAAATGTATTAAGAGGTTTACATAATAGAAATGGTGGTGGGAGGTGAGCCTCTTGAAATCTCCCCTGGAATTTACAACAAATTGAACAACTATAATTCCACAAAGGACTCCCTGCTCAGAAGACTGGCAAGACTAAGAGATGCACAATGGAAATTATCTAATAATGGGCAAAATGGAAGACTAGGGGAGGAGGTAGAGGGGTAAGTGCAGAGATGCAGGCCACACGGGGCCGCAGGAGAGACACAGACTGAGCTCAGAGCTCCAAACTGCCTGCATTCTGTACCTACTGCAGCCAGGCTAGAGGGAAGAATTTGGACTTCTAGCACTCCCATAATGGCCCACAGTCCCGCCTGAGAGATCAGCATATAACACTACTGAACCCCACCCTCACAGCAGAGACCTCAGAGGAAAGACTGAGGGAAGAAGGGTGAAAGCAGTGGTTTAAGCCCTCACTGCCAAGCAGAGGACAGAAGACTTCGGCAAAGAGCTTGGCCGACCCATCCAGATCCTCACAGAGCTCGCCCAACCCCTACCGGCCCAGTGATAAAAGTGGAAGAGTAGCAGTGACAGATCGAGAGAACAGAATATTTTCAGTTTTCAGAACAGTGACCGTAGCCACAGAAACATGGCCTAAACAGTTCCGTAAAAGGGAAAAAAACCTTGGATGAATGAATGGCTGTGCTGGTGGTCCCTGCCATTGCTCAGAGCCACCTTTCACATCCATTCCACTCCTGCCCCCGACTATCTGGGAGGATCCCTGCAGGGGTAAACAGAGATGCTGAAACACATGTGCCCTCAATCTGGTGCAGGAAGAGCTTTGGAAACTCAGATGCTCCCCACATCTCCCCAGGGAGGCAGTGCCCTGAGACCCAGATGACCTGCTCACACAGCAGAAGCCCACCTTCCAAGAAATTGCCCTATCGTTTGAGAACCTGGGACAGTGCAGAGAAAACATAAGACTACAGTGTGAGAAAGAATCAAAGGCTGCAGTCAGAGAGAAAATAAAGCATTCTACCAACACCAACTGGAAAACAAAAGAAAGACCTCTTCCTATCAGCCTTTAGCAGAACCCACTCCTGTAGATGCCTAGGAAGAGATATAATTCACTAATTGCCATGAATAACCAAGGTAACAAGGTAGCTCAGAAACAAAATGAAAAGTCTCCAGAAAATGAGCTTAAAGACATGGAAATATGTGACTTAAATGACACATTTTCAAGATTGCAGTTCTTAAAAAAATTAATGAGATACAAGAAAACATAGAGAGGCAGTTTAATGAACTGAGAAACACAATCAAAGAACAAAATGAACATTTTAGCAAAGAAATTGAAATTTTAAAAAAGAACCAAATAGAATTTCTGGAGATTAAGATGTCATTATAAAAAAAAAAAATGAAGAGAAAAAAACACACAAAAGAAAAATGAAATGGACAGATTAGGTAATAGACCTGACCAGATGGAGGAAAATTTCAGTGACACCGAAGATAGAAATCTGGAAACGACACAGATGGAAGAAGAGAAACACCTGAGAGTTAAAAAAATAAAAGAGCTCTATAAGAACTTTCTGACTCCATCAGAAAGAGCAATATAAGAATAATGGGCATACCAGAAGGAGAAGAAAGAGAGAAGGGAACAGAGAGTATATTCAAACAAATAGTCAATGAGAACTTCCCAAACTTGTGGAAAGAACTAGATCCTTGAATCCAAGAAGCAAATAGAACACTTAAATATCTAAATCCCAGCAGGCCTTCTCCATGGCATATTGTATTGAAGCTGTCTAAAATCAACGACAAAGAAAGCATCCTCAAGGCAGCCAGGGAAAAGAAGATGGTAACTTACAAAGGAAAGCCTATTAGATTATCATCAGATTTTTCAGCAGAAACTCTACAAGCCAGGAAGGAATGGAACCAAGTATTCAAACTATTGAAAGAGAGAAATTATGAGCCAAGAATAATATATCCAGCAAAGATATCCTTTAGATATGAAGTAGGAATAAAGATCTTTCCAGACATACAGAAACTGAGGAAATTTTCTAAGACAGGACTTGCACTAGAAAAAATACAAAAGGAGGCTATTCAAACTGAAACGAAGAAACAAAACAGTACAAAACCATGAGTAGTATTATGAACAGACAGAAGCAGGTAATGGCAGCCCTTACACCAAATAGGACACTATACACTTAAACATAACGTGAAGGGTAAAGAAGAAGAAAAAAACACTTTAAAAAAAAGAGAGGGGGAGAGAGAGAGGAAAAAGACTACTTGCTACTGCAGCACAGAAAACAACTCACAGCATAAATAGGGATAATTTGTAACAACAAAAACATATAAGGCGAGAGAGTAAAGGTCTGCGCCTGCAGAAGGGAATGGAGAGGGAAGCATGCTGAAGAAATGCACACTCTAAATATGAAAGTAACTTTTACATAAACTTAATGATAACCACACAAAAAATACAGAACTGAAATATATAGCTTAAAAAAAGAAGAAACAGAGGGAAAAATCATAGAATACAACCACACTGAAATAATAGACAGCAACAGAAAGGCAAAGAAACAATGGAGACTCCATCATACCAGAAAATCAAAGGTAGAATGATAGGAAATACTCACATATCAATAATTACCCTAAATGTAAATCGACTGAACTCACCAATAAAATGGTGCAGAGAAGCAGATTGGATTAAAAAAACAACAACACACACACACACACAAAAAAACTAAACCCAACAATATGCTGCCTCCAAGAGACACATCTCAGCTACAAGGACAAATATAGAATCAAAGTGAAAGGGTGGAAATTGACACCCCAAGCAAATGGTATTCAGAGAAAACCAGGTAGGCATACTGATATCAGATGAAACAGACTTCAGGATAAAAAAGGTAACAAGAGACAAAGATGGACATTTCATAATGGCAAAGGGGACTATACAACAAGAAGACATAACAGTCATCAATATTTATGCCCCCAATGAAGGAGCACCAAAATATACAAAGCAACTACAACATAATAGAACTAAAAGGAGAAATTGACCAAAACACAATTACAGTAGAAGACCTAAATTCATCATTGACAGCTATGGATAGATCATCCAAACAGAAAATAAATAACGAAATAGAAGCCCTAAATGACACATTAGAGGAAATGGATATAATTGACATTTATAGAGCACTTCATCCTACTATATCAGACTACACATTCTTTTCTAGTGTACATGGAACATTCTCAAGGACAGACCATATATTGGGACATAAAACTAGCAGCAAATTTAAGAAGATTGAAATCATACCAAGCATGTTCTCTGATCACAAGTCTTTGAAACTGGATATCAACTGCAAAAAGAAAGCAGGAAAAAACGCAAATACATGGAGATTAAACAACATACTTTTAAAGAATGACCAGGTGAAAGAAGAAATTAGAGGAGAGATCAAAAGATACATAGAAATAAATAACAATGAAAATACATCCTACCAAAATTTTGGGGATGAAGCGAAAGCAGTTTTAAGAGGGAAATTTATATCATTACAAGCCTATTTCAAGAAATAAGAAAAATCTGAGATAAACAACCTCACGGTACCCCTTAAAGAACTAGAAAAAGAAGAACAAATGAAGGTCAGAGGAAGGAAGGAAATAATAACAATCAGAGCAGAACTAAATGAAATAGAACATGAAACACAATAGAAAAAATTACTACAACAAAGAGATTGTTCTTTGAAAAGATTAATAAATTTGCCAAACACTTCGCAAGAGTCACTATGATAAAAAGAGAAAAGAAACACATAAACAAAATCAGACATGAGAGAGGGGAGGTTACCACAGATGCCACACAAATACAAAGGATCATCCAAGACTACAATGAAGAATTATATGCCTCCAAATTCAATAACTTAGAAGAAATGGTCATGTTCTTAGAAACTTATAGCCTTCCTAGGCTGAATCACAAGGAACTGGAAAATCTAAGTAGACCAATCAACAGTAAGGAAATTGCATCAGTCATTTGGAACCTTCCCAAAATCAAAAGCCTGGGACCATAAGGCTTCACTAGTGAATTCTACCAAACATTCAAAGAGGATCAAATACCTGTAATACAAAAACTCTTCCAAAAAATTGAAGAAGAGACAATACTCCCTAACTCATTTTATGAGGGCAACATTACCCTGATACCAAAACCTTGTAAGGATAACACCAAAAAAGAAAATTACAGACCAATATCTTTGATGAATACAGATGAAAATCCTAAACAAAATTCTAGTAAATCGAATGCAAGAATTCATTAAAAAGATTATACAACATGACCACGTGGGGTTCATCCCAGGGGCACCAGGATGGTTCAACGTATGCAAATCAATCAATGTGATATATTACACAAACAAAATAAAGAGCAAAAATTATACGATTACACCAATAGATAAAGAAAGAACATTTGACAAGATACAACATCCATTTATGTTTGAAACATTTAATAAAATGTGTATAGAAGGAAATTACCTTAACATAATAAAAGCCATGTATGACAACCCTCAGTTAATATGATAATTAATGGTGAAAAACTGATTCCCTTTACTCTAAGTTCAGGAAAACGACAGGGTTGTGTCCTATCATCTCTGCTTTTCAACATAGTATTAAAAGTCCTAGCCAGAGCAATCAGGGAAGAGAAAGAAATAAAAGGCATCCAAATTTGGAACTTTTTGTAGATGGATAAATGGTCACTTTTTGTAGATGACATGATGCTATATAGAGAAAACCCTGAAGACTCCACCATAAAGCTATTAAAAACAATAAACGAATACAGTAATTTTGGTGGCTACAAAATCAACGTACAAAAGTCCATTGCATTTCTATATACTAACAAAGAAATCTCAGAAAAATAAATTTGAAAAATTCCTTTATTAATGGCAATGAAAAGAAAAACTACCTAAGAATAAACTTAACCAAGGATATGAAAGACCTATATACTGACAACTGTTTTTTAACCTTTTTTATTTAAATTTATTGGGGTGACAATTGTTAGCAAAATTATATAGATTTCAGGTGTAAAATTCTGTACTACATCATCTGAAAATCACATTGTGTGTTCACACCCAGAGCCAGTTCTCTTTCCATCACCATATATTTGATCCCCCTTACCCTAATCTCCCAACCCCCACCCCCCTTACCCTCTGGTAACCACTAAACTATTGGCTGTGTCTATGAGTTTTTGTTTCTCATTTGTTTGTGTTGTGCTTTTGTTGTTGTTTTTGGTTTATATACCACATATTTGTGAAATCATATGGTTCTCTGCGTTTTCTGTCTGACTTATTTCGCATAGCATTATACTCTCAAGATCCATACATGTTGCCACAAATGTTCGTATATCATCTTTTCTTACCGCCTAATACTAATCCATTGTGTATATATACCACAACTTCTTTATCCATTCATCTATCGAAGGACTTTTTGGTTGTTTCCATGTCTTGGCCACCGTAAACAAAACTGCAATGAATTTTGGAGCACACGTGTCTTTATGGATAAATGTTTTCAGATTTTTTGGGTAGATACCCAGGAGAGGGATTGCGGGGTCATATGGTAATTCTATTCGTAATTTTTTGAGGAACCTCCACACTGCCTTCCATAACGGCTGCACCAGCCTGCATCAACAGCTTATGAGGGTTTCTTTTTCTCCACAGCCTCTCCAACACTTGTTACTGTTTGTCTTGTTGATGATAGCCATTCTGACTGGGGTGAGGTGATATCTCATTGTGGTTTTGATTTGCATTTCTCTGATGATTAGTGATGTTGAGCATTTTTTCACATATCTATAGCCATTTGTATGTCCTCCATGGAGAAATGTCTCCAGGTCTTTTGCCCATTTTTCAAGTGGGTCGTTTGTTTTTTTGTTCTTGAGTTTCATGAGTTCCTTGTATATTTTGGATATTAGCCCCTTATCGGAGGCAGTTTGCAAAAATCTTCTCTCATTCTGTTGGTTGCCTCTTCATTTTGTCGATGGTTTCTTTTGCTGTGCAGAAGCTTTTATGTTTCATATAGTTCCATTCTTTTCTTTTAGCTTTTACTTCCATTGTCTTTGGATTCAAAGCCATAAAATGCTCTGTGTACCAAAGGTCCATAAGTTTAGTACCTATGTTTTCTTCCATGCAGTTTATTGTTTCAGGACTTATGCTCAAGTCTTTGATCCATTTTAAATTAATTTTGGTACAAGGTGACAGATAGAAGTCCAGTTTCATTCTTTTGCATGTGGCTATCCAAGTTTCCCGGCACCATTTATTGAAGAGGCTATCTTTCCTCCATTGTATGTTATTAGCTTCTTTGACAAAAATTATCTGTCCATATTTATGTGGTTTTATTTCTGGGTTGTCAATTCTATTCCATAGGGCTATGTGTCTGTTTTTCTGCCAATACCATGCTATTTTGATTATTGTAGCCCTGTAGTACAAGCTAAAATCAGGGAGTGTGATACCTCTAGTATTGTTCCTTTCTCTTAATATTGCTTTGGCTATTCGGGGTCTTATGTGTTTCCAAACAAATCTGATGAGTTTTTTCTACTTCTTTAAAAAATGCCATCTGATTTTGATGGGGATTGCACTAATTCTGTATATTGCTTTGGGTAATATGGCCATTTTAACTCTGTTGATTCTTCCAGTTCACGAGCACGGGATGTCTTTCCATTTCTATGTGTCTTCTTCAATTTCTTCCAAAAATATCTTATAATTTTCAGCATATAGGTCCTCCAAATTTTTCGTTAAGTTTATTCCTAGGTATGTTTTTCTTTTTGCTGCAATTGCAAAAGGAATTGTTTTTTGTATTTCTTTTTCTGAGATTTCATTGTTAGTATGTAGGAATGTGGTGGATTTTTGTACGCTGATTTTGTAGCCAGCATCTTTACTGTATTCGTTCAGTGGTTCTAATAGCTTTTTGGTGTAGTCTTTAGGGTTTTGTATATATAACATCATGTCATCTACAAAGCGTGATAATTTAACTTCTTCATTCCCAATTTGGATGCCTTTTATTCCTTTCTCTTGCCTGATTGCTCTGGCAAGGACTTCCAACACTATGTTGAAAAGCAGAGGTGATAGGGGACAGCCTTGTCGTGTTCCTGAACATAGAGCAAAGGGCTTCAGTTTTTCACCATTAATTATGAGATTAGCAGAGGGCTTGTCATATATGGGCTTTATTATGTTAAGGTGTTTTCTTTCTATACCTATTTTATAAAGTGTTTTAATCATAAATGGATGTTGTATCTTGTCAAATGCTTTTTCTGCATCAATTGATATAATCATATGATTTTTGTCCTTTATTTTGTTTATGTGATGTATCACATTGATGGATTTGAGGATGTTGAACCATCCTTGTGCCCCGGGGATGAACTCCACTTGGTCATGATGAATAATCTTTTTAATTCATTGTTGTATTTGATTTGCTCGAATTTTGTTTAGGATATTTGCATCTGTATTCATCAGAGATATTGGTGTGTAGTTTTCTTTTTTTGTGTTGTCCTTACCAGGTTTTGGTATCAGGGTAATGTCGGCCTCATAAAATGAGTTAGGGAGTAGTGTCTCTTCTTCAATTTTTTGGGAGACTTTGAGCAGGGTTGGTATTAGATGCTCTTTGAATGTTTGGTAGAATTCACTAGTGAAGCCATCTAGTCCCGGACTTTTGCTTTTGGGAAGGTTTTGGATGACTGATTCAATTTCGTTACTGGTGATCGGTCTGTTTAGATTTTCCAGTTCTTCATGGTTCAGCCTTGGAAGGCTATATGTTTCTAAGAACTTGTCCATTTCTTCTAGTCTATTCAATTTGGTGGCATGTAGTCCTTCATAGTATTATTGGGTAATCCTTTGTATTTCTGTGGTGTCTGTGATAACTTCCCCTTTTTCATTTCTGATTTTCTTAGAGTCTTCTCTCTTTTTTTCTTAGTGACTCTAGCCAAGGGTTTGTCAATTTTATAAATCTTTACAAACAACCAGTTGTTTGTCACATTAATTTTTTCTGTTGTCTTTTTGTTCTCTATTTCATTTAGTTCTGCTCTGATTTTTGTAATTTCCTTTCTTCTGCTGACCTTGGGTTTCACTTGTTCTTCTTTTTCTAGTTCTATAAGGTGTAACATGAGGTTATTTATTTGGGATTTTCTTGATTTTAGAGATAGGCCTGCAATGATCTAAATTTCCCTCTTAAAACTGCATTTGCTGCATCCCCAAAATTTTGGTAGGATGTGTTTTCAACCTCATTTGTTTCTATGTATCTTTTGATCTCTCCTCTAATTTCTTCTTTGACCCAGTCATTTTTTAAAATTATGTTGTTTACTCTCCATGTATTTGTTTTTGCTTGTTTTTTTGCTGTCTTTTTGCAGTTGATATCCAATTTCAAAGTTTTGTGATCAGAGAGTATGCTGGGTATGATTTCAATATTCTTAAATTTGCTGAGGATGATTTTATGTTCCAATATATGGTCTATCTTTGAGAATGTTCCATGTACACTGGAAAAGAATGTATAGTCTGATGTTTTAGGATGAATTGCTCTATATACGTCAGTTATGTCTATTTCATCTAATGTATCCTTTAGGGCTCATATTTTGTTATTTATTTTCTGTTTGGATGATCTATCCATAGCTGTCCATGATGTATTTAAGTCCCGTAGTATAACTGTGTTTTACTCTATTTCTCACTTTAGTTCTGTTAGTAGTTGCTTGATATATTTCGGTGCTCCCAGATTGGGGGCATAAATATTGGTGTCTGTTATGTCTTCTTGTTGTATATTCCCCTTTACCATTATGAAATGTTCATCTTTGTCCCTTGTTATCTTTTTCACCCTGATGTCTATTTCATTGATATCATTATGGCGACACCTGGTTTTCTCTGGGTACCATTTGCTTGGTGTGTCAATTTACACCCTTTCACTTTGAATCTATGCTTGTCCTTGTAGCTGAGATGTGTCTCTTGGAGACAGCGTATGGTTGGGTTTAGTTTTTTGATCTAATCTGCCACTCTGTGTCTTCTTATTGGTGAGTTCAGTCCATTTACATTTAGGGTGATTATCGATATGTGAGGATTTCCTGTTATTCTATCTATAGTTTTCTTTTAAGGCTGTGTCTCCATTGTTTGTTTGCCTATTTGTTGTTTTGTATTATTTCTGTTTCGTGGTATTCTATGATGTTTCCTTCTGTTTCTTCTTTTATTACAGTATATATTTCAGTGCTGGATTTTCTTTGAGCGTTTACACTTAAGTTTATGTAAAAGAAAGTTTGATATTTAGAGTATTCCATTTTATTCAGCACGCTTACTTTCTCCATTCCCATATTGCAGTTCAGGCCTTTACACTCCCCCTTTTTATCTTTTGGTTGCCACAAATTGTCCCTGTTGATGGGGTCGAATAGTGTCCTTTGGTATTTCTTGTAGTGCAGGTCGTGTATTAGAATATTCCCTCAGCTTCTGTATGTCTGGAAAGGTCTTTATTCCTCCGTCATATGTAAAGGATATCTTTGCTGGATATATTGTTCTTGACACATAATTTCTCTCTTTCAATAGTTTTAATGTTTGTTTCCACTCCCTCCTTGCTTGTAGAGTTTCTACTGTGAAATCTGCTGATAATCTAATGGGCTTTGCTTTGTAAGTTACTGTCTTCCTTTCCCTGGCTGCCATGAGGATTCTTTCTTTGTCCTTGCTTTTAGACAGCTTCAATACAATGTGCCTTGGAGAAGGCCTGTTGGGATTGAGGTAATTAGATATTCTGTTTGCTTCTTGGATTCGAGGATCCCGTTCTGTCCACACGTTTGGGAACTTCTCATCAATAATTTGTTTGAATATATTCTCTGTTCCTTTCTCTCTTTCTTCTCCTTCTGGAATGCCCATTATTCTTATATTGCTCTTTCTGATGGAGTCAGAAATTTCTTGTAGAGTTCTTTATTTTTTTTAAGTCTCAAGCCTCTTTCTTCTTCTATCTGTGTAATTTCCAGGTTTCTATCTTAGATGTCACTGATTCTTTCCTCCATCTCGTCAACTCTACTACCTGAGCTGGCTATTTCATTCTTAATGTCTTCTATTGAGTTCTTAATCTGCAGTAATTCTATTTGGTTCTTTTTTAAAATTTCAATCACTTTGATAAAATTCTCATGTTGTTCTTTGTGTTTCTGAGTTCATTAAACTGCCTTTCTGAGTTTTCCTGCATCTCGTTGAGTTTTTTCAGAACTACAATCTTGAATTCTTTGTCACTTAATCACATATTTTCATATCTTTAAGTTCCTTTTCTGGAGACTTTTCACTTTCTTTCTGAGCTGTGTTGCTGCCTTGGTTATTCATGGCAATTACTGATTTATTATTTCTGTTCCTAGACATGTACCGGAGTGGCTTCTTCAACAGGTTGATAGGAAGAGGTCTTTCTTTTGCTCTCCATTAATTGTTGGTAGAATGTTTTATTTTCTCTCCGACTGCAGCCTTTTTTTCTCTCTCACATGGTTGTGCTATGTTTTCTCTGCACTATTCCAGCTTCTCACACAATCGGGGGATTCCCTGGGAGACAGGCTTCTCCTCTGTTAATAGTTCTTCTGCGTCACAGGGTACAGTGTCCCCGTGGGTATGCAGATAGCTTTTGAAGTTTCAAAGCTCTTCCTATACCAGATTCATAGCCCGTGTGTTTCAGCAGTTCTGTTTACTCCCGCAAGGATCCGCCCAGATAGGTGGGGCTAGGGGAGGGGTGAGTTGTGAGAGGTGGGCCAGAGCAATATTGGCGACCACCACCACAGCCGGTCCTGCTTCCACAGCTACCTCTCCTTTGCCATGACTAGTTGGGCTGCAAATCTGTGTCTGCTGGTCCACAGTTCTCAGAACAGTAAATATTCTGTTCTTTTGATCTGACTTTACTACTGTTCCGCTTCTAGCACCAGGCAGGTGGGGGCGGGGTGAGCTCTGGGAGGGTAGGGAAAGGGCAGCTAGTCTCAGTGCCTGAGGCTTTCTTCTCTGCTCGGCAGTGAGAGCTTAAACCACCATTTCAGCCTTCTTCCCTCAGTCTTTTCTCTGAGGTCTCTGCTGTGAAAGTTAGGTTCAGCCGTGTTATATGCTGCCCCCCTCAGCCCTGTGGCCATAAGCGGAAGCCTCGCAGTCCGAGTTCTTCTCTCTCCCGTAACTGCGGTAGTTCCGGGATGCAGTGAGCTCGGAGCACTTAGGTAGGTCTGTGTCCTGCGCCCACGCGGCTCCATCTCCGCACTTCTCCTTTCCCTCCTCCCCTGCTTGCGTGATTCGCCCACCTTTGGTTGAATTCAGTAGCGGGCCTCTTCGTCTTGCTTCTGTGTTGTGCAGTGAGGCCTTTTTTTTTTTTTTCCCCCCAAATATCCTTCCTCTGAAACCAAGTCACTGTAATTCATACACTTTATTGCTTAACTTTTGGATAGGGAACATATTTTACATGACGGTGTATGATTGCCCCATTTTGGGGATATCTGTTTGACTTTCCTGATGTTTGCACAATTTTTTGCACAATGTTTGAAAAAGGGTCCCAGCAGATTACTTCGGCCTGTAATATAAATTCCTTGAAGGTGGTAACTGTAGATAGGAAAAGTTTTGGTATCAAACGAAATGCCATTCCAAATCTCAACTTTTGTTCAAGTGACTTGACTCAGAATACAGGTAGGGAGGTATTTAAATATGAAACAGAACAAAAGAAGTCTGAATACTCAGAATCTTTCTTTAGGTCCTAAAGTATCTGATAATACATAGATAACAAAATATTGTTATTAAATCCTTTTGCCATTTATTTCATTTTTATAGTAACCATACTGAAAAAAATCTCCAAATATTGGATTGTAATTTATATAAGTTACACTTACAAAACTAATATTGCTATTGTTTATATTCCAGTGATAGAGCACTTTTTTTTATTAGTTTCAGGTGCACATGACAAAGTAATACTTAGACGTTTATCATTTATATGCCTCACTCTATGTGAACCCCCTCCCCCATCCACTATCCCTCTGACATCACATAGGACCATTACATTTCCACTGAATCTATTCCTAATGCTGTACTCCGCTTCCTGTAACCATATACATACATATATATACATATATATATATATTTATACATATATATATATATATATATACACATACATATACATATGTGTACATATACATGTATATATATATAATTATAGTTGGCATTCATTATTGTTCAGCTTCATGTGTACAGTGCAGAGATCAGGCATCTATATCATTCCTGAGGTGGTCTCCCAAATGGGACACGTGTCCATCAGATACCCCACAAAATCTTTGCAACATTATTGCTTATTTTCCCCAAATTAACTTTCGTTAACCCATGGCAATCTTGTGGTTACTGATGCTTTCTAATCCCCTCACCTTCCCCCTTAACCCCACGCCCCCCCGCATCTAGCAATGCTCAGTTTTTCCTCTATGTCTCCAAAACTGTTTCTGATTAGTTCATTCACTTATTCTTTTCTTTAGATTCTGCATATAAGTGAGATCATATGGTATTTGTGTTTCTCTGTCTGACTTATTTCACTTAACATAATGTTCTCTTTGTCCATCCATGTTGTTGCAAATAGTAAGATTTCTTCTTTATGGCTGCGTAATACTCCATTGTATAACTGTACCACAGTTTCTTAATCCAGTCATCTACTGATGGGCATTTTGGTTGTTTCCATGTCTTGGCTATTGTGTATAGTGCTGCAATAAACATAGGAGTGCATGAAGATTTTTGAATTAGAGTTTTGGATTTCTCCGGATAGATACCTAGGACTGGAATTGCTGGATCATAAGGTAGTTCCATTTTCAGATTTTGATATACCTCCATACTGTTTTCCAAAGTGGCTGGACCAATCTGCAATCCCACCAGCAGTGCACAAGCGTTCCCTTTTTTCCACATCCTCGCCAGCACTTGTTGCTTGTTACTTTATTGATGATAGCCATTTTAACTGGGGTGAGGTTGTATCTCATTGTGGTTTTTATTTGCATTTCTCTGATGGTTAGTGCGGTTGAGCATTTCTTCATATGTCTGTTTGCCATGCGTATGTCCTTTTTAGAAAAAATGTCTCTTCACGTCCTCTGCCCATTTTTCAAATGGGTTGATTTTTTGGAGTTGAGTTGAGTGAGGTTTTAGAAATTTGTGATATTAACCCCTTATTGGATATGTCATTGGAAAATATCTTTTCCCATTCAGTAGGATCACTGTTGTTTTATTGATGCTTTCCTTTCTGTGAAAAAAATTGTTTAGTTTGATGTAATCCCACACGTTTATTTTTTCTCTTACTTCCCTTATGCGAGGGGATATATCAGTAAAAATCTTATTCCGGGTAACGTCTGTAAAGTTTCTTCCTATATTTTCTTCTAAGAATTTTATGGTTTCAGATCTTACATTTAAGTCTTTCAGCCATTTTGAATTTATTTTTTTGTATATGGTGTAAGGAGGTGGTCCAGCTTCATTTTTTGCATGTGTCTGTCCAGGTTTCCCAGCACCATTTATTGAATACACTCTCTTTACCCCACCATACATTCTTGCTTCCATTGTTGAAGATTAAATGGCCATATAGGCCTGGATTTATTTTTGGACTCTCCATTCTGTTCCATTGATCTATGTGTCTGTTTTTATGCCTGTACCATGCTGTTTTGATTACTGTAGCCTTGTAGTATAATTTGATGTCAGGTATCATTACACCTCCCACTTTGTTCTCATTTCTTAAGATTGCTGAGTGTATCCGGGGTCTTTTATGGTCCCATATAAATTTTAGGATTATATGTTCTATTTCTGTGAAAAACGTCATTGGTAGTTTGATAGGAACTGCGTTGAATATGTATATTGCCTTAGGCAGTATGGGCATTTTAACTATATTAATTATTCCTATCCATGTATATGGTATGTGTTTCTATCTATTTGCATCTTCTTTCATTTCTCTCTTCAGTGTCTTATAATTTTCTGACTACAGATCTTTAACTTCTTTGGTTAAATTCATTCCCTGGTATTTTATAGTCTTTGAAGCAATTGTAAATGGGATTGTTTTCTTTAATTTCTCCTTCTGATGTTTCATTATTCATGTATACAAATGCAACTAATTTATGAATATTAATTTTGTATCCTGATACTTTACTAAATTCATCTATCAGCTCTAATAGTTTCTTGGTGGAGTCTTTAGGGTTCTCTATATATAGTATCATGTCATCTGCATATAATGACAATTTTACTTCCTCCTTACCGATTTGGATGCCTTTTATTTCTTTTTCTTGTCTGATTTCTGTGGCTAGAACTTCCAACACTATGTTGAATAGAAGTGGACAAAGTGGGCAACCTTGCCTTGTTCCTGATCTTAAGGGGAATGGTTTTAGCTTTTCCTCATTGAGTATGATGTGAGCTGTGTGTTTATCATATATGGCCTTTATTATGTTGAGATGTGATCCCTCTATTCCCACTTTCTTAAGGGTTTTTATCATAAATGGCTTCAGGATTTTATCAAATGCCTTTTCTGCCTCTATAGATATGATCATGTGATTTTTATTTTTCATTTTGTTAATGTGGTGTATCACATTAATTGATTTGCTGATGTTAAACCACACTTGCATACCAGGGATGAATCTCACTTGATCATCGTGTATGATCTTTTTAATGTATTGCTGAATTCTGTTCACTAATATTTTGTTGAGGATTTTTGCATCTATGTTCATTAGAGGTATCGGCCTGTAATTTTCTTTTTTTGTGTTGTCTTTGATTTTGGGATCAGGGTGATAGTGGCTTTGTAAAAAGTATTTGGGAGCCTTCCCTCCTTCTGGATTTTTTGGAAGAGCTTGAGGAGCATAGGTCATAATTCTTTTTTGAATGTTTTGTAAAATTCACCTGTAAAGCCATCTGGTCCAGGGCTTTTATTTTGTTGGGAGATTGTTGATTACTGATTCAATTTTCCTGGTGATCATCAGTCTATTCAGGTTTTATGTTTCTTCTTGAGTTAGCCTTGGAAGTCTGTATGCCTCTGGAAAATTGTCCATTTCTTCCAGGTTGTCAAATTTGTTGACATATAGTTGCTCTTAGTAATTTCTTAAAATTGTAAGTCAGTTTTAAAAATAAACTGAAGGAGACACAAGAAAAAATGGAAAGATATTCTGTGTTCATGGATTGGAAGAACCAACATAGTTAAAGTGGCCATATTACCCAAAGCAATATATAGAATTAGTGCAATAACCATGAAAATCTCAGTGGCATTTTTTAAAAAAAAGAAATAGAACAATAATCACCAGATTTGTATGGAGGCACAAAAACCCCGAATAGCCGAAGCAATAATAAGAAAAAAGAACAATGCTGGCAGTATCACACTCCCTGATATCACCTTATACTACAGGGCAACAATAATCAAAACAGTATGGTATTGGCAAAAAAACAGACACATAGACCAATGGAATAGAATTGAGAACCCAGAAATAATCCCACATAAATATGGACAGATAATTTTCGACAAAGAAGTTAATAACATACAATGGAGAAAAAACAGCCTCTTCAGTAAATTTTGCTGGGAGAATTAGAAAGCCACATGCAAAAGAATGAATTTAGACTGCTATCTGTCACCGTGTACCAAAGGTAACTCAAAATGCATCAAAGACCTAAACGTAAGATCTGAAACAATAAATTACATAGAAGAAAACATAGGTACTTTATTTATGGTCCTTGGGTTCAAAGAGCATTTTATGAATTTGACTTCAAAGGCAAAGGAAGTAGAAGCTAAAATAAATGAGTGGGACTATATCAAACTGAAAGCTTCTGCACAGCAAATGAAACCATCGACAAAATAAAGGGTCAACCAACCAAATGAGAAGATTTTTGCAAATAACACCACTGATAAGGGCTAATATCCAAAATATATAATTATTTCACAAAATACAACAACAACAACAACAAACAATCCAATTAAAAAAGGGGCACAGGACTTGAAGAGACATTTGTCCAAAGAAGACATAGAGATGGACAATAGACATATGAAAAAAATGTTGAACATCACTAATCATCAGAAAAATGCAAATAAAACCCACAATAAGATATCACCTCATACCAGTTAGAATGGCTATCATCAACAAGACAAATAATAACAAGTGTTGGAGAGGCTGTGCAAAAAAAAGAAACCCTCATACACTGTTGTTGGGAATGATGATTGGTGCAGCCGGTATGGAAGGCAGTGTGAAGTTTCCTCAAAAAATTATGAATAGAATTACCATATGATCCAGCATTCCCTCTCCTGAGTATCTATCCAAGAAATCTGAAAACTTTTATCCATGTGCTCTGATATTCAGTTTGTCTTTATGTACATGGCCAAGACATGGAAACAACCAAAGTGTTCTTTGATGTATGATTGGATAAACAAGATGTGGTATATATATATGCAATGGTATATTATTCTGCCATAAGGAAAGATGAAATAGTACCATTTCCAAAAACGTGTATGGATCTTGAAATTGGTATTCAAAGTGAAATATGTCAGACAAAAAAAGTCAAGAACTGTATGATTACACTGATATGTGGAATGTAAAACTGAAAAGAACAAAAGAACCAGACAAAGAAATGAAGAAACAAAAACTCATAGACATAGACAATAGTTTAGTGGTTACCAGAGGGTTGGTAGATGAGGGTAAAAGGGATCAAATATATGGTAATAGAAGGAGAACTGACTCTGGGTGGTGAACACACAATGTGATAGATAGGTGATGTATTACAGTTTGTTCACCTGAAACCTATGTAACGTTACTAACAATTGTCAACACCAATAAACTTTAATAAAAAAATGTATTAAGATAAACGGATTGTTTGTATGGCCTCAAAGTATCTCCATACAAGATACTTATTAATTACAAGTAAAACAACCTTAACTCTGCAATTCAGAAGCATGGCACCACCTTAACCCAATGATCAAGGCTAACTTCACCAATAATGAGCTATACCAACATCAGCGAGCTCCTAATATGATGCACTAAAAAAAGAACAAACACTGTATCTGTGATATCTTTGCCCAAACTACATAACTTGATTTTTTTCATTAGGGAACAGTTGGCAAATCAAAATGAGGGCTATTCCATAACCTTTGCTCTTCAAACGTGTCACTATAATGAAAGACTAAGAAATACTGAGAAAGTATTCCAGATTAAATAGTCTAAAGAGACATGTCAGATAGTGCATTCTGTGATCTAACTTCAGGTCCTGAAACAGAAAGAAGAAATTAGTGGGACAATTGGAACACATTGTATCGATGTTAGTTCATTGTTTTTGATAATTGTGATGTGGTTATGTAATATGTTAACTCTGGAAATCTGGGACAAGGGTATATAGGAATTCTTTGTACTACCTTTTCAACTTTTGTGTAAGTATGAAATTATTTCAAAATCCAAAGTTCATAGAAACAGAGACCAAAGGACTGTTGCCAGAAGGGAGGGTGTTGGAAAGTTGAGTGAAAAAGGTAAAGGGGAATATAGTCCATGATGTTGTGATAAGTTTGCATGGTGGCAGATGATTACTGGAATTAGTGAGGTGATCACATTGTAAGGTATAAAAATGTCAAATCACTATATTGTACGCCTGAAACTAGTATAACTAGTATAACTAGTGTATATACCAACTATACTTAAATTTTTTTTTTTGATTTTTTTTAAAATTTTATTTTATTAAATTTATTGGGGTGACAGTTGTTAGTAAAATTACACTATACTTAAATTTAAAAGAAAGGAGGGGGACCTGTTTCATCAAACCTTTATTTAGAGTCAAGACCAGTGAATAAGTACAAGTTACTCATTTTATTGCTAGGCTTTCCAAAGACTTAAATTGCCACGCCTCCTTGAGGACATCATTATTCTATTATCTCACTTCTATTTTTCAGATTTTTGGCTAATGTTTAACCCCTAAACTTCTGCCTTCCTGCCATGCAAATCTTTTTTCTCAAGGGAGAATATAAAACATCTTTTTGGACCACATATTTTCCTACATTTAAGATTTCAGGAAACAAGACCAAAAATCACCTTACCACTCATATAAAGGGTTTATATGGGAAATTGTTGTCCAAATCATATTGCCTCTTTTCACCTCAAATGATTCGTTCCATAATTTTCAGTTCACAAGGAACTAAAGTGCAGTTTGAAGATAATGTATGGTAGGATTAGCAATTGACTACGAGGCTTTTCATTGAAATGCCCCCTTTCAAGAACATTTTAAAATAAAAGTTGAACAAGTTAACCACCTTCCTAATGCTCTAATAAAAATTCAAAAGGTGGGAATCAATTTATGTGTTAACAGATGTTGCTATCTGTAGAATAAAAATTCAGACATGGCAATAACAATAGCTATCACTTGACGAACATGTACTATGTTCTAGTCACTCTGGTGTGTGCTTTACATATATTTTTCTGTTTGATTCTCAGGATCCTGTGAGGCAAATACTATTAATAATCCTATTTTTCATATAAGGTTATCAAAATTGAGAGATTTTGAATCAATAACCCAGGGTTCATATCTAGTAAAGCCGCGACTTTATGAACCAAATTCTGTACGTATCTATATTTCACAGATTTTGCACTATCCCACACTGACCGAACTGAGGTCAAAATATCTAGGTAATGGCAAAAAAGCTGCAAATACTTCTTACTTTTTATTTTTTCATAATGAAAAACTCTGGAATATTTTAATCATCTAATGTTTATTCACCATTAAGACAGTATTAAATACTTCACTTGGTTTTTTACTTTGTGTTGAGAGATTTTGTCATCTTCTAGATTTAGACCCAAAGGTGAGTGCAAATATTTTGGATAGTGCAGTGTATAATAGGATCCCATTCTTCAGCGTGTATTTCATCAGGTTAATGTGGTGAGTTCTCCAGTGATTTCCCTTTCATGTGCATGGAAGTTGGGTTTCCAGGTTAGTTCATATTGGGCTGTCTATCATCAAGAAGGTAAAACTATACGTATAGAGGAGATTGGGGAAAGGCATGACTTGGTGAATGATTACTACAAAGCCTGCTTTTTTCTTTTCTGGTTGGGAAGAATGGCAAATATTCTTAGCCCCTCCTACATTTTTGTTTGTTTGTTGCATTTCAGTAAGAGAATAAAGGAGGAAAAAATCTGAAACATTTGTGTAGATAAAAACAAATTTCAAATTTCTTTTGAGGAGTTCCTTTACTGTTTTTGTAGTTTGACATCTCTCAACATCTTAAAATATCATCTCACCCAAACTGTTGAAAGAAAGAAACTCTGATTTCCCCCTGGAGACTATGAGACTGAAAATGGAAACTTTGTAGCCATAGTTCCATTTCAGACTGTACTCCCCTGTATATTCTAGTTGGAAGAAACATGTATTTGTTAAGTAGTTAATTAAATAAGTTTTACCATTTTAACTTGCTTTCCAAAGGAAAAAAAAAAGCAAAATAAATCTCCAACATGCTATTCTCTTTATCACCAATCTTAGCAGACTAAACATCACATTTCTTGCATCATTAATAATGCAAATTAGCTTTTGTTTTTCTCTCACATAAGACTATAATTAGAAGTAAATATTTAATGCCCAGATCAGAAAATCAAATCCTATACCCCAGAAAATGTGTTCACTAACTACAGTAAGCTAATGTGAGAAAGCTTGCATGTACAGCCATTCTGTTGATTTAACCTTTCTTGGTTTTTCTTCACTATCAATGGATTACTTTGTAACCATTCATTAAGGGGTAATGTATTCCTATACTCTTTCTGCCCCAATCTTTAGAGCTGCCAAGAGCACTAAATATTATATTTTAACATTATTAAACATATATATATATATATATATGTAAGTACAACATTTGAACATTTAATTTTATATAATTTTAGCAATCTGAAAACTTCAGAATGAAATTCAGGAATTTACTTATTAATATCAGTTATGTATACTTTAGTTTAAAATATGTGTTAATCTACTGAAGATGCAAAAGGTTATTTGAAGCATTATCAGCATGATGTAAATGTGGTATTTTCATTTTAGCACTTGGGTAAAAACTATCTACAGAACGAAGGTAATACCTTGCTTGAGATGGTCATTAAGACAGAATCATTCTTTGTGGGATTAATTTCTGAGGTTTTTTTCTGTAATACCACTTTTCTCTAGGAAGTGTAGGACTAATTCATCAATTAGTCCATCACTATGAGATATATAAGGTATAAGGTCCGTATTAATTAGAGAGAAGAAAACAAAATCTACTACCCAAACACAATCAACATTTGAACTTCACATTATGACAGTGTGCAAGTACATTGTTTAAAGAAGTATTCTGTTTTACAGTGGCAATAAAAGTAATAATAAAAGCTGAGCTCAATAATGTCTTTTATTTTTTTATTACTTTTTTAAGATTTTTATTAAAATATAACTAAAATACAATATTATATTAGTTTCAAGTGTACACTATAGTTATTCAACATTTTAGCTATTCAACATTTATATACCTAAAGAATTGATCACCATGATGAGTTCAGCAACCATCTGACACTGCGCCACGCTATCACAGTTATTGACAATATTCCCTGTGCTGTACATTACATCCCCATGACTACTTTGTAACTACCCATTTGTACTTTTTAATCCCCTTTTTCACCCACCCACAATCACGCTCCCATCTGACAACCATTAAAATATTCTCTGTATCTATGTGTTTGTTTCTGTTTTGTTTGTTTATTTTGTTATTTAGATTCCACATATAAGCAAAATAACATTGCATCTGTCTTTCTCTGTCTGACATACTCTACTTAGCACAATATCCTCCAGGTCCATCCATGTCACTGCTGATGGTAAGAACACATTTCCTTTCATGGCCAAGCAATATTCTATTCCATAAATGCATCACCTACTCCATATTCTTCATCCATCAACAGACACGCAGGCTGCCTCCACATCTTGGACACTGTAAACAATGCTGCAATGGATATATATGGATGCA
Organism: Rhinolophus sinicus; assembly: GCF_057876585.1. Lineage (NCBI taxonomy): Eukaryota > Metazoa > Chordata > Mammalia > Chiroptera > Rhinolophidae > Rhinolophus > Rhinolophus sinicus. The sequence continues at coordinate 49,761,055 of NC_142518.1, read as the reverse complement.
CTCATCCCCTCAAAGTAGCATTTTGAGTTTCTTTGGATAAATACCCAGAAGTGGAATTACTGTGTCTTTCTTTGTCTCTTTTCATAGCCTATATTTTAAAATCTATTTAATCTAGTATAAGTATTGCTACTTGAACTTTTTGTTTGTTTGTTTCCATTTTCACAAACTATTTTCACCCCATCCCTTTACTTTCAGTCTCTGTGTGTCTTTTGATCCAAAGTGAGTCTGTTGTAGGCAGTATATGCAAGGGTCTTGTTTCCTTATCCATTCAGCCACCCTATGACTTTTAATTATAGCGTTTAATCTATTTACATTGAAAGTAATTGTTGATAGATATGTACTTATTGCCATTTTATTGATCATAATTTTTACCTCTCCTCCCCTCCTTCTTCTTAAAGAAGTTCCTTTAACATTCCTTGTAATAATGGTTTGGTGGTGATGAACTCCTTCAGCTTTTTCTTATCTGGTAAGATCTTTACCTGTCCTTCGATTCTAAATGATAGCTTTCTCAGTAGAGTAATCTTGGTTGTAGGTCCTTACTTTTCATTATTTTAAATATTGTGTGCCATTCCTTTCTGGCTTTGAAATTTACTGTTTAGAAATCAGCTAACTGTCTTATAGTCTAACTCGCTTGTAGATAGCTAATTGCCTTTCTCTTGCTGCTTTTAAGATCCCGTCTTTGTCTTTAACCTTTGCTATTTAATTATGATATCTTGGTGTGGGCCTCTTTGGGTTTATCTTGTTTGGGATTCTATGTGCTTCCTGGGCTTGTATGTATATTTATTTGCCCAGGTTTGGGAAGTTTTCCATCATTATTTCTTCAAATCAGTTTTCAATTCATTGCTCTCTCTCTTCTCCTTCTGATATTTCTATGATGCAAATGTTGGTACATTTGATGTTGTCTGAAAAGCCCCTTAATCTAGCCTCATTTTTTGGATTCTTTCTCTCTTTATATCTATCTATCTATCTTTCTTTCTTTCTCTTTCTTTCTTTCTTTCTTTCTTTCTTTCTTTCTTTCTTTCTTTCTTTCTTTCTTTCTTTCTTTCTTTCTTTCTTTCTTTCTTTCTCTCTCTCTCTTTTTCTCCCTTCCTTCCTTCCTTCCTTCCTTCCTTCCTTCCTTCCTTCCTTCCTTCCTTCCCTCCCTCCCTCCCTCCCTCCCTCCCTCCCTCCCTCCCTCCCTCCCTCCCTCCCTCCCTCCTTCCTTCCTTCCTTCCTTCCTTCCTTCCTTCCTTTCTTTCTTCTGTTCTGGTTGGGTGTTTTCTGCTACATTATTGTGGGTACAGAGCCAGGAGTACAGTTTCCAGGCTCTCCACCTCATGTGGAAAGGTGCTGGCTCAGGTAGTAAATGGCCATCAACTGTGTTTGGATAGCCATCAGCTGTGGCTAGTTGGCTGTCAGCTGTAACTAGTGAGCCATTGGCCACTAATATAACTGTTGTGGCTACGCTAGCAGAAAATGGGTGCTGGCAAGAAGATGGTGGCTGAGCTAGCAAGCACAGATTGCAGTTAGCAAGGGGAGTCGGTCAGTTGGCAGGCAGAAAAGCAGACAGCAGGTTGCACGTCGTGTGAATCCAGCCTCCAGTGAGACGATAGTGGTATGACTCCCCTACCTATGGCTCCGTGGATGTTCCTTTTTGGCCTAGACACATCCTGTGTTCTTATGTGGAGAGCAGGAGCTGAGACCCTGCATGCCACCCCTCATGACACCCTGCATGACACATGGAGCAGCGAGCAGGGTCTCCCGCATGACAAATGGCACAGCAAGCAGGGTACAGTGCCGCCCAAAGCTCTCCAAAGGGCGGTGGAGCAGTTTGTGCTTATGAACACTCAGTCTCAGGAAGACCAGGAGGAGCAGCTGCCGGAGAGCTGGACCCCTATGGAGGGGTGGAAAGACGTGGACGGTTCCCCAACCAGCATAGGCTGCAGAAAGTGAAGGTCGTTGTGGCCCTGTGGGCTGGGAAGTGCTTGCTGAGGCCCTCACTTCCAGGTTGGGGAGGACTTAGAGCCTTCGCCCTCCAGAGAGGGCTCACATTGTGGGGCTAATGCACAGCCCTGGAGAATGACTGTGGACTATGGGGAATGGGCTCCATCCCTAATTTAATGGACTGCTTGACTGTTTGCTTGGGAACATGCCACCAAGTAGTGGAACTGGTGGGTATTTGCTTTTGTGTCTTGACCAGCCGCCATGGAGAATATGTGAGAAAGACTGGCTGAGCCCAGGAAGTCTGGCTGTGCCCAGAGAGAGTGGCAGTGCCCTGAGAGACCCTGGCTGTGCCCGAGGAGACTGGTGGTACCCTAAGAAGCCCAGGAAGTCAGGCTGTGCCTAGAAGGACTGGTGGTACCCTGAGAAACCCTGGCTGTGTCCAGAATATTGCAGTCACCTCCAGGCTCCTCGCACAGGGCCCCTCATGGAAGATGCATAGATTGTGAGGCGAGACCCTGTAGGGGTGGAGTGTGGGGACAACCAGGAGTACAGTTTCCAGGCTCTCGGCCTCACATGGAAAGGTGCTGGCTCAGGTAGTAAATGGCCGTCAACTGTGATTGGACAGCCATCAGCTGTGGCTAGTTGGCCGTCAGCTGTAACCAGTGAGCCATTGGCCACTAATATAACTGCTGTGGCTACGCTAGCAGCAAATGGGGGCTAGCAAGAAGATGGTGGCTATGCTAGCAGGTGGCAGAGTGTGGATTGCAGATCTTGTGGCTCCTGCCTCCTGTGTCTCCAACCCAGCCTCCAGTGAGACTATAGTGGTATGACTCCCCTATCTATGGCTCCATGGGTGTTCCTTTTTGGCCTAGCCACATCCTGCATTCTTATGTGGGGAGCGGGACCAGAGACCCCGCATGACACCCCGCGTGATACTTATCTTCTAAATTTCTGTTTCAATCATCTGCTTCTTCTAATCTACTGTTGAGTACCTCTAATGTAGTTTTCATTTCAGTTATCGTATTCCTTATTTCTGACTGGTTCTTTTTTTTATGTTTTCTAGCTCTATTTTTACGTTTTCTATGTCTTTGTTGAAGTTCTCCCTGAAATCACTGAACATCCTTATAGCCAGTGTTTTCAATTCTGTGTCTGTAGATTGTTTGTCTCCATTTTGTTTAGTTCTTTATCTAGAGTCTCGTGCTGTTCTTTTATTTGGAGCATGCTTCTTTTTCTCCTTGTTTTGGTTGCCTCTGTGTTTTTGTTTCTATGTATTAGGTAGAGCTGCTATGTCTCCCAGTCTTTGTAGAGTGGCCTTATGTAGTAGGTGTGCTGTGGGCCCCAGTGACATAGTCTCCCTACTCACCTGAGCTGGGTGCTTCTGGTGTGTTCTTTGTGTGGGTTGTGTGTGCCCTTCTCTTGTAATTGAGACTTGGTTGCTGTGTGCACCTCAGTGGGAGGGATTGACACTCAGGCTGATTGGTTGTGAGGACTACAGTGGTTGTGACTACAGTGGAGGATCTGTTGTTTAGAGGCTGACACTGTGGATCAGTGTTCACTCTTAGAAGAGCTCTGGTGCTTGCTCAATCTGCACGTTTTAGTGTGTCAACCATAGAGGCAGCCAGGGAATGCTCTGGCTGGGTCCAAAGACAGTCACTGGGACCCCTGGAAGGGACCTTGCTGCAAGTCACATTCAGCCGCAGCTTACTGGGGGCCACGTGCAAATAGCCACCATCTATGCTGGGCTTGGAGATGCCTGGGAGAAGTGAAGTCTTGAATTGAGGCTGGCTGTTGCAATGCCAGGCTTGGGGCAGCTCAGCAAGAGGTAAAAGGCATACTGAGGCCAGATGCTGCTTTTTTGGGTTTGTGAACTTTTGAGAGTTTTAAAGAAAGTCTTCATGATGAGGCAAAATAGGCTGTTTATATGCTAAAGTCACTGGAACTGGCTTGGGTGGGCCTGCAAGTTGGGCAGGTTGGGTCTTAGAGAATCACCAGGGAGGGGTGAATGGTGTTAGCTAGGTGGTAGAGTCCCAGGTATGGCACCCACCTAAGTCTTCATGCTGGGAGAAGGGAGGCCTCAACAAAGAAACTATGGCTTGTGCCAGCATTTCTGTCTAGGATAAAGCTGCCCCTGCAGAGCTCACCCTGAAACCAGACAACTCGGTTACTCCCTGTATGTCCCTGATGCCCCTCTAGCCATTGCTCCAGTGCTGGAGCCAGAGTAAGCAAGTCCATCAGTGAGTAAGTCTGCTTGCAGGCTGTTTAAGAGGACTGCCTGGAACTCCAACAGCCCTCTGTCTCACTCAGCCACAATCTCCACCAGTTTTGACAGCCAGATATTATGGGGACTTCTCTTCCCAGCACTGGAACTCTAGGATGGGTAGCCTGGTGTGCGGCTGGGACCCTAGCCTCTCAGGGGAGACCACTGCAGCCAAGATATCCCTCGCAATTTATAACTGCCACATGTGGGTGCGGGATCTGCCCATTCCACATCTCTGCCCTTCCTACCAGTCTCAAGTTGGCTTCTGTATATACTAAGTTGTAGGACTTCTGTTCAGCTAGATTTCAGATGATCCTCAATGATGTTTGTCTGGTAGTTTAGTTGTAATTTTGAGGTAGTCGTGACAGCATGTAAGAGCAGCCTTTACCTACTCCACCATTTTTACCAGAAAATCTAAATATTTGAGTTTTAATAAAGAAAAGTAAGAACACACATGGAATATGTTTTTGTTCTCTGGATTGCTTTTAAGCCTATTAACCTAATGAAATGATTTCTACTAATGTCACACATTTGCAAGAGTTAAAATAAAAGCTAGCCCCTGTATGAAAAAGAACAGTGGATGAAAACCAAAGGAACACAATGATTTCTGAAACTAAGCAACCATACAACAACAATGTGCTTGGTTTTAGTTTTGAAAATTATTAATTATAAATTATTAGATTTGGTTTGAGTTTCTTTAGAAAAATATTAAAGTAGCCCAATAGAAAAGTGAAATGGCATTACATTTGGCTAAATTCTAGGATACAAAATTGTTTTATCCAGGGATCACTTATTTCCATTTGAATTGTGGCCAATCTTTGTCATGACCTAATTTCCCCTCAGTAGGATATACTTATGAACATTTATAAATCATTTATTTATTCAACAAATATGTTACATAACTGTTATATATATATATATATATATATATATATATATATATATATATATATATATATATATATATATATGCCAGGCCTTAATTTATGTACAGGGAAAACAACACTGAGCAAGATATACAGGTTCTCTTCCACCATGACTGTTTAAAATCTAGTAGTGGAAGAAGTCATTGCGCAGAAAATCAAAGTAACATTTCATTTTGCTATGTTGGGAAAAGCACAGCATTCTGGAAGGGAGTGTCTTATCAAATATATAGGGATCAAAGAATGTTCCTTAGAGGAAAAATATAAAGTGAGTTAGTTTGTCAAAGATAATTTAAATGAGTCATATATGCATTATGGAGAGGGCATTTCAAGTAAATGTGCAGTTTGGTACAGGTTAGAATGATTTTCCTGAACCTGTTTCATTATCTGTACACATTGGTGCATATATATATATATATATATATATATATATATATATACACACACACACACACATATATGAGGTTGGACAATTAAGTTTGTGAACTCATCCTAGAAAAAGTGCTACATACCTCATTGCTGACTATCACTACGGTCACCTTCGAAATACTCCCCTTGGGAAGCTATGCACCAACACCAGGGTGTAGTCCACCCTTCAAAGCAATTTTGGAACTCTTTCTGGGATGGCCATCAGATCTGTCGTTGTATTACTCTTGATGTCCTGAATCTCATCAAAATGTCTTCCTTTCAATATTTCCTTTATGTTCAGGTAAAGAAAGAAGTCATTGGGGGCCTGATAAGGTGAGTAGGCAGGGTATTGCAATACAGTTATTTGCTTACTGGCTAAAAACTCCCTCACAGATAATGCCCTGTGAGCTGGTGCATTGTCATGATGCAAGAGCCATGAATTGTTGGCAAAATGTTCAGGTCATGTAACTTTTTCATGCAGCCTTTTCAGCACTTCAAAATAGTAAACTTGGTTAACTGTTTGTCCAGGTGGTACAAATTCACAATGAATAATCCCTCTGATATAAAAAAAGGTTAGCAACATTGTTTCGAACTTAATTGTCAGACCTTCATGTGTGTGTGCGTGTGTGTGCATGCACAAAAAAGGTGCCTAATTCGGTAGCCTGTTGGGTCCAGAACAGCTTTTACAGGGAGGCCATGTGGGTGTGCTGATGTCCTGTTTTTCCTTCTTAATCCATTTGTTGAGAGGCAAAGTCTCCAGTTAATGTAGCTGTGAATTTTCTGCTGTGATCTTGCACGTAAGGCAAAGCACCAGAATAGCGTTCTAGTCCAGTCTATCAAAGTGGAAGGGAACATCAACTATGGTGCTCTCCAGCTCATGAAGCCTTGGAGAGTTCCTGCTGTCCCTGGTGTTCTCACTCGGCTTCCTAGCCTTCTCTATTTGGTTTCTTTTTCTTGTTTGTTGTCTAGAGGCTCTTCATTCAGGGATTGGTTGTTTTTTAGGAGAAATTTCTACCTATATACATGTATATTTAATTTTGCTCTGGAGAGAGGGCAAGTTCAGCATTCTCTTATGACATCCCTAACTTTCATGATCATATGTTTAATGCAGCATTATTTATAATAGCCAAGATAGGGAAACAGCCTTAATGCCAATCAGTGGATAAAATCATAAAGAAAATTACACACACACATGCGCGCGCGCGCGCACGCACACACACACACACACACACACACACACACACACGAGGTCTGACAATTAAGTCTGTGAACTTGTTGCAATGATGTTGCTAACATTTTTTGATATCAGAGGGATTATTCATTATGAATTTTTACCAATTGGACAAACAGTTAACCAAATTTACTATTTGGAAGTGCTAAAAGGCTGCATGAAAAAGTTAGATAAAAATTACCTGAACTTTTTGCCAACAATTCATGTTTCTTGCATCACGACAATGCACCATCTCACAGGGCATTGTCTGTGAGGGAGTTTTTAGCCAGCAGACAAATAACTGCAACACCCTCCCCACTCACCTGATCTGGCCCCCAATGGCTTCTTTGTTTACCTGAAGTTAAAGGAATTATTGAAAGGAAGACATATTGATGACATTCAAGACATCAAAGGCAATACAATGACAGCTCTGATGGCCATTCCACAAAAAAAGTTCCAAAATTGCTTTGAAGGGGGACTAAATGTGAGCATTGGAGATTCCCAAGGGGAGTACTTTGAAGATAACCATAGTGATATTCAACAATGAGGTATGTAGCATTTTTCTAGGATGAGTTCGTGAACTTAATTGCCCAACCTCATATTCTCTGTATCTTTGTGAAGACAAAAGAGATGAAAGATGTGAAAATGGCATGGAAATTGTAAAGGATTAAATGATATGAAGGATTATTATTTTTGTTCCCCTTAAGCCCTTCTTTACCTTTTCCTTGATATTTACCATAACAAGTTCCCATTGCTTTAGGCACTTTCTCTTGCTGAATGTTAACTTGCTGATCTGATAAGTGATTCCATATTAATACATTAATTGTTGGTGGTTGATCAATTTTTCTCTTGGTATATTTTACAGGAGTGTGTAGAAGTACTTTCTTTTCAGAAGCAGTAACACTAATGGCATGAATTACAGGCATTGTGACATATTATTGGGAAAAATATTTTATTTAGTGGCAGGATGGGCAACTAGGAATTCCTCAACTCCACTAGGTAGGGGACTACCAATTCTGCTGACAATAGAACAGGGCATACCAAGAAAACATTTGTTTTAATTATCATCTCATTTGATGTTCATAGTGACTCCTTAAAGAAGGCAGACCTGGAGTTATAGAGTTATAGCTAGTAAGTGATAAAATAAAAAACTGGAACCCAGGTCTTCTGATTCCAGACAGTATTCTTTCCACTGGAACCCAGGAAAATTATTTTTAAAAAATTAGTTATTTTTTCAAACGAAGTCCTTAGCAAAATCAGAAGATGAAAACCAGGTACAAGTAGAGGTATTTGGAGAAGAAAGAGTTTGGTGGCTCAGAGCCTTAACCTCTCATCAGTTTCTACATATCTCCTTTCACAACATTAAGGGACCTCCTAAAAACCAGGTAACAAACTTTGAGGACAACCACTGCACAACACTATACTGCTATACAACTCACTGAGTATTTCCAAGAGTCAGCCCACATCCATGGGCTTCTCTCTGTCAGGTCTAGATAAGTTTCATGAAGTATCTGACAAATACCATTTTTCCAAGTTACCAGGATGAAGTCTAGGGGGTATAAAGTCATTGTTGCTTGTTTCATCACCCTCAAAGTTACACATTAGTTTTTTTAATTAAAATTTATTAAGGTTACTATTATTAGTAGAGTTACATAGATTTCAGGTGTACAATATATCATCTATATATCACATTGTGTGTTCACCATCCAGAATCAGTTGTACTTCTATTACCATATATTTGATCCCCTTTACCCTCATCTATCACCCCCTCCCGCCTTAACCTCTGGAAACCACTAATCTATTATCTGTGTCTATGAGGTTTTGTTTCTTCATTTGTTTGTCTTGTTCTTTTGTTGCTTTCAGTTTTATATAGCATACATCAGTGAAATCATATGGTTCTCGACTTTTTCTGCCTGACTAATTTTGCTCAGCATAATTATCTCAAGACCCATCCATGTTGTTGCAAATGTTACTATTTAATCATTTCTTAGGGCAGAATAATATTCCATTGTGTATATATACCACAACTTCTTTATCTATTCACCTATTGAAGGACACTTTGGTTGTTTCCATATCATGGCCACCACAAATAAAGCTGCAATGAACATTGGAACACACTTATCTTTATGTATAAATGTTTCAGGTTTTTGGCATAGACAACAAGTACAGGGATTGCTGGGTCATAAGGTAATTGTATTCGTAATTTTTTGAGGAACCTCCACACTGCTTTCCATGGCGGCTGCACCAATCTGCATTCCCACCAACAGTGTATGAGGGTTTCTTTTTCCCCACAACCTCTCCAACACTTGTCACTATTGGTCTTGTTGATGATAGCCATTCTAACTGGCATGAGGAGATATCTCATTGTGGTTTTTGTTTGCATTTCTCTGATGATTACTGATGTTGAACATTTTTTTATATGTCTAATGGCCATTTGTATGTCCTCTTTGGAGAAATGTCTCTTCAGGTCCTCAGTCTATTTTTTAAATAGGATTTTGTTGTTGTTGTTGTTGTTGTGGAGTTGTATGAGTTCCTTATATACTTTGGATATTAACCCCTTATCAGAGGTGTTGTTTGCAAAAATCTTCTCCCATTTGGTTGGTTGCCTCTTTATTTTGTCGATGGTTCCTCTTGCTGTGCAGAAGCTTTTAAGTTTGATATAGTCCTATTCATTTATTTTTGCTTTTGCTTCCCTTGCATTTGGAGTCAAATTCATACAATGCTCTTTGAACTCAAGATCCATGAGTTTGGTACCTATGTTTTCTTCTATGCAGTTTATTCCTTTAGGTCTTATGTTTAGGTGTTTGATCCATTTTGAGTTAATTTTGGTACATGGTGACACATATCAGTCTAGTTTCAATCTTTTGCATCTGGCTTTCCAATTTTCCCAGCACCATTTATTGAAGAGGCTGTCTTTTCTACATTGTATGTTATTGTCTTCTTTATCAAAAATTATCTGTCAATATTTATGTGGTTTTTTTTTCTGCATTCTCAATTTTATTCTGTTGGTCTTTGTGTCTGTTTTTCTGCTAATACCATACTGCTTTAATGTTGCCATGTAGTACAAGCCAAAGTCAGGGACTGTGATACCTCCAGCATTGTTCTTTTTTTTTTTTTTTTCAGGATTACTTTGACTATTCAGTGTCTTCTGTGGTTCCATACAAATCTGATGATTTTTTGTTCTATTTCTTCAAAAAAATGTCATTGGGATTTTGATGGGAATTGCATTCAATCAGTATATTGCTTTGGGTAATATGGCCATTTTAACTATGTTGATTCTTCGAATCTATGAACACAGAATGTCTTTCCATTTCTTTGTATTTTCTTCAACTTCTTTTAAAAATGTCTTATAGTTTTCAGTATATACGTCTTTCACATCTTTGGTTAACTTTATTCCTAGGTATTTTCTTCTTTTTGTTTCAATTGCAAAAGGAATTGCTTTTTAATTATACCTTTTTCTGTGATTTTATTGTCAGTATAGAGGAATGCAATGGACTTTTGTACGTTGATTTTGTAGCTGGCAACTTGACTGTATTTGTTTATTGTTTCTAATACCTTTAATGGAGTATTTAGGGTTTTCTATATATAGCATCATGTCATCTGCAAAGAGTGACAATTTAACTTCTTCAGTTCCAATTAGGATGCCTTTTATTTCTTTCTCTTGCCTGATTGCTCTGGCAAGGACTTCCAACACTATATTGAAAAGCAGAGGTGATTGGGGACAGCCCTGTTGTGTTTCTGAACGTAGAGCAAAGGGCTTCAGTTTTTCACTGTTAATTATGAGATTAGTTGAGGGTTTGTCATATATGGCTTTTATTAGGTTAAGGTATTTTCCTTCTGTGCCCATTTTATTAAGTGTCTTATTCATAAATCGATATTGTGTCTTGTCAAATGATTTTTGTGCGTCTATTTATATAATCATATAATTTTTCTCCTTTGTTTTCTTTATGTAGTGTATCACATTGATTGATCTCCGTATGTTGAACCATCCTTATTTCCTTGGGATGAACCCCACATGGTTGTGATGTATAATCTTTTTAATGAATTGTGGCATTCGATTTGCTAAAATTTTGTTTACGATTTTTGCGTCTGTATTCATCGGAAATATTGGTCCCTAATTTTCTTTTGTTGTGTTATCCTTAGGAGGTTTTGGTAAAAGCGTAATGTTGGCCTCATAAAATGAGTTAGGGAGTACTGTCTCTTCTTCAACTTTTTCGAAGAGTTTGTGTAGTACAGGTATTAAATTCTCTTTGAAAGTTTGGTAGAACTCACTAGTGAAGCCATCTTGTCCTGGACTTTTGCTTTTGGGAAGGTTTTGGATGACTGATTCAATTTCCTTACTGTTGATTGGCCTATTTAGATTTTCCAATTCTTTTTGATTCAACCTTGGAAGGCTATATGTTTCTAAGAACGTGTCCGTTTCTTTCAGGTTATTGAATTTGGTGACATATACTCCTTCATAGTATTATTGGATGATCCTTTGTATTTGTGTGGCATCTGTGGTAACTTCCACTGTTATTTCTGATTTTGTTTACTTGTGTCTTTTCTCTTTTTATCTTAGTGAGTCTAAGACAAAATTTGTCAGTTGTATTAATCTTTTCAAAGAACCAGCTCTTTGTCACATTACTTTTTTTGTCTTTTTGTTCTCTATTTCATTTTGTTCTGCTCTCATTTTTACTATTTTCTTCCTTCTGCTAATTTTGGGTTTCACGTTTTCTTCTTTTTCTAGTTCTTTAAAGGTAATGAGAGGTTATTTATTTGGGATTTTTCTTGTTTCTTGAGATAGGCCTGTAATGGTGTAAATTTGCCTCTTAAAACTGCTTTTGCTGCAACCCACAAATTTTGATAGGATGTATTTTCCTTCTCATTTGTTTCTAGATATCTTTAAATCTCTCCTCTTATTTCTTGTCTGACCCAGTCATTCTTTAAAATATGTTGTTTAATCTCCACGTTTGTGGTTTTTCTGCTTTCTTTTTGCAGTTGATATCCAATTTACAAGTCTGTGATCAAATAATATGTGTGGAATGATTTCAATCTTCTTAAATATACTGAGGTTAGTTTGATATCCCAATATGTGGTCTATCCTTGTGAATGTTCCATGTACAATAGAAAAGAACGCGTAGTCTGATGTTGTAGAATGAAGTGCTCTATAAATGTCAATTATGTCCGCTTCATCTAATGTGTCATTTAGGGCTGATATTCCCTTAATTTCTGTTTGCATGATCTATCTATTCCTGTCAATGATGTATTTAGGTCCCCCACTATAATTGTGTTTTTGCCAATTTCTCCCTTTAGTTCTGTTAGTAGTTGCTTGGTATATTTCGGTGCTCCCTGATTGGGGGCGTAAATATTGTTGACTGTTATGTCGCCTTGATGAATCATCCCCTTTATCATTATGAAATGTCCATCTTTGTCTCTTGTTACCTTCTTTACTCTGAAGTCTGTTTCATCTGATATCAGTATGGCTACAGCTGCTTTCTTCTGAATACCATTCGCTTGGAGTATCAATTTCCACCCTTTCACTTTGAGTCTATATTTGTCCTTGGAGCTGAGATGTGTTTCTTGGAGGCATCACATGGTTGGGTTCAGATTTTTTTTTTCTTATCTTATTGGCTCCTCTGTGGCTTTTTATTAATGAATTCAGTGCATTGACAGTTCGGGTGATTATTGACATGTGAGGATTTCCTATCTTTCTCTATTTGTTTTTCTGGCATGTCTGTGTCTTCATTGTTTCTTTGCCTTTTGTTGCTGTCTTTTATCAGTGTTGTGGTATTCTATGAGTTTTCCCTCTGTTTCTTCTTTTATTATGTTATATATTTGTGTGGTTTTTTTTTCTTTCTTTTTTCTTTGAGTGTTTACCATTAAGTTTAGGTAAAACAAAGTTTCATATTTAGACTATTTCTTTTTCTTCAGCATGCTCACTTTCTCCATTCCCTTATGCCCGTTGAGACCTTTACTCTCCTCACTTTTATGTTTTTGTTGTCATAAATTATCCTTATTTATGCTGGTCAAAGAGCCTCCTTCAGTTTTTCTTGTAGTGCAAGACGTGTGTTAGAAAATTCCATCAGCTTCTCTGTGTCTTCAAAGGTCTTCATTCCTCCTTCATGTGTAAAGAATATCTTTGCTGGTTGTTTTATTTTGGTCATAATTACTCTCTTTCAATTCTTTGAATATTGGAGTCAATTTCCTCCTGGCTTGTAGAGTTTCTGCTGAAAAATCTGATGATTACATAAAGGGCTGTCCCTTGTAATTAGCATATACTTTTCCCTGGGTACCTTGGGGATTCTTTCTTCATCATTAATTATTGACAGATTCAATACAATGTGCCTTGAAAAGGCTTGCTGTTTTTGAGGTAATTAGGTGTTCTATTTCTTGGATTTGTGGATCCAGTTCTTTCCACAAGTTTGGGAAGTTATCGACTATTTGTTTGAATTTACTCTCTGTTCCTTACTCTGTTTCTTCTCCTTCTGGTATCCCCATTATTCTTTTTTTTAAGGATATTGGGGAGACAATTGTTAGTAAAATTATATAGATTTCAGGTGTACAATTCTGTGTTACATCATCTATAAATCCCATTGTGTGTTCACCACCCAGAGTCAGTTCTCCTTCCATCACCATATATTAGATCCCCCTTACCCTCATCTCCCACCCCCCACCCCACTTACCCTCTGGTAACCACTAAACTATTGTCTGTGTCTATGAGTTTTTGTTTCTCATTTGTTTGTCTTGTTCTTTTGTTGTCTTTGGTTTATATACCACATATCAGTGAAATCATATGGTTCTCTGCTTTTTCTGTCTGACTTATTTCGCTTAGCATTGTACTCTCAAGGTCCATCCATGTTGTCACAAATGGTCCTATTTCATCTTTTCTTACTGCCGAATAGCATTCCATTGTGTATATATAGCACAACTTCTTTATCCATTCATCTATCGAAGGACATTTTGGTGGTTTCCATGCCTTGGCCACTGTAAATAAAGCTGCAACGAACATTGAAGCACACATGTCTTTATGTATAAATGTGTTCAGATTTTTTGGGTAGATATCCAAGAGAGGGATGTCTGGGTCACATGGTAATTCTATTTGTAATTTTTTGAGGAATCTCCACATTGCCTTCCATAGTGGATGCATCAGTCTGCATTCTCACCAACAGTATATGAGGGTTCCTTCTTCTCCACAGCCTTTCCAATAATCATTATTTGTTTTGTTGATGGTAGCCATTCTGACTGGGGTGAGGTGATATCTCATTGCGGTTTTTATTTGCATTTCTCTGATGATTAGTGATGTTGAGCATTTTTTAATATGTCTATTTGCCACTTGTATGTACTCTTTGGAGAAATGTCTCTTCAGGTCGTCTGCCCATTTTTCAATTAGGTTGTCTGTTTTTTTGTTGTTGAGTTGCATGAGTTCCTTGTATACTTTAGATATTAGCCCTTTATCACGGGCACTGTTTGCAAAAATCTCCCATTCAGTTGTTGGCCTCTTTATTTTGTTTATGGTTTCTTTTGCTGTGCAGAAGGTTTTAAGATTCGTATAGTCCCATTCATTTATTTCAGCTTTTACTTCCCTTGCCTTTAGTGTTAAATTCATAAAATGCTCTTTGAACCCAAGGTCCATAAGTTTAGTACCTATGTTTTCTTCTATGCAGTTTATTGTTTCAGGTCTTACGCTTAAGTCTTTGATCCATTTTGAATTAAATTTGGTACATGGTGACAGATAGTAGTCAAGTTTCATTATTTTGCACATGGCTATCCAATTCTGCCGCCACCATTTATTGAAAAGGCTGTCTTTTCTCCATTGCATGTTTTTTGCTTCTTCCTCAAAAACTATCTGTCCATATTTATGTGGTTTTATTTCTGGGTTCTCAATTCTATTCCACTGGTCTATGTGTCTGTTTTTCTGCCAATACCTAGCTGTTTTGATTCTTGTAGCCAGTAGTAAAAGCTGAAGTCAGGGAGTGTGACACCTCCAGTATTGTTCTTTTTTCTTAAGATTGCTTTGGTATTCGAGGTCTTTTGTGGTTCCAAACAAATCTGACGATTTTTTTGTTCTGCTTCTTTAAAAAATGCCATTGGGATTTTGATGGGGATTGCATTACATCTGTATATTGCTTTGGGTAGCATGGCCATTTTAACTATGTTGATTCTTCCAATTCATGAGTATGGAATGTATTTCTATTTCTTTGTGTGTCTTCTTTAATTTCTTTTAAAAATGTCTTGTAGATTTCAGCATATAGGTCTTTCACATCCTTGGTTAAGTTTATTCCTAGATACTTTATTCTTTTTGCTGCAATTGCAAAAGGAATTGTTTTTTGTGTTTCTTTCTCTGAGATTTTATTGTTAGTATATAGGAATGTTATGGATTTTTGTATGTTGATCTTGTAGCTGGCAACTTTACTGTATTTGTTGATTGTTTCTAATAGCTTTTTAGTGGAGTCTTTAGGATTTTCTATGTATAGCATCATGTCATCTGCAAAGAGTGATAACTTAACTTCTTCATTCCCAATTTGGACGCCTTTTATTTCTTTCTATTGCCTGATTGCACTGGCGAGGACTTGCAACACTATGTTGAAAAGCAGAGGTGATAGGGGACAGCCCTGTCGTGTTCCTGAACATAGAGCAAAGGGTTTCAGTTTTTCACCATTAATTATGAGATTAGCTGAGGCTTTCTTGTATGTGGCCTTTATTATGCTAAGATATTTTCCTTCTATACCTATTTTTTAAAATATTTTAATCACAAACGGGTGTTGTATCTTGTCAAATGCTTCTTCTGCATCAATTGATATAATCACACGATTTTTGTCCCTTATTTTGTTTATGTGATGTATCACATTGATGGATTTGTGGATGGTGAACCATCCTTGTGCTACAAGGATAAACCCCAATTGGTCGTGATGAATAATCTTTTTAATGCATTGTTGTATTCGATTTGACAGAATTTTGTTTAGGATTTTGCATCTGTATTCATGAGAGATATTAGTCTTTAGTTTTCCTTTTGTGTTGTCCTTACCAGGTTGGGTATCAGGATAATGTTGACCTCATAAAATGACTTGGGCAGTACTGTCTCTTCTTCAATTTTTTGGAAGAGTTTGAGCAGCACTGATATTAGATCCTCTTTGAAGGTTTGGTACAATTCACTAGTGAAACCATCTGGTCCCGGACTTTTGCTTTTGGAAATGTTTTGGATGACTGATTCAACTTTGTTATTGGTGATTGGTTGTTTAGATTTTCCAGTTCTTCATGGTTCAGCCTAGAAAGGCTATATGTTTCTAAGAACTTGTCCATTTCTTCTAGGTTTTCGAATTTGGTGGCATATAGTCCTTCACAGTATTTTTTAATGATCCTTTGTATTTCTGTGGCGTCTATGATAACTTCCCTTTTCATTTCTGATTTTGTTAATTATTGTCTTCTCTCTTTTTATCTTAGTGAATCTCTAAAGGGTTTGCCAATTTTATTAATCTTTTGAAAGAACCAGTTCTTTTTCACATTCATTTTTTCTATTATTTTAGCTCTACTTCATTTAGTTCTGCTCTGATTTTTGTTATTTCCTTTCTTCAGCTGACCTTGGTTTCATATATTCTTCTTTTTCTAGTTCTTTAAGGTGTAACATAAGGTCATTTATTTGGGATTTTTCTTGTTTCTTGAGATTGGCCTATAATGATATAAATTACCCTCTTAAAAATCCTTTTGCTGTATCCCCAATATTTTTGCAGTATGTATTTTCATTGTCATTTGTTTCTATGTACCTTTTAATCACTTCACAAATTTCTTTTTTGACTCGGTCCTTCTTTAAAATTATGTTGTTTAATCTTTATGTATTGGAGTTTTTTCCTGCTTTCTTTTTGCAGATGATATCCAATTTCAAAGCCTTGTGATCAGAGAATATGCTTGGTATGATTTAAATCTTCTTAAACTTGCTGAGGCTGATTTTATGTCCCAAAGTATGGCCTATCCTTTAGAATGTTCCATGTACACTAGAAAAAAATATGCAGTCTGATATTTTAGGACGAAGTGCTGTATATACGTTAATTATGTCCATTTTTTCTAATGTGTCATTATGTTTGCTATAATGTTATTTATTTTCTTTTTGGATGATCTATCCATAGCTGTCAATGATGTATTTAAGTCTCCTACTGTAATTGTGTTTTGGTCAATTTCTCCCTTTAGTTTTGTTAGTAGTTGCTTAGTATATTTCGGTACTCCCTAATCAGGAGCATAAATATTGATGACTGTTATGTCTTTTTTGTTCTGTAGTCCCCTTTACCATTATGAAATGTCCATTTTTATTTCTTGTTACCTTTGTCATCCTGAAGTCTGTTTCATCTGATATCAGTATTGCTACATATAATTTTCTATTGGTACCGTTTGAATGGAGTGCCAATTTCCACCCTTTTACTTTGAGTCTATTCTTGTCCTTGGAGCTGAGGTGTGTCTCTTGGAGACACCATATGGTTGGGTTTAGTTTTTTTATCCAATTTGCTACTCTGTGCCTTTTTATTGGTGAGTTCAGCCCATTTACATTTAGGGTGATTATTGATATGTGAGGATGTCCTGTCCCTCTATCTTTAGTTTTCTGGTAAGTCTGTGTCACCATTGTTTCTTTGCCTGTTTGTTGCTGTCTATTATTTCTGTGTGGTGGTATTCTATGATATTTCCCTCTGTTTCTTCTTTTATTGCAGTGTATATTGCAGTTCTGTATTTATTTTTCTGGTTACCCTTAAGTTTATGTAAAAGAATGTTTGATATTTAGAGTATTCCATTTTTTTCAGCACGCTTACTTCCTCCATTCCCATATTCCGGTTCAGGCTTTTACTCTCCACCTTTTTATGTTTTGGTTGCCACAAATTGTCCCTGTTGATTGTGGTCAAATAGCCTCCTATAGTATTTCTTGTAGTGCAGGTTGTGTATTAGAAAATTCCCTCAGCTTCTGTATGTCTGGAAAGGTCTTTATTCTTCCTTCATATCTAAAGTTTATCATTGCTGGGTATGTTATTCTTGGCTCATAATTTCTCTCTTTCAATAGTTTGAACATTGTTTCCACTCCCTCCTGGCTTGTAGAGTTTCTGCTGAAAAATCTGATGAGAATCTAATGGGGTTTCCTTTGTAGGTTACCATCTTCTTTTCCCTGGCTGCCTTGAGGATTCTTTCTTTGTCGTTGATTTTAGACAGCTTCAATACAATATGCCTTGGAGAAGGCCTGTCGGATTGAGGTAATTAGGTGTTCTATTTGCTTCTTGGATTCGAGGATCCAGTTCTGTCCACAAGTTTGGGAAGTTCTCATCGACAATATGCTTGAATATATTCTCTGTTCCCTTCTCTCTTTCTTCTCCTTCTGGTATGCCATTATTCTTATATTGCTCTTCCTGATGGAGTCCTAAAGTTCTTGTAGAGTTCTTTCATGTTTTTTAAGTCTCAAGTCTCTTTCTTCTTCCATCCATGTCATTTCCATGTTTCTATCTTTGATGTCACTGATTCTTTCCTCCATCTGGTCAACTCTACTACCTGAGCTGGGTACTTCATTCTTCATTTCTTCTACTGAGTTCTTAATCTCCAGAAATTCTATTTGGTTCTTTTTTAAAAATTTCAATGTCTTTGGTAAAATGCTCATGTCGTTCTTTGATTGTGTTTCTGAGTTCATTAAACTGCCTTTCTGTTGTTCTTGCATCTCTTTGAGTTTTTTCAGAACTGCAGTCTTGAATTCTCTGTCATTAAATCACATATTTCCATATCTTTAAGTTCCTTTTCTGGAGACTTTTCACTTTCTTTCTGAACTGTCTTGTTGCCTTGGTTATTCATGGCAATTACTGATTTATTATTTCTCTTCCTAGACATGTACAGCAGTGGCTTTTGCAACAGGTTGATAGGAAGCAGTCTTCCTTTTGTTTTCCTGTACTTATTGGTAGAATGCTTTATTTTCTCTCTGATTGCAGCCCTTTTTTCTGTCTCATACGGTCGTGCTATGTTTTCTCTGCACTATTCCAGCTTCTCACACAATGGGGGGATTCCCTGGGAGACGGGCTTCTCCTCTGTTAATAGTTTGCCTGGGTCACAGGGCGCAGTGTCCATGTGAATATACAGAGAGCTTTTCAAGTTCTGAAGCTCTTCCTGCACCATATTCAGAGCCCGTATGTTTCAGCAGTTCTGTTTACTCCTGCAAGGATCTGCCCAGATAGGTGGGGCCAGGGGCGGGGTGAGTTGTGAGAGGTGGCCCAGCGCAATGGCGGTGACCACCCCCACAGCCTTCCGGCTTCCACAGCTCCCTTCCCTTTCCTGGAACTAGTTTTTCTACGAATCTCTATCTTTGGTCCACAGTTCTCAGAACAGCAAATATTCTCTTCTTCTGATATGACACTGCTACTATTCCACTTCTAGCACCAGGCAGGTGAGGGTGGGGCGAGCTCTGGGAGATTAGGGAGGAGGTGGCTAGTCTCAGTGCCTAAGGCTTCCATTCTCAGCTTGGCAGTGAGGGTAAAACACCGTTTTCAGCCTTCTTCCCTCAGTCTTTCCTCCAAGGTCTCCTCCATGAGTGTTGGGTTCAGCTGTGTTATATGCTGTCCCCTCAGCCCTGTGTGTCATAAACGGATCCCTAGCAGTCCGAGTTCTTTCCTCTTTCCTCTCCCGCAGCTGCGGTAGTTCCGGGAAGCAGCGAGGTTGGAGCACTGGTCTAAGTCTGTGTCCTGTGCCCACGCGGCTCTGTCTCCTCACTTCTCCCTTCCCTCCTCTCCTGCCCACGCAATTCGCCCACCTTTAGGTGAATTCAGTAGTGGGCCTCTTCGTCTTGCCTGTCTGCTGTGCAGGGAGTCCTTTGTGGTATTATAGTTTTTCGATTAGTTTTAAATTCTAGGGGAGATTTACGGAGGCTCTACTCACGCTGCCATTTTGATCTCATTCCCTGTTATTTTTATATTGCTCTTTGTCGTGGAGAAAGGAATTTCTTTTTTTTTTAAGGTTTTTTATTTTTATTTTTATTGGGGAAGTTGTACAGAACTTTTATTGGGGAACAGTGTGTACTTCTTGCGTTTTACCCAAGTCAAGTTGTTGTCCCTTCAATCCTAGTTGTGGAGGGTGCAGCTCGGCTCCAGGTCCAGTTGCTGTTGTAGTTGCTGGTGGCACAGCCCTGCATCCCTTGCAAGAGTCAAACTGGCAACCTTGTCGTTGAGAGGACGTGCTCCAACCAACTGAGCCATCTGGGAGTTCAGCTGCAGCTCATCTCAAAGTGCCATGCTCAATCTTAGTTGCAGGGGGCAGATCCTACCATCTCTTGTGGGAGTTGAGGAATCGAACCATCAACCTTGTGCTTGAGAGCCTACTGGTCCATGTAGGAATCTGATCGTCAGCCTTCAGTATTAGGAGCATTGTGCTCCAACTGCCTGAGCCACCATCCCGTCCCGATGAAGTTCTTGTAGATTTTTTTTCTCTGAGTTCATTAAACTGCCTTTCTGTGTTTTCTTGCGTCTTGTTGAGTATTTTCAGAACTGTAATCTTGAATTCTCTGTCATTTAAATCACATTTTCCATGTCTTTAAGTTCATTTTCTGGAGACATTTCATTTTCTTTCTGATCTGTCTTGTTACCTGGGTTATTCATGTCACTTAGTGAATTATTATTTCTCTTACTAGGCATCTTCAAGAGTTAGTTCTGGGACTGGTTGTTTGGAAGAGGTCTTTGCTTTGCTTTCCCATAAATGTTGGTGGAATGGTCTATTTTCTTTCCAATTGCAACATTTAATTCTCTCTCACACTGTAGTGTTACATTTTCTCTCACTATTTCAACTTCTCACACAATATAGGGATTTCCTGGAAGGTAGGCTTCTCCTATGTTAGTGGGTTGCCTGGGTCTCAGGGCACCGCCTCTGTTGGGGGTTGTGGAAATGTTCTTATGCTCTGAAGCTCTTCCTGTACCAGATTCAGTGGTTGCATTTTTCAGAGGCTCTCTTTACCTCTGCAGGGATCCGCCCACACAGGTGTGGGCAGGGGCAGGGTGGGCTAGGAGAGATGTCTGTGAGCAATGGTGGTGACCACCAACACAGTCCCCAGGGCTCTTTCCTCTTTGTCAGACCTAGTCTGGCTGGGATTCCATGGCTTCAGGCCACAGTTCTCAGTACTCGCAATATTCTGTTCTTTTGATCTGACACTTCTACCGTTCTGCTTCTGACACTGTGCAGGTGTGGTGGGGTGAGCTCTTGGAGTGTTGGGAGGCATTGGCTAGCCTCCATGCCTAAGCCTTCCATTTTCTGTTTGACAGTGATGGCTTAAACTTCTGTTTTCACCCTTCTTCCCTCAGTGTTTACTCCAAGGTCACTGCTGTGAGCCGTGGTATATGCTGATCCCTCAGGCGTGACTGTGGGCTGTAAGCAGAGTGCTAGCAGTCTGAATTCTTCCCTCTCTCATGCCTGCAATAGCTCTGGAATGCTGGGAGTTTGGAGCTATGTCTGTGTCCTGCGCCCATGCGACCCGCATCTCTGCACTTCTTGCTTCCCTCCTCCCCCGTTGGCCCAATTTGCCCACCTTTAGATGATTTCAGTTGCTCGTCTCTTATTCTTGTCTATCTGCTGCACAGGGAGTTCGTTGTGGAATTATAGTTGTTCAACTTGTTGTAAATTCCAGGGGAGGTTTCAAGAGGCTCACCTCACACCACCATTTTTATGATGTCATCCCTTATACATTAATGTATTCAGAAAATATTTATTGAGAACCTACTATGAGCCAACCACTCTTCTACGTACTGTAAATACACCACCGAACAAAAAACTCAAAAACCTCTACCCTCACAAGGATTATATTCTAAGTATACTATATTGTTTAAAGGCATGGACTCTGGGGACAAATTATCTGCATATGAATTCCAACTCCATCACTTAGTATTTGTATGACCTTATTCAAGTTAATCTATTATTGGTTACATTCTTCATTTACAAAATAAGTGTACGAACAATGTCTACCTCGCACAATGATTATAAGGATTGAAGAGTTATTGTTTGTAAAATGCAGCACATAATAAGTAATATATGCGTTTCTTAAATAAAAAAGAGGGAAGGCACAGACTGTAAAAGAATAAGTAAAACCTATGGAATGAGAGATCATGATAAGTACTATGAAGAAAAACATGTAGGGAAGACATAATTGTTCTTGGGATGTTCTTGGAGACAGCAAAGAAGTTGTTGTGGCTTGAGCAAAGTGAGGACAAAGAGAGGGAAGTAGGACCATTGATATCATTTCAGATTTCTGTTCAAAGTGGATTGTTCTTTGGCAATAGATATATACTTTTTCAGAAAGCAATGTGCATCAGTGGCAAGCATTAGAAGTTATAGGCTGCCAAGATATTGCTAACCACTATTTAATAACTCCAAATAGAGATTGCTTTGCGGATGGAAAATGTCATGTTTTTCTTTAAAAGCAGGATAAAGAGTGGCTTTCTGGTTAGGAGTGGGGATAGAGGTGGGAGTAGAAGATGTCACAGGTGTGCTCTTAGTTTTCCTTATGTAATATGAAGGTTTACTTCAATTTGATGCAATTATACAGGCAGTTCAAAAAATGATTTTTTCCGTGTAAGTAACCCACTATTGGTAGCAGTGTAATGGAATGAAATGCTAGCTCTCTCTGACTTCACCTATTCCATCTTGCATTATTCTCATTGTCTTCAAGATAATAGCTCCTGCTCTAGACATGCTAATTGTTAGAGGAATTCTGCTTGCATCTTGCATGTTGAGTTTTTAAAAGAACAGTCCCTTGCCAGAAGTTGCCTCTCCTGAGGAGGTGGGGGAAAAGTGTACAAAAATAACAATTATTTATCAAAGACTTGCAGGAACCTTGAAATCAGACTCAGATCAGCAAGGGTCAACAGACTGGGAACAAAGAGTTTTAGAGATTTCTCCAGTTTTTTCAACCTCTGCTCTTACCCAGATGTTTGTGGTCATCAACCATCTCATGCCCCTCCCATTTTCCCTTCCCTAGACATAAAAGAAGCCTGAACTTGGTACTTTCTTAAAATGGATTTGAGGAACTACTAGAGCTCCCATCTTCTCGATTTGGCACCTTGTTGGTCAATAAATCTTTCCTTACTCCAAACTCTGATATTTTGAGTTTGTTTTTTGAAGCATTGGGCACAAAGACTTTGGGGCTAGTAACAACGGAATGCTGTTCCTCCCAAATAGACCTGAGCTAAGTTTTAAACCTGTGTACCACCAGAGATAGGAATGATTTGACTCTAAGATGAGTTTCAGAATAAGTTGGACAGAAGCATTTTAATGTAATATATGGCTAAAGCCAAAGTTAGATCAGGCTGTGAGTGACATATTAAGGATTAGTAAGAAAGGTAACATATTGGATGTATGTAAGCATGTTTTAAAATGCATACATTCATTAGCCTCTCCTTAATTTTTTAAATGTTGCTTAAATTCAGGAATATTATAAACCAGGCTAATTTATTTTATGTTTATCTATCATCTATCTATCTATCTATCTATCTATCTATCTATCTATCTATCTATCTATCTATCTAGATATCGATTAAACATGTCTATACTTGAGCATACTGTTTGAAACAATAATTGAACACTTATTAAATAAATATTTATTAAACATCTTCTATGAGCCACACACTGTTCTAGATGCTAGAATTACAGCAGGAACCAAAACAGGAAAGGTCCCTACCCCCATGGTGCTTACATCTAGTCGGGGAGGCAGATTTGAAATAATCTGAAAAGATATATTATGCATATTTTGATAATTTCTATGAGTTTCTTACTATTATACCTAACATTCCTTAAAGTAGTCCACATTTTCCCAAAAATAAAGGGATAAAGGAAATAATTGGACTCTTGAATAATTAATTTAAAAACCTAAGTTACAAAATAATAGCATAAATGTCACAAGTATGAAAAGTGCTATTGATTGATTCAGACACCAATAGGCAATACCTTGAGTGTCTTCTAAGGAAATATAAAGCTGTTTTTTATTGACACTAAAGATCCTCTAAGACTGTTCTCAGTTTATGTAGTATATTTTGGTAAGCAAAGATGCAAAGGCTCCAAAGGAGAAAGAAATGTAGAGGAGTCCCAGGGCATCAAAGATATATGGGGCCTTTTTAAAGAACACCTTCAGCAAGTATGCAAGCATCAAGCATTGTCATTTAAAATGGTGATGGATTCTTACATGACTAGTGGAATACAATGTGTTTTATTCAGTCCTTCTCCCACCTCATTTTGAAAGCCATTTGCTATAATTCAAAGAACAGGTTCACTTGTCTGTTACATTTCAAATCAGATTTTGACAGAATTATTTGAAGCTGGAGAATACGCGTAAGTCTTTTAATAAGCTTTTTGAAAGCTCTTTTGCTAAAACCACCATGTCACAATTTGCCAAAAGAAAGTATGTATAAAACAGAGGAAAAACTTAGTGACAGTGACATGAGTCACAAACTTGGTAAAATGCCATGCCTTAAAGATAACGTATTATTGAAATTATTAAGAAAATACTCAGAACAGTTTTCACGGGGCTTTGCTGCCTAGTTGCTCCTACCCTATCATACTCATTCTATTTTCTATGTATAATCAACTTCACAAGTTAAACCAGTCAATGTGGTAAGCTCAATGCAAGGAGGAAAAGAACAAAAACAAAAAAAAAATACAGAATTTCAATATTTATTCAAAGTGCTAGCTGCAGTAACAGTGCATTGAAAACAATTAATCTTTTACCTGTTTGAGAAACACCATCCCTCATTACTGTTATAGAATCAGTGTTGCAGTAGACCATGTAGATTCAAGGACACCTCTCCTTGATACACCTCCATGAGTTTAGAGTAAATGACAGACTCAAATTACATGAAATCTGACATCCAAACCTGGGTTGCAACATCCAAACCTGGGTTGAATAAAAAAGAAAAACAGTCCAAGTAGTTCTTTGGAAAACTTTTATTTGAAAAAAATTTCATAACTTTTTGGTTGTAGCAGCAGACAGTGGTGAAGATTCTCTTTTTCAATATCCAGTTTGTAGCAAATGTATACTTTTGTAAAATACATTAAAATGAATTACTATAAAAATGAAATTAAAATTAAAAGATATACAAAATTTACAGAGCTGTATCAAGGAGAGGAGTTTTTGAATCTACATCATCTACTGCAACAGATTCCATGCTGTACACCTGAAATAAATATAAAATAATACTAAATGTGAGCTGTAATTGAAAAAATAAAACAGTTGAAAGATCCATGGAAGTTGCAAGTTCATCAAGGGCATCACTTCTCTACACATCAAAATTTTCTTTTGCACCTATTGTGATGGGCCCTAGAAATACAGAAATTAATATCCACAATCTTTTCCTCAGAAAGCTTATAATCTAATGACTTGTTGCTGAACTTGTGATTTACATACCAGCAGCATTATAGACTTAACCTGGTAACTTGCTAGAAAGCCAAACCTCAAACCCAATTCCAGATCTGTTAGAATGTTCATATTAACAAGATTCCTAGGTAATTAATATGCACATTAAAATTTGAGAAGCACTGATCAAATGAATTCTATCAGTGCTACTCATTGAATGTCTGAGTACCGGGCCGGGTTTGTGAACTGACCCATGGCAAGATAAAAATGAAAATTAAGAAAAACAATTTAGACAATTTTATGGCAAATTGACATGGACAACATCCAAATGTAATAGGTGGACTTGAATTTTGTATATGTGTGTGTTTTAAATTTCACATTTTAGTAATTCATTTAATTATATTTAACAAAATTATACTTTTGTCACAGATTGAATGTTAAAAATAAAGATTCTTCACAAGAGTTAGTTTGGGAAGCACTATACTAGATCATTTGATCATCTGGATGTTCGGGGCAGGTGAAAGTCTCAATTATTCAGAATAAACTCTTATTGTCATGAAACTAGCCATACTGATGTTCAGAAATATTATTCAAATGTTTTATTTGGTATAAGGAAAACAGGCTGCTTGGAAAACTTTTTTGCTGCAGTAGTTTGTGAAAGTTGCAGGTTTCAAAATTATAATTAAGGATTTTATAAGAACTCTTTTTGTGCAAACAATTTTATAAATACAAAGTAAAAATAGAAACTATTTGATTTTTGAGTGGAGAGAATCTAATCATGAAGGGCATTGAGATTATATTGTCAGTGTTGCTTCCTGCTCTGGCTGAATGACGAGGTGTTTAAAGAGCTCTAACAGATGGGATCTGAAATGTACCATGAATCATTTCATTAGTATGCTATGAAAAGGAGTAATCACAGATAAGGTGATGTGCACAAATTGAGAAATCAAATTGGTCTGAACTCACTCATGAACAAAACAGAGTTGCTAACATTAAGGAGCTTCCAGTTTGGCAAACAAAATCCACGTTAAACAATTATCTAAATAATTATTTAATTGCATTTGATGAAGGAAAATTACAGTCATATGAAAACATATAATTGTATATATAATTCAGATTGAAGTAATGAAGGAAAGCTTCTTTCAAGAAGTGACATTTGAGCTGAGACCTAAACAATAAGTTAGTCAGAAGAAAGGAGGAGGAGGAGGGCATTGTTACAGACAAGGGAAGTAGTATTTTTGAACACCCTGGGACAAGAAGACATTTCCATGGAGAAAAGAAAACTTCCTAGAACATGGTAAGCAAGAGGAAGTGATGGTAGACGAGACCACCAAGTTGCTGAGATAATGCATGTCTAGGAAAGTCATGGTCAGTCACTATTTTGAACTTTATCCAAAGAGAAATGAGAGGATGCTGGTCCAGATGATGGAATAGGTAAATGCTGTGCTCACCTCCTCCCACAATCACATTAGAATTACAACTAAACTACAGAACAACCATCATTTAGAATTGCCTGAAGTCTAGCTGAAAAGAAGTCCTACAACTAATGATATACAAAAGAAGCACTAGTCAGAGGGACAAAGATGCTGAAGGGCTGGTCCCACACCCACATGTGGCAGTTAAAAACTGGGAAGCATATCTGGGCTGTGTAGGCCCCCCTGAGGAGTGAAGTGTTCCAGGCCCACACCAGTGTCCCCAGCTCAGAGCTCCAGTTCTGGAAAGAGAAGTCCCCACAACTTCTGGCTGTGAAAACCAGTGGAGATTGTGGTTGAGTGAAATGGAAGGCAGCTGGGGTCCCAAGAACTCCTCTTAAAGGGCCCAGGCACAGACTTACTTGCTGACAGACTCATTTGCTCTGAGCTCCAGTACTGGAGTGGCAGCTTAAAAGATACCAGAAACATATGGGGTGGGGTTGGTTGGGAGAATTGTCTGGCAGGGCGAGGGCTGGAGAGGCAGCTTTCACCCAGACAAAAGTGCTGGCAGAAGCTATTATTCCATTGTTGACCACTTGCCTACACACAGGTGGCACCATGTCTGAGTCTCCATCAACCTGGCCAACACTGTTTGTCCTCCTCACCCTGGTGATTCCCTGAGATGCCACCACATCCAACTTGCAGGCCCACCCAAGCTATTTCCAGTGGCTTTTCCATACAAAAGGCTTCTTTAGGCTCATGCTTCAGACTTTCCTATAATGTCTAAAAAGATCATAGATCCAAAACCAGCAGCATCTGGCCTTGGTGTGCCCCATACCTCTTCCTAAGCAGCCCCAAGCTGGTGCTACTGGGGGCCAGCCTCAGTTCACAACTTGGCCTTACCCAGACACCTAAAATCCCAGCACAAGTGGCAACCATCTGCATATTACTTTGTATCTTATACCAAGTGGCCCTGGGTTGGGCAGAAATAACAACTGACCTGCACCAGAGCCACTCCAAAGACGTCCCTGAAACAACACACCCAGTGGCAAGCATCAGACCACACCAGTATACCACATAAAAAACTTCACAAATGGCACACCCAAAGGACAGACTCAGCAGGTACCAGAGTCCTGCGAAAGCAAATCCTGCTCTCTAGGAGAGTCCCACTGTAGTCATAGCCTGTCCTCACATCTAATCAGCTTAAGGGTCTTCCTTCCAATAGATGTGCCAATGGCAATCAAGGCTAAATTAAAACAGAAGGGCACACACAACCTACACAAAAGACAAACCTAAAGCACTTGAGGAGCAGACAACACCCTAAGGAATTAGACTGCTGAAATCTAATTCTCATTGAGAACCCAGAAAAGAAAGTAGAGCAGTGAAGTAATTTTTTTCCTCTCAAGTATTTGCCTTTCCTGGTGAACATGAGCTTCTAGATTGAGGTAAAACTTTAGTACCTCCCTCCTTTAGAGGGTATCATAAGAGAACCTCTTCCTAATAAAATATGGATTCCAAAAATCTATACTCTGAGGGTAAAAGTTCCCTAAAAAGTAAATCCATTACCCACTTCCCACGGGAACACAAAATTTTTTCTTAATACCCAAGTGAGCAAGTTAACAGGTGTTCTGAGGGGACATCCCTGGGAAATTATAACTACAAGTTGGCCCTCCTTTGGGTTTATAGCCCAAATTCACATCAACTAAGTAGGCCAAAAATAATCTCAAGATGTGATTATAGTATAAAGTGATCCTGAACTTGTAGTGAGTGTCCTTAGGCATATTATAGAAGTCACCATAAATCCTCTCTGGAGGAGAGCATTTCATCCTAGACCTCAAATCCTCTAAAACTATTTTTCAAGGACAACAAGCATCACCCATTCAAAAACACACACGCATAAGAAAATAAGGCACCATGAGTTAAAACCAAGAAAAATATAGGCAGAAAAAAACCAGATTAATAAACTCTTCAAATACTTAAATTATCAGACTGACTATATGAAATATATAAAATATGAAAACTTAAGTTTAAAAAATTAATATACAACAAGGGGCCGGATACATATTTAAATGATCTATAGATTTGAAAACATGACAAATAGAACTCTGCTAGAAATAAAAATATGCAATAAGAGAAAATTTTAATATCAGTGGATTCATTTCATAAAAAATTGATATAGCTGAAGATGCAGCTGGTAAACTTGAAGAAATTTCAGAAGAAATTTTCTAGAATGTAGCATTGAGAGACAAAAATATGAATTCAATGGCTATTAAGAGACATAGAGATACAAAGGCTTTCTTTCTGAACTTAAGCAAGATAGTCTCTCACTTCAGTGTTCTCATACATGTTACTCCCAGTACCTGGAATGTTTTTCCTCCAGATTTTTACATGGCTAGTGGTTGGTGGTCCCTTCTCATTACTGAAGTTGCAGCTTAAATGTCATATTTCTGGAGAAGCCTTCTATGGTGGGTTACTGAGTATTGGATCACTCCAACCAACAATCTACCCTTCACTTCTTGTAATGCATAGTATGGGAAGCAAAAACAAAATGTTACATACCTCATATTTCTTTTCAGTTAGTCCTGATGAGAATGAGATTCCACCAATTAAGCAGAAAGGAGACAGGAGCTTCTTTCTGCTGCTATATATGTTGGCAAACAAAATCACAGATGTGTAAAGACTGAGAAACAATTGTAGTGGTTGAACTCAGATTTTTGCAGGCTAATTACAAATTTCATGGGTATCAAGAGGCAACTCTGGAAGTAATAGCAATGGTTGTGGCAAGGGTGGCTTTGTGATCTCTAGATCATATCTATGGTGATAGTCTCTTTCTCTTTTGGCATTATATAAATACCATATTTATTTAGATGTAGTTCACATGTCATAAAATTTCACTTGTGAAGTGCACATTTCAGTAGTTTTCAGTGGATTCTGAATTGTGCCACAATCACTGCTATCTATTCAAGAATGTTTGCATTATCCCTAAAACAAACCCTGTATCTATAAGCAGTTACTTCCCATTTCCTTTTATTCTCAGGTCTTGGCAATGACTAATCTAATTTCTGTCTATGGATTTCCCTATTCTGGATATTTTATATAGATGGCATCCCAGTATTACCTTTCGGTCTGGCTTCTTTCACTTAGCATAATATGTTCAAAATACATCCATGTTGTAGCGTAAATTAATATTTAATTCTTTTGTACAGCTTAACAATCTTTCAGTGTATAAATACGAAATCTGACAATTAAGTTTGTGTACTTGTTGCAACAATGTTGCTAACTTTTTTTTATATCAGAGGGATCATTCATTATGAATTTGTACCAACTGGACAAACAGTTAACTAAATTTACTAATTGGAAGTGCTGAAAAGGCTCCATGAAAAAGTTAGATGACCTGAACTTTTCAGCAACAATTCATGGCTCTTGCATCACAACAATGTACCAGCTCACACAGCACTGTCTGTGAGGGAGTTTTTAGCCAGTAAACAAATAACTGTATTGGAACAACTTTCCTTACTCACCTGATTTCACCCCCAATGACTTCTTTCTTTACCCAAAGATAAAAGAAATACTTCAAGGAAAATATTTTGATGACATTCAGGACATCAAGTGTAATATGACACCAGCTCTGATGGCCATTCCAGAAAGAGTTCCCAAACTGCTTTGAAGTGTGAACTAATCACTGGGTTGGTGCATAGCTTCCCAAAGGGGGTGCTTCAAATGTAACCATAGTGATATTCAGCAATGAGGTATGTAGCACTTTTTCTAGGATGAGTTCACAAACTTAATTGTCTGAACTTCTATATCACATTTTGTTTATCCATTGATTGATTGATGGATATTGGATTATTTTCAAGTTGTGGCTATTAGAATCATGCTTCTATATACATTTATGTGCGAGTTTATCTGTGGACAAATGTTTTCAGTTCCTTTGGGTATATATCTAGGACTAAAATCAATAGGACACATGGTAATTCTATGTTTAAATTTTGAGAAATTGCCATACTGTTTCCCAGTTACTACATTTCACATTTTTATAAGCAATGCATAAGGGTTCCCATTCTCCACATCTTATCCAATACTTGCCACTGCCTGTCTTTCTTATGTAGTCATTCTATTGCATGTGTCATGGTTTCTCATTTTGGTTTAGATTTGCATTTCCCTAATGAGTAATGATGTTGAGCATCTTTTCAAGTGTTTGTTGAACATGTCTCTGGAGAAATATCTGTTCAAATTACTTCTCCATTTTTAGTTGGGTCATTTAATTGATTGTGTTTTTTTTTAGTTTTTTTTTTTTACTGAATTGTAAGTGGTTTTATGTACTATAGATACAAGTGTCTTATCAGATATATAATTTGCAAATATTTTCTCCCATTACACAGGTTTTCTTTTAACTTCACTTATGGTGTCCTTTGAAGTGCAAAAGTTTTAAATTTTGATGAAATTTAATTTATCTTTTTTTGTTACTTTTGCTTTTGGTTTGTTATCTAAGAAGCCATTGCCTTATCCAATGTCATGAAAATTTATACCTATGTATCCATCTAGGAGTATTATAGTTTTAGCTCTTACATTTAGGTCTTTGATCCATTTTGAGTTAATTTTTGTGTATAGTGTGAAGAGTCCAAATTCATTCTATTGTATGTGAATGTCTTGTACTTGTGCCATTCTTGAAAACAATATTCATTTCTCCATTGAATTGTCTTTGTGATCTTGTCAAAAATCATAATTGACAATAACTGTGTGGTTTTATTTCTGGACTCTCAATTCTATTCAATTGAAACACATGTTTACACTTATACCAGTACCTCAGTATCTTGATTATACTGTTTTGCAGGAAAATTTGAAATCAGGAAGCTAGTGTCCTCTAATTATATTTATAAATATTTTCTAAAGACTGTTTTGTTCTAGGTCCATTACATTTCAGTATGAAATTTAGAGTCAGTTTGTTAATTTATGCAAAGAAGTCAGCTCGGATGTTGATTGGAATAGCTTTGAGTCTGTAGATCATTTTCAGGAGTACCATTCAACTTTCTTTTATTTTTATTATGGTAGAAAACACATAAGATCTATATGCCTAACTTTTTAAATTGAGACATAATTGACATATAATACTGTATAAACTTAAGGTGTACAAAATGTTAATTTAATACATTTACATATTACAACACGATCACACTCATATTGTTAGCTAATACATGTATCATGTCATATAATTATCATTTTTTTGGTGATGGAAACAATTGAGATCTAGTCTCTTATTAACTTTGAAAATTTTAATACAGTATTATTGTCTATAATCACTATGGTCTTCATTAGATCTTGAAAACTTATAATATACTGGTTCCAAATTTGTACCTTTAAACATCTCCCAAATCCCTCTACCCACTAGCCCCTGGTAATCACCATTCTGCTCTCTGTTTTTGTGAGTTCAGCTTTTTCAGATTCCCCATGTAAGTGATTATATGTAGCAATTGGCTTTGTATGTGTGACTTATCCCATTTTACATAATGTCCCCCAAAGACCATACATGTTGTAACAAATGGTACGATTTCCTTCTTTCTCATGGCTGAATGATATTCCTGCGCATGCCCGAGAGAGAGAGAGAGAGAGAGAGAGAGAGAGAGAGAGAGAGAGAGAGAGACATCTTTTTTATCCATTCATCTGTTGATAGATATTTAGGTTGTTTCCATATCTTGACTATTGTAAACAATGCCACAACAAACATGTCAGTGCAGTTATCTCCTCAATATTCTCTTTTCTTTATTACTCATTAGTTATTTAGATGTATTTTGTTTAATTACAATATACTTGTAAAATTTCTTAAACTTTATTTTGTTATTGATTTCTAATTGAATTCCATTGTCATCAGAGAATGTAATTTCTATAATTTGAATCATCTTAAATTTATTAATAATTGTTTTATGGTTTTGAATATTTTATATTCTGAAAAATGGTTCAGGGGCTCTTGAAAAGAATATGTGTTTTACTCTTGATGGGTGGAGTGTTCTGTACATATCTCTCTGGTCTGATTGGTTTATAGCATTTTTCAGGTCTTCTATTTTCTCTTTAATATGCTGCCTATTTGCTTTGTATATTATTGAATAGTGAATATTTAATTCTGCAATTTTCATAATAAATTATCTATTTATCTTCTCAACTCTGAGAGTTTTTTATTTATATCTTATTGGCTCTGTTGGTAAGTGCATATATACTTAATAATTGCTATTACTTCCTGATGCATAAACACTTTTTAAAATTAAAATTTATTGGGGTGACAATGGTAAACAAAACTACATAGGTTACAAATGTACAATTCTATAATACATCATCTATGTGAGCACATTCTGTGCTTAGTGCTCAGAGTCAGATCTTCCATCACCATATATTTGACCCACTTGACCTTCTTCTACCATGGTCCCTCCCCCCTTACCCTCTGGTAACCACTAAACTGTTGCCTGTGTTTATGAGTTTTTGTTTCATTATTTGTGTGTCTTGTTCCTTTGTTGCTTTCAGTTTTATATGCCACATATGAGTGAAGTCATATGGTTCTTGACTTTTTCTGTCTAATTGATTTTGCTTAGCATAATAATCTCAAGATCCAACAATGTTGTCACAAATGGCAGTATTTCATCTTTTCTTTTGGCAGAGTAGTATTCCATTGTGTATGTATACCACATCCTCTTTATCCAATCATCTATCCAAGGACACTTTTGTTGTTTCTATGTCTTGGCCACCATAAATAAAGCTGCAGTGAACACAGGAGTACATAAATTTTTACAAATAAATGTCTTCAGATTTTCTGGGTAGATACCCAGGAGAGGGATTGTTGTGTCATATGGCAATTCTATTCTTAATTTTTTGAGGAACCTCCACATAGCCTTCCATAGCGGCTACACCAATACGTATTCCCACCAACAGTGTATGAGAACGTATTTTTCTCCACAGCCTCTCCAACACTTGTTATTTGTCTTGTTGATAACAGACGTTCTAACTGGTGTGAGGTAACATCTCATTGTGGTATTGATTTGCATTGCTCTAATAGTTAGTGAAGTTGACCATTTTTTAATTAAAATGTATTGGGGTGACAATGGTTAACCAAACTACATGGGTTTCTAGTGTACAATTCTATAAAAGATCATCTATTTATTACATTATGTGTTCAGCATGCAAAATTAGTTATCCTTCCATCACCATATATTTCACCCCCTTTACACATCTTCTACCGTCTCCCCTTCCCTTTACCCTCTGGTAATCACTAAAATGTTGTCTGTGTCTAGGAGATCTTATATCTTTATTTGTGTGTATTTTTCCTTTGTTGCTTTCAGTTTTATATCCCACATTTGAGTGAAGTCATGTGGTCCTCAACTTTTTCTGTCTTATTTCACTTAGCATAATAATCTCAAGATCCATCCACATTGTCGCAAATGCAAGTATTTCATCTTTTGCTGTACAAGATTAGTATTCTGTTGTGTATATATACCACATCTTCTTTATCAAATAATCTATCAAAGGACACTTTAGTTGTTTCCATTTCTTGGCCACCATAAATAATGTTATAATGAACATTGGAGTACATATATCTTTACAGATAAATGTTTTCAGATTTTTGGGGTAGATACCCAGTAGACAGATTGTTGGGTCATATGGTAGTTTTATTCTTAATTTTGGGAGGAACCTCCCTACAATTTTCCATAGTGGCTGTGCAAATTTACATTGCCACAAACAATGTATGAGGGTTCCTTTTTCTCCACAACCTCTCCAGCACTTGTTATTATTTGTCTTGTTGATGACAGCCATTCTAACTGGGGTGAGGTGATATCTCATTGTGGTTTCCATTTGCATTTTCCTAATAGCTAGTGAAGTTGAACATTTTTTCATATATCTCCTGGCCATTTATATGACTTGGGAGAAGTTTGTGTTCAGCATTCTACCCATTTTTTAATTGGATAGTTTGTCTTTTTCTTGTTGAGTTGTATGAGTTCCTTATGTATTTGGATATTATCCCCTTATAGGAGGTGTTGTTTGCAAATATTTTCACTCATTTGGTTGGTTGTCTCTTTGTTTTATTGATGTTTTCTTTTGCTGTGCAGAAACTTTTTACTTTGATATAGTCCCATTCATTTATTTTAGCTTTCACTTCTCTTGCCTTTGAAATCAAATTCATAAAATCCTCTTTAAACCCAAGGTCCATAAGGTTAGTACCTATGCTTTCTTCGATGCAGGTTATTGTTTCAGAATTTATGTTAGATCTTTGATCCATTTTGAGTTAATTTTGGTACACGGAGACACATAGCAGTCTAGTTTCATTATTTTGCACGTGCCTTTCCAATTTTCCCAGCACCATTTATTGAAGAGGTTTTTTTTTTTTTTTTTTATTCTCCATTGTATGTTTTTGGCTCCTTTGTTGAAAATTTTCTGCCCATATATATGTGGTTTTTTTTCTGGGTTTTCAGTTCTATTACATTGGTCTCTGTTTCTGTTTTTCTGCCAACACCATGCTGTTTTGATTATTTTTGCTCTGTATTACAAACTGAAGTCAGGGAGGGTGGTACCTCCAGCCTTATTGTTTTTTCTTAGGACTGCTTTTGCTGTTCAGGGTCTTTTGTGATTCCATGAAAACATGATCATCTCTTGTTCTATTTTTCTAATAAAATGCCAGTGGGATTATGATGAGGATTGCATTAAATGTGTATATTGCTTTTGGAAATAGGGCCATTTTAACCCTGTTGATTCTTCCAATCCATGAGCACGGAATGTTTTTCCATTTCTTTGTGTCTTCTTCAATTTCTTTAAAAAATGTCATGCTTTTCAGTGCATAGTTCCTTCACATCTTTCTTAAGTTAATACCTAGGTATTGTATTCTTTTTTTTTAAGTGCAAAGCCATTGTGTTTTTCATTTCTTTTTCTGAAATTTCATTGTTAGTATATAGGAATGCAATGTATTTTTGTACATTGCTTTTGTAGCCAGCAACTTTACTGTATTTGTTTATTGTTTCTAATAGGTTTTTGGTGGAGTCTCTAGGGTTTTTCTATATATTACATCATGTCATCTGCAAAAAGTGACAATTTAACTTCTTCATTCTGAATTTGGATGCCTTTTGTTTCTTTCTCTTCCCTGATTGCTTTGGCTAGGACTTCCAATGCAATTTTGAAAAGCAGTGGTGATAGAGTACAACCCTCTTTTGTTCCTGAATGTAGAGTGAATGGCTTCTGTTTTTCACTGTTAGTTATGATATTAGCTGAGGTCTTGTCATATATTGCCTGTGTTATGTTAAGGTATTTTCCTTCTATACCCAGTTTATTAAGTGTTTTAATCATAAATAGATGTTACATCTTGTCAAATGCTTTTTTGCATGTATTAATACAATCGTATGATTTGTATATTTTATCTTATGTGGTTTTGTGGTGTATCATATTGATTGTATTGTGTATGTTGAAACATTCTTGTGCCCCTGAAATGAAACCCATTTGATCATGATGTGTAATGTTTCTAATTAATTGTTGTATTGGATTTCCTAGAAAAATATTAAAGATTTTTTACATTGTATTCATCAGAGATAGTAGTCTGTAATTTTCTTTTGTGTGTGTTATGCTTACCAGGTATTGGTATCAGGGTAATTTTGGCCACATAAAATGAATTAGGATGTATTGTCTCTTTAATTTTTTGGAAGAGTTTGAGGAAGACAGGTGTTAGATCCTCTTTGAATGCTTGGTAGCATTCACTAATGAAGCCACTTGGTGCTAGACTTTTGCTTTTAGGAAGGTTTTAGATGAATGATTTAATTTCCTTACTGTTGCTTGTTCTATTTAGATTTTCTAGTTCTTCATGATTCAGTCTATGAAGTCTATCTGTTTCTAAGAACTTGTCCCTTTCTTCTAGGGTATTGAATTTGGTAGCATATAGTCCTTCATAGTATTCTTGGATGATCCTTTCTATTTCTGTGATAACTGTGGTATCTTCTTTTTCATTTCTGATTTTGTTTATTTGTGTCTTTTCTCTTTTCATCTTAGTGAGCCTAACCAGGGTTTGCCAATTTTATTCATCTTTTCAAAGTACCAGGTCTTTGTTGCATTAATTTTTTACATTCTCTTTTATGAATGTCAGTTATGTCCATTTTGTCTAACGTGTCACTTAGGGTTGATATTTCTTTGCTTATTTGCTGTTTGGATAATCTATACATAGCTGTCAATGATGTGTTTAGGTCCCCTACTATAATTGTGTTTTGGTCAACTTCTGTCTTTACTTCTGTTAGCAGTTGCTTTGTATATTTTGGTGCTACCTGATTGGGAGCATAAATATTGATGACTGTTATGTCTTCTTGTTGTATAGTCCCCTTTATCATAATGAAGTTTCCATCTTTGTCTCATCTTACCTTTTGTATCTTGAGATCTGTGTCAACTGCTATCAGAATAGGTACACCTGCTTTTCTCTGAATACCATTTACTTGGAGTGTCAATTTCCACCCTTTCACTTTGAGTCTGTATTTGTCCTTATAGGTGAGATGTTTTCCTTGGAGGCAGTATATGGTTGGGTTTAGTTTTCTGATCCAATCTGCTACTCTGTGCCCTTTTATTGGTGAGTTCAGTCCATTTACATTTAAGGTGATTATTCATATATGACAATTTCCTATAATTCTACCTCTAGTTTTCTGGTAGGATGGTGTCTCCATTGTTTCTTTGCCATTTTGTTGCTATTATTTCAGTATGGTGGTATGCTATGCTATTTTCCGCTATTTCTTCTTTCTTTATGTTATATATTTCAATTTTTTTTTTTGTCGTTACCATTAATCTTATGTAAAAGAAAGTTTGATATTTAAAGTATTCCATTTTGTTCAGTATGTTTCCTTTCTCCATTCCCTTGTGCCAAATTGGACATTTACTCTATTCATTTTTTTGTTTTTATTGTCACAAATTATCCATATTTATTCTGTGAGTTCATTTCTGTGCTGCAGTAGCAAGTTATGTTTTTTTCCTCCTTTTTAAGTGTATTCTTTTTCTTTCTTTTTTTTTAAATTTTATTTTATTAAATTTATTGGGGTGACAATTCTTAGTAAAATTACATAGATTTCAGGTGTACAATTCTGTATGACATCATCTATAAATCCCATTGTGTGTTCATCACCCAGAGTCAGTTCTCCTTCCATCACCATATATTCGATCCCCCTTACCCTCATCTCCCACCCCCCGCCCCCCGCCCCCCCTTACCCTCTGGCAACCACTAAACTATTGTCTGTGTCTATGAGTTTCTGTTTCTCATTTGTTTGTCTTGTTCTTTTGTTGTTTTTGGTTTATATACCACATATCAGTGCAATCACATGGTTCTCTGCTTTTTCTGTCTGACTTGTTTCGCTCAGCATTACTCTCTCAAGATCCATCCATGTTGTCACAAATGTTCCTATATCATCTTTTCTTACTGCCGAATAGTATTCCATTGTGTATATATACCACAACTTCTTTATCCATTCATCTATCGAAGGACATTTTGGTTGTTTCCATGTCGTGGCCACCGTAAACAAAGCTGCAATGAACATTGGAGCACATGTGTCTTTATCTCTAAATGTTTTCAGATTTTTTGGGTAGATACCCAGGAGAGGGATTGCTGGGTCATATGGCAATTCTATTCGTAATTCTTTGAGGAACCTCCACACTGCCTTCCATAACGGCTGCACCAGTCTGCATTCCCACCAACAGTGTATGAGGGTTCCTTTTTCTCCACAGCCTCTCCAACATTTGTGATTATTTGTCTTGTTAATGACAGCCATTCTGACTGGGGTGAGGTGATATCTCATTGTGGTTTTGATTTGCATTTCTCTGATGATTAGTGATGTTGAGCATTTTTTCATATGTCTATTTGCCATTTGTATTTCCTCTTTGGAGAAATGTCTCTTCAAGTCCTCTGCCCATTTTTCAATTGGGTTGTTTGTTTTTTTGTTGTTGAGTTGCATGAGTTCCTTGCATATTCTGGATACTAGCCCCTTATCGGAGGCACTGTTTGCAAAAATCTTCTCCCATTCAGTTGGTGGCCTCTTTATTTTGTCAATGGTTTATTTTGCTGTGCAGAAGCTTTTAAGTTTCATATAGTCCCATTCGTTTATTTTAGCTTTTACTTCCATTGCCTTTGGAGTCAAGTTCATAAAATGCTCTTTGAACCCAAGGTCCATAAGTTTAGTACCTATGTTTTCTTCTATGCAGTTTATTGTGTCAGGTCTTATGCTTAAGTCTTTGACCCATTTTGAATTAACTTTGGTACATGGTGACAAATAGCAGTCCAGTTTCATTCTTTTGCACGTGGCTATCCAATTCTCCCAGCACCATTTATTGAAGAGGCTGTCTTTGCTCCATTGCATGTTTTTAGCTTCTTTGTCAAAAATTATCTGTCCATATTTACGTGGTTTTATTTCTGGGTTCTCAATTCTATTCCATTGCTCTGTGTGTCTGTTTTTCTGCCAATACCATGCTGTTTTGATTACTGTAGCCCTGCAGTACAAGCCAAAGTCAGGAAGTGTGATACCTCCATTATTGTTCTTTTTCCTTAAGATTGCTTTGGCTATTCGGGGTCTTTTGTGGTTCCAAACAAATCTGATGATTTTTTGTTCTATTTCTTTAAAATATGCCATTGGGATTTTGATGGGGATTGCATTGAATCTGTATATTGCTTTGGGTAATATGGCCATTTTAACTATGTTGATTCTTCCAATCCATGAGCACGGAATGTCTTTACATTTCTCTGTGTCTTTTTCAATTTCTTTAAAAAATGTCTTATAGTTTTCAGCATATAGGTCTTTCACATCCTTGGTTAAGTTTATTCCTAGGTATTTTATTCTTTTTGCTGCAATTGCAAAAGGAATTGTTTTTTGTATTTCTTTTTCTGAGATTTCTTTGTTAGTATATAGGAAGGCAATGGACTTTTGTGCGTTGATTTTGTAGCCGGCAACTTTACTGTATTCGTTGATTGTTTCTAATAGCTTTTTGGTGGAGTCTTTAGGGTTTTCTAGATATAGCATCATGTTTTCTGCAGAGAGTGATAATTTAAGTTCTTCATTCCCAATTTGGATGCCTTTTATTTCTTTCTCTTGCCTGATTGCTCTGGCAAGGACTTCCAACACTATGTTGAAAAGCAGAGGTGATAGGGGACATCCCTGTCGTGTTCCTGAACGTAGAGCAAAGGGCTTCAGTTTTTCTCCATTAATTATGAGATTAGCAGAGGGCTGGTCATATATGGCCTTTATTATGTTAAGGTATTTTCCTTCTATACCCATTTTATTAAGTGTTTTAATCATAAATGGATGTTGTATCTTGTCAAATGCTTTTTCTGCATCAATTGATATAATCATATGATTTTTGTCCTTTATTTTGTTTATGTGATGTATCACATTGATGGATTTGCGTATGTTGAACCATCCTTGTGTCCCGGGGATGAACCCCACTTGGTCGTGATGAATAATCTTTTTAATGCATTGTTGTATTCAATTTGCTAGAATTTTATTTAGGATTTTTGCATTGGTATTCATTAGAGATATTGGTCTGTAGTTTTCTTTATTTGTGCTGTCCTTACCAGGTTTTGGTATCAGGGTAATGTTGGCCTCATAAAATGAGTTAGGGAGTACTGTCTCTTCTTCAATTTTTTGGAAGAGTTTGTGCAGAATTGGTATTAGATCCTCTTTGAAGGTTTGGTAGAATTCACTAGTGAAGCCATCTGGTCCCGGACTTTTCCTTTTGGGAAGGTTTTGGATGACTGATTCAATTTCGTTACTGGTGATCGGTCTGTTTAGATTTTGCAGTTCTTCATGGTTCAGCCTTGGAAGGCTATATGTTTCTAAGAACTTGTCCATTTCTTCTAGGTTGTTGAATTTGGTGGCATATAGTCCTTCATAGTATTCTTGGATGATCCTTTGTATTTCTGTGGTGTCCGTGATAACTTCCCCTTTTACGTTTCTGATTTTGTTAATCAGTGTCTTCTCTCTTTTTATCTTAGTAAGTCTAGCCAAGTGTTTGTCAATTTTGTTAATCTTTTCAAAGAACCAGCTCTTTGTCACATTAATTTTTTCTATTGTCTTTTTGTTCTGTATTTCATTTAGTTCTGCTTTAATTTTTGTTATTTCCTTTCTTCTGCTGACCTTGGGTTTTACTTGTTCTTCTTTTTCTAGTTCTTTAAGGTGTAACTTGAGGTTATTTATTTGGGAGTTTTCATGTTTCTTGAGATAGGCCTGTAATGAGATAAATTTCCCTCTTAAAACTGCTTTCGCTGCATCCCAAAAATTTTGGTAGGATGTATTTTCATTGTCATTTGTTTCTATGTATCTTTTGATCTCTCCTCTAATTTCTTCTTTGACCCAGTCCTTCTTTAAAAGTATGTTATTTAATCTCCATGTATTTGTGTTTTTTCCCGCTTTCTTTTTACAGTTGATATCCAATTTCAAAGCCTTGTGATCAGAGAATATGCATGGTATGATTTCAATCTTCTTAAATTTGTTGAGACTGATTTTATGTCCCAATATATGGTCTATCCTTGAGAATGTTCCATGTACACTAGAAAAGAATGTGTAGTCTGATGTTTTAGGATGAAGTGCTCTATAAATGTCAATTATGTCCATTTCATCTAATGTGTCATTTAGGGCTACTATTTCGTTATTTATTTTCTGTTTGGATGATCTATCCATAGCTGTCAATGATGTATTTAAGTCCCCTAGTATAATTGTGTTTTGGTCAATTTCTCCCTTTAGTTCTGTTAGTAGTTGCTTGGTGTATTTCGGTGCTCCCTGATTGGGGGCATAAATATTGATGACTGTTATGTCTTCTTGTTGTACAGTCCCGTTCACCATTATGAAATGTCCATCTTTGTCTCTTGTTATCTTTTTCACTATGAAGTCTGTTTCATCTGATATCATTATGGCTACACCTGATTTTCTCTGGGTACCATTTGCTTGGAGTGTCAATTTCCACCCTTTCACTTTGAGTCTATGCTTGTCCTTGTAGCTGAGATGTGTCTCTTGGAGACAGCATATGGTTGGGTTTAGTTTTTTGATCCAATCTGCTGCTCTGTGCCTTTTTATTGGTGAGTTCAGTCCATTTACATTTAGGGTGATTATTGATATGTGAGGATTTCCTGTCATTCTATCCTTAGTTTTCTGGTAAGGTTGTGTCTCCATTGTTTCTTTGCCTTTTTGTTGTTGTCTATTATTTCTGTGTGGTGGTATTCTATGATGCTTCCCTCTGTTTCTTTTTTTATTTCAGTATATATTTCAATTCTGGATTTATTTTGAGTGGTTACCCTTAAGTTTATGTAAAAGAAAGTTTGATATTTAGAGTATTCCATTTTCTTCAGCACGCTTACTTTCTCCATTCCCATATTCCGGTTCAGGCCTTTACTCTCCCCCTTTTTGAGTTGTGGTTGCCACAAATTGTCCCTGTTGATGGTGGTCGAATAGCCTCCTTTAGTATTTCTTGTAGTGCAGGTCGTGTATTAGAAAATTCCCTCAGCTTCTGTATGTCTGGAAAGGTCTTTATTCCTCCTTC
Organism: Rhinolophus sinicus; assembly: GCF_057876585.1. Lineage (NCBI taxonomy): Eukaryota > Metazoa > Chordata > Mammalia > Chiroptera > Rhinolophidae > Rhinolophus > Rhinolophus sinicus. Next base: position 49,719,090 of record NC_142518.1, on the reverse strand, counting down.
ATATCTAAAGGATATCTTTGCTGGATATATTATTCTTGGCTCATGGTTTCTCTCTTTCCATAGTTTGAATATTTTGATCCACTCCCTCCTGGCCTGTAGAGTTTCTGCTGAAAAATCTGCTGATAATCTAATGGGCTTTCCTTTGTAGGTTACCGTCTTTTTTTCCCTTGTTGCATTGAGAATTCTTTCTTTGTCATTGTTTTTAGACAGGTTCAATACAATGTGACTTGGAGAAGGCCTGTTGGGATTGAGGTAACTAGGTGTTCTATTTGCTTCTTGGATTCGAGGGTCCAGTTCTGTCCACAAATTTGGGAAGTTCTCATTGACAATTTGTTTGAATATATTCTCTGTTCCCTTCTCTCTTTCTTCTCCTTCTGGTATGCCCATTATTCTTATATTGCTCTTTCTGATGGAGTCAGAACGTTCTTGTAGAGTTCTTTCATTTCTTTTAAGTCTCAAGTCTCTTTCTTCTTCTATTTGTGTCATTTCCAGGTTTCTATCTTCGATGTCACTGATTCTTTGCTCCATCTGGTCAACTCTACTACCTAAGCTGGTTATTTCATTCTTAATTTCTTCTATTTAGTTCTTAATCTCCAGAAATTCTATTTGTTCTTTTTTAAGATTTCAATCTCTTTCGTAAAATGCTCATGCTGTTCTTTGATTGAGTTCCTGAGTTCATTAAACTGCCTATCTGTGTTTTCTTGTATCTCGTTGAGTTTTTTCAGAACTGCAATCTTGAATTCTCTGTCATTTAAGTCACATATTTCTGTATCTTTAAGTGCCTTCTCTGGAGATTTTTCACTTTCTTTCTGAGCTATCTTGTTGCCTTGGTTATTCATGGCGATTACTGGTTTACTATTTCTCTTCCTAGACATCTACAGGAGTGACTTCTGCAACAGGTTGATAGAAAGCGGTCTTTCTTTTGTTTGCCAGTACTTGTTGGTAGAATGTTTTATTATTTCTCCAACTGCAACTTATTTTTGTTCTCCCACACGGTAGTGCTATGTTTTCTGTGCACTATTCCAACTTCTCACACAATGGGGGGATTCCCTGGAAGACGGGCTTCTCCTCTGTTAATAGTTCGTCTAGGTCACAGGGCGCAGTGTCCCGGTGGGTATGCAGAGAGCTTTTGATGTTCCAAAGTTCTTCCAGCACCTGATTCAGAGTCCGTATATTTCAGCAGTTCTGTTTACTCCTGCAGGGATCCGCCCAGATATGTGGGGTCAGGGGCGGGGTGAGTTGTGAGAGGTGGCCCAGAGCAATGGCGGCGACCACCACCACAGCCGGTCCTGCTTCCACAGATCTCTCCCCTTTGCTGGAACTAGTTGGGCTGTGAATTTGTGTTTGCAGTCCACAGTTCTCAAAACAGCAAATTTTCTGTTGTTTTGATCTGACACTGCTACTGTTTCGCTTCTAGCACCGGGCAGGTGGGGGCGGGGCGAGCTCTGGGAGGGGAGGGAGGGGGCAGCTAGTCTCAGTGCCTAAGGTTCCATTCTCTGCTCGGCAGTGCGGGCTTAAACCACCGTTTTCAGCCTTTTTCCCTCAGTCTTTTCTCCGAGGTCTCTGCCGTGAGCATTGGGTTCAGCCGTGTTATATGCTGTCCCCTCATCCCTGTGTAGCCCTGGCGGAGCTCTAGCAGTCCGAGTTCTTCCCTCTTCCGCAGCTGTGGTAGTTCTGGGAAGCAGCGAGCTCGGCGCACTGAGCGAGGTCTGTGTCCTGCGCCCGCGTGGCTCCGTCTCCGACACTTCTTCGTTTCCTCCTCCCCCCACTAGCGCGAATCTCCCACCTGTAGGTGATTTCAGTCGGTAGTGGGTCTCTTCGTCTTGTCTGTCTGCTGTGCAGGGAGTCCTTCGTGGACTTTTTGTTTTTTGATTCTTTGTAAATTCCAGGGGAGCTTTACAGAGGCTCACCTGACGCCGCCATTTTTCCGCTTAAGTGTTTTTTTCTTCTTTACCCTGTATGTTATGTTTAAGTGTGCAGTGTCCTATTTGGTGTAGGCATTACCATTTCCTGCTTATGTCTTTTCGTAATATTGCTTATGGTTTTGTATACTTTTTTGTTATTTTTTTTCAGATTGAATAGCCTCCTTCACTATTTCTTGTAGTTCAGGTCATGTATTAGAATATTCCCTCAGGATTTGTATGTCTGGAAAGGTCTTTACTCCTTTATATCTAAAGTATAGCTTTGCTGGATATACTATTCTTGCCTTATAATTTCTCTCTTTCAATAGTTTGAATATTTGATTCCACTCCCTTCACCTTGTAGAGTTTCTGCTGAAAAATATGATAATGGCTTAATGGGCATTCCTTTATAGATTACAGTCTTCTTTCCCTGACTGCATTGATGATTCTTTCTTTGCTATTAAGTCTTGACAACTTCAATACAATGTGCCTTGTAGAAGGCCTGCTGGAGTTGAGGTAATCAGGTGTTCTATTTGCTTCTTGGATTCGAGGATACAGTTCTTTCCAAAAGTTTGGGAAGTTCTCATCAACTATTTGTTTGAATATAATCTCAGTTCCCTTGTCCCTTTCTTCTCCTTCTGGTATGCCCATTATTCTTTTATTGCTTTTTTGGATGGAGGGAGAAAGTTCTTGTAGAATTATTTCACTTCTTTTATGTCTCAAGTCTCTCTCTCCATCTATGCCATTTCCAGATTTATATTTTTGATGTCACAGTATCTTACTTCATCTTGTCAGCTCTATTACCTAAGCTGGCTATTTCAGTGTTCATTTATTTTATTGAGGTCTAAATCTTCAGAAATTCTATTTAGTTCTTTTCAATAATTTCAATCTCTTTGGTAAAATGTTCATTTTATTATTTGATTGTGTTTCTGACTACATGAAACTGCCTGTCTGTTTTCTTACGTCTCGTTGAGTTGTCTGAGAACTGCAATCTTGACATTTTGATGATTTTCAAGGTTATAGATGAGTTGTCTCGTTCAGTGGATAAAAATGAAAAGGTCATTACATCATTAAATTGGCGGTATGAGGTAAACTTTTTGAAATCTCACCTGCAATATACAACAAATTGAAGAACTATAATTCCACAAAGTACTCCCTGCACAGCAGACAAGCAAGACTAAGAGTCACTCAACTGAAATCATCTAATGGTGGGCACATTGGGTGAGCCGGGGAAGATAAAAGATGGTAGTGCAGAGATGTAGTCCACACAGGCGCAGCAGCAAACTGGAGTTCAGAATTCTGAGTTCCCTGCTGTCAGGAGCAATCACAGTCATGGGAGAAAAAAGAATTTGAACTGCTAGCACTCCCCTTGTGGCCAAAAGTCCTGCCTGAGGGATCAGCACATAACACGGTTGAACCCAAGAGAGCTTGGTGAAAGAATGTGGAAAGAAGGGTGAAAATGGTGGATTAATTCCTCACTGCCAAGCATAGGATGGAAGGCATAAGCTCAGAGCCTAGCCATCCCCCAAAACCCTTCCTAAACTCACCCCACTTCCACCTTCCCAGTGATAGAAGTGGAAATGTAGCTGTGTAAGATCAAAAGAACTGAATATTTGCAGTTCTGAGAACTGCGGCCTGCAGCCATGGACCTACAGGACAAGTAGTTCTGGCAAAGGGGAGGAAGCCCTGGGTGCAAGACTGGCTGTGCTGGTGGTCTCCACCATTGCTCTGGGCCACCTCGCACTACCTACCCTGACCCTGTCCCTACCTATATGGGCCGATCCCTGTGGTATTAAACAGAGCCACTGAAACACACAGGCTCTGAAATTGGTGCAGGAAGAGGTTTGGAACTTCAGGAGCTCTCCATGCCCCTGACAGAAGCAGTGCCCTGTGATCCCGGTGACGTATTCACAGAGGAGAAGCCCACATTTCAGGGAATTTCCCATTGTGTGAGAAGCAGAAACAGTGCAGAGAAAATATAATACTACAGCATGAGAGAGAATAAAAGGTTGTAGTCAGAAAGAAAATAAAACATTCTACCAACACCTACTGGAAAAAATGTAAGAACTCTTCCTATCAACCTTTTACAGAACCCACTCCTGTAGATGCCTTAAAAGAGAAAAATAATTCATTAATTGCCATGAATAACCAAGGCAACAAGACAGCTCAGAAAGCAAATGAAAAGCCTCCAGAAAATGAACTTAAAGACATGGAAATATGTGGGTGAAATGACAGAGAATTCAAGTTTCAGTTTTTAAACAAAAAGAGATGCACGAAAACACAGACAGGAGTTTTAATGAACTCAGAATCATAATCAAAGAACAAAATGAACATTTACCAAAGAGACTGAAATTTTAAAGGAATCAAAAAGAATTTATGGAGATTAAGACTTCAGGAAAAGTAATGAAAATGAAATAGTCAGTTTAGGTAATAGAGTTGACCAGAAGGAGGAAAGCATCAGTGACATTGCAGATTGAAATGTGGAAATGACACATATGAAGAAGAGAGTGGCTTGAGACATAAAAGAAATGAAAGTACAAGAACGTTCTCACTCCATCAGAAAGAGAATATAAGAATAATGGGCATACCAGAGAGAAGAAATGGACAAGGGAACAGAGAGCATATTCAAACAAATATTTGACGAGAACATCACAAACTTGTGGAAAGAACTGGATTGTAAAATCCAAGAACAAATAGAACACTTAATTACCACAATCCCAACAGGCCTTCTCCAATGCACACTGTATTGAAGCTGTCAAAAATTAATGGAAAAGAAAGAATACTTAAGGCATCCAGGGAAAAGAAGACGATAACCTACAAAGGAAAGCACATGAGGTTATCACCAGATTTTTCAGTAGAAACTCTACAAGACAGGAGAGAATGGATTCAAATGTTCAAACTATTGAAAGAGAGAAATTATGAGCCTAGAATAATATATCCAGCAAAGATATCCTTTAGATATGAAGAGGAATAAAGACCTTTCCAGACATACAGAAGCTGAGGGAATTTTCTAACGTGTGACCTGCTCTACAAGAAATACTGAAGGAGGCTATTCAATCAGCATGAATTGGGATAATTTGAGACAAAAAAAATGTAAAAGGGGGGAGAGTAAAAGCCTGAACGGGCATAAGGGAATGGATAAAGTAAGCATGCTGAAGATAATGGAATACTTTAAATATGAAACTTTCTTTTCCATAAACTTAAAGGAAATGACTCAAAAAAACTCCAGAACGGAAATATATAACATAAGAAAATAAAAAACACAGGGAAAAATCATGGAATACCACCACACTGAAATAATAGACAGCAACAAAAATGCAAAAACAAAAAACACACACAAAGAAAAAAAAAATGGAGACACAATCCTACAATAAAACTGAAGATAGAATGGTAGAAAATTTTCATATATAAATATTCACCCTAAACATAAATGGACTGAATTCACTAATCAAAAGGCACAGAGTAGCAGATTGGGTAAAGAAAAAGTAAACTCGACCACATGCTGCCTCCAAGAGACACATTTCAGTTATGAGGACAAATATAGACTCAAATTGAAAGAGTGGAAATTGACACTCCAAGCAAATGGTATCCAAAGAAAAGCAGGTGTAGCCATATGATATCAGATTAAAGAGACTTCAGGACAAAAAAAGGTAACAAGATACAAAGATGGACATTTTGTAATGATAAAGGGGATTACACAACAAGAAGACATAACTACTAACAGAAATAAATGGTAAAATTGACCAAAACACAATTATATTAGAGGACCTAAATACATCATTGACAGCTATGGATAGATCATCCAAAACAAAAATTAATAAAAAAAAAATATCACCCCTAAATGACACATTAGATACAATAAACATAACTGACATTTATAGAGCACTTCATCCTAGACACATCAGACTATACATTCTTTTCTAGTGTACATAGAACATTCTCAAGGTGAGACCATATATTGGGACATCAACCTAACCTCAGCAAATTTAAGAAGATTGAAATCATACCAAGCATGTTCTCTGATCACAAGGCTTAGAAACTGGATATACACTAGTAAAAGAAGGTAGGAAAAAACCCACAAATATGTGGAGATTAAACAACATACTATTAAAGAATGACTGGGTCAAAGAAGAAATGAGGAAAGATCAAAAGATACATAGAAACAAATCGCAACGAAAATGCATCCCACGAAAATGTTGGGGATGCAGCAACAGCAGTTTTAAGAGGAAAATTTATATCATTACAGGCCTATCTCAAGAAACAAGAAAAATCCCAGATAAATAACCTCACGTTACTCTTTAAAAAAACTACAAAAAGAAGAAAAAATGAAACCCAAAGTCAACGGAAGGAAGAAATAACAAAAATCAGAGCAGAACTAAATGAAATAGAGAAATAAAAAGAGAATAGAAAAAATTAATGCAATAAAGACCTGATTCTTTGAAAAGATTAATAATATTGACAAACCCTTGGCTTAGTCACTAAGATAAAATGAGAAAAGACACAAATATAAGAAAGGAAGTTATCACAGAAGCCGCAGAAATACTACGGGTCATGCAAGAATAATAGAAGGACTATAAATCACCAAATTCAATAGATTAGATGAAATGGACAAGTTCTTAGATACATATAACTTTCCTATGCTGAATCATGAAGAATTGGTAAATCTAAATAGACTGATCACCAATAAGGAAATTAAATCAGTCATTCAAAACCTTCCCAAAAGCAAAAGTCTGGGACAAGATTACTTCACTAGTGAATCCTACCAAACATTCAAATAGGATCTAATACCTGCCCTCTTAAACTCTTCCAAAAAATTGAAGAAGAGACAATACTCCCTAATTCATTTTATGAGGCCAACATTGCCCTGATACAAAAACCTGGTAAGGGTAACAGAAAAAAAGAAAATGACAGATCAATATCTCTGATAAATATTGATACAAAAATCATAAACAAAATTCTAGCAAATCGAATGCAACAATGCATTAAAAAGATTATCCATCATGACCAAGTGGGGTTCATCCCAGTGGCACACAGATGGTTCAACATGTGCAAATTGATCAATGTGATGCACCACATAAACAAAATACAAAAGTCATAGATGCAGAAAATGCGTTTGATACGATACAACATCCATTTATGATGAAAACACCTAATAAAATGTGTATAGAATGTGTATAGAAGGAAATATGTCAATATAATAAAGGCCATATATGACAAACCCTTTGCTAGAATAATAATTAATGGTGAAAAACTGAAGCCCTTTGCTCTATGTTCAGAAACACCACAGAGCTGTCCCCTATCACCTCCACTTTTCAACATAGTATTGAAAGTCTTAGCCAGAACAATCAGGCAAGAGAAAAATAAAAGGCATCCAAATTCTGAATGAAGAAGTTAAATTGTCACTTTTTGCAGATGACTTGATACTATATTGAGAAAACCCTAAAGACTCAACCAAAAAGCTATTAGAAACAATGAACGAATACAGTAAAGTTTCTGGCTACAAAATGAATATACAAATGTCCATTGCATTTATATATACTAAATGAAATTTCAGAAAATGAAATTTAAAAAAAGCAATTCCTTTTGCAATTGCAAGAAGAATGAAATACCTAGGAATAAACTTAATCAAGAATGTGAAGATCTATACACTTAAAAGTATATGACATTTAAAAAAAAATGAAGAACACACAAATAAATGAACAGATATTCCTCCCCTGTTCATGGATTGGAAGAATCAACATAGTGAAAATAGCGATATTACCCAAAGCAATATACAGATTTAATGCAATCCCCATGAACATCCCAATGCCATTTTTTAAAGAAATAGTACAAAAAATCTTCTGATTTCTATGGGACAAAAGACCCTGAATATCCAAAGCAATCCTAAGAAAAAAGAACAATGCTGGAGGTATCACACTCCCTGACTTCAGCTTGTACTACAGGGCAACAATAATCAAAACTGTATGGTATTCGCAGAAAAACAGACACAGCAGACCAATGAAATAGAACTGAGAATCCAGAAATAAATACACACAAATAATGACAGATAATTTTTCACAAAGGAACCAAAAGCATACAATGTAGAAAAGATAGCCTCTTCAATAAATGGTGCTGGGCGAACTGGAAAGCCACGTGCAAAGTGATGAAACTAGACTGCTATGTGTCTCTGTGTACCAAAATTAACTCAAAATGGATCAAAGACCTAAATATAAGTCCTGAAACAATGAAATGCATAGAAGAAAACATAGGTACTAAGCTTATGGACCTTGGGCTTAAAGAGCATTTTATGAATCTGACTACAAAGGCAAGGGAAGTAAAAGCTAAAATAAATGAATGGGAATATATGTAACTGAAAATCTTCTGCACAGCAAAAGAAACCATCGATAAAATAACGAGGCAACCAACCAAATGGGAGAAGATTTTTGAAGACAACGCCTCAGATAAAGGGCTAATATCTAAAATATACAAGGAACTCATACTACTCAACAACAAAAAATCAAACAATCCAATTAAAAAATGGGTAGAGGACCTGAAGAGACATTACTCCAAAGACAACATACAAATGGCCAACAGACATATGAAAAAATGCTCAATATCACTAATCATCAGAGAAATGCAAATGAAAACCACAATGAGATATCACCTCACACCAGTTAGGATGGCTGTTATTAATAAGACAAATGGTAACAAGTGTTGGAGAGGCTGTGGAGAAAAAGGAACCCTCTCCGTTGGTGGGAATGCAGGTTTGGGATCCTACTATGGAAGGCAGTGCGGAGGTTACTCAAACAATTCAGAATTGAATTACCATATTACCCAGCAATTCCTCTCCTGGGTATCTACCAAAAAAGATCTGAAAACATTTGTCCATAAAGACATATGTGCTCCAATGTTTATTGCAGCTTTATTTATTGTGGCCAAAATATGGAAACAAGCAAAGTGTCATTTAAAAGATGAATGGATTAAGAAGTTGTGGTATATATACACAATGGAATACTATCTGCCATAAAAACGTGAAATAGTACCATTTGCAAGAAAATGGATGGATCTTGAGATTACTAGCTGAGTGAAATGAGTCAAAAAGAAAAAGACAAGAACCATATGATTTCACTGATATGAGGGATATGAAATTGAAAGCAACAAATGAACAAGACAAAGAAATGAAGAAACAAAAACTCATAGAAACAAACAATAGTTTAGTGGTTACCAAAGGGTAAGGGGGAAAGAGTTGGTAGATGAGGGTAAAGGGGATCAAATATATAGTGATGGAAAGGGAACTGACTGAGTTGTGAACACACAATGTAATATATAGATGATGTATTTCAGAATCGTACACCTGAAATTTACATAACTTGACTCACAATTGTCACCCCAATAAACTTTAATTTAAAAAGCTGCAATCTTGAGTTCTCTGTCATTTAAGTCACATATTTCAATGTCTTTCAGTTCATTTTCTAAAGACTTTTCATTTTCTTTCTGAGCTGCCTTGTTACCTTGGTTTTTCATGGCAATTAATGAATTATTGTTTCTCTCCCTAGCCATCTGCAAGAGTGGGTTCTGCAACAGGTTGATAGCAAGTTGTTTTTCTTTTGCTTTCCAGTAGGTGTTGGTAGAAAGTTTTATTTTCTCTTCAACTGCAGGCTTTTATTCTCTCTCATGCTCTAGTGTTATATTTTCTCTGCATTGTCCCAGCTTCTCATACATTGGGATAATTCCCTGGAAGGTGGGCTTCTCTGTTAGCAGGTTGCCTGGGTCAGGTTACGGCCTCCCTTGAGGGATGTGGAGAGCTTCTGAAGTTCCAAAGTTCTTGCACCAGATTCAGAGCCTGTGTGTTTCAGTGGCTCTGTTTACCCATGTAGGGATTTGCCCATGTAGGTAGGGACTAGGGTGGGGTGGATTGTGAGAGGTGGCCCAGAGCAATGGCAGAGACCACCACAGCCAGTCCTGCACCCAAGGCTCCTTCCCCTTTGCTGGAACTGGTTTGACGGTGAATCCATGGCTATGTGCTGCAGTTCTCAGAACTGCAAATATTCCGTTCTTTTTTCTGACACTGCTACAGTTCTGCTTCTAGCACTGGGCATGTGATTGTGGGGCGAGCTTTGGGAGGGTAGAGAGTGGTCGGCTATGTTCCATGCCCATGCTTTCTGTCTTCTGCTTAGCAGTGAGGGCTTAATCTGCCATTTTCTTCCTTCTTCCAACAGTCTTTGCTTCGAGGTCTCTGCTGTGAGAGTGGAATTCAACTGTGTTATATGGTGATGCCTCACATGGGACTGTGAGCCATATGGGGTCTGTCAGCAGTCCAAATTTCTTCCTATCCCATGATTGTGGTAGCGCCACAATGTAGGGACTCAGATCTATGATCCTGGTCTGCATTCTGCAGTTCACATGGTTCACTTCTCTGCATTTCGCCCTTCCCTACTCCCCTGCTTGCCCAGTTTGCCTACTTTTAGATGATTTCAGTAGCGTGTCTATTAGTCTTGCCTGTCTGCTTCCCAGGGACTCCTTTGTGGAATTATAGCTCTTCAATTTGTTGTAAGTGGTAGGGGAATTTTCAAGAGGCTCAACTCTTGCTGCCATTTCTGTGATGTAATCTCTGTTGTCTTTTTGTTCTCTATTTCATTTAATTCTGCTCTGATTTTTATTATTTCCTTCCTTCTGCTGACTTTGGGTTTCATTTGTTCTTTTTTTTTTTTCCTAGTTCTTTGAGGTGCAATGTTAGGTTATTTATCTGGAATTTTTTCCCTTTCTTGAGATAGACCTATAATGATATAACATATCCTCTTATTACTGCTTTAGCTGCATCCCGATAATTTTGATAAGATGTATTTTCATTCTCATTTGTTTCTATGTATCTTTTGACTCCTCCTCTTATTTTTTTTGACCCAGTCGTTCTTTAAAATCATGTGGTTTGATCTCCACTTATTTATGTTATTTCCTGCTTTCTTTTTATAGATGATTTCCAATTTTAAAGCCTTGTGATCAGAAAATATGCTTGATATATCAATCTTCTGAAATTTTTTGAGGCTCGTTCTATGTCCCAACATATAGCCTACCTTTGAGAATATTCCATGTACACTAGAAAATAATGTAATTTCTGGTGTTCCAGAATGAAGTGCTCTCTAAATGTACATTATGTATTTAGTCTAATGTGTTATTTAGTGCTGATATTGCCTTACTTATTTTCTGTTTGGGTGATCTATCAATAGCTGACAATAATGTATTTAGGTACCCTAATATAACTGCATTTTGGTCAATATCTCCCTTTAGTTCTGTTAGTAGTTGCTTTGTATACTTTGGTGCTGCCTCATGGGTGCATATATATTGATAAGTGTTATGTCTTCTTGTATTATCCCATTTATCATTATGAATTGTCCATCTTTGTCTCTTGTTACCTTTTTTATCCTGAAGTCTGTTTCATCTGATATCAGTATGGCTACACCTGCTTTTTTCTGAATACCATTTGCTTGGAGTATCAATTTCCACACTTTCACTTTGAGTCTATATTTGTCCTGTAGCTGTGATGCATCTCTTGGAGGAATGGGTTTTATGCATATGGCTGGGTTTTATTTTTTGACTCAATCTGCTACTCTCCCTTTTTATTGGTGAATTCAATCCACTCACATTTAGGGTGATTATTGATATACAAGGTCTGACATTTAGGTTTGCGAACTCATCCTAGAAAAAGTGCTACATACCTCATTGCTGAATATCACTATGGTCACCTTTGAAGTACTCCCCTTAGGAAGCTATGCACTGACTCCAGTGCCTAGTACAGTTTTCAAAGCAATTTTGGAACTCTTTTTCTTGAATGGCCATCAGAGTTTTCATTGTATTACCCTTGATGTTCTGAATGTCATCAAAATGACTTCCTTTCAATATTTCCCTTTATTTGGGTAAAGAAAGAAGTCATTGGAGCTAGATTAGGTAAGCAGCAAGGGTATTTCAATACAGTTATTTGTTTACTGGCTAAAAACTTCCTCACAGACCATGCCGTGTGAGCTGGAGCAATGTTGTGATGCACGAGTCATGAATTGTTGGCAGAAAGTTCAGTCGTCTAACTTTTTCATGCAGCATTTTCAGCACTTCCAAATAGTAAACTTAGTGAACTATTTGTCCAGTTGGCACAAATTCATAATGAATAGTCCCTGTGATATCAAAAAAGGATAGCAAAATCATTGCAGTAAGTTCTCAAACTTAATTGTCATAACTCCAATGAGGATTTCCTGTCATTGTATCTTTTGTTCTCTGGTGGTTCTGTGTCTCTATTGATTTTTTGCCTTTTTGTTGCTGTTTGTTTTAGTGTGGTGGTATTCTATAATTTTCCTTCGTTTTCTTCTTTTTAATATTATATTAGGTTGGTGCAAATGATATTGTGGTTTTTGCAATTATTTTCAACGTTTTAACCCACAATTATTTTGCACCAACATAATATCTCAGTTCTGGATTTTTTTTGTGTGTGTGGTTACCATTACGTTTGTGTAAAATCATGTTTCAGATATACAGTAATTGTTTTTCTTCAGCATGCTTCTTATCTCCATTCCCCTTTGCAGTATCAGACCGTTACTCTCTGCCATTTTATGTTTTTGCTGTGACAAGTTATCCCTACTTATGCTGTGAGTTGATTTCTGAGTTGGAGTAGCAAGTTGTGTTTTTCTTCTCTTATCCTTTTTTAAAAAAATGTTTTTTTTAACTGTTTTACCCTTCATATTATGTTTAAGTATATAGTGTCCTGTTTTGTGTAGGTGTTGCCATTTTCTGCTTCTGTCTGTAATACTGCTCATGGTTTGTATTCTTTTGATATATTTTTCAGGTTGAATAGCATTCTTCAGTATTTCTTATATGCAGGACATGTTTTAGAAAATTCTGTCAGCTTCTGTATGTCTGGAAAGGTCTTTATTCCTACTTCACATGTAAAGGATATCTTTGATGGTTATATTATTCTTGGCTCATAATTTCTCTCTTTCAATAGTTTGAACATTTGAATCCATTCTTTTATTGAGTTCTTAATCTCCAGAATTTCTATTTGTTTCCTTTTTGAAATTTGACTCTTTGGTAAAATGTTAATTTTGTTCTTTGATTGTGTGAGTTCATTAAACTGCCTATTTGTGTTTTCTTGCATCTTGTGGAGTTTTTTCAAACTGCAATATTGAATTCTCTGTGTTTTAAGTCACATATTTCCATGTCTTTAAGTTCGTTTTCTGGAGACTTTTCATTTTCTTTCTAATCTGCCTTGTTACCTTGGTTACTCATGGTAACTTATGAATTATTGTTTTTTGTCCTGGGCATTCATAGGAGTGGGTTCTGCTGCAGGTTGATATGAAAAGGACTTTCTTTTGCTTTCCAATATGGGTTGCTTAAATGTTTTATTTTCTCTCCCTCTGCAGCCTTTTATTTTCTCTCACACTGTAGTGTTTTATTTTCTGTTGCACTGTTCCAACTTCTCATGTGATGGGGGGAGGTTTCCCTGGAAGATGGACTTCTCCTCTGTGAGATGGTTACCTGGGTCTCAGGGAAGAACCTGCATGGGAAGATTTGGAGGGCAATAGTGTTCTGAGCCTCTGATACCCCAATGCTGCCCCTGCAGCCTGACCCATGTGTCTCAGTGGTTCTGGTTGTCTCTTCAGGGATCTGCCCAGAAATGTTGGGGTGTGGTTTGTTGTGAGAGGTGTCTTGTGTGTTTCTGGCTCTGAGCAATGGCGATTACCAGCCAACAGCTCTCTTGCCTCTAGAGTACCTTCACTTTTCCCGGAATTAGTTGTGCTGTGAGGATGCATTTGTGAGAATGTTGCTGGAGTTCTCAGGGCCATTCATAATCTGTTTTTTAATCTGACACTGCTACAATTTCTTCTGGAACCCGCTTCAAACAGTGGGAGGGTGGGAGTGTGGCTAGTTCTGGGAGGGTGGGGGACAGGCAGCCAGGCTCTGTGTCTTTGTTTTCTGTTTTCTGCCTAGCAGTGAGGGCTTAAACAGTGGTACTTACCTTTCTGTATTTCTTCTTTTCTCTGAGGTCCCTACCGTGAGTGCTGGGTTCAGCTATATTATATCCTGGCCCTTCAGGTAGTACTGTGGGCCACAGGGATTTGTCATGCAGCCAGAATTCTTCTCTCTCGGGACTGCAATGAGCTCTGGAGTGCAGTGACCTCCATTCTGCATCCTGTGGCCAATGGCCCACATCTTTGCACTTCCCCCTGCCCTACTCCCCTGCTCTCCCGATTTGCCCAATTCAGGTGATTCCATGTGAAGATTTCTCTGACATGCTTGTGTGTTGTTCAGGGAATCTTTTGTTGAATTACACGTGTTCCATTAGTTGTAACTTCCAGGGGAGATTTCAAGAAGTAGTCTTCATGCCACCATATCTGTGACTCAGGTTTGTTAACTCTTTTATTGTTATAAGATATGCTTCCTTATGTCTAGTGTCAATTTTTGTCTTAAAGTCTATTTTGTCTGATATCAGTATAGATATTTCACATACCTTTTAGTTATTGCTTGCATGATATATATATATATATATATATATATATATATATATATATATACACATATACATATTTTTATCTTTTTACTTTCAATCAAGTTGTATTTAAATCTGAAATATGTTTCATACACAGCATATAAATGAGTCAAATATTTTTAAATCTAATTTACCAGTGTCTCTCATTTGATTGAAATATGTTGTCTGTTTGTTTTTAAATTAATGATTGATGAGGTAGCATTTGCACTTGCCATTTTTCTATTTTTCAAAAATATGGTTTATGTCTTTTGTGTCTTTACTTGTCCATCTCTACTTGTTTTGGTGGTAAAATAAAATTTATAGTATGCCATTTTATACTTGTGTAGTTTGTTTCTTTTTTTACAGTTATTTTTTAGTAGTTGCCTGAGGATAACAATTAATGTCTTGTATCTTTCAGTTAGGACTAATATCAACTACATTTAAATAGTACATAATTTTTTTCTCTCTCATAACCTTCTATCTCTTTCCCCTTCTTCGTGTTATTTGTCATACAAATTATATTTTTATATATTTAAGAGTAATGGAAAAGTTTTAAATACTGCTTTATAGAGTTGTCTTTTAAATCACATAGAATAAAATTGTTAAAAACAAAAATACATTTGGGGGTGATGTCATAGTAATGGCGGCAGCAGGGCACACTTTTTGAGTTCTCCTTCGGATCTTATCAGAAACGGGACATTTATGACCCATCAAAGGACTCTCTGCTCATCACGCAGAACAACTAAGAGACTCGTGCAAGGATTACTTGCAGGTGGGGAAAATTGGGCGAGCAGGAGAAGAGGGAAGGGAGCGGAGTGGAAATGCGGTCCCCACCTGTGGCTGTGGTGACGCAGCCTGCACCTTCGGCTGTGGAGAGGAGCCCACATCTGCAGCGATGGAAATCCGGCTGACATCCGCAGCTGCAGAGACGCAAGGGATCCCAGGACGGAAGAGAGAACACAAAAGCCCGGAGGTGGGCTCTTTCCCTGCATCCCACATCTGATCTCTCCGGCTGAGGAGGCAGCGTATCTAGCAATTGAGGCAATAACCTCAGCTGATTCCTCCAGTTAAGAACAAGGTTGGACAAAGGACACAAACTCCATACCTGGGCCCCTCCCCCCACTCTTCCAATCCTACCCCCACCTTTCCAGAGACTTGAACTGGCCCCTGAACTGAGGAGCGGTGTCAGATTTTAGAGGAGCCTTGGTGCTCAGGCTCTGGGAAGTCTGGCGGGTGGCTCTTGCCCAGGGAGGAGGCTGGGAGGAGTGTGGTTTTCGCTGGGAAAGGAGAGAGGACCCTCCTCCAACCCCAGCCACCACCTTTTCTGGCCTGCGGGAAGAGTGTGACACAGCTGGGCTGGGAAAGAGAAGACCCCTCAATCCCCAGCTCCCACCCTTTCTGGCCTGCCTAGGGCGGGGCAATTACATCTGCAGAGGCACTCCCAGGGATCAGCAGTAAGCGGCAGACACAGCTCTGGGCTTTCAGCAGCTCAGAAATCTCCTGTCCACCACACACACACATGGAAGAAGTGCCCTAAGACTGAGGAGAACTGGACACAGAGCTGGTGGTGCTACTCTCAGTGTGCATATGTGCAGGCAAAGACAGAAACTGCACTGGCTTTGTAAAAACTATCGTCCAGACTTCTCAGCCCCACACATCTAAATCTGCAGTCCAAACGTCACTCTGGGCACCAGGTGACGGGCTCTGCCTGCACAATACGCAGGGGACTTTTTGGTACAGCAGAGGACAACCTGGAGATTACTTGGTGGGCTTAAGCCAAGACTGGCGCTACTTTTTGTTTTGTTTTGTTTTGTCTTTATATCTTTGCCTGTGTTGAGTGGGGGTTGTCGGTTCTTTTTACATGTGAATGTATTTGATTTTTCCTTTGTTGTTGTTGTGCATGGTGATTTGTTTTGTTCTGAAATTGCCCTACACCAGGGCCCAGCTAAAGAGGCACAATATTCAAAACACCCAGAGGCCAACTCCAGACCAATCCAGAGTACTACTGGGTTTGACCTACAAGTGACACACACACAGGGAATTCTTTACAGGCACAAGAGCCCATAGAGGCCAAACCATATTTAAGTGGTCAACCCTCACGCAGCAGAACACCCTGAAGTGGGCAGAACGAAGTCTCACAACTAGTCAGCCTAGGCATTAACCCCACCTACTCACAAACGAAAAGCAATTAAAGATCTTCTTTAATAGGACAATATACACAACACAAGAGTCACCTTTGGAGCACACACATAGGAGAAGAACAAATTGTGCAAATCAAATATTAAGGACACATACTACATAAGATAACCCAGCAAGAACTAAGAACTCTAGGGTATCTACCTAATACATCGAAGCAAACACAGAGAGTCAGCCAGAATGGGGAAAAAAGAAACATGACCCAAATAAAAGAACAGAAGAAACCTCCAGAAATGGAACCAAATGAAACAGAGGTAACCAACCTATCAGAGACAGAGTTCATAACACTGATGATAAGAATGTAAAGGAGCTTAGAGACGACATCAAGAAGGATGTAGAAATCATAACGAACAACCTGTTAGAACTGAAGAACACAATTACCGAAATAAAGAACTCACTTGAAGGAATTAACAGCAGGTTAGATGAAGCAGAGGATTGAATCAGCGACTTAGAAGACAAGTTAGCACAGATCACCCAAACAGAACAACAGAAAGAAAAAAGAATGAAAAACAATGAAGATGGTTTAAGAGACCTATGGGATAACATCAAGCGCAACAACATGCACATCATAGGAATACCAGAAGGTGAAGAGAGGAAACAATGGATTGAGAACATATTTGAAGTAATAATGTCTGAAAGCTTCCGTAACCTGATGATGGAAACCAACATACAAGCCCAGGAAGTGCAGAGAGTTCCAACCAGGATACACCCAAACAGGCCCACACCAAGACACATTATAGTTAAAGTGGCAAAGTTTAAGAACAAAGAGAGAATCCTAAAAGCAGCAAGAGAAAGAAAGAGGGTTACATACAAGGGAACTCCCATAAGACTATCAAATGACTTTTCTGCAGAAACATTGAAGGCCAGGAGGGAGTGACAGGAGATACTCAACGTGATGGAAAACAAAGGCCTGCAACCTAGATTGCTTTATCCAGCAAGGCTATCATTTAAAGTTGATGGAGAGATAAAGAGCTTCCCAGAAAAGTATAAGCTGAAGGAATTTATTACCACCAACCAGCATTGCAAGAAATGCTAAAAGGACTTCTGTAAATAGACGAAAGATGAATACAATCTAACTACAAATTTAAAAATGGCAATAACTATGTACCTATCTATAATCAATTTAAATGTAAACGGATTAAATACTCCAATCAAGAGACATAGGGTGGCTGAGTGGATAAGAAAGCAAGACTCTTGTATATGCTGTATACAAGATACTCACCTCAGATCAAAAGAGACACACAGGCTGAAAGTGAAGGGTTGGAGTAAGATATTTCATATTTCATGCAAATGGAATTGAGAAAAAAATCTGGAGTTGCAATACTTATTTCTGACAAAATAGACTTTAAAATGAAGAAAATATTAAAAGACAAAGATGGGCAATATATAATAATAAAGGGATGGATCCGACAAGAGGACATAACCCTAGTAAACATGTATGCACCCAACATAGGAGCACCTAAATATATAAAACAGATATTGACTGACATAAAGACAGATCAACAGTAACACTATGATAGGAGGGGACTTCAACACACCTCTGGCAACAAGGAAAAAGTCTTCCAGACAGAAAAATCAATATGGAAACAACAGCCTTAAACGATACATTAGAACAGTTGGATTTAGTCAATATTTTCAGAGCATTTCACCCCAATGCTGCAGAATACACGTTCTTCTGAAGCACACATGGAACATTTTCCAAGATAGACCATATGTTAGACCACAAAACAAGCCTTGATGAATTTAAGAAAATTGAAATCATACCAATTGTCTTCTCTGACTACAGTGCTGTGAAATTAGAAATGAACTACAGGAAAAAAACTGGAAGACACACCAATTCGTGGAGGCTGAATAACATGTTACTAAATAATGAATGGGTCAACCAGGAGATCAAGGAAGAAATCAAAAGATATCTTAAGACAGACGAAAATGAAAACACGGTGACCCAAAATCTATGAGATGCCACGAATGTGGTCCTAACAGGGAAATCATATCATTGCAGGCATACCTAAAGAAACAAGAAACATCACTAATCAACCATTTATCTTCACACTTAAGGGATCTGGAAAAAGAACAGCAAAATAAGCCCAGAGGGAGTACAAGGAAGGAGATAACAAAGATCAGAGCAGAAATACATGAAATAGAAACCAGAAAAACAATAGAAAAGATCAATGAATCCAAGAGTTGGATTTTAGAGAAGAGAAACAAAAATTGACAAAACTTTAGCCACACTCATTAAAAAAAGGAGAGAGGACCCAAATTAATAAAATCAGAAATGAAAGAGAAGTGACAAGAGACACCGCAGAAATACCAAAAAAAAATTTAGGAAATTACTGTGAGAAGCAATATGCCAACAAATTTGACAATCTGGAAGAAATGGACAGTTTTCTAGAGACATACACCTCCCAACGCAAACTGAAGAAGAAACAGGAAACCTGAATAGACTGATTACCACCAGGGAAATTTAATCAATAATCAACAATCTCCCAACATACAAAAGCCCTGGACCAGATGGCTTTACAGGTGAATTTTACAAAACGTTCAAAAAAGAATTATCACCTATTCTCCTCAAGCTCTTCCAAAAAATCCAGAAGGAGGGAAGACCCCCAAACACTTTTTATGAAGCCACTATCACCCTGATCCCAAAATCAGACAAATACACCACAAAAAAAGAAAACTACAGGCTGATATCTCTAATGAACATAGATGCAAAAATCCTCAACAAAATATTAGCGAACAGAATTCAGCAATACATTAAAAAGGTCATACACCATGATCAAGTGGGATTCATCCCTGGTATGCAAGGGTGTTTCAACATCTGCAAATCAATTAATGTGATACACCACATTAATAAAATGAAAAATAAAAATCTATTGATCTTATCATAGATGCAGAAAAAGCATTTCATAAAATCCAGCAGCCATTTATGATAAAAACCCTTAAGAAAGTGGGAATAGAGGGATCACATCTCATTAAAATAAAGGCCATATATGATAAATCCACAGCTAACATCATACTCAATGGGGAAAAGCTAAAACCATTCCCCTTAAGATCAGGAACAAGGCAAGGTTGCCCACTTTCTCCACTTCTGTTCAACGTAGTGCTGGAAGTTCTAGCCACAGCAATCACACAAGAAAAAGAAATAAAAGATATCCAACTCGGTAAGGAGGAATTAAAATTGTCATTATATGCAGATTATATGATACTATATTTAGAGAACCCTAAAGACTCCACCAAGAAACTATTAGAGCTGATAGATGGATTTAGTAAAGTATAAGGATACAAAATTAATATTCAGAAATCAGTTGCATTTGTATATACCAATAATAAAACATCAGAAGAAGAAGTTAAAAAAGCAATCCCATATGCAATTGCACCAAATTCTATAAAATACCTGGGAATAAATTTAACCAAAGAAGTAAAAGATCTGTACTCAGAAAATTATAAGACACTGAAGAAATGAAAGAAGATACAAATAGATGGAAACACATACCATGTTCATGGATAGGAAGAATTAATATAGTTAAAATGTCCATACTGCCTAAGGCAATATACATA
Source organism: Rhinolophus sinicus (assembly GCF_057876585.1). NCBI lineage: Eukaryota > Metazoa > Chordata > Mammalia > Chiroptera > Rhinolophidae > Rhinolophus > Rhinolophus sinicus. The sequence continues at coordinate 49,698,948 of NC_142518.1, read as the reverse complement.
TTCAACGCATTCCTATCAAATTACCAACAACTTTTTTCACAGAAATAGAACATATAATCCTAAAATTTATATGGGGCCATAAAATACTCCGGATAGCCTCAGCAGTCTTCAGAATTAAGAACATAGTGGGAGGTATAACAATACCTGACATCAAATTATACTACAAGGCTACAGTAATCAAAACAGCATGGTATTGGCATAAAAACAGACACATAGATCAATGGAACAGAATAGAGAGTCCAGAAATAAATCCATGCCTATATGGCCACTTAATCTACAACAATGGAATGAAGAGTGTATGGTGGGGTAAAGACAGTGTATTCAATAAATGGTGCTGTGAAACCTGGACAGACATGCAAAAATATGAAGCTGGACCACCTCCTTACACCATATACAAAAATAAATTAAAAATGGCTTAAAGATTTAAATGTAAGATCTGAAACAATAAAATTCCTAGAAGAAAATATAGGAAGAAACTTCACAGATATTACTCGGAGTAAGATTTTTACTGATATATCCCCTCATGCAAGGGAAGTAAGAGAAAAAATGAACATGTGGGATTACATCAAACTAAAAAGTTTTTTCACAGCAAAGGAAACCATCAATAAAACAAAAAGGGATCTTACTGAATGGGAAAAGATATTTGCCAATGATATATCTGATAAGGGATTAATACCACAAATTTATAAAAAATTCACTCAACTCCAAAAACTCAAGCAACCCAATTAAAAAATGGGCAGAGGACGTGAAGAGACATTTTTCTAAAAAGGACATACAGATGGCAAACAGACTTATGAAGAAATGCACAACCGCACTAACCATCAGAAAAATGCAAATAAAGACCACAATGAGATACCACCTCACCCCAGTCAAAATGGCTATCATCAATATATCAACAAACAACAAGTGCTGGCGCGGATGTGGAGAAAAGGCAACACTTGTGCACTCTTGGTGGGAATGCAGATTTGTGCCGCCACTATTGAAAACAGTATGGAGGTATCTCAAAAATCTGAAAATGGAACTACCTTATGATCCAGCAATTCCAGTCCTAGGTATCTATCCAGAGAAACCCAAAACTCTAATTCAAAAATCTTCATGCACTCCTATGTTTATTGCAGCACTATACACAATAGCTAAGACATGGAAACAACCAAAATACCCATCAGTAGATGACTGGATTAAGAAATTGTGGTACAGTTATACAATGGAGTATTACGCAGGCATAAAGAAGAAAGAAATCTTACCATTTGCAACAACATGGATGGAACTAGAGAGCATCATGTTAAGTGAAATAAGTCAGAAAGGGAAAGACAAATACCATATGATCTCACTTACATGTGGAATCTAAAGAAAAGAATAAGTGAATGAACTAATCAAAAACAGTTTTGGAGTTATAAAGGAAAAATTGAGGGTTGCTAGATGGGCAGAGGGGTGGGGATAAGGGGGAAGGTGAGAGGTTTAGAAAATAGTCGGTAACCTAAAGATGGCCACGTGGTTTTGAAAAGTAATTTGGGGAATGTAATCAATAATGTAAAGATTTTGTAGGGTATCTGATGGACACGTGTCCTTTGTGCACCTGAAACTAATAAAATTAAAATAAAAAATTCACTTGGGTGATCTTTAATATTTACCTCGTAGTTACCTTTACAACTACGTTCGTTAGTTACCTTTATAACTACCTGTTCATTATTTCTTTATGTGGATTTGTGTTAGTATCTAATGCCCTATTATTTCCGTCTGAATAGCTCTCTTTAGTTTTTTCTTGTAGAGAAGGTTTGTTTGCAACAGATTTTCTCAGTTTTTGTTTGTTTGTTAATGGCTTAATTATTCCCTCATCTTTGATAATTTTTTGAAACAGAATTATTGGTTGTCAACAGTTTATTTTCCATAGCAGCATGTGAAATGTATTATCTTATTGTCTTTTGTCTTACATGATTTCTGATTACAAATCAGCTGTTAATCTTATTGAGGAACTCTTATTCTTGATGAGTCACTTTTTTTTTTTAAATGGTAGTCTGAAAAAAAATGCTTTTTTTAAATTAAAGTTTATTGGGGTGACAATTGTTACTAAAGTTACATAGATTTCAGGTGTACAGTTCTGTAATACATCATCTATAAATCCCATTGTGTGTTTGCCACCCAGAGTCAGTTCTCCTTCCATCACCATATATTAGATCCCTTTTACCCTCATCTACCACCCTCCCTCCCCCCTTACCCTCTGGTAAACACTAAACTATTGTCTTTGTCTATGTGTTTTTGTTTCTCATTTTTTTCTCTTGCTTTTTGTTGTTTTTGGTTTCTATACCACATATTAATGAAATCATATGGTTCTCTGCTTTTTCTGTCTGACTTATTTTGCTTAGCATTATAATCGATGAATCACTTTTGTTCTTGGTGCCTTCATAATTTTCTTTGTCTTTGACATTTAATAGATTTTGATTGATCTAGGTATGTTCCTGTGTTTATTCAATATGTGTTTTAATGTTTTTTCATCAAAATTGAGAACGTTTTACCCAAGTTTACAAATATTTATTCTGTTCCTTCCTTTTTCTTCTGTCCTTCTGGGACTCACTTATACATATTTTTGTGTACTTAACGGTGTCCCAAAAGTCTCTGGGGTCTATTTATGTGTCCAGATATTTTTGTTGTTGTTCCTTAAAATGAATAATCTCTGTTCCCCTGTTTTGCTTCCATTGATGCTGTCTTTGCTTGTTCAAATATGCTGTTGAGCATATTTAACTATTTTTAAATTTTAGTTATTGTCCACTTCATCTCCAATATTTCTATTTGATTCTTAATTTTAATTTATGAAACATTACTCTCATACTTCCTTTCAGTTCTTTATACATGGTTTAAATATATTCATAATTTAATTGTAATATTTATATATTTCTAATGGTTAGTTTGAAGTCTTTGTCTATTAAGTGCATCACATGCTCTTTCTCAGAAAAGATTTTATTCATTAATTTTTTCCCCATGAATGGGTCATACATTTTCATTTGTTTACATGCATTTTGATTTGTTTTTTCACTGGACAAATTAAGACACTCTGGAAATTGGATATCCTCTTCCCTATGGTTTCTTTCTGTCATTCCTCTTGTTTATTTAAGGATTATCCTGGCTTAATTCTGAACAGTGTTTCTTGTCACTTTTGCCAACTGAAGTCTCTGCTTTGTTAGTTAGTGGATAGGTAATGTTTGGAAATACATGTTCTTAAATATTGAACTAATTAGTCTCCCAGTCTTTGTGAGTACTAAGGTATACCTTCTATGTTCCCCCAGTTGTTTAACAGTTCTACCTTAGTCTTCATTCTCTGCTTGTGCACAACCTTTTGGTCAGCCTGAGGTGAGTGCATATTTCCTTATCAGGTCTTTCTAGACATGTGCATAACTCTACACATATGTATGGCTTTCTATATCACCAGGAATATATTGAAGTTTTTCAATGCCTTATATAGACATCTAATTTCCTAGTTTTTAAATTTTTTCATCAGCCTATTGTTCATGCCAGCTAGAAGCCTCAGGTAGGTGCAATTTTAAACAATCACCACCAATTATTTTCAATTATTACCCTGGAAAAGAAATGAGGTTGTTTGGATAGAGTAAACTCTGATGTGTCTCAAATACAGATAATCCTGAAAATTGTGTTTTTAGCTAGCATCAAATGTTAAATAGTGACAATACCCCAGGAGTGTGGCTTTCGGAAGTTCCAAACCTGTTATTAAACCCTGCCCCCATTACACCTAGGCTGATGGTTTTCACAAATTTCATAGTTAACAGGGCCCTTAATTTTTTTAATGTTAGAGTGGAGCTAGGGAGAAAGGGATAAAATTATGCAAGTTAAAATGCCACAAAACTACTGTTCTTACTGAGATTTAGGTGTGCTTTTTTTAAAAAAATAAGAACTTCTCAGATATTTTTCAAATTTTCACTAATTTCCAGAGTTCCAAAAAATGATTTTGACAATTTATGTCCTTGTGTTTAATATAGAGATGACGATTTTCAGAAGTTCTTACCTCAAGATGAGGGTAAGGGGGATCAAATATATGGTGATGGAAGGAGAACTGACTCTGGGTGGTGAACACACAGTGGGATTTATAGATGATGTAATACAGAATTGTACACCTGAAAACTATGTAATTTTACTAACAATTGACACCCCAATAATTTTTCTAAAAATTCAGACGTGCCTCCTAATTATGTTTTCATAACTAATAATTCAGTAGTGGCACAAGACTTCCCTTCTGTTGGGAAAGTTTCCTGAGGTATACTGGAAACAACCTCCAGTGGAAGACAGGGATAAAAGGCCAAAGAAAGAGAATGACAACTCCAGAAATAATGAGTTTATTAAGGGAACTTATAAACAGAGGCAGAGTCTTTTGCAGTAGCAAGATGGTGGACCACCATCTTGATATATATAGCCTCCAGGAACATGGGTGGCTTGTAGCCAAGTGGCATGTGCTTGTTAAGAGTTCTATATTGCAAAGTAGTAAACTCCTTAATCGGCCTACCTATTTGTGTCAGAACATTCTTTTCAGGTGATACAGACCCAACCCTCCTGAGGTGAACTGGCAGTCACTGAGTGCAACTTACTTCTTAAGATGGCATCAGTCACATCAAGCATCACAAACCATTTTACCTAATACCCTATTTCAAGTCTTTCAACAATTTTATGTGTCCCCTTTCCTTCACTGAATTAAGCTTTTCCTAAGTACCTACAAAAGTTTGTTTCTTGTACTAAATCCTGTATGATATATTTTCCTTAACGACTTATCAAAGTGACATTCTTATTGTTTTCCATCACTGTGCCTTGCTCGTTTTCTTAATCCCACATATAAGTTTTAAAATTATATCTTTGTTTGTTTCTTATCTGACTCTACAATTAGACTGTAAGGTCTGTGAGGGTAGTTACCAAAACTTTCTTGTACACTACTTTCTATCATTAACTACAAGGTCTGAAAATTAAGTTCTCACACTTGTTGCTAGTCTTTTTTTGATATTAGAGGGATTATTCTTTATGAATTTGTACCAACTGGACAAACAGTTAACGGAGTTTACTATTTGGAAGTGCTGAAAAGGCTGCATGAAAAAGGTAAACTACTTGAACTTCCTACCAATAATTCATGGTTCTTGCATCACGATAATGCACCAGCTCACCCGGCACTGTCTGTGAGGGAGTTTTTAGCCAGTAAACAAATAAATATATTGGAACACCCTCCTTAATCACCTGATCTAGCCCCCAATGATTTCTTTCTTTACCTGAAGATAAAGGAAATATTGAAAGGAAGACACTTTGATGAAATTCAGGGCATCAACTATAATACGGTGACAGCTCTGATGGCCAGTCCAGAAAACGAGTTCCAAAACTGCTTTGAAGGGTGGGCTAGGCACTAGTGCCAGTGTACATCTTCCCAAGAGGTGTACTTCAAAGGTAACAATAGTGATATTCATCAATGAGGTCTGTAACACTTTTTCTAGGATGAATTCACAAGCTTAATTGTCCATATAACAAAGGTTGGCATACAGTAAATGATTCTTAAATATTTGTGGGGGAAAAATGAATAAGTGAAAATGTTATTAAAAACATGGAGAGGTATAATAGAATAAATGACAAAGTTTGCTTTGGCACACATTTAATGTTTATTGTGTTTTCAAATACTGTTGCTTCCTGTGGTTTATGTTGTGTTGCACGTATTAATATTTCAGATTATGAGAAAAATTAGAATGAAAAAATCTTATATTATTGTGTATTTGTTTGACTGACTAATGGTGTATCAGCACTATAGTAAAAAAATGGTCTATGTGAAGAAGGCCTCTATGTTCAATTTATTGAAAGCTGTGTTTTTTTATTTTAAAATTTATTGGGATGACAATTGTTAGCAAAATTACACACATTTCAGGTGTACAATTCTGTATTACATCATCTATAAAGCCCATCGTGTGTTCACCATCCAGAGTCAGTTCTCCTTCCATCACCATATATTTGATCCGATTTACCCTTATCTCCCACCCCCTACCCCACTTACCCCCTGGTAACCGCTAAACTATTGTCTGTGTCTATGAGTTTTTGTTTCTCATTTGTTTGTCTTGCTCTTTTGTTGTTTTTGGTTTATATTCCACATATCAGTGAAATCATATAGTTCTCTGCTTTTTCTATCTGGCTTATTTCACTTAGTATTAAACACTCAAGATCCACCCATGTTGTCACAAATGGTCCTATTTCGTCTTTTTTTACCGTCAAATAGTATTCCATTGTGTATACATACCACAACTTCTTTATCTATTCATCTATCGAAGGACATTTTGGTCGTTTCCATGTCTTGGCCACCGTAAACAAAGCTGCAATGAACATTGGAGCACACCTGTCTTTATGTATAAATGTTTTCAGATTTTTTGAGTAGATACCCAAGAGAGGGATTGCTGGGTCATATGGTAATTGTATTAGTAATTTTTGAGGAACCCACACAATGCCTTCCATAGTGGCTGCACCAGTCTGCATTCCCACCAACAGTGTATGAGAGTTCCTAATATCCACAGCCTCTCCAACACTTGTTACTATTTCTCATGTTGATGATAGCCATTTTGATTGGGGTGAGGTGATATCTCATTATGGTTTTTATTTGCATTTTTCTCATGATTAGTGATATTGAGCATTTTTTTATATGTCTATTTGCCATTTGTATGTCCTCTTTGGAGAAATGCCTCTTCAGGTCGTCTGCCAGTTTTTCAATTGGGTTGTTTTTTTTTGTTGTTGTTTGTTGCATGAGTTCCTTGTATACTTTGGATAATAGCCCTTTATTGGAGGCAATGTTTGCAAAAATATTCTCCCATTCAGTTGGTTGCATCATTATTTTGTCGATGGTTTCTTTTGCTGTGCAGAAGGTTTCAAGTTTCATATAGTCCCATTCGTTTATTTTAGTTTTACTTCCCTTGCCTTTGGAGTCAAATTCATAAAATCCTCTTTGAACCCAAGGTCCATGAGTTTAGTACCTATGTTTTCTTCTATGCAGTTTATTGTTCCAGGTCTTATTCTTAAGTCTTTGATCCATTTTGAATTAATTTTGGTACATGGTGATAGACAGCAGTCCAGATTCATTCTTTTGTACGTGGCTTTCCAATTGCCAGCACCATTTATTGAAGAGGCTGTCTTTTCTCCATTGTATGTTTTTTGCTTCTTTGTCAAAAGCTATCTGTCCGTATTTGTGTGGTTCTATTTCTGATTTCTCAAATCTATTCCATTGGTCCATGTGTCTGTTTTTCTCCCAATACCATGCTGTTTTGATTATTGTAGCCCTGTAGTACAAGCTAAATTCTGGGAGTGTGGTACCTCCAGTATTGTTCTTTTTTCTTAAGATTGCTTTGGCTATTCTGGGTCTTTTGTGGTTCAAAAAAAGTCTGATGATTTTTTGTTCTACTTCTGTAAAAAAAAAATGCCATTGAGATTTTGATGGGGATTGCATTAAATCTGTATATTGCTTTGGGTAATATGGCCATTTTAACTATGTTAATTCTTCCAATCCATGAGCATGGAATGACTTTCCATTTCTTTGTGTCTTCCTCAATTTCTTTCAAAAATGTCTTATACTTTTCAGCATATAGGTCCTTCACATTCTTGGTTAAGTTTATTCCTAGGTATTTTATTCTTTTTGCTGCAATTGTGAAAGGAATTGTATTTGTATTTCTTTTTCTGAGATTTCATTGTTAGTATATAGGAATCCAACGGACTTTTGTACATTGATTTTGTAGCCAGCAACTTTACTGTATTCGTTGATTGTTTCTAATGGCTTTTTGGTGGAGTCTTTAGGGTTTTCTATATATAACATCACGTCATCTGGAAAGAGTGATAATTTAAATTCTTCATTCCCAATTTGGATGCCTTTTATTTCTTTCTCATGCCTAATTGCTCTGGCAAGGACTTCCAACACTATGTTAAAAAGCAGAGGTGATAGGTGATAGCCCTGTCATGTTCCTGAACGTAGAGCAAAGGGCTTCAGTTTTTCACCATTAATTATGAGATTAGCTGAGGGCTTGTCATATATTGCCCTTATTATGTTAAGGTATTTTCCCTCTATACCTATTTTATTAAGTGTTTGAATCATAAATGAATGTTGTATCTTGTCAAATGCTTTTTATGCATCAATTAATATAATCATATGATTTTTGTCCTTTATTTTGTTTGTGTGATATATCATATTAATGGATTTGTGGATGTTGAGCCAATCTTGTGCCCTGGGGATGAACCCCACTTGGTCGTGATGAATAATCTTTTCAATATATTGTTGTATTCTAGTTGCTAGAATTTTGTTTAGGATTTTTGCATCTGTATTCATCAGAGATATTGGTCTGTAGTTTTCTTTCTTTGTGTTGTCCTTACCAGGTTTTGGTATCAGGGTAATGTTGGCCTCATAAAGTGAGTTAGGGAGAACTGTCTGTTCTTCAATTTTTTGGAAGAGTTTGAGCAGGATTGGTATTAGATCCTCTTTGAAGGTTTGGTAGAATTCACTAGTGAAGCCATCTGGTTCCGGAATTTTGCTTTTGGAAGGTTTCTGATGACTGATTCAATTTCGTTACTAGTGATCGGTCTGTTTAGATTTTCTAGATCTTCATGGTTCAGCCTTGGCAGGCTACATGTTTCTAAGAAGTTGTCCATTTCTTTTAGGTTATTGAATTTGGTGGCATATAGTGCTTCATAGTATTCTTGGATGATCCTTTGTATTTCTGTGGCGTCCGTGACAACTTCCCCTTTTTCATTTCTGATTTTGTTAATTAGTGTCTTCTCTCTTTTTATCATAGTGAGTCTATCCAAGGGTTTGTCAATTTTGTGAATCTTTCCAAAGAACCAGAATTTTGTCACATAAATTTTTTCTATTGTCCTTTTGTTCTCTATTTCATTTAGTTCTGCTCTGATTTTTGTTACTTCCTTTCTTCTGCTGACCTTGGGTTTCACTTGTTCTTATTTTTCTAGTTCTTTAAGGTGTTACATGAGTTTATTTGTTTGGGATTTTTCTTGTTTCTTGAGATAGACCTGTAATGATATAAATTTCCCTCCTGGAACTGCTTTCGTTACATTCCCCAAATTTTGGTAGGATGTATTGTCATTGTCATTTTTTTCTATGTATCTTTTGATCTCTCCTCTAATTTCTTCTTTGACCCAGTCATTCTTTAAATGTATGTTGTTTAATGTGCATGTATTTGTGTTTTTTCCTGCTTTCCTTTTGTAGTTGATATCCAGTTTCAAAGCCTTGTAATCACAGAATATGCTTGGTATGATTTCAATCTTCTTAAATTTGCTGAGGCTGATTTTATGTCCCAATATATGGTCTATCCTTGAGAATGTTCCGTGTACACTGGAAAAGAACATATAGTCTGCTGTTTTAGGATGAAGTGCTCTATAAATATCAATTATGTTCATTTCATCTAATGTGACATTTAGGGCTGCTATTTTGTTATTTATTTTCTGTTTGGATGATCTATCCATAGCTGTCAATGATGTATTTAAGTCCCCTAGTATAATCGTATTTTGGTCAATTTCTCCCTTTAATTCTGTTAGTAGTTGCTTGGTATATTTCGGTGCTCCCTGGTTGGGGGCATAAATACTGATATCTGTATGTCTTCTTGTTGTATGGTCCCCTTTACCATTATGAAATGTCCATCTTTGTCTGTTGTTATCTTTTTCACCCTGAAGGCTGTTTCATCTGCTATCATTTGGCTACACCTGATTCTCTGGTTACCATTTGTTTGGATTGTCAATCTCCACCCTTTCACTTTGAGTCTATGCTTGGCCTTGTAATTGAGATGTGTCTCTTGGAGACACCATATGGTTGGGTTTAGTTTTTTGAACCAATCTGCTACTCTGTGCCTCTTTATTGGTGATTTCAGTCCATTTACATTTAGGGTGATTATTGATATGTGTGGATTTCCTGTCATTCTATCTTTAGTTTTCTGGTAAGGCTGTGTCTCCATTGTTTCTTTGCCTTTTTGTTGTTGGCTATTATTTCTGTATGGTGGTATTCTGTGATGTTTCCCTCTGTTTCTTCTTTTATTACAATATCTGTTTCAGTTCTAGATTTTTTTTTTGAATGGTTACCCTTAAGTTTATGTAAAAGAAAGTTTGATATTTAGAGTATTTTCTTCAAGACGCTTACTTTCTCCATTCCCAGATTCCGGTTCAGGCCTTTACTCTCCCCCTTTTTATGTTTCGGTTGCCACAAATTGTCCCTGTTGATGGTGGTCGAATAGCATCCTTTTGTATTTCTTCTATTGCAGGTCGTGTATTAGAGAATTCTTTCAGCTTCTGTATGTCTGGAAAGGACTTTATTCCTCCTTTATATCTAAAGGATATGTTTGCTAGATATATTATTTTTGGCCCTTAATTTCTCTCTTTCAATAGTTTGAATATTTGGTTCCACTCCCTCCTGGCTTGCAGAGTTTCTGCTGAAAAATCTGATGATAATCTAATGGGCTTTCCTTTGTAGGTTACCTTCTTCTTTCCCTGTCTGCTTTGAGGATTCTTTGTTTGTTGTTGATTTTAGACAGCTTCAATACAATGTGCCTTGGAGAAGCCCTGTTCGGATTGAGGTAATTAGGTGTTCTATTTGCTTCTTGCATTCAGGGATCCAGTTCTGTCCACAAGTTTGGGAAGTTCTCATGGATAATTTGATTGAATATATTCTCTGTTCCCTTCTCTGTTTCTTCTCCTTCTGGTATTCCCATCATTATTATATGTCTCTTTCTGATGGACTCCGAATGTTCTTATAGGGTTCTTTCAAATGTTTTAAGTCTCAAGTTTCTTTCTTCTTCCATCCGTATCATTTCCAGGTTTCTGTCTTTAATGTCACTGATTCTTTCCTCCATCTGGTCAACTCTGCTACCTAAGCTGGCTATTGCATTCTTCATTTCTTCTATTGAGTTCTTAATCTCCAGAAATTCTATTTGGTTCTTTTTTCAAATTTCAATATCTTTGGTAAAATGCTCACGTTGTTCTTTGATTGCGTTTCTGAGTTCATTAAACTGCCTTTCTGTGTTTTCTTACACCTCGTTGAGTTTTTTCAGAACTGCAATCTTGAATTCTCTGTCATTTAAGTCACATGTTTCCATATTTTTAACTTCCTTTTATGGAGACTTTTCACTTTCTTTCTGAGCTGTCTTGGTGCCTTGGTTATTCATGGCAATTACTGATTTATTATTTCTCTTCCTAGACATGTACAGGAGTGGCTTCTGTAACAGGTTGATAGGAAGATGTTTTTCTTTTGTTTTGCAGTACTTGTTGGTAGAATGTTTGATTTTCTCTCTGACTGCAGCATTTTTCTTCTCTCTCACATGATGGTGCTATGTTTTCTCTGCACTATTCCAGCTTCTCACACAATGGGGGGGATTGCGTGCAAGATGACTTCACCTCTCTTACTAGTTCTCCTGTGTCACTGGGTGCAGTTTCCATGTGGGTATGTGGAGAGCTTTTAGAGATCCAATGCTCTTCCTGCACCAGATTCATAGCCCGTGTGTTTCAGCCGTTCTGTATACTCCTACAGGGATCCATCCAGATTGGTGGGGACAGGGGCACAGTGATTTGTGAAAAGTTGCCCAGAGCAATGGCGGTGACCATCACCACAACCGGTCCTGCTTCCACAGCTCCCTCCTCTTTGCTGGAACTAGTTGGACTGTGAATCTGTGTCTGTGGTCCACAGTTCTCAGAACAGCAAATATTCTGTTCTTTTAATCGGACACTGCTACTGTTCCACTTCTAGCACCAGGCAGGTGGGGGCAGGGCAAGCTCTGGGAAGGTGGAGGAGTGGGCGGATAGTCTCAGTGCCTAGCACTTCTATTCTCTGTGGCAGTGAAGGCTTAAACCACCATTTTCAGCCTTCTTCCCTCAGTCTTTTCTCCGAGGTGTCTGCCATGAACGTTGGGTTCAGTCATGTTACATGCTATCCCCTCATCCCTGTGGGACATAAGCGGTGCCGTAACAGTCTGAGTTATTCCCTCTACCATAGCTGAGGTAGTTCCGGAATGCAGCGAGCTAGGAGCACTGAGCTACTCTGCGTTCTGTGCCCACGCTGCTCTATCTCCGCAGTTCTCCTTTCCCTCCTCCCCCACTCACGCAATTCGCCCACCTTTAGGTGAATTCAGTAGTGTGTCTCTTGCCTGTGTGCTGTGCAGGGAGTCCTTTGTGGAGTTATAGTTCTTGCATATGTTGTTAATTCCAGGGGTGATTTCCAGAGGCTCACCTTACGCTGCCATTTTGATGATGTCTCCTTTTTTTGTTGTTTTATGTTGAAAACAATAGTAATGGAACATTTTACGTATCCTGAAAACATTTGTTAAATGAATGAGACGATGTACTTTGTTTCCTACCCCTCTATTTTTTCCAGTTTTTCTAAGGTATAACTGACAAAAAAATTGTATATATTTAAAGTGTACAAGTGCTATGCATATACATTTTAATATAATTACCAAAATCAAGTTAATTAGCATATCCATCACCTCACATAATTACCTTCATTCTGTGGTGAGGTTAATTAACATTTATTATACTAGGAAATTCACATATACAATAAATTATTATTTAATACAGTCACAATGCTGTACATTAGGTACACAGAATTTATAATTGAAAATTTGTACTATTTGACTAATATCTCTCTATTTCTTCCATTTCTTAGCCTCTGGCAGCCAACATTGTACTTTTTGTTTATATGAATATAAACTTTTTTGAAAGATACTGCATACTTAAAACATACAGCATTTGTCTTCCTCTGTCTGGCTTATTTCACACACCATGATGACCTTTAGGTTCATCCAAGTTCCAAGTAGCTTGATTTCCTTCTTTATGAAGTTGAATATTATTCCATTGTGTGTATGTGTGTGTGTGTACTACATTTTCTTTATCTATTAGTTTCTTTTCTATAGAATGCAAGTGATGGTAATTATGTTATGAGGTTGTTATGAAGATTAAATGAGGTCATTTCTTTTAAAGTAGTTAACATAGTGATCAGCATTTAATAAGTTCCCCCATTTAATGTTGGTCATTGTTATTGTTAGTATTGCTGTGGAATAAACATGGAATTTAGCCTCAAATATAAAAATAATTTTTCCAGTGTGTGACCTTGTGTAAGTAAATACTTTTTTGGAAAATAAAGCTGATTATGTTATTTCAAAAAGAAAGCAATATACTTTTCCCCTAGAGATGCTATCAGGAATTAATGAGATAATCTATGTGAAAACATTTTGTATGCTGTGTAATGAAAATATTACATGTATATTAAATATGTTTACATAATTTTATGTAAGTGTTCAATTGATATAAACTAAGATATTTTAAGTGCTGATCTTTCCAAGATAACATACTTGCACTTTACTTTGCCAGAATGTTATAGTTTAGAGCAACACTGGGAGTTACTTTGTCCAAACTCTCCATCTATTTAGAAGAAACTGAAGTTTAGAAACTAAATGCCTTTTTCCCAAGTAAATACTGAGTACATGGAAAAGATGAATTTAGAACTGAGATTTATGTATATCTCATCTGGTATAGTTTTCAATGGAGCCTTTAACATGTTTTAGCTCAGAACAAGGATACTATTGGCTGGAAAATGAAACACTAGGAGAAGTAAGTATAGTAAAATATTTGAGCCCATGTATGACAGTGGTTTTCAAATCACATTTCATTGGTCACTAGTTCATTAATGCTTACAGCAGGTCTATTTTGTAAAAGTCAATGTTTCTGGACTTCCTAATCAGTGTAATAGTGGTGGATGCAAAAACCTCCTGCCACCATCTACAGCATAATATTGCAAACATACATTTATATAAAAGCTGTACAAGTATATACATGTCCACATTTACATTGATAAAGTATTTCTTACTCTTAAAAATTAAACACACTTTTTTCTTTGGTGGATTGTTTTTATAGCTTCCAGAGGCTTAATTAGTGAAGGTCTAAATAAGTACCTATTTTGTAAGGTTGTTGAGAGGATTAAATAATATGATAGTCCATCCAAAAGCACTTAATACAGTGCCTGTATAAAGTAATAACTCAGCAAATGAGAAAAGTTATTATGATCAATGGTTGTTGCTCACGTGACATATGAATAAAGCCTAAAGGTGTAAATAATAGAAAAATCTCCTCAATCCCATAGGTAGTGCTACAATTTATGTTTACTAGGTATATAAATTTATAGATTACTTGATAGCTACTCTCTGCTTTTCACTACAGCTCTCACATGGAACTGCATTTGGCCTTTATCCTTTATTTACAACATTTAAGAAATTTAAAATAAATTTTATACTCCACGTTACTTACTGATTTTACATACAATTTAACAGTGACATAGGAAACTTCTCTTGTGATGATTGAAGCTCTGAATTACACTGTTCTCTGTGTCAAAAAGAACTCTCTTATATTATTGTTTTATCTGTTCCATTTTAGATATTATCATTGTTCCCAGTTACATAATATTCTCAGACCTTGTTAAAATGAGATTACTCCTTGTGGGTAACCCAAACAAGTCTACTATATTTTATACACAGTAACTTTTCCACATATTTGGAGAGAGCTCTAATGTCCTGATGTAAAATCTTTTTTTCCAGGGTAAATATGTAAAGGTCTTTCAAACATGTCTCAGACAACACTCTGTTTAATTTTATAACTATCTTAACCATTCTTTCCAATTTGTTTAATAATTGGAAAAAAAAATGTGATGCCCTGTTAGGAAACCAATATTCAAGGTATTTTTTCATTTCTGAAAGTAGATCAGATATATTGTCTTCCTTTATTTCAAGTATTGTACTCCTGTTAATGCATAATATCACATTAACTTTTCTTGAAACACACACACACACACACACACACACACACACACACACACTCAGCTCACTGTCAATGAAAAGTCATTAAATCTTTATTACATGGATTGTTGAGAAGCCCTCTTTATGCATTCCATGAGAAATTTGCCCTTTTCAAGTGCAGAAGTATTCCATGTATTTAATAATATTAGATTTATCCTATTTTTCTTCCCATCAAAAATTTTTGCATGCTGATGACGACAACTATATATTCTGTTTCAAGATGTGCCACTAGGATTAATGCCAGCAAAATAGCAAACTGAAAATCTCGAAGCTCCCATTCTCCCACTGAAACATTAAAACAAACAAACAAACAAACAAAACACCTAGAAGTGGTCTTAAACATCAGTGATCTGGAAAACATTCAAAGCTTTAAAGCAACCAAACAAACACCCAATTAGGAAAAATCTACCTTAAAAGTGTTAGGAAAGTTTTGTGGTGTTTTCACTCATGTTTGCCTCACCCCTTCCAGGTGTAGTCTTGAAGTTGAAGCACCCTGGTTCCCAATTACTTCTTTTAAACCAAAGGAAGTTGAGCAGAAATTATTTGCATATTATTGTGTATATAAGGTAAAATCTATAGAGTGGCTACCTGAAATACTGATGAAAGGCACACATCTCTTTTTTGCCTAATGTAGACATCATTCAGAAAAAGCAGTGGGCACTGCTTTGGAATGTTTTAAGATGGACTAAAGATCCACAACATTTGGGACAAAAATTATGAGTGTACTGAGACATATAATGGACCATCTAAGGAAAGGAGGAGAATTTAGGGTGGGACTCTTTGGTAAATTAGAATATTCAAAAGTAGCCATGTTTACTAAGACATTTAGAAAGCCATGAACATGCACAGGCAAGAAGCATGCTCAAAATGGACTTGAAAAAACTTTAAGCATAAAAAACTTAGCTAGGTATTAAAATGTCCCAGCACAGAGAAACTGAACAAAAAAAGGAAGAGGTATTTTTTTCCTCTCTCTCTCTCTCTCTCTCTGTCTCTCTCTCTCTCTCTCTCTCTGTCTCTCTCTCTCTCTCTCTCTCTCTCTCTCTATATATATATATATATATATATATATATATATATATATATATATATATATATATATTTGTTTCAGTTCTCTTCATTCAAGGAAATTTCTGTGAAAATATTAACTGAACATGTAAACAAAGAGAGACATCACTGACAACATATAACAAGAAACAGTCTTTGCAAAGATAGTTTGGAAAGCTCAAAATACAAACAGACTACGATAGTTGTGAACAACTAATAAAGAAACAGCAAACACTGGGGAAGGAGAAGAACATCATTTCCAGAGTTAAAACCTTGTAATAGTCAAATATCAAACTATTAATACTAAATCCCAAGGCATATGAAGAAATAGGAAAACATGACCCATTTAAAGGAACACAATAAGTATACTGCTGTCCCTGAAGACCAGACATCAGACATACCAGACAATGGCTTTAAAATAACTACATTAAATATTTACCAAGAGCTAAAGCATACCATAGCCAAAGACCTAGAGGAAATCAGGAAAATGGGATGAGAAAAAAATGAGAATATCAGCAAAGAGGTATAAATTATGTAAAGGAACCAAACAGAAATTCTGGAGATAAAAAGTACAATATCTGAAATCCATAGTTTACTAGAGGAGTTCAGCAGCACAATTGAGCAGATAGAAAACAAATCAGAGTACTTGGAGGTAGGAAAATGGAAATTATTGATCCTAATGAGACAGAAGAAACAAAAGGATGAAAAGGGAACAGAACCTAAGGGACTTGTATACACTCAAGTGGACCAACATACACATGATGGAAGTCCCAGAAGGTTTAACAGAGGGTAAAGGCAGAGAAGTTATTATTTTTTTTAATGGCCATAAACTTCCTAAATTTCATGAAGCGCATGTTTCTATAAAGTTCAAAGTTCAATGAACTCCAAGAAAATAATCCCCAAGAAACAAGACAGAGAATCACATTATGATTGAAGTGTTAAATGACCAAGGCAGAGAGAATCTTATGAGCGGGAATAACAATGTGACTCATTACATATAACAGATTCTTTATAAGATTATCTGCCAATCTCTCATTCACAATTTTGGAGGTCAAAGGCATTTGGGTAATGCATTTAAAATACGGAAGAAAAAATCAACAATCAACCAAAAATTCTACATCTGGTAAAACTGACTTTTAAAAATGTGGGGAAAATGAAGGAATTCCCAGAAAAACAAAACCTGAAGAAGTTCATTACCACTAGACCAGCCCTATAAGAAATGATAAATGGAGTCTTTCATGTTGAAATAAAATGTTGCAGGACAGTAATTTGAAGCAATATTAATAAATAAAGATCTCTCATAAATAAGAATATATTTGCTGACATAAAATCCAGTATTATTATAATTTTGGTTTGTGAATCCACTTTTTGTATTTTACATGATTTAAAAGACAAATACATACAAATAATTATAAATCTATGTTATTCAGTACACCATATAATAACAAGTAATTTGTGACACCAGTAACATAAAGGGGGGACAGAGCTCTATAAGAGTTGAGATTTTGAGATTGAAGATATTATCAATTCACATCAAATTATTATAACTCTAGGATGTTATATGTAATCCCAATGGTAATCACAAAAAATCTATAAAATATACACAAAAGAAATGAGAAGTAATTCAAAATATGTCATAAAAATCAACTAAACACAAAAAAGTCGGTAATGGAGAAACTGAATGATAAAAGAGCTATAAGGCATGCAAAAAACAAATAGAAAAATGGCAGAAGTAAGACCTTTTATCAGAAACTATAGTAAGTGTAAGTGGATTAAAATCTCCAGCCAAAAGACAGAAACATGTAGAATAGATTGAAAAAAAAAAAGCATGATCCAACACCATGCTGTCTATAAGAGACCCAATTTAGATCTAAAGACACAAACAAGTTGAAAGTGAAAGTACAGAAAAGGGTATTCCATTCAAGGGGAAATAAAATGAGAGCTGAAATAGCTATATTAATGCCAGACAAAGTACTTTAAGTTATAAAATGTAACAAGAGACAGATAAGGACAATATACTGGGGGTGCAAAAAAATGTATACAAGTGGACATTTTGGTCAACATTGCTCACTCAGTAGTTTGCCATAATCAGAAGTATCTGGACGCTGATGGTAACCACTTTGAGGATCTCTTGTAATTGCAGAAGTCAAACGTGACTTGTATTCATCTTTTGTTTTTGGTATATATTAAGTATAAAATTTTAATAGTTTTTTCCTTTATTAAAATGTGTATAGATGTTTTGCACCCTCTGTATATTAATAAGAGGGTCAATTTATCATGAAGACATAACAATTGAAAACACATGTGCACCAAATATCAGATTCCCAAAATATATTATGCAAACGTTGACAGAATTGATGGGAGATTTGATAATTCAATACATTTACATTTAAAATAATCATTAATAGCTAAGAACTTACTATTGTTATCTTATTGTTTTCTGTCTGTTGCGTAGTTCCTTTCTTTCTTTTTCTCTTGGTATCTTCCTTTGTTATATGATGATTTTCTGTAGTTATGTGCTTTGATTTCTTTGCCTTTATATTTTGTGCATCTACAAGAGGTTTTTGCTTGTTGGTTACCATGAGGCTTTCATAAAATATACTATAATTATTACTATCTTTTTAACAGTATTAACATCTTAAATTTTATCACATATAAAAATTATATGCTTTTATTATCCCCCACCATAGTTTATGTTTTATATCACCATTTACATATTTTTATATTGTGTAACAATTAATAAATAATTGTGGATTTCCAGCCAAGACTGTGGAATAGGTAAGTGTTGTGCTTGCATTCTCTCATGACCACATCAAAATTACAACTAAAACACACAAAAAAACATCATTGAGAATCACCTGAAGTTTAGCTGAACAGAAGTTCTACAATAAAGGATATACAGAAGAAGCTACCTTGAGATTGGTAGGAGGGACAGAGACATGGAATGGACAGGTCACACAACCATGTGTAGTGGTTAAAAATTATGAGGGATGTCTCAGCTGCAGAGGTCCCCCCTGAGGAGTGAGGGATCCCAGCCCCACACCAGGCTCCCAAACTCAGGGTTCCAGTTCTAGGGAGATAATTCTCCATAACTTCTGGCTGTGAAAAACAGCAGAGATTGTGGCTAAGTGATATGAAGGGCTGCTGGAGACCCACATGGTCTTCTTAAAATGCTTGTGCATGGACTTACTGACAGACTTGCTCACTCTGAGCTGCAGTCCTTGAAAGGGGCCTGGCCATGCAAGGAGGATCTGAATTGTCTGGCTTTAGGACGAGAGCTGGAGGGGCACCAGTCTCCTAGGCAGAAGTGTTGGCAGAAGCCATTGTTTCCTTGCTGAGCTCTCTCCCCTCCATATGGTGGCAGGCAGCCACCATACCTGAGTCCCCACCACCAATGCTGACACTGTTTGCCCCACCCTGGCAATTTCCTGAGACACAACCACACCCAAATTGAGGCCCACCCAAGAGACATCCAGTGTATTTTCCATACAAAAGCCCTGTCTTGGCTCATGCTGCAGACTTCCTTACAATTTCTCAAAGGTTCATAAACACCAAACAAGCAGCATCTGGCCTCAGCATGCCCTGTACCACTTGCTAAGCAGTCCTGAGCATGGGACTCGTAGCAGCTGTCCTCCTTTCACAGCTTAGTCTCTCTCAGGCACCTCCAAGTCCAGTGCAAGTGGCACCCATCTATGGATTGCTTTGTGGCTCTTTCCAGCAGGCCACAGGGGCTGGCATGGCAAGTGGGTGGCTTCAGACCAAGCTGTAGCATCAGTTGGCTGCCTCCACAGATGACACAACCAAAGGGCAGACTAGGCAGGCACCAGAGCCCTGGTAAATTGAATCTTTCTCTGTAGGATCAGCCCCTGCACAACAACTTCTCCACTGCAGTCATGGCCGGTCCTCACAACAAATCAGCCTGAGGGTCAATCCTTCCCACTGACATGCAAATAGCAACCAAGGCTCAACTACAACAGGAGGGCACACACAACCCACACAAAGGATGCACCTGGAGGACCCAGCTCAGATGACCAGGGAGACTGCCACTGGGCCCCATAGGACACCCACTACATAAGGCATCTCTACTAAGACTGGGAGGCATAGCAGCCATACCTAACATATAGAAACAAACACAGGGATGCAGCCAAAATTAAGAGACAAAGAAACATGACACAAATGGAAAAAAAAAAAAAACAAACCCACAAAAAAAAAGAAAACAAAAACACAGAACAAACCTCCAGAAAAAGAAATAAACAAATGGAAACAATGAAACTACCAGACAATGAGTACAAAAGACGGTTCTAAGGATGCTCAATGATCTCAGGGAGAACTTCAGCAAAGAGATAGGAAACACAAAAACAGAGATAGGAAACAAAGGAAAAAAAACAGGAAGACAAAAAGAATATAATGAATGAATTAAAGAATACGTTAGATGGAATCAACAGTTGATTAGCAGAGGTTGAAATCAATAATTTAGAAGATAAAGTAGCAAGAAACACCCAATCAGAACAGCAAAAAATGGGATTTATAGATGATGTAATACAGAATTGTACACCTGAAATCTATGTAATTTTACTAACAATTGTCACCCCAATAAATTTAATAAAATTAAAAAAAAAAGAACAGCAAAAAAAATAAAGAAAATAGTTTAAGAAAATTCTGACACAACATCAAAGATACCAACATTCACATAATAGGACTACCAGAAGGTAAAGAGAGAGAGTGAGAGCCAGGAACTGAAAAAACCTACTTGAAGAAATAATGACAGAAAATTTCCCTAACATGGCAAAGCAAATAGACATACAAGCCCAGGGAGCAGAGAATCCCAAACAAGAGGAAACCCAAGAGGCCCACACCAAGACACATCATAATTAAAATGCTATAGGTTAAAGACAAAGAAAGACTCTTAAAAGCAGCAAGAGAAAGCAGTTAGTTACAGACCATCAGCTGATTTCTCAGCAGAAACTTAAATAGCCAGAACGGATTGGTATGGAATATTCAACACAATAAAAAGCAAGAACCTATAACCAAGATTACTCTACCCAGCAAAGCCATCATTGAGAATCAAAAGACAGGTTAAGAGCTTTCCAGAGAATAAAAACTGAAAAGAGTTCATCACCACAAACCACTGTTACAAAGAATGTTTAAGGGAGTTCTTTTTTAAATCATTATTATTACAGTCTATTGGGATGACATTTCTTAGTAAAATTACATAGATTTCAGGTGTACAATTCTGTAATACATCATCTGCATATCACATTGTGTGTTCACCACCCAGAGTCAATTCTCCTTCCATCACCATATATTTGATCCCCCTTACTCTCATCGCCCACCCGCCTCCCAACTTACCCTCTGATAACCACTAAACTATTGTCTGTGTCTATGTGTTTTTATTTCTCATTTGTTTGTCTTGTTCTTTTGTTGTTTTTGGTTTATATACCACATATCAGTGAAACCACATGGAAACAACCAAAATGTCCTTCGATAGATGAATGGATAAAGAAGTTGTGGTATATATACACAATGGAATACTATTCGGCAGTAAGAAAAGATGATATAGGAACATTTGAGACAACATGGATGGATCTATGAGTAATTTTTTGAGGAACCTCCACACTGCCTTCCATACAGGCTGTACTAATCTGCATTCCCACCAACAGTGTATGAGGGTTCCTTGTTCTCCACAGCTTCTCCAACACTTGTTACTATTTGTCTTGTTGATGATAGTCATTCTAACTGGTGTGATGTGATATCTCATTGTGGTTTTGATTTGCATTTCTCTGATTATTAGTGATGTTGAACATTTTTTATATGTTTATTGGCCATTTGTATGTCTTCTTTGAAGAAAGGCCTATTCAGGTCCTCTACCTATTTTTTAATTGGATTTTTTGGTTTTTTTTGTTGTTGTTGTTGTTGCTGTTGAGTAGTATGAGTTCCTTATACATTTTGGATATTAGCCCATTATCTGAGGTATCATTTGCACAAGTATTCCTCAATTCTGATGGTTTCCTCTTTATTTTCTCTATGGATTCTTTTGCAATGCAGAAGCTTTTTAGTTTGATATATAGTCCCATTCACTTTTTTTTATCTTTTACTTCCCTTGCCTTTGGGGTCAAATTCATAAAATGCTCTTTGAACCCAAGGTGCATAATCTTAGTACCTATGTTTTCTTCTATGCATTTTATTGTTTCACGTCTTATGATTAGGTTTTTGATTCGTTTTGAGTTAATTTTGGTACACGGTGACAGATAACAGTCTAGTTTCATACCTTTGCACGTGGCTTTCCAATTCTGTCAGCACCATTTATTGAAGAGGCTGTCTTTTCTCCATTGTATGTTTTTGGCATTTTATCAAAAATTATCTGTCCATGTTTATGTAGGTTTATTTCTGCGTTCTCAATTTTATTCCACTGGTCTGTGTGTCTGTTTTTCTGCCAATACCATGCTGTTTTGATTATTGTAGGCCTGTAGTACAAGCTGAAGCAAGGGAGTGTGATACCTCCAGCATTGTTCTTTTTTCTTAGGATTGCTTTTGCTATTTCAGGTCTTTTGTGGTTCCATACAAATCTGATGATTTTTTGTTCTATGTCTTTAAAAAATGCCATTGGGATTTTGATGCTGATTGCATTCAATCTGCATATTGCTTTGGGTAATATGGCCATTTTTACTATGTCGATTCTTCCAATTCCCGAACATGGAATGTCTGTCCATTTTTTTTGTGTATGTGTTTGTCTTCTTCAATTTCTTTTGAAAACGCCTTATAGTTCTCAATATATAGGTCTATCTCATCCTTGGTTAAGTTTATTCCTAGGTATTTTATTCTGTTTGTTGCAATTGCAAAAGGAATTGTTTTTCTTTATTTCATTTTCTGTGATTTCACTGTTCATATATAAGAATGCTGTGGACTTTTGTACATTATTTTGTAGCCAGCAACTTTACTGTATTTACTTATTGTTTCTAATAACTTTTTGATGGAGTCGTTTGGGTTTTCTATATATAGACTTGTGTAATCTGCAAAAAATGACAATTTAATTACTTAATTCCCAATTTGGATGCTTTTTATTTCTTTCTCCTGCCCGACTGCTGTGGGTAGGACTTCCAATACTATGTTGAAAATCAGCAGTGAGAGGGGACAGCCCTGTCATATTCCTGAACATAGAGCAAAGGGATTCACTTTAGCTATTAATTATGAGAGTAGCGGAGCGTTTGTCATATATGGCCTTTATTATGTTAAGATATTTTCCTTCTATTCCTATTTGATAAAGTGTTTTAATCATATATCAATGTTGTATGTTGTCAAATGCTTTTTCTGCATCAATTGATATAATCAACTGATTTTTGTCCTTTATTTTGTTTATGTGATGTATCACGTTGATGGATTTGCATATGTTGAACCATCCTTGTGTCCCTGGGATGAATTCCACTTGGTCGTGATGTATTCAAAAGATGTATTAAAAAGTGTATTAAGAAGATGTAATCTTTTTAATACATTGTTGCATTAAATTTGCTAGAATGTTGTTTATGATTTTTGCATCTGTATTCAGCACATAAAGTGGTCTTTAATTTTCTTTTTATGTGTCATCCTTAATAGGTGTTGATATCAGAGTACTGTTGACCTCGTAAAATAAGTCAGGGAGTATTTTCTCTTCTTCAATTTTTTGGAAGAGTTTGAATAGGACAGGTATTAGATCCTCTATGAATGTTTGTATAATTCGTTAGTGAAGCTATCTGGTCCCGCAACTTTGCCTTTGGGGAGGTTTCAGATGACTGACTCAATTTCCTTTTGGTTGATTGGTCTATTTAGATTTTCCAATTCTTTGTGATTCAGCCTAGGTAGGCTATATGTTTCTAAACACTTGTCCATTTCTTCTAGTGTATTGAGTTTTGTGGCATGTAATTCTTCATAGTATTCTTGGATGACCTTTGTATTTCTGTGTCATCCATGGTAACTTTCCCTCTTTCATTTTTGATTTTGTTTATTTGTGTTTTTTCTGTTTTTCTCTTAGTGAGCCTAGCCAAGGGTTTGTCAATTTTATTAATCCTTTCAAAGAGCCAGGTCTTTGTTTCATTATTTTTTTCTACGGAATTTTTGTTCTCTATTTCATTTAGTTATGCTCTGATTTTTATTATTTCTTTCTTTCTGGTGACTCTGGGCTTCATGTTTTCTTCTTTTCCTAGTTCTTTAAGGTGCGACCTGAGGTTATTTATCTAGGAGTTTTCTTGTTTGTTGAGATAGGCCTGTAATGATATAAATTTCCCTATTAAAACTGCTTTTATTGCATCCCCAAAATTTTAGTAGGATGTATTGTTTTCCTCATTTATTTCTATATATCTTTGATCTTTCCTCTTATTTATTCTTTGACTCAGTCATTCTTTAAATGTATGTTGTTTAATCTCCATACATTTGTGGTTTTTGCAGCTTTCTGTTTGCAGCTGATATCCAATTTCAAAGCCTTGTGATCAGAGAATATGCTTGGTATGATTTCACTCTTCTTATATTTGCTGAGGCTAGTTTTATGTCCCAATGTATGGTCTATCCTTGACAATATTCCCTGTACACTAGAAAAGAATGCATATTCTGATGTTGTAGGATGAAGTGCTTTATAAATGTCAATTATGTCCATTTCATCTAATGTGTCATTTAAGTTTGCTATTTCATTATTTATTTTATGTTTGGATGATCTATCCATAGCTGTCAATGATGTATTTAGGTCCCCTACTACAGTTGTGTTTTGGTCAGTTTCTCCCTTGAGTTCTGTCAGTAGTCCCTTTGTATATTTCAGTGCTCCATGATTGGTGGCCTAAATATTCATGACTGTTATGTCTTTTTGTTGTATACTCCCTTTATCATTATGAATATCCATCTTTGTCTCTTGTTACCCGTTTTTATCCTGAAGTCTGTTTCATCTGATATCAATATGACTATACCTGATTTTCAGTGAATACCATTTGCTTGGAGTGTGTGTTTCCATCCTTTCACTTTGAGTCTATATTTTTCCTTGTTGCTGAAATGTGTCTCTTAGAGGCAGCATATGGTTGGGTTTATTTTTTGATCCACGCTCATACTCTGTGCCATTTTATTCGTGAGTTCAGTCCATTTACACTTAGGTGATTATTGATATATGAGAATTTCCTACCATTCTGTCTCTGGTTTTCTGATAGGATGGTGTGACCAGTGTTTCTTTGCCTTTTTGTTGCAGTCCATTATTTCACTGTGGTGGTATTCTATGATTTTTCCTTCTATTTCTCCTTGTTTTATGTTAGGTATTTCAGTTCTGGATTTTTTTTCCAGTGGTTATAATTAACCTCTCAACCATGTAATCTTTAACCACATCAACCTTGTAAAGGAAAGTTTCATATTTACAGTATTCTATTTTCTTTTTTAATTTTATTTTATTAAATTTATTGGGGTGACAATTGTTAGTAAAATTACATAGATTTCAGGTGTACAATTCTGTATTACATCATCTATAAATCCCATTGTGTGTTCATCACCCAGAGTCAGTTCTCCTTCCATCACCATATATTCGATCCCCCTTACCCTCATCTCCCACCCCCCGCCCCCCGCCCCCCTTACCCTCTGGAAACCACTAAACTATTGTCTGTGTCTATGAGTTTCTGTTTCTCATTTGTTTGTCTTGTTCTTTTGTTGTTTTTGGTTTATATACCACATATCAGTGAAATCACATGGTTCTCTACTTTTTCTTTTTTATTTCACTCAGCATTACACTCTCAATATCCATCCATGTTGTCACAAATGTTGCTGTATCATCTTTTCTTACCGCTGAATAGTATTCCATTGCATATAACACAATTTCTTTATCTATTCGTCTATCAAAGAACATTTTGGTTGTTTCCATCTCTTGGACAACATAAATAAAGCTGCAATAAACATTTGAGCACATGTGTCATTATGGATAAATATTTTCAGATTTTTGGGTAGTTACCCAGGAGAGGGATTGCTGGGTCATATGGTAATTCTATTTGTAATTTTTGAGGAATCTTCAAACTGCCTTCCATAGCAGCTGCACAAGTCTGCATTCTCACCAACAGTGTATGAGGGTTCCTTTTTCTCCACAGCCTCTCCAACACTTGTTACTATTTGTCTTGTTGATTATAGCCATTCTGACTGGGGTGAGGTGATATCTCATTGAGGTTATTATTAGCATTTCTCTGATGATGAGTGATGATGAGTATTTTTTCATATGTATATTTGCCATTTGTGTGTCCTCTTTGGAGAATGTCTCTTCAAATCTTCTGCCCATTTTTCAATTGGGTTGTTTGTGGGTTTTTGTTGATTTGCATGAGTTCCTTGTATATTTCGGATAATAACCCTTTATCGGAGGCACTATTTGCAAAAATCTTTTCCCATTCACTTGGTTCCCTTTTTATTTTGTCAATGGTTTTGTTTGCTGTGCAGAAGCTCTTAAGTTTGATATAGTCCCATTCATTTATTTTAGCTTTTACTTTCTTGCCTTTGGAGTCAAATTCATAAAATGCTCTTTGAACCCAAGGTCCATAAGTTTAGTACCTATGTTTTCTTCTTTGCAGTTTATTGTTTTAGGTCTTATGCTTCAGTCTTTGATCCATTTTGAATTAATTTTGGTACATGGTGACAGATAGCAGTCCAGTTTCATTCTTTTGCACGTGGCTTTCTAATTCTCCCAGCACTATTTATTGAAGAGGCTGTCTTTTCTCCATTGTATTCTTTTTTGCTTTTTGACAAATATTATCTGTCCATATTTATGGGGGTTTATTTCTGGGTTCGCATTCTATTGCATTGGTCTAAGTGTCTGTTTTTCTGCCAATACCATGCTGTTTTGATTATTGTTGCCCTGTAGTACAAGCTAAAGTTAGGGAGAGTGATACCTCCAGCATTGTTCTTTTTTTCTTAAGATTGCTTTGGCCATTGGGGGTTTTTTGTGGTTCCAAACAAATCTGATGATTTTTTGTTCTATTTCTTTAAAAGATGCCATTGGGATTTTGATGGGAATTGCACTAAATCTGTATAGTGCTTTGTATAATATGGCCATTTTAACTATGTTGAGTCTTCCAGAAAATTACCACAGAATGTCTTTCCATTTCTTTTTGTCTTCTTCAGTTTCTTTCAAAAATTCCTTATACTTTTCAGCATATAGGTGTTCCACATCCCTGGTTAAGTTTATTCCTATATATTTTATTCTTTTTGCTGCAATTGCAAAAGGAATTGTTTTTTGTATTTGTTTTTCTGAGATTTCATTGTTAGTATACAGGAATGCAATGGATGTTTGTACGTTCATTTTGTAGCCAGCAAATTTACTGTATTTGTCGATTGTTTCTAATAGCTTTCTAATGGAGTTTTTAGGGTTTTCATATAAAGCATCATGTCATCTGCAAAGAGTGATAATTTAACTTCTTCATTCCCAATTTGGATGCCTTTTATTTCTTTCTCTTGCCTGATTGCTCTGGCAAGGACTTCCAACACTATGTTGAAAGCAGAGGTGATAGGGTACAGCCTTGTCGTGTTCCTGAACGTAGAGCAAATGGCTTCAGTTTTTCACCATTAATTATGAGATTAGCTGAGGGCTTGTCATATGTGGCCTTTATTATGTTAAGGTATTTTCCTTCTATACCTATTTTATTAAGTGTTTTCATCATAAATCAACGTTGTATCTTGTCAAATGCTATTCTGCATTAATTTATATAATCATAAGATTTTTGTTCTTTATTTTACTTATGTGATGTATCACATTGATGGATTTTCAGATGTTGAACCGTACTTGTGCCCCTGAGTTGTACCCGACTTAGTTGTAATGAATAATCTTTTTAATGCATTGTTTTGTTCAATTTGCTCGAATATTGTTTAGGATTTTTGCATCGGTATTCATCAGAGGTATTGGTCTGTAGCTTTCTTATTTTGTGTTGTCCTTACCAGGTTTTGGTATCAGGGTAATGTTGGCCTCATAAAATGAGTTAGGGAGTATTCTCTCTTCTTGAGTTTTTTTGAAGAATTTGAGCAAGATCGGTATTATATCCTCCTTGAAGGTTTGGTAGAATTCACTAGTGAAGCCATCTGGTCATGGACTTTTGCTTTTGGGAAGGTTTTGGATGACTGATTCAATTTCGTTACAGGTGATGGGTCAGTTTAGATTTTCCAGTTCTTCATGGTTCAGCCTAGGAAGGCTGTATGTTTCTAAGAACTTGTCCATTTCTTCTAGGTTATTGAATTTGGTGGCATATGGTCCTTCATAGTATTTTTGGATGATCTTTTGTATTTCTGTCGCGTTTGTGATAACTTCCCCTGTTTCATTTCTGATTTTGTTAATTAGTGTCTTGATATCCAATTTCAAAGCCTTGTGATCATAGAATATACTTGGTATGATTTCATTTTCTTAAATTTCCTGAGGTTAGTTTTATGTGCCAATATACGGTTTATCCTTGACAATGCTCCATGTACACTAGAAAAAAAATGTGTAGTCTGATGTTTCAGGATGAAGTGCTCTATAAATGTCAATTATGTCCATTTCATCTAATGTGTCATTTAGGTCTGCTATTTCGTTATTTATTTTCTGTGTGGATGATCTATCCATAGTTGTCAATGATGTATTTTGTTCCCTTAATATAATGCTGTTTTCGTCAATTTCTCCCTTTAGTTCTGTTAGTAGTTGCTTGGTATATTTTGGTTTTCCCTGTTTAGGGTATAAATATTGATGACTGTGATGTCTTTTTGTTGTGTTGTCCTCTTTACCATTATGAAATGTCCGTCTTTGTCTCCTGTTATCTGTTTCACCCTGAAGTCTGTTTCATCTGATACCGTTATGGCTACACCTGATTGTCTCTCGATACCGTTTGCTTGGAGTGCCAATTTCCACTGTTTCACTTTGAGTCTATGCTTGTCCTTTTAGCTGAGATGTGTCTCTTGGAGACAGCATATGGTTAGATTTAGTTTTTTGATCCAGTTCCTGCTCTGTGCCTTTTTATTGGTGAGTTCAGTCCATTTACATTTGGTGTGATTATTGATATCTGAGGATTTCCTGTCATTCTATCTTTAGTTCTGGTAAGATTGTGTCTCCATGGTTTCTTTGACTTTTTTTTTGTTGTCTCTTATTTCTGTGTGGTGAAATTCCATGATGTTTCCCTGTGTTTCTTCTTTTATTACAGTACATATTTCACTTCTGGATTTTTTTTTTTCCCAGTGGTTACCCTTAAGTTTATGTAAAAGAAAGTTTGATGTTTAGAGTATTCCATTTTCTTCAGCATGCTTACTTTCTCCATTCCCATATTCTGGTTCAGGCCTTTACACTCCCCTTTTCTATGTTTTGGTTGCCACAAATTGTTCCTGTTGATGGTGGTCGAATTCCCTCTTTTAGTATTTGTTGTATTTCAGGCTGTCTATTAAAAATTCCCTCAGCTTCTCTATGTCTGGAAAGGTCTTTATTCCTCCTTCATATCTAAAGGATATCTTTGCTGGGTATATTATTCTTGGCTCATAATTTCTCTCTTTCTATAATTTGAATATTTGCTTCCACTTCTTCCTGGCTTGTAGAGTTTCTGCTGAGAAGTCTGATGATAATCCAGGGGGCTTTCCTTTGTAGGTTACCTTCTTCTTTTCCCTGGATTCCTTCAGGATTCTTTCTTTGTCATTGATTTTTCACAGCTTCAATACAATGTGCCTTGGAGAAGGCCTGCTGGGATTGAGGTAATTAGATGTTTATTTGCTTCTTGGATTTGAGGATCCCGTTCTTTCCACAAGTTTGGGAAGTTCTCATCGACAATTTGTTTGAATATATTCTCTGTTCCCTTCTCTCTTTCTTCTTCTTGTATGCCCATTATTCTTATATTGCTCTTTCTGATGGAGTCAGAAAGTTCTTGTAGAGTTCTTTCATTTTTTTTAAGTCTCAAGTCTCTTTCTTCTGCCATCGAGTCATTTCTCGGTTTCTATCTTCAATGTCACCAATTCTTTCCTCCATCTGGTCAACTCTACTTCCTAAGCTGGCTATTTCATTCTTCATTTCTTCTATTGAGTTCTTAATCTCCAGAAATTCTTTTTGGTTCTTTTTTATAATTTTAATATCTTTGGTAAAATGCTCATGTTTTTCTTTGATTGTGTTTCTGAGATCATTAAACAGCCTTTATGTATTTTCTTGTATCTCGTTTAGTTTTTTTCAGAACTGCGGTCTTGAATTGTCTGTCATTTAAGTCACATATTTCCATATGTTTAACTTCATTTTTTGGAGACTTTTCATTTTCTTTCTGAGCGGTCTTGTTACCTTAGTTATTCATGGCAGTTAATGATTTATTACTTCTCTTCCTAGGCATCTACAGGAGTGGGTTCTGCAACAGGTTGATAGGAAGAAGTCTTTCTTTTGTTTTCCAGTACGTGTTGGTAGAATATTTTATTTTCTCTCTGTCTGCATCCTATTTTTTTCTCTCTCACTGTAGTGTTACGTTTTCTCTGCACTATTCCAGGTTCTCACACATTGGGGAGGATTCCCTGGAAGGCGGGCTTCTCTTCTGTTAACAGTTCACCTTCGTCATAATGTCCTACGTCTCTTTGGAGATGCGGAGAGCTTTTGAAGTTGCAAACCTCTTCCTGTACCAGATTCAGTGCCTGTGTATTTCAGCAGTTCTGTTTACTCCTGCAAGGATCCACCCAAATAGGTGGGGATAGGGACTGGGTGAGTTGTGAGAGGTGGCCCTGAGCAATGGCACTGACTACCACCACAGCCAGTCATGCTTCCATAGCTCCCTCCCCTTTGCTGGAACTAGTTGGGCTGCATATCTATTTCTGTGGACCATAGTTCTCAGAACTGCAAATATGCTGTTTTTTTTATCTGACATGGTACTGTTCCGCTTCTATCAGTGGGCCGGTGGGGGTGGGGTGAGCTCTAGGAGTGTAGGGAAGGGGCGGCTAGTCTCAGTGCCTATGGCTTCCATTCTCTGCTCGGCAGTGAGTGCTTAAACCAATGTTTTCAGCTTTCTTCCCTCAGTCTTTGCTCCGAGGTCTCTGCCATGAGCGTTGAGTTCAGCCATGTTATAAGCTGTCCCCTCAGCCCTTTGTGCCACGAACAGAGCCCTAGCAATCTGAGTTCTTCCCTGTCCTGCAGCTGCGATGGTTCTTGGATGCAGCGAGCTCGGAGCACTGAGATAGGTCTGCATCCTCTGCCAGCGATGTTCCCTCTCTGCACTTCTCCCTTCCCTCCTCCCCTGCTAGCACAATTTGCCCACCTTTAGGTGAATTCAGTAGTGGGACTCTTCATCTTGCCTGTCTGCTCTTCAGGGCATCCTTTGTAGAGTTATAGTTGTTTGATTTGTTGTAAATTCCAGGTAAGATTTCCAGAGGCTTACCTCACACCTCCATTATCATGACGTCTCTTAAAGTAGCAAATTTGTTGTTTGAACATCAACTGTTTCATTTAAGAGGTAATACACTTAAGCACCACTGCTATATTGCCCCCACTAACACAATATTTCAATACAATGCAATGAATTTGTGAATACTACAAAAGTTTTAACCTCAAAGCTTCATTCTTCCTGTTCCTTCTGCTACGAATATCCTTCTATATTTCCTCTACATTTTCTATGTTCATTACTTTTTAATTATACAGATTTCATCCTAAATATCATCTTAGAAAGCTTGTCTTTCTTCGTGCTATCTAAAATCCAACTACTTTTTAAATATAAAAGTAATTATAGTTGACATTACCACTACTTTCTCATTCTTTCCTTCAACACAATATTATTTTTCTTCATAGTTCTTATGATTTATAATTATTTTATGTGCTTATTTACTTTTTTTGTTTTGTTTTATTTTCAAGACTCCCCCACAGGCTCCATGAGGTCTGGGACCTTGTTTGTTTATCACTTATTCATGATACATATCCACATGTCTGGAACATAGTAGGTGCTCAATACATGTTGAATCAATCTCACTTAGTTGTGGAATCTAATGAAAGAATAAATGAGCAAACTAAACACAAATAGTCTCAGAGATATTGAGAAAAAAACTGATGGTTGCTAGATGCGAGGGGTGTGAGGATGAGGGAGAATGTTAGGGGATTAGAAAGCACAAATTGGTAGCCACAATATTGCCACAGAGATATGAAAGATAGTTTTGAGAATATAATCAATAATGTAAAGATTTTGTAGGATGTCAGATGGGCTTATTAGGGAGACCACTTCATGGACAGTGTAGATGCCTGACCACTGCACTGTACATCTGAAGCTGAATAATATTGAATGCCAATTATATATATATATATATATTTTCCCCCAGTGGATGTGGAGTACAGCATAGGGAAAAAGTTAATGGAATTGTAAAAGCTATATACGATGTCAGAGGGTAGTAGATTGGGGGAGGGGTGTTTGTCACTTTTTGAGCAGTGTAAATGTCTAGCTATTACACTCTTTTGTACACCTGAAACTAATAAAAACAAACAAACAAAAGGATATTCAAATAGCATTAGACATAGGAAGTGCCATATTTTACTGTAAACCTCTGTAGTCTTTGAAACTCAGAGTAAAGATATAATTATCATACCTGTAACTACATGATGAAACAAGTTCTATGTTTTGTTATTTGTTCCCTTTAATAAAACTTTGTTATCTTGTTATAGCTAATTCCATTAAGGCAATCCTCAGTATAGGAGGTACATAATTTTCAACTTTTGTAAAAATGATTTTCTAAATGTTTACAGATGGCCAATATTAAGTTTTTTAACATTATAGATTTATAAAGTAAGTACAGAAGCATGATTTTTTGATATATTAAAATGACACTTGGTCTCAATTAAATTAACTTAAAACAGTAATAACGTTTCATAACAGAATTTTAAAAGCTTCAACTCATGATTTTCCATTTGTCACATAATAAGAAAAGAATGCTCACTGGATAGTCTTTCAGATTATTTCTTTTAAAGTCTGCCAACAGCAGAATTTTAAACTTGTGTAATTCACAGTTTAAGGCCCCTGATTTTTCTTTCCCTGCAGATGTAAGCTATTCCTTACATCTGCTTAAGTAGCCTATAGGACAGTTTAGATAGTTTCCCTCTAGAATTTCTCTTCCTATTCCTTCATTTTCTAAAATACTCTAGCATCTGAAATTTATTTTAAAGATTGTTGGGGATCAGAAACATCAGCCCATAGAACTCAAGAATTTCTGTACATTTCTATTTCAATACTGTAGACTAAGCAAATTTTAAATTGTCGTTCTGTCATGAACCTCTATAGAATAATATGAAGTAAAAGCATTACAAGGGAAATAATTCTATAACAGAAAGAAGGAAAAGAATTATCAGCTAATGTCAGCATACTGACAAGCAAAGTAGAACAGAGTGTGCACAGTATGGCGATGGGTTCCAATCTTTTCAGAGGAACACCAGAGAAGTTCTAGGAAAATGCACAAATTTGGAGTGATATGAAGATGAAAACAGGACAGCACCACTACTTAGCACCCCTCCATACACACTCACACACCTATTCTGAAGTGATTGGAAATTTGATGTTTCCTTACAGGCCAAATGATGCATAAGTTTATTTTCTAAAGAAATGTTCTACCTGAACAGAAATAAGGTTCCCAGTGTGAGATGTAATATACATGAGCACGGGTATCCTCATACTGTTACTTTGGGGGGCTTCCCACAATTTTCCCCTTCATGTGCTGGTAGAATCCACCCCATTTATGTACATGGGTATATGGGTAAGAAATTGGCACATCTTACCCATATACCCATGTACACAAATCCCACATTCAAACATTCCTTTAAAGAAAAACGTCAACCACAGACAAATTATGTTGTTTGTCTATTCTAACCTGTCTGAGGGGTAACACATGATACAACACAAGTTTCCTATCTCTGTTTCCTTTTACTGTGAACCCATTCAGAGTGGAAAAGTGGCAAAAAATTCTCAAAATCTTTATAATGGGATATAAAAAATCTTCAAATCTGCGTAGGACAAATGATTGTAGGTCAGAGTTTCAGTAGAGCACCTATAAGATGGCAGGAAAAGCTATGGAGAGAGATAGCTTGGAAAACTGAGCCATTCCAGAGTGTTTGTATGTACTGCAGAATTTTAAAAGCCACACATATGCCCAGGAAAAATACATCCACAGTAAAGTGCTAGGACCCTAAGCTTTCACTACTGATTTGAAAACTCTGTGCTAGTAGTAGGTTGAGGCAGAGTTGCTAATGATCTGGCTAAGTATTAAAGAAATACCTCAACACTGAGTCAATTCACAAAATCTAATAAATTTTTCTTTAAAATTTCAGAAATTCAAAAAAGTCTTAGTCAAAACACTGGCTGAACTCAAGCTAAGCCTTCAACAATCAAAAACAACAAAACCTTTGGAAGAGTGAGAAATTGATTTCCAAAGTTATCATATGTTAATGTTTGAATGTTTTCAACAAATATATCACAGAGTGGATGAAGAAACAAGAAAGTATAGTGCATTTAAAGGAAAGAATAACAAAAACCATCCCTGACGAAACCAAAACAATGGACTTAACAGAGAAAAGAAAAAAACTTTAAGTCAATTGTGTTAAATATGCTCAATGAGCAAAATAATAATAATAATAATAATAATAATAATAATAATAATAAATAAATAAATAAATAAATAAAAGAATAAAAGACAAATAATAATGAGAAATCAAGAAATGACATATGAAAAAATGAGATTCTAGAGCTGAAATGTAGAGTAATTGAAATGGAAGAAAAAATTCACTAGAAAAGTTCAACACCAGATTTGAGTAGGTAGAAGAAAGGATCAAGAGACATGAAGATAAGACAATTGAAATTGAGTCTGAGGAATGGAAAGAAAAAAAAGAATAAAGTAAAAAAAGTAAAGTGAGCTAAACCTAAGGGATTTGGAGAATTAACATATGCATATGTGTCTCAAAATGAGAACAGATGAGAAAAGGGCAGAAATAATATTTGAAGAAATAATGACTGATAATTCTCCAAATTTGATGAAAAGCATGAAACCAAATATCCAACAAGCCCAACAAAATCCAAGCAGAATAAATTCAAAGTGATACAACACTGAGATACATTATAGTCAAATTGCTGAAAAACAAAAAAAGAATCTGAGCAGCAAGAGAAATAAGATTTTTTACCTGCAAGGGATTCTCGAAAAGATTAATAGCTGATGAAAAATCACACTGTCCAGAATGCAGTGCCATAATAACTTTCAAGTGCCGAGTTAAAAAAAAAAAAAAGTAAAACAAGCATTTAAATTTTCTATATCTGGCAAAATATCCTCTTAAGCATGAGGAAAAATTTTTTAAAATCCTCAGAAACAAAAGCTAAGGGTGTTTTTTTTCCTGGAATATATTCACAACAAGAAGTAATAAATGGAGAACTTGAGGCTGAAATGAAAGGACACTGAAAGTAACTAAAAGCCATATAAAGATATAAAAATCTCCAGTTGGGGAACTTTATAGATAAATACATGTATAACCACCATTATTATTATAAATTTGATTTGTAGCTCTTGTTTTATTTTCTATACTCTACAAAAAGCAAAAGCATAAGACAATAAGTCTATGTTAATGGGTACATGGTATGTAAAGTTGTAATTTGTAAAAATAACAATAAATAAGGGTAAGGTAAACATAGATTGGAGAGGAGTGTCTGTATGCTACCAAAACTAAGTTGGTATTATACAGACTAGGTTGTTTTAAGTTTTAGATGTTAGTCATAAATTCCAAATGATAACAAAGAAAATAAATACAAAATATACAGTGAAAAGAAGAAGGAGGGAATCAATATGTTACATTACCAAAAAGTCAACTAAAATTCTAAAAAATAGTAATGGAAGAAACGAGGAACAAAAATATATAAAACACATGGAAACAAGAGGTAAATGACAAAAGCACCTATTTATTTATCACCAAGTTAAATATAAATGGTTGAGAATTTTCAATTAAAAGAGATATGGAAAAATAGATAAAGCAGATTATATATATAACAAGAGATTAATTTTAGATGCAAAGAAACAAAGCAGTGGAAAACAAAATGATAGATAAAGATATTCCAAGAAAAGTATTAACCAAAAGACTGCTGCAAAGGCCATATAATTATCAGCCGCATAGATAGGAAACTATAAAAGATTACAAGTTACCAGGAAGAACATTATATGTTGATTAAGGCTCAATACATTCAAGAATATATATTAGGTATAAACATGCATGTTCTTAACAACAGAGTCCCAAAATGTATAAGCAATAATTGACAAAATTATGGGGAGGAATATACAAATCTAATAGACGGAGACTTTAATACCTCACTTTTAATAATGTAATGGACAATAAAACAGGGTAAAAAAAAGAATCAGAGGACTTGAACAACACTATTAAACAATTAGACCTAACAGACATATGAGGAATACTTCACCCAAGAATAGTAGAGTACATATTCTACTCAAGTGCACAGAATATTCTCCAGAACAGATCACATGTTAGGTAATAAAACAAGTCTTAATAAACTTTAAAGGGCTGAAATCATATAAAGTATTCTTTCTGACCACAACGGAATGTAACTAGAAATAAAAACAGAAAGAAAACTTGAAAACTCACAAATATGTGAAAAACAAGCAACACACACTTAAATAACTAAGGAGTCAACAAAATAAATCACAAAGTAAATTAGAAAATACATCAATACAAATGAAAATGAAAACACAATACACAGTCAGGACTAAGATATCAGTGTATAAAGACCCTAAACTTTCCGATTTCCATGGACACAACAAATATATACCTATATAGAGAGCAATTTCTCCTGAAGGAGAAATGAGAGCTGATTGAACAACTTCTGCACAATGAATTATAAAGACATGACATAAAGAAGGGTAGGAGAGACAGAGACATGGTAACAATGGGAATCCCACCCCTGATGTGGTGACTTACAGTAGGGAGGGATATCACTGAGAGGTACACATGCAGACTTGCCAATCCTGGAGCACTGAAAAAGGAGTTCAAAGGGGGCACTTAGAATACATGAGAAGAAAATCTCATGTATTTACTAAACCTACAGCATCTGCCAAATAGGCAGAGATGCATTGGAAATCTTCACAGGATCAGAGGTGCTAGAAAGCTTTATTACTTGTGTTTCCTCTCCAACATGATAGTGCAGGTGGGAGACCAGTCCAACCACTCTAGCCAACCTGACAGGTTGGCCCCAGTGAGCTTCAGGACCCTGGTTGACACAAGCATCAGCCATCCCCCAAAGGTTTACAGCACAGGAGCCCTCCCAACTGCACCCGCACAAGCTCCTGCCACCCCATGAAGGCAGTCACAGTGTGGCAAGCCCAAGAACCCCCTGGCTCACACCTGCTACCACAGCTCCACTAAAGCAGCCCCTATGCAATGCACCCTGGAACTGCCTCAGACCATGCTTTATCCAGCTCCAACCGGCTTGACAAAGCTGCCAGTCACACTCTGTCTACACAGGGGTTGTTCCTACAGAAGACACAACCTTAAGACCTGGAAAAGTAGCTGCTTTGCCTAATTCATAAAAACAAACACAAAAAGTCAAACAAAATGAGATACAAAAATGTTTTCTAGAATGAAACCACAGAATAAAAAATTTCGAAAGAGATAAGTTATTTACCTGATATAAAGTTCAAAATAATGGCCATAAAAATGTTCACAAAACTTGGGAGAAGAAAGGAAGAACACAATGAGGACTTCCACAAAGAGTTCAAAAACATGAAGAAGAACCAATCAGAGCTGAAGAATACAATCACTGATATAAAAGAGACGCTAAATATAATCAACAAAAGATCAGATATACGAAAGACTGGATAAGTGAT
Source organism: Rhinolophus sinicus (assembly GCF_057876585.1). Lineage (NCBI taxonomy): Eukaryota > Metazoa > Chordata > Mammalia > Chiroptera > Rhinolophidae > Rhinolophus > Rhinolophus sinicus. Next base: position 49,661,272 of record NC_142518.1, on the reverse strand, counting down.
CTAAAAAACTAAATAGTGGAAATCACCCAATCACATTAACAAAAAGAAAAGAAAACTTTTAAACATGAGGATACTTTAAGGGGATTCTGGCACAACATCAAGCATACTGTAATTTACATTATGGGGTCACAGAATAATAAGAGAGAGAAAAAGGGGGGTAAAAAAGCATATTTGAATAAATGATTCCTGAATACTTGGATATCTTGGGTAAGAAAATGGAAATCCATGTCCAGAAAGCACAGAGTCCCAAACAAGATGAATCCAAAGAGATATTTATCAATACATCTTATAATTAAAATGGCAAAAGTCAAAGATAAAGGAAAATCTTAAAGGCAGCAAGAGAAAAACAGCTAGCAACACAAAAGGGAAAACCCCATAACAAGATCGGCTTATTTTTTCAGCAGCAACATTGATGACCAGAAAGGATTGAGAAGATGTATTTAAAGTGCTGAAAGGGATGAAAAACAACAACAATAACCTTAAAACAAAGAGTACTCCATCCAGCAAGATAATAACCCAAAACAAATAAATGATAGTTTCCCAGATAAGCAAAAACTAAAAAAGTTCATCACCACTAAATTGCCTTTAAATAAATGTTAAAGAATCTTCTTTAAGCAGAAAAGCAAGGAGAAGACTAGAAATGAGAAAATATATGAAAGAAAAAATGTCAATGGTGAAAGCAAATATATATTATAGGCAGGATAAGTCACTTAAAAACCTAGTATAAAAGTTAAAAGACAAAAGTATTAAAATCAACTATAACTATAGTAAGTGGTTAGGGGATACACAAAAAATATGTAAAATATGACATCAAAAATATGAAATATGACCAGAAATAGTAAAAATGTAGTGTGCTTATAATTCTTTTGAATTTAGTGACTATCAGCTTAAAACAGTGTGTAGTCAAGGTGTGTGTGTGTGTGTGTGTGTGTGTGTGTGTGTGTGTACTAAAATACCTACAGTAGATATAAAAAAATAAAGAGAAAGGAACCCAAACACAAAACTAAAGAAAACCATCAAACTACAAGAGAAGAGACCAGAAGAAGAAAGGAACAGAGAAGAACTTAAAAAAAACAACCAAAAAACAAGAAACCAAATGGCAATAAGAATGTACTATCAAAGATAACTTTAAATTTAAATGGACTAACAGCTTTAATGAGAAGAAATCATGGCTGAATGAATAAAAAAGCCAACACCCATTTATATGCTAGCTACAAAAGACTCACTTTATATCAAAAGACACACACAGACTGAAAGTGGAGAGATGGAAAAAATATTCCTTGAAAACAGAAACAAAAAGAAAGCTGTAGTAGCAATACTCATATAAGACAAAATAAAATTCAAAGTTTATAACAAAAGGTAATGACATTACATGATGATAAATGGGTCGATCCAAGAAGAGGACATACCATCCATAAATATGTGTACACTCAACATAAGAGAACCTAAATGTATAAAATGTTATCAGACATAAAGACAGAAATTGACATTTACACCATAATAGTAGGGGACTTTAATACTCCACATGAACCGATTGGTAAATCATCAAACAGAAAATCAGAAAGAAAACAGGAATGCTGGAGAATATGTCATATAAATAGCAGCAAGAGGTAAGCCTCTTGAAATCTCCCCCGGAATTTACAACAAATTGAACACCTATAGTTTCACAAAGGACTCCCTGCAGAGCAGACAGGCAAGAGTAAGAGACACGCAACTGAAATCATCTAAAGGTGGGCAAATTGGGTGAGCAGGAGAGAAGAGTAAGGGAAAGTGCAGAAACAAGAGGTGTACACGGCTGCAGAATGAAGACCAGAGATCCCAGCAACCTGCATTCCAGAGCTACAGCAGTCGCAGAAGAGAGAAGAATTCAGACTGCTAATACACTCCTTGTGGCCCACAGTGTGATCACCATACAACACTGCTGAACCCAAAGCACACAGCAGAGGGCTGGGAGCAAAGACTGGGGAAGAAGGGTGAAAACTGAGGTTTAAGCCCTCAGTGCTAAGCAGAGGATGGAAAGCATAGGCACAGACATAGCAGATCCCTTGTTACCCTCTCAGAGCTCGCCTCACCCCCACTTACCCAGTGCTAAAAGCTGAACTGTAGCAGTGTCAGATCAAAAGAACAGAATATTTGCAGTTTTCAGAACTGTGGCCCACAGCCAGGGACTCGTGGACAACTAGTTCCGGTGAACAGGAAGGAGCCTTGGGTGCATGACTGTCTGTGCTGGTGGTCGCTGCCATTGCTCACAGCAACTTCTCACAACCCAGCAAAACACTTCCCCCACCTATCTGCATGGATCCAGACAGGGGTAAGAAGAGCTGCTGAAACACACAGGCCCTGAAACTGGTGCAGGAAGAGCTTTGCAATTTCAGAAACTCTCCACATCCCCCCACAAAGGCAGTTCTCTGAGACCTAAGTGGCTTTCTCACAGAGGAGAAGCCCAGCCTCCAGGGAATGCACCCATTGTATGAGAAGCAGGACAAGTGCAGAGAAAATGTAATACTACAGTGTGAGAGAGAATAAAAGGCTGCAGTCAAAGAGAAAATAAAGCATTCTACCAACACTTACTGGAAAGCAAAAGAAAGCACTCTTCATATCAACCTGTTCCAGAACTCACTCCTGTAGATGCCCAGGAAGAGAAATAATAATTAATTAGTGCCAGGAATAACAAAGATAATAAGGCAGCTCAGAAAGAAAATGAAAAGTCTCCAGAAATGAACTTAAAGACATGGAAATATATAACTTAAATGACAGAGAATTCAAGAATGCAGTCCTTAAAAAACTCAATGAGATGCAAGAAAACACCAGACAGGAACTTTAATGAACTCAGAAACACAATCATAAAACAAAATGAACGTTTCAAAATGATTGAAATTTTAAACAGGAACCAAATAGAATTTCTGGAGATTAAGACCTTAATAAAATAAATGAAGAATGAAATAGCCAGCCTTGGTAACAGAGCTGAACAGGTGGAGGAAAGTATCAGTGACATTGAAGATAGAAACCTGGAAATGACCCAGATGGAAGAAGAGAGAGACTTGAGAATTAAAGAAATGAAAGAACTCTACAAAAACTTTCTGACTCCAGAGAGAGAGCAATATAAGATTAATGGGCATACCAGGAGGAGAAGAAATGGAGGAGAGAACAGAGAGTGTATTCAAACAAATACTCAATGACAACTTCCCAAACTTGTGGAAAGAACTGTCTCCTCGAATTCAAGATGCAAACAGACACCTTATTACCTCAATCCCAAAAAAGCTTTCTCCAAGACGCATTGTATTGAAGTTATCAAAACTTAATGACAAAGAAAGAATCCTCAAGGCAGCCAGGGAAAAGAAGATGGCAACCTACAAAGGAAACCCCATTAGGTTATCATGAGATTTTTCAGCAGAAACTGTACAAGCTAGAAGGGAGTGGGATCAAATATTCAATGTTTTGAAAGAGAGAAACTAGGAGCCAAAAATCATATATTCAGCCAAGACATCCATTAGATATGAAGGAGTATTAGAGACTTTTCCAGACATACAGAAGCTGAGGGAAATTTCTAACACATGACCTGCATTACAAAAAGTACTAATGGAGGCTACTAAACCTGAAAAAAAAAAAAAAAAAAAGCAAAAGAATATAGAACCATGAGTAGTGCTATGAACAGAGAGACAGAAGCAGTAAATGGCAACTCCTACATCAAATAGGACACTATAAACTTTACCATAAAATACATGATAAAAAAGAAAAAAAATACTTAAAAAAAAGTAAAGAAAAGAAAACTTGTGACTGCAGTGCTCAAATCAACTTACAGCATAAACGGGAATAATTTGTGACAACAAAAAGATAAAAGGGGACAGAGTAAACGTTATGAAGTAGCACAAGGAAATGGAGAAGGGAAGCATTCTGAGAAAATTGAATACTCTAAACATGGAATTTTCTTTCACATAAACTTAATGATAACCACTCAAACAAAACAGAACTAAAATATATAACATGAAAAAAAGAAGAAACAGAGAGAAAAACCATAGAATACCACCACACAGAAATAATAGACAACAACAAAAAGTCAAAAAACAATGGAGACACCAGCTTGTTAGAAAACCAGAGATAGAATGATTGGAAATCCTCATATATTAATAATCATCCTAAATGTAAATGGACTGAACTTACCAATAAAAAGGCACAGAGGAGAAGATTGGGTCAATAAACTAAACCCAACCATATGCTGCCTTCCAGAGACACATCTCAGCTACAAGGACAAATATAGACTCAAAGTGAAAGGCTGGAAATTGACACTCAGAGCAGAGTACTCAGACAAAGGCAGGTGTAGCTATACTGATATCAGATGAAACAGACTTCAGGATAAAAATGGAAACAAACGACAAAGATGACATTTAATAATCATACAGGGGACTATAGAACAAGAAGGCATAACTGTCATCAATATTTAAGCCCCCAGTCAGGGAGCACCAAAAAATAAAAAAGCAACTGCCAAAAGAACTAAAGAGAGAAATTGACCAAAATAAAATTATAGTAGGGGATTTAAATACATCATTGACAGCTATGGAGAGATCATCAAAACAGAAAACAAATAAAGAAATAGCAGCCCTAAATGACACATTAGATGAAATGGACATATGATATTTACAGAGCACTTCATCCTAGAATATCAGACTGTATTTTCTTTTCCAGTGTACATGGAACATTCTCAATGATAGACCATATATTGTGACATAAAACAAGCCTCAGCAAATTTAAGAAGATTGAAATCATGCCAAGCATATTCTCTGATCACAAGGCTTTGACATTGGATATCAACAGCAGAAGAAAGCAGGAAAAAACACACAAACATGTGGAGATTAAACAACATAACTTAAAGAAGGCTGGGTCAAATAAGAAATAAGAGAAGTGATCAACAGATACAAAGAAACAAAGGAGAATGAAAATACAATGTACCAAAATTTCTGGAATGCAGCAAAACCAGGTTTAAGAGGCAAATTTATATCTTTACATCTCTAACTCAAGAAAGAAGAGACATCCCACATAAATAACCTCATGTTACACCTTAAAGAACTAGAAAAAGAAGAACACATGACACTCAAAGTCAGCATAAAAAAGCAAATAATGGAAATCAGAGCAGAACTAAATGAAACAGAGAAAAAAAAGACAGTAACAAAATTAATGCAAACAAAGAGCTGGTTCATTGAAAAGGTTAATAAAATTGAGAAACCCTTGGCTAGACTCATTAAGATAAAAAGAGAAAAGACACAAATAAATGAAATTAGAAATGAAAAAGTGGAATTTACCATAGATGCCACAGAAATACAAAGGATCACCCAAGAATACAATGAAGAGATATGCCACCAAATTCAATAACCTAGAAGAAATGGACATGTTCTTAGAAATATATAGTCTTCCTAGGCTGAATCATAAATAACTGGAAAATCTAAATAGATTGATCACCAATAAGGAAATTGAATCAGTCATTCAAAACCTTCTCAAAAGCAAATGTCTGGGACCATATAAGTTCACTAGTGAATTCTAACAAACATTCAAAGACAATCTAATACCTGTCCTACCCAGACTCTTCCAAAAAATTGAAAAAGAGGTAGTACTCCCTAACTCATTTTATGAGGCCAACATTATCCTGACACCAAAACCTGGTAAGGATAACACTCAAAAAAGAAAATTGCCACATATACTGATATGTGGTATATAAACCAAAAACAACAAAAGAAGAAGACAAACAAATGAGAAACAGAAACTCATAGACACAGAAAATAGTTTAGTGGTTGCCAGAGGGTAACGGGGGCGGCGGGTGGGGGTGGGAGATGAGGGTAAGGGGGATCGAATATATGGTGATGGAAGGAGAACTGACTCTGGGTGATGAACACACAATGGGATTTATAGATGATGTAATACAGAATTGTACACCTGAAATCTATGTAATTTTACTAACAATTGTCACCCCAATAAATTTAATAAAATAAAATTAAAAAAAAAAAGTATCAAAAAAAAAAAAAGAAAATTGCTGACAAATATCTTTGATGAATACAAATGCAAAATTCTAAAGGAAATTCTAGCAAATCAAATGCAGTAATGTGTTAAAAAGATTATACATCACAACCAAGTGGGGTTCATCCCAGGGGCATAAAAATGGTTCAACATATGCAAATCGATCAATGTAATACACAAACATAAACAAAGTAACAGACCAAAATCAAAGGATTAGATCAATAGATGTAGGAAAAGCATTTGAAAAGATACAACATCCATTTTAATTTAAAAACTTAAAATGTATATAGAGGGAAAATACCTGAATATAATAAAGGCCATATATGCAAACCCTAAGGTAACATTATAATTAACAGTGAAAAACTGAAGCACTTTGCTCTACATTGAAGAACAATACAGGCCTGTCTCCTATCACCTCTGCCTAGACAGAGCAATCAGGGAAGAGAAAGAAATAAAATGTATCCAAATTTGGAATGAATAAGTTAAATTGTCACTTTCTGCAGGTGACATGATGCTATATATGTAGAAAACCCTGAAGACTCCTCCAAAAAGTTATTAGAAACAATAAACGAATACAGTAAAGTTGCCAGCTACAAAATCAATGTACAAAAGTCAATTGCATTCCTATATTCTAACAAAAGAATCTCAGAAGAAGACATTAAGAAAACAACTCATGTGATTTCACTGATATGTGGTATATAAACCAAAAACAACAAAAGAACAAGACAAACAAATGAGAAACAGAAACTCATAGACACAGACAATAGTTTAGTGGTTGCCAGAGGGTAACGGGGGCGGTGGGTGGGGGGTGGGAGATGAGGGTAAGGGGGATCGAATATATGGTGATGGAAGGAGAACTGACTCTGGGTGGTGAACACACAATGGGATTTATAGATGATGTAATACAGAATTGTACACCTGAAATCTATGTAATTTTACTAACAATTGTCACCCCAATAAATTTAATTAAAAAAAAAAAAAAAAAAAAAAGAAAACAACTCATTTGGCAATGGCACAAAATAAAAGTATAAAATACCTAGGAATAAACTTAATCAAGGATGTGAAAGACCTGTATACTGAAAACTATAAGACATTTTTAAAAGAAATTGAAGAAACAATGACATGCAAAGACATTCCATGTTCATGGATTGGAAGAATCAACATAGTGAAAATGGCCATATTACCCAAAGCAATATACAGATTTAATGCAATCCCCATCAAAATCCCAATGGCATTTTTAAAATAAATAGAATAAAAAAAGAAAAATAAATAAAATAAAATAAATAGAACAAAAAAAAATCATCATTTTTTTATGGAAGCACAAAAGACCTTGAATAGCTAAAGTAATCCTAAGAAAAAAGAACAATGCTGGAGGTATCACACTCCCTGACTTCAGCTTGTACTACAGAGCAACAATAATCAAAGAGCATGGTATTGGCAATAAAACAGACACAGAGACCAGTGGAATGGAATTGAGAACCCACATAAATATGGACAGATAATTTTTGACAAAGAAATAAAAAACATACACTGGATAAAAACAGCCTCTTCAATAATCCGTGCTGGACGAATTGAACAGCCACGTGCAAAAGAGTGAACCTAGACTGCTATCTGTCACCCTATACCAAAATTAATTCAAAATGGATAAAGATCTAAACATAAGACCTGAAACAATAAATTGCATAGAAGAAAACATAGGTACTACACTTATGGCCCTTGGTTTCAAAGAACATTTTATGAATTTGACTTCAAAGGCAAGGGAAATAAAAGTTAAAATAAATGAATGGGAGTATATCACACTAAAAAGCTTCCTCTCAGCAAAAGAATCCGTCGACAAAATAAACAGACAAAATAAAGCAACCTAATGGGAGAAGATTTTTGCAAACGATGTCTCCGATAAGGAGCTAATATCCAAAATATATTAGGAACACATACAACTCAACAAGAGAAAAACAAAGAATCCAATTAAAAAATGGGCAGAGGATCTGTAGAAACATTTCTCCAAAGAGGACATACAAATGACCAATCGACATATGAAAAAATGCTCAACATCACTAATCATCAGAGAAATGCAAATAAAAACCAGATGAGCTATCACCTCACTTCAGTTCGAATGGCTAACAACAAGACAAATAATAACAAGTGTTGGGGAGGCTGTGGAGAAAAATAAAATCCTCATACACTGTTGGTGGGAATGCAGATTGGTGCAGCCTGCATGGAAGGCAGTGTGGAGGTTCCTCCAAAAATTAAGTATACAATTACCATATGACCCAGCAATCCCTCTCCTGGGTATATACCCCAATAATCTGAAAACATTTACCTATAAAGATATATTTGCTCCCATGTTCATTGCAGCTTTATTTATGGTGCCCAAGACATGGAAACAATGAAAGTGTCCTTTGATACATGATTGGGTAAAGAAGATGTGATATATGTACACAATGGAATACTATCCTGTCATAAGAAAAGATGAAACAATACCATTTGCAACAACATGCATGGATCTTGAGATTATTATGCTAAATGAAATATGTCAGGCAATAAAATTAAGAACCATGATTTCACTGATATGTAGTATATACAATTGAAAGCAACAAGCAATACAAACAAATAAAGAAACAGATACTCGTAGGCACAGACAACAGGTTAGTGGTTACCAGAGGGCAAGAGTGGAGCCTAGATAGGAGAAGAGGTTAAGAGGCTCAAATATATGGCGATTGCAGGAGAAGTGACTCTGGTTGGTGAGCACACAATGTTATATATAGATGATGTATTATAGAATTGTACACTTAAAACCTATCAAATTTCACTAACCATTGTCACCCCAATAAATTTAATTTATAAAAGAAAAGATAAAAGGCTATGGGGATGTAATGTACAGCATAAAGTATATAGTCAAATGTATTATAGTAACTTTTATGGTGACAGAGGGCAACCAGAATTACCATGGAGTCTATTCATAATGTATGACCATATACATACCCAATCACTATAATGTGCATTTAAATGTCATGATATTGTATCTCAACTATATATTAATGAAATTTTCAAAAAAACTATGTATGGAAAGAGCATTGTACAAAATGAATGTTTGGAAATGTTTCCAGCATTTTACTTGACATTGTTGAAGATAATATTGTAAGTATATTGCTATAAACACTCTCACATCTGAAGACTGTTTTCTATATCATCCAAATGGAGAGTTTCAGTGGATTTTGTTAAAACCATTAATATGCATTACCTTCAAATTAGTTTTGTAAGAACATTTGATTGGGATCACAGAAGATGGGAATTTGATAGCCACATTTCAATGAAAACAACTGCAAAATGAATTTTGGGTTCAAAATTGATTTACATGATTAAAATTGATTTACGCAATTGATTTCCATGATCCATTTCATCCACTTGCATATTTTTGAAAATTATTTTCCAACTATGACAATAATTAAAAACAAATTCTCAAAATAAACTTGCATTTGAAACATACCTTTTAGTTGTTGTATTGTAAAATTTTAAACTAATAGTTTAAAACTAATGAAGCATATTTAAGTATATTGTGCTCATTTAAAAATGGTAATGATGTTTTAATGAGTGAAAAACAATTTTGTTACCATAAACAAATGAAATAATAGCACTTTAAGGTATTTATTGTATTACAAAGTGAAAACAACATACGAAAACTCTTGGGATGCAGTGATAAGTTAGAAATGTGTAGCTATAGGCTCATTTATTAAAAAGAAGAAATGTCTCAAATAAATAACCTAACTGTATATCTTAAGAAATTTGAAAATAAACAGCAAATTAAACCTAAAGTTAGGAAGGAAATACTATTAGAGTGGGAAAAATGAAATAAAGACTAATAATAGAGAAAATCAACACAACCAAAAGATTTTTTAAGATCAATAAAATTAACAATTTTTAACTAGATTGACTAAATAAAAAAAAGACAAATTATTAAATTCAACCATGAAAGTGGGACCATTTCTACTAATTTTATATAAATAAAAGGTATAAGAAAATACTATGAACATCAGCATGACACTAAATTTGCTATCTACTTAAACAGAAAAATGCTGAGAAACACAAAAACTACCAAAACTGACCCAGGAAGAAATGGAAAAACTGAATAGACCTATATCAAGTAAGAGGATTGAATCTTTAATAAAAATCTCCCCAAAACAAAAAAATCAGTATGAAACTGTTTCAGTGATAAATTCTAGCAAACATTTAAAAGAGAATGAACAATAATTATTCTCTAACTTTTTAAAACACTACACAACTAGAGAACATTTCCTAACTCCTTCTGTGAGGCCATATTGTTCTGATACCAAAGTCAGACAAAGACATCCCAAAAAAGAAAACTGCAGATTAATAACTTTTATGAATAGAGATTCAAAAATTTTCAACAAAATAATGAAATAGCATATTAAAGGGTTATACACAATGACCAAGGAAGTTTATTTCAGGAATGTAGGGTGATTTAACATATGACAAGTAATCAATGAAATGCAACACAGGAATAGATTGAAGGGCTAAACTGACCACATCAATTGATGTAGAAAATACATTTATTACCAGAGGGTAAGAGGGGAGAGTGGTGGGAGATGAGGGTAAGGGGGATCGAATATATGGTGATGGAAGGAGAACTGACTCTGGGTCATGAACACACAATGTGATTTATAGATGATGTAATACAGAATTGTACACCTGAAGTCTATGTAATTTTACTAACAATTGTCACCCCAATAAATTTAATATTATTAATAATAAAAAAAATAATAGAAGTAAAAAAAAAAGTTAAAATAAAAAATATATATGTATATTTTTTAAAAAATGTTAACAGGAAACCTGGGTGAATTCCAAATACTGTTTTATAACAAATAATAATAATAATAATACTTTTAAAAAGTCACATAGAAAAAAAAAACAACCCACAGCTAACGTTATAATTAATCTTGAAAGACTGAAATACTTCTCCCTAAAATCAGGAACAAGACAAGAATGACTGCTTTTACCAGAGCAAATTGTCAAGAACAAGGAAGTAAAAAGGTTCCAAATTTGAAAGGAAGTTGTAAAACTATATTCTCAGATTACATGATCTTATTTCTATTAAACACACACACACACACACACACACACACACACACAAAACCTGTTACAACTCATAAACAAAATCAGCAAAGTTACAGCATACAAAATCTTCAACACACAAAAATCAACTGTATTTCCACATACCACTATAGAGGGGGAAAAAAAGGAAATTAAAACAACAATTGTATTTACAATAGCTTCAAATACAATACTAAATAAATTTAACCAAGAAGGTAATAGATTTGTGTACCAAAAAATTGCAAAATATCACCTAAAGAGAATTAAGACATAAGTAAATAGAAAGCCATCCTGTGTTAATGAATTGAAAGAATTAATATTGTTAATATCACCCAAAGTTATCTACAGATTCAATGTAATCCCCATCAAAATACTGATGGCATTTGTAAAGAAATGGAAAAACAATCTTAATGATCATATGGAATCTCAAGAGACTTCAAATAGCCAAAACAGTCTTGAAGAAGAACAATAAAGTTGGAGGTCTCAAAATTTACTACAATGCTACAGTACTCAGAGCAATGTAGAACTGACATAAGGACAAACATATAGACCAATTGAATGGAATTCAGAAATAAACTTATACATCTAAGACCCACTGATTTTCAGTAAGAGTCACAAGATTATTCAATGAAGGAAAACACAAAAAAAGATCCTGGGAAAACTGGACATACCAAAATATAAATGAGATGAATGAAGTTAGACTTTTATAATATACTTCATACTATAAACCACTCAAAATGGATTAAAATCCCAAATCTAAGATCTATGATTAAAATGAATCATAAAGGTAAATATGAATTATGTTGGATCTGGAAATGCTTCTTTAAAAATATGACATGGAAAGAAAAAGAAAAAAATCCCAAATGTAATTTAGACTTTATTCTAATTAAATCTTGTGCAAGTTAAAAAAAAGATGGCAGAATAGGTAAACGCTGTGCCTGCCACCTCCCATTACCACATTAAAGTTACAACTAAATGATAGAAAAATCAACCTCGACAAACATCTGAAGACAAGCTGAACAGAATCCCTACAACTAAGGATATAAGAAGAGGCCAACTCAAGACTGGTAGACGGGGTGGAGATGAGAAACAGGCTGAACTCACACCCACTGGTAATAATTAAGCATTGGGAGAGATACCTCAATGGCAGAGGCCACCCCTAAAGAGTGAGGGGTCTCAGTCCCACACCAGGCTCTACAGCCTAGGGTTCCAGTGTCAGGAAGAGGAGTACATACAACATCCAGTTGTGAAAATCAGCAATGATTCCACCCATCCCATTGAGACAGATGGCAGCTGGAAATAAAGGCATCCTTTCATAGGGCCCGCACACAGACTCACTAGCTTGCGGGCACTTACCCTGGGCTCCAGCAGAGGGGTAGCAACTTGAGAGGCACCCAGAGACATATAGGAAAGATTAGTTGTGTGGCTTCAGGATGAGGACTAGAGGGACAGCTGCCATTATCCCTTTGAAGAGCTCACCTCACTTTTAGCCTACATGCAGGTGCCATCTTTACTGTGTTGAGCCTTTCTCCACATGGGGAATTCTGAGACTGCATTGGCCTGGTGAAATTTTTGCAGCCCACCCCAGTGATTCCATGGGATCCCACCCCACCCTGCTCACATGGCATCACCAGGGGCACTCTCAGTGCCTGGACAACTACCCCCACTATGGACACTGTAGGAGGCTTTTCCAGCAGCAGAGGGAGCATGGTGGCTTATGTGCCTACCTGGGACACTTTTGGTGACAGGCAGTTATCCCTGGCCTGTGTTGCAGCCTTTCTTAGAGAGTTCTTAGGGATGTGAGGGCCTGAGGTAAATAGCAGTTGGCCTCAGTGTTCTCTGGGCATTTTGCAGAGTGGCCACAGGCTTGTCACCCACCCAAGAAAATGTACATTGCCTTGTGAATATCATCTGTCCCATTACAGTGATTCCTTGACCTCTGCCCTGACCAATTTACAAAGCACCATGTAGGCACTGTCAGCACTGGGGCAACCACCCTAATCCACACACCTAAGGAGACTCTTTCAGTGGCTGAGCCTTACAAGGAGCCAACAGGTGCCACAGGCCTTGGGACACACTAGGCCTTTTACTAAGCTGCTCTAGTTCACAAACTGGTGGCAGTTAGCTTCAGTTTACAGTGTGGCCACCTCCACACATCTCCAGGTCCAGTGCAGGCACAAAATAACTACATACAGCATTCTAGCTTACACTGGGTAGCCATGGTTTGGTCACAGGCAATAGTGAACTTAACCTGGAGGGGAGCCCCTCCCAAGAGGCACAAGAAACAACACGGACAGTGGTGAGCTTCAGATGAAAAGAGAGCACCACCTAATTAGCACCACAAGCAGTGAACCCAAAGGGTGATCTCACAAGGCAAAAGAGCCCATGGGGTTGAACCCCCCTTTGAGGGGTCAGCACCCACACAGAAGCTCATATGTTGTGGGCATATGTCACAGCCAGTCAACCTGAAATTTAATTCCACCTACCAAAGTGCCAAAAGTAATCAAGGTTCAACTACAACAGGATGGCACACGAAACCCACAGAACAAACACTCATGGAACACACGGTACAGGTGATAAGGAAGAATGCATCACTGGACCACACAGGACACCTACTATATAAGGCCATCCAGCAAAGTCTGAAAGACTTAGAACATCTACCTAATACATATAAATGGATGCACAGAGGCAGACAAAATGAGGAAACGAAACATATTCCAAATAAAAGGAGAAAACTCCAGAAAAATACATGAGTGAAATGGAAGCAACGAACCTACTACAGAGAATTCAAAACATTGGTTATAAGAATATTTAAGGAACTTAGGGAAAACTTCAACATAGTAGTAGTAAGCATAAAGAAGGACATAGAAACCAAAAAAATGAACCAGTCAGAAATAAAGAATACAATAATTGAAATGAAGAGTACACTAGAAGGAAACAAAAGCAGATTAAATTAAGCAGAGGATCAAATCATTGATTTAGAAAACTAGGTAGCACAAAACACCTAATCAGAACAACAAATAAAAAAAAGAACTTTTAAAAAATGCATAGTTTACATGACCTCTGGGACAACATCAAGCATAATAAGATTAACATCATAGGAGTACCAGATGGAGAAAAGAAGGAGCAATGGATTAGGACTAATTTGAAGAAATAATGACTGAAAACTTCCCTAACCTGGTAAAAAAATTACACATACAAACCCAGGAAGTACAGAGTCTCAAACAAGATGAACCCAAAGAGGACCACATCAAGACACATTATAATTAAAATGGGAAAGTTTAAAGACAAAGAGAATTCTAAAGGCAGCAAGGGAAAGACTGCAAAACAACTCCCAGAATATTGACAGCTGATTTAACAAGAGAAACTTGGCGGGTGAGAAGGGAGTGGCACAGAATATTAAAAATGATGCAAAGAAGGACCTACAACAAAGACTACTCTACCCAGCAAGATTATTATTTAAAATTGCAGAGATAAAGAGCTTCCCAGACAAGAAAAAGCAAAAGAATTAATTACCCCCAAGTCAATATTTAAATAAAGGTTAAAGGGACCTCTTTAAAAAGAAGAAGGGGGGAAACAAACAAAAAAAAAGATAAAAAATATGAATAATAAAATGGCAATAACTGGGTATCTATCAAAAATCACTTTAAATTTACATAATTATTTTGTTGCTTTCAGTTTTATATACCATGTATCAGCGAAATCATATGGTTCTCTACTTTTCCTGTTTGACTTATTTCACTTAACTTTATAATCTCAAGATCCATTCATGAAGAAACAAATCTCATAGACATTGAAAATAGTTTAGTGGTTAGCAAAGGGTAAGTGGGGAGGGGAAGTTCTAGAAGAGGATAAACGGGGTCAAATATATGGTGATGGAAGGAGACGTGACTCTGGGTGGTGAACACATAATGTGAGACACAGGTGATGTATTACAGAATTGTACACCTGAAATCTATGTAACTTCACTAACAATTATCACCCCAATAAACTTTAATTTAAAAAAATTTAAATGAATTAAATGCTCCAATCAAAAGATATAGTGTAGCTGAATGGATAAGAAAACAAGACCCATACATATGACGTCTACAAGAGTCACACCTCAGATTGAAAGACATGCACAGAGTGAAAGAAAAGGGATGAAAAAAGATATTCACGAAAATGGAGATGAAAAACAAAAGCTAGGATAGCTACAGACATATTAGACAAAACTGACTTTAAAACAACGTCTATAATAAGAGACAAAGAAGGGCATTACATAATGATAAACGGATCATTCCAACAATAGGATATAACCATAGTAAACATCTATGCACCCAACATAGAACCACAAACATATGTAAAGCAAATATTGACCAACATAAAGGGAGAGATTGAAAGTAATACAATCATACTAGGGGACTTAATACCCCATTGACACCAATGGAAAGACCTTGCAAACAGAAAATCAACAAGGAAACAGTGGCCTTACATGACACATTAGACCAGATGGATTGAAATTATATTTTTATAGCATTTTGCTCCAAAGTAGCAGAATATACATTCTTCTTAAGTGCACATTGAACATTTTCCAAGATAGACTACATAGTAGGCCACAAAACAAATTTCAATATATTCAAGAAATTTGAAATCGTATCAAGCATCCTCTCTGATCATAATGGTAACAAATCAAGTCTGGATAAGAAATCAAGTACCAAAAACACCCCTAAAAAACACACAATTACATGGAGGCTAAATCACATGTTACCAAAAAGGAATAGGTTCACAATGACATCAAGGAAGAAACCAAAAGATACCTTGACACAAATGAAAATAGGAACACCACACCCTAAAGATTGTGGGACACAGCAAAAGCAGTCCTAAGAGAGAAATTTATAGCAACACAGTTCTAGCTCAAAAATCAAGGAAAATCTTGGGAGTGACGTCATTAAAATGGCTACGTGAGGTGAGCCTCTGGAAATCTCCCCTGAAATTTACAACAAATTGAACAACTATATCTCCACAAAGGACTCCCTGCACAGCAGACAGGCAAGACATTGAGACTCACAACTGAAATCACCTAAATGTGGGGAAATTGTGCGAGCGGAGGAGGAGGGAAGGGAGAATTGCGGAGACAGGGCCACGCAGGTGCAGGAAGCAGACTTAGTTCAATGTCCAAGCTCGCTGTATCCCAGAACTAATGCAGCTGTGGGAGAGGGAAGAACTCTGACTCCTAGGGCTTCGTTTATGGATGAAAAGGCTGAGGGGAAAGCATATAACACGGCTAAAACCAACGCTCACGGCAGACCTCAGAGCAAAGATTAAGTAAGAAGATTGAAAATGGTGCTTTAAGCCCTCATTGCTGAGCAGAGAATGGAAGCCTTAGGCAGTGAGACAAGCCACCTCCTCCCTACCTTCCCAGAGGTCGCCACTCCCCAACTTGTCCAGTGGTAGAAGTGGAACAGTAGCAGTGTCAGAGCAAAAGAACAGAAAATTGCAATTCTGAGAACTGTAGTCCACAGACATGGACTCGCAGCTCAACTAGTTCTGGCAAAGGGGAGGGAGCAGTGGAAGCAGGACTGGCTGTGGTGGTGGTCACCGGCATTACTCTGGGCCACCTCTCACAAATCACCCCGCCCCTGTCACCACCTATCTGGGCAGATCCCTCCAGAGGTAAACAGAGCTGCTGAACGACACGGGTTCTGACTCTGGTGCAGGAAGAGTTTTAGAACTTCAGAAGCTCTCCACATGCCCCCACACATGTTGCGCCGTATGACCCACATGAACTGTTCACAGAGGTGAAGCCAGCCTAAGAAGGAATACCCCCCATTGTGTGAGAAGATGGAACAGTGCAAAGAAATCATAACACTACAGTGTGTGAGAGAATAAAAGGCTGGAGTCGGAGAGAAAAAATTCTACAAACACATACTAGAAAACAAAAGAAAGACCTCTACCTATCAACCTGTTGCATAACCCACTCCTGTAGATGTCTAGAAAGAGAAATAATAAATCATTAATGGCCATGAATAACGAAGGCAACAAGACAGCTCAGAAAAAAAGAAAAAAAAGAAAAAGAAAAGTCTCCAGAAAATGAACTTAAAACTATGGAACTATGTGACTAACGTAACAGAGCATTCAAGACAATACCTCTTAAAAAACTCAACGAGAGGCAAAACAACACAGACAGGCAGTTTAATAAACTCAGAAACACAAAGAACAAAATGAACATTTTATCAGAGACTGAAATGTAAAAAAAGAACCAAATAGAATTTCTGGACATTAAGAACTCAATAAAAGAAATGAAGACTGAAATAGCCAGCTGAGGTACTAGAGTTGACCGATGGAGGAAAGAATCGGTAACATTGAAGACAAAAATTTGAAAATGACATGGATGGAAGAAGAAAGAGACTTGAGACTTAAAGAAATGAAAAAAACTCTACAAGAACTTTCTGACTCCATGAGAAAGAGAAATGTAAGAATAATGGTTATACTGGAAGGAGAAGAAAGTGAGAAGGGAACAGAGTGTATATTCTAACAAATAGTAGACAAGAACTTTCCAAACATGTAGAAAGAACTGGATCCTAGAATTGAAGAAGCAAATAGAACACCTAATTACCTCATCCCAACAGGCCTTCTCCAAGGCATGTTGTCTTGAAACTGTCAAAAATCAATGACAAAGAAAGAATCCTCAAGGCAGCCAGGTAAACGAAGATGGTAATGTACAACGGAAAGCCCACTAGAATTTCATCAGATTTTTCAGGAGAAACTCTATAAACCAGGAGGGAGTGGAACCAAGTATTCAAATTATTGAAAGAGAGAAATTATGAGCCAAGAATAATATATCCAGTAAAGATATCCTTTAGATATGAAGGAGGAAAACAGAGCATTCCAGACATACAGAAGCTGAGGGAATTTTCTAATTCATGACTTGTACGACAGGAAATACAAAAGGAAGCTATTCGACCACCATCAACAGGGACAATTTGTGGCAACAAAAACATAAAAAAGGGGAGAGTAAAGGCCTGAACTGGAATATGGGAATGGAGAAAGTAGGCATGCTGAAGAAAATGGAATACTCTAAATATAAAACTTTCTTTTACATAAACTTAAGGGTAACCACATATAAAAAAAATCCAGAACTGAAATATATAACATAATAAAAGAAGAACAGAGGGAAAAATCATAGAATGACACCACATGATAATAATAGACAACAACAAAAAGCAAAGAAACAATGGAGACACAGTCTTACCAGAAAACTAAAGATAGAATGATAGAAAATCCTCACATATCAACAATCACACTAAATGTAAATGGAGTAATCTCACCAATAAAAAGTCACAGTATCAGATTGGATCAAAACACTAAACCCAACCATATGCTGCCTCTAAGAGACACACCTCAGTTACAAAAAACAACTTAGACTCAAATGAAAGGGTGGAGATAGACTATCTAAGTAAATGGTATCCAGAGAAAACAAGGAGTAGCCATAATGATATTAGACGAAACAGACTTCAAGATAAATAAGGTAACAAGAGACAAAGATGGACATTTCATAATGGTGAAGGGGACTATACAACAGGAAGACTTAACAGTCATCAACATTTATGCCCCCAATCAGGAAGCACCGAAATATACCAAGCAACTACTAATAGAACTAAAGGGAGAAATTGACCAGAACACAATTACACTAGGGGAACTAAAGACATCATTGACAGCCATGGATAGATCATCCAAATAGAAAATAAATAATGAAATATGAGCCCTAAATGACACATTAGATAAAATGGTCCTAATTGACATATATAGAGCACTTCATCCTAAAACATCAGACTATATATTTTTTCTAGTGCATATGGAACATTCTCAAGGATAGACCATATGTTGGGACATAAAATCAGCCTCAGCAAATTTAAGAAGAATGGAATCATACAAAGCATATTCTCTGATAACAAAGCTTTGAAATTGGATGACAACTGCAAAAAGAAAGCAGGAAAAAACACAAATACATGGAGATCAAACAACATCCTTTCAAAGAACGACCCAGTCAAAGAAGAAATTAGAGGAGAGATCAAAAGATACATAGAAACAAATGAAAATGAAAATAAATCCTAACAAAATTTTTGGGATGCTGCGAAAGCAGTTTTAAGAGGGAAATTTATATCATTACAGGCCTATCTCAAGACACAAGAAAAATCCCAAATAAATAACCTCATATTACACCTTAAAGAACTTGGAAAAGAAGAAGAAATGAAACTCAAAGTCAGTAGATGAAAGGAAATAACAAAAATCAGAGCAGAACTAAATGATATAGAAACAAAAAGACAATATAAAAAAGTAATGTGACAAAGGGCTGGTTCTTTGTGAAGATTAACAAAATTGACAAACCCTTGGCTAGACTCACTAAGATAAAAAGAGAGAAGACACTAACAAAATCAGAAATGAAAAATGGGAAGTTATCACAGACACCACAGAAATACAAAGGATCATCCAAGAATACTATGAAGGAGTGTATGCCACCAAATTCAATAACCTAGAAGAAATGGACAAGTTATTAGAAACATATAGCCTTCCTAGGCTGAAACATGAAGAATTACAAAATGTTAACAGACCTATCACCAGTAACGAAACTGAATCAGTCATCCAAAACCTTCCCAAAAGCAAAAATCTGGGACCAGATGGCTTCACTGCTGAATATTACCAAACCTTCAAAGAGGATCTAATACAATACTGCTCAAACTCTTCCAAAAAATTGAAGAAGGGACAGTACTCCCGAACTCGTTTTATGAGGCCAACATTACCCTGATACCAAAACCTGGTAAGGACAACACAAAGAAAGAAAACTACAGACCAATATCTCTGATGAATACAGATGCAAAAATCCTAAACAAAATTCTAGCAAATCGAATACAACAATGTATTAAAAAGATTATTCATCACGACAAAGGGGGGTTCATCTCGGGGGCTCAAGGATGATTCAACATCCCCAATCCATCAATGTGATACACCAGATAAACAAAATAAAGGACAAAAACCATATGATTTTATCAATTGATGCAGAAAAAGCATTTGACAAGATACAACATCAATTTATGATTAAAACACTTAATAAAACAGGTATAGAAGGAAAATACCTTAACATCATAAAGGCCATATATGACAAACCTTCAGCTAATCTCGTAATTAATGGTGAAAAACTGAAGCCCTTTGCTCTATGTTCAGGAACACAACAAGGCTGTTCACTATCACCTCTGCTGTCAACATAGTGTTGAAAGTCCTTGCCAGAGCAATCAGGCAAGAGAAAGAAATAAAAGGCATCCAAACTGCGAATGAAGAGGTTAAATTATCACTCTTTACAAAAGACATGATGCTATATATAGAAAACCCTAAAGACTCCACCAAAAAACTATTAGAAACAATCAACGAATAAAGTTGCTGGCTACAAAATCAATGTACAAAAGTCCATCGCATTCCTATATACTACCAATTAAATCTCAAAAAAAGAAATACAAAAAACAATTCCTTTAGCAATTGCAGCAAAAAGAATAAAATACCTAGGAATAAACTTAACCAGGGTAGTGAAAGACCTATATGATGACAAGTATAAGACATTTTTTTAAAAAATTGAAGAAGACACAAAGAAATGGAAAGATATTCAGTACACATGGATTGGAATAATCAACATAGTGAAAATGGCCATATTACCCAAAGCAATATACAGATTTAGTGCAATCCCCATCAATATCCCAATGACATTTTTTAAAGAAATAGAACAAAAATCATCAGATTTGTTTGGAACCACAAAAGACCCTGAACAGCCAAAGCAATCTTAAGAAAAAAGACCAATACTGGAGGTTTCACACTCCCTCAAGATGGATCTTGAGAGTGTAATGCTGAGCGAAATAAGTCAGACAGACTTTAGCTTTTACTACAGGGCTACAATAATCAAAACAGCATGGGGTTGGCTGAAAAACACACACATCGACCAATGAAATAGAATTGAGAACCCAGAAATAAAACCACATAAATGTGGACAGAAAATTTTTGACAAGGAAGCAAAAAACATGTAATGGAGAAGAGACAGCATCTTCAACAAATGGTGCTGGGGGAATTGGATAGCCACATGCAAAAGAATGAACCTGGACTGCTATCTGTCACCATGTACCAAAATTAATTCAAAATGGATCACAGACTTAAGCATAAGACCTGACACAATAAATTGCATAGAAGTAAACATAGGTATTAAATTTATGGACCTTGTGTTCAAAGAGCATTTTATGAATTTGACTCCAAAGGCAATGGAAGTAAAAGCTGAAATAAACGAATGGGACTACTTGAAACTTAAAACTTCTGCACAGCAAAAGAAACCATAGACAAAATAAAGAGGCAACCAATTGAATGGGAGAATATTTTTGCAAACAGTGCCTCTGATAAGGGGCTAATATCCAAAATATACAAGGAACTCATGCAACTCTACAACAAACAAAGAAACAACCCAATTGAAAAATGGGTAGAGGAGCTGAAGAGACATTTGTCCGAAGAGAACATACAAATGGCAAATAGACATATGAAAAATTGCTCAACATCACTAATCATCAGAGAAATGCAAATAAAAACCACAAGGATATATCACTTCACCCCAGTCAGATTGGCTATCATCAACAAGACAAATAGTAACAAGTATTGGAGAGGCTGTGAAGAAATAAGAACACTCATACACTGTTGGTGGGAATGCAGACTGTTGCAGCCATTATGGAAGGGAGTGTGGAGGTTCCTCAAAAAATTATGAACAGATTTGCAATATGACCCAGCAATGCCTCTCCTGGGTATCTACCCGAAAAATCTGAAAACTTTTATACATAAAGACACGTGTGCTCCAATGTCCAATGCAGCTTTGTTTATGGTGGCCAAGACATGGAAACAACCAAAATATCCTTCAATAGATGAATGGATAAAGAACTTGTGGTATATATACACAATGGAATACTATTCGGTGGTAAGAAAAAATGATATAGGAACATTTGTGACAACATAGATGGATCTTGAGAGTGTAATGCTGAGCGAAATAAGTCAGACAGAAATAGCAGAGAACCATATGATTTCACTGATATGTGGTATATAAATCGAAAACAACAAAAGAACAAGACAAACAAATGAGAAACAGAAACTCACAGACACAGACAATAGTTTAGTGGTTACCAGAGGGTAAGTGGGGTAGGGGGTTTAAGGGGGATCAAATATATGGTGATGGAAGGAGAACTGACTCTGCGTGGTGAACACACAATAGGATTTATAGATGATGTAATACAGAATTGTACACCTGAAATCTATGTAATTTTACTAACAATTGTCACCCCAATAAATTAAAAAAAAAAAGTCAGACACAAAAAGCAGAGAACCATGTGATTTCACTGATATGTGGTATATAAACCAAAAACAACAAAAGAACAAGACAAACAAATGAGAAACAAAAACTCATAGACACAGACAATAGTTTAGTGGCTACCAGAGGTAAGGGGTTGGGGGTTGGGAGATGAGGGTAAGGGGGATCAAATACATGGTGATGGAAGGAGAACTGACTCTGGTTGGTGAACACACAATGGGATTTATAGATGGTGTAATACAGAATTGTATACCTGAAATCTACATAACTTTACTAACAAATGTCACCCCAAGAAACTTTAATAAAAAAAAAAAAATGGCTGTCAAATGCTGTTCCTTAAATGTCACCTGAAAAGAATCTGGATATGCTGCAGTAGCAGCTGAACAGTTTTAATTCATTAATTAATTAATTAATCCAAGCAGTATATAATGTGTTCAGTGACCCTCAGGAAGAAGCATGTTATGATAATCATAGAGAGGCTTTGCTCAAAGACAGGCTTGATGGTAAATATCAAGATGACAGCTTAGATTTGCTTCACTATTTCACTGTTACCTGTTACTCTGGTTATGGAGTAGATGAAAGGGGCTTTTATACAGTGTATTATAATATTTTTGAAATGATTGTGAAGGAAGAACTAGAATCTGTATTAGAAGAGGATGCTGAGGGTTTTCTAACTTTGGAGACTCCCAGAGTGACTATGACTCAATAGTCCACAGTTCCTACACTTCTTTGCATAGTTTTTACACTCAAGAAAACTTTTCTTGGAAAGAATTATGTGATACTCAACAAAATTCTAACCTCTGGGAGAAAAGAGCCGTGGAAATAGAAAACAAAAAGATTCGAGATAAAGCAAGGAAATTGGAAGAATGGTGAGATAAAAGAGTGTAGGCTCATTGGAAACTGGTGTAAGAACAGAATGCAGAGAAGGCAAAGAAAGCCGAAGAGAGGAGGCAGCAGCAGAAGCTAAAGCAGGCACAACTGGCAGAGCAGTACAAAGAAGAAATCAGGATGACGCTGGCTGATTTGTAGAAGGAGCTCAGGGAGATGGAGGCGTGGTATGAAAAGGAATTTGGAGGTAGGTCGGATGAAGATGAAATGAAGGAACATGAGCTCAAAGATGGACAGGATGGTAAAGATAGCAATGAAGCCGAGGTTGCAGAGCTTTATGATGTCCTTTACTGCCCAGCATTTGACAAGTCTTTCAAGAGAGAAAAGGCTATGAGGAATCATGGAAAACCCAAGAAGCATCGGGAAATGATTGTCTTGTTAAAACAAGAGTTAGAGGAGGAAGAAGAAAAACTTTTCAGGACCCCAGACTAGTGAAAATCTATTAAATGCCAATTCTGAGGAAGAAACAAAAGCTTTCTAAAAAACAGAAGAAAAAGAAACAGTAACCCATGCAGAATTATAATGATAATTTCAATGAAAATGGAACTGGAAAAGGAGTAAAGTTTCAACCAGAATATACCAACTTAAATCATTACAGTGCCAAAGAATTGGAACCTAGTCCCCAAGAAAATGTCAGTGTCACAGAGACTGTTGAACTAAGTGATGACTCAAAAAGTGATGGTAAAAGTGTTCCTAAACCCAAAGGAAAGAAAGCCAAAAATATGAAAAAGTCTGTCAAAGTACTTGCTGAACCACAGACAGTTAATGATGTTCTTATCAACTGCACAACTTGCCATAGTGAATTTCCATCTTGGAATAAAATTTTTGACCATCTAAAGACCACAGCTCATGCAAGAGCACCTTCAGCATCTTCTTTAAACAGTGTAACAAGTAGTCAAAGCAAGAAAGGGAAATGTGAAAGCAGATAGGCATTCGGCCAATGCTTTTTCTTTTTGATTGTCTCTAGATTTTGAAAGCACAAACTGAACTGAAATCATCTAAAGAGTTAAAATTTCAGTGATCTGCAATTTATGGCAATACGGAAGATTATTTTTTGTCATGTAAAAACATTTTTTTTCATTTAATGTATATTTTTAAACATTTCATTAGCGACAGAATTCTACCTTTGCCATCTGGATTGAATTGAATATCTCAAAATAGTAAATATTGTAAAGTATGCATTCTTGATTTCTGTTGGCTCATATGGACAGAAATGTACAGGGAGAATTAAATTATTTTATCACATAAAAAAGTAAAATATATACATATTGGAAAGGAAAAAAATAACACTTTCTTTTTTCAAAGAGGGCGTGATTATCTATGAAAAAAATCCCAAAGAATCAACAACAACAAACCTCATGAAACTAATAAACAATCATAGCAAGGATGTACAATACTAGGTTGTTATACAAAAGTCAATTGCTTTTCTATAAACCAACAATGAAGAAGTGGAATTTGAAACTTAATTTATAGATATAGTGAAAACCCGATAAAAATATCTGAAAGATATTTTGGGATATTGACAAACTGATTTTAAAGTTTATATGGACAGACAAAAAACCAGAATAGCCAACACAATAATGAAGGAGAAAAAACAAAGTTGGAGCACTAACACCATCTTACTTCAAACTTACTCTAAAGCTACAGTAATGAAGATAACATGGTATCAATAAAATAACAGACATATAGATCAATAATAAAATAGAACTTATAAATAGACCCAAATAAATATGGTCATCTGATCTTTGACAGAGGAGCAAAGATAGTCTTTTCAACAAATGGTCCTGGAGAAAATGGCTATCCAAAAAATAAAATTAAATAAAATTAACAACTTACAAAATTAAACAAAATAAATAAAATTAAGAAAAATTAAACAAAATAAATAACTTACATACAGATCTTATACCCTGCACAAAAATTAAACAAAATGGATTATACATCTAAATGTAAAAAACAAGAAGAAACTTAGATGATGGTGCATATGGTA
This sequence comes from Rhinolophus sinicus, assembly GCF_057876585.1. Classification (NCBI taxonomy): domain Eukaryota; kingdom Metazoa; phylum Chordata; class Mammalia; order Chiroptera; family Rhinolophidae; genus Rhinolophus; species Rhinolophus sinicus. The sequence continues at coordinate 49,635,920 of NC_142518.1, read as the reverse complement.
ATGAGCTTTTTAGCTACAATACCAAGTGCACAATCCATGAAAAAGAATAATTAATAAGCTAAAATTTATTAAAATTGAAAACTTCTGCTCTGTGAAAGACAATGTCAAGAGAACCCACATACTGGCAAAAATATTTGCAAAAGACATGTCTGATAAAGGACTGGTATCCAAAATATACAAATAACTCTTAAAATTCAACAATAAGAAAACACCTAATTTAAAAATGAGCAAAAATCTGGAAAGACATCTCATCAAGGAAGATATACATATGACAAATGAGTATATGGAAAGATGCTCCACACCATATGTCATAAGTGAAAAGCAAATAAAACAAGTGAGCTATCAACACACACCTATAAGAAATGCCAAAATCCAGAACATTGACAAAACAAAATGCTACTTAAGATGTGGTGCAACAGCACCTTTTGTTATTTGCTGTTGGGAATGCAAAATAGTGCAGCCACTTTGGAGAGCAGTTTGACTGTTTCTTATAAAACTAAAAATACTCTTACTATACAATTAAGCAATCACACTCCTTGGTATTTATCCAAGTGATTTGAAAACGTATGCCTTCCCAAAAAGCTGCACAAAGATGTTCATAGCAACTTATTCATAATTGTCAAAACATGAATGTAACCATGCTGTCCCTCGGGAGGTGATTGGATAAATAAACTGTGGTATATCCAGATAATGGAACATTATTCAATATTGAAAGATATAAGCTATCAAGCCATGAAAATACATGGAGGAACTGTAAGTTCATACTACTAAATGAAACAAAATAATGTGAAAAGTCTACACAATCTATGATTTTAGCGATATGACATTCTGGAAAAGGCAAAACTATGAAGTAAGTTAGAAGGACAGTAGCTGCAGTGGTTTGGTTGGGGGGAGAATAATGACTAGGTATAGCAAAGAGGATTTTTAGGAAAGTGAAAATACACTGAATCATATCATAATGATGTATACACGTCATTATACATTTGTCAAAACAATTAACATGTCCAACACCTAGAGTGAACTGTAATGTAAATTATGGAATTTGGGTGTTTATAACGTGTCAATGTAAGTTAATCAGTGTGGAAATTGTACCATTCTTGTGGGGGATGTTGATAATTGAGGAGGCTATGCATAAGTGGGGGCAGAGAATAGAAGGGAAAATGGTACCTTCCCTCAATTTTGCCTTGACCTTTAAACTGCTCTAATAAAAAGTAAACTCACACATAAACACACACACACACACACACAGACACACACACACGCACAAATAGAGAATGTCAGCATCTGACTTGACCAAGCAGAAAAAATAATCTATGAAGCAGATAACATTTATATAAAAATATACAATCAGAAAAAAAACACATGAAAAGAATAAAGAAAGCCTATACAATTTATGAGATATCAGAAAAATAATTTCTATAAACATTATCAAAGTCTCAGAAGTAGAAGAGAGAGGGACATGTGCATAAATATTAATCGAAGAAACAGTAGCTAAAAACTTCCACAATATAGAGAGAAATATGGACATCGAGACGCATTGAATTCAAAATTCCTCAAAGAGGTTCAACATAAAGGAGATGCCACCAAGATGCACATTGAACAGTAAAAATGAAAGAAAAAAGAGAGAATTTTGGAAGTGACAAAAGAAGGGAGACTTGTTATATAAAAGAGAACCCCTTTTTTATCCTGAAGTCTGTTTCATCTGATATATGGTGATGGAAAAAGAACTGACTCTGGGTGGTGAACACACAATGTGATATATATAGATGATGTATTACAGAATTGTACACCTGAAATCTATGTAATTTTAATAACAATTGTCACCCCAATAAACTTTAAAAAAAGAGGGGGAACCCCATTAAGGTTTTATCCAGATTTCTCAAAAGAAAATTATGCATACCAGAAAAGAAGGGGCTGATAGATTAAAAATACTGGGGGTAAAAACACTACCAATCAGGAATACATTATAAGGAACAGCTGTCCTTTAGGAATGAAAGACTAGCCTAGAAAAAAAAATCTACAGGAATTTTCATCACTAGGTATGCCTTACAAGAAACATTAAAAGGGAATTCTTCAAGCTGAAATAAAAGATGATTAGAAACATGAAAATATAAAACTCACTGGCAAATGTAAGTGTATAGACAAATTAAGAAAACATACTGTAAGGTTGTTGTAAAAATCACATTACTCTAGTTTGGAGCTGTGAGCCAGAATTGTAGAAGAAGACCAAATACATATGATAAATATATTTTGGTTATCAGAATAACCAAATATATATTTCTTATAAATTACACTATTACATAGAGATTCAAGATGGCGGAGTAGATAATCACTGTGTCTACGTCCTTCTGTGAACACATTAAAATCACAACTAAATTATGGAATAATCATCCTGGAGAACCATCTGAAGTCTAGCTGAACAAAAGTCCTATAACCAAAAATTTAAAGAAGCCACATGGAGACTGATAGGAGGGGCAGAGATGCAGAAACTCCATGTGGTAGTTGAGACTAAGGAGGGATACCTCAGCCATGGAGGCTCCCCAGCCCAGAGTACTGGTGGTGGGAAGAGGAGTGCCACAATATCTGGCTGTGAAAAAACAGTGGGAATTCCAACCTTTTGGGTGGGACAGAGGGCTGCAGGAAACCCAAACGTCCTCTTACAGGGCTTGTACACAGACTCACTAACTCACAGGCATTCACCTTGTGCTCCAGTGGAGGGATGATGACTCGGGGGGTCTTGGAGACATGTGGGGGGCAGACTGAGTTGTGTGGTTTCATAGAGAGGCCTGGAGGACAGTCTTTTCCTATTGAGGGTTCTTCCTCCTGTAGAGCTGGCAGGCAGGCACCATCTTTCCAATGTTGAGCCCACACCCACATGGTAAATCTGAATCTGATTGGCCTATTGAGCTCTGTTGCTCTGCCCTGCTTATTCAGCTGGAACCCCCCACCCCACCCAACTTGTGTACAGCTGGAGGCACTTTCTCTGCAAGTAGCCATCCCCTCCCACATTGCATTCTTTCTTGGAAAACTATCAGAGTTCACAGGCCCCAGGTAGTTGATGACTGGCCTCTATGTGCTCTGAGATCTTTGCTGAGTCACTCTAGGCTCGGCACTGGCACCAAACACTACTTTGAGGGGACCTGTGCATCCATATGTTCCTTGCAGCATTGTTTACAATGGCCAAGGTGTGGAGGCAGCCTTGGTGTTCTGCAATGGAAGAATGGATAAAGAGGAGGTGGTACACATATGCAATGGAATATTGCTTAGCCATGGAAGGGAATGTGTTCTTGCCATCTGCAGCAACATGGGTGGATCTGGAGTGTATTGTATTGGGTGGAGTATATGAAACAGAGACAGACAGAAGCAATGTGACTTTGCTTATATGTAGAATCTAAGAACAAAATTAACAAACAAAACAGAAAGAAACTCATAGATACAGATAACATTTTTTTAAATTTATTTTTTAAATTTATTGGGGTGACAATTGTTAGTAAAATTACATAGATTTCAGGTATACAATTCTGTATTACATCATCTATAAATCCCATTGTGTGTTCACTACCCAGAGTCAGTTATCCTTCATCACCATATATTTGATCCCACTTACCCTCATCTCCCACCCCCTAACCCCCTTACCCTCTGGTAACCACTAAACTATTATACAGATAACATTTTGATGGTTGCCAGATGTAGGGAGGATTGGGGGTGTGGGTGAAAGAAGGGGAAGGAATTGAGAAGTACAAATTTGTTGCTACAAAGTAGTTATGGGGACGTAGGGTATAGCATAAGGAATATAGTCAATAATGTTGTAATAACAATGTATGGTGTCAGATGGGTACTAGATTTGTTGGGGTGATAGATGGAAAGGGGCTGGGGCAGGGTGAAAAATGTGAAGGAATTAAAAAGCACAAATTGGTAGTTGCAAAATAGTCATAGGGATGTAAATAAAGCATAGGAAATATAATCAATAATATGGTAATAGCTATGTATAGGGCCAGGTGGGTACTAATCGGGGGTGGGGGGGTCACTTCATAAATTATATAAATGTCTAACCACTATGCTGTACACCTTAAATTAATATAAAAAATATTGAACGTCAGCTGTAATTGGAAAATTAAGAAGGGGGTTAAGATAAAGGGGAATAACAAAGTCAAAGTTCCAGGTATAAAGCAAATAAGTCTTGGGGATGTAATATACAGCATAGAAAATATAGTCAATAATATAGTGATAGCATGGTATGGTGTCAGATGGTTGCTGGACTTATCAGAGTGAACACTTCTTTAGCATAGGGAATATAATCAATAATGTGGTAATAGCTATGTATAGTGCCAGTAGGGTACTGTTGAATAAGTATGATGTACACCTGAAATATAATATTGTACATTAGCTATATTTTAATAAAAAACTTAAAATTACAATATCACTGGAAAAATTACATAACTCTGTAAAAACTTAAAATATATAAGCATTAAAATAATTAGAACCATGATTATTTATTTCATTTCTTAAATATATTTTTTATTTTTAATACATTTGACATACAATATTATATTAGTTTCTGGTGTACAACACAGTGATTAGACATATATGTAACATATGAGGTGATATCACCTGATAAATCTAGCACCCATCTGACAGCACACATAGTTATTAGAATATTATTGACAACATTCCTATGCTATACTTTACATCCCCATGACTATTTTGTAACTACCAATTTGTACTTCTTAATTCCTTCCTCTCCTTCACCTATAATCCCAAAGCACCTCCAATCTGGCAACCCTCAAATAGTCTCTGTGTCTGAGTTTGTTTTTGTTTTGTTTGTTCATTGATTTTGTTCTTCAGATTCTACATGTAAGAGAAATCTTATAGTATTTGTCTTTCTTTGTCTGACTTACTCCACTCAGTGTACCACACCCTAGGTCCATCCATGTTGTTGCAATAGCAAGATTTCATTCTTTTTTATGGCTGAATAACATTCCATGGTATACACATACCACCTTTTGTTTATCCATTTATCCATTGATTAACGCCCAGGATTCCTCCAAATCTTGGCTATAATAAATTATGCCGTAATGAACATATAAATGCACATGATCCTTCCAAGTAGTATTTTGGGTTTCTTCCATAAATACCCAGCAATGGGATTACTGGGTTCTAATTTGTCTCTTGTTATAGCCTTTGTTTTAAAGTCTATTTTGTCTGGTATAAGCATTGCAACCCCAGCATTTCTCTCTCATTTTCTTTTTTATGAAATATCTTTTTCCACTCCTTTATTTTCAGTGTGTATATGTCTTTCGGTCTGAAGTGGAACTCTTGTAGGCAGCATATGTACAGATCTTATAATCTCATCGATTCAGCCATATTATGTCATTTGATTGGACCATTTAATCCATTTATATTTAAAGTAATTGTTGGCAGATATACAGTTATTGCCATATATATCTATAGCTATATCTATATATATATGTATATATATATATATATATATATATATATATATGTATGTATATGTGTGTATATCTATATATATACATATACACACACATATATATAAACTTTAATTACATATGCATATAATTAAAGTTTATTGGGGTGTCAATTATTAGTAAATTTACAGAGCTTTCAGGTGTATGATTCTGTTACACATCATCTATATATCACATTTTGTGTTCACCACGCAGCGTCAGTTCTCCAACAATCACAATATATTGTATCCCTTTTACCCTCATCTACCATTACCCCCCCTCCCGTCTGGTAACCAGTAAACTATTGTCCATATCTATGAGTTTTTGTTCTTCATTTGTTTGTCTTCTTCCTTTGTTGTTTTAGCTTTATACACAACATATCAGTGAAATAATATCGTTCTCTACTTTTTCTGTCTGATTTACTTTGCTTAGCGTAATAATCTCAAGATCCATCCATGTTGTCACAAAAGGCACTGTTTCATCTTTCTTATGGCAAAATAGTATTCTACTGTGTATATATACCACAACTTCTTTATCCAATCATCTATCAAAGGACACTTTGTTAATTTCCATGTTGTGGCCACCTTACAGAAAGCTGCAATGAGCACCAGAGCACATATATTTTTACGAATAAATGTTTTCAGAATTTTGGGTAGATACCCAGGAGAGGGAATGCTGGGTCATACGGTAATTCTATTATTAATTTTTTCAGTTGCCTCCACACTGCCTTCCATAGTGGCTGAACCAATCTGTATTCCCACCAACAGTGTATGAGGGTTCCTTTTTCTCCACAGCCTCTCCAACACTTGTTACTATTTGTCTTGTTGATGATAGCCAGTCTAACTGGTGTGAGGTGATAGCTCATTGTAATTTTTATTTGCATTTCTCTGATGATTAGTGAAAAAATGCAATAAAAATGGCACCGAGAGTTGAGCCTCTTGAAATCTTCCCTGGAATTTACAACATATTGAACAACTATAATTGTACAAAAAACTCGCTATGCAATAAACAGGCAAGCAGAAGTGGCACACAACTGAAATCATCTAAGGGTGGGCGAATTGGGTGATAATGGGAGGAGGGAAGAGGGAATTGTGGAGACATGAGCTGCCTGGACCCAGGAGCATAATGCAGCTTGGAGCTCCAAGCTCCCTGTATTCTGGACCAACCACAGTTGTGGGAGTGGCAAGAATTCAGACTGCTAGTGCTCTGCTTATGGACCACAGTCCCACCTGACGGATCAGCATATGGCATGGCTGAACCCAAAACTCACAGCAGACACCTTGGTGCAAAGACTGAAGGAAGAAGAGTGAAAACTGCTGTTTAAACACTCAATGCCAAGCAGAGGATGGAAGTCATAGGCATGGAGCCTAGCCACACCCTCCTCACCATCCCAGAGCTCACGTGACCTCCACCAACCCATGGCAAGAAGCAGAAATGTAGCACTGTCAGATCAAAAGAAGGGAATATTTGAACTTCTGAGAACTGCAGGCCGCAGCCAGGGACTCACAGCCAAACTAGTTCCAGCAAAGGGGAAAGAGCATTGGGTACAGGACTGGCTGTGCTGGTGGTGGCCTCCATTTCTCTTGGCCACCTCTCACAACTCACCACGACCCTGTGCCCACTTATCTGGGCAGATCCCTCCAGGAGTAAACAGAGATGGTGAAACACACAGACCCTGAAACTGGTACAGGAAGAACTTTGGAACTTCCGAAGATCTCCACATATTCTCACAGATGTGGTGCTCTGTGACCCAGGGGACCTGTTCACAGAGGAGAAGCCCACTTTCCAGGGAATCCCCTCATTGTGTGAGAAGCCAGAATAGAACAGAGAAAATATAACATTAAAATGTAAGAGAGAAAAAAAGGCTGCAGTCAAAGAGAATATAAAACATTCTACCAACACCTAAAGGGAAAACAAAAGAAAGACGTCCTCCTATCATCCAGTTGCAGAACCAACTCCATTACATGCCTAGGAAGAGAAACATAATTCATTAATCGCCATGAATAACCACTGTAACAACAAAGCTTAGAAAGAAAATGAAAAGTCTCCAGAAAATGAACTTAAAGACATAGAAATGTGTGACTTAAATGACAGAGAATTCAAGATTGCAATTTTTAAAAAAACTCAAAGAGATACCAGAAAACACAGACAGGCAGTTTAATGATTCAGAAAACAGTCAAAGAACAAAATGCATGAAATACCAAAGAGACAGAAATTTTAAAGAAACAAACACAATTTCTGGAGACTAACAACTTAATAAAAATTAAAAAAAAATACAGAATGAAATAGCCAGCTTGGGTAATACAGCTGACCAGATGGAGGAAAGAATCACTGATATCAAAAACAGAAATCTGGAAATGACACAGAAGGAAGAAAAAAGAGACTTGAGACTTAAAAGAAATGAAAGAACTCTACAAGAACTTTCTAACTCCATCAGAAAGAGGAACATAAGAATAATGGACATACCAGAAGAAGAAAGAGTGAAGGGAACAGAGAACATATTCAAACAAATTGACGATGAGAACTTCCCTAACTTGTGGACAGAACTGGATCCTCAAATCCAAGAAGCAAATAAAACCTAATTACCTTGTTGGGGATTATACAACAAGAAGACATAACAGTCATCAATATTTATGCCCCCAATCAGGGTGCACCGAAATATACTAATCAACTACTAACAGAAATAAAGGGAGAAATTGACCAAAACATAGTCATACTAGTGGACTTAAATACATCATTGACAGCTATGGATAGGTCATCCAAACAGAAAACAAATCACGAAATGGCAGCCCTATATGACACATTAGATGAAACGGGCATAAGGGCATATGTAGAGCACTTCATCCTAAAATATCAGAGTACACATTCTTTACTAGTGTACATGGAACATTCTCAAGGATAGACCATATATTGGGACATAAAATCAGTCTCAGCAAATTTAAGAAGATTGAAATCATACCAAGCATATTCTCTGAGCACAAGGCTTTGAAATTGGATATCAACTGCAAAAAGAAAGCGGGGAAAACACACAAATACATGGAGATTAAACAACATATTTTTAAAAACTGACTGGGTCAAAGAAGAAATTAGAGGAGAGATCAAAAGACACATAGAAACAAATGAAAATGAAAACACATCCTACCAAAATTTTGGGGATGCAGCAAAAAGCAGTTTTAAGGGTGAAATTTATACCACTACAGGCCTACCTCAAGAAACAAGAAAAATCCCAAATAAATAACCTCATGTTACAACTTGAAGAACTAGAAAAAGAAGAACAAGTGAAACACAAGGTCAGCAGAAGAAAGGACATAACAAAAATCAGAGCAGAACTCAATGAAATAGAGAACAATAGACAATAGAAATAATTAATGTGACAAAGAGATGGTTCTTTGAAAAGATTAACAAAATTGACAAACCCTTGGCTAGACACACTAAGATAAAAAGAGAGAAGACACTAATTAACAAAATCAGAAATGAAAAAGGGGAGGTTTTCACGGACACCACAGAAATACAAAGGGTCATCCAAGAATACTATGAAGGACTATATGCCACCAAATTCAACAACCTAGAAGAAATGGACAAGTTCTTAGTAACATATACTGTCCTAGGCTGAACCATGAATAACTGGAAAATCTAAACAGACAAAACACCAGTAAGGAATCTCAATCAATCATCCAAAACCTTCCCAAAAGCAAAAGTCATGGACCAGATGACTTCACTAGTGAATTCTACCAAACATTCAAAGAGGATCTAATACCAATCCTGCTCAAACTCTTCCAAAAATTTGAGGAAGAGACAGTACTCCCTAACCAATTTTACGAGGCCAAAATTACCCTTATACTAAAACCTGTTAAGGACAGTACAAAAAAGAAAACTATAGACCAATATCTCTGATGAATACAGATGAAAAAATCCTAAACAAAATTTTAGCAAATCAAATCAGCAATGCATTAAAAAGATTATTCATCACGACCAAGTGGGGTTCATCCCCAGGGCACAAGGATGGTTCACCATCTGCTAATCCATCAATGTGATAATCACATAAACAAAATAAAGGACAGAAAGCATATGATTACATCAATTTATGCAGAATAAGCATTTGACAAGATACAATATCCATTTATGATTAAAACACTTAATAAAAGAGGTATAGAAGAAAAGTACCTTAAAGTAATAAAGGCCATATATGACAAGCCCTCAGGTAATCATAATTAATGGTGAAAAACTGAAGCCCTTTGCTCTACGTTCAGGAACATTACAGGGCTGTCACCTATCACCTCTGCTTTTCAACATAGTGTTGGCAGTCCTTGCCAGAGCAATCAGGCAAGAGAAAGATATAAAAGGCATCTAAATTGGGAATGAAGAAGTTAAATTATCACTCTTTGCAGATGACATGATTGTATATATAGAAAACCCTAAAGACTCCTCCAAAAAGCTATTAGAAACAATCAATGAATACAATAAAGTTGCTGGCTACAAAATAAACGTACAAAGGTCCATTGCATTCCTATATACTATAATGAAATCTCAGAAAAAGAAATACAAAAAACAATTCCTTTTGCATTTGCACCAATAGAATAAAATACCTAGGAATAAACTTAACCAAGGATGTGAAGGACCTATTTGCTGAAAACTATAAGACATTTTTGAAAGAAATTGAAGAAGACACAAAGAAATGAGGGTAAGGGAGATCGAATATATGGTGATGGAAGGAGAACTGACTCTAGGTGATGAACACACAATGGAATTTTTAGATGATGTGATGCAGAGTTGTACACCTGAAATCTATGTGGTTTTGCTAACAATTGTCACCCCAATAAATTTAAAAAAAAAAGAAAGAAAGATATTCCGTGCTTGTGGATTGGAAGAATCAACATAGTTTAATGGCCATATTACTCAAAGCAATATACAGATTTAGTGCAGTCCCCATGAAAATCCCAATGGCATTTTTTAAAGAAATAGAACAAAAAAATCATCAGATTTGTTTGGAACCACAAAAGTCTCCAATAGCAAAAGGAATCTTAAGAAAAAAGAACAATACTGGAGGTATCACACTTCCTGACTTTAGCTTGTAATACAAGGCTTCAATAATCAAACCAGCATGGTATCAGCAGAAATACAGACACGTAAACCAATGGAATAGAATTGAGAATCCAGAAATACAACCACATAAATATGGACAGACACTTTTTACAAAGAAGCTAAAAACATACAATGGAAGAAAGACAGCTCCTCAATAAATGATGTTGGGAGAATTGGATAGCAACATGCAAAAGAATGAAACTGGACTGCTATCTGTCACCATGTACCAAAATTAATTCAAAATGGATCAAAGACTTAAGCATAAGACCTGACACAATAAACTGCATAGAAGAAAATATAGGTACTAAACTTATGGACCTTGGGTTCAAAGAGTGTGTTCATTTTATGAATTTGACTCCAAAGGCAATGGAAGTAAAAGCTAAAATAAACGAATGGGACTATATGAAACTTAAAAGCTTCTGCACAGCAAAAGAAACCATCGACAAAATAAAGAGGCAACCAAATGAATGGGAGAATATTTTTGCAATCAGTGCCTCAGATAAAGGGCTAATATCCAAAATATACAAGGAACTCATGAATCTCATCAACAAAGAAACAAACTACCCAATTGAAAAATGGGCAGACGATCTGAAGAGATATTTCTCCAAAGAGGACATAGAAATGGCAAATAGATATATGAAAAAATGCTCAACATCACTAATCATCAGAGAAATGCAAATCAATACCACAATGAGATATCACCTTACCCCAGTCAGAATGGCTATCATCAACAAGACAAATATTTATAAGTGTTGGAGAGGCTGTGGAGAAAAAGGGACCCTCATACACTGTTGGTGGGAATGCAGACTGGTGCAGCTGCTATGGAAGGCAGTGTGGAGGTTCCTCAAAAAATTACGAATAGAAATACCGTATGACCCAGCAACCCCTCTCCTGAGTATCTACCGAAAAAGTATGAAAACATTTATACATAAAGACATGTGTCCTCCAATGTTCATTGCAGCTTTGTTTATGGTGGCCAAGACATGGAAACATCCAAAATGTCCTTCAATAGCTGAATGGATAAAGAAGTTGTGGTATATATACACAATGGAATACTATTCCGTGGTAAGAAAAGATGAAATAGGACATTTGTGACAACATGGATGGATCTTGAGAGTATGATGCTAAGCGAAATATGTCAGATAGAAAAAAGCAGAGAACCGTATGATTTCACTGATATGTGGTATATAAACCAAAAACAACAAAAGAACAAGACAAAAAATGAGAAACAAAAACTCATAGACACAGACAATTATTTAGTGGTTACCAGAGGTTAAGGGGGTTGGGAGGTGGGAGTTGATGTTAAGGGGGATAAAATATTTTGTGATGGAAGGAGAACTGACTCTGGGTAGTGAACACACAATGGGATTTATAGATGATGTAATACAGAATTGTACACCTGAAATCTATGTAATTTTACTAACAATTGTCTGCCTAATACATTTAAAAAAATGGAGAGAGTGTCGTCATAGGAATGGCAGCAGCGGGGCACACTTTTTGAGTTCTCCTCCAGATCTTATCAGAAATGGGAGGTTTATAACCCATCAAAGGACTCTCTGCTCATCACAGAAAACAGCTAGGAGACACGCGCAAGGATTATTTGCAGGTGGGGAAAATTGGGCGAGCAGGGGAAGAAGGAATGGAGTGGAGTGGAGACGTGGCTGCACCTGCGGCGGTAGAAATCCGGCCCTCATCCGCAGCTGCGGAGACTCAGGGGATCCCAGGATGGAAGAGAGGACACAAAGGCCAGGAGGTGGGCTCTTTACCCTGTGTCCCACAGTGGACCTCTCCCGCTGCGGGGGCAGCATATCTAGCATTTGAGGCAATAACCTCAGCTGATACTTCTAGTTAAGCCTTAGGCCGGACAAAGGACACAAACTCCATACCTGGGCCCCTCCACCCGTTCTTCCAATCCTACCCCCACCCTTCCAGAGACTTGCACTGGCCCCTGAACTGAGGAGCAGTGTCAGATTACAGAGGAGCCTTGGAGTTCGGGCTCTGGGAAGATTGGCAGGCGGCTCAGGCCCAGGGAGGAGGCTGGGAGGAGTGTGGTTTTTGCTGGGCTGGGAAAGAGAAGACCCCACCTTCCATCCCCAGACTCCAAGCTTTCTGGCCTGCCTAGGGCGGGGCAATTACATTGGTGGAGGCACTCCCAGGGATCAGCAGTAAATGGCAGACACAGCTCCCAGCTTTCAGCAGCTGAGAAATCTCCCATCCGCCACACACACACACAGGGAAAAAGTGCCTTAGACTCAGGAGAACTGGACACAGGGCTGGTGGTGCTACTCTCAGTGTGCATATGTGCAGGCAAGGGCAGAAACTGCACTGGCTTTGTAAAAACTACCGTCCAGACCCTTCAGGCAACGCACCTAAATCTGCAGTCCCAACGTCACTCTGGGCACAAGGTGACCGGCTCTGCCTGCACAATACGCAGGGGACTCTTTGGTACAGCAGAGGACAACCTGGAGATTACTTGGTGGGCTTAAGCCAAGACTGGCGCTCCTTTTTGTTTTGTTTTGTCTTTATATCTCTAATATCTTTGCCTGTGTTGAGTGGGGGTTGTCAGTTGTTTATTACATGTGAATGTATTTGATTTTTTCTTTGTTGTTGTTTTTGTGCTTGGCGATTTGCTTTGTTCTGAAATTGTCCTACCAGGGCCCAACTTAAGAGGCACAAGGTTCAACATACCCAGAGGCCAACTCCAGACCAAACCAGTGTACTACCGGGTTTGACCTACAAGTGACACACTCAGAGGGGATTCTTTACAGGCACAAGAGCCCATAGAGGCCAAACCACATTTAAGTGGTCAACTCTCACGCAGTAGATTACCCTGTGGTGGGCAGAGCCAAGTCTCACTACTAGTCAGCCTAGGAGTTAACACCACCTACTCACAAGTGAAAAGCGATTAAAGATCTTCTTTAAAAGGACAATATACACAACACAAGAGTCACCTTTGGAGCACACGCATAAGAGAAGAACGAATTGTGCAAGTCAAATATAGAGGACACATACTACATAAGATAACCCAGCAAGAACTAAGAACTCTAGGGGATCTACCTAATACATCAAAGCAAACACAGAGAGTCAGCCAGAATGGGGAAACAAAGAAACATGTCCCAAATAAAAGAACAGAAGGAACCTCCAGAAATGGAACCAAATGAAACAGAGGTAATCAACCTATCAGAGACAGAGTTCAGAACACTGATGAGAAGAATGTAAAGGAGCTTAGAGACAACATCAAGAAGGATGTAGAAATCATAACGAACAACCTGTTAGAACTGAAGAACACAATTACCGAAATAAAGAACTCACTTGAAGGAATTAACAGCAGGTTAGATGAAGCAGAGGATCAAATCAGTGACTCAGAAGACAAGTTAGCAGAGATCACCCAAACAGAACAACAGAAAGAAAAAATTGTAAAAAAACTATGAAGATGGATTAAGAGACCTATGGGATAACATCAAGCACAACAACATGTGCATCATAGGAATACCAGAAGGTGAAGAGAGAAAGCAAGGGATTGAGGACATATTTGAAGTAATAATGTCCGAAAACTTCCCTAAGCTGGTGAAGGAAACCAACATACAAGCCCAGGAAATGCAGAGAATTCCAACCAGGATAAACCCAAACAGGCCCACACCAAGGCACATTACAATTAAAATGGCAAAGGTTAAAGAGAAAAAGAGAATCCTAAAAGCAGCAAGAGAAAGACAGAGGGTTACATACAATGGAACTCCTATAAGACAATCAAATGACTTTTACAGAAACATTGAAGGCCAGGAGGGAGTGGCAGGAGATTCTCAAAGTGATGGAAAACGAAGGTCTGTAATCTAGATTGCTTCATCCAGCAAGGCTATCATTTAAAATTGAAGGAGAAATAAAGACCTTCGCAAAAAAGAATAAGCTAAAGTAATTTATTACCACAAAGCCAGCATTGCAGGAAACATTACAAGGACTTCTGTAAATAGAAGAAAGACAATCTAACTACAAATTTAAATATGGCAATAACTATGTACCTATCAATAATCACTTTAAATGTAAACGGATTAAATGCTCCAATCAAGAGACATAGGGTGGCTGAGTGGATAAGAAAGCAAGAGTCTTGTATATGCTTTATACAAGATACTCACCTCAGATCAAAAGACACACAAAGGCTGAAAGTGAAGGGTTGGAGTAAAATATTTCATGCAAATGAAAATGAGAAAAAAGATAGAGTTGCAATACTTGTTTATGACAAAATAGATTTTAAAATGAAGAAAATATTAAAAGACAAAGACGGGCACTCTATAATAATAAAGGGATCGATACGACAAGAGGACACAACCCTAGTAAACATTTATGCACCCAACATAGGAGCACCTAAATATATAAAACAGATATTGGCTGACATAAAGACAGAGATAAACAGTAACACTATCATAGTAGGGTCTTCAACACACCTCTGACAACAAGGGTTAGGTCTTCCAGACAGAAATTCAATATGGAAGCAATGGCCTTAAATGATACATTGGACCACTTGGATTTAATCGATATTTTCAGAGAATTTCACCCCAATGCTGCAGAATACATGTTCTTCTCAAGGGCACATGGAACATTCTCCAAGATAGACCATATGTTAGGCCACAAAACAAGACTTGATAAATTTAAGAAAATTGAAATCATGCCAATTGTCTTCTCTGACCACAGTGCTATGAAATTAGAAATGAACTACAGGAAAAAAAAACAAAAAAACAAAACAAAAAAAAACAACAACTGGAAGACACACCAATTCATGGAGGCTGAATAACATGTTACTAAATAATGAATGTGTCAAGCAGGAGATCAAGGAAGAAATCAAAAGACATCTCGAGACAAACGAAAATGAAAATACGATGACCCAAAATCTATGGGATGCTGCGAAAGCAGTCCTGAGAGGGGAGTTCATAGCATTGCAGGCCTACCTAGAGAAACAAGAAACATCACTAATGAACAGTTTATCTTCATACTTAAGGGATCTGGAAAAAGAACAGCAAAATAAGTCCAAAGGGAGTACAAGGAAGGAGATAATAAAGATCAGAGTGGAAATAAATGAAATAGAAACCAGAAAAACAATACAAAAGATCAATGAATCCAAGAGTTGGTTCTTTGAGAAGATAAACAAAATGGACAAACCTTTAGCCAGACTCATTAAAAAAAAAGAGAGAGAGGACCCAAATTAATAAAATCAGTAATGAAAGAGGAGAAGTGACATCAGACACTGCAGAAATACAAAAATTTTTAATAAATTACTCTGAGCAACTGTATGCCAACAAATTTCACAATCTGTAAGAAATGGACAATTTTCTAGAGGCGTAACCTTCCAAGGCTAACTCGAGAATAACAGAAAACCTGAATAGACTGATTACCACCAGGAAAATTGAATCAGAAATCAACAATCTCCCAAAAAACAAAAGACCTGGACCAGATGACTTTACAAGAGAATTTTACAAAACGTTCAAACAAGAATTATCACCTATTCTCCTCAAGCTTTTCAAAAAATCCAGAGAGAGGGAAGACTCTCAAACACGTTTTACGAAGCCACTATCACCGTGATCCCGAAATCAGACAAAGACACCACAAGAAAAGAAAACTACAGGCTGATATCTCTAATGAATATAGATGGAAAAATCCTCAACGAAACATTAGCGAACAGAATTCAGCAATACATTAAAAAGATCATACACCATGATCAAGTGGGATTCATATCTGGTATGCAAGTGTGGTTCAAAATAGTTAAAATGCCCATACTGCCTAAGGCAATATACATATTCAACACAATTTCTATCAAACTACCAAAGACATTTTTCACAGAAATAGAACATATAATCCTAAAATATATATGGGAACATAAAAGACCCCAGATATCCTCAGCAATCTTGAGAAATAAGAACAAAGTGGGAGGTATAACAACACCTGAGATCAAATTATACTACAAGGCTACAGTAATCAAAACAGCATGGTACTGGCATAAAAACAGACACATAGATCAATGGAACAGAATAGAGAGTCCAGAAATAAATTGCCTATATGGCCATTTAATCTACGACGATGGAAGCAAGAATGTATGGTGAGGTAAAGACAGCGTATTCAATAAATGGTGCTGTGAAACCTGGACAGACACATACAAAAAAATGAAGCAGGACCACCTCCTTACACCATATACAAAAATAAATTCAAAATGGCTTAAAGACTTAAATGTAAGATCTGAAACCATAAAATTCCTAGAAGAAAATATAGGAAGAAACTTCACAGACATTACTCGGAGTAAGATTTTTACTGATATATCCCCTTGCGCGAGGGAAGTAAGAGAAAAAAATAAACATGTGGGATTACATCAAACTAAAAAGCTTTTTCACAGCAAAGGAAATCATCAATTAAACAAAAAGGGATCCTACTGAATGGGAAAAGACATTTGCCTATGATATATCTGATAAGGGGTTAATATCACAAATTTATAAAAAAAAGTCACTCAACTCCAAAAAAATCAAAAAACCCAATTAAAAAATGGTCAGAGGACATGAAGAGACATTTTTCTAAAAAAGACATACAGATGGCAAACAAACATATGAAGAAATGCTCAACCTCACTAACCATCAGAGAAATGCAAATAAAAAACACAATGAGATAGCACCTAACCCCAGTCAAGATGACTATCATCAATAAATCAACAAAGAACAAGTGCTGGCGCGGATGCGGAGAAAAGGGAACGCTTGTGCACTGTAGATGGGAATGCAGATTTGTGCAGCCACTATGGAGAACAGTATGGAGGTATCTCAAAAATCTGAAAATGGAACTACCTTATGATCCAGCAATTCCACTCCTAGGTATCTATCCGGAGAAATCCAAAACTCCAATTAAAAATCTTTATGCACTCCTATGTTTATTGCAGCACTGTACACAATAGCCAAGACATGGAAACAACTGAAATGCCCATCGGTAGATGACTGGATTAAGAAACTGTGGTACATTTATACAATGGAGTATTACGCAGCCATAAAGAAGAAAGAAATCTTACAATTTGCAACAACATGGATGGACCTAGAGAACATTATGTTAAGTGAAATAAGTCATACAGAGAAAGACAAATACCATATGATCTCACTTATATGAGGAATCTAAAGAAAAGAATAAGTGAATGAACTAATCAGAAACAGTTTTGGAGACATAGAGGAAAAACTTAGGGTTGCTAGAGGGGTGGGGGGTGGAGATAAGGGGGGAAGGTGAGAGGTTTAGAAAATAGTCAGTAACCACAAGATGGCCACGTGGTTTTGAAAATTAACTTGGGGAACGTAATCAATAATGTTAAGATTTTGTAGGGTATCCGATTGACATGTGTCACATTTGGGGGACCACCTCAGGGATGATGTAGATTCCTGATCTCTGCACGGTACAGCTGAAGCTGAACAATAATGAATGCCAACTGGAAATATATATATATATATATATATATATATATATATATATATATATACACATACACATACATATATATATATACATACATATATATATGTATGTATATGTGTGTATATGTGTGTATATATATATGTATGTATATGTATATATTTGTATGTATATGGTTACAGGAAGCGGAGTACAGCATTAGGAATAGAGACTGTGGAAATGCAATGGCTCTGTGCAATTTCAGAGGGATAGTGGATGGGGGGAGGGGGGTTCACACAGTGTGAGGGATATAAATGATAAACGTCTAAGTATTGCTTTGTGTTGTGCACCTGAAACTAATAAAATTATATTAAAATATGTAGGAAAAAAAGAAATTGATATTGACATAATACTATTAATTAAACTAGAGATTTTACTCAAGAAAAAAATCAATGACAAAGAAAATATCCTCAAGGTACCCAGTGAAAAGAAGACGGTAACCTACAAAGTAAAGCCCAGTAAGTCATCATCAGATTTTTCAGCAGGAACTCAACAAGCCAGGAGGGAGTACACTCAAATATTGGAACTATTGATAGAGAGAATTTATGAGCCAAGAATAATATATCCAGCAAAAATATCCTTTAGATATGAAGGAGGTATAAAGACCTTTGCAGACATACAGAAGCTGTGGGAATTTTCTTACACATGACCTCTACTACAAGAAATACTGAAGAGGTTATTCAATCTGAAACCAAAAAGCAAAAGAATACAAAACCATGAATAGTATTCTGGAAAGACCAAAGCAGGAAATGGCAATCCCTAGAACAAATAGGGCACTATACACTTAAACATAATATACAGGGTAAAGAAGGACAAAAATAAAACAAAAAGAAAAACACTTTAAAAAAGAGGAAAAAGACAACTTGCTACTGCAGTGCAGAAATAAACTCACAGCATAAATAGGGACAATATGTGAAAACAAAAACATAAAAGGGGAAAGAGTAAAGGTCTGAACTGGCACAAGGGAATGGAGAAAGGAAGCATGCTGAAGAAAACGGAATTTGCTTTTACATAAACTTATTGGGAACCACTCAAAAAAAAAATCCACAACCCAATTATATAACGTAAAAAAAAAAAAAGAAACAGAGGGAAAAAACATAGAATACCACCCCACCGAAATAATAGACAGCAACAAAAAGTCAAGGGAACAAGGAAGACACTATCCTCCCAGAAAACCAGAGATAGAATGATAGGAAATTCTCACATATCTATAATCACCCTAAATGTAAATGGACTGAACTCACCAATGAAAAGACACGGAGAAGCGGATTGGATAAAAAAACTAAACCCCAAAAATATGCTGCCTTCAAGAGCCTCATCTAAGCTACAAGATCAAACATAGACTCAAAGTAATAGGGTGGAAACTGAGAATCCAAGCAAATGGTATTCAGAGAAAATCAGGCGTATGCACCGTGATATCAGATGAAAGAGACTTCAGGATAAAAAGAGTAATGACAGACAAAGAAGGACATTTCATAATGATAAAGGGGACTGTACAACAAGAAGACATAACAGTCATCAATATTTATGCCCCCAATCAGGAGGCACTGAAATATACAAAGCAACTACTAACAGAACTAAAGGGACAAATTGACCAAAAAACAAATCTACTAGGGGACCTAAATACATTATAGACAGCTATGGATGGATCATCCAAAAAGAAAATAAATAAAGAAATATCAGCACTAACAGAAACATTAGATGAAATGGACATAACTGATATTCATAGAGCACTTCATCATAGAACATCAGGCTATACATTCATTTCTAGTATACATGAAACATTTTCAAGGATAGACCATATATTGAAACTAGCCTCAGCAAATTTAAGAAGACTGAAATCCTACCAAGCATATTCTCTGATCACAAGGCTTCAAAATTGGATACCAACTGCAAAAAGAAACCTGGAGAAACCATAAATATGTAGAGATTAAGAAACAAACTTTTAAACAGTGACTGGGTCAAAGAAGAAATAAGAGGAGCGATCAAAATATACATAGAAACAAATGCAAATGAAAACACATCCTACCAAAATGTTTGGGAAGCAGTGAAAGCAGTTTTACGAGGGAAATTTATATCATTACAGGACTATCTCAAGAACTAAGAAAACTCCCAGATAAATAACCTCATGTTCCACCTTAAAAAGAAGAACAAATGAAACCCAAAATCAGCATAAGGAAGGAAATAATAAAAAACAGAGCAGAACTAAATGAAATAAAGAACAAAAAGACATTAGAAAAAATTAATGCCACAGAGCTGGTTATTTGAAAAGATTATAAAATTGACAAACCTTTGGCAAGACTCACTAAGATCAAAAGAGGGAAGACACTAATTAACAAAATCAGAAATGAAAAAGGGGAAGTTATCACGGATGCCACAGAAATACAAAGGATCATCCAAGAAGACTATGAAGGACTATATGCCACCAAATTTAATAATGTAGAAGAAATGGACTGTGGGGACAGAGCCCCAGAGAGCAGTTTCCAGGCTCTCGGCCTCACATAGAAAGGTGCTGGCTCAGGTAGTAAATGGCCATCAACTGTGATTGGATGGCCATCAGCTGTGGCTAGTTGGCCATCAGCTGTAACCAGTGATCCATTGGCCACTAATATAACTGCTGTGTCTACACTAGCAGAAAATGGGGGCTAGCAAAAAGATGGTGGCTGAGCTAGCAAGAGCAGATTGCAGAGAGGCGGATGCCGCCAGTGCGAATATAGTGGAATGAATCCCCCATCTATGGCTCTCTGGGTGTTCCTTTTTGGCCTCACAATATCCTGCATTCTTATGTGGGGAGCAGGACCAGAGACCTCACAGGCCGCCCTGCACCACATGGACATATTCTTAGAAATATGTAACCTTCCTAGGCTGAATCAGGAAGAATTAGAAAATCTTAATAGCCTGATCAATAGTACGGAAATTGAATGAGTGAGCCAAACTTTTGCAATAGGAAAAGTCCAGGACCAGATGGCTTCACTAGTGAATTCTACCAAACCTTCAAAGAGGATATCATACCAGTCCTGCTCAAACTCTTCCAAGAAACTGAAGAGGAGGCACACCCTAACTCACTTTATGAGGCCAAAATTACCCTGATACCAAAACCTGGTAAGGAAAACAAAAGAAAAAGAAAATTAAAGAACAACATCTCTGATGAATACAGATGCAAAAATCTTAAACAAAATTCTAGCAAATCGAATGCAACAATGCATTAAAGAGATTATGCATCACGACCAAGTGGGGTTCTTCCCAGGGGCACAAGGATGGTTCAACATACACAAATCCATCAATGTGATACACCACATAAACAAAATAAAGGACAGAAATCATATAATTATATCAATAGATGCTGTAAAAGCATTTGACAAGCTACACCATCCATTTATGATTAAAACACATAATAAAACAGGTATAGAAGGAAAATATGTCAACAAGATAAGGCTATATATGTCAAATCCACAGCTCCTATCATAATTAACAGTGAGAAACTGAAGCCTTTTGCTCTATGTTCAGGAACACAACAGGGCTGTCCCCTATCAACTCTGCTTTTCAACATAGTATTGGAAGTCCTCACCAGAGCAATCTGGCAAGAGAACGAAATAAAGGCTTCCAAATTGGGAATGAAAAAGTTAAATTGTAACTCTGCAGATGACATGATGCTGTATATAGAAAACCCTAAAGAATCCACTGAAAAGCTATTAGAAACAATAAAAAATACAGTAAAGTTGCCAGCTACAAAATCAATTTACACAATACCATTGCATTCCTATATATTAAAAATGAAATATCAAAAAAAGAATAAATAATTCCTTTTGCTATTGCAACAAAAAGAATAAAATACCTAAGAACAAACTCAACCAAGGATGTGAAAGACATATATACTTAAATGTATAAGAGGTTTTTAAAAGAAATTGAAAAAGACACAAAGTAATGGAAAGATATTTCATGTTCATGGATTGGAAGAATCATCATAGTTACAAAGGCCGTTTTACCCAAAGCAATATACAGATTTAATCGAATTCCCATCAAAATCCCAATGGCATTTTTTTAAATAAATGGAACAAAAATTCATCAGATTTGTATGGAACCACAAAAGACCCCAAATTTTCAAGCAATCCTGAGAAAAAAGAACACTGATGGAGTTATCACACTCCCTAAGTTTAGCTTGTACTACAGATCAACAATAATAAAAACAGCATGGCATTGGCAGAAAAACAGACACATAGACCAATGGAATAGAATTGAGAACCCAGAAATAAAACCACATAAATATGGACAGATAATTTTTGACAAAGAAGCAAAAAATATACAGAGGAGAAAAGACAGTCTGTTCAACAAATGGTGCTGGGAGAATTGGAAAGCAACGTGCAAAAGAATGAATCTGGACTGCTATCTGTCACCATGTACCAAAATTAGTTCAAAATGTATCAAAGACCTAAACATAAGACCTGAAACAATAAACTGCATAGAAGAAAAAATAGGTACTAAGCTGATGGACCTTGGGATCAAAGAGCATTTTATGAATTTGACTCCAAAGGCAAGGAAAGTAAAAGCTAAAATAAATGAATGGGACTATATCAAACTAAAAAGCTTCTGCACATCAAAAGAAACCATCAGCAAAATAAAGAGGCAACCAAGTGAATGGGAGAAGAGTTTTACAAATAACGCCTCAGGTAAGGTGCTAATATCCAAAATATATAAGGAACTCATACAACCGAACAACAGAAAACAAACAATCCAATTACAAAATGGGCAGAGGACCTGAAGAGACATTTCTCCAAGAGGATACACAAAACGGCCAGTAGACATATGAAAAAATGCTCAATATCACTAATCATTGGAGAAATGCAAATAAAAACCACAATGAGATATTAACTCACCATAGTTAAAATGGCTATCATCAGCAAGGCAAATAGTAACAAGCATTGGAGAAGCTGTGGAGGAAAAGGAACCCTAATACAGTGTTTGTGGGAATGTATATTGGTACAGCCACTGTGGAAAGCAGTGTGGAGATTCCTTCAAAAATTAAGAATAACCCAGTAATCCCTCTCCTGGGTATTTACTCCAAAAATCTGGAAACATTTATCATTAAAGTCATATGTGCTCTAACGTTCATTGCAGCTTTTATTTTTTATTTTTTTTTTTATGGTGGTGAAGACATGGAAACAACTAAAGTGTCCTTCAGTAGAGGAATGGATAAACAAGTTGTGCTATATATACACAATGGAATACTGTTCAGCCATAAGAAAAGATGAAATAACACCATTTGTGACAACATGGATAGATCTTGAGATTATAATGCCAAGCGTAATAAGTCAGACAGAAAAAGTAGAGGACCATATGGTTTCACTGATATGTGGTATATAAACCTGAAAACAACAAAAGAACAAAACAAACAAATGAAGAAACAAAAACTCATAGACACAGACAATAGTTTAGTGGTTACCAGAGGGTAAGGAGGGAGGGGGCTTCTAGAAGACAGTAGACAGGGTCAAATATATGGTGATGGAAGGAGAACTGACTCTGGGTGGTGAACATATAATGTAAGATATAGAAGATGTATTGCAGAATTGTACACCTGAAATCTATGTAACTTTACGAACAATTGTCTCCCCAATATTAAGTCCCAATAAACTTAGTTTAAAAATATGCAGTTGAGTTTCTGATAGGGATTGCATTGAATCAATATATTGCTTTGGATAATATGGCTATTGTAACTATGTTGACACAATTCATGAACATGAAACATCTTTCCATTACCTTGTGTCTTCTTAAGTTTCTTCTAATAATGTCTTGTAGATTTCAATGTATAGATCCTTCCTATGTTTGGTAAGTTTATTGTTAGGTATTTTATTGTTTGGTTACAATTTCAGAAAAACTTGTGGTATTCTTTTTTTTTCCCTGAAATTTCATTGTTAATATATTGAAATGCAGTGGATTTTTGTACATTGATTTTATATCCTCCAACTTTACCAAACTTGTTTATAGTTTCTAATTATTTTTAGTGGCATCTTTAGGGCTTTCTATTATAAAGAATCATGCCACCAGCAAAAAGTGACTATTTAATTTATTCATTCCCAATTTTGATGGCTTTAATTTCTTTCTCTTGCGTGATTGGTCTGGCTAGGGCTTCCAATACTATGCTGGGCAACAGTGGTGACAAGACAATCCTTGTCATGTTCCTAATCTTAGAAGAAAAGCCTTCAGTTTTTCAACATTATGTAGTATATTACCTCAGGGTTTGTCCTATATGGCCTTTATTATGCTGAGGTACTTTCCTGTATACACATTTCAAGCGTTTTCATCATAAATGGATATTGTATCATGTCAAATGTTTTTCTGCATCTATTGATAGGATCGTATGATTTGTATGATTTGTATTCTTATGTGGTGTATCACACTGATTGCTTTGCATATTTTACACCTTCCTTGTGCCCCTGGAATGTACCCCACTTGATGTTATGTATAATCTTTATAATGTGTTGTTCTATTCCACTTGTATTTTGTTTAGGTTTTTTGCATCTCTATTTATCAGAGATACTGGTCTGTAGTTTTCTGTGTGTGTGAGTGTGTGTGTGTGTGTGTGCACGCACGCGTGTGTGTGTGTGTGTGTTATTTTTACCATGTTTTGGTATCAAGGTAATGTTGGCCTCATGTAATGAATTAGGAAGTATTGCCCCTTCTTAATTTTTTTGGTATTAAGTCACCTTTGAACGTTTAGAGAATTCACTAGTGAAGCCATCTCATCCTGGACTTTTGCTTTTGGGGAGTTCTTGGATGATTATTTCAATTTCTTTACTGTGGATCTATGTGTTTTGATATTCCAGTTCTTTGTTAGTCTAGGAAGGTCATATGTTTCTAAGAACTTTTCCATTTCTTTTAGGTTACTGAATTTGATTGCATCCTGTCTTTCACAGTATTCTTTCATGATCCTTTGTATTTCTTTGGTATCCATTGTAACCTCTCTCAATTTTGATTTTGCTTGTTTCAGTCTTTTTTTCCTCAGTGAGTCTAGTAGGAGTTTGTCAAATTTGTTAATCTTTTCAAAGAACCATCTCTTTTTTGTTTTAAATTCTTTATTTTACTTTTGGTTTCTATTTCATTTAATTCTGCTCTAATATATATTATTTCTTTCCTTCTGATTACTTGGACTTCATTTGTTCTTCTTTTTCTAGTTCTTTAAGATGTAATGCTAGATTCTTTCTTTAGGATTTTTGTTTTTTTATGAGGTATGCCTGTAACAGTATAAATGTCCTTCTTATTACTGCTTTCACCACATCCCAATAATTTTGATATGTTTTATTTTCATTCACTTTTGTTTTTATGTGTCTTTTGATTTCTCCTTTTATTTCTTCTTTGATCCAGTCGTGCTTTAGTAGCCTGTTGTTTTATGTATGGATATTTGTGAGTTTTCCTGCATTTTATTTTATTGCAGTTGATCTTCATTTTCAAAGCATTGTGGTTAGAAAATATGGTTGGTATGATTTCAATCTTCTTAATATTGTTGATGCTGATATTTTTTAATTGATTTTTTTTTGTTTGGATGATCTGTCCATAACTCTTAATGGTGTATTTAGGTCCCCTACTATAATTGTGTTTTTTCAGTTTCTCCCTTTAGTCCTATTAATAGTTGCTTTGTATATTTTGGTGCTACCTGATTGGGGACATATATATTGATATGTTTTATGTTTTCTTGTTGTATTTTCCACTTTATCATTGTGAAGTGCCCATCATTGTCTCTTGTTACTATTTTCATCCTGAAGTCTCTTTCGTCAGATATAAGTATGACTACACCTTATTTTCTCTGAATACCATTCGCTTGGAACGTCAGTTTCCACCCTTTCACTTTGCGTCTATATTTGTCCTTGTATCTGGGATGTGTTTCTTGGAGGCAATATAGAGTTGGGTTTTATTTTTTTATCCAATCTGCTACTCTGTGACTTTTTATTGGTGAGTTCAGTCCATTTACATTTAGGGTGATTATTGATATATGAGGATTTCTTATAGCCATTCTATCTTTTGTTTCCTGGTGATTCAGTGTCTCCATTATTTATTTTTCTTTTTGTTCCTGTTGGTTAATTTATTATGGTGGTAGTCTATGATTTTTCCTTCTTTTTCCTCTTTTTTTATGTTATGTGTCTCAGTTCTGATTTTTTTTTGAGTTGTTACCATTAAGTTTATGTAAAAGAAATTTTCATATATACAGTAGTCCTTTTCTTCTACATATATCTTGCATTTTTTTTTTCTTTGCAAATTCAGGCCTTCATCCCCTCCACATTTATGACTTTGTTTTCTAAATTATCCATATTTTTGCTGTATGTTTATTTTTGAATTACAGTAGAAATTGTCTTTTCTTGTTTCGATTTTACCTCCTTTAACATTTATGTTATATTTAAGTATTTGTGCCCTATTCTGAAAAGAAGTTGCCATTTCCTGCTTCTGTCTGTCTGTTAGTCATCTAACTCATTGTTTTGTATTCTTTTCACTTTTTGTTTCAGATACAATAACTCTTTCTGTATTTCCTGTAATGCAGGCCTTGTAGTGGAAAATTTCCTCAGCTCTTGCATGTCTGGAATGGTCTTTATTCCTCCTTCATCTCTAAAGAATAACTTTACTGGATACAACACTCTTGGGTGACAATTTCTTTTTGCAATAGTTTGAATATTTGATTAATTTTCCTCTTGGCTTTGTACAGTTTCTGTTGAAAAATCCATTGGTAATCTAATGGGCTTTCCTCTATAAGGTACAAACTTCTTTTCCCTGGCTTCATTGAGAATTATTTTTTGTCATTAATTTTTGACACTTTTAATACAATGAGTCTTGGAGAAAGCCTTTTTGAATCGAGGTAATTAGGTGTTCTGTTTGGGTTTTGGAATCAAGGATCCAGGACTTTTCATAGGTTTGGAATATGCTCATCAGCTATTTGTTTGACTAGGCTCTCTGTGTACCTCTCCCCCTCTTCTCCTTCTAGAATACCCATCATTATTCTGTCGCTCTGTCTTTTTCACTTTTTATTATTATTATTTTCTTTTTTCCCCAACTTTGAGCTTTCATTTATTTTATTATTTTTTAATTAAACTTTATTGGGGGGACAATTGTTAATAAAATTACATAGATTTCAGGTGTACAATTCTGTATTACATCATCTATAAATTCCATTTTGTGTTCACCACCCAGAGTCAGTTCTCCTTCCATCACCATATATTTGATCCCCTTTACCCTAATCTACCACCCTCCCTCCCCCCTTACCCTCTGGTAACCACTAAACTATTGTCTCTGTCTATGAATTTTGGTTTCTCATTTGTTTGTCTTGTTCTTTTGTTGTCTTTGATTTATATACCAGATATCAGTGAAATAATATGGTTCTCTGCTTTTTCTATCTGACATATTTCACTTAGCATTATAATCTCAACACCCATCTATGTTGTCACAAATGGTCCTATTTCATTATTTCTTAACGCCGAAAAGTATTCCATTGTGTATATATACCACAACTTCTTTATCCATTCATCTATCGAAGGATATTTCGGTTGTTAGCATGTCTTGGCCACCACAAATAAAGCTGAAATGAACATTGGAGCACACGTGTCTTTATGGATAACTGTCTTCATATTTTTTGGGTAGATACCCAGGAGAAGGATTGCTAGGTCATACGGTAATTCTATTTGTAATTTTTTGAGGAACCTCCGCACTGCCTTCCATAGTGGCTGCACCAATCTGCATTCCCACCAACAGTGTATGAGGGTTCCTTTTTCTCTACAGCCTCTCCAACACTTGTTACTATTTGTGTCATTGATGATAGCCATTCTGACTGGGGTGAGGTGATCTCATTGTGGTTTTTATTTGCATTTCTCTGATGATTAGTGATGTTGAGTAACTTTTCATATGTCTATTTGCCATTTCTATGTCATATTTGGAGAAATGTCTCTTCAAGTCCTCTGCCCATTATTCAACTGGGTTGTTTGTTTTTTTTTGTTTTTGAGTTTCATGAGTTCCTTGTATATTTTGGATATCAGGCTATTATCGGAGGCACTGTTTGCAAAAATCCTCTCCCATTCACTTGGTGGCCTCTTTATTTTGTCGATGGTTTCTTTTGCTGTACAGAAGCTTTAAGTTTGATATAGTCTGAGTCAGTTATTTTAGCTTTTACTTCCCTTGCCCTTGGAGTCAAATTCATAAAAAGCTATTTGAACCCAAGTTCCATAAGTTTAGTACCTATGTTTTCCTCTATGCAGTTTACTGTTTCAGGTCTTATGCTTAAGCCTTTCTTCCATTTTGAATTAATTTTGGTACATGGTGACAGATAGCAGTCCAGTTTCATTCTTTTGCATGTGGCATTCCATTTCTGCCAGCACCATTTATTGAAGAGGCTGTCTTTTCTCCATTCTATGTTTTTTGCTTCTTTGTAAAAGGAGAACTGACTCTGGGTGATGAACACACAATGGGATTTATAGAAGATGTAATACAGAATTGTACACCTGAAATCTATGTAATTTTACTAACAATTGTCACCCCAATATATTTAATAAAATAAAATTTTAAAAAAAAGTTTATATACCACATATCAGTGAAATCACATGGTTCTCTGCTTTTTCTGTCTGACTTATTTCGCTCAGCATTACACTCTCAAGATCCATCCATGTTGTCACAAATGTTCCTATATCATCTTTTCTTACCGCCGAATAGTATTCCATTGTGTATATGTACCACAATGGGATTTATAGATGATGTAATACAGAATTGTACACCTGAAATCTATGTAATTTTACTAACAATTGTCACCTCAATAAATTTAATTTAAAAAAAAGAATAAAAAAAAAGTTATCTGTCCATACTTATGTGGTTTTATTTCTGAGTTCTCAATTCTATTCCATTGGTCCACATGTCTCTATTTTTTCCAATACCATGCTGTTTTGATTATTGTTGCCCTGTAGTACCACCTATAGTCAGGGAGTGCGATACCTCCAGCATTGTTCTTTTTTCTTAAGATTGCTTTGGCTATTCGGGGTCTTCTGTGGTTCCAAATTAATCTGATGGTTTTCTGTTCTATTTCTTTAAAAAAATACCACTGGGATTTTGATGGGGATTGCAAAATATATTGCTTTGGTTAATATAGCCATTTTAACTATGTTGTTTCTTCTAATACATGAGCACGGAATGTCTTTCCATTTCTTTGTGTCTTCTTCAATTTCTTTCAAAAATGTCTTATACTTTTCAGCATATAGGTCCTTCACATCCTTGGTTAAGTTTATTCCTAGGTATTTTATTCTTTTTGCTGCAATTGCAAAAGGAATGTTTTTGTTTTTTTTTTTCTTTTTCTGAGATTTCATTGTTAATAAATAGGAATGCAATGGAATTTTGTACGTTGATTTTTGTAGCCAATAACTTTACTGTATTCATTGATAGCTTCTAATAGCTTTTTGATTGAGTCTTTAGTGTTTTCTCTATAAGCATCATGTCATCTGCAAAGAGTGAAAATTTAACTTCTTCATTCCCAATTTGGATGCCTTCTATTTATTTCCCTTGATTGATTGCTCTGGCGAGGTCTTTCAACACTATGTTGAAAAGTAGAGGTGATAAGGGACAGCCCTATTGTGTTCCTGATCTTAGAGCAAAGGGCATCAGGTTTTCACCATTATATTGAAATTACCTGAGGGTTTGTCCCATATGGCCTTTATTATTTAAGGTATTTTCCTTCTATGCCTATTTCATTAACTGTTTTAATCATAAATGGATGTTGTATCTTGTCAAATGCTTTTTCTGCCTCAATTTATATAATCATATGATTTTTGTCCTTTATTTTGTTTATGTGATGTATCACATTGATGGATTTGCATATGTTGAACCACCCTTGTGCCCCTGGGTTGAACCACCTTGGTCATGATGAATAATCTTGCTAATGCATTGTTGCATTCGATTTGCTAGAATTTTGTTTCGGATTTTTGCATCTGTATTCATCAGAGATATTCGTCTGTAGTTTTCTCTTTTTGTGTTGTCCTTACCAGGTTTTGGTATCAGGGTAATGTTGGCCTCATAAACTGAGTTAGAGAGTGCTGTCTCTCCTTCAATTTTTTGGAAGAGTTTGAGCAGGATTGGTATTAGATCCTCTTTGAAGGTTTGGTAGGATTCACTAGTGAAGCCATCTGGTCCCGGACTTTTGCTTTTGGGAAGGTTTTGGATGACTGATTCAATTTCGTTACTGGTGATCGGTCTGTTTAGATTTTCCCGTTCTTCATGGTTCAGTCTTGGAAGGCTATATGTTTCTAAGAACTTGTCCATTTCTTCTAGGTTATTGAATTTTCTGGTATATAGTCCTTCATAGTATTCTTGGATGATCATTTGTATTTCTGTAGTGTCCGTGATAACTTCCCCTTTTTCGTTTCTGATTTTGTTTATTAGTGTCTTTTCTCTTTTTATCTTAGTGAGCCTAGCCAAGAGTTGGTCAATTTTGTTAATCTTTTCAAAGAACCAGCTGTTTGTCACATTAATTTTTTCTATTGTCTTTTTGTTCTGTATTTCATTTAGTTCTACTCTGATTTTTGTTATTTCCTTTTTTCTGCTGCCCTTCGGTTTCACTTTTTCTTCTTTTCCTAGTTCTTTAAGGTGTAACATGAGGTTACTGATTTGGGGTTTTTCTTGTGTCTTGAGAAAGGCCTGCAATGATATAAGTTTCCCTCTTAAAACTGCTTTTGCTGCATCCCAAAAATTTTGGTAGGATGTATTTCATTCTCATTTGTTTCTATGTATCTTTTGATTTCTCCTCTAATTTCTTCTTTGACCCGGTCATTTTTCAAAAATGTGTTGTTTAATGAGAAACAATAACTCATAAACACAGACAATAGTTTAGTGGTTACCCGAGGGTAAGGGGGTAGGGGGGTGGGAGATGAGGGTAAAGGGATCAAATAAATGGTGATGGAAGGAGAACTGACTCTGGGTGATGAACACACAATGGGATTTATAGATGATATAATACAGAATTGTGTTATTTCATCACCTGAAATCTATGTAATTTTACTAACAATTGTCACCCCCAATAAATTTAAAAAGGAAAAAAGGGGGGAAAAAGTGTGTTATTTAATCTCCAAGTATTTGTGATTTTTTCTGCCTTGTTTTTGCAGCATATTTCCAATTTCAATGCCTTGTGATAAGAGAATATGCTTGGTATGATTTCAGTCTTCTTTAGTTTGTTGAGGTTTGTTTTATGTCCCAATATATGGCCTATCCTTTTGAATATTCCATGTACACTAGAAAAAAATGTATAGTCTGATGGTTTAGGATGAAGTGATCTATAAATGTCAATTATGTCCATTTCATCTAATGTGCTATTTAAGGCTGCTGTTTCATTAATTATTTTCACTTTGGATGATCTATCCATAGGTGTCAACAATGTATTTAGGTCCCTTGGGATAATTGTGTTTTGGTCAATTTCTCCCTTTAGTTCTGTTAGCAGTTGCTTGGTATATTTTGGTGCTCCCTGATTTGGGGCATAAATATTGATGACTGTTATGTCTTCTTGTTGTACAGTCCCCTTCACCATTATGAAATGTCCATCTTTGTCTCTTGTTACGTTTTTCACTCGGAAGTGTGTTTCATCTGATATCAGTATGACTACACCTGATTTCCTATGGATACCATTTGCTTGGAGTGTCAATTTCCACCCTTTCAGTTTGAGTCTATGCTTGTCCTTGTAGCTGAGATATGTCTCTTGGAGACAGCAGATGGTTGGGTTTAGTTTTTGATCCAATGTACTACACTGTGCCTTTTTATTGGTGAGTTTAGTTCATTTACATTTAGGGTGATTATTGATATGTGAGGATTTCCTATCATTCTTTCATTAGTTTTCTGGTCAGATTTTTTCCCCCATATATTCTTTGCCTTTTAGCTGTTGTCTATTTTTTCTGTGTGGTGGTATTCTATGATGTTTCCCTCTGTTTCTTGTTTTATTACAGTATATATTTCTGTTCTGGATTTCTTTGAGTGGTTACACTTAAGTTTATGTAAAAGAAAGTTTGATATTTAGAGTATTCCATTTTCTTCAGCTTGCCTACTTTCTCCACTCCCATGTTCTGGTTTAGGCCTTTACTTTCCCCCTTTTTACATTTTGATTGCCACAAATTGTCCCTGTTGATGGTGGTTGAATAGCCTCCTGTAGTATTTCCTGTAGTGCAGGTTGTCTAATAGAATATTCCCTCTGCTTCTGTATGTTTGGAAAGGTCTTTATTCCTCCTTCATACCTAAAGGATATCTTTGCTGGGTATATTATTCTTGGCTCGTAATTTCTCTCTTTCAATAGTTTGAATATTTGGTTCCAAGCCCTCCTGGCTTGTAGAGTTTCTACTGAGAAATCTGATGATAATCTAATGAGCTTCCCTTTGTAGGTTACCGTCTTTTTTTCCACGACTGCCTTGAGGATTCTTTCCTTGTTGTTGTTTTTAGACAGCTTCAATACAATGTGCTGGGAGAACGCCTGTTGAAGCGTTCTATTTGCTTCTTGGCCTTTACTTTCTATTTGCTTCTTAGATTCGAGGTTCCAGTTCTTTCCACAAGTTTGGGAAGTTCTCATCGACTATTCGTTTGAATATACACTCTGTCCCTTCTCTCTTTCTTCTCCTTCTGGTATGCCCATTATTCTTATGTTGCTCTTTCTGATGGAGTCGCAAAGTTCTTATAGAGTTCTTTCATTTCTTTTAAGTCTCAAGTATCTTTCTTCTTCCATCCATGTCATTTCCATGTTTCTATCTTCGATGTCACTGATTCTTTCCTCCATCTGGTCAACGCTACTACCTAAGTTGGCTATTTGATTCTTAATTTCTTCAATTGAGTTCTTAATCTCCAGAAATTCTATTCGGTTCCTTTTTAAAATATCAATCTCTTTGGTAAAATGTTCATTTTTTTCTTTGATTATGTTTCTGAGTTCATTAAACTGCCTTTCTTTGTTTTCTTGCATCTCGTTGAATTTTTTCAGAACTGCAATCTTGAATTCTCTGTCATTTAAGTCCCATAGTCCATATTTTAAGTTCATTTTCTGGAGACTTTTCACTTTCTTTCTGAACTGTCTTGTTGCCTTGGTTATTCATGGTAATTAATCATTTATTGTTTCTCTTCCTAGACACCTACAGCAGTGGGTTCTGCAACAGGTTGATCGGAAGACGTCTTTCTTTTGTTTTTCAGTACATGTTGGTAGCATATTTTATTTTCTCTCTGACTGCAGCTTTTTTTTTCTCTCTCACACTGTTTTGTTATGTTTTCTCTGAACTATTCCAGCTTCTCACACAATGGGGGATTCCTTGGAAGGCGAGCTTCTCCTCTCTTAACAGTTCACCTGGGTCATAGGGTGCTGCGTCCCTGTGGGGATGTGGAGAGCCTTTGAAGTTCCAAAGCTCTTCTTGCACCAGAGTCAGAGCCCATGTGTTTCAGCAGTTCTGTTTATTCCTGCAGGGATCTGCCCAGATAGGTGGGGACAGGGTTGGGGTGTCTTGTTAGAGTTGGCCCAGAGCAATTGCAGTGACCAACACCACTTCCAGTCCTGCTTCCACAGCTCCCTCCCCTTTGCGGAACTAGTTGGGCTTTGAATCTGTCTGTGAACCACAGTCCTCAGAACTGCAAATATTCTGTTGTTTTGATCTGATACTGCTTGTGTTCCACTTCTGGTACTGGACAGGTGGGTGCAGGGTGAGCTCTGGGAGAGTAGAGAGGGGGAGGCTAGTGTCAATGCCTAAGGCTTCCATTCTCTGCGGCAGTGAGGGCTTAAACCACCGTTTTCAACCTTCTTCCCTCAGTCTTTACTCTGAGGTCTCTTCTGTGAGCATTGTGTTGAGTCATGTTATATGCTGTCCCCTCAGCCCTGTGGGCCATAAACGGAGCCCTAGCAGTCTGAGTTCTTCCCTCTTCCACAGCTGCGGTTGTTCTGGGATGCAGCAAATTCGGAGCACTCAGCTAGGTCTTTGTCCTGTGCCCGCGCAGCTCCATCCGGGCACTTCTCTATTCCCTTCTCCCCTGCTCGTGTAATTTTCCCACCTTCAGGTGAATTCAGTAGTGAGCCTCTTTGTCTTGTCTGTCTGCTGTGCAGGGAGTCTTTTGTGGAGTTACAGCTGTTCAATTTGTT
Organism: Rhinolophus sinicus; assembly: GCF_057876585.1. Taxonomy (NCBI): domain Eukaryota; kingdom Metazoa; phylum Chordata; class Mammalia; order Chiroptera; family Rhinolophidae; genus Rhinolophus; species Rhinolophus sinicus. The sequence continues at coordinate 49,601,810 of NC_142518.1, read as the reverse complement.
GTAAATTATAGCAGAGCTTTCCAGAGTCCCACCTCACGCCGCCATTTTGATGAAGTCTTGCAATCTGTTTCTTGGACTTGAGGATCCAGTTCTTTCCACAAGTTTGGGAAGTTGTCATCAATTATTTGTTTGAATATACTCTCTGTTCCCTTCTCCCTTTCTTCTCCTTCTGGTATGCCCATTATTCTTATATTGCTCTTTCTGATGGAGTCAGAAAGTTTTTGTAGAGTTGTTTCATTTCTTTTAAGCCTCAAGAGTCTCTCTTCTTCCATTTTTGTCATTTCCAGATGTATATCTTTGATGTAGCTGAGTCTTTCCTCCATCTGCTCAAGTCTACTACCAAAGCTAGCTATTTCTTTCTTCATTTCTTTTATTGCGCTCTTAATGTCCAGAAATTCTATTTTGTTCTTTTTAAAATTTTCAATCTGTTTGGTAAAGTGTTCATTTTTTTCTTTGAATTTGTTTCTTAGTTCATTAAACTGTCTGTTTTTGCTTTCTTGCATCTTGTCGAGTTTTTTCAGAACTGCGATCTTGAATTCTCTAGCATTTACGTCACATATTTCCATGTCTTTAAGTTCATTTTCTGGAAACTTTTCTTTTTCTTTTTGAGGTATCTTGTTTCGTTGGTTATTCATGGATAATAATTAATTATTATTTATCTTCCTAATCATCTACAGGTGTGGGTTCTGCAGCAGGTTAATAGAAACAAGTCTTTCTTATGTTCTCCTGTAGGTGTTGGTAGAATGTTTTGTTTTCTCTCTGATTGCAACCTTTTATTCTCTCTCACATTGTGGTATTATATTTCTTTGCACTGTTCCAGCTTCTCACATGATAGGGCGATTCCCTGGAAGTCTGGCGTCTGCTCTGTGACCAGTTAGTCTGTGTCACTGGGCACCACCTTCATAGGGGGATGTGGAGGTCTTCTGAACTTCCAAAGCTCTTTGTGCACTAGATTCACAGCCTGTGTGTTTCAGTGACTCTGTTTACTCCTGCAGGGATCCGCCCAGATAGGTGGGGACAGGGGCTGCGTGTGTTGTGAAAAGTGTTCCAGAGCAAGGTCGGTGACCACCAGCACAGCCAGTCCTGCATCCAATGCTCCCTGCCCTTCACCAGGAATTAGTTGGGTTGTGAGTTTGTGGCTGCAGGGCCACAGTTCTCAGAACTGCAAATATTCTGTTCTTTTGATCTGACACTGCTATCGTTCTGCTTCTAGCCCTGAGAAGTTGGTGGCAACGCGAACTCTGTGAGGGTTGGGAGGGGCCAGCTAAGCTCAATGCTTAAGCCTTCTGTTCTCTGATCTACATTGAGGGCTTTGAATGTAGTTTTCACCCTATTTCCCTCAGTCTTTGCTCTCAGGTCTCTGCCATGAGCATTGGGTTCAACCGTGTTATATGCTTATCCCTCAGGTGGGAATGTGGGCCATAAATGGAGCTCTAGCAATTGGGCTTCTTCCCTCTCCTGTGGCTGGGGTAGTTCTGGAATGCAGTGAGCTGGGAGCTCTAAGCTCTGGTCAGCATCCTGCGCCTCCTTGGCTCTGCGTCGCAGCGCTTCCTGCTTTACTCCTCTCCCACTAACCCAATTTGCCCACTTTTAGGTGATTTCTTTTTTGTGCCATTCAGTCTTGCCTGTCTTCTGCACAGGGAGTCCTTTGTGGAGTTATAGTTGTTCAATTTGTTGTAAATTCCATGGGAGATTTCAAGACTCTCACCTCAGTCAGCCGTTTTTATGACGAATCCCCTATTGCTCTTTCTGATGGAGTCAGATAGTTATTATAGAGTTCTTTCAGTTCTTTTAACTAACAAGTGTCTCTCTTCTTCCATTTGCGTCCTTTGCAGGTTTCTATCTTATGTATCACTAATTCTTTCCACCATGTCATAAGCTCTATTTAATAGCTGGCTTTTTTATTCTTCATTTCTTTTATTGAGTTATTCAGTCCAGAAAATTTATTTGGCTCTTTTTAAAAATTTGCTTTTTGAGAAAGTATTTATTTTGTCTGTTGATTTTATTTTTGAGTTCATTAAACAATCTATTTGAGTTTTCTTATATCTTGCTGCATTTTTTTTCAGAACTGCAGTCTTGAATTTTCTGTCATTCAAGTCACGTATTTTTATGTCTAATTTATTTTCTGGAGATTTTTTTTTTTCTTACTGAGCTGCCTTGTTACCTTGGTTGTTTATGGTAATTGGTAAGTTATTTCTCTGCTTAGGCATCTATGGGAGTAAATTCTGCAGCAGGTTAATAAGAAGAGGCCTTTCTTTTGTTTTCCAGCTGGTGGTAGTAGAGCATTTTATTTTATTTTTCCATTGCTCTGGCTGGCTTTTTAGATCTTTGCTTGGTAATGGAGATCCCTTGTATTCCCTGGTGAGTTGGGTTTCTTTTCTGTGAGCAGATCACCTAGGTCTCAAGGCACTACCCCCATGAGAGAGTGCGGTGGGTGATCAGATTCTGAGCTCCTGAAATACCGATGATGTCACTGCAGCCAGATGCAGTGGTGCACTGCCTGAGCTGTACCAGGTGCCCTGATATGTAATCAGCCATGAAGGATGGGGGATGTGTTGGCTGGGAGAGGCTGATGGCATGTTTGTGTCTTTGCTTTTCTCCTAGTAATAGTAACTGTGAGTCCTCAGCTGCCTTACCTCTGTATTTCCACCCTTGTCACTGTTATTTTCCACAGTGTGCATCTACCTCTCAGGAATTGTTTCTCCAGTTCTCAAGTCTGTAGATATTCTGCTTTGTAACCTGACCCTCACTCCTACAGTTTCTTCTGGGGCCCACTGCTAGCTCTTAGATGGTGCAGTGAGGGAAGATCTGGGAGGGTGAGGGGAGGCAACTAGGCTCTGTATCTTTGTTTTCTGCCTGGCCATGCCTACTTCTAGAATACAGCTGTCATACTTCTGTATTTGTCTCTGCCTTGATATCTCAGCCCTGATTGGTGGATACAGCCATATTATAGTCTGATCATCAAGCAGGAATGCTCGGGGCCACAGAGAGTGCACCAGCTGACTGAATCCTCCCCTCTCCTGAGACCCAGTGTGAGCTCCTGGCTGTGCCAGCAGTGCCCGACCCTGTTCTTCTCCTTTTCCTCCCGTCCGATCTTCCTGATGTGCTCACCTTCAGAAGTTTCATTGTGCGGATCTCTCAGATATGTTTGTGTGTTGTGCAGGAAATCCTTTGTTGAATTGTAACTGTTTAACTTGTTGTAACTTCAAGGGGAGCGATCAAGGGAATCCCTCACCCTGCCATGCTTCTGACATCCAACAAATTGACATTCAAAGTAATTATTGATATATATATATATATATATATATATATATATATATATATATATATATTCCTTATATATATAGTAATTCCTTATATATATATAAGGAATTACTATTGCCATTTAAAAATTTTTTTTCTGACTCTTTAGTATTTTTTTATTTCCTTTGTTCCTGTTTTGCTATCTTCTTTTATGATTTGATGATTTTTTTTTGTAGTGGTATGCTCTCATTATTATTTTTTCTCTTTTGTGTATCTATTATCTACTATGTTATTTTCTTTGTGATTCCTATGACACCAATGTAAAATATTTTACAGTTATAAATAGTTCATTTTAACATAATAACTCAACTTCAATGACATACAAAAAAGTCTATATTTTAATTCCCTTTCTCCACATTTCATGTAGTTTTTAATTTATGCATTTTAAGCCACAATTTCCATTTCTTTGTGTTGTGTATCCATAAATAAATTATTGAAGCTAATTTTTTAAATACTTTGTCTTTTGATATTTATACTTGAATTCAATGTAATTTATGTGCCCCAATTTCAATGTTAAGAGTATTCTGAATTTTGCTACATAACTTCATCAGTGAGTTTTATGTTTTCATATTGCTAAATAGCATACTTAATTTCAACAGATGAAGAACTATTTTCATCGTTTCTTGTAACACTAATCTAGTGGTGATTAACTCCATCAGCTTTTGTTTGTCTGGGAACATCTTTATCTCACTTTAATTTCTGAATGACAACTTTGTCCCATTAAGTATTCTTGTTGCAGTTTTTTTTTTTTTTTCTTTCAGCACTTTGAATATACCATCCCACTCTCTCCTGTCTTGTGAGTTTTCTGCTGAGTAGTCACCAATTATCTGTTTCAAGTCACCTTGTATGTGAAAAGTAATTTTCTCTTTATTTTTTCAATATTCCCTTTGTGCTTGACTTTTGATAATTTGATTATAATATGTTTTTGAGAGGGCTTTTTGGATTTTCCCCATTTGGAGTTATGTGGCCATGCAGCAGCCTACCCGTCTGTCTCCTTGTACCTGCCCCTAAAGAAAGCAGAGTCTGTGAGATGGATCCTTTCAGAGACATTACTTCATCTTTGTGTTTGCACCTTTTTCTCCCTGTTTGGTCCCAAAATTTTGGCTGGTCAGCCAATGATGAGTAAGATTTCCCATGGGGGGGGGAACAACTCAAGCCAGGTACAGTTGAGTGGGGAACAACAGGAGAACCCACGGGGTTCATAGAGGTAGGCACAGCCCCCCACCTTTCCCAGGCTAAAGAGAGCCTCTGCCTCTGTGGCTGCATTCTTTCCCGAAACCTGCAAGGGAAGAGATTCAATGATGTGTTCTCCATGTATTCATATGCATATAGGTTCTGTCCCTTGGGGAAGTACATACATTCTGAGACTTATGGTTCAGGTCCCTGCAGGCAAGGGTGATTGGCTTGAATCAGTTTCCTATTATGATGAATAGGATTCACAGATCTTGAGATTGACAGGCTTTATGTCCTTTACTTCCAAACCTAACTAATAAAAGCTAATGCGTAGGCCCCATTAGGCGCATCCAGTCCTTCAGGCTGCATGACTCGTAGCACCGCTTCACTCTTTTCATGGCTACTGTCTTTTCTTAACCCTGCGCTGCCCTCCTCGCTACCCACAAACCTCGTCATGCGAGATGCCACAGAGTTATTTTGGACTTCATAGATAGATATGTACATTTTCCTATGCAGATTTTGAGTCATGCCTTCTTTTTCTTTTTTAATTAAAGTTCATTGCAGTGACAATTGTTAGTAAAGTTACATGGGTTTCAGGTGTACAATTCTGTATTACATCATCTATAAATCCCATTGTGTGTTCATCACCCAGAGTCAGTTCTCTTTTTCTCACAATATATTTGATTTCCTTTACCCTCATCTACCACCCCGCTACCCCCTTACCTTCTGGTAACCACTAAACTATTCTCTCTGTCTATGAGTTTTTGTTTCTTCATTTTTTTGTCTTGTTCTTTTGTTGTTTTCAGTTTTATATACCACATTTCAGTGAAATCATATGGTTCTCAACTTTTTCTGTCTGACTTATTTCGCTCAGCATAATAATCTCAAGATCCAATCATATTGTCACATATGGTACTATTTCCTCTTTTCTTAGGCAGAATAGTATTCCATTGTGCATATATACCACAACTTCTTTATCCATTCATCTATCGAAGTACACTTTTGTTGTTTCCATGTCTTGGCCACCATAAATAAAGCTGCAATGAACGTTGGAGCACATATGTCTTTATGGATAAATGTTTTCAGGTTTTGTGGGTAGATACCCAAGAGAGGGATTGGCTGGGTCATATGTTAATTCTATTCTTAATTTTTTTTCGTTGTTCAGTTGTATGAGTTCCCTATGTATTTTGAATATTAGTTCTTATCTTGGGCGTTGTTTGCAAAAATCTTCTCCCATTTGCTTGGTTGCCTCTTTATTTTGTCAATGGTTTCTTTTGCTGTGCAGAAGATTTTTAGTTTGATATAGTCCCATTCATTTATTTTAGTTTTACTTCCCTTGCCTTTGTCGTCAAATTCATAAAATGCTCTTTGAACCCAAGGTCCATATCTTTAGTACCTGTGTTTTCTTTCATGAATTTTATTGTTTCATTTCTTATGTTTAGGCATTTGGTGCATTTTGAGTAAATTTTGGTACACAGTGACAGATAGAGATCTAGTTTCATTCTTTTGCACATGGCTTTCCAATTCTCCCAGCACCTTTTATTGAAGGAGCTGTCTTTTCTCTATTGAATTTTTTTGGCTTCTCTGTGAAAAATTATCTGTCCATATTTACTGTGGGTTTATTCCTCTCAATTCTATTCTATTGTTCTGTGTGTATGTCTTTCTGCCAATATCATACTCTTTTTATTATTGTTGCCCTGTAGTACAAGCTGAAGTCAGGGAATGTGATACCTCCATCATTGTTCTTTTTTCTTAGCATTGCTTTTACTATTTGGGGTCTTTTGTGGTTCCATACAAATTTGATGATTTTTTTGTTCTGTTTCATTAAAAAACACAGTTGATTTTTGGATGGGGATTACATTAAATCTATATATTGGGTAACATGACCAATGTAACTATGTTGATTCTTCCAATCCATGAACACAGAATGTCTTTCCATTTCTTGGTCTTCTTCAATTTCTTTTAAATATGTCTTATAGTTTTCAGTATAGAGGTCTTTCACATCCTTAGTTAAGTTGATTCCTAGGTATTTTATTCTTTTTGTTCAAATTGCAAAAATACTTTTTAAAATTTCTCTTTCTGACATTTCATTGTTAGTATATAGAAATGTAATGGCTTTTTATACATTGATTTTGTAGCTGGCAACTTTACTGTATTCGTTTACTGTTTCTAATAGCTTTTTGGTGTAGTCTTTAGGGTTTTCTATATATAGCATCATATCATCTGCAAAGAGTGACAATGTAACTTCTTCATTCCCAATTTGGATGCATTTTATTTCTTTCTCTTGCCTGCTTGCTCTGGTGAGGACTTCCTACACTATGTTGAAAAGTAGAGGTGATAGGGGACAGCCCTGTCATGTTCCTGAACGTAGAGCAAAGGGCTTCAGTTTTTCACCATTAATAAGAGATTAACTGGGGGTTTGTCATATATGACCTTTATTATATTAAGGTATTTTCCTTCTATACCTATTTTATTAAATGTTTTAAACATACATGGATGTTGTATCTTGTCAAATGCTCTGTCTGTATCTATGATATAGCCATATGATTTTTGTCCTTCATTTTGTTTATGTGGTACATCATATTGATCGATTTGCGGATGTTGAACCATCCTTGTACTCCTGGTATGAACGGCAATTGGTCATGATATATAATCTTTTCAATGCATTATTGCGTTCGACTTGCTAGGAATTTTAGTATCTGTATTCATCAGATATATTGGTGTGTAATTTTCTTTTTTTGTATTATCCTTATCAGGTGTGGTATCAGGGTAATGTTGACCTCATAAAATGAGTTAAGGAGTATTGTCTCTTTTTCAATTTTTTGGAAGCCTTCAAGTAGGATAGGTATTAGATCCTCTTTGAATGTTTCATACAATTCACTAGTGAAGCCATCGGGTCCCGGATATTGCTTTTAGTAAGTTTTTGAATGACTGACTCAATTTCCTTACTGTTGGTTGTTCTATTCAAATTTTCCACTTACTTGTGTATCAGCCTAGGAAGGCTATATGTTTCTAAGAACATGTCCATTTCTTTTATGTTATTGAATATAGTCCTTCAGAGTGCCCTTGATGATCCTTTGTATTTCTGTTACATCCGTGGTGACTTCCCCTCTTTCACTTCTGATTTGTTTATTTGTGTTTTTTTCTCCTTTCATCTCAGAGAGTCTAGCCAAGGGTTTCTTAATTTTATGAATCTTTTAAAGATTAATAAACCATTTCAAAGGTAACAACAACCATCTGTTTGTAGCATTAATTTTTCTATTGTCTTTTTGTTCTCTATTTCATTTAGTTCTGCTCTGGTTTTCATTATTTTCTTCATTCTGCTGACTTTGGGTTTTGTTTGTTCTCCTTTTTCTAGTTCTTTAAGTTGTAATGTGAGTTTACTTATCTGGGATTTTTCTTCTTTTGTGAGATAGGCCTGTAATGACATTAGTTTCCCTCTTAAACCTGTTTTTGTTGAATCCAAAAAATTTTGGTACGTGTATTTTCATTCTCATTTGTTTCTATGTACCTTTTTATATCTCCTTTTATTTCTTCTTTGATCCAGTCTTTCTTTAAAAGTATGTTGTTTAGTCTCCATATATATGTGGATTTTCCTACTTTTTTTGTTCTGCAGTTCTATCAAATTTCAAAGCCTTGTGATTAGAGAAAATAGTTTGTATGATTTCAATCTTCTTATTTTTGGTGAGGCTGTTTTTATGTCCTAAAATACAGTCTATCCTTGAAAATCTTCTATGTACACTAGAAAAGAATGTGTAGTCTGAAGCTTTAGGATAAGTGCTCTATAAATGACATTTTGTCCATTTCATCTAATGTGTCATTTAAAGCTAATATTTCCTCATATATATTCTTTTGGATGGTCTATCCATAGCTGTCAATGATGTGTTTAGGTCCTCTACTATAATTGTTTTCCTTTTTTTGTTTTAATTTATTGGGGAGACAATTATTAGTAAAATAACATAGATTTCAGGTGTAAAATTCTGTATTACATCGTCTATAAATCCAATTGTGTGTTCACCACCCAGAGTCAGTTGTCCTTCCATCACCATATATTTGATCCCCCTTACTCTCATCTCCCACTCCACACCCAACTTACCCTCCAGTAACCACTAAACTATTGTCTTTGTCTATGAGTTTTTGTTTCTCATTTGTTTGTCTTGTTCTTTTGTTGTTTTTGGTTTATATACCACATGTCAGTGAAATCATATGGTTCTCTGCTTTTTCTGTCTGACTTATTTCACTTAGCATTATACTCTCAAGATCCATCCATGTTGTCACAAATGTTCCTATATCATCTTTTCTTACCGCCGAATAGTATTCCATGGTGTATATATACCACAACTTCTTTATCCATTCATCTATTGAAGGATATTTTGGTTGTTTCCATGTCTTAGCCACCGTAAACAAAGCTGCAATGAACATTTGAGCACATGCGTCTTTATGTATAAATGTTTTCAGATTTTGTGGGTAGATACCCAGGAGACGGATTGCGGGGTCATATGGTAATTCTATTCGTAATTTTTAAGGAACCTCCACACTGCATTTCATAATGGCTGCACCAATCTGTATTACCACCAACAGTGTATGAGGGTTCCTTTTTCTCCACAGCCTCTCCAACACTTGTTACTATTTGTCTTGTTGATGATAGCCATTCTGACTGGGGTATGGTGATATCTCATTGTTGTTTTCATTTGCATTTCTCTGATGATTTGTGATGTTGAGCATTTTCTCATATGTCTGTTTGCCATTTATAGGTCCTCTTTGGAGAAATGTCTCTTCAGGTCCTCTGCCCATTTATCAACTGCGTTGCTTGTTTTTTTGTTTTTGAGTTCATGAGTGCCTTGTACATTTTAGATATTAGCCCCTTATCGGAGGCACTATTTACAAAAATCTTCTCCCATTCAGTTGGTTGCCTCTTTATTTTGTCGATGGTTTCTTTTGCTGTGCAGAAACTTTTAAGTTTGATATAGTCCAATTCATTTATTTTAGCTTTTGCTTCCATTGCCTTTGGAGACAATTTCATAAAATGCTCTTTGAACCCAAGGTCCATAAGTTTAGTACCTATGTTTTCTTCTATGCAGTTTTTGTGTCAAGTCTTATGCTTAAATCTTTGATCCATTATGAATTAATTTTGGTACATGGTGACAGATAGCTGTCCAGTTTCATTCTTTTGCACATGACTGTCCAATTCTCCCAGCACCATTTGTTGAAGAGGATGTCTTTCCTCCATTGTATGTTCTTAGCATCTTTGTGAAAAATTGTCTGTCCATATTTATGTGGTTTTATTTCTGGGTTCTCAATTCTATTTCATTAGTCTATGTGTCTGTTTTTCTGTAAATACCATGCTGTTTTGATTATTGAAGACCTGTAATATAAGCTAAAGTCAGGGAGTGTGATACTTCCAGTATTGTTCTTTTTTCTTAAGATTGCTTTGGCTATTCGGGGTCTTTTGTGGTTCCAAACAAATCTGATGATTTTTTGGTTCTAGTACTTTAAAACATGCCCTTGGGATTTTGAGGGTGAAGGCATTAAATCTGTATATTGCTTTGGGTAATATGGCTATTTTAACTACATTGATTCTTCCAATCCATGTTCACGGAATGTCTTTCCATTTCTTTGTGTCTTCTTCAATTTCTTTCAAAACTGTCTTATAATTTTCAGCATATAGGTCCTTCACATCCTTGGTTAAGTTTATTCCTAGGTATTTTATTCTTTTTGCTACAATTGCAAAATGATTTTTTTGTATTTCTTTTTCTGAGCTTTCATTATTAGTATATAGGAAAGCAATACACGTTTGTACGTTGATTTTGTAGCCAGCAATTTTACAGTATTTGTTGACTGTTTCTAACAGCTTTTTGGGGGAGTCTTTAGGGTTCTCTATATATAGGATCATGTCTTCTGCAAAGAGTGATAATTTAACTTCTTAATTCCCAATTTGGATGCCTTTTATTTCTTTCTCTTGCCTGATTGCTCTGGCAAGGACTTCCAACACTATGTTGAAAAGCGCCCGTGATAGGGGACACCCTGTCATGTTCCTGAACGTAGAGCAAAGGGCTTCAGTTTTTCACCATTAATTATGAGATAAGTTGAGGGCTTGTCATATATGGCCTTTATTATATTAAGGAATTTTCCTTCTATATCTATTTTATTAAGTGTTTTCATCATAAATGGATGTTGTATCTTGTCAAATGCTTTTTCTGCATCAATTGATATAATCATATGATTTTTGTCCTTTATTTTGTTTATGTGATGTATCACATAGATGGATTTGCAGATGTTGAAGCATCCTTGTGCCCCGGGGAGGAACCCGAGTTGTTCCTAATGAATAATCTTTCTGATGCATTGCTGTATTCGATTTGCTAGAGTTTTGTTTAGTATATTTGCATCTGTATTCATCAGAGATATTGGTCTGCACTTTTCTTTTTTGTGTTGTCCTTACAAGATTTTGGTATCAGGGTAATTTTGGCCTCATAGAATGAGTTAGGGAGTACTGTCTGTTCAATTTTTTAGAAGACTTTGAGCAGGATTGATATTAGATCCCCTTTGAAGGTTTGGTAGAATTCAGTAGTGAAGCCATCTGGTCCCGGACTTTTGCTTTTGGGAAGGTTTTGGATGACTGATTCAATTTCGTTACTGGTGATCGGTCTGTTTAGATTTTCCAGTTCTTCATGGTACAGCCTTGGAAGGCTATATGTTTCTAAGAACTTGTCCATTTCTTCTAGGTTGTTGAATTTGGTGGCATATAGTTCTTCATAGTATTCTAGGATGATCCTTTGTATTTCTGTGGTGTCTGTGATAACTTCCCCTTTTTCGTTTCTGATTTTTGTTAGTGTCTTGTCTCATTTTATCTTAGTGAGTCTAGCCAAGGTTCTGTCAATTTTGTTAATCTTTCAAAGAACAAGCTCTTTGTCAGATTATTTTTTCCTGTTCTCTATTTCATTTAGTTCTGCTCTGATTTTTGTTATTTCCTTTCTTCTGCTGACGTTGGGTTTCACTTCTTCTTTTTCTAGTTCTTTAAGGTGTAACATTTGGTTATTTATTAGGGATTTTTCTTGTTTCTTGAGATAGGCCTGTAATGATATAAATTTTCCTCTTAAAACTGCTTTCGCTACATGCCAAAAATTTTGGTAGGATGTATTTTCATTGTCATTTGTTATAAGTACCTTTTGATCTCTCCTCTAATTTCTTCTTTGACCCAGTCTTTCTTTAAAAGTATGTTGTTTAAGCTCCATATGTTTGTGTTTTTTCCTCCTTTCTTCTTGCACTTGATATCCAATTTCAAAGCCTTGTGATCAGAGAATATGCTTGGTGATTTCAATCTTCTTAAATTTGCTGACACTGATTTTATGTCCCAATATATGGTCTATCCTTGAGAATATTCCATGTACACTAGAAAAGAATATATACTCTGATGTTTTAGTATGAAGTGCTCTATATATGTCAATTATGTTGATTTCATCTAATGTGTCATTTAGGGCTGCTATTTCGTTATTTATTTTGTGTTTCGATGGTCTATCCATTGCTGTCAATGATGTATTTAAGTCCCCCAGTATGATTGTGTTTTGGTCAATTTCTCCTTTAATTCTGTTAGTAGTTGCTTGGTATACTTTGGTGTTCCCTGATTGGGGGCATAAATATTGATGACTGTTATGTCTTCTTGTTGTATAGTCCCCGTTACCATTATTAAATGTCCATCTTTGTCTCTTGTTATCTTTTTCACCCTGAAGTCTGTTTCATCTGATATCATTATGGCTACACTTGATTTTCTCTGCGTACCATTTGCTGGAGTGTCAATTTCCACCCTTTCACTTTGAGTCTATGCTTGTCCTTGTAGCTGAGATGTGTCTCTTGGAGACACCATATGGTTGGGTGTGTGTTTGATCCAATCTGCTACTCTGTGCCTTTTATTTGGTGCGTTCAGTCCATTTACATTTATGGTGATTATTGATATGTGAGGATTTCCTGTCATTCTGTCTTTAGTTTTCTGGTAAGGCTGTATCTCCATTGTTTCTTTGTTCTCTTTGCTATCTATTATTTCTGTGTGGTGTGGATTCTATGATATTTCCCCTATTTCTTCTTTGATTACAGTACATATTTCAGTGCTAGATTTTTTTGAGTGATTACCCTTAGTTTTATGTAAAAGAAAGTTTGATATTTAGAGTAATCCATTTTCTTCAGCACGCTTATTTTCTCGTTCCTATATTCCTGTTCAGGCCTTTACTCTCCCCCTTTTTATTCTTTGGTTGCCACCAATTGTCCCCGTTGATGGTCGTTGAACAGCCTCCTTTAGTATTTCTTGTAGTGCAGGTCGTGTATTAGAAAATTTCCTCAGCTTCTGTATGTCTGGAATGGTCTTTATTCCTCCTTCATATCTAAAGGATATCTTTGCTGGATGTATTATTCCTAGCTCATAATTTCTCTCTTTCAATAGTTTGAATATTTGGTTCCACTCCTTCCTGGCTTGTGGAGTTTCTGCTGAAAAATCTGTTGAGAATCTAATGGGCTTTCCTTTGTAGGTTGCTGTCTTCTTTTCCCTGGCTGCCTTGAGAATTCTTTCTTTGTTGTTGACTTTATATAGCTTCAATACAATGTGCCTTGGAGAAGGCCTGTTCGGATTGAGGTAATTAGGTGTTCTATTTGCTTCTTGGATTCGAGGATCCAGTTTTGTCCACAAGTTTGGGAAGTTTTCATCAACAATTTTTTTGAATATATTCTCTGTTCCCTTCTCTCTTTCTTCTCGTTCTGGTATGTCCATTGTTCTTATAGTGCTCTTTCTGATGTAGTCAGAAACTTCTTGTATATTTCTTTCATTTCTTTTAAATCTCAAGTCTCTTTCCTCTTCCATCCATGTCATTTCCAGGTTTCTATCTTCGATGTTACTGAATGTTTCCTCCATCTGTTCAACTCTACTACCTGAGCTGTTTATATTATTCTTAATTTCTTCTATTAAGTTCTTAATCTCCAGAAATTCTATTTGGTTCTTTTTAAAATTTCAATCTCTTTTGTAAAATGCTCATGGCGTTCTTTGATTGTGTTTCTGAGTTCATTAAACTGCTTTTCTGTGTTTTCTTGCATCTCGTTGAGTTTTTTCAGAACTGCAATCTTGAATTCCTGTCATTTACATCACATATTTCCATATCTTAAGTTCCTTTCCGGATACTTTTCACTTTCTTTCTGAGCTGTCTTGTTGCCTTGGTTATTCATGGTAATTACTGATTTACTGTTTCTCTTCCTAGGCTACTACAGGAGTGGCTTCTGCAATATGTTGATAGGAAGAGGTCTTTCTTTTCTTTTCCAGTTATTGTTGGTAGAATGTTTTATTTTTTCTCCGACTGCAGCCTTTTTTTTTTTTCTCTCTCACACGGTAGTGCTATGTTTTCTCTGCAGTATTGCAGTTTCTCACGCAGTGTGGGGATTCCCTGGGAGACAGTCTTCTCCTCTGTTAATAGTTCACCTAGGTCACAGGGCGCAGTTTCCCTGTTGGTATGCGGAGAGCTTTTGAAATTCCAAAGCTCTTCCTGCACCAGATTCAGAGCCTGTATGTTTCAGCAGTTCTGTTTACTGCTGCAGGGATCCACCCAGATAGGTGGGGCCAGGGGCAGGGTGAGTTGTTCTTTGATCTGACACTGCAACTGTTCCGTTTCTAGCACTGGGCAGGTGGGGGCGGGGTGAGCTCTGGTAGGGTAGGGTGGGGGCGGCTAGTCTCGGTGCCTAAGGTTTCCGTTCTCTGCTCGGCAGTATGGCTTAAACCACTGTTTTCAGCCTTCTTCCCTCAGTCTTTTGTCCGAGGTCTCTGCCGTGAGCGTTGGGTTAGCCGTGTTATATGCTGTGCCCTCTTCCATGTGGGCCATAAACAGAGCCCTAGCAATCCGAGTTCTTCCCTCTCCCACAGCTGCGGTATTTCCGGGATGCAGCGAGCTCGGAGCACTGAGCTAGGTCTGTGTCCTGAACCTCCACCGGCTCCGTCTCTGCACCTCTCCCTTCCCTCCTCCCCCGCTCGTGTGATTTGCCCACCTGAAGGTAAATTCAGTAGTGGGCCTCTTCGTCTGGCCTGTCTGCTGTGCAGGGAGTCCTTTGTGGAGTTATTGTTGTTCAATTAGTTGTAAATTCCAGCGGAGCTTTACAGAGGCTCCCCTCACGCCGCCATTTTGATGACGTCTTATAATTGTGTTTTGATCAATTTCTTCCTTTAGTTCTATTCATAGTCGCTTGGTACATTTCAGTGCTCCCTATTTGGGGGCATAAATGTTGATGAGTGTTTTGTTTCTGGTTGGATAGTCCCCTTTATCTTTATGAAATGTCCATTTCTGTCTCTCGGTAATTTTTTTGTCCTGAAGTCTGTTTCATATGCTATCAGTATGGATACACCTGATATTTTCTGGATCCCATTTTCTTGGAATGTCAGTTTCTACCCTTTTACTTTTTGAGTCTGTATTTGTCTTTGTAGCTGAGATGTGTCTCTTGGAGGCAGCATAATTTTGGGTTTAGTTTTTTGATCCAATCTGCTACTCTGTGCCTTTTTTTTGGTGAGCTTAGTCTATTTACATTTAGAGTGATTATAGATATGAGGAATCCTATCATTCTATCGGTGGTTTTCTGGTGGAATTGTGTCTCCATTGTTGCTTTGCCTTTTTGTTGCTTTCATTTCAGTGTAGTGGTATTCTAAGATTTCTCCCTCTGTTTCATTTTTTTTAATGTTGTTCATTTTAGTTCTGGTTTTTGTTGTTGTTTGTTTGTTTTTTGAGTCATTGCCATTAAGTTTATGTAAAAGAAAGTTTCATATTTAGAGTATTCCATTTTCTTCAGCATGCTTCCTTTCACTATTCCCTTTGCTGGTTCAGACCTTTACTCTCTCCCTTTTTATTTTTTTCTGTTACAAATTATCCCTATTTATTCTGTGAGTAGATTTCTGTGCTACAGTAGCAAGTTGTCTTTTTCCTGTCTTTTTAAGTTTTTTTATTTATTTGTATTTCTTTACTCTGTATGTTATTGTTAAGTGTATAGTGCCCTATTTGGTGGAACGGTTGCCATTTTATGCTTCTGTCTGTCTCTTTGTAATACTACTTATAATTTTTGTTCCTTTGCTTTTTTGTTTCAGTTCGAATAGCCTCCTTCAGTATTTCTTGTAGTACAGTTTTTGTGTTACAAAATTCCCTCAGTTTCTGTATGTCTGAAAAATTCTTTATTCCTTCTTCGTATCTAAAGAGTGTCTTTGCTGGCTGTATTGTTTTGTTTAAAATTTCTGTCTTTCAATATTTTGAATATTTGATTCCACTCCCTACTGGCTTGTAGAATTTATGCTGAAAAATCTGATGATAATCTAATGTGCTTTCCTTTGTAGGTTACCATCTTCTTTTCCCTGGCTGCCTTGAGGATTCTTTCTTTGTTGTTACATTTTGACAGCTTAAATACAATGTGCATTTGAGCAGGCCCGTTGTGTTTGAGGTAATTAGGTGTGCTGTTTGCTTCTTGCATTCGAGGATGCAGTTCTTTCTACAACTTTGAGAAATTCTCATTGACTGTTTATTTGAGTATATTCTATTTCCTTCTCTCTTTATTCTCCTTCTGGTATGTCCATTTTTCTTATATTGGTCTTTGTGATGGAGTCAGAAAGTTCTGGTAGAGTTCTGTCATTTTTTTTTTAAATGTCAAGTCTCTTTCTTCTTCCATCTGTGTCATTTCCGTATTTCTATCTTTGATGTTACTGATTCTTTCCTCCATTTGGTCAGCTCTATTACCTAACTGGGCTATTTCATTCTTCATTTCTTTTATTGTGTTATTCATCTCCAGACATTTTATTTGGTTCTTTTTAAAAATTTCAATGTCTTTGGTGAAATGTTCATTTTGTCCTTTGATTGTGTTTCTTAGTTCATTAAACTGCCTCTCTGTTTTTTCTTACATCTCATTGAGTTGTTTAAGAAATGCGCTCTTGAATTCCCTTTCATTTGAGTCACATATTTCCATTTCTTTAAGTTCATTTCCTAGAGACTTTTCATTTTCTTTCTTTGTTGCCTTGTTACCTTGGTTATTCTTGGTAATTAATTAATTATTATTTCTCTTCCTAGGCATCCACAGGAGTGGGTTCTGCAACAGTTTCATATGAAGAGGTCTTTCTTTTGCTTTCCAGTATGTGTTGGTAGACTGCTTTATTTTCTGTCCTACTTCAGCCTTTTATTCTCTCTCATGCTGTAGTGTTATATTTTCTCTGCACTGTTTTGGCTTCTTGCAATGGGTGCGTCCCCTGGAAGGTGGACTTTTCTTCTGTAAGCATGTTGCCTGGGTCTCAGGGAACCACCTCCATGGGGGTATGTGGAGAGCTTCTGACATTCCAAAACTCTTCCTGCACCTGTTTCAGGGCCTGTGTTTTCAGTGGCTCTCTTTACCCCTGCAGGTATCTGACCAGATAGGTAGGGGCAGGGGAAGTTTTGGTTATGAGAGTTGGCTCTGAGCAAAGTTGGAAACCACCAGCATAGCCAGTATTGCTCCCAAAGCTCCCTTCCCTTTGCAGGAACTAGTTGGGCTGTGAGTCCATGCCTGTGGGGCCACAGTACTCAGAACTGCAAATGTTCTCTTTTTTTGATGCAATACTGCTACTGTTCTGTTTCTAGTACTGAGAGGGTGGGGATGGGGAGAGCTCTGGGAGGATAAGGAGGGTTTGGCCATGCCTATGTGTTGCATCCTCTGCTTGGCACTGAGGGCTTATACCACTATATTCACTCTTTTTTTCTCAGTGTTTACTCCGAGGTCTTTACCCTGATTGTGGGGTTCAGCTGTGTTAGATGCTGATCACTCAGATGGGACTGTCAGCCATAACGGGAGTGCTAGTAGTCCAAATTCATCCCTCTTCCATGACTGCTATAGTTTCTGAATGCAGGGAGCTCGGAGCTCTGGTCTGAGTCCTGCCACCCATGTGACTCTTGTCTCCACACTTCCCCCTTCCCTCCTTCTCTGTTCGCCCAATTTGCCCACCTTTCGATGATTTCAACTTCATGTCTCTCAGTCTTGTCTGTCTGCTGCACCATAGTCCCTTTTAGAATTAAAGCTGTTCAATTTGTTGTAAATTCCAGGGGAGATTTCAAAATTCTTATCTCAAGCTGCCATTTCTATGATGTAATCTAAATTTTTATATATTCTAAGTCCCTTTCCTATGCATGATTTGGATTTTTTTTCTCCCATTTTGTTGCTTATATTTTCATTCTCTTGATGATGTCCCTTGAAGCACAAAAATGTTCAATATATTATATTATATTATATTATATTATATTATATTATATTATATTATATTATATTATATTATATTACATTACATTACATATAACTGGAAGCTACAGTTACTCTCAATGAGGACTTTATGTAGCTTCTCCAATGTGCTAGGCTCAGCTTCCACAGAGCTTGGTGGCTGGTTTCTGAGCATTAATATCATTAGTGTAGGTACCAGGAAGAAGCTATATCTGTTTTGTTATTTGGCCTTGGAAGTCACATAAATTCCTTTTTCTATACTCTTTCAGAGAAGTCATATCTCAAGCCAGATTCAAAAAGAGGGAACTTAGACTGTACTTCTAAATGTGAGGCAAGTTAGTCATATTTTAGGAAGAGCATGGCATATGAGATGGCAGATATATATGTTGGTGTGGCCATTTTGGGAAAAATAATCTGACATAATAACAACTATAACTTCTCTTTTGTATCGCTGATCTTCTCTGTGGCCCCCATAGCATAACATTTTGTACAATCTAAGTCCTTTATAAATGACCAAATAACTACTTGAGTGATATAATGAAATAAAACATGAGTTTAGAATTTGGGCTTGGAAAGTGCCATTTTGTATAACTTTGAAGGATATTTGGTCAAACAGACATGTTTTATTTCTTATTACTTGATCATTTATTTTTCCAGAAACAATGTTTTAATGGCAAGACATCAACTATCTTCAGAGGGGTTTGATAAGCATCTCATATCTTACTCAGATTTTGTTCCTGACATCTTTTCATTTCTTCCCTTCTGTTTACTATAACCTCAAACAAGAAACACATGTCTTAGAATCCACAGTTTAACGCAGTAGTTATGGTTGAGAAAGACCTGTTGTCTCAGCTAGGACCCATGTATCCTGTCAAGAGCTCTGTATTGGTTACTCTTGGCTAGCAATTGACAATAGATATTGAAGAAAATTTGTTGTTTCTGTTTTATGAAAATGTACACACCCATAAACAGCCAAACTGAAGTCAGAATTGTTATTTTTATGGGTCCTGTATATAAACTATTTCTCAGCGTTAACTTAATTCTGTCACATGAGTACGAAGTAGAGAAAAGGAGTATGGAGGGCAAGGGAACTTGGAAAGAAGGTGCGGAAGGCATATTCTCACATGAACTGTAGACATCTGTAAAGTGATAACTCTGTAAGAATTACAGTATGTCATGATAAAGTGAGATAAAGAGGGTTAGTCTAGCAAGTTTTAGAGAATGTAAATCTTCTATCCAAGAAACAGTAACATAGTTAATTTGCAAGAAAATCTATTACTACCAAAGCACTTTCTCAATTGTATTGCCCAAGAGTGAGACTCAAAATCTTGTTTATCATAGTTCTTTTATTGAAAAGACCTTGGGTGAGTTAATGCCTATACATTCCTGGTTTTGATTTTATAATTTAAAAAGTATTGTACATTCTAAAATTCTAGTTCAAGTTGTTTCTTTTTTCACAACAAGGGCATTGATATTATTACATAGCTTCTTCCTAACATGGAAGCAAAGAACCATCTTTCTTTCCTTTCATCAAATCTTTACCTTCTTCTTGAGGCAGCCAGAGAAATGAGCTGGGTACTGCCACACACATTAAAACACCCAATACCCACCAATATAGGACAATACTCACAGCAATGCACTATTTGTTGTACAAAGGATTGAGTTCTGCCTCTGTCACTGTGAGTAAATCACTTCTTTTAAATTTATTTTTCACAAGTTCTTCACTTATAAAATACAGTTGATGATATCACAACAGTTTATACTTTAAATATCATTGTGTTGCATTTTCTGGCTTACTTGCCCAATACACACTCAACTCTACCAGAAGGTGAATGAAGGAACAGTGCTTGTATCCTTCTTCATTGTTTTTCAAACACTTAGAATAGTTAATGGTGCATAGTAGGTACTATAAAATATTTGTTTGAATAAACACAGAAAGTTTCCTGCTGCATTTAAACTTACTTTGCTTTTAATATTCTGATACATGGTATAGTCAAGTAATTTGACTTACATAAATTTCTTTTTTTTCATATTATTGAATTATTATATTTCCTACCCTCTTTTTTATTATTTTAAAATATACACAACATAAAGATTATCATTTTAACTGTTTTTAAGTCAACAGTTCAGTGTCATTAAGGACATTCACATTGTTGTACATTGTCTTTTATGCTTCCATATAAATTTATTCTAGTTCTGTGAAAATTATGATTGACATTTTGATAGGGATTGCATTGAATCTATAGATTGCCTTGATAGTGTGGACATTTTAACAACATTAATTTTTCCTATCCATGAACACGGTATATGCTTCCATTTATTTATATCTTCTTCAACTTCTTTTTTCAGTATCTTACAATTTTCCAAGTACAAGTCTTTAACCTCCGTGGTTAAATTTATTCCAAAGAATTATTTTTCAGATGCAGTTGTAAATGGGATTGTTTTTTTAATTTCTATTTCTGCAGTACATTACTTATGTATAAAAATAGGTTCTTTATATATAGTATCATGTCATCTGTAAATAATGACAGTTGTAATCTTCCTTTCCAATTTGGATACATTTTATTTCTTTTCACTTGTCTATTTACTGTGGCTAAGACTTCCAATACTTTGTTGAATAGGAGTGTTCCTAATTTTAAGGGAGTGCTTTTAGCTTTTGCCCATTGAATACGATACTAGTTATGAATTTGTCATATATGGCATTTATTTTGTTGAGGTCTGATCCCTCTATTCCCACTTTGCTGAGTGTGGTTTTTTTAAATTATAAATTGATGTTCAATTTTGTCAAATGCTTTCTCTGCATCTATTGATATGACCATATGGTTTTTATCTTTAAATTTGTGTATGTTGTGTATCACATTAATTGATTTATAGATATTGAACCAACTTGCATTCTAAGAATAATCCCTCTTGACCATGATGTATGATCTTTTTAATGTATTGCTGAGTTTCGGTTTGCTCGTATTTTGTTGAGAATTTTTGCATCTAAGTTCATCAGGGATATCAGCCTGCAATTTTCTTTTTTGTAATGTCTTTTTCTGGTTTTAGAATCAGGGTATTGTTAGCATCATAAAAATGAACGTGGGAGCTTTCCCTCCTCTTGAATTTTTTGGGACAGTTTGAGAAGAACAGGTGTTAATTCTCTGAATATTTAGTAAAATTCACCTGTTTAGCCATCAGGTCCAGGACTTTTATTTGGTGGAGCTTTTTATTACTGATTCAATTTCATTAGTAGTAATTTGTCTGGTCATATTTTCTGTTTATCCTTGATTCAGTCTTGGAAGATTTTATGTTTCTTAGGAATTCATCCATTTCTTCAAGATTTTCCATTTTCTTGGCATAAAATTGTTCATAAGATATTCTCATAATTCTTTGTATTTCTGTGGTGCCTGTAGTCACTTGTGTTTCGTTTCTCAGTTTACTTATTTGATTCCTCTTTTTTTCTTGATGAGTCTGGTTGAACGTTTATCAATTTTGTTTACCTTTAAAAGAAACAGCTCTTACTTTCATTGATCACTTGTGGTGCTTGTAAGACTCTATCTCATTTAATTCCACTCTGATCTTTATTATTTCTTTCCTTCTACTTGCTTTGTGCTTTGTTTGCTGCTGTATTTCTTGTTCCTTTAAGTGTAAGTTTAGATTATTTATTTGAGGTATTTATTGTTTCTTGAGATAGTTCTGTATTGCTATTAATTTCCCTCTTAGTACTGCTTTCACTCTGTCCCATAGATTTGGGTCACTGTGCTTTCATTTTCATTTGTTTCAAGGTATCTTTTGATTTCTTCCTTAATCTCTTTGTTAACCCATTCATTCTTTAGTAGCATGTTGTTTAGCCTCTATATTTTTGTGTCTTTTTCCAGCTTTATTCTTGTAATTGATTTCTAGTTTCATAACATTGTGGTCAGAGAAGACATTTTATATGATTTCAATCTTCTTGAATTTATTAAGGGGTGTTTTGTTAATATTTTAACATGTGGTCTACCTTGGAAAGTGTTCCATGTGTACTTAAAAGTGTGTATATTCTGCTTCTTTGGGGTAAAATGCTCTAAAAATACAAATTAAATTCATCTGTCTAGTGTGTCATTTAAGGCTACAGTTTCCTTATTCATTTTCTGTCTGGAAGATATGTCCATTGGTGTCAATAGGGTATTAAAGTCCCCTGGTATGATTGTATTAATGTTGGTCTCTCTCTTTATGTGGGTCAATGTTTGCTTTATATATTTAAGTGCATCTCTGTTGGGTGCATAAATATTTACAAGGGTTATATCCTCTTGTGGGATTGAGCCCTTTATTATTATGTAATCTCTCTCTGTGTCTCTTTTTATAGATTTTGTTTTAAAGTATGTTTTTTTCTTATATAAGTATTTCTACCACAGATTTTTTGTTTCTTTGTTTCCACTCACATGAACTATCTTTTCCACCCCTTTATTTTCAGTGTATGTGTGATATTTGATAGGCAGTGGATCTCCTGTAGACAGCATATCTATTAAACTTGTTTTCTTATCCATTCAGCTATCCTATGTCTTTTAATTGGAGGATTTAGTTCTTTTATATTTAACACGATTATTGATAGACACATAGTTATTACTATTTTAGTATTCAATTTTATGTTCCTTTTCCCCCTTCTTCATCTTAAAAAGGTCCCTTTAACAATTCTTGTAGTACTGCTTTCGTAGTGATGAACCTTTTTTCAGCTTTTCTCATCTGGGAAGCTCTTTATCCTTAAATTTTAAATGATAGCAAAGGAGAAGGTTCAAGATAGCAGATTAGGTAAATGCTATGCCTATTGCCTCCCAGGATAATGCCAAAATTACAAATAAGTTATAGAATAATCAACTTAAAAATCATGTGAGGACTAGCTGAAGAGAACCCCTATAACCAAGGATATAAAGAATAGTCCACATCGATAGTTGTAGGAGGGGCTGAGATACAAAACAGGCTGACCCCAAACCAACAGATTGTGGTTGAACACTGGGAGGGACTTCTCCTTGGCAGGCGTTACCCCAAAAGAGGGAGAGGTTCTAGCCCTACATCTGACTCCCCAGCCCATGGGTCCTGTGTTAGGAAGAGAAATTCCAACAACAGCTGGCAGTGAAAGTCAGAGAGACCTCTGTCTGTTTGTCCTGGTGAGATGGAAGGTGGCTGGAAACACTGACACCCCTCTTGAAGGTCCCACCCACACTCAGTCACTTATAAACACTCATCTTGTCTTCAGTGGAGGGGACAGCAACTCAAGGAATGCCGGAGACATACAGGGAAAGGCTGAGTTGAGTGGCCTCAAAGAAAGGGCTGGAGGGACCAGCTATTGTCTCTGCGTGGAGCCTGTCTCACATGTAGCCTACAGAAAAACATCATCTTTTCTATGTTGAATCATCCTTCATAAGGCCAAATCTGAGAGCACATTGGTCTGGTAAAATCCATGCATGCACTCCACTTTGGTGGCACATTGGGTCCCCAGCATCCCACACAGCTAGTACTGCATTGCTGGGGCACTCTAGCCTACCAATAGGCCAGCCCTGCCCCATGAGCTGCAGAAGCCTTTTAGAGCAGCAGATGGTACGCAGCGGCCTGGGCAACTTTTTATGGTGAGCAGTGAGCTACAGCCTGCACAGCATCCTTTCTTGGGCAGCTGTCAAGAACCTGTGGGCCTGAGGCGAGTGGTGACTGGCGGAGGTATCCTCAGGGCATTTTTGCATAGTATTTGCAGGCCAAGCACTGGTGCATGAACTGGAACTGCAGTAACTTTGTTAAAACCACTGCCTCCACTATATAACACTCTGAAACCTGGACTTGCCCAAGTAGGGCTGCATTCCTGGGGGCACTCTCAATACTCTGTAAAGCAACCTGGCCACACACATAAGGAGGCTTTTCAACAGCTGAGCCTTATGGGAAGCCAGTAGGTGGCAACACATACAGGGGGGTCCTAGGCATTTTGCTGAGCTGCCTCATGCCCAATACTAGTGGCAGCCAGACTTGGTTCACAGCAAAACCACACTGGCATGCCTCTAGGTCCAGCACAGGCAACAACCAACCACATATAGTTGTGCAGTTCTTACTGGGTACCCCTGAGTCAGTCACAGGCAAGGCTGAAATGGGCCTGCAGAGGAGCCAATCACAAGAGACACCAGGGACTACATACCCAGAGTTCAGCTTCACACCACACCAGAGCATTACCTGGTTAGGCTGACAAGCAGCACACCCAAAGGGTGGACTCACAGGAACAAGAGCCAGCAGGGCAAACTCCACTTGAAGGTGTCAGCCCTCACACAGCAACTCATATGCTGTGGGCATAGCCAATCCACAGAGTCAGTCAGCCTGGGAGTCAATCACACCCATCAACATGCTAAAAGCAATCTAGGTTCAACTATAATAGGATAATACAGACAAAATAGACAAGGGAAAACCCTGGAGCACATGCGAAATAGATCAGAAGATTGTGTCATTGGACCACACAGGACAAATACTACATAAGGCCATTGAGCAAAGACTGATAGACATAGGAGATCTACTTAATACATAGAAGCAAATACAGAGAGGCAGCCTGGATGAGGAAACAAAGAAACATGTCCCAAATAAAAGAAATGGAGAAACTTCCAGAAATAGAACATAACAAAATGGAGGTAACCAACTTATCAGAGACAGAGTTTAAAACACTGGTTATAAGAATGCATAAGTGTCATAGCAAGAACTTCAACAAAGAGATAGTAAGCATAAAGAAGGAAATAGAAACCATAAAAAAGAACCAATCAGAAATAAAGATACAATAACTAAAATGAAGAATACACTAGAAGGTTTCATCAGCAAATTTGATGAAGCAGAGGATCGAATCAGCAATTTGGAAGACAAGGTAGCAAGAAACACCCTTTCAGAACAATAAAAAGCAAAAAAGAATAATAAAAACAAAGACAGTTTAAGGGACTTTTGGGACAACATGAAGCATAAAAACATTTTTGCATCATAGCAGTACCAGAAGGAGAAGAGAGGGATTAAGGGATCAAGAAACAATTTGAAAAAATAATAGTTGAAAACTTCCCAAACCTGATGAGTAAAATAGACATACAATCTCAGGAGGCACAGAGAGTCCCAAACAAGATGAACCCAAACAGACCCACACCAAGACACATCATAATTAAAGTGGGAAAGGTTAAAGAAAGAGAAAATTCTAAATGCACACACACACAAAAAAGACAACTATTTACTTAAAAGGGAGCTCCCAGAAGACCATCAGCTGATTTCTCAATGAGAATTTTGTACTCCAGAATGGAGTGACAGGGAATATTCAAAGTGATGAAAAACAAGGACCTACAACCAAGACTGCTCTACCCAGCAAGCTATCATTTATAATTGAAGGAGGAATAAAGAGTTTCCCAGACAGCACAGAATCCATTACCATCAAGCCAGTATTGCTAGAAATGTTAAAAAAAAAAAAATACTCCTTTAAGCAGAGAAAAGGAGAAAAGAAACAAACATTAAAAATATGAATAATAAAATGGCAATGATTATGTACATATCAATAATCACTTTAAATGTAAATGGATTAAATTCTCCAATCAAAAGTCATAGAGTAGCTGGATAAGAAAACAAGACACACGCATATGCTGTCTAAAAGAGATCTACCTCAGATTGAAAGACACACATAGACTAAAAGTAAAGGGAAATAAAAGATATTTCACATAAATGGAAATGATTAAAAGTGATGGTGTAGCAATACTTGTATCAGAAAAAAATAGACTTTAAAGCTAAGGCTGTAATAAGGACAAAGAAGGACATTGTGTAATGATAAAGGGATCAATACAGCAAGAGGATATAATCCTAGCAAATATTTATGCACCCAACATAGGAGAACCTAAATATATAAAACAAATATTGACTGACATAAAGGCAGAGATCAACAGTAACACAGTCATAGTAGGGGACTTAACACTCCACTGACACAAATGGACAAAACATCAACAAGGAAACAGCAGCTTGAAATGACACATTAGACCAGATGGATTTAACTGATATTTTTAGAGCATTTTACTGCAAAAGCAACATAATGTACATTATTTTCAATTGCACACAGAACAATTTCCAAGACAGACCACATGTTAGGCCACAAGACTCAATAAACATGAGAAGATTAAATCATATTAAGTTTCTTCTCTGGTCACAATGGTATGAAATTGGAAATCAATTCCAAAAAAATAACACTGAAAAACACAAAAACACATAGAGGTTAAATGACATGCTACTAAATAATGAACGGGTCAATAATGAAATTAAGGAAGAAATCAAAAGATACCTTGAGACCAACAAAAATGAAAATCCAATGACCTAAAATCTATGGGACACAGTGAAAGCAGTCCTAAAGGGAAATTCATAACAATGTAGGCCTACCTAAAAAAACTTAAAAATCTCAAACAGAGTTTAACTTTACATGTAAGGGATCTGGAAAAAAAAATTGCAAACAAAGCCCAAAGTCACTAGAAGGAAGGAAATATTAAAAATCAGAGTGGAAATAAATGAAACAGAGGATAAAGAAAACAATACAAGATAAATGAAATTGAGAGCTGTTTTTTTGAAAGGATAAACAAAATTGATAAACTATTAAACAGACTCATGAAGAAAAAAAGAGAGGGCTCAAATAAATCAAATCAGAAATGAAAGAGAAGTCACAACTGACACCACAGAAATACCAAAAAAAAAAAAAAAAAAAAAATTAAGAAAATACTATGAGCAAATATATGCCAACAAATTAGACAATCTGGAAGAAATGGATAAATTCCTAGAAGCATACAGTCTTCCAAAGTTGAATCAAGAAAATCAAGGGGTGGCCAGTTAGCCCAGTTGGTTAGAGCGTGGTGCTGGTAGCACCAATGTTGCTGGTTCAATCCCTGCATGGGCCACTGTGAGGTGCACCCTCCTTAAAGAAGAAAGAAGAAGAAGAAGGAGAAGGAGAAGGAGAAGGAGAAGGAGAAGGAGAAGGAGAAGGAGAAGGAGAAGGAGAAGGAGAAGGAGAAGGAGAAGGAGAAGGAGAAGGAGAAGGAGAAGGAGAAGGAGAAGGAGAAGGAGAAGGAGAAGGAGAAGGAGAAGGAGAAGGAGAAGGAGAAGGAGAAGGAGAAGGAGAAGGAGAAGGAGAAGGAGAAGGAGAGGAGGCAGAAGGAGAAGGAGGAGGAGGAGGAGGAGGAGGAGGAAGAGGAGGAGGAGGAGGAGGAGGAAGAGAAGGAATGGAAAATCTGATCCAACTAATTATTACCAATGCAAGTGAATCGGTAATCAAGAAACTCCCAGCAAACAAAAGTCCTAAGCCAGATGGCTTCAGATGTGAATTGCACCAAACATTCAAAAAAAATTAACACTTATTCTGTAATACAGAATTGTACGCTTGAAAACTATGTAACTTTACTAATCCTTGTCACCCTAGTAAACTTTGATTTAAAAAAAAGAATTAAAAACTACTTTCCAAAAACTATTCCAAATAATTCAAAAGGAGGGTAGATTGCAAAGCTCATTTTATGAGAGGCCTATATTAACCTGATTCCAAAATCAGGCAAAGACATTAAAAAAGAAGAAGAAGGAGAAGGAGAAAAAAAAACTATAGGCCAATATCCTTGATGACCATAGATTAAAAAATACTCAACATAGTATTAACAAACCAAATTGAAAAATACATTAAAAAGATCATAAACCACAATCAAATGGGGTTCATTCCTGGTATGTAAGGGTGGTTTATTGTCTGTGACTCAAATACAATGACATACCAAATAAACAGAATAAAAAATAAAAATTATACAGCCATATCAATAGATGCGAAAAAAGTATATGACGAATCCAGCATCCATTTATTATTAAAACTATGAGCCCGAGGGGGATCAAAATGGCGGCTTGGGGTGAGCCTCTGTAAAGCTCCCCTGGAATTTACAACTAATCGAAAAACAATAACTCCACAAAGGACTCCCTGCACAGCAGACAGGCAAGACGCAGAGGCCCTCTACTGAATTCACCTAAACGTGGGCGAATCCCGTGAGAAGGGGAGGATGGAAGGGAGAAGTGCGGAGACGGAGCCACGTGGGCACAGGACACAGACTTAGCTCAGTGCTCCAAGCTCGCTGCATCTCAGAACTACCGCAGCTGCGAGAGAAAGAAGAACTCAGACTGCTAAGGCTCCACTTATGGCCCACAGGGCTGAGGAGGCACAATATAACACGGCTGAACCCAAAGCTCAAGGCAGAAACCTTGGAGAAAAGACTGAGGGAAGAAAGCTGAAAACAGTGGTTTAAGCCCTCACTGCCGAGCAGAGAACGGAAGCCTTAGGCACTGAGACTAGCCGCCCCCTCCCTACTCTCCCAGAGCTTGCCCCACACCCACCTGCCGGGTGGTAGAGGTGGAACAGTAGCAGTGGCAGATAAAAAGAACAGAATATCTGCGGTTCTGAGAACTGTGGATCGCAGACACAGATTCGCAGCCCAAATAGTTCCACAAAGGGGACAGAGCTGTGGAAGCAGGACCGGCTGTGGTGGTGGTCACTACCATTGCTCTGGGCCACCACTCAAACTCACCCCGCCCCTGGCCCCAACAACCTGGCTGAATCCCTGCAGGAGTAAACAGAACCGCTGAAACATACGGGCTGTGAATCTGGTGAAGGAAGAACTTAGAATTTCAAAAGCTCTCCACATACCCACATGGACACTGTGCCCTGTGACCCAGGCAAACTATTAACAGAGGAGAAGCTTGTCTCCCAAGGAATACCCCCATTGTGTGAGAAGCTGGAATAGTGCAGAGAAAACATAGCACTACCGTGTCAGAGAGAGAAAAAAGGCTGCAGTCGGAGAGAAAATAAAACATTTTACCCACAATTACTGAAAAACAAAAGAAAGACATCTTCCTAAAAATCTGTTGCAGAAGCCACTCCGGAAGATGTCTAGGAAGAGAAATAATAAATCAGTAATTACCATGAATAACCAAGGCAAGAAGACAGCTCAGAAAGAAAGTGAAAAGTCTCCAGAAAAGGAACATAAAAATATGGAAATATGTGACTTAAATGACAGAGAATTCAAGATTGTAGTTTTGAAAAAACTCAACAAGATGCAAGAAAACACACAAAGGCAGCTTAATGAACTCAGAAGCACAATGAAAGAACAACATGAGCATTTTACGAAAGAGATTGAAATTTTAAAAAAGAACCAAATAGAATTTCTGGAGATTAAGAACTCAACAGAAGAAATTAAGAATGAAATAACCAGCTTAGGTAGTAGAGTTGACCAGATGGAGGAAAGCATCAGTGACATTGAAGATAGAAACCTGGAAATGACATGGATGGAAGAAGAAAGAGACTTGAGACTTAAAAGAAATAAAGAACTCTACAAGAACTTTCTGACC
Organism: Rhinolophus sinicus; assembly: GCF_057876585.1. Taxonomy (NCBI): domain Eukaryota; kingdom Metazoa; phylum Chordata; class Mammalia; order Chiroptera; family Rhinolophidae; genus Rhinolophus; species Rhinolophus sinicus. The sequence continues at coordinate 49,572,734 of NC_142518.1, read as the reverse complement.
CCATCAGAAAGAGCAATATAAGAATAATGGGCATACCAGAAGGAGAAGAAAGAAAGAAGGGAAAAGAGAATATATTCAATCAAATAGCTGATGAAACTTACCAAACTTGTGAACAGAACTGGATTCTCAAATCGAAAAACAAATAGAACACCTAGTTACCTCAATCCCAACAGGCCTTCTCCAAGGCACATTGTATTGAGCTGTCTAAAATAAACGACAAAGAAAGAATCCTCAAGGCATCCAGGGAAAAGAAGACGGTAACTTACAAAGGAAAGACCATTAGATAATCATCAGATTTTTCAGCAGAAACTCTACAAGCTAGGAGGGAGTGGAAACAAACATTCAAACTATTGAAAGACAGAAATTATGAGCCAAGAATAATATATCTAGCAAAGATATCCTTCAGATATGAAGAGGGAATAAAGACCTTTCCAGACATACAGAAGCTGAGGGAATTTTCTAATACATGACCTGCACTACAAAAAACACTAAAGGAGGCTATTTGACCACCATCAACGGGGTCAATTTGTGGCAACCGAAACATAAAAAGGGGGAGAGTAAAGGCTTGAACCAGAATATGGGAAAGGAGAAAGTAAGCGTGCTGAAGAAAATGGAATACTCTAAATATCAAACTTACTTTTACATAAACTTAAGGGTAACCACTCAAAAAAATCCAGAACTGAAATATATACTGTAATAAAAGAAGAACCAGAGGGAAACATCATAGAATACCACCACACAGAAATAATAGACAACAACAAAAAGGCAAAGAAACAATGGAGACACAGCCTTACCAGAAAACTAAAGACAGAATGACAGGACATCCTCACATATTGATAATTACCGTAAATGTAAATAGACTGAACTCACCAATAAAAAGGCACAGAGTAGCAGATTGGATCAAAAAACAAACCCAACCATATGCTACCTCAAAGAGACACATCTCAGCTACAACGACAAACATAGACTCTAAGTGAAAGGGTGGAAATTGACACTCCAAGAAAATGGTACCAAGAGAAAATCAAGTGTAGCCATAATGATATCAGATGAAACAGACATCAGGGTGAAAAAGATAACAAGAGACAAAGATGGACATTTAATAATTGTAACGGGGACTATACAACAAGAAGATATAACAGTCATCAATATTTATGCCCCCAATCAGGGAGCACCGAAATATCCAAGCAACTACTAACAGAACTAAAGGGAGAAATTGACAAAAACACAATCATACTAGGGGACTTAAACACATCATTGACATCTATGGATAGATCATCCAAACAGAAAATAAATAATGAAATAGCAGCCCAAAATGACACATTAGATGAAATGGACATAATTGACATATATAGAGCACTTCATCCTAAAACATCAGACTATATATTCTTTTCTATTATAAATGGAACATTCTCAAGGAAGGACCATGTATTGGGACATTAAATCAGCCTCAGCAAATTTAAGATTGAAATCATACCAAGCATATTCCCTGATCACTAGGCTTTGAAATTGGATATCTACTGCAAAAAGAAAGTGGGGAAAAACACAAATACATGGAGATTAAACAACATACTTTTAAAGAATGACTGGGTCAAAGAAGAAATTAGAGGAGAGATCAAAATCTACATAGAAACAAATGACAATGAAAATACAGCCTACAAAAATTTTTGGCATGCAGTGAAAGCAGTTTTAAGAGGGAAATTTATATCATTACAGGCCTATCTCAAGACACACCAAAAATCCCAAGGAAATAACCTCATGTTACACCTTAAAGAACTAGAAAAAGAAGAAAAAGTGAAACCCAAGGTGAGCAGAAGAAAGGAAATAACAAAAATCAGAGTCGAACTAAATGAAGTAGAGAAAAAAAAGACAATATAAAAAATTAATATGACAAAGAGCTGGTTCCTTGAAAAGATTAACAAAATTGACAAACCCTTGGATAGACTCACTAAGATAAAAAGAGAGAAGACACTAATTAACAAAATCAGAAATGAAAACGGGGAAGTTATCACAGATATTTCAGAAATACAAAGTATCATTCAAGAATACTATGAAGGACTATATGCCAGAAAATTCAATAACCTAGAAGAAATGGACAAGTTCTTAGAAACATATAGCCTTCCAAGGCTGAACCATGAAGAACTGGAAAATCTAAACAGACCGATCACCAGTAAGAAAACTGAGTCAGTCATCCAAAACCTTCCCAAAAGCAAAAGTCCGGGACCAGATGGTTTCACTAGTGAACTGTACCAAATCTTCAAAGAGGATGAAATACCAATCCTGCTCAAATTCTTCCAAAAATTTGAAGAAGAAACAGTACTTTCTAACTCATTTTATGAGGCCAACATTACCCTGATACCAAAACCTCGTAAGGACAACACAAAAAAAGAAAACTACAGACCAATATATCTGATGAATACAGACACAAAAATCCTAAACAAAACTCTAGCAAATCGAATACAACAATGCATTAAAAAGATTATTCATGATGACCAAGTGGGATTCATCCCCAAGGCACAAGGATTTTTCAACATATGCAAATCCATCAATGTGATACATCACATAAACAAAATAAAGGACAAAAATCATATGATTATATCAATTGATGCAGAAAAAGCATTTGACAAGATACAACATTCATTTATTATTAAAACACTTAATAAAATAGGTACAGAAGGAAAATAACTTCAAATAATAAAGGTCATATATGACAATCCCTCAGCTAATCTCATAATTAATGGTGAAAAATTGAAGCCCTTTGCTCTATGTTCAGGAACACGACAGGGCTCTCACCTATCACCTCTACTTTTCAACATAGTGTTGGAAGTCCTTGCCAGAGTAATCAGTCAAGAGAAAGAAATAAAAGTCATCCAAATTGGGAATGAAGAAGTTAAATTGTCACTCTTTGAAGATGACGATTCTCTATATAGAAAACCCTAAAGACTCCACCAAAAAGATACTAGAAACAATCAACCAATACAGTAAATTTACTGACTGCAAAATCAGCGTACAAAAGTCTATTGCACTCCTATATACTAACAATGAAATCTCAGAAAAATAAATAGAAAAAACAATTCCTTTTGCAATTGCAGCAAAAAGAATAAAATACCAGGGAATAAACTTAACCAAGGATGTGAAGGACCTATATGCTGAAAACTGTAAGACATTTTTTTTTTTAATTAAATTTATTGGGGTGACAATTGTTAGTAAAATTACATAGATTTCAGGTGTACAATTCTGTATTACATCATCTATAAATCCCATTGTGTGTTCATCACCCAGAGTCATTTCTCCTTCCATCACCATATATTCGATCCCCCTTACCCTCATCTCCCACCCCCCACCCCCCGCCCCCCTTACCCTCTGGCAACCACTAAACTATTGTCTGTGTCTATGAGTTTCTGTTTCTCATTTGTTTGTCTTGTTCTTTTTGTTTTATATACCACATATCAGTGAAATCACATGGTTCTCTGCTTTTTCTGTCTGACTTGTTTCGCTCAGCATTACTCTCTCAAGATCCATTCATGTTGTCACAAATGTTCCTATATCATCTTTTCTTACTGCCGAATAGTATTCCATTGTGTATATATACCACAACTTCTTTATCCATTCATCTATCGAAGGACATTTTGGTTGTTTCCATGTCTTGGCCACTGTAAACAAAGCTGCAATGAACATTGGAGCACACGTGTCTTTATCTCTAAATGTTTTCAGATTTTTTGGGTAGATACCCAGGAGAGGGATTGCTGGGTCATATGGCAATTCTATTCGTAATTTTTTGAGGAACCTCCACACTGCCTTCCATAATGGCTGCACCAGTCTGCATTCCCACCAACAGTGGATGAGGGTTCCTTTTTCTCCACAGCCTCTCCAACATTTGTTACTATTTGTCTTGTTGATGATAGCCATTCTGACTGGGGTGAGGTGATATCTTATTGTGGTTTTGATTTGCATTTCTCTGATGGTTAGTGATGTTGAGCATTTTTTCATATGTCTATTTGCCATTTGTATGTCCTCTTTGGAGAAATGTCTCTTCAAGTCCTCTGCCCATTTTTCAATTGGGTTGTTTGTTTTTTTGTTGTTGAGTTGCATGAGTTCCTTGTATATTCTGGATATTAGCCCCTTATCGGAGGCACTATTTGCAAAAATCTTCTCCCATTCAGTTGGTGGCCTCTTTACTGATATGTGGTATATAAACCAAAAATAACAAAAGAACAAGATAAACAAATGAGAAACAAAAACTCATAGACACAGACAATAGTTTAGTGGTTACCAGAGGGTAAGGGGGGTGGGGGGTGGGAGATGAGGGTAAGGGGGATCGAATATATGGTGATGGAAGGAGAACTGACTCTGGGTGGTGAACACACAATGGGATTTATAGATGATGTAATACAGAATTGTACACCTGAAATCTATGTAATTTTACTAACAATTGTCACCCCAATAAAAAAAATTAAAATACCTAGGAATAAATTTAACCAAAGAAGTAAAAGACTTGTGCTCAGAAAATATACAACATTGAAGAGAGAAATGAAAGAAGATACAAACAAATGGAAACACATACCATGCTCATGAATAGGAATAATTAATATAGTTAACGTGTCCATAGTACCCAAAGCAATCTATAAATTCATTTCAATCCCTATCAAAATAGTAATGGCCTTTTTCACAAAACTGAAACAAATAATTCAAAAATTTATATGGAACCATAAAAGACCAGAGAATGAAGAACCTAGGTGGAGGTATTATGCTAACTAATATCAAACTGTACTACCAGGCTATAGTAGTCAAAACAGCATGATACTGGCATAAAAATAGATACAACATATCAATGAAACAGAATAGAGAGGCCAGATATAAATCCATCCTTATATGATCATTTAATCTATGACAAAGGAAGCAAGAATATACATTGGGGTAAAGGCAGTCTATTTAATAAATGACCATCCCTATGTGATCTTTGAATCTATGACAAAAGAAGCAAGAATATACATTGGGGTAAAGGCAGTCTATTTAATAAATGGTGTTGAGAAAACTGGACAGATACATGCAAAAAATGAAACTGGACCACCTTCCTATGTGATATACAAGAATTAACTTAAAATTAATTAAAGACTTAAATGTAAGATTCTAAACCATAAAACTCCTAGAAGTAAATATAGGAATTAAACTCTCAGACATTACCCTTAGTAATATTTTACTTATGTATCTCCTTGGGCAAGGGAAACAAAAGAAAAAATAAACAAATGGGACTACGTCAAACTAAAATGTTTTTCCACAGCAAAGTTAACTATCAATAAAATGAAAAGACATCCTACTGAATGCAAGAAGATATTTTCCAGTGATACATCTGATGAGCGTTTAGTATTCAAATTTTATATAAAAAAAAATACTCATACAACTCAACACCAAAAAAACCAAACAATCCAATTAAAAAATGGGCAGATGACCTGAACAGACATTTCTCCAAAAGGCTATACAGATGGTCAATAGACATATGAAAGACGCTCAATGTCACTAATCATCAGAGAAATGCAAACAAAAACCACAATGAGATATCACCTCACACCTGTCACAATGGCCTTCATCAATAAATCAGCAAACAACAAGTGTTGGTGAGGATGGGGAGAAAAGGGAACCTTTGTGCACTCTGTGGGGGTCAATTGGTGTAGCCACTCTGGAAACAGTATGCAACTACCTCAAAAAATTAAAAATAGAACTACCTTATGGCTCAGCAATTCCACTCCTAGGTATTTATTCAAGGAGGGCATTTATTCAAGGAAATCCAAAACACTAATTCAAAATGATATATGCACTCCTATGTTTACTTCAGTGTTATTTACAGTAGTCAAGATATGGAAACAATTAAAATACCCATGAATAGATGATTGGATAAAGAAATTGTTTTTCATATATACAATGGAGTATTACTCTTCCATAAAATGGAATGAAATCTTACCATTTGCAACAACATGGATGTGCCCAGAGGGTAGTATATTAAATGAAATAAATCAGATCAAGAAAGAAATACCATATAATCTCACTTATATGTGGAATCTAAAGAACAGAATAAACAAACCAAAAAAACAGAAAGACTCATACATTGCAGATGGCTACTAGATGGGAGAGGGGTTAGGGGGCTGTGTCAGAAAGGGGAAGGGATTAAGAAATACAAATTGGTAGTTATTAAATAGTCATGGTAATGTACAGTACAGTGTGAGGAATATAGTCAATAATATTGTAAAAACTATGTACAGTGTCTAATGGGTACTAGACTTATTGGGGGGATCACTTTATAAATTATATAAAGTCTACCCACTACTCTGTACACCTGAAACTAGTATAAAATATATTAAATATCAACCATAATTTAGAAATAGTCATGAGATATAAAGGACAGAATAAGGAATATGTCAATAATTGTGTAATAACTATGTACAGTGTCAGATGGGTAATAGGCTTATACGGGTTATCACTTTGTGAGGTATATAAATGTCTAATCTCTACATTGTTTTGTAGTCCTAAAAATAATAAGAAAAAGAAAAGAAAAAATGTGGGAAAGAAACATGGAAATCATGCTCTGCTGTATTTAGTATAAGGTCAAGTTTCATATAATAAAGAGAAGTATATTGCTTAGCATTCACCATAGCATTTGCATTTTTTTAGCAAAAAAATTATTTTTACTATTTTTGATTAAATTTATTGGGGTGACATGGTTAGTAAAATTACATAGGATTCAAGCATGCATTTCTGTAATATATTGTCTATATATCACGTTGTGTACTCACCACCCAGAGTCAGTTCTCTTAAGAACCACATTCACTGCCTTAAACATCTTTATCTCCAATGTTATCAGATATTATAATGCTGTCTCATGAATTCATTGCTATGCATTTTTAAAACCCTAAAAAGTAACAGGTAACTGGCATAGTGATGCACTGACACGTACTAATTATTTTTTAATTGGTTGAAAGCAATTCATGAAAATTGTAATGCATTCACCTAGCTGTGTATATATGGTGACATCATTCAATAATGTGTATGCCAGATAGAATTGTTGTACAATTTTAAAAATTAAATTATTTCATGCTTATGATCTCAATTCATGTTTTATATTCCAGATTTATTTTAAACCATTTCCCAGCTTTATGAAAAATATACATTGGAGAAGCCTTAGAAGGAGAAAATAACTGTAGAAAAAAATTGCACTAATATGGGTATTTGCCATAGGGAAGAAACCATAAACTCCTTGTTTCACAAATGAATAACATACATGATTCACATGGAAGAATCTTCATTACTCAAAATATCACATACAAATATATAAATTAAAACTTGTCTGTACAACTAAATTAATTTATTTGAGAAGCTGTTAACAGAGGTGTAATAATGTTGTCACTGTTCAAACACATTCAAAAACATGTTTTGGATCTTCCTCACCTTGGGAAAACACCTTCTGTGAGTGAGCCACATTATTTTCAATACCATTTTTTTAAAAAAAATTATTGGGTAACAGTGTGTTTTTCCAGGACCCATCAGCTCCAAGTCAGGTCGTTGTCCTTCAATCTAGTTGTGGAGGGCACAGCTCAGCTCCAAGTCCAGTCACCATTTTCAGTCTAGTTGCACGGGGCACATCCCACCATCCCATGTGGGAATCGAACAGGCAACCTTGTTGTTAAGAGCATGTACTCTAACCAATTTTCAATATTCTTGATGGTAACAAACCATAATCCTTTGAAGATGGACTTGATTTTTAATTAAAATACTATCAACACATAAATAAAATGACTAACAAATGAAGTTTTAAAATACAGTGATATGGTTAGAAAACTAGTTTTATTCAATAGGTATTTATTGAGTATTTGATATGTATAAAATGCTGTGTTTTAGATGCTTATAGAGAGTGGTTCTTAACACTGGTTATACAATAAAATTACTTGGGGAGATTTTAAAATACTGAGTTCCACTCCCATAAATTATGATTTATTAGTCTAAGGTGGGGCCTAGGAATTAATGTAAAAATTTAAAAATAAATTTAGGTGATTGTAATGTGTATTATAGTTGTAAATGACTGAGATAAAAGATTTAGAGATGAGTAAGACAAATAGCTGAATACAACTGAGGGAAATTTGCTTCTGACTATTTGATAAGCTTCTCTTATGAGGTCACAATCTATGGAGTAAGTAAGACTAAAAGGTGAATGAAAATTACAATTTACTGAGGGTTTATTCTGTACCAAGCAGTTTTCTTAGGTCTCTATATGTTGTAAAGTATTTAATCCTCACCACAATTATATGAAGTATATAATTGTTGTGGTCTGAATGTTTGCATCCTCTCAAAATTCATATTCTGAAATCTTAATCCTCAAATTGATGGTATTAGTAGGTAGGGCCTTTAGGAGATGCTTAAATCATGAGGGTAGAACCCTCATGAGTGGGATTAGTATTTTATAAAAGAGGCTTCAGGGAGATCCCTAGTCCCTTTCACCTTAGGACACAGCAAGAATGTGTCATCTAGGACACAGATTCTACTGTCACCTTGACCTTGGACTTTCAGCTTCCAGAACTGTGAGAAACAGACTTATGTTGTTTATAAGCTATCTAGTCTGTGGTATTGTCTGAATAGACAAAGATAGTAATCTTCTCCCTTTTTTAATTAATGATAAAATGAAGTTCAGAGAGGTTATATAACATGCTTCCATTAGTAAATAGCAAAGCTGAGATTCAGATCCAGGCCTGTCTAGCTTCAAAATTCTTGTCCCATCTATTGTACAAAATTGCTTCGAATAAGAGCAATACATGGTGTAGAATATTAAGTGTTGTAAGATTTGAAGTCAGAAGGAGAGATAATTTCTAGCTGAGGATAGTAAGATCTTGTAAAAGATAACATTTAAATTTGAATCTAAAAGTTTAATAGGAGTTTTATAGATGGACATGAAGATGCAGCTATTTTAAATATGAGCAAGGCATACAGAAAGGAAACCAAACTGTATATTTGAGTGATTAAAAATGGTCCAATTAATGTTACTCAATCATAGCAATATTACTATGATGTTTAGAAATGAGTGAGGGTAAGTTTGGTTCTCTCAAAAATGGAAGCACTCTACAATGCACACAACAATCTTGCAAAATGAACAATTACACTGCAAATACCAAGTGTCTTCACTGAAATTTGTGCATGGGTATGTGTAGAAAAGTAGCAGGAGATAAGCCATGGTATAGTGTTTACCAATACTTCCATTCCTCCTTTCTTTCTGGATACAGGAGAAGATTGAAACTCCTTGCATACTTGAAGCTAAGTGCAGCCATGAGTTAGTTGCAGGCAGAAGCATTTACAAGCAGGCATACAATTGCAATCTCTCTTCCCCTGCTGATTTAAACCCTGAAGGCTTGTAATGAGAAGGTGATACCACAAAATCAAAGCATCCTATATGACTGAGCCATCACAGGAAGGACAGCTATCCTGAAGAGATGGCTGAGACCACATAAAACTTTGTAATATACTTTTGTTACTTTAAGCCACTGATATTTTGGTATTGTTTTTTTGCATTGTCATGAACTAGCTTATATAGACATAAGTTATATAAATATAACTGAATTAAAAATCATTTGCAAAGGTCCTTGAATGTTAGAATATGGAATACAGACATGGTTCTGAAAACTCTTCAAATACAGGATTTCCACTAATTTTCAGAGTATTGATTGCATAATTGGATTATATGTTTAACCTCCCAATTTAAATTCGTTGAATAGCTTTCATTAGATGTATATGTCTGGTATTTTAAAAATCACTTTCATTCCATTTTCCTCACAGAGCATGCAAATGATCAGAACACCTAGATATGTCTGATGCTAAGCATTTAAAACAATTGTGCAAGTGAATAATGTGGAAAACTGCTATTGAAATGCAACTGGGGCGGCCCAGTGGCTGAGGCGGTTGGAGCGCTGTGCTCCTAATGCTGAAGACCACTGGTAGATTCCCACATGGACCAGTGAGTTGCGTCCTCTACACCTAAGACTGTGAACAATGGCTCTCCCTGGAGCTGGGCTTCTGTGAACAGCCATAGGTCAGTGTGAACTGTTGTGTGCTGTCATGACTGCTGTTAGCTGCCGTGGGCTGCTGTTTGCTGCTGTGGGCTTCTGTGTGCTGATGTGTGTGCTACCGTGAAGGGCCAGTGGCCACGCTGGCTGGCAGCCATGAGTGTCTGGCAGCCATGAGTGGCCAGCAGCCAGTGTGTGGCAGGCAGCCATCATGAGCAACCGGCAGCCAATGAGAGCTGTGGTGAGCTGCTGTGAGCAGCCCATCAATGACCTGTGACTGACTGCCTCAACCCTGTGGAGCGCAAGGCTCATAATACCAGCATGGGCCAGGGAGCTGTGCCCTACAACTAGACTGAGAAACAATGGTTGAAAAATGGGGGGGGGGGTTGAGGCTGGCGGGAGGGTAGTGGGACGGGGTCAAAAACAAAAAAAAAGAAATGCAACTGAACCTTCCCAGTAATTACTGCTGTACAGAACATGGAGTAGAAAGCTATCCTTCATGCATGCTTGAAAGTACTTAACAACAAGAAGCACTCATTGACATTGTATCTTTTAAAATGTAAAAAGGCAGTCTAACTTTCTGTTTTTTATTTATTTTTATGAAATGGCCCATCTCCTTAAGAAACAGAGATGCTAATAGTCTGGCTTTCTACAGTAATGAGAGACATGCTCATGAAATGTTCAAATGCTCATCTGCTCAGATACAGCCTTCTCTAGCTCTGGATTAAGTTAAGGGAAAATAAACTATAACCATTTTCAGGCAACTTAACAACATTTACTAAGGGACTATAAAATATTTACATCTTTCAATTGAGTAATTTTACTTTGGGAAATCAAGCCTCAAAAACTGATACCGAATATAAACAAACTTGAAACACAAAACTATTCAATGCAGCAGTATTCGTAATAGCAAAAGATTATAAGCCATTATCTTTCCAGCAGTAGGAATTCACTGAATTAAATTATAGTACATTCATATTATAAAAATTATACAGTTAATTAAATGTGTACACATTTATTTTTATGAAATAAAAATCTAATAGAGTATGTATAATACCATACTAAATACATTTATTTGAAAAAATATAGAGGTATACCAAAATTATTAAGTGATCAACTCAGAGTGGTAAGATTTTGGCTTATATTTTCCATATTTTGTCTTTTCTATATTTTGAAAATTTGTCATAGTAAATATGATTTATTTTCAAAATGAGTATAAGTATCTTAAATGATGCAAGAGCTTCAGCCCAATGAAGACTAGCACAAGAAGAAACAGAAAAGTGATTTGTATATTCCATCTTGTTCCATTTCTGAAATACGAGGTGTGATCAAGAAATATGATGAATGTTTAATTAAAAAATTATTACAGTAAAAGACATTTCCATTAATCTCCCTCAAAATACTCTCCCTTGCTTTGCATACACTTATCCCATCATTCTTGCCACTTTCAGAAGCAGTTCTGGAAGTCCTCTTCCATGAGTGTCTTTAGTTGCACTGCTGTGGCTGCTTTGATGTTCTGAATTGATTCAAAACATTTACCTTTCATGGTCATTTTGACTTTGGGGAAGAGCCAGAAGTCGCACGGTGACATATCTGGTGAATAAAGTTGATGAGGACACACCGTCATGTTTTTATTTGACAGAAATGGCAGGGCAAAAAGTGATGTGTGACACAGAGCCTTTCCATTGTGATCAGAAAATACAGTGACTGCTGCTGTTGAGTGCCATCCATTGGAAAGGCACAGATCTTCAATAAGGGAAGCAGTGTGTGGAACCTTAGTAAAAGTGTGTGACAAGTTTCAACTGGTTGGGTGCAGTCAGTTGGGTGTGAGCTATGATTGAAAGAAGGTGTGTTTTAAAGAGTGCCATAATTCATCCTCCATCATGACAATACTCCATGTCATACATCACTTCTAGTATACAGCAGTTTTTGTCAAATAAAAAATATTATGGTGTGTCCTCATCCACCTTATTCACTGGATCTGTCACCGTTTGACTTCTGGCTCTTCCCCAAAGTCAAAATGATTCAGGATAGCAATGCAGCCATGACAGTGCAACTAAAGACACTCACAAAAGAGGACTTCTGGAACTGCTTCAGAAAGTGGCAAGAACGATGGGATAAGTGTTTTCAAAGTGAGGTGGAGTACTTTGAGGGGGATTAATGGCAATTTCTCTTTTACTGTAATAGATTTTTATTTAAACATTCATTCACTGTATAGTTTGATCAAACCTCGTATTTCACTCTACTTTAATGATCTATCTAGCCCTCTATTCATATTTGGAATATTAAAAGACATTGCTTCAATCCCAGTCCATGTGATTTTATAAATAAATGGTTAAGCAGTAGAAGGCTAAATCAGTGAAAGTAACATATACATATATATATATATATACATATATATATATATATATATATATATATATACATATATATATATACGTATATATATGTATATATATATATATATATATATATATATATATATATATATATATATATATAGAGAGAGAGAGAGAGAGAGAGAGAGAGAGAGAGAGAGAGAGAGAGAGGTATGAGATCTGACAAATAAGTTCTCAAACTAATCCTGGAAAGAATGCTACATAACTTATTGCTGAATATCACTATGGTCACTTTCGAAGTACTTCCCTTGGGAAGCTATGCACTGTTGCTAGCGCCTAGCCCACCCTTCAAAACAATTTTGGAACTCTTTTTCTGGAATGGCCATCAGAGCTGTCATTGTAGTACCCTTGATATCCTGAATGTCATCAAAATGTCTTCCTTTCAACAGTTCCTTAATCTTCAAATAAAGAAAGAAGTCATTGCGGGCCAGAACAGGTGATTAGGGAAGGTGTTCCAAAGCAGTTATTTGTTTGGTACCTAAAAACACTCTCACAGACAGTACCATGTGAGCTGCTGCATTGTCATGATGCAAGAGCCATGAATTGTTGGCAAAAAGTTCAGGTTGTCTAACTTTTTCTTTTTATGGTACATTCTTTCAGTCATTCAATTATCATTTTTCATGTGCTATAATCTATCTATATCACATGAAAATATGTGAAAATTCCCAATTAATATTAAGAAGTAAGCATAAATAAATTTTAACAACTTGTATCGATAGCTCAAAAAAAAAAGAAAAAACAACAAAAAACCGAGGTAATATTTAAATGAAAGTAAGATGCAAACATCTAAGTAAAATGGAAACAAATGAAATCCAGTAATTTATTAGAAGAAACAAAATTCATGAATGAGTTTACGACATTCAAGTAAAGAGAGATGGTTTAAAATGAAATAATTCATTAATATAATTTAAACAATAGGTATAAATATTGAGAATATAATCAGTTTCGCACAAAAAAAATGCATTTCATAAAATTCAGCTCACATTCTTAAAATAAACAGTACATTAGGACTACAAAGGTACTTCCTTTAAATCAATGTTTTTGTTTTTGTTTTTTAATTAAAGTTTATTGGGGTGACAATTGTTAGTAAAGCTACATAAGTTTCAGGCATACAATTTTGTAATACATCATCCATACATCACATTGTGTGTTCACCACCCAAAGTCAGTTCTCCTTCCATCACCATATATTTGATCCCTTTTACCCTCATCTACCACCCCCCACACCCTTACCCTCTGGTAACCACTAAACTATTGTCTGTGTCTATGAGTTTTTGTTTCTCATTTATTTGTCTTGTTCTTTTGCTGTTTTTGGTTCATATACCACATATCAGTGAAATCATATGGTTCTCTGCTTTTTCTGTCTGACTTATTTCGCTTAGCATCATACTCTCAATATCCATCCATGTTGTCACAAATGTTCCTATTTCATCTTTTCTTACCACTGAATAGTATTCCATTGTGTATATATAACACAACTTCTTTAACCATTCATCTATCGAAGGACATTTTGGTTGTTTCCATGTCTTGGCCACCGTAAATCATGCTGCAATGAACATTGGAACACACTTTTCTTTATGTATAAATGTTTTCAGGTTTTTGGGTAGATACCCAGGAGAGGGATTGCTGGGTCATATGGTAATTCTATTTGTAATTTTTTGAAGAACCTCCACACTGCCTTCCATAGCTCTGAACCAGCCTGCATTCCCACCAACAGTGTATGAGGGTTCCTTGTTCTCCACAGCCTCTCCAACACTTGTTACTATTGGTCTTGTTGATGACAGCCATTCTAACTGGGGTGAGGTGATATCTCATTGTGGTTTTTATTTGCATTTCTCTGATGATTAGTGATTTTGAGCATTTTTTCATATGTCTGTTTGCCATTTGTATGTCCACTTTGGAGAAATGTCTCTTCAGGTCCTCTGCCCATTTTTCAATTGGGTTGTTTTTTTATTGTTGTTGTTGTTGTTGTTGAGTTGTATGAGTTCCTTATATATTTTGGATAATAGCCCCTTTTTGGAGGCGTTGTTTGCAAAAATCTTCTCCCATTCTGTTTGTTGCCTCTTTATTTCACTGATGGTTTCTTTTGCTATGCAGAAGCTTTTCACTTTGATATAGTCCCATTCATTTATTTTAGCTTTTACTTCCCTTGCCTTTGGAGTCAAATTCATAAAATGCTCTTTGAACCCAAGGTCCATAAGTTTAGTACCTATGTTTCCTTCTATGCATTTCATTGTTTCAGGTCTTATGTTAGGTCTTTGATCCATTTTGAGTTAATTTTGTTACATGGTGACAGATAGCAGTCTAGTTTCATTATTTTGAGTGTGGCTTCCCAATTCTCCCAGCACTATTTATTGAAGAGGATTTATTTATCCATCGTATGTTTTTGGCTTCTTTTTCAAAAAATTTCTGTCCATATTTATGTGGGTTCATTTTTGGCTTCTCGATTCTATTCTATTGGTCTGCGTGTCTGTTTTTCTGCCAGTACCATACTGTTTTGATTATTGTTACCCTGTAGTACAAGCTGAAATCAGGGAGTGTGTTACCTCCAGCATTGTTCTTTTTTCTTAGGAGTGCTTTGGCTATTTGGGGTCTTTTGTAGTTCCATACACATTTGAAAATTTTTTGTTCTATTTCTTTGAAAAAATGCCATTGGCATTTTGATTGGGATTGCCATTTAAGGCACATATTTCCATGTCTTCAAGTTCATTTTCTGGAGACTTTTCATTTTCTTTCTGAGCTGCCTTGTTACCTTGGTTATTCCTTGCAATTCCTTGCAATTTCTCTTCCTAGGCATCTACAAGATTTGGTTCTGCAACAAGTTGTTAAGAAGTAGTCTCTTTTGCTTTCCAGTAGGTTTGGTAGAATGGTTTATTTTCTGTCCAACTGCAGCCTTTTGTTCACTCTCACACGTTAGTGTTAACTTTCTTTGCACTGTGCTGGCTTCTCACACAATGGTGGGATTCTCTGGAAGTTGGGTTTATCCTCTGTGAACAGGTCTTCTGGGTCTCAGGGCACTCCCTCCATGGGGGAATGTGGAGAGCTTCTGAAGTTTTGGAGCTCTTCTTGCACCAGTTTCAAGGCCTGTGTGTGTTCAGCTCCTCTGTTTACCCCTGCAGGGAGCTGCCCAGGTAACTGGGGGCAGGGTTGGGGTGCGTTGTGAGAAGTGGCTCTGAGCCATGTTGGCGACTACCAGCACAGCCTATTCCTACATCCAAAGCTACCTCCCCTTAGCCGGAACTAGTTGGGTTGCGAATCCATGGCTGCAGGCTGCAGTTGTCAGAACTGCAAATATTTTGTTCTTTTGATCTGACACTTCTACCGTTCTGCTTCTAATAGTGGGCATGTAGGGGTGGGGCAAGCTCTAGGAGGATGGGAAGGGGTTGGCTGGGCTCTGTGCCTATGCTTTCTGTCCTCTACTTGGCAGTGAGGGCTTCAGCTGCCGTTTTCACTCTTCTTCCCTCTATCTTTGCTCTGAGGTCTTTGCCATGAGCAGTGGGTTCAGTCATGTTATATACTGATCCCTCAGGCGAAACTGTGGGTCATAAAGGGAGTGTCAGCAGTCCAAATGCTTCCCTCTGGCACAAGTGTTGTAGCTCCAGAATGTAGGGATCTCAGAGCTCTGAGCTCAGGTTTGTGTCCTGCAATCCATGTGGCCTGTGTCTCTGTACTTCCCTTTCCCTCCTCCCCCTCTTGCCCAATTTGCCCACCTTTAGATGATTTATATTGTGCATCTCTTAGTCTTGCCTGTATGCTGCATAGGGAGTCTTTTGTGGAATTATGGCTGTTCAATTTGTTGTAAATTCCAGGGGAGATTTCAAGTGGCTCTCCTCACACTGCCATTTCTATGACATCATCTTGTCTAAATTTTACATGCAGCCTTTTCAACACTTCCAATTTATAAAATTGGTTAACTGTCCAGTTGGTACAAATTCATAATGAATAATCCCTCTTATATTAAGAAAGGTTACCAACATTATTGCAACAAGTTCCTGAACTTAATTATCAGACATTGTGTATGTACATATGTATGTCTACACAAAGCACACATATACCATATGAGGGATAAAAATGGGAGGTATATTTTTACATGGACCAGTGCTAATTTGTTACTAAAGTATTACTTGTCTTATAAGGGAATAAAAGGATTTTTCATCTTTTACAGAGTTATGTTTAACAATAGATATTAACTGCTTCCTTTTTCTGCTCTTTGGTGTTAATTTTATATGGCATAAAAAAGTAAGTATGTAGTTTTGGTTGTTGTTTTTTTTCTCAAATTTTCTCTCTAGAAAAAAAAAAAAAAAAGACAACCTTATGTAGTGGATCAGTGCCATAAATAATCTCTATTATGGCCATCTATGTCTGATACAATATGTGAATGCATTTTGAGACTAGTGAGGATTTCTGATTATTCTTTATTCAGACCTTGTATGTAGCTGCTTATATGAGACTGGCCCTGGCTAGAAGCCTTGGACAATAAAATCCTTTTTTTCAAGTAGAGCCTATAGCAGTAGTAAAGCTCAAAATAGAAGACAAGTTTCCTATGCTCCTCTCTTTCAACCTCCCAAAAGAAAGGAGCATCTGTCTCACTGGGGTCAGAGTCTTTGGAAAGAAGATGGAAAAGAATAAAATGAGGACAGAACCAAGTTCAAGCAATGAACAATTAGTGCTGCAATACAATAGCCACCTATTTTCTGGCAGTTTCTGAATTTGAGGGGCAAAGTTTGTCCTGCTCATCCCGCACCCCAACACACATAGGTGATAGCTTTCACTGGACCTGTGGTCTCTGCTGCTGTTCTGCATATAGCCCTCTAAAACCTCTTCATAAAATAAAAAACAAAACAAAACAAAGCAAAAAAAAAACAAAAAAAAAAAACCCTCTTCATGTCTTTTACTTTGTGCCTTGTTCCCTTCAGGCTACTGTAATAAAAACACCGTATCATCTTTCCCAAGGCTGTGACTCCAATGATATAGATGCTGCTTTCTTTTGGGATACGGAAAGAGGGGAGCATAAAAAACTCATCTTCCTTTCTGAGCTTCCTGACTTCTGTAGGCTCTGTTTGAAAACTAACTTTTATTTTGCAAGGCTTCTAGCAAGAGCCAGTCTCATACAAGCAGCTACATACAAGGTCTGAATAAAGGAGAATCAGAAAGGCTCTCTAGCCTCAAAATGCAGTTGTATATCATATCAGAGATGGATGGCCATACTAGAGATTATTTATTTTACTGATCCCCTACATATGGTTGACTTTTTTTTTCCAAACAGAAACTTAAAGAAAAAACAAAAACACAACAACACACTACATATTGTCCATTTTTATCCCAAATAAAATTAATACCAGAGAGTAGAAAATGGAAACACTCAATATAAGTCTTTAAATGTAACTCTATAAAATAGGAAAAATCCTTTTATTTTCTTGTGAGACTAGTAGAAGAGGGAAAAGGGGATCAAATATATAGTGATAGAAGGAAAACTGACTCTGGGTTGTGAACACTCAATGCAATATATAGATTACATATTGTAGAAATATACACTTAAACCTATATAATTTTACCAACCATTCTCACCCCAATAAATTTAATAAACAAGAAAAGAAATAAAAATAAAAATGCTATAGACTGAGTGGTTTAAGCAAAAAAATATATATTTCTCACAGTTCTGGAGGCTGAGAAGTCCAATATCAAAGTACTAGCAGATAGAATGTCTGGTGAGTGCCCTTGTTCTGATTCATAGTCAGCCCCTTTCTTGCTGTGTCTTCATGTGGCAGGAAGGGTGGGACAGCTCTCATGAGCTCTCTTTCACAAAGGCACTGATTTTATTCATGAGGGGCCCACCTTCATGACAAAATCACTTCCCAAATATCTCACCATCTAATACCATTACATTGGGAGTTAAATTTTCAACATGTGAATTTTAGGGGGATGCCAATATTCAGTACATAACATCGGGACTGTTTTTTAGTGTCTTCATGGCTCTACTCCTGGATGGAGACTTTCAGACCAGTATCGGGTGAACCAAATAATAAGATTAAGTATGAACACATGTCTCTGACTTGACACCTCACTTCTCTATGTCTGTTGGGCAGGGAGCTAGGGGCAATCTTAAGTAGCAAAGTTAGTTGTGGCATCTGGTATGAAATCAGGAGCTCAAGTTACTTGGCTTCTTCACTTAAAGGACACAGCCACTCTCCATTTCATTTCTTTATTTTTCTTTATTTACCTTAGAAGGAAACACCAAAAAAAGAATGAAAAATATTTTTGTGTTACCCCATCATGTGATAGGCAGAGAAAACATTGTGCTCAGTTATTTTGGCAAAAGGCAACTGGCCATGCTCTGTTTGAAAGAAATTGGCAGAAACAAAATGCATATAAATGACCCAGGCTATATATGGCAATTTGAACACACCCAGTACTCTCTGTGGTTGCTGGTTCCAGTAAGGCAAGGCTTGGAGGCTACTATTGTGGGTCTGAAATGTGAGAAAGATGGGCCAGGCCACAGCCCTTTAAATGGTCTTTTCTTGCAAGTAAAATTGAGGCTTTTCAGGAAAAGGGAGCCTCTTTGTCTGATTAATGAGGATTTAATTCCCCTTTTTTTGGTCATAAAAAATATTTGTATGATATGGACTCTCATTTTAAACTTACTTCAAATGCTATAATTCTAACTCTTGCCATGTTCTGCAGAGAAAAAGACTTCTATATATTTTTTTCCAAGTCTTGGGTTGGGGCGACTCAAAACTTTGCATCATGTATGGTTGTAAACAGAACCATTGGCTTTAACAATGATTAACTCTTATTTCTGGCTCATTGCGAGTTAGACAATGAATGTATAGGCAAGAAGCAGAGAAAAAGACTTCTATGGCTGAGACTTGACACTTTGGGAGCTGTGGCTCTATATTGCCCACATTAGAGGTGCAAGGATATTTCACACCTGCCATTTCTATCAAATGTACAAACTCACTAGAAGGAGAATTCCTGTGGGAATATGACTGAACTCTAATAGATATCAACATGAAACTCATTAGATTTTTCAGATATCGATCTTTTTTTTTTTTTTTTTTGGCTCTTTTTAAAAAAGTGATAGCATCTTTGTAATTTTCACTCAAAAAGAGAAAAATATGCTTTTTATATGAGGTGTTTATATAATCAACCAATTCACTGCCATCTCTGATATCCAGTTATTGTTCCTTGAAAATAAACTATCTAAAAGTATAATAGTCTTTTGCTCCCATTTGGTAAGAAAAATATCTAAAAATATGGCTAGTTTGTTTGCAATCAGTTTCATAAGATGTGCCTAATTTTGTTCTAGTTCAATTTTGTGAAAGTATTTTAACCCATCCCTTCACCCCTTAACTAATGTTTTAAGGCAAAGAGAACATGGCTATTCTCTTTTTTACAACATTGACATACATTATAAATGTCTCATTGAAATAGTTAAGACTAGAAGTAGAAAACATTGCTAAACATTTCCACATGATTTTACTGGTTGTTGTGATATTTCAGTTCATGCTACAATTTAATATGCCAACTATATCTAAATTACAGTATCAGATAATTAAGAAAGGGTATTTTATAATTGATTTCTCCCAAAATAAATTTGGAGTCCCAGAAATCACCCAATGTTTATATGTTGGTAAAACTCACTGCATTTACTTTCTATTAAAGTTCCATGATCAGACAATGGGGGAATAATTATAATTGAGCATTTTTGTGGCAAGACCTTACATCAACAATGACATTGTTAAAAACTGGCTCTATTTAAATTTGCAGGTTAAAGAAGAAACATATCCTTTGATTAATAGTTTTTTTTTTCCAAAATTTGATATTAAGTAACTCTGTTTTAATTCCAGTCAAGATGGTGACTAGAACTAAAAGTAGGTGAATGCTGGGCTCACCTTCTCCCTCACAACATCAAAATTGCAGCATCTGGCCTCATCCTGCCCTGTACCTCTTGCTAAGCAGTCCCAAACCAAGCATTAGTGGAAACCAGCCTCAGTTCTCAGCTTGGCCTCTCTCAAGCACAGCGCAAGTGGAAACCATCTGCAGATCACATTATACTCCATACCAAGTGGCTCTGGGCTGGGCATAAGGAGCAGCTGATCTTGGACTGCACCAGAGCCTCTCCCAAGAGACCAGAGAACCAACACACCTGGTGGCCAGCTTCAGTCCACAGCAGAACACCATCAAACACCTCAAAAAATGACACACCCAACGGGCAGACTTGGCAGGCATCAGAGCCCCGCTAAAGTGAATCCTGCTCTGTAGGGTCAGTCCCTGCACCACTCCTCCACTGCAGTCCTCACAACAAATCAGCTGTATAGTCAATCGCTCCCATTGATATGTCAATGGCAATCAAGGCTCAATTACAACAGGAAGGTACACACAACCCACATATGGGATACACTTGAAGCACACAACACTAGATGACTAGGGATGTTGTATCCCTGGACCCCAAAGAACACCTACTACATAAGACCACTCTTCCAAGACTGGGAGATATAGCAATTCTACCTAATACATAGAAACAAACACAGGAGGGAAGCCAAAATGAGGAAATAAAGAAATATGTTCTAAATGAAAGAACAGAACAAAGCTCCAGAAAAAGAACTAAACAAAATGGAGAGAGGAAATCTACCAGATGCAGAGTTCAAAACACTGGTTATAAGGATGCTTAATGATAGAAGGGAGAACATCAATAAACATAGAGGAAACATAAAAGAAAGAACAGTCAGAATTGAAGAATACAATAATAGAACTAAAGAATACATTAGAAGACATCCATAGTTGATTATGTGAAACAGAAGATCAAATTAGTGATGTGGAAGATAAGGTAGCAGAAAACACCAAATCAGAATAAATGAAAGGGAAAAAAGGACCCCAAAATGAGGATAGTTTAAGGAGCCTCTGGGACAACATAAAGCACACCAACATTTCCATTATATGGGTACCAGAAGGATAAGAAAAAGAGCAAGAATTAAAAATCTATTTGGAGAAATAATGAGAGAAAACTCTCCTAAGCCTAGGAAAGGAAATAGACGTGCGAGCCCAGGAATTGCAGAGTCCCAAACAAGATGAACCCAAAGAGGACCATATCAAGATACATCATATGAAAATTGAAAAGTTTAAACACAAAGAGAGAATCTTAAAAGCAGCAAAAGAAAAGCAGTTAGTAATATGCTAAAAAGCTTCCGTAAGATGATCAGCTGATTTCTCAGCAGAAACTTTGCAGGCCAGAAAGGGATTGGCATGAAATATTCAAAGTGATGAAAAGCAAAGACCTACAACCAAGATTAAACTGTCCAGAAAAGCTGTCATTTAGAGTCGAAGGGTAGGTAAAGAGTTTCCCAGACAAGAAAAATCAAAAGGAGTTTATTACCACAAAACCAGTATTATAAGAAATATCAAAGGGACTTTCTTCAGAAGAAGAAGGAAAAAATATGAATAATAGAATGGCAATAAATACATATCTAACAATAATTACTTTAAATGTAAATGGATAAATACTCCAATCAAAAGACATAGGGTGGCTGAATGGCTAAGAAAATGACTCTTAAATATGCAACCAACAAAAGACTCACTGCAGTTTGAAAGAAACACACAGACTGAAAGTAAAGGGATGGAAAAATATATTTCATGAAAATGGGAACAAAACAAAACGCTGGGGTAGCAATACTGATACCAGACAATATAGACTTTAAAATAAAGGCTATAACAAGAAACAAAAATGGACCCAGTAATCCCACTTCTGAGTATTTATACAAAGACACCCAAAACTCTACTTTGAAGAGACATGTGAATTTATACATTCACTGCAGCATGATTTACAATGGCCCAGATAGGGAGGCAGCCTGGATATCATCAATGGATGAATGGATAAAGAAGAGGTGTTACACATGTACAACAGAAATATTACTCAGCCATAAAAAGTATGAAATCTTTCAATCTGCAATAACATGGATGGACGTAGAGGGAATTGTGCTGAGTTGAGTAAATCAGAGAGAGAAAGACAAATGCCATATGATTTCACTTATATGTGGAATCTAAAGAACAAAATAAAAGAGCAAACAAAACACAAACAGATTTATATGTGGTCTGACAATTAAGTTCGAGAACTTGTCACTATGTGCTTACATTGGCAGCACTGTATAAACAGCTTGATAAGGTTTCATAACCCTGGTATATCAGTGTCTCACAGCTGTGTTTGTGTCAACATGTGGCAGTGTCTTGCTGAGTGGCATTCATTATTGTTGCTGCGTACTTTTGTGTGCTGTCATGTGAATGTCTGAGCTTGAATTAGAGCAAAAAACAAACATTAAATTTCCTGTTAAACTTGGCAAGAGTGGAAATGAAGTCAGAGGCATGTTAGTCCAGTTTATGGGGATAATGATGTTAAGAAAACAGTAGTTTACAAATGGATTAAATGATTTTCTGAGGGGAGAGAACACATTAGTGATGAAGAGAGGTCAGGGCATCCATTACTGAGCAGAAATGACAAAAACATTGCAAAAATCTATTGAATTGTGTGCCAAAATTGTCAGCTGACTGTGAGAAGCATAGCAGATCAGGTAAATATCGATAGAGAAATAGTTAGGAAAATCTTAACTGAAAATCTTGGCATGAGAAAGATGTGTGCAAAAAAGGTCCCAATGCAGCTCACTCATGATCAAAAGCAAAGAAGAGTCAAAGTTTGCCAAGACATTTCGGAGAGGAAAGATGATGTTTTGGGCCATGTTAACATGGGTGGTGAAACATAGATGTACCAATACAACCCTGAAACAAATCATCAAAGTGCACAATGGAAATCAGCCAATTCTCCATTACCAAAAAATTTCTCTCAGTCCAAATCAGGAGTCAAAATGATGTTGCTGATCATTTTTTTTTATATCAGAGGAGTTATTTGTCATGAAGTTGTACCAACTGTGCAAAATGTTAACCAAGTTTACTATTTGGAAGTGTTGAACATGCTGCATGAAAATGTTAGACAAAAACCACCTGAGCTTTTTGCCAACAATTCATGGCTCATACATCACAACAACACACCAGCTCACACGGCACTGTCTGTGAGGGAGATTTTAGCCAGTGAACAAATAAATGTATTGGAACACCAACCCTACTCACCTGATTTGGCTACCAATGACTTCTTTCTTTACCCAAAGGTAAAGGAAATATTGAAAGGAAGATATTTTGATGATATTCAGGACATCAAGTGTAATACAATGACAGCTCTGATGGCCATTCCAAAAAAATGTTCCAAGATTGCTTTGAAGGGTGAACTAGGCACTGGCATTGGTGCATAGCTTCCTGTGGGGACAGAGCCAGGAGTGCAGTTTCCAGGCTCTTGGCCTCACATGGAAAGGTGCTGCCTCAGGTAGTAAATGGCCATCAACTTTGATTGGATGGCCATCAGCTGTGGCTGGTTGGCCATCAGCTGTAACCAGTGAGCCATTGGCCACTAATATAACTGCTGTGGCTACACTAGCAGAAAAATGGGGGCTAGCAAGAAGATGGTGGCTGAGCCTGCAAGTGGCGCAGTGAGGGTTGAGAATTGTGTGGCTCCTGTTTCCTGTTTCTCCAACCCAGCCGCCAGTGAGAGTATAGTGGTATGACTCCCCTACCTATGGCTCCGTGGGTGTTCCTTTTTGGCCTAGCCACATCCTGCATTCTTATGTGGGGAGCAGGACTAGAGACCCCGCAGGCCGCCCCGTGTGACACTTACCAAGGGGAGTACTTCAAATGTGCCCATAACGATATTCAGTAATGAGATATATAGCACTTTTTCTAGAATGAGTTTCTGAACATAATTGTCAGACTTTGTAGGTGTAGAGAACATTTTGATGGTTTTCAGATGGGAACGGTTTGGAAGGATGGGTGAAAAAGGTGAAGGATTAAGAAGTACAAATTGGTAGTTACAAAATAGTCATGGGGTTGTAAAGTCCAAGATAGGGAATATAGTCAATAGTATTGTAGTAACTATGTATGCTGCAAGATGGATACTAGATTTATCAGGGTTTTCACTTCGAAACTTAGATAAATGTCTAATCACTATGTTGTACAACTGAAACTAATAAAATATTGTATGTCAACTGAAATAAAAAATATAATATATATGTATATTAAAAAGTAAACTTTGTTTTATCTATACATGTGATTTATTTATTTCAAACAGTTGAAACTATTCACATTTTCTCCCTCACTACTGTAAAAAACTGACCCTCCCAAGAATAAACCAAAGAACCAAGATTCAGAAAAGGCTTTCAACCTCTAGTGGCTACATGGGAAAACTGTAAGAAGCTTAGTAATACTTTCACCAACAGGAAGTGGGCATCTTATAATTGCTAATGGAGGCCTTGAAAATATTTCTATGCAAACAAATTGGACCAGAAGCATGAGTTTTATATTTTGACTTAAATAAGATGTACTATTTATTCTTTTTTTAAAATTAGTTTCAGGTGTACAAAACAATGTAATGGTTAGATATTTCACCACTCAAAAAGTAATAAACTCTCTCCCACAATCTATTGCCCATCTGGCATCATATATATCTATAACAATTCCATTGACTATATTCCCTATGCTGTAAGCCATATCCCATCACCATATATATATATATATATATATATATATATATATATATATATATATATATATATGCATACATATATATATTAAATTATAGTCGACATATAATATTATTCAGCTTCAACTTCAGGTGTACAGTGCAATGATCAAGCATCAACACCGTCCATGAAGTGGTCTGCTTAATAAAACATGGGCCCATCTGACACCCTACAAAATCTTTGCAACATTATTGATTATATTACCCAAACTGTCTTTCATTTCCTCTTGGCAATATTGTAGTTACCAATGCTATCTAATCCCTTCCCCTTTTCCCTCATCCCCACTCCCTCCCATCTAGCAACCATCAGTCTTTCCTCTATATCTCTGAGACTATTTTTGTTTACTTTGCTTATTTATTCAGTTCTTTAGATTCCACATATAAATGAGATCATATGGTATTTGTCTTTCTCTGACGGACTTATTTCACTTAACATAATGTTCTCTTGGTCCATCCATATTGTTGCAAATGGTAAGATTTCATTCTTTCTTATGGCTGAGTAATACTCCATTGTATAAATGTACCACAGTTTCTTAATCCAGTCATCAACTAATGGGCATTTCATTTTTTTCCACGTATTAGTTATTGTAAGTAATGCTGCAATAAACATAGGGTTACATGTATTTTTTCTAATTAGCATCTTGATTTCTCTGGATAGATACCTAAGAGTGGAAATGCTGGATCACAAGGTAGTTCCATTTTCAGATTTTTGAGCTACCTCCATACTGTTTTCCATAGTGGCTACACCAATCTGCAAAACCACCAACAGTGCACCAGGGTTCCCTTTTCTTCACAGCCTTGCCAGCACTTGTTGTTTATTGATTTATTGATGATAGCTATTCTGATAGGAGTGAGGTGGTATCGCATTGTGGTTTTTATTTGCATTTCTCTAATAACTAGTTAGGTTGAGCCCTTTTTTCTATGTCTGTTGGCCATCTGTATATCCTCTTTAGAGAAATGTCTCCTTATGTCCTCTGCCAATTTTTTATTTATTTATTGGGGTGACAATTGTTAGTAAAATATAATGGAATTCAGGTGTACAATTCTGTATTGCAACATCTATAAATCTCATTGTGTGTTCACCACCCAGAGTCAGTTCTCCTGTATCACCATATATTTGATCCCCCTTACACTCATCTCCCAACCCCCCCCAACCTCTGGTAACCACTAAACTATTGTCTGTGTCTATGAGTTTTTGTTTCTCATTTGTTTGTCTTTTTTTGTTGTTGTTTTTTATTTATATATCACATATCAGTGAAATCATATGGTTCTCTGCTTTTTCTGTCAGACTTATTTTGCATAGCATTATACTCTCAAGATCCATCCATGTTGTCACAAATGGTCCTATGTCATCTTTTCTTACCGCCGAATACTATTCCATTGTGTATACATACCACAACTTCTTTATCCATTCATCTATCAAAGGATATTTTGGTTGTTTCCATGTCTTGGCAACCGTAAATAAAGCTGCAATGAGCATTGCAGCACACGTGTCTTTATGTATAGATGTTTTCAGATATTTTGGGTAGATACCCAGGAGAGGGATTGCTGGGTCATATGGTAATTCTATTCATAATTTTTTGAGGAACCTACACATTGCCTTCCATAACGGCTGCACCAGTCTGCATTCCCACCAACAGTGTATGAGGGTTCCTTTTTCTACACAGCCTCTCCAACACGTGTTACTACTTGTCATGTTGATCATAGCCATTCTGACTGGGGTGAGGTGATATCTCATTGTGGTTTTTATTTGCATTTCTCTGATGATTAGTGATGTTGAGCATTTTTTCATATGTCTATTTGCCAATTGTATGTCCTCTTTGGAGAAATGTCTGTTCAGGTCCTCTGCCCATTATTTAATTGGGTTGTTTGTTTTTTGTTGTTGAGTTGCATGAGTTCCTTGTATATTATGGACATTAGACCCTTATCGGAGGCACTGTTTGCAAAAATCTTCTCCCATTCAGTTGGTGGCCTCTTTATTTTGTCGATGGTTTCTTTTGCTGTGCAGAAGCTTTTAAGTTTCATATAGTCCCATTCATATATTTCAGCTTTTACTTCCCTTGCTTATGGAATCAAATTCATAAAATGCTCTTTGAACCCAAGGTCCCTAAATTTTGTACCTTTGTTTTCTTCTATGCAGTTTATTCTGTCAGGTCTTACGCTTAAGTCCTTGATCAATTTTGAATTAATTTTGGTACATGGTGACTTATACCAGTCCAGTTTCATTCTTTTGCACGTGGCTATCCAATTCTCCCAGCACCATTTATTGAAGAGGCTGTCTTTCCTCCATTGTATGTTTTTAGCTTCTTTGTCAAACATTATCTGTCCATATTTATGGGGTTTTATTTCTTCGTTCTCAATTCTATTCCATTGGTCTATGTGTCTGTTTTTCTGCCAATACCATGTTTTGTTTTGTTTTATTATTGTAACCCTGTAGTACAAGCTAAAGTCAGGGAGTGTGAAACCTCCAGTATTGTTCTTTTTTCTTAAGATTGCTTTGGCTATTCAGAGTCTTCTGTGGTTCCAAACAAATCCGATGACTTTTTGTTCTATTTCTTTAAAAAATGCCATTGGGATTTTGATGGGGATTGCATTGAATCTGTATATTGCTTTGGGTAATATGGCCATGTTAATTATGGTGATTCTTCCAATCCATGAACAGGGAGGGATATCTGTTCATTTATTTGTGTGTTCTTCAATTTTTTCTTAAATGTCGTATTGTTTTAAGTGTATAGGACTTCACATTCTTGATTAGGTTTAATCCTAGGTATTTTATTCTGCTTCTTGCAATTGCAAAAGGAATTGCTTTTTTTTAAATTTCATTTTCTGAAATTTCATTGTTAGTATATAGGAATGCAATGGACATTTGTATATTCATTTTGTAGCCAGAAACTTTACTGTATTCATTCATTGATTCTAATAGCTTTTTGGTGGAGTCTTTAGGGTTTCCTATATATAGCATCATGACATCTGCAAAGAGCAACAATTTAAATTTTCATTCCCAATTTGGATGCCTTTTATTTCTTTCTCTTGCCTGATTGCTCTGGCAAGAACTTCCAACACTATCTTGAGAAGCAGAGGGGATAGGGGACAACCCTGTCGTGGTCCTGAAAGGAGAGCAAAGGACTTCAGTTTTTCACCATTAATTATGAGATTAGCTGAGGGTTAGTCATATATGGCCTTTATTATGTTAAGGTATTTTGCTTCTATACCTATTTTATTAAGTGTTTTAATCATAAATGGATGTTGTATCTTGTCAAATGCTTTTTCAGCATCAATTGATATAATTACATGATTGTTGTCATTTATTTTGTTTATGTGGTGTATCACATTGATGGATTTGCGGATGTTGAACCATCCTTGTTTTCTGGGGATGAACCCCACTTGGTCGTGGTGAATAATCTTTTAATAGTTTGTTGTATTCGATTTGCTAGAATTTTGTTTAGGATTTTTGCATCTGTATTCATCAGAGATATTGGTCTGTAGATTTCGTTTTTGTGTTGTCCTTACCAGGTTTTGGTATCAGGGTAATGTTGGCCTCATAAAATGAGTTAGGGAGTGCTGTCTCTCCTTCAATTTTTTGGAAGAGTTTGAGCAGGATTGGTATTAGATCCTCTTTGAAGGTTTGGTAAAATTCACCTGTGAAGCCATCTGGTCCCGGACTTTTGCTTTTGGGAAGGTTTTGGATGACTGATTCAATATCGTTACTGGTGATCAGTCTGTTTAGATTTTCCAGTTCTTCATGGTTCAGCCTTGGAAGGCTATATGTTCCTAAGAACTTTTCCATTTCTTCTAGGTTATTGAATTCGGTGGCATATAGTCCTTCACAGTATTTTTGGATGATTCTTTGTATTTATGTGGTGTCAGTGATAACTTCCCGTTTTTCTTTTCTGATTTTATTAATTAGTGTCTTCTCTCTTTTTGTCTTAGTGAGTCTAGCCAAGGGTTTGTCAGTTCTGTTAATCTTTTCAAAGAACCTGCTCTTTGTCACATTAATTTTTTCTATTCTCTTTTTGTTCTCTATTTCATTTAGTTCTGCTCTGATTTTTGTTATTTCCCTTCTTCTGCTGAACTTTGGTTTCATTTGTTTTGCTTTTTCTAGTTCTTTAAGGTGTAACATGAGTTTATTTATTTGGGAGTTTTCTTGTTTCTTGAGATAGGCCTGTAATGAGATAAATTTCCCTCTTAAAACTGCTTTTGCTTCATCTAAAACATTTTTGTGTGATGTATTTTCATTGTCATTTGTTTCTATGTATCTTTTGATCTCTCCTCTAACTTCTTCTTTGACCCAGTCCTTTTTTAAAAGTATGTTGTTTAATCTCCATGTATTTGTGTTTCTTCCTGCTTTCTTTTTGCAGTTGATATCCAATTTCAAAGCCTTGTGAGCAGAGAATATGCTTGGTATGATTTCAATCTTCTTAAATTTGAGGAGGCTGATTTTATGTCCCAATATATGGTCTATCCTTGAGAATGTTCCATGTACACTACAAAAGGGTATATAGTCTGATATTTCAGGATAAAATGCTCTATATATGTCAATTATGTCCATTTTATCTATTGTGTCATTTAGGGCTGCTATTTCATTATTTATTTTCTGTTTGGATGATCTATCCATAGCTGTCAATGATGTATTTAAGTCCCCTAGTATAATTGTATTTTGGTCAATTTCTCCCATTAGTTTTGTTAGTAGTTGCTTAGTATATTTCGGTGCTCCCTGATTGGGGGCATAAATATTGATGTCTGTTTTGTCTTCCTTTTGTATAATCCCCTTTACCATTATGAGTGTCCATCTTTGTGTCTTGTTACCTTTTTCACCCTGAAGTCTGTTTCATGTGATATCAGTATGGCTACCCCTGATTTTCTCTGGATACCATTTGCTTGGAATGTCAATTTCCAGCCTTTCACTTTGAGTCTATGCTTGTCCTTGTAGCTGATATATGTCTCTTGGAGACAGCATATGGTTTGGTTTAGTTTTTTGATCCATTCTGCTACTCTGTGCCTTTTTATTGGTGAGTTCAGTCCATTTACATTTAGGGTGATTATTGATATGTGAGGATTTCCTGTCATTCTATCTTTAGTTTCCTGTTAAGGCTGTGTCTCCATTGTTTCTTTGCCTTTTTGTTGCTTTCTATTATTTCTGTGTGGTGGTATTCTATGATGTTTCCCTCTGTTTCTTCTTTTGTTACAGTATATATTTCAGTTCTGTACATTTTTTGAGTGGTTACCCTTAAGTTTATGTAAAAGAAAGTTTGATATTTAGAGTATTCCATTTTCTTCAGCACACTTACTTTCTCCATTCCCATATTCCAGTTCAGGCCTTTACTCTCCTCCTTTTTATGTTTTCATTGCCACAAATTTTCCCTGTTGATATGGTCGAATAGCCTCCTTTAGTATTTCTTTTAGTCCAGTTCGTGTATTAGAAAATTCCCTCTGCTTCTGTATGTCTGGAAAGGTCTCCTTCTTCCTTCATATCTAAAGGATATCTTTGCTGGATATACTATTCTTGGCTCATTTCTCTCTTTCAATAGTTTCCAGCCTTCTTTCCTCAGTCTTTCCCCTGACTTCTCTGTCATGAGCGTTTGGTCCAGCCATGTTATATGCTGTTCTTTGAGCCCTGTGGGCCATAAACGGAGCCTTAGCAGTCCGAGTTCTTCCCTCTCCCGCAGCTGTGGTAGTCCCAGGATGCAGCGAGCTTGGAGCACTGAGCTAGGTGTGTGTCCTGAGCCTGCACAGCTCCTTCTCTGCACTTCTCCCTTCCCTGCTTATGAGATTTGTCCACCCTTAGCTGAATTCAGTAGTGGGCCTCTTTGTCTTGCCTGTCTTCTGTGCAGGGAGTCCTTTGTGGAGTTATAGTTGTTCAATTAGTTGTAAATTCCAGGGGAGATTTGCAGGCTCTCGACTCAAACTGCCATTTTGATGACCCAGATCTGGCCTTTTTTAATTGGGTGTTTTAGTGTTTTTTTTTTGGTGTTGAGTTGAATGAATTTTTTATAAATTTTGGATATTATCCCCTTATTACATGTGTCATCGACAAATATCTTGTCCCATTCAATAGACTACCTTTTTGTTTTATTGATGGTTTCATTTGCTGTGAAAAAAACTTTTAAGTTTGATGAAATCCCATTAGTTTACTTTTTCTTTTATTTCCCTTGCCTGAGGGGATATATCAGTAAAAATATTACGCAGATAATCTCTGTATATTTACTCCCTATATTTTCTTCTAGGAGTTTCATGGTTTCGTGTCTTACATTTAAGTCTTTAATCCGTTTTGAATTTGTTCTCATATATAGCATAAGGTTGTGGTCCAGTTTCATTTTTTTGCATGTGTCACTCCAGTTTTCCCAGCACCATTTATTTAGTAGACTCTCTTTACCCCAATGTGTATTTTTGTTTCCATTTCATAGATTAATGACCATATATAAGTGGATTTATTTCTGGGCTCTCAATTCAGTATCATTGATTTATTTTTCTTTTTTTAAGCCAGTACCATGCTGTTTTGATTTCTATATGCTTGTAGTGTGATTTGATGTTAGGTAGCCTGATAGCTCCCACTTTGTTCTTATTTCTCAAGATTGCCATGGGTTTTCGGGGTCTTTCCATATAAGTTTTAGGATTATATGTCTTATTTCTGTGAAAAATACCCTTGGTAGTTTGATAGGAATTGCGTTGAACCCGTGTATTGCCTTAGGCAGTACGCACATTTTAACTATATTCATTCTCCCTATGCATGAGCATGGTATGTGTCTCCATTTATTTGTATGTTCTTTAATTTCTCTCTTCAGTGTCTTAAAATTTTCTCAGCACAGGTCTTTTACTTCTTTGGTTAAATTTATTCCTAGGTATTTTATTGTTTTTGAAGCAATTGTAAATGGGATTGATTTCTTGATTTCTCCATCTGATAGTTTATTATTGATGTATACAAATGCAACTGATTTCTGAATATTAATTTTGTGTCCTGCTACTTTACTAAATTCATTTATCAGTTCTAATAGTTTTTTGGGGGGTTGTGTGGGTATAGTATCATGTCATCTGCATATAATTACAATTTTACTTCCTCATTTCCAAGTTCGGATTCCTTTTATTTATTTTCCTTGCCTGATTGATGTGGCTAGAACTTCCAGAACGATGTTAAATAAAAGTGGTGAAAGTGGTAATCTTTTCTTCTTCCTGATCGTAAGGGGAAAAGTTTTAGCCTTTCCACATTAAGCATGATGTTAGCTTTGGGTTTATCATATATGGTCTTTATTATGTTGAGATACGATTCCCCTATTCCCACTTTGATAAGAGTTGTTATTATAAATGGCTGCTGGATCTTGTCAAATGCTTTTTCTGCATCTATTGATATGATCATATGATTTTTGTGTTTCATTTTGTTAATGTATTATATCACATTAATTGATTTTTGGGTATGGTACCAACCTTACATACCAGAAATGAATCCCACTTGATCATGGTGTGTGATCTTTTTAATGTGTTCCTGATTCCAGTTTGCTAGTATTTTGTTGAGGATTTTTGCATCTATGTTCATTAGGGATATCATTCTGTAATTTTCTTTTTTTGTAATGTCTTTGTCCGGTTTTGGGTTCAGAGTAATAGTGGCCTCATAAAATATATTTGGCAGCCTTTCCTCCTTCTGGATTTTTTGGAATAGTTTGAGGATAATAGGTGTTAATTCTTTTTTGGATGTTTTGTAAAATTCTCCTGCATCACCATCTGGTCCAGGACTTTTGTTTGTTGTGAGCTTGTTAATTGCTGATTCAATTTCTTTGTTACTAATTGGTCTGTTCAGTCTTGGAAGATAGTATGCTTCTAGAAATTTTTCCATTTCTTCCAGATTGTCTAATTTGTTGGCATATAGTTGCTTGTAGGATTTCTTAAAATTTTCTGTATTTCTGTGGTATCTGTTGTCACTTCTCCTCTTTCATTTTTGATTTTATTAATTTGGGTCCTCGCTCTCTTTTCCTTGGTGAATCTGGCTAAGGGTTTGTTGATTTTGTTTATCTTTTCAAAAAGGAAGCTCATACTTTCATTGATCTTTTGTATTTTTTTTTTGTTTGGTCTCTATTTTATTTATTTCTGCTCTAATATTTATTATTTATTTCCTTGTACTCACTTTGGGCTTTGTTTCCTGTTGTTTTTCAAATTTCCTTAGGTGTAAAAGTAGCTTGTTGATTTGAGATTTTTCTTGTTTCTTTAGGTGTCCAGCATTGCTATGAATTTCTCTCTTAGGACTGCTTTCTCTGCATGCCATAGATTTTGTGTCATTGTGTTTTCATTTTTGTTTGTCTCAAAGAATCTTTTGATTTCTTCCTTGATCTCATATTTGATACATTCATTATTTAGTACCATGTTATTCAGCCTCTATCTGTTTGTGTGTTTTCCAGTTTTCTTTTTGTATTTAATTTCCATTTTCATAGCACTTTGGTCAGAGAAGATGCTTGACGTGATTTCAATCGTCTTAAATTTATTGAGACTTGTTTCCTGACCTAGCATGTGGTCTATCTTGCAAAATATTCCATATTCTGCTGCTTTGGGATGAAATGCTCTAAATATATAAATTAAATCCAACTAGTCTTAAGTGTCATTTAAGGTCACTGTTTCTGTGTTGATTTTCTGTCTAAAGGATCTGTGCATTGGTGACAATGAGGTGTTGAAGACCCCTACTACGATAGTGCTAATGGTGATCTCTGACTTTATGTCAGTCATAAACTGTTTTCTATATTTAGGAGTTCCTATGTTGGGTGCATAGATGTTTTCTAGGCTTATATCCTGTTGTTGGTTCAATCTCTTTTTATTACGTAGTGTCCTTCTTTGTCTTTCATTGTAGTCATTTTAAAGTCTATTTTGTCTGAAATAAGTATAGCTACCCCAGGTTTTTTCTCATTTCCATTAGCGTGAAATATTTTATTCCATTCCTTTACTTTCATTCTCTGTGTCTTTTGATCTGAGATGAGTCTCTTGTAAACATCATATGCTTGGTTCCTGTTTTCTTATCCACTCAGTCACTCTGTGTCTTTTGATTGCAGTATTTTGTCCATTCATATTTAAAGTGATTATTGATAGGTTTATATTTATTGCCATTCTGTTATTCATATTTCTGGTCTTCCTTTCTTAGTTTTTCCCCCCTTTATTCTGTTTAGAAAAGCCCTTTTTTAAATTTATTTTTAAAATTTATTGGGGTGACAATTGTTAGTAAAATTACATAGATTTCAGGTGTACAATTCTGTGTTACATCATCTATAAATCCCATTGTGTGTTCACCACCCAGAGTCAGTTCTCCTTCCATCACCATATATTTGAACCCCCTTACCCTCATCTCCCACCCCCCACCCCCCTCACCCTCTGGTAACCACTAAACTATTGTCTGTGTCTATGAGTTTCTGGAAAAGCCCTTTTAACATTTACTGCAACTCTGGTTTCGTGGTAATGAATTCCTTTAGCTTATTCTTTTCTGAGAAGGTCTTTACCTCTTCTTCAATTTTAAGTGATAGCCTTGTTGGGTAAATCAATCTTGGTTGTAGGCTTTTGTTTTTCATCACTTTGAATATTTCCTGCCATTCCCTTCTGGCCTGCAGAGTTTCTGTAGAAAAGTCAGCTGATAGTCTGATAAGAGTTCCCTTGTATGTAACCCGGTCTTTCTCTTGCTGCTTTTAGTATTCTCTCTGTCTTTAAACTTTCCATTTTAACGTGTTTTGGTGTGGGCCTGTTTGGGTTCATCTTGTTTGGAACTCTCTGCACTTCCTTGGCTTATATATCGAAATCCTTCACCAGAGTGGGGAAGTTTTCCGTCATTATTTCTTCAAATATGTTCTCAATCCCTTATTCCTTCTCTTCTCCTTCTCGCATTCCTAGGATGCAAATATTGTTGTGCTTCATTTTGTCTCACAGGTCCCTTAAACTACTTTTATTGTTTTTTATTCTTTTTGTTCTTATTGGGTCATTTCTGCTATCTTGTCTTCTAAATCGCTGATATAATCCTCTGCTTCATTTAATCTACTGGTGATTCCTTCTAGTGTGTTCTTCATTTCAGTTATTATATTCTTTAGTTCTCACCAGTTGTTTTTTATGATTTCTCTATCCATCTTTATGTTCTAAGTTCCTTAAACATTCTTATAATCAGTGTTCGAAACTCTGTCTCTGATAGTTGGATGCCTGTGTTTCATTTAGTTCAATTTCTAGAGGTTTCTTCTGAGCTTTTATTTGGGACATTTTTATTTGTTTCTTCATTCTTGCTGTCACTCTGGGATTACATTAATGTATTAGGTAGATTACCTATGTGTCTCAGTCGTTGCTGGATGGTCTTATGTAGTATGTGTCATTTATATTTGGATTGCAGTTTCCCTATTCTCCTGTCCCATGTGTTCCAGAGGTGTTGAATTTGACCTTTAATTGATTATTGTCTTGTCAGAGGGTGGGATTGACCCTCAGGCTTATTAGCTGGGAGAATTAGCTTTGTTCACAGTGTATGAGCTGCTATGTAGAGGTTGACCCCCTCAGAGGAGGTTTGGCTCCTGTGGGTTTTTGTGCTTGTGGAAAATTTCCTTTACGAGCACTGCTTGTACATTCACCCAGGTAGTACTCTGGTTTGGTCTCATGCTGGCCTCTGGTGCATTGGTTTTGGTGTCTCTTGAGTGGGTTTCCGACTCAGGCCTGTTTCAGCCCTCTCTGTTACCTGCCCATGGTTACCTGGTAGGTGCCTTAAAGCTGTATGTGGTTGGCTGCTGCCTGTGCTGGAACTGGAGTCCTGTTGCAGCGGTTTCTCTGTGAACTGAGGCTGGCACCCACCAATATTGGTCCAGAGGCAGTTTAGCAAAAGGCAGGTATTTACACAAAATTGACTACACAGACAAGTTCCTTCTTTACCATATAAAGAAGAAATAATGAACCTTTTTGTTTTTATTTTTATTTAACATTTTTCTAAGCAACCTTATTTCTTCTTCTCAGATCTTGACTACTTCTATGTATTTGTAAAGACACAGTTGATCCTGGCTGTCTCTTTCAACTTTTTATCATCATTGTCAAGCTTCACCCCCTTAGATCACTGTGGCTCTTATTTCCTATGTTCCTTTGTTGATGTTATATTTAACATTTTATATTCAAATATCTTAACTCTCCAACAAAATTATGAGATTCTTGAGGATAGAGTTTCTTTAAAATGTCTTCATATCCTCCCACAGGTCTCATAAATAGAGCAAAGGGCCCAGAAAGAAACCTTCCCATATATAATTAATTAATTTTTAACAAGGGGGGCCAAGAATATTCAATGGAGTGAAGGATAGGCTTTTTAACAAATTTTGCTGGGGAAACTGGGTATACAATACAAAAGAATGAAGTCGAATCCTTACCTCATGGCAAATAATAAATAAATAAATAAATAAATAAATAAATAAATAAATAAATAACTCAGAATGGATCAAAGATCTGAAATTAAAAGCTAAAATAGGACGTCATCAAAATGGCGGTGTGAGGTAAGCCTCTGGAAATCTCCCCAGGAATTTAAAACAAATTGTACAACTATAACTCCACAAAGGACTCCCTGCACAGCAGACAGGCAAGATAAAGAAGCTCAGTACAGAATTCACCTAAAGGTGGGCAAATTGGGCAAGCAGGGGAGGAGGGAGGGGCGAAGTGCAGAAACGGGCTTCGCAGGCACAGGACGCAGACCTAGCTCAGTGCTCCAAGCTCACTGCATTCCAGAACTACTGCAGATCTGGGAGAGGGAAGAACTCAGACTGCTAAGGCTCACAGGGCTAAGGGGGCAGAATATAATATGGCTGAACCAAACAATCATGGCAGATACCACAAGGGAAGAAGGCTGAAAGCAGTGGTCTAAGCCCTCATTGCCGAGCAGAGAATGAGCAGAAAGCTGAAGCCTTAGGCGCTGAGCCTAGCCACACATTCCCGACCCTCCCAGAGCTCGCCCACCCCCACCTACCCAGTGGTAAAGCTGAACGGTCACAGTGTCAGATCAAAAGAACAGAATACTTGCAGTTCTGAGAACTGTGGTCTGCTGACACAGATTCACAGGCTAAGTAGTTTTGGCAAAGGGGAAGGAGCTGTGTAAGCAAGACTGGCTGGAGTGGTGGTCACCGCCATTGCTCTGGGGAAACTTTCACAACTCACCACGTCCCTGTCCCCATGTATCTGGGCGGATCTCTGCAGGAGTAAAGAGAGCTACTGAAACACACAGGTTCTGAATCTGGTGCACGATGAGCTTTGGAACTTCAAAAGTTCTCCGCATCCCCACATGGACACAGCGCCCTTGTGACCCAGGTGAACTGTTAACAGAGGAGAAGCCTGCCTTCCAGGGCATCCCCCCATTGTGTGAGAACCTGGAATAGTGCAGAGAAAACATAACACTACAGTCTGAGAGAAAAAAAATGGCCACTGTCAGAGAGAAAATTAAACATTCTACCAACACGTGCTGGAAAACAAAAGAAAGACCTCTTCCTATCAACCTGTTGCAGAACCCACTGCTGTAGATGTCTAGGAAGAGAAATAATAAATCATCAATTGCCATGAATAACCAAGGCAACAAGACAGCTCAGAAAGAAAGTGAAAGGTGTCCAGAAAATGAACTTAATGATATGGAAATATGTGACCTAAATGACAGAGAATTCAAGATTGCAGTTCTGAAAAAACTCAATGAGATGCAAGAAAACACAGGAAGGAAGTTTAATGAACTCAGAAACACAATAAAAAACAACACAAATATTTTACCAAAGAGACTGAAATTTAAAAAAAAAGAACCAAATAGAATTTCTAGAGATTAAGAACTCAACAGAAGAAATTAAGAATGAAATAGCCAGCTTAAGTAGCAGAGTTGACCAGATGGAGGAAAGAATTAGTGACATCCAAGATAGAAACATGGAAATGACTCAGATGGAAGAAGAAAGAGACTTGAGACTTAAAAGAAATGAAATAACTCTACAAGAAGTTTCTGACTACATCACAAAGAGTAATATAAGAATAATGGTCATACCATGAGAAGAAGAAATAGAGAACGATACAGAGAGTATATTCAAACAAATAGTAAATGATAACTTCCCAAGCTTGTGGAAAGAACTGGATCCTTTAAAACAAGAAGGAAATAGAACACCTAATTACCTAAACCACAAGAGGCCTTCTCCAAGTCACATTGAAGCTGTCTAAAATCAATGACAAAGTAAGAATCCTTAAGGAAGCCAGGGAAAAGAAGACAGTAACCTACCAAGGAAAGCCCATTAGATTATCATCAGATTTCTCAGCAGAAACTCTACAAGCCAGGAGGGAATGGAGTCAAATATTCAAACTATTGAAAGAGAGAAACAATGAGCCAAGAATAACATACATAACAAAGATATCCTGAAGATATGTAGGAGGAATAAAGACCTTTCCAGACATACAGAAGCTGAGGGAATTTTGTCACACAAGATATGTACTACAAGAAATACTAAAGGAGGCTATTCGACCACCATCAACAGGGACAATTTGTGGCAACCAAAACTCAAAAAGGCAGAGAGTAAAGGCCTGAACCGGAATATTGGAATGAAGAAAGTAAGCATGTTGAAGAAAACGAAATACTCTAAAGATTAAACTTTCTTTTAAATAAACTGAAGGGTAGCCACTCAAAAAAAATCCAGAACTGAAACATACACTATAAAAAAGAAGAAACAGTGGGAAACATCATAGAATACCACCACACAGAAATAATAGACATCAACAAAGTGGCAAAGAAATAATGGAAGCACAGTTTTACCACAAAACTAAAGATAGATTGATAGGAAATCCTCACATATCAATAATCACCCTCAATGTAAATGGACTGAACTCACCAATAAAAAGGCACAGAGTAGTAGATTGGATCAAAAAACTAAACCCAACCATATACTTCCTCCAAGAGACACATCTCAGCTACAAGGACAAGCATAGACTCAAAGTGAAAGGGTGGAAATTGACACTCCAAGCAAATGGCACCCAGAGAAAATCAGGTATAGCCATATGATATGAGAAGAAACAGACTTCAGGGTGAAAAAGGCAACAAGAGACAAAGATGGACATTTCATAATGGTAAAGTGGACTAAACAACAAGAAGACATAACAGTCATCAATGTTTATAATCCCAATAAAGGAGCACCAAAATATACCAAACAACTACTAACAGAACTAAAGGGAGAAATTGACCAAAACACAATTATGCTAGGGGACTTAAATACATCACTGATAGCTATGGATAGATCACCTAAACAGAAAATAAATAGTGAAATAGCAGCCCTAAATGACACATTAAATGAAATGGATATAATTGACATTTATGAGCACTTCATCCTAAAATATCAGACTATACATTTTTTAGTAGTGTTCATGGAACATTCTTCTTGTTAGACCATATATTGGGACATAAAATTAACCTCAGCAAATTTCAGAAGATTGAAATCATACCAGGCATATTCTCTGATCACAAGACTTTTAAATTGGATATCAACTGCAAAAAGAAAGCAGGAAAAACCACAAATACACGGAGATTAAACAACACACTTTTAAAGAACGATCCAAACAAGGAAGAAATTAGAGGAGAGATCAAAAGATACATAGAAATAAAAGAGAAGTATAATGCATCCTTCCAAAATTTGGGGGATGCAGCGAAAGCAGTTTTAAGAGGGAAAATTTATATCATCACAGGACTATCTCAAGAAACAAACAAACAAAAAAACACCAAATAAATAACCTCACGTTACACTTTAAAGAACTAGAAAAAGAAGAACAAATGAAACCTAAGGTCAGTAGAAGAAAGGAAATAACAAAAATCAGAGCAGAACTAAATGAAATAGAGAACAAAAAGACAAGAGAAAAAAATTAATGTGACGAAGAGCTGGTTCTAGAAAAGATTAACAAAATTGAGAAAACCTTGGCTAGGCTCACTAAGATAAAAAGACAGAAGACACTAAAAAACAAAATCGGAAATGAGAAAGGGGAAGCTATCACAGGATGCCACAGAAATACAGGGGATCATCTAAGAATACCATGAAGGAGTATATGGCACCAAATTCAATAACCTTGAAGAAATGGACAAGTTCTTAAAGCATACAGCCTTCCTCAGCTGAACCATGGAGAACTGGAAAATCTAAACAAACTGATCACCAGTAACGAAATTGAATGAGTCATTCAAAAGCTTCCCAAAAGCAAAAGTCTGGGACCAGATGGCTTCACTAGTGAATTCTACCAAATGTTCAAAGGGGACCTAATCCTGCTCAAACTCTTCCAAAAAATTGAAGAAGAGACAGTACTCACTGACTCATTTTATGAGGTCATCATTACCATGATACCAAAACCTGGTAAGGACAACACACACACACACACACACACAAACTACAGACCACTTTAGAGATGAATACGGATTCAAAAATCCTAAACAGAATTCTAGCAAATAGAATTCAGTAATGCATTAAAAAGACTATTCATGACTACTAAGTGGGGTTCATCCCAGGGGCACAAGGATGGTTCAACATAAGCAAATCCATCAATGTGAAACCACATAAATAAAATAAAGGACAAAAATCATATGATTATATCAATTGATGCAGAAAAAACATTTGACAGGATACAACATCCATTTATGATTAAAACACTTAATAAAATAGGTATAGAAGGAAAATTCCTTAACATAACAAAGGCCATATATGACAAACCCTCAGCTAATCTCATAATTAATGGTGAAAAACTGAAGCCCTTTGCTGTATATTCAGGAACACAACAGGGCTTTCCTCTATCACCTCTGCTTTTTAACATAGTGTTGGAAGTCCTCACCATAGCAAGCAGGCAAGATAAAGAAATAAAAGGCATCCAAATTGGGAATGAAGAATTTAAATTGTCACTCTTTGCAGATGACATGATGCTATATACAGAAAACCCTATAGACTCCACCAAAAAGCTGTTAGAAACAATCAACAAATACAGTAAAGTTGCTGGCTAAAAAAATCAACATACAAAAGTCCATTGCATTCCTATATACTAACAATGAAATCTCAGAAAAAAGAAATTAAAAAAACAATTCCTTTTGCAATTGCAGCCAAAAGGATAAAATACCTAGGAATAAACTTAACCAAGGATGTGAAAGTCCTATATGCTGAAAACTATGACATTTTTAAAAGAAACTGAAGAAGACACAAAGAAATGGAAAGACATTCCATGCTCATGGATTGGAAGAATGAACATACTTAAAATGACCATATTACTGAAAGCAATGTACAGATTTAATGCAATAGCCATCAGAATCCCAATTGCATTTTACAAAGAAATAGAACAAAAATCATCAGATTTGTTTGGAACCACAAAAGACCCCAAATCGCGAAAACAATCTTAAGAAAAAAGAACAGTGCTGGAGTTATCACACTCCCTGACTTTAGCTTGTACTACAGGGAAACTGTCATCAAAACAGCATGGTATTGGAAGAAAAACAGACACGTAGAACAATGGAATAGAATTGAAAACTCAGATATAAAACCACATAAATATGGAGACAATTTTTGATAAAGAAACAAAAAACATAGAATGGAGAAAAGACAACTACTTCAATAAATGGTGCTCGCAATTTTGGAAAGCCACGTGCAAAAGAATGAAACTGGACTTCTATCTGTTACCATGTACCAAAAGTAATTCAAAATGGATCAAAGACTTAAGCATGAGACCTGACACAATCAACTGCATAGAAGTAAACATAGGTACTAAACTTATGGACATTGGGTTCAAAGAGTATTTTATGAATTTGACTCCAAAGGCAAGGGAAGTAAAAGCTAAAATAAATGAATGGGACTATATCAATCTTAAAAGCATCTGCATAGAAAAAGATATCATCACAAAATAAAGAGGCAACCAACTGAATGGGAGAAGATTTTTGCAAACAGTGCCTCCGATAAGGGGCTAATATCCAAAATATAGAAGGAACTAATGCAACTCAAAAACAGAAAACAAACAACGCAATTGGAAAATGTGCAGAGGACCTGAAGAGACATTTCTCCAAAGAGAACATACAAATGGCAGATAAACATATGAAAAAATGCTGAACATCATGAATCATAAGATAAATGCAAATAAAAACCACAATGAGATATCACCTGACACCAGTCAGAATGGCTATCATCAACAAGACAAATAGTAACAAGTGTTGGAGAGGCTGTAGAGAAAAAGGAACACTCATGCACCGTTGGTGGGAATGCAGACTGGTGCAGCTGCTATGGAAGGCAGTGTAGAGGTTCCTGAAAAAATTACGAATAGGTTTACCGTATGACCCAGCAATCCCTTTCCTGGGTATCTACCCAAAAAATCTGGAAACATTTATCCATAAAGACACGTGTGCTCCAATGTTCATTGCAGCTTTATTTACGGTGACAAGACATGGAAACACCCAAAATATCCCTCAATAGATGAATGGATAAAGAAGTTGTGGTATATATACACAATGGGATACTATTTGGTGGTAGGAAAAGATGAAATAGGACTATTTGTGACAACTGGATCGATCTTGAGATTATAATCTTAAGTGAAGTAAGTCAGATGAAAAAGCAGAGAACAATATGATATCACTCTTATGTGGTATGTAAACCAAAAACAACAAAAGAATAAGTCAAAGAAAAGAGAAACAGAAACTTACAGACAGAGACAATAGTTTAGTGGTTACCAGAGGGTAAGGGGGTGGGGGGTGAAGGTAAAGGGGATGAAATATCCCCTTGAGGGTAAAGGGGATCTAATTCCCTAGATGAGATTAAACGGGATCAAATACATGGTGATGGAAGGAAAACTGACTCTGAGTGGTGAATCCACAATGGGGTTTATAGATGATGTAATACAGAATTGTATACCTGAAATCTATGTAACTTTACTAACAATTGTCACCCCGATAAACGTTAATTTTAAAAAAAGCTAAAATAATAAAACCCATAGAATGAAACATAGGGAGAATTTTCCACAACATGTGATACGGCAATGATTTGTTAAATATTACACCAAAGTCAGTAAACAAGCAAAGATTAATTGTACTTCATTGAAATTAAACTTTTGTGAATCTGACGACAAAATCAACAGAGTGGAAAGGTTATCCACGGAATGGGGGAAGCCATTTACAAATTATAGGTCTAATAAGCAAATGAATATCCAGAAAGTATAAGGAACTTCTACACACTCAAGAACAACAACAAAATAATATAATTTACAAATGGGAAAATATTTCCATAGGTATTTCTTCAAAAAAAAATACAAATATCTAATTTGCACAAGGAAAAGTCCTCAATATCATTAGTCATGAGGGAAGTGCAAGTGAAAACCACAATGAGATGCCACTTCACACCTACTAGGATGTGTATAGTCAATGAAATGGAACATAGTGTTGGGAAAGGTACGAAGTAATTGTAATACTTGTTCCTGGCTGGTAGGAATGTAAAATGTGGCAGCCTCTGAGGAAAATAGTTTCACAGTTTGTAAAAAGTTAATAATTGAGCTACAAGGCAGCTGCAACACCACAGCGGGTGAGAGGCCCTTGGATGCCCCTTGTGCGGGAAGGCATTTGCTCAGCACCCCTACCTGGACCAGCACCTTGCGCTTGCACTGAAACGAGAGGCCATTGGATTGCCACTGGTGCTCGAAGGACTTCGGGCCC
This sequence comes from Rhinolophus sinicus, assembly GCF_057876585.1. Taxonomy (NCBI): domain Eukaryota; kingdom Metazoa; phylum Chordata; class Mammalia; order Chiroptera; family Rhinolophidae; genus Rhinolophus; species Rhinolophus sinicus. Next base: position 49,529,055 of record NC_142518.1, on the reverse strand, counting down.
AGCTGAAGAGGCACAAGATTCAATATACCCAGAGGCCAACTCCAGAACAAACCAGAGTACTACCGTGTTTGACCTACAAGTGACACACCCAGAGGGAATTCTCTACAGGCACAAGAGCCCATAGAGGCCAAACCACATTTAAGTGGTCAACGCTCATGCAGCAGAACACCCTGCAGAGGGCAGAGGCAAGTCTCACAACTAGTCAGCCTAGGAGTTAACCCCACCTACTCACAAGCGGAAAGAAATTAAAGATCTTCTTTAACGGAACAATATACACAACACAAGAGTCACCTTTGGAGCACACGCAGAGGAGAAGAACGAAGTAGTGCAAGTCAAATATAAAGGACACATACTACATAAGATAACCCAGCAAGAACTAAGAACTCTAGGGGATCTACCTAACACATCGAAGCAAACACAGAGAGTCAGCCAGAATGGGGAAACAAAGAAACATGTCCCAAATAAAAGAACAGAAGAAACTTCCAGAAATGGAACCAAATGAAACAGAGGTAACCAACATATCAGAGACAGAGTTCAGAATACTGATGATAAGAATGTTTAAGGAGCTTAGAGGCGACATCAAGAAGGATGTAGAAATCATAATGAACAACCACTTAGAACAAAAGAACACAATTACCGAAATAAAGAACTCACTTGAAGGAATTAACAGCAGGTTAGATGAAGCAGAGGATTGAATCAGCGACTTAGAAGACAAGTTAGCACAGATCACCCAAACAGAACAACAGAAAGAAAAACGAATAAAAAACAATGAAAACGGTTTAAGAGACCTATGGGATAACATCAAGCGCAACAACACACATCATAGGAATACCAGAAGGTGAAGAGAGGAAGCAAGGGATTGAGAACATTCTTGAAGTAATGTCCGAAAACTCCCCTAACCTGATGAAGGAAACCAACATACAAGCCCAGGAAGTGCCGAGAGTTCCAACAGGGATAAACCCAAACAGGCCCACACCAAGACACATTATAGTGAAAATGTCAAAGGTTAAAGACAAAGAGAGAATCCTAAAAGCAGCAAGAGAAATACAGAGGGTTACATACAAGGGAACTCACATAAGACTATCAAATGACTTTTCTACAGAAACATTGAAGGCCAGGAGGGAGTGGTAGGAGATACTCAAAGAGATGGAAAACAAAAGCCTACAACCTAGATTGCTTTATCCAGCAAAGCTCTCATTTAAAGTTGATGGAGAGATAAAGAGCTTCCCAGAAAAGAATAAGCCAAAGGAATTTATTACCACCAAGCCAGCATTGCAAGAAATACTAAAAGGACTTCTGTAAATAGAAGAAAGATGAAAACAATCTAACTACAAATTTAAAAATGGCAATAACTATGTGCCTATCAATAATCACTTTAAATGTAAACGGATTAAATACTCCAATCAAGAGACATAGGGTGGCTGAGTGGATAAGAAAGCAAGACCCTTGTATATGTAGTATAGAAGAGACTCACTTCAGATCAAAAGACACACACAGGCTGAAAGTGAAGGGTTGGAGTAAGATATTTCATGCTTATGGAAATGAGAAAAAAGCTGGAGTTGCAATACTTGTATCTGACAAAATAGACTTTAAAATGAAGAACATATTAAAAGACAAAGATGGGCACTATATAATAATAAAGGAATCAATCTGACAAGAGGACATACCCCTAGTAAACATCTATGCACCCAACATAGGAGCACCTAAATATATAAAACAGATATTGACTGACATAAAGACAGAGATCAACATTAACACTATCATAGTAGGGAACTTCAGCACACCTCTGACAACAAGGGACAGGTCTTCCAGAAAGAAAATCAATATGGAAACAACAGCCTTAAATAATACATTGGACCACTTGGATTTAATCGATTTAATTTTCAGAGCATTTCACCCCAAAGCTGCAGAATACACATTCTTCTCAAGCGCACATGGAACATTCTCCAAGATAGACCATATGTTAGGCCACAAAACAAGTCTTGATAAATTTAAGAAAATTGAAACCATACCAATTGTCTTCTCTGATCACAGTGCTATGAAACTAGAAATGAACTGCAGGAAAAAAAACTGGAAGACACACCAATTCATGGAGGCTGAATAACATGTTACTAAATAATGAATGGGTCAACCAAGAGATCAAAAAAGAAATAAAAAGACATCTCAAGACAAACGAAAATGAAAACACGGTGACCCAAAATCTATGGGATGCCATGAAAGCAGTCCTAAAAGGGAAATTCATAGCATTGCAGGCCTACCTAAAGAAACAAGAAACATCACTAAACAACAGTTTATTCTCACACTTAAGGGATCTGGAAAAAGAACAGCAAAATAAGTCCAAAGGGAGTACAAGGAAGGAGATAATAAAGATCAGAGAGGAAATAAATGAAATAGAAACCAGAAAAACAATACAAAAGATCAATGATTCCAAGAGTTAGTTATTAAAGAAGATTAACAAAATCGACAAACCTTTAGCCAGACTCATTTGAAAAAAGAGAGAGAGGATCCAAATTAATAAAATCAGTAATTAAAGTGGAGAAGTGACAACAGACACTGCAGAAATACAAAAAAAATTAAGAAATTACTATGAGCAACTATATGCCAACAAATTTCACAATCTGGAAGAAATGGACAATTTTTTCTAGAGGCATACAAGCTTCCAAGGCTAACTCAGGAAGAAACAGAAAACCTGAATAGACTGATTACCACCAGGGAAATTGAATCAGTAATCAACAATCTCCCAACAAACAAAAGCCTTGGACCAGATGGCTTTACAGGTGAACTTTACAAAATGTTCAAAAAAGAATTATCACTTATTCTCCTCAAGCTCTTCCAAACAATCCAGAAGGAGGGAAGCCTCCCATACACTTTTTACGAAGCCACTATCACCCTGATCCCTAAATCAGACAAAGACACCACAAAAAAAGAAAACTGGAGGCCGATATCTCTAATGAACATAGATGCAAAAATCCTCAACAAAATATTAGCAAACAGAATTCAGCAATACATTAAAAAGATCCACGATCAAGTGGGATTCATCCCTGGTATGCAAGGGTGGTTCAACATCCACAAATCAATTAATGTGAAACACCACATCAATAAAATGAAAAATAAAAATCACATGATCATATCAATAGATGCAGAAAAAGCGTTTGATAAAATTCAGCAGCCATTTATGATAAAAACCCTTAAGAAAGTAGAAATCGAGGGATCATATCTCAACATAATAAAGGCCATATATGATAAACCCACAGCTAACATCATATTCAATGGGGAAAAGCTAAAACCATTCCCCTTAAGATCAGGAACAAGGCAAGTTTGTCCACTTTCTCCACTTCTATTCAACGTAGTGCTGGAAGTTCTAGTAACAGTAATCAGACAAGAAAAAGAAATAAAAGGCATCCAAATAGGTAAGGAGGAAGTAAAATTGTTATTATATGCAGATGACATGATACTATATATAGAGAACTCTAAAGACTCCACCAAGAAACTATTAGAGCTGATAGATGAATTTAGTAACGTAGCAGGATACAAAATTAATATTCAGAAATCAGCTTCATTTGTGTATATCAATAATAAAACATTAGAAGGAGAAGTTAAATAAAACAATCCCATTTACAATTGCTCCAAAAACTATAAAATACCTGGGAATAAATTTAACCAAAGAAGTAAAAGATCTGTACTCGGAAAATTATAAGATACTGAAGAAAGAAATGAAAGAAGATACAAATAGATGGAAACACATACCCTGTTCATGGATAGGAAGAATTAATATAGTTAAAATGTCCATACTGCCTAAGGCAATATGCATATTCAACACAATTCCTATCAAACTACCAATGACGTTTTTCACAGAAATAGAACAAATATTCCTAAAATTTATATGGGACCATAAAAGACCCCGGATATCCTCAGCAATCTTGAGAAATAAGAAAAAAGTGGGAGTTATAACGATACCTGACATCAAATTATACTGCAAGGCTACAGTAATCAAAACAGCATGGTACTGGCATAAAAACAGATACATAGATCAATGGAACAGAATAGAGTCCAGAAATAAATCCATGCCTATATGGCCATTTAATCTACGACAATGGAAGCAAGAATGTATGGGGTGGGGTAAAGACAGTGTATTCAATAAATGGTGCTGGGATACCTGGACAGACACATGCAAAAACAATGAAGCTGGACCACCTCCTTACACCATATACAAAAATAAATTAAAAATGGCTTAAAGACTTAAACGTAAGGTCTGAAACCATAAAATTCTTAGAAGAAAATATAGGAAGAAACTTTACAGACATTACCCGGAATAAGGTTTTTACTGATATATCTCCTCACGCGAGGGAAGTAAGAGAAAAAATAAACATGTGGGATTACATCAATCTAAAAAGTTCTTTTCACAGAAAAGGAAACAATCAATAAAACAAAAAGGGATCCTACTGAATGGGGAAAGATATTTGCCAATGATATATCTGATAAGAGGTTAATATCACAAATTGTTAAAAAAAAAAGAAGTCACTCAACTCAACTCCAAAAAAACAAGCAACCCAATTAAAAAATGGGCAGAGGACATGAAGAGAGATTTTTCTAAAAAGGACATACAGATGGCAAACAAATATAAGAAGAAACGCTCAACCTCACTAACCATCAGAGAAATGCAAATAAAAACCACAATGAGATACCACCTCACCCCAGTCAAAACGGCTATCATCAATAAATCAACAAACAAGTGCTGGCGTGGATGTGGAGAAAAGGGAAGCTTGTGCATTGTTGGTGGAATTGCAGATTGGTGCAGCCTCTATGGAAAACAGTATGGAGGTATCTCAAAAATCTGAAAATGCAACTACCTTATGATCCAGCAATTCCACTCCTAGGTATCTATCCGGAGAAATCCAAAACTCCAATTCAAAAATCTTTATGCACTCCTATGTTTATTGCAGCACTATACACAATAGCCAAGACATGGAAACAACCGAAATGCCCATCGGTAGATGACTGGATTATGAAAGTGTGGTACATTTATACAATGGAGTATTACACAGCCATAAAGAAGAAAGAAATCTTACCATTTGCAACAACATGGATGGACCTAGAAAACATTATGTTAAGTGAAATAAGTCAGACAGAGAAAGACAAATACCATATGATCTCACTTATATGTGGAATCTAAAGAAAAGAATAAGTGACTGAACTAATCAGAAACAGTTTTGGAGACATAGAGGAAAAACTGAGGGTTGCTAGATGGGCGGGGGGGTTAGGGATAAGGGGGAAGGTGTGGGGATTAGAAAACAGTCAGTAACCACAAGATGGCCACGGGGTTTTGAAAATTAATTTGGGGAATGTAACCAATAATGTTGTAAAGATTTTGTAGGGTATCCGATGGACACTTGTACCATTTGGGAGACCACCTCAGGGATGATGTAGATTCCTTATCAGTGCACTGTACAGCTGAAGCTGAACAATAATGAATGCCAACTATAATTTTATTTATACATATATATATATATGTATATACTTACAAGAAGCGGAGTACAGCATTAGGAATAGAGACAGTGGAAATGTAATGGCTCTGTGTGATGTCAGAGGGCTAGTGGATGGGGGAAGGTGGGTTCACACAGTGTGAGGGATATAAATGATAAATGTCTGAGTAAAAAAAATAATAAAGTAAAATAAAATGTAACAAATTATGTTTCATATGCAAAGAAAGTCAGTGTTTTTCAGGAGACATATATCGACATTTTATGGGATACTTTATTAAGAACAAATATAAGTGTGTAGATGTCTAAAAAAGAATTTTAAATAAAATTTTTATAACTGCTTTATTGAAAAGAAAACATTGAGTTTCTATATAGCCCAGCAAATCCAATCCAAAGTTTATATATAAAATAATTAAAAACAGGGACTTGAACAAGTATTTTTACACCATGTTCATAGCAGCAGCATTCAAAATATCTAAAAGTTGGAAACAACCCAAATGTCCATCAATGGATGAATTGATAAATAAATGTGGTATATACATGCAATGGAATATTATTCATCCATAAAAATGGATGAAAGGTTGATATATGATACAACATGAATGTACCTTTAAAACACCATGTTTAGTGTAAAAATCCTGACAGAGAAGGGTAATTATTGCATGATTGCACTTATATGAGGTACACAGAATAGGCAAATTCATAGATGCAGAAAGCATAATAGATGGAGGAAGGAAAAATGCAGAATTATTGTTAAGTGGTACAGAATTTTTTGGGGGATGATAAATATTTTTGGTATAGATAGTGATAATGGTTACACAGCATATTTAGTGTCATTGAAGTGTACACTTATAAATAGTAAAAAACAATAAACATTATGCTATGTATAGTTTATGAAAATAAAAAAGGAAGACATGCACTAGTCTCAAACAATGTTATATCAATATTTATTTGATAAACCAGCTAAATTAGGTGGGATGACATGCTTTATTGTCCCAAATTTGGCATATTTATAAATACTCTGGAGAACAAGGTGTACACATATGCACTAGCTTTGTTCCTCTGTCTTCATTATTCCTTTAATTGTGTGTTTTTTTCATTCTGCTTCCCCAGTTTTATTTCCCAAGGGTTACCATCATCTCATGAGAGGATATCTCGATTGTAGAATTCAAGACTGAATAAATCCTAATAAAATATGTAATCTAATCTTTTCATTTAAACATTTCCAGAGCTAATTAGAATCATGGGTAGGACTGGAAAGCAATTAACTTAGGGTTTATTAGTAGTAACGTACATGAGTGTTGGCAGCATTAGGATGAAGTAGCTTAGTGTGGTTTTCGAAGTTTTATGCTGAGATTTGTATGTTCACGAGTTTGAGTGAGAATCCATGCATAATCTACAAGGTAGTTAATCCAATAACAAAAGAACCATTTCCTTGATCTAGATTTATTCAGAACGGTGAAGTGAAACAAGTAAGTATGTATATTTTGGAAATTTGCACGGCTTCATATAGTTAGCTCCTTCTCCTTTTAGTCACCCCTTCAGAAAATACTTCCTAGACCATCCTACTAAAATATCCTCCATGGCTCTATATCATATTATCTTCTTATTTCCTTCATAGTACATGTTGTACCCAGATAATTAATTTACTTATTGTTCTTCTCCCCCTATTGGAATATATAATCCTCCTAGTCTACCTTTTTCACCATTGTGTTCCTGGTGCCTGGTATGGTATCTGGTACAGAAAAGGCATTCAGTATATTTCTGAATAAGTAGATGCAACCAAATCCAGATGGCAAATAGGAGGAAAGGCAACAAGATGGCTACATAAAACTGATGCGTTTATGTAGGAGTATGATGCCAGCAGAGTACTGCATTGGAGTTTCTGACAATGAGGCAAAAACCTAATGAAATGTGAGCAATTGAGAAAAGGTTAAACAGCAGAAGGCAACGGTAGGGGAGGATTAAACACATACAGATTGAAATATGGGACAGTACAGAGCCTCATGTGGGAGGCTTGTGAACTGAACTATTCATGAGTCAACTGAGTGGGAGTTGCCTAGGGAAGTGTTAATGCAGTTTGATCTTTGTTTAGGTTGAAAATAAAAATGTTTCTGAAACAACAGAAAAAATCCCACATCATCACTATGTATAGGCAGACAGCCACAATCAAATATTCTTTTAGCTGTGACGTATAATTAATCTCAGACCTAAGAAGTCTGTTAATTACTGCCTGGAAAGGATTATTTGAATTTATGCAATGACTTCTCCCAAAGATGAACTGATAGATTTCCTCACAGTAGGAGTGACAAAATATAAACACGTAATGGGTATTGTGTTTTGGTGAAACTACCGTCTTCAAATACCATGGATCTAGGTACCAGAAAAGTGAAGTTTCCAGCAATTCCACAGGGTCAATCCATAAACAAACTACTAAATCATAGAAACTCACGATGGTAACCTGCGGACAAATAATGAGGTTCTACTTATTCAAGCTTTGTTAAAGTTTGTATGAAAAATTTCATGAAGTCTTGAGGCCTGCACTTTTCTTTTCATGTAAAGGTCTAATACTTGGTCCCTATTCTGTATATAGGTAAGGAGACCGTATTGACAAGGACCATAGAGAATGTGACAGAAGTATGTATTTCTTCTCTAAGCACAGTAAAGAGTTGCTTGCCATTCCCAAGGAGCTCCAACTTTGCTTTAAGTTGTACTATGTTCATTTATTTTGTTAGTACGGTATTCCTTAAAACATTGTCTTTCTCTTTGAGTAAGGCAAGATATATTTTTCTTTTTTTATTTAATTAAAGTTTACTGGGGTGACAATTATTAGTAAAGTTACATAGGTTTCAGGTGTACAATTCTGTAATACATCATCTATGTATCACATCGTGTGTGATAGATTTTTCTTACCTCATTTTCCTGTTTCTTTTCTTTATTCTCTTTTTCTTTTAATATTATAAAAGGAACAAATTCCATTTTCCCCTAGTCAACTGAATCAGTCTTATTCCTGTACACCTTGATGTGGATATTCAGGCCTCAAAATGTTTTCTATCATAATTTTCTCCTCTTCTGAAATTGAAAAAAATTTTTTTTTTCATTTCTTGCCTTTGTGTTTAAAACCACTCTTTGTGAGAATGCAACTTATCATGTGGGTCCCTCTTTTTTCCTTATTGTTCCTTGACAACCTTAGTCTTCCCAAAGACAACACATATTTTGCTTCTGATCTGGCTGCTTGTGAGTGCTGCCCTTTTCCTACTTTAGTGTCAAATGAAAACTGTCAAGCTTACATACATGGCTTTGGTCCTTTCTCTTTTTACTTCCTATACTATAGAGAATGTGACAGACTACTAAACAAACTACTATCCTGCGTTCTTACATATTTAGGATACACCCACCACCTCACCTCAACTTTTGTACCTTCCTAAATTAGTTGAGGAAACTTCCATGTTTCCTCAATTCCTTAAGTAAAAATCAATTAATCAATCAATCAAATCACTCTTTGTGATCCTTTAAACTTCATTAAGGTATAACGAGTTAGTCCCTCAATTTGATGTATTATAACCTGTGAATGTTCTTTCTGCATGCTTGATTACTTTTTGCAATTCGTTCCTCTACACTGGCCTTTAGAATCTATCTCTCTGCACCTTCTCAATTTTAATTATTTCTGGGTAGTGTGCATAACCCGTGGGCATACATTCATTTACCTATGAGCACTTTCTATTTCTCCCTCTGCCCATTGCACCAGCTTACTCAAATTTATCATGCACTTCCAGCAGACATTTGTGACTAGCTTCACTGAATATTATGCAGCTCGGTTTTCTATTTCTTAATTAACATTCAGGTAAGATAAATGATTTTTTAATTAAAGTTTATTGGGGTGACAATTGTTAGTAAAGTTACATAGGTTTCAAATGTACAATTCTATAATACATCATCTATATAGCATGTTCTGTGTTCAATACCCAGAGTCAGATAAATTATTTTTTTTAATGGCTACACATATCCCAAATCAGCAAGTCTAATAAGTGTGGTTTGCCTTTAAACAAATCAAGAAATACTCTTTAAAATTTTTTTAATCTGTTACAGTTGACATTCAATATTATTTTATATTAGTTTCAAGTGTATAGCATAGTGGTTAGACATCTGTATAATTTATGCAGTGATCGCACTGATTAGTCTAGTACCTACCTGGCTCTATACATAGTTGTTGCAACATCATTGACTTTATTCTCTATGCTGTACTTTACATCCCCGTGACTATTTTCAACCTTATTTTTATTTATATTGTGATATTTTAGTCTAAAAAGATTTCTATTTTAGAATGTTTCTATCATTTATAAGTATTTAGACAGAATATCTTTGTTTTCTCACTTTGTAGATTATGCTGAAAATTATCATCTAACTTCTGGGTTTTGCTCCACAATTTAACTCATCAGAATCATTTGGCCACCTGTGCCTAAATAACTTCCCAAATATCAAACAATGATGCTTTTGCTTCACCTACTTTAAGTCTTCTAATAGCAGTCACAATCTTCCTTTAACCTTTCCCTTTTGGACTCCCCTACAATCTGAATTTCTTGAGTCTGAATACTTTGGCTAAATTTGGGGCCACATTATTTTCCAGGAATTGTTATTTATATTCAACATCCAATTGTAGAAATTTCAATTTTTACTAATGGAAAACAAACATTTGTTTACTTTGGACTCTTGGGACAGAGAATGCTTCAAATGCATAGAGTTAATTTCTATTATCAAATTGCTTTTGCCCTTAGTGCTGTGGAGACTGTTAGATGGAAATTTTTTTGTTTATTTGGGAACTAACTCCATTGGATATGTTATCACGATTTATTGGTATACTGGACTCACCTTTATAGACACAGTGATTTGGAAGTCTCTGTGAATCCTGCAAACTCAATATGATAACCTTTAGTGGACTTTTCTTTCCACAGCTGTTATTCTACAATAGATATTTTTACTCTTCACTCTATTCCGTGGAGATAAAACCTGTGATCCTCAGTATGATGTTCAAGGTCCTCCAGAATTATATTCCATCTAATTTGTCCAAGCTCTTTATCTTCTTTTCTTGAATATGAACACTTCACTTCAGCCAGGTCAGCTTTTTCACTGCTAAAATTATCCAAGAAGGAAAATGCTTAATTCTGTGTTTCTGCTCATGTTTTTTCTCATGTCTGAAATGCTCCCTTCTTTCTGTCTATCCAAATAATGAGTTCTATGTCCTCTGGAAAGTACATCTTTTCTTAGACTAGCCAACCTTACTCATTATTTTGCATAAGTAGTTCATCTGTATCATACAACTCAGTACTTGGTTTCATACTGAATTGATTATTGTTTTTCCACAAGTGTAAGCTCTTTTTCTTTTTTTACTTAATTGTGTAAGCTCCTTGAGCAGAAAGACTATGATTATAGTGGTACAGCAGAAAGGAAATGATTTTTGAGTCAGATGAAAACTCTCTTTCTGGCCTCTCCATTTATTTGCTGCATGACCTTTGATAAACTAGTTAACTATTCTGAGTTTTGTTTCCTCAAAATTAAAAAGTGGTTGATCATAGTAATTATTAATGTTATTGTCATTACGAATAGAAGAGATAATGTATGTAGAGTACCTAGCCCAATACTTTGCCCATGCAAAATTATCAATGTAGTGGATAAGAATATAGTGTATAGATCTGTTCAAATCAGTAGCTACTAGCGACAAGTGGCAATTAAGATTTAAATTAATATTAAATAAAACATTTATTCCTCATTTGCTCTAGCCACATTTCAAGTGCATAATAGCCAGATGTGGCTAGTGGCTACCATATTATACATAGATAGATAACATTTCCATCATCACCGGTAGTTCTAGTGGACAGTATTGCTCTAGAGTCTAAAAGTCCTGGGTTTGACATGTCTTCATTTCCTAGCTTTATGTTGAGCAAGTAAATATACAACATCTCTAAGCCACCATTATTTATGTATAAAATGAGGATGACTAACATCTGAAAAGACTTTTTTGAGGATACATAACATATTGCCTGACATATAATAGATGCTCAAAAAGGCTTCTTGTTATAAATATTATCATAATTATCAGTTTCCTTCCTCTATCAAATATATATCACAATAACAAGCATATAATGGTTAAGCATTCTATAAGTATATTTTAAATTAAAATACTATCAAATAAATATAGTACTCCTAGTGAGAATTATGCCCAAAGAAGACATATCTATTACTCCTCTATTATTAAGAACTTCCAGTGGGTTCACAGAAACATTCTTTTAGGTACCTTTCAGTGACCCTAATCTAGTAGGATAGCTCAAACCGTTAGACAGTTTTGTATTTAGCCCAAAAAAAGTTACCACTAGGTTAAGTTTACACAGAAAAAGTGAAGCAGAAATGGAGCATATGTCCAGTGAATCCAAATCATCTATCCATCTAATCGGTTAGAATGGATTAACCTAAGCCTATATGTGCATGTATGTGTTTGTGTGAATGCATGTGTATGTGTGTGTTGTGAATTTTACTAAATTTAGAAAAATGACTGCCTTGGTGCTCCACTACAAGTTTGCATAGATAAGTGTTTTCCAGGTATTAATTTTGTAAAATTGCCTTATGTATGATGTGCTTCCAGCAATTTTATTTTCCTGTCATCTTAGAGTGTTGTAAGTTGGCAGGTCCCAAAGGCTGAAACTATTTTTGACTAGCTTATGTATGGCAGCCTGTATTAAAGACCTGGGGTGCTTATTAATCTGAGTTTTGACATGATTTCTCTATTCACATTGGGAATTTACATTGTATTGTTGCCTTTTAGTGCTAGGAGAACAGTTATGTTAACTTTTCATATAAAAAATTGTCATCCATTTCATGACCTTGCCAAATTCTTGTTTTTAATCTCCTCTTTTTTTAAAGTTTATTTTTTAAACTTATTGGGGTGACAATTGTTAGTAAAATTACATAGATTTCAGGTGTACAATTCTGTATTACATCATCTATAATTCACATTGTGTGTTCACGACCCAGAGTCAGTTCTCCTTCCATCACCATATATTTGATCCCCCTTACCCTCATCTCCCACCCCCACCCCCCTGACCCTCTGGTAACCACTAAACTATTGTCTGTGTCTATGAGTTTTTGTGTCTCATTTGTTTGTCTTGTTCTTTTGTTGTTTTTGGTTTATATACCACATATCAGTGAAATCATATGTTTCTCTGCTTTTTCTGTCTGACTTATTTCACTTAGCATTATACTCTCAAGATCCATCCATGTTGTCACAAATGTTCCTATATCATTTTTTCTTACCGCCGAATACTATTCCATTGTGTATATATACCACAACTTCTTTATCCATTCATCTATCAAAGGGCACTTTGGTTGTTTCCATGTCTTGGCCACCGAAAATAAAGCTGCAATGAACATTGGAGCACATGTGTCTTAATGTATAAATGTTTTCAGATTTTTTGGGTAGATTGGTACTATTTCATCTTTACTTACGGCAGAATAGTATTCCAACAAAATTTTTTATACTTGATTCCTTCCAAGTTAAAATATACTTGTATCGCTCCTAATTTACAAGTATTTTACTGTATCTTCCCTAAAAGGCCCAGCTACAATGTGTTGTCTTTACAAAGTATTCCCTTATCTCTTCAACTAGCAGTAATTTCTCCTTCCTCTTAATTCACATAGCTCCATGTTCATAACCCTTATTTTGGAACTTCTTAGTCTATTTTTTCAAATAACTAATTTTATAAATGTCCTGTCTGCTCAACTCTACTGTAAGCCTCTTGAAGGCAAAGGCCATAGGTTATGAAAAATAAAATAGGAATATCCATACACTGCAAAATATTTTGCTTTATTTCTTTTCCTTATTTTGGTAAAATATATATAATATAAAATTTACCATTTTAACATTTTTAAGTATAAAATTCAGTGATATTCAGTACCTTCCCATTGTTACACAACCATCACCGTTACATAGCTCCAGAATATTTTCATCATTCCAAATTGAAACTCTGTAACTATGAAATGATAACTCTACACTCCCACCTTTGTGTAGCCCCTGCTACCCTGAATTCTACTTTTTGACTCTATGAATTTGCCTGTTCTAGGTACCTCATTTCTATGGAATCATATACATTTTCCCCTTTGTGTCCAGCTTATTTCACTCAGTATGATGTTTTAAGGTAAATCTATGTTTTATCATGTATCAGGATTTCATTTCTTTGTAAAACTGAATCGTATTCAATTTTATGTATACACCATATTTTAACTGTTAATTTACTGATGAAAACATTGGTATTTTTCCATCTTTCAGTTACTGTGAATAATAGTGCTATGAACATTGGTGTAAAAATATCTCTTTGAGTCCTTGCTTTCAATTTTTAAAATTAATATCATTGATTTGAATTGTATTGACTTACTTTTAAAAATACTGTGCTAAAAGTGCTGAACATAAGATCTACCCTTTTAACAGATTTTTATAGTGTTGATATCTATAGGCACAATGTTGTATAATGGATATCTTGAGCCTATTTATCTTGCATAACCACAATTTTATAACTGGTAAGTATCAACTCACCATACCCTGCAATACCAACCTCTGAAAGTCAACATTCTGTTCTTTTCTTCTATGCATTTCAGTATTTTAGATACTTCATATATATGGAATCATGCAGTATTTGTTTTTCTGTGATTGGATTATTTCATTAGTCTAATGTTCTCCAGGTTCACCTGTGTTGTCAAATATTGCTATATTTCCTTTTTATGAAAAGCTAAAAATTATTCCATTATATGTAAAACACTTTTTTAATCCATTCATCCATCAGTGGCATTTAGCTTGTTTCTCATCTTGGCTGTTGTGACACTAGTGCTGCATGAACAAGGGAGTGCTATTATCTGCTGGAAATCCTGCTTTCAATTCTTTTTTTATGTATACCTAGAAGTAGAATTTCTGAATCCTATGATAATTCTATGTTAAATTTATTGAGTAAAAGCCAAACTTTCTTCACAAATACTGTATCGCATTACACTCCAACCAGCAACGTGCAATGGTTCCAATTCCTCTTGATTTTCCACAATTTTTATTTATATGTCATATATATAACATACATAATATTGTATGTAAAACATATATAATATATAATATAATGTAATGTAATGTAATATAATATAATATAATATAACATAACATAATGTAGTATAATATAATATAATATGTAACATAATGTAATATATAAATATTATCCATTCTCAGCATCATTTATCTCTTATCATTTTGATAATAGTCATCCTAATAAGTGTGAGGTTATATCTCATTCTAGTTTTGATTTGCATTTCTCTAATGACCATGTCTCCCCGAAAATAAGACCTAGTCGGACAATCAGCTCTAATGCATCTTTTGGGGTAAATATTAATATAAGACCTAGTCTTATATTATATATTATGTTAAGTTATGTTATGTTATATTATATTATTATATTATATAAGACTCGGTTTTATAGTAAAATAAAACTGGGCCCTATATAAATTTTTGCTCCAAAAGACGCATTAGAGCTGATTGTCTGGCTAGATCTTATTTTCAGGGAAACATGGGATTAGTGATGTTGAGCACCTTGCAGGTACCTGTTGGCCATTTGTATGTCTTCTGTGAGAAAAACATGTCTATTCAGGTGTCTTCTGTGAAAAAAATGTTTATTCAGATCATTTGCCCATTTTTTTCCTTTTTTTTTTTTGCTTTTGAGTTCTCTGAATTTCTTATATATTTTAGATATTAACCCCTTATCATGTATGTGATGTGCAATTTTTTCTCACATTCCACAGATTACTTTTTCATTTTTTGATGGCTTCATTTGGTGTGCAGAAGCTTTTTAGTTTGATGTAGTCTTCCATTTGTTTGTTTGTTTGTTTGTTTGTTTGTTTGTTTGTTTATTTATTTATTTATTTATATTTATTGCTGTTGTTGCCTTTGCTTTTGATGTCAAATTAAAAAGAAAAATATTGCAAAATAGTGTTAAAAAGTTTTCTCCCTAATTTTTGTTCTAGGAGTTTCAGGGTTTAGGTCTCATGTTCAAGTCATTAATCCATTTTTAGTTGATTTTTGTGCATGACATAAGATAGGAGTTCAATTTCATTCTTTGGCATGTAGCTAATACAGTTTTCCAAACACTATATATTAAAGAGAATATCTTTTCCCATTGTACGCATATATTCTTGTATCCTATGCTGAAAATTAATTAAATAGGTTTATTTCTGGGCTGTCTATTTGTTTCTGTTGATTTATGTGTCTGTTTTAATGCCAAGACCATCATCTTTTGATTACTCTTACTTTGCAAAATAATTTTAAATCAGAAAGTTTGTTTCTTGCAGTTTTGTTTTCTCTCTATATCACTTTGGCTAGTATTGGTGTTTTGTGCTATCATACACATTTTAAGATTCTTTATTCTATTTCTGTGAAAAATACCATTAGATTTTGACAGAGATTGCATTGAATATGTAGATCACTTTGGGCAGTATGAAACTTTTAACAATATGAATCATTTCAATTTATAAGCAGTAATTTCTTTCCATTTATTTGAGTCTTCAATTTTTATTAATGTCATAGTTTTCAGTGTACAGATCTTTCACCTCCTTGGTTGAATTTATTCCTAAGGACAAAATACTTAGGAATAAATTCAACTATTTCTATTGTAAATGGGATTGTTTTCTTCATATTTTTCTCTTTCTGATAGTTGTTAGTAGGTAGAAACACAACTGATTTTTGTATATTGATTTTGTACCCCTCAACTTAACTGAATAAATTTATTAGTCGTAACAGTTATTGGGTGGAATTATTAAACTTTTCTATATATAACATCATTTTATCTGCAGATAGAAACAATTTTACTACTTCCTTTCTGATTTAGATGCCTTTTGATTCTTTATCTTGTCTAATTGCTATATCTAGGACTTCCAGAATTATGTTGAATACAAGTTGCTAGAGTGGACATCCTTGTCCTGTTTCTAATATTGAAGGAAAAGCTTTCAGATTTTCACTGTTGAATACATTAGCTGTTGGCTTCTCATATGTGGTCTTTATTATATTGAGGTATGCTTTTTCTATACCAAATTTATTGAGAGTTCTTTTTTTTTTATCATGAAAGTATGTTGAATTTTGTCAAGTGCTATTCCTGCACCTATTAAGATGATTGTTTGACTTTTTCCTTCACATTGTTACTGTGGTGTATAATATTCATTAATTTGCAAATGCTGAACTATCCTTGAATCCCTGGAATAAATCTCACTTGATTATGATGTATGATCTTTTTAATGCATTGTTGATTTCAATTTACAAATATTTTATTGAGAAATCTTACATCTATATTCATCGGGGATATTGACCTATAATTTTCTTTTCTCACAGTGTCTTTGTCTGACTGTAGACCCAGGGTAAGTCTGGCCTCATAAAATGAAATTGGAAATATTCTATCTTCTTAAATTTTTTGAATAGTTTTAGAAGCATTGCTGTTAATTTGTCTTGAGATGGTTGGTAGAATTCACCAGTAAAGCCATCTGGTACTGGGCTTTTCTTTGAAAGCTTTTGATTACTTGAACTCCTTACTCATTATCAGTCTGTTCAGACTTTCTATTTTTTTGTGATTCAAGCTTGGTAGGTTGCATGTTTCTAAGAATACTTATATTTCTTTTAGGTTATCAAAATATTTTTTTGATATATAATTGTTCAGAGTAGTTTTATAAACTTTTGTGTTTCTATGGTGTCAGTTCTAATGTCTCCTTTTTTATTTATTATTTTATTCTAGTCTTCTCTTTTATGTTTTAGTTGGTCGAGCAAAAGTTTGGTCAATTTTGTTTATCTTTTCAAACAACCAGCTCTTAATTTTATTGATCTCTTCTATAGATTTTTTCTTTATTCATTATTTCTGCTCTGATCTCAGTTATTCCCAATCTTCTGTTAACTTTGGGCTTAGTTTATTATTATTTTTGTACTTTTTGAAGTGTAAAATTAGTTTGTTTATTTTATAACTTTCGTTTCCCAAATGTAGTACCAGGTCTGACAATTAAATTCGCAAACTTGCCACTGTACACTTACATTGGCAGCACTGTACAAACAGCTCAGTAAGTTTTCATAACTTTGGTATATCAGTGTTTCACAGCTGTGTTCATGCTGACGTGTGGCACTGTCTTGCTGAGTGGCATTTATTATTGCTGTTGTGTGTTTTTTTGTGCTATCACAAGAATGTCTGAGCTTGAATTAGAGCAATGAACACACATGAAATTTCTTGCTAAACTTGGCAAGAGGGGAAGTGAAATCAGGGACATGTTAGTCCAAGTTTAGGGGATAGTGCCATAAAGAAAACGGCAGTGTACAAATGAATTAAACGTTTTTCTGAGAGGAAAGACAGCATCACTGATGAAGAGAGGTCAGGGTGGCCAGTGATGAGCAGAACTAATGAAAACATTGCAAAAATTTGTCAAATTGTGCATCAAAACTGTTGGCTGACTGTGAGAAGCATAGCAGATCAAGTATCCATCAACAGAGAAATAGTTAGGAAAATCTTAACTGAAAATCTTGGCATGAGAAAGGTGTGGGCAAAAAATGGTCCCTAAGGAGCTCACTGATGAAAAAACAAACAAAACAAAACAAAGGAGAGTCGAAGTTTACCAAGACTTTTTGGAGAGGCAAAACAATGTTTTGGGCCATGTTATCACTGGTGATGAGACATGGGTGTACCAATACGACCCTGAAACAAAGCGCCAAAGTGCACAATGGAAGTCAGCCAATTCACCACGACCAAAAAAGTTCTGTCAGTCCAAATCAAGAGTCAAACAAATGTTGCTAACGTTTTTTGATATCAGAGGGATCATTCATCATGAATTTACACCAACTGGACAAACAGTTAACCAAATTTACTACTTGGAAGTGCTGAAAAGGCTGCGTGAAAAAGTTAGATGACCTGAACTTTTCGTCAGCAATTCATGGCTCGTGCATCACAACAATGCACCAGCTCACACAGCACTGTCTGTGAGGGAGTTTTTAGCCAATAAACAAATAACTGTATTAGAATACCCTTCCCCCCAAACTTACCTGATCTGCACTCCAATGACTTATTTCTTTACCCAAAAATAAAATTAATATTGAAAGGAAGACATTTTGATGACATTCAGGGGTAATATGATAACAACTCTGATGGCCATTCCAGAAAGAGTTTCAAAATTTTTTTGAAGGATGGACTAGACACTGGCATCAGTGCATAGTTTCCCAAGGGGAGTACTTTGAAGGTGACCATAGTGATATTCAACAATGAGGTATATAGCACTTTTTCTATGATGAGTTCGCGAACTTAATTGTCAGTGCTCATATTTTGCTGCCATAAACTTCCCGTTGAAAACTGTTTTGTAGCGTTCCATAAGTACTGTTATGTTTGTTGTGTTTTCATATTTATTTGTTTCAAGATATTTTGTGATTTCTCTTTTGACATATTGGTTGTGAAGGATCAAGATGTTTAATTAACACATATTTCTGAATTCTTCTTTGACCCATTAGTTGTGCAGAAGTGAGTTGTTTAGTACCCACATATTTATAAAATTTGCAGCTTGACTCCTGTTACTGATTTTTAGTTTCATAACATGGTCTAAAAACATCCTTGGTATGATTTCACTCTTCTTAAATATATTAAGACTTGTTTTGTGGCCTAACATAGAATCTATCCTGGAGAATTTTTCATTTGTGTTTAAAAATAACGTGTATTCTGCAGCTGTGTATATGTCTATTAAGTTCGTTTGACTAAGATATGGGTCAAGTTCAATGTCTTTTTGCTGATTTTCTCTCTAATTTATCTATCCACTTTTGGAAGTGGGTTATCGAAGTTCCCTACTAGTACTGTACTGCTTACTATTTTTCCCTCAGATATTTTAGTATTTGCTTAATGTATTTTAGGTGTTCCAGTGTTGGAAACATGTATATATAGAGAGAGGGTGCCAAGAAATGTATGCACATTTTAAGAAAGGAAAAAATGTATTAAAATTGTAATACTCGATATAAACCAATAACAAAAGATGAATACAAGTCACATTGGACTTCTGCAATTACAAGAGGTGCCCAAAGTGGTTACCATCAGCATCCAGACACTTCTAATTATGGCAAACTACTGCTTGAACAATGTTGACTAAAGTGTCCACTTATATACATTTTTGGCAGCCCCCCCAGTATTTATGTGTGTGTGTGTGTGTGTGTGTGTGTGTGTGTGTGTGTCTGTATATATATATATATATATATATATATATATATATATATATATATATATATATATTAGTTAACACCTTTATCATTACATACTGACCTCATTTTTTTTCTTGTAACTATTTTCAGCTTAGCATCTATTTTGTCTGATGTAAGAATATCTGTCCCTGCCCTCTTTTGGTTTCCACTTGCATAGAATATGTCTTTCCATCCTTTCACTTTGAGCCTATTGTATCTTTAAGGCTGAAATTAGACTCTTGTAGGCAACATATAATTTGGCCATGATTTTTTTTAATCCATATAGCCATTCTATGTCTTTTGTTTAAAAAATTCAATCCATTTACATTTAGAATAGTCACTGATAGTTAATGACTTATTAGGCAATAGTATCATCTGACTGTTTTGTAGAATTAATTTTTTTCCTGTCTTCTCCTATTGCCTCCCTTTGTGAATTAATACTTTCTTATGGTGGTATGCTTTGATTATTTTCTCCATATCTTTTATTAATCTAGTGTATGTTTTCTTCTTTATAGTTGCCATGAGACCTACAAAAGCATCTTATAGATGTAACAGTCGATTTTATGTTGATAAAACTTATACCTTGATCACATTGTAAATCTACCCTTTTAATACCTCTATTGTGTTCTTGACATCACAGTTTACCTTTTTAATATTGTGTATTTATTAACACATTTTTATATTTATGGGTATTTTTAATACCCTTGTTCTTTAATCTTTTTTTAATTAAAGTTTATTGGGGTGACAATTGTTAGTAAATTTACATAGATTTCAGGTGTACAATTCTGTAATACTTCTGTATTACATCATCCATAAATCCCATTGTGTGTTCACCACCCAGAGTCAGTTCTCCTTCCGTCACCATATATTGGATCCCCTCATCTACCACCCCTCCTTCCTTACCCTCTGGTAACCATTAAACTATTGTCTGTGTCTATGACTTTTGTTTCTTCATTTGTTTGTCTTGTTCTTTTGTTGTTTGCACTTGTATATACCACTTATCAGTGAAATCATATGGTTCTCTACTTTTTCTGCCTGACTTATTTCGCTTAGCATAATAATCTCAAGATCCATCCATGTTGTCACAAGTGGCACTATTTCATCTTTTGTTATGGCAGAATAGTATTCCATTGTGTATATATACCACATTTTCTTTATCCAATCATCTATGGAAGGACACTTTGGTTGTTTCCATGTCTTGGCCACTGTAAATAAAATGGACATTGGGCACATATATCTTTATGGATAAATGTTTTCAGATTTTTTGGGTAGATACCCAGGGGAGGGATTGTTGGGTCATAGAATTACCAGGTGACCCAGGCTCCTCTTCAATTTTTTAAAAAGACTTTGAGATGGACAGGTATTAAATCATCTTTAAGGTTAGGTAAAATTCACCAGTGAAACCCCCTGGGTCTGGACTTTTGCTTTGTGGAGGTTTTGGGTAATTGTTTCAATTTCCTTACTGTTGATCAGTCTATTTAGAAATTCTAGTTCTTCATGTTTCCGTCTAGGAATATCATATATTTCTAAGAACTTGTCCATTTCTTCTATGTTATTTAATTTGGTGGCATAGTCTTGCCATTGAATTGTTTTATGATTCTTTGTATTTCTGTTTTACCTGTCATAACTTCTGTTCTTTCATAACTGATTTTGCATATTTATGTCTTTTCTTTTTTCTTAGTGAGTGTAGCCAGGGGTTTGTCAATTTTACTTTTTGTTCCAAAGAATGAGCTATTTGTTGCATTAATTTTTTTCTATTGTCTTTTGTTTCCTGTTTCATTTAATTCTGCGTAGTTTTGAAAAGTATTATTATTTCCTTCCTTTTGCTGACTTTGTCTTTCATTTATTCTTTTTTCTAGTTCTATTAGATGTTATTTTAAGTTGTTTATTTGGGATTTTTCTTGTGTGTTGAAATAGGCCTGTAATGATATAAACCTCCCTCTTAGTACCATTTTTGGCACACCCCAAACGTTTTGACATGTTGTACTATTATTCTCACTTGTTTCTATGTATCTTTTGATCTTGCCTTTTCTTCCTTCCTTTACCAGTCATGCTACAATATCCTGTTGTCTAATTTCCATGTATTTGTGTTTTTTCCCACTTTCTTTTTTCAGTCAACCTCCAATTTCAAAGCATTTTGGTCGGAGAATACTCGTCGTGTTTGGTATGATTTCAATCTTCTTAAACTTGTTGATGCTTGTTTTGTGTCCCAACAGTTGGTCTATCTTTGAGAATGTTCCATGTATACCAGAGAAGAATGTATAACCTGGTGCTCTGTAAATGTCCATCATGTCTTTTTGGTCCAATGTGTCATTTAAGGCTGATATTTTCTTCTTCTTTTTTTTAATTTTATTTTATTAAATTTATTGGTGTGACAATTGTTAGTAAAATTACATAGATTTCAGGTGTACAATTCTGTATTACATCATCTATAAATCCCATTGTGTGTTCATCACCCAGAGTCAGTTCTCCTTCCATCACCATATATTCTATCCCCCTTACCCTCATCTACCACCCTCCACCCCCTGCCCCCCTTACCCTCTGGCAACCACTAAACTATTGTCTGTGTCTATGAGTTTCTGTTTCTCATTTGTTTGTCTTGTTCTTTTGTTGTTTTTGGTTTATATACCACATATCAGTGAAATCACATGGTTCTCTGCTTTTTCTGTCGGACTTGTTTTGCTCAGCATTACTCTCTCAAGATCCATCCATGTTGTCACAAATGTTCCTATATCATCTTTTCTTACTGCCGAATAGTATTCCATTGTGTATATATACCACAACTTCTTTATCCATTCATCTATTGAAGGACATTTTGGTTGTTTCCATGTCTTGGCCACCGTAAACAAACCTGCAATGAACATTGGAGCACACGTGTCTTTATGTATAAATATTTTCAGAATTTTGGGGTAGATACCCAGGAGAGGAATTGCTGGGTCATATGGTAATTCTATTTGTAATTTTTGAGGAACCTCCACACTGCCGTCCATAATGGCTGCACCAGTCTGCATTCCCACCAAAAGTGAATGAGGGTTCCTTTTTCTCCACAGCCTCTCCAACACTTGTTACTGTTTGTTTTGTTGATGATAGCCATTCTGACTGGGGTGAGGTGATATCTCATTGTGGTTTTGATTTGCATTTCTGTGATGATGAGTGATGTTGAGCATTTTTTCATATGTCTATTTGCCATTTGTATGTCCTCTTTGGAGAAATGTCTCTCCAGGTCCTCTGCCCATTTTTCAATTGGGTTGTTTGTTTTTTTTGCTGTTGAGTTGCATGAGTTCCTTGTATATTCTGGATATTAGCTCCTTATAGGAGGCACTATTTGCAAAAGACTTCTCCCATTCAGTTGATGGCCTCTTTATTTTGTCAATGGTTTCCTTTGCTGTGCAGAAGCTTTTAAGTTTCATATAGTCCCACTCGTTTATTTTAGCTTTTACTTCCATTGCCTTTGGAGTCAAATTCATAAAATGCTCTTTGAACCCAAGGTCCATAAGTTTAGTACCTATGTTTTCTTCTTTGCAGTTTATTGTGTCAGGACTTATGCTTAAGTGTTTGATCCATTTTGAATTAACTTTGATACATGGTGACAAATAGCAGTCCAGTTTCATTCTTTTGCATGTGGCTATCCAATTCTCCAAGGACCACTTATTGAAGAGGCTGTCTTTCTTCCATTGTAAGTTTTTAGCTTCTTTGTCAAAAATTGTCTGTCCATACTTATGTGGTTTGATTTCTGGGTTCTCAATTCTATTCCATTGGTCTATGTGTCTGTTTTTCTGCCAATACCATGCTGTTTTGACTATTGTAGCCATGTAGTACAAGCCAAAGTCAGGAACTCAGGAATACCTCCATTATTGTTCTCTTTTCTTAAGATTGCTTTGGCTATTCAGGGTCTTTTGTGGTTCCAAAGAAATCTAATGATTTATCGTTCTATTTCCTTAAAATATGCCATTGGGATTTTGATGGGGATTGCATTAAATCTGTATATTGCTTTGGGTAATATTGCCATTTTATCTATGTTGATTCTTCCAATCCATGAGCACGGAATGTCTTTCCATTTCTTTGTGCCTTCTTCAATTTCTTTTAAAAATGTCTTGTAGTTTTCAGCATATAGGTCTTTCACATCCTTGGTTAAGTTTATTCCTAGGTATTTTATTCTTTTGGCTGCAATTGCAAAAGGAATTGTTTTTTGTATTTCTTTTCTGAGATTTCATTGTTAGTATATAGGAAAGCAATGGACTTTTGTACGTTGATTTTGTAACCAACAACTTTACTGTATTCGTTGATTGTTTCTAATAGCTTTTTGGTGGAGTCTTTAGGGTTTTCTATATATAGCATCATGTCATCTGCAAAGAGTGATAATTTAACTTCTTCATTCCCAATTTGGATGCCTTTTATTTCTTTCTATTGCCTGATTGCTCTGGCGAGGATTTCCAACACTATGTTGAAAAGCAGAGGTGAAAGGGGACAGCCCTTTCGTGTTCCTGAACGTAGAGCAAAGGGCTTCATTTTTTCACCATTAATTATGAGATTATCAGAGGGCTTGTCATATATGGCCTTTATTATGTTAAGGTATTTTCCTTCTATACCTATTTTATTAAGTGTTTTAATCATAAATGGATGTTGTATCTTGTCAAATGCTTTTTCTTCATCAATTGATATAATCATATGATTTTTGTCCTTTATTTTGTGTATGTGATGTATCACATTGATGGATTTGCAGATGTTGAACAATCCTTGTGCCCCAGGGATGAACCCCACTTCGTTGTGATGAATAATCTTTTTAATGGATTGTTGTATTCGATTTGCTAGAATTTTATTTAGGATTTTTGCATCGGTATTCATCAGAGATATTGGTCTGTAGTTTTCTTTTTTTGTGCTGTCCTTACCAGGTTTTGTTATCAGGGTAATGTTGGCCTCATAAAATGAGTTAGGGAGTACTGTCTCTTCTTCAATTTTTTGGTAGAGTTTGACCAGGATAGGTATTAGATCCTCTTTGAAGGTTTGGTAGAATTCACTAGTGAAGCCATCTGGTCCTTGACTTTTGTTTTTTGGGAAGGTTTTGGATGACTGATTCAATTTCGTTACTGGTGATCGGTCTGTTTAGATTTTCCAGTCCTTCATGGTTCAGCCTTGGAAGGCTATATGTTTCTAAGAACTTGTCCATTTCTTCAAGGTTATTGAATTTGGAGGCATATAGTCCTTCATAGTGTTCTTGGATGATCCTTTGTATTTCTGTGCTGTCCGTGATAACTTCCCCTTTTTCGTTTCTGATTTTGTTAATTAGTGTCTTCTCTCTTTTTATCTTAGTGAGTCTATCCAAGGATTTGTCAATTTTGTTAAACTTTTCAAAGAACCAGTTCTTTGTCACATTATTTTTTTCTGTTTTCTTTTTGTTCTCTATTTCCTTTCATTCTGCTCTAATTTTTGTTATTTCCTTTCTTCTGCTGACCTTGGGTTTTACTTGTTCTTCTTTTTCTAGTTCTTTAAGGTGTAACATGAGGCTATTTATTTGGGAGTTTTCTTGTTTCTTGAGATAGGCCTGTAATGATATAAATTTCCCTCTTAAAACTGCTTTCGCTGCATCCCAAAAATTTTGGTGGGATGTATTTTTATTTTCATTTGTTTCTATGTACCTTTTGATCTCTCCTCTAACTTCTTCTTTGACCCATTAGTTCTTTAAAAGTATGTGGTTTAGTCTCCATGTATTTGTGTTTTCCCCCGCTTTTTTTTGCAGTTGATATCCAATTTCAAAGCCTTGTGATCAGAGAATATGCTTGGTATGATTTCAATCTTCTTAAGTTTGCTAAGACTGATTTTATGTCCCAATATATGGTCTATCCTTGAGAATGTTCCGTGTACACCAGAAAAGAATGTATAGTCTGATGTTTTAGTATGAAGTGCTCTATAAATGTCAATTATGTCCATTTCATCTAATGTGTCAGTTAGGGCTGTTATTTCGTTATTTATTTTCTGTTTGGATGATCTATCCATAGCTGTCAGTGATGTATTTAAGTCCCCTAGTATAATTGTGTTTTGGTCGATTTCTCTCTTTAGTTCTGTTAGTAGTTGCTTGGTGTATTTCGGTGCTCCCTGATTGGGGGCATAAATATTGATGACTGTTATATCTTCTTGTTGTAAACTCCCCTTCACCATTATGAAATGTCCATCTTTGTCTCTTGTTATCATTTTCATCTTGAAGTCTGTTTCATCTGATATCATTATGGTTACACCTGACTTTCTCTGGGTACCATTTGTTTGGTCCAATCTGCTACTCTCTGCCTTTTTATTGGTGAGTTCAGTCCATTTACATTTAGGGTGATTATTGATATGTGAGGATGTCCTGTCATTCTATCTTTACTTTTCTGGTGTGGCTGTGTCTCCATTGTTTCTTTACATTTTTGTTGTTGTTGATTATTTCTGTGTGGTGGTATTCTATGATGTTTGCCTTGTTTCTTCTTTTATTACAGTATATATTTCAGTTCTGGATATTTTTTGAGTGGTTACCCTTAAGTTTATGTAAAAGAAAGTTTGATATTTGGAGTGTTCTGTTTTCTTCAGCACGCTTACTTTCTCCATTCCCATATTCAGGTTCAGGCCTTTACTCTCCCCCTTTTTGAGTTTTGGTTGCCACAAATTGTCCCTGTTGATGGTGGTTGAATAGCCTCCTTTATTATTTATTGTAGTACAGGTCGTGTATTAGAAAATTCCCTCAGCTTCTGTATGTCTGGAAAGGTCTTTATTCCTCCTTCATATCTAAAGGATATCTTTGCTGGATATATTATTCTTGGCTCATGATTTCCCTCTTTCAATAGTTTGAATATTTGGTTCCACTCCCTCCTGGCTTGTAGAGTTTCTGCTGAAAAATCTCATGATAATCTAATGGGCTTTCCTTTGTAAGTTACCGTCTTCTTTTCTGTGTTTGCCTTAAGGATGCTTTCTTTGTCGTTGATTTTAGACAGCTTTAATACAATGAGCCTTGCAGAAGGCCTGTTGGGAATGAGGTAATTAGGTGTTCTATTTGCTTCTTGGATTCGAGGGTCCAGTTCTGTCCACAAGTTTGGGAAGTTCTCATCGACAATTTTTTTGAATATATTCTCTGTTCCCTTCTCTCTTTCTTCTCCTTCTGGTATGCACATTCTTCTTATATTGCTCTTTCTTGGTGTCAGAAAGTTCTTGTAGAGTTCTTTCATTTCTTTGAAGTCTCAAGTCTCTTTCTTCTTCCATCTGTGTAATTTCCAGGTTTCTATCTTCAATGTCACTGATTCTTTCCTCCATCTGGTCAACTCTACTACCTAAGCTGGTTATTTCATTCTTAATTTCTTCTATTGAGTTCTTAATCTCCAGAAGTTGTATTTGGTTCTTTTTTAAAATTTCAATCTCTTTCGTAAAATGCTCTTGCTGTTCTTTGATTGAGTTTCTAGTTCATTTAACTACTTATCTCTGTTTTCTTGCATATCATTGAGTTTTTTCAGAACTGCAATGTTGAAATCTCTGTCATTTAAGTCACATGTTTCTGTATCTTTAAGTGCCTTTCCTGGAGATTTTTCACTTTCTTTCTGAACTATCTTGTTGCCTTGGTTATTCATGGTAATTACTGGTTTACTATTTCTCTTCTTAGACATCTACAGGTGTGGCTTCTGCAACAGGTTGATAGGAAGCGGTCTTTCTTTTGTTTTCCAGTACTTGTTGGTAGAATGTTTTATTTTTTCTCTGACTGCAGCCAATTTTTCTTCTCCCACACGGTAGTGCTATGTTTTCCCTGCACTATTCCAGCTTCTCACACAATGGGTGGATTCCCTGGGAGACGAGCTTCTCCTCTGTTAATAGTTCGTCTAGGTCACAAGGCACAGTGTCCCAGTGGGTATGCGGAGAGGTTTTGATGTTCCAAATCTCATCCAGCTCCAGAGCCCATATGTTTCAGCTGTTCTGTTTACTCCTGCAGGGATCCGCCCAGATAGGTGGGGTCAAAGGCGGGGTGAGTTGTGAGAGGTGGCACAGAGCAATGGCGGTGACCGCCACCACAGCCGGTCCTGTTTCCACAGCTCCCTCCCCTTTGCTGGAACTAGTTGGGCTGTGAATTTGTGTCTGCAGTCCACAGTTCTCAGAACAGCAAATATTCTGTCCTTTTGTTCTGACACTGCTACTCTTCTGCTTCTAGCACCGGGCAGGTGGGGGCGTGGCGAGCTCTGGGAGGGTAGGGAGGGGGCGGCTAGTCTCAGTGCCTAAGGCTTCCATTCTCTGCTCGGCAGTGAGGGCTTAAACCACTGTTTTCAGCCTTCTTCCCTCAGTCTTTTCTCCGAGGTCTCTTCCGTGAGCGTTGGGTTCAGCCGTGTTATATGCTGTCCCCTTAGCCCTGTAGTCCATAAGCGGAGCCCTAGCAGTCCGAGTGCTTCCCTCTCCGGCAGCTGCAGTAGTTCCGGGATGCAGCGAGCTGGGAGCAGTGAGCTAGGTCTGCGTCCTGAGTCCATGCTGTACTTCTCCCTTTCCTCCTCCCCGCGCTCATGCTCATGTGAATCTCCCACCTGTAGGTGATTTCAGTAGTGGACCTCTTCGTCTTGCCTGTTTGCTGTGCAGGGAGTCCTTTGAGGAGTTTTGTTGTTTGATTCGTTGTAAATTCCAGGGGAGCTTTACAGAGGCTCACCTCACGCCGCCATTTTTCCTCGCCTCTCCCTTATATTTCCTTCTAAATGCTTTATGCCTTTGGGTCTTATATTTAAGTCTTTAATCTATTTTGAATTTATTCTTGTATATGGTATAAGAAGGTGATCCAGTTTTTTGTAATTTTCAGTCTGTAATTCTATGCTTGTTTTATAAAATTTATACCTAAGTATTTAATTTGATATCTAAAGAATGTTGTATTCCCAATTTCAATTTTTATATACATATGTTTCCAAAATATGTATACACGTTTTAAGAACGGAAAACACTATTAAAATTGTAATACTGAATATGTACCGATAACAAAAGATGAATACAAGTCATGTTTGACTCCTGCAATTACAAGAGGTTCTCAAAGTGGTTGTCAGCATCCAGACACTTCTGGTTATGGAAAACTACTGCTTGAGCAACGTTTACCAAAGTGTCCAGTTGTGTACATTTTTTGGCACCCCAAGTATTTATTGTTAATATACCTAAAAGTGAGTTTTGTGCATTGACCTTATGTGCCAAATAAATGGGATGCATGCCTTGTTTGATCCTGAAGACTTGGAGATAAATTTTGCAGGAGAGTCTTAGTTTATAAATCCTTTTTCTCTCACACACAACTGATATAAAAATATATATTTGCACCTAGAGGAGGATCCAATTCAAGATGGCACAGTAAATAAATGCTGTGCTTGCCTCTTCCAATGACCACATTAGAATTACAACTAAATTACAGAACAATCAACCTGGAAAACCATCTCTAGTCTAGCTGAACAGAAGTTTTATCACTAAAGATGTAAAGAAGAGCCACATCAAGACTGGTAAGAGGGGCAGAGACATGGAATGGGCTGGCCCCATACCTCTGTGTGGGGGTTGAGAAATGGGAGGAATATCTTTGCCATGAGATTCCCTTTTGTAGGAGTGAAGGACCCTGTCTCCACTGTGCTCCCCAGTCCTAGTCACAGCAATCGGATGATAAAAAGAAATAAAAGGCATCCAAATTGGAAAGGAAGAAGTAAAACTGTCATTACTTGCAGATGACATCATACATGTTATGTATAAAAAACTGAAAGATTCCACCAAAAACTATCAAAAGTGATAAATGAATTTAATAAAGATGCAATTATAAATGGGACTATTTTCATTAATTCTCATTTAGATAGTTCATTATTGATGTATAAAAATGATACTAATTTATGAATATTAAGTTTGTATCTTGCTACTATACTGAACTTATTTATCAGTTCTAAATATACATATACTTAAGACTTCCATCCCTATGTTGAATAAAACTGGTGAAATTGGGCATCCTTGTCTTGTTCCTGATCTTAAGGAGAGTGCTTTTAGCTTTTTCCCAGTGAGAATGAGTTTAGCTGTGGGTTTGTTATATACGGCTTTTATTATGTTAAGGTATGTTCCCTCTATTCCCATTTTGCTGAGAGTTTTTACCATAGATTGATGCTGGATTTTGTCAAACACTTTTTCTGAATCTATTGATATGACTGTACGATTTTTATCTTTCATTTTGTTATGTGGTGTATTACATTAATTGATATGCAGATATTCAACCATGTTTGCATTCCAGGAATAAATCCCACTTCATCATGGTGTGTGATCTTTTAATGTATTGCTGAATTTGGTTTGCTAATATTTTGTTGAGGATTTTTCATCTGTGTTCATCAAGCATATAGGCTTATAATTTTCTTTTTTTTTTATAAGTCTTCTTTTGGTTTTGGAATCAGGGTAATGGTGGCCTCATAAAATGAAATTGAGACCTTTCACTCCTATTATGTTTTTTGGAAGAGTTTAAAAAGGATAGGAGTCAATTCTTTGAATGTTTGGTCAAATTCACCTGTGAAGCCCTCTAGTCCAGGGATTTGGTTTGTTTTGGGAATATTTTGATTAGTGATTTAATTTTATTTGTAATAATCTGTCTGGCTAGGTTTTCTGTTTCATCTTGATTCATTCTTGGAAGATTGTATATTACTAGAAATTTATCCATTTTTCCTAGATTGTCTGATTTGTTGACATAATTTTTCATAATATTTTCTTATAATTCTTTGTATTTCTATGGTATCAGTTGTCTCTTCTCCTTTTTAAATTCTGATTTTGTTTATTTGGGTTTGTTTGTTTTTTTCTTGAGGGGTCTAATTGAAGGTTTATCAATTTTGTTTATCTTTTCAAGAATCAGTTCTTTGTTTTATTGATCGTTTGTATTGTTTTTGACACTATTTCCTTTATTTCTGCTCTGAACTTTATTATTTCCTTTTTTTCCCCCTACTCACTTTTGGTTTTGTTTGCTGTTATTTTCCTAGTTATTTTAAGTGTAAGGTTAGATTTTTGATTTGAGATTTTTCTTGGTTTTCGTGGTAGGCCTGTATTGCTGTGAGTTTCCCTCTTAAGAATGCTTTTGCTGTGTCTCATAGATTTAGAGTAATTGTGATTTCATTTTCATTTGTCTCAAAGTATCTTTAGATTTCTTCCTTTATCTAATTGCTAACCCATTCATTATTTAGTAGCTTGTTATTTAGTTTCCATGTATTTGTGTGTTTTTCAGGGTTTTTTCCCTTGTAATTGATGTCTAGTTTCATACCAATGTTGGCAGAGAAGATGCTTGATATGATTTCAATCTTCTTAAATTTATTGAGACTTGTTTTATGTCTAACATGTGGTCTACCCTGGAAAATGTTCCATGTGCACTAGAAAAGAATGTATATTCTGCTACTTTGGAGTAAAATGCTCTAAAAATATCAATTAAATCCATCTGGTCCAGTGTATTATTTAAGGCTGCTCTTTCCCTGTTCGTTTTCTTCCTGTAAGATCTGTCCATTGGTGTCAATGGGGTGTTAAAGTCCCCTACTATGATTTTATTACTGTTGATCCCTCCCTTTATGTTGATCAATATTTGCTTTACATATTTAGGTGCTCCTATGTGGGGTGTGTAAATGTTTACTAGGGTTATGGCCTCTTGTTTGATATATACCTTTATCATTATGTATGCACCATTACGTATGTATGTACCTTTGTTTCTTACTGTGTATAGCCTTTATTTTAAAGTCTGCTTTGTCTAATATCAGTATTGCTACCTCAGCTTATTTCTTTTCCATTTTCATTAAATATCTTTTTGCATCCCTTTTCTTTCAGTCTGTGTGTGTCTTTTGATCAGAAGTGGGTCTCTTGTACACTGAATAAGTATGAGCCTTGTGTTCTTATCCATTCATCTACCCTATATATTTTGATTGTAGCATTTAATTTATTTATATTTAAAGTCATTATTGATAAATACATAGTTATTGCCATTTTATTGTTAATATTTATGTTATTTACCCCCTCCTTCTTCTTAAAGAAGTTCATTTAACATTTCTTTTGATATCGGTTTGGTGTTGATGAGCGACTTTAGTTTTTAATTATCTGAGCATCTTGTTATCTGTCCTTCAATTTTAAATAATAATAGCCTTGCTGGGTGAAGTAGTCTTGGTTGGAGGTCATAGCTTTTCATCACTTTGAATATTTCATGTCAATCAATACTGGCCTGATAAATTTATCTTGTGAAATCAGCACACAATCTTATGGGAGCTCCCTTATAAGTTATTAGTTGCCTTTCTCTTGCTGCTGTTAGGATTCTGTCTTCATCGTTAACCTTTGCCATTTTAATTATGATGTGTCTTGGTGTGGGCTTTTTTGGCTTCATTATTTTTGGCATTCTGCACTTCCCAGACTTGTGTCTGTTTTCTGCACCAGGTTAGGAAAGTTTTCAGTTATTATTTCTTCAAATAGGTTTTCAATCACTTGCTTTCACTCTTCTCTACCTGATACCCCTATTATAAGAATATTGTTATGTTTGATGTCCCAGAGGTCTCTTAACTATCTTCATCCTTTTTTATTCTTTTTGCTGTTCTGATGGGGTTTTTTCTTCTCCCTCATCTTACAGATTGCGGATTCTATCTTCTGCTTCATTTCATCTGGTAATGATTCCTTGTAGTGACTTTTTCATTGCAATTATTTTATTCTTTATTTCTTACTGGTTCTTTTTTGTGGTTTCTATGTTCTTTTTATGCTTGCTATTCCTTTGTTAAAGTTCTTATTAGTTCCTTCAGCATTCTTATAACAATTGTTTTGAACTCTGTATTTGGTAGATTCCTTAACTATTTTTCATATAGTTGTCTGTAGTTTTTCTCCTGTTCTTTCATTTGGGACATATTTCTTTCCCGCCCCCCTCTTTTTGGCATTCTCTGTATGTTTGTATCTATGTACTAGGTTGGTCTATTATGTCTTCCAGTCTTGGCCAGGTTATCTCATGTTTTAGGTGCCCTGTGGATTCCAGTGGCATACCAGGTTGTTCAGTAGTCCATTGTGTGTGTTTCGTGTGCCCTACCAATGAAGTATTGATGGCTGTTAGCATGTCAGTCAGTTTGATTGACCCTCTGACTGACTGGCTGTCAGATTTGGCCCCATCCACAGCTTATGGACTGCTCTGTGGTGACTTACCCCACAGAGCAGGATTCTCCACCAAGCTCTGGTGCTTGCTGAGACCACCCTTTTGGTGTGTCACTTGTGGGGCTAATTGTGTGCTGTTCTGTTGTGATCTGAAGCTGGGCTCTGAGTATGATGGATATGGGCCTTTTGGGAGGGTTTCTGGTGTAGTCTTAGGTCAACAACCTCCTGTTGCTGGCCCAAAACTACCTGGTAAGAACTACAAAATGACCTGCAGTTGTTTACTTCTTGTGATGGACCTAGAGGTGTATGGGAAAGGCCATGCTGTGAACAGAGGGTGGCTGCCAACAGTATTGGGCTTGGGTCACACTGCAAAATGCCCAGGGCACCCTGAGTTCTACCTCTGCTTGCTGGCTGCCTGTAAGGCTTAGCTGCTGAAAGAGCCTCGTGTGGTATACGAGTTGGGTGAATTGGCATCTCCAGGAGTCACCCAGTTACAGTGAGTGGTATTCACCATGTTAATGTAGATTCTGGTTTAGCACCAGTGCTGACCTACTCAGCAAAAGACTCAGAGCACACCGAGATCAGCCACCACTGACCTGTGGCCCTCTAACCCCCAATATTTTTTTTCAAGAGAGACTGTAGTATGAGCTGGGGCTGGCTGCTTGCTGCAGAAGTGCCTCTGGTGGCATGCAAGTTGAGGTCAGCGGTTTGCTGCTGAAAGAGCCTCCTGCAACGTGCATTGCAAAGCTGGCTGCTGGTCATGGAATGTACCTCCAGTGATGCAACAGTTGAGTGGGGCATAGTCTCAGGGAGTTACCAGGGTGGAGCGAGCAGAGTTCACCAGGCCAACGCAGATTCAGATTCCACTGTGTTGGGGAGACATCAATTCAGGAATCATGGCACATGCCTGATAGCTACATGGGAAGGAGGCTCTACACAAGGAAAATGGCGACTGTTCCTCCAGTCCTCATCCTGATGCCACACAACTCAATCTTTTCTATATGTCTCTGGTCCCTCCCAAGTTGCAGTCCCTCTGCTGGAGCCCAGAGTGAGTGCCCGTGAGCCAATGAATCTGTGTGCTGGCCGTTTAAGAGCATGCCTGGATTTTCAGCAGCTTTACATCTCACCCAGATGCTTGGAATTCCCACTGTTTTCCACATTCATTTATTGTGGAAACTCCTCTTCAATGCACCAGTATTCCATGCTTGGGAGCCTCGTTTGGGGCATGGGTCCCTCTCTCCTCCAGGAGACGTCCATGGCTGAGATATCCCTCCCAATTTTCAACTGTCACAGGCAGGTGTGGGGTGAGCCTGTTTTGCGTTTGTGCCCCTCCTACCAGTCTCTCCAAGGCTTCTTCTTTATATCATTAGTTGTATGATTTCTGTTAAGTGTGGCTTCAGATGGTTCCCCAGGCTAATTTTTCTATAATTTAGTTGTAATTTTAATGTGGTCATGGGAGGAGGCAAGTAAAATGTTTGTCTACTCCACCATCTTGCCCCTTCTTGTGCTTTCAGTTTTATTTGCTTAGTAATATTTCTTGATATCTCTTGATTTCTTCTTTGATTCATTGGTTGTTCAGGAGTTTGCCTATTCATCTCTGCCTTTTAATATTTTCCAGCTTTCCTCCTGTTATTGATTAATAGCTTCATACCACACTAGTCAGGAAAGATACTTGATATGATTTACCTCTTCTTAACCTTTCTAAGTCTTATTTGTGACCTGTCATTTAATGTATCTTGGAGAATGTTTCATTTGTGCCTGAAAAGAATTGTGTTTTGTTGCTGTTGGATGTAATGTTGTGTGTGTGTGCATGTGTGTGCGTATGTGATCTCTTTTGTGTGGAGCATGTTGCTGCAAGTTAAATGTTTCATTGTTGATTATTTGCCTGGGTGATCTGCCCATTGCTGAATATGGGGTGTTGAATTTCTCTGCTAATATTGCATTTTTTAATTTATCCCTTCAGATCTGTTAGTATTTTGTTAAAATATTCACATGTTCCAATCCTGGGTAAATATTTATGATTGTTAAATCTTACTAATGAGTTGACCTTCTTATCATTGTATAATGATATATTTTGTCTCTTATTACCATTTTTGGCTTAAAATACATTTTGTCTAATATAAGAAGAGCAACTCATGCTCTTTTTTGGATTCTACTTGCATGGATTATCTTTTGTTATCCTTTAATTTGAGCCAATGTGTGTCCTTAATTCTGAAGTGAATCTTTGTAGGCAACATATGGTATGGTCCTATTTTGTTGTAGTTGTTTTATTTTACTTGTTTTATTTTTTTTCCATCCAGCCACTCTGTACCTTCTGGTTAAAGGCATTAATCCATTAAAATTTAGTAATTATTAATAAGGAAGGATTTACTAATGTCATCTTATCAGTTGCGTTCTAAGTATTATGTTGTTTCATTTATATATTTTTTCTGGCTTGCTTGCTTTCTTATAAACTGATGACTTTTCTTAGTTTCATTCTTTGATTCTCTTCTCTTTCTTTTTTGTATCTAGTATTGTGCACTGTTTCTTCATTATTTCCATGAGGTTTACATAAAATATTTTATAGATGCAATGTCTATTTTACTCTGCTAACAATTTAACTTTGTTTACATACAAATATTCTATTATTTTACTCCTCCCTTCCCCTTTTTTTGATGTCCCCATTTATAACTTTTTCCAGAAGTTTTTCTTTGGAAAGATTAATAAAAATCAATAAGTATCTAGAAATACTGATAATAAAACAAAAGCAGAGAGAAATTGCATTACCAGGAACACAAGACTGGCTATCATTTCAGACCATGCAGACATTACAAAAATATATTATGTAAACAAAACATACAAAAATTACACAATTAGGTGAAATAGACCAATTCCTTGAAATCTAAAAGTACCCAAAGAATAGATAATCTTAATTGTCTTCTATCTATTAAAAGTGAATATATAGTTAAATGCTTCCAAAAAATTTATGTCCCATTAAGTTTCAATGGCACTTTCACTAAATACTTAAAGTTGAACTATCACTAATTCTACACAGTCTCTTCTATAAAACAGAAGGGTAGAAAACCCTTGTTACTAGTTTATGAGGGAAATATTTCCCTGTTAAACCAAAGATGTGTATATATATATATACACATCTTTGGTTTTAAATATATTTATATCAAGCATACACACAAAGCTCTGACAATTAAGTTTGTGAACTTTCCACTGTGTAAGTGCACAGTGCAAATGTATAGGTATATTTCATGTGTGTGTGTGTGTGTGTGTGTGTGTGTACATACACACACAATACATGGTATCCAAACATAGATCCTAACATCTCAAAAATATTGGAATATCAAGTTCAACAATATGTAAAAAGAGTAAGACACCACATTCAAATATGTTTTATTCCAGAAATGCAAAACAGTTTCAATACTTGAAAAATTTATCAGTAGGATTCTGTTTTTTGGACTAGCACATAAGGAGCTTAGAAATTGCCATTCCATCCTAACAAGGAAAAATCTGAACAACCTGAAAAATCAACTCTTTTTAAGTCCATCAGAGAAGTGAAGCGACAGGACAGACACACTGCTCTCAAAATTGAAAAGACAGATAGGCAAATACAGAGGATCACACATTACCAGAACAAAATCCCATGAGCAAAAATATCCACTGGAACCAATAATGGGATAGGAAAAGTTGAACTGTAATTGAAAAATTGCTGGAGGCTCAGTATGGACAATCCTGATATTTACTAGCATAAAGACAAAAAAAAAAAAAAAAAATAGACCAGAGGAATAGAATAGAGAACACAGAAATAAAGCCTTGCATACAAAGTCAAATGATCTTTGACAAGGGTGTCAATATGAGTATGTAGGCAAAGGACAGTCTCTTCTACAAATTTGGGAAAATTGTATTTCCTCATCTAAA
Organism: Rhinolophus sinicus; assembly: GCF_057876585.1. Taxonomy (NCBI): domain Eukaryota; kingdom Metazoa; phylum Chordata; class Mammalia; order Chiroptera; family Rhinolophidae; genus Rhinolophus; species Rhinolophus sinicus. The sequence continues at coordinate 49,492,326 of NC_142518.1, read as the reverse complement.
AGAGTGAAGTTGAACTCTATCTTATATTTTAAAGAAAAAGTAATTCAAAATGTATAAAAATTTAAACGTTAGCCCTGAAACTATAAAACTTTTAGAATTGAACATAAGGGGACATCTTCAATAAAGAGGACTTGGTAATAATTTATTGGGTATAACATCAATAAAAGGAAAAATAGACAAGTGGGACTCCATCAAACATAAAAATGTTTGTGTATCAAATGATAAAGTCAATAAAGTAATAAAGCAACTTATGAAATAAAAGAAAATATTTCTAAATCATATATCTGATTAGGAGTTAATATCCAGATTACATAAACAACGTAACCAAAAGATAACCTGATTAAAACATGAGCAAAGGATTTGAATAGACATTTTCTAAAGATTATATACAAATGGTTAACGAACATATAAAAAGTTGCTCAACATCAATAGTCATTGGATACATGCAAATCAAAACCATATTGTTATGTTTCTTAACAACAATTGATGAGATTGTAAAATTGTGTAACCACTATGAAAAACAGTATGGAGGTTTCTAAATAGATTAAAAATACAACTATCATATGTTCCAGCAATTCCAATTTTGGGTCTATATCCCAAAGTATTGAAAGCAGGATATCGAAGAGATATTTATAGACCCATTTTTATAGCAGCAATGTTTATAAAAGCCAAAATTGGAAACAACCTCAAAGTCCATTGATGTATGAATGAATAAATAAAATGTGGTATACACATATAGTGAAATATCATTTAGTCTTAAAATAAAGGAAGTCTTGTCATTTGCCATAAAAAGGGTGAATATTGAGGGCATTATACTAAATAAAATAAGTTGGTCACAAAAACAAATACTATATGAATCTACTTGTATGAGATATCTGAAGTAGTCAAATTTATAAAAAACAGAAGAACGGTGCTTACCAGAAGTTGAGTGGTGGGGAAATGAGGAGTTGTTGTATAATGGGTATAGAGTTTCTGATTTGCACGATGAAAAAATTTTGGAGATCTGTTTCACCACAATGTGAGTATACTTAACACTATTAAATTGTACACTTATAAATGGTTAAGATGGTAAATTTTATGTTACAAATTTTTGCCGTAATAATAAAAACACAGTACTTCTGTCATGCTTGACTACTAGGGACAAAGGTTTGTAAAAGATTTTATCTGTTTCTCTCTTCTACTTAATCCTTTATTAGATCCCATTTGTATTTTGTACCTAAACACTGACCTTCAGAATATCATGAAATATGGCAAGGTCCTACTGGGTGCTTCTCTGTGTACCCTTCTTATGGTATAAAGCACCATAAAATAGATTAGATTAGAAAAATTCAGATTAGAAGTATTTAGATGTAGAATGGAATTTGGAAGCATTCAAAAAAATTATTTCATTTGTACAAGTAGATAAACTGAGAACAAAGCAAGGAAATGGGTAGTGAATCATTCAAGTTGACACAATCAATTAGAGGTAAAGCTAGAATAGCAGTAAAGGTCTCCTGACATCTTTATCATTATAATTAAATCTTTAGTAGTCTAAATGGTGCCCCCCGAAAAAACCAAATGTTTACATCTTAATTCCTATAACCTGTAAATGTTACTATATTTGAAAAAAGGTTCTTTTCAGATGTAATTAAATTAAGGATCTTGAGAAGATCATATTAAATTATTATAATGATCCTTATATCCAATGATAAGTATTTTTATGAGTGACATACAGAGGAGAAGACAGACACACACAAAGGAGACGGTGATGTGAAGAGAGGCAGGGGTTGGAGTGATAAACTACAATCCAGGAAACACTGATTGTTGGCAGCCATGATAAGCTAGAAAAGAGGCAAGTAATGGATTATTCTTTTGCGTTCCAGAGTAAGCACAGCCTTGCCATTTATTTGGACTTCTTGTCTCAAGAACTGTGAGAGAATAAATTACTCTTGCTTTAGGCCTCCAAGTTTGTGGTAAATTGTTATGGCAGTCACTGGAAACTAATACAAAGACACATACCATGTTGTAGACTCACAAAACAGAGATTTTGCCCTTCATTAGAGATACAGAAACAATTATAAAAATGTGGCCAAGATTCTCAGATATTGCTCCTGAGAATCATTATGATGATTACAACTGAAATAAGCAAGTAACTTAAACAACAAAAGGACTTATCTCACCTAGGGAATTCAGAGATAGGATACCTCCACAGTTGGCTAATTCCACTACTCAATGATGCCATCATGAACTCAAGGGCTTTTCATCTTTCCACTCTGTCCTCAATAGTGTGAACATTGTGTTAGCTTAGCTCACCTCATAATCACAAGATGGCAGTCACAATCACAATTCCAGTCTTCACATACAGATAAGATGATACCCAGGCAAAGAATGTTCACTCTTTCTTCCATGCTCTTTTTTTTTTTTTTTGCATGTTTAAATTAAAATTTATTGGGGTAACAATGGTCAGCAAAACTACATATGTTTCAAGTGTACAATTTCGTAATACATCATCTATATACTGTCTTCCATGCTCTTTTTAAGAGCAAAGCAACTTTTCCCAGAAACCCTCCAGCATATTTCTCCTTGGGTTAATTTGTCTAGAACTGATTAATATAGTATCCCACCAACAGATTTCTGGTAACTAAAATGTGGCTAATATGATTGATTTAGACTAATAAGTATTTATTAAATAGATATTTGAACAAAATTAGGATTCTGCTACTAAAAAAGAAAGAGAAACTGGATAGTCAACAATCAATCAACTGAATCAGCTACCCTGTTTCAATAAATTTGAAGGAAGGAACAAAGGAGGAAAAAATTCCTAAAAATTAATGACAGAAATCAGAAGTGATCCTTAATAGGGATTAAACATTTTTTTTTTTTTACTTAAATTTTTACAGTGTCACAGAATGTGTTGGTTAAAATAGACCTTAAACTTGATCTAACCCATTGGTTTTCAAATCTCACTGATCAGTGAGATCACCCATAAAAAGTGTGAAAAATATAGATTTTGGAGCTTGTCTTTAAATTTTTTTAATAAAAATGTATCTGAATTTTAATGTTTGCTGGGTGGTTTTGCTGATCTGGTAACTTTTGGGCACTATTGGTATAATCCACTCTCTAGCTTTTTTCTATGTGAAAATACATGAAAAAGTGAGAGGCCCATGTTTCCTCAGCATATTGAAACAAAGCGTGTAAGTGAATATTAAAAAAAAAAACTAGATTACAATATAATCTTATTTCTATTATAGAGTAAGTACTTTTATGCATTTGCTTGTTACATTGATATTTTTGTCTTTCTTGCATTAATATTCTTCCTGGGAAGCTAGGATATATTATTATTCAAGTGAAGTATCCAAAATGTGAGCATTATCAATTTGTATGCATTTTTACTTTGTTTTGATGCTTGACCTAAGGGCAAGAAAAGGTTAATTTGCCACAGAAGGTCATCCCGCTCCATCATCAGGTACTACAATCTAAAGCTGATGTGGCTTCAAATGCCTAAGCTTAATGAAAAATCAATATGCAATGTTTGACTTTGTAACTGTGAAATTTTGCAAAGGTTTTTATGCTTTAGTGTTCAAAAGAAAGTGCAGTCTGTATGTTCCAAGAGTGAAACTACATTATCATTAATACCGCTGTAACCAGGCTTCATAGATTGAACAGGATCTGATTATTACTATTGGTTGCATTTTTACTATCTTCTTAACTCTCTGGAAAGTACTTTGCTCTAGAAAATTAGTATCAGTTGAAGCAAGATAAAGTTGAATTCTTCCTAATGTTGTGTATACCCCGAATAAATGTTTTATCAGATAGTGTGTTTCAGGATGTTGCTCCAAAGCACCCTCCATCTTAAAAACAAAACAAAGTAATAAAAATCGTTAGTCTTGTTATACTCATCAAATTATTTTCAAGTTTCATAAATACATTAAAATCACAATTTTGAAAGACATAGGTCTGGACTCATATTTTGAAAACAAGCAAACAAACATTTTTGTTGTTGCTATGGTTAACTCTATTGGGTCTGGAAGTTCTTGTCCAGAGGAATTCCTTATAAAACAAACATTAGAAACTATTTGCAAATGTGATTGTTTTAACAGGCTTAAAGCTGAAATTAGGAGAGTCATGTGATATTAGTATTGATTAAAAATCCAAACAGGATATTGTGTCCAAACCACAGTATAATGAAAGCCATGTACTACAATGTGCAAAAAATATGTGTTATGGTTTTGAAAATATATTAATATAAAACAAATTTTCAATGAACACAACTTGGACACTTGTATTAGATTAAACAGCATGGTTCAGTATTGGTCAGGTATCTGTATATAACAGATACTCAACTCAAGCCAGCTCCATTTTGAATATTTCTAGATTTCTAGGGAACCAATCTGCTTGGCACAGTTAAGGTATATGCCCTTTTGGACTCATGATTATAGCTATTAAAAAGGTCTGTGAGAAGGTGGAATTACCCATTTGAGACACAAATTTAAAAAGAATAAATCTAAGCAAGACACTGGGTATGTGAATGGTTGCTGCTTCTAGAAGTGAGAGATGGTGGCAGGTAAATGTACACTGATCTGCCCTCCGCTGTACACTTCTTGAGAATTTTAAAAACTATTTTATTAATTAATTAACTTATTTATTTATTTATTTATTTTTATTTATTTTGTCCATCGTTATCTTTTTTTTTGCTTATTTAGTAATTTTTATTTATTTGTTTGTTTGTAATTTATTGGGGTGACAATTGTTAGCAAAATTACATAGATTTCAGGTGTACAATTCTGTATTACATCATCTATAAATCCCATTGTGTGTTCACCACCCAGAGTCAGTTCTTCCATCACCATATATTTGATCCCCCTTACCCTCATCTCCCACCTCCCATTCCCCTTATCATCATTATATTTTTAAAATTTTATTAAATTTATTGGGGGTGACATTGGTTAGTAAAATTATATAGGATTCAAGTGTACAATTCTATAACACATCATCTATATATGGCATTCTGTGTTCATCACCCAGAGTCAGTTCTCCTTCCATAACCATATACTTGACATCCTTTAAACAATTCTAACAAGTTCCTCCCCCCTTAGCCTGTGGCAATCACTAAACTGTTGTCTCACACGTGTTAGAATGGCTAATATCAACAAGACAAGTAATAGCAGGTGCTGGAGAAGTTGTGGTGAAACAGGAACCCTCATGCTCTGCTGGTGGGAATGTAAATTGGTACAACCACTATGGAAAAAAGTATGGAGGTCCCTAAAAAAAAATAAGAATAGAATTACCATATTACCCAGCAATCACTATTCTGGAAATGTACCCCCCAAAAGCTGAAAACATTTATCTGTAAAGCTATATGTACTCCTATGCTTATTGCAGCATTATTCACAGTGGCCAAGATATGGAAAAAACCAAAGCATCCTTCAATAGATGATTGGATAAACAAGATAAAGTCCATATATACAATGGAATACTACTCAACCGTAAGTAAACATAAAATACTTCTATTTGCAACAACATGGATGGATCTTGAGATTATCATGCTAAGTGAAATAACTCAGACCAAAAAAAAAAAAAAAAAAAAAAAAAGAGAACCATATGACTTCACTCATATGTGGGATATAAAACTGAAAGAAACAAATGAACAAGACAAACAAACAAAAACTCATAGACAAAGACAACAGTTTAGTTGTTACCAGAGTGTAAGGGAGAGGGTAGATGGTAGAAGAGGGTAAATGGGGTCAAATATATGGTGATGGTAGGAAAACTGACTCAGGGTGATCAAAACACATTACAATATATAGAAGATGTATTATAGAATTGTACACTTGAAACCTATATAATTTTACTAACTAATATCACCCCAATAAATGAAGTAGAGTTAAAAAATAAGCAACAACAACAAAAAACTTCCAATAAGTAAAAGCCAAGGACAAGATGGTTTCACTGGTGAATCCTACCAAACATTTAAAGAAGATTAAAAAAATCATTCTTAATATCATTTTATGGGGCTACAATTGCCCTGATAACAAAGCCAGATTAGAAAAGTACAAGACAGTAAAAAACAAACAGTCCAATATATCTGATGAAAGTAGATGCAAACATCCTCAACAAAATATTAGCAAATTGAATTCAACAACACAGTCAAAGCATTATACACCATGATCAAGTGGGTTTTACTCCAGGTATGCATGGGTTTTATTTTTTTGCTGAAAAATTTTATCTTCATTTTTATTAATTTAGAATTTTGCTATGTTGAAAATATAGGCAATAAATTATACTTGTAGCTTTAGCTAAAATGGAAATCACAGATATTTTTAAGTCATATTATAGCCATTGCAGGTATCTTAAAATTTTGTTTCTATTCATACTTGCTCAAAATTATGGTATTAATACCATAACATAGACTTGATTTTAAAACTTTTTCAATTACAGTGGACAGTCAATATTGTATTAGTTTCAGGTGTACAGCATAGTGGTTAGACACATAATTTACAAAGTGATACCTCTTTACATATAATATACAAAGTCACACCCACTTGACATCATATATTTATTACAATATTACTGGCTATGTTCCGAAGCTCTACTTTACATTCCCGTAAATATTTTGTCACTGCCAATTTGTACTTCTTAATCCCTTTACCTCTTTCATCCAACCCCTCAATCCCCTTCCCAACTGACAACCATTAGTTTGTTTTCTGTATCTATGAGTTTGCTTCTGTCTTGCTTGTTTGTTTATATATTTATTATTATTTTCAGATATAAGTGAAATCATATGGTATTGGTCTTTGTCCAAATTATTTCACCTAATTCAATACCCTCTAGGTCCATCCATGTGGTCAAAAATGTTACAACTTCATTCTGTTTTATGGTAGAGAAATATTCCATTGTATATATGTAACACTTTATCTATTTTAATTTTGATTGGAACATTTAATCCATTTATATTTAAAGTAATTTTTGATAGGAATGTAACTATTGCCATTTTATTAGTTGTTTTCTAATTGTTTCATAGTTCTTTGTTCCTTTTTTTATTCTCGTGCTCTCTTTTCTTATATGTTGTTGATTTCCTGTAGTTCTGTGTTTGGATTACTTCCTCTTTATTTTTTGTATAACTCTTATGTATTTTTGGTTTGTTGTTAGCATGTGTTTCATATATATCAAGTTATGTTTATAGCAATCTACTTTAAATTGATGGTCCCTTAATTTTGAACATATTCTGTGATCACTACCATTTTACAAACCTGACCCATGTTTATGTTTTTGTTATTAACTTTACTTAGTGTGTGTGTATGTTTATCTCTTAATTTACTGTTGTAATTATACATGATCTCTTATTTTTGTCTTTTAACCTTTGTATTAGCTCTAATGTTGGTTGAACTACTACTTTCATTATGTTTGCCTTAGTCATTGCTTTTTTTTCCTTTGAGATATTTTTTACTTTTCCTTCTTTTTCTTAAAAAAAAAAAAAAGGCCCTTTAACATTTCTTGTAATACTGGTTTGTCGGTTATAAACTCCTTCAGCTTTTTTCTGTTTGGGAAGCTCTTAATCTCTCCTTCAATTCTAAATGATAGCATTGCTGGGTAGCATAATCTTGGTTACAGTTCCTTGCTTTTCATCACTTGGAATATTTTTTGCCAATCCCCACTGGCTTGAAAACTTTTTGTTGAGAAATCAGCTTTTCTCTTGCTACTTTTGGGATTCTCTTTTTTCTTTTACCTTTGACATTTTAATTAAGATGTGTCTGGGTTTGAACCTCTCTGGGTTCATCTTGCTTGGGACTCTGCTTCCTGGACTTATATGTCTATTTCCTTTGCCAAGTTATAGAGAATTTTCTGTCATTATTTCTTCAAATAGATTTTCAATTCCTTCTGGCTCTGCTCCTTCTGGTACCTCTATGATGCAATTGTTTGTTATGCTTGATGTTGTCCCAGAGGTCCCCTAAACTATCCTCATTTTTTTTAATTATTTCTTTCTTTATTTCTTTTTTGCTGTTCTGATTGGGTGTTCTCTGCTACTTTATCATCAAATCACTGATTTGATCCTCTGCTTTATCTAATGTGCTGTCAATTCCATCTAAATATTCTTTATTTCAGTTATTATACGCTTCATTTCTGACTGGTTCTTTTTTTATATTTTCTATCTCTTTTTAATATTTCCTATATCTCTGTTGAAGTTCTCACTAAGATCATCTATTTTTTTCTCTAAGTTCATTAAACATTCTTATAACTAGTATTTTGAACTGTGCATCTGGTATATTGCTTGCCTCCATTTATAAACTTCTCTTTCTGAAGTTTTGTCTTGTTGTTTCATTTGGGACATGTTTCTTTTTCTCCTCATTTTGGCTGCCTTTCTGTGTTTGTGTTTATGTATTTGGTAGACTTGTGATATGTCCCATTCTTAGCAGAGTGGCCTTATGTAGTAAGTGTCCTGTGGGGCTGAGTGGTAAAGTCTCCCTCTTCACCGGATATGAGTGCTCCAGGGGTGTCACTTGTGTAGATTTTGTGTGCTTTCCTGTTGTAGTTGAGCCTTGATTCCTATTGGTATGTTAGTGCCTGGGATTGATCCTCAGGCTGAATGGCTGTGAGGGCTGGCCATGACTTTAGTGGAAAAGCTTGTGTGGGATCTGACCCCATGGGGCATGATTCATTTTAGTGGGGCTCAGATGCCTGCCAAGCCCACCCTTTGGGTGTGTTGTTTCTGGAGCTAATTGGATGGTGCTTTGGTGTGGTCTGATGTCAGTCACCAGGTATGTTGGTTCTGGAACCTCTTAGGAGGGACGCAGATATAAGTCTAAATCAACCTCTACCTATGTCTAGCCCAAGGCCACCTGGTAGGATCTTCAAAGTTATCTGTGGTTGGTAGCTGCCTGTGCTGAGCTTGGAGGTCCCTGAAGGTGGTATGCTATAAACCAAGGCCAAGTGCCACCTGTGCCAGTCTTGGGGCCACTTAGCAAGAGGTATAGAGTATGCTGAGGCCAGCCGTGGCTTGTTTGGTATTTGTGGACCTTTGAGAAATTTTAGGAAAGTCAAAAGAATGAGCCCAGGATATTCCTTTATTTGGATTACCCTCTGAAAGAGGTTCTGGCATGGTAGATGAATTGGATGTGGAGGGGTCTCAGAGTATCAGCAGTGTGAGACAAAAGCTGTGTTAACTGGGTTAATGGAGATGCAGACTTGGTGCTTGCTTGCGTTTGCAGACTGGGTGGTTGAAGGGTTCAACAAAGGTCCAATGGCTCCTGCCAGCTGTTCTGCACTTTAGTCCTTGATAGACCTTCCACTCAGCCCTTTTCCTAAACGCAGACAATTCAGTCCTCCTTGTATGTCCCTGGTCCTTTTGGTGCTGCTTTTCCTTTTCTGGAATCCATGGCACATGTTTGTGAGTGAGTGAATCTGTGATCAAGCCCTTTAAGAAGACACCCAGATATACAGCAGGTTTCTGTCTCACCCAGAACAAATACCTCCTGATTTTACCAGCCAGCTGTTGTGAGGACTCTTCTTCCTGACACTGGTGTTCTGAGCTGGGGAGTCTTGCATGAGACTTTGACCCCTTGCTCTTTAATGGGACCTCCACAACCAAGATATCCCTCCTGTTTCTTAACCACCATATATGTATGTGGGACCAGCCTGTGTTCACCTCCACCACTTCTATCAGTCTTGATGTGTATTCTCTATACCCTTAGTTATAGGAGTTCTATTTGTTTAGTCTTCATGTGGTTGTTCTATAATTAAGTTGTAATTTTGATGTGGTTGTGGGAGGAGGTGAGCACAGCTTTTTCTACGCTGCTATTTTGACTGGAAGTTAAATCTTCTGGATTATTGCAATAGCTTCTGACTTTTCTTTGTGTGTCTGCCTTGTAAAACTTCAAGGTATTCTCCAGCACATTCCCTACTGCAGTTCACCCAATATGAAGTGGTGAGCTGATGGGACACAATGGACCCTTGCTTGTACCTAGCACCTGGTCCAGGTCTGCAGGGTGTTCCTGGGTGGACTTCTTCAGAATCCTGCCAACTATACCACGTAAGTGTTGATATAAAAAATATTCAAACCATTCTGGTGGTTGGGAAGTCCAAGGGAAAGCTGACAGCAAGGCAGTTTTCATCCTGAAGCCTTGCCTTTTGGCTTGTATATGGCCACCATCTTACTTTGTGCTCACATGACCTCTTCTTTGTGTGCACACACAAAGTGGGGAAGGGAGAAACTATGCATGAATGGTTTAACATATACAAATCAGTAAATGTGATAGATTAAATTCATAGAAAAAAATATAAAAACATGCCATTATCTCAATAGATACAGTAAAAACATCTAACAAAATTCAACATTATTGCATGATAAAATGTTCAAAAAATTAGGTATGAGGCATAGAGACAGTGAAAATGTAATAGCTGTATGAGACGTCAGAGGGGAAGTAGGTTGGGGGAGGGGGTTATCAGTCTGTGAGGGGTTTAATGTCTAACTATTACATTGTTTTGTAAACCTGAAACTATTTAAAAAAAAACACCATAAACATATCTCAACAAAATGAAGGCCACATATGACAAGCACACAGCTAACATTATATTCATTAGTGAAAGGTGAAAAGCTTTTCCTCTATGATGAGGAACGTGAAAAAGGTACTTACTCTCACCAATCCTATTCAATATAGCAATGGAAGTCCTGGCCAGACCAATCTGGCAAGTAGGAATAAAAATATTATCCAAAATGTAAAAGGAGAAGTAAAGCTCTCTGTGTTTGCAGATCATATACTAACAAAGAAATTTTATAATAAAATATGTCATCAAAATGTCAGCGTGAGGTGAACCTCTGAAAATCTCCCCTGGAATTTAAAAAAATTGAAAAACTGTAACTCCACAAGTGACTCCTAGCACAGTAGACAGGCAAACAAAGAGGCTCACTACTGAATTCACCTAAAGGTGGGCAATTGCGCTAGCAGGGGAAGAGGCAAGGGAGAAGTGCAGAGACGGGGCTGCACGGGCAAAGGAGGCAGACCTAGATCAGTGCGCTGAGCTCGATGCATCCCAGAACTACCACAGCTGTGGGAGAGGGAAGAACTTGGACTGCTAGGGCTCTGCTTATGGCCCACAGGGCTGAAGGGGCAACATAAATCACGGCTAAAAACAATACTTATGGCAGAGACCTTGGAGCAAAGACTGAGGGAAGAAGGCTGAAAACAGTGGTTTAAGAGCTCACTGCCACAGAGAATGGAAGCCTTAGGTAATGAGACTAGCAGTCCTCTCCCTACCCTACCAGAGCTTGCCCTGCCCCCACCTGCCCAGTGCTAGAAGCAGAACATGAGCAGTGTCACATCAAAAGAACAGAATATCTGTAGTGCTGAGAACTGTGGTCCACAGACACAGATCTGCAGCCCAAATAATTCTGGCAAAGGGGAAGGATCCATGGAAGCAGGAATGGCAGTAGTAGTGCTCAAAGCCAGTGCTCTAGGCCACCTCTCACAAATCACACCGCCCCTATCCCCACCTATCTGGGCGGATCCCTGCAGCAGTAAACAGAGCTGCTGAAACACATGGGCTCTGAATCTGGTGCAGGAAGAACTTTGGAACTTCAAAAGCTCTCCACATCCACACGTGGACATGATGACCTATGACCCAGGAGAACTGTTAACAGAAGAGAAGCCCGCCTTCCAGGGAATCCCCCCATTGTGTGAGAAGCTAGAATAGTGCAGAGAAAACAACACTACAGTGAGAGAGAGAAAAAAAGGCTACAGTCACAGAGAAAATAAAACATTCTATCAACAGGCACTGGAAAACAAAAGAAAGACCACTTCCTATAAACCTGTTGCAAAACCCACTCCTGTAGCTGTCTAGGAAGATAAATAATAAATCAGTAATTGCCATGAATAACAAAGGCAACAAGACAGCTCAGAAAGAAAGTGAAAACTCCCCAGACAATGAACTTAAAGATATGGACATATGTGACTTAAATGACAGAGAATTCAAAATCGCAGTTCACTAAAAACTCAACGAGATGCAAGGAAACACAGAAAGGCAGTTTAAAGCACTCCGAAACACAATCAAAGAACAACATGAACATTTTACCAAAGAGATTGAAATTTTAAAAAGGAACCAAATAGAAATTCTGGAGATTAAGAACTCAATAGATGAAATGAAGAATGAACTAGCCAGCTTAGGTAGTAGAGTTGACCAGATTGAGGAAAGAATCAGTGACATCGACGACAGAAAACAGGGAATGACACAGATGGAAGAAGAAAGAGACTTGAGACTTAAAAGAAATGTGAGAACTCTACAAAAATGTTCTCACTCCATCAGAAAGAGAAATATAAGAATAATGGGCATACTAGGAGGAAAAGAAAGACAGAAGGGAACAAAGAATATATTCAAACAAAAGTCAATGAAAACTTCCCAAACTTGTGGAAATCACTAGATCCTCAAATCCAAGAAACAAATAGAACACCTAATTACCTCAACCCCAATAGTCCTTCTCCAAGGCACATTGTATTGAAGCTGTCTAAAATCAACGACAAAGAAAGAATCCTAAAGGCAACCCAGGAAAAGAAGACAGTAACCTACAAATCAAAGCACATTAGATTATCATCAGATTTCTCAGCAGAATCTCTACAAGTAAGGAGGGAGTGAAACCATATATTCAAATTATTGAAAGAGAGAAAATATGAGCCAAGAATAATACACCCAGTAAAGATATGCTGAAGATATGAAGGAGGAATAAAGACATTTCCAGACATACAGAAGCTGAGGGAATTTTCTAATACACTACTTGCACTATAAGAAATAATAAAAGAGGTTATTCGACCACCACCAACAGGGACAATTTGTGGAAACCAAAACATAAAAAGGGGAAGAGTAAACGCCTGAACCGGAATACGGCAATGGAGGAAGTAAGCATGCTGAAGAAAATGGAATACTCTAAATATCAAACTTTATTTGCATAAATTTAAGGGTAACCACTCAAAAACAATCCAGAACTGAAATATATACTATAATAAAAGAAGAAACAGAGGGAAACAACATAGAATACCACCACACTGAAATAATAGACAACAACAAAAAGGCAAAGAAACAACAGAGACACAGCCTTACCAGAAAACTAAAGATAGAATGACAGGAAATCCTCACATATCAATAATCACCCTAAATGTAAATGGACTGAACTCACCAATAAAAAGGCACAGAATAGAAGATTGGATCAAAAAACTAAACCCAACCATATGCTGTCTCCAAGAGACACATCTCAGCTACAAGGACAACCACAGACTCAAAGTGAAAGGGTGGAAATTGACACTCCAAGCAAATGGTACGCAGAAAATATCAGGTGTAGCCATAATGATATCAGATGAAACAGACTTCAGAGTGAAAAAGATAACAAGAGACAAAGATGGACATTTCATAATGGTAAAGGGGAATATACAACAAGAAGACAAAACAGTCATCAATATTTATGCCTCCAATCAGGGAGCACCGAAATGTACCAAACAACTACTAACAGAACTAAAGGGAGAAATTGATCAAAACACAATTACACTAGGGGACCTAAATACATCATTGACAGCAAGGATAGATTGTCCAAACAGAAAATAAATAATGAAATGGCAGCCCTAAATGACACATTAGATGAAATGGACATAACTGACATTTATAGAGCACTTCATCCTAAAACATCAGATTATGCATTTTTTCAAGTGTTCATGGAACATTGTCAAAGACAGACCATATATTGGGAAATAAAGCTAACCTCAGCAAATTTAAGAAGATTGAAATCATACCAAACATATTGTCTCATCACAAGGCTTTGAAATTTGATATCAAATGCAAAAAGAAAACAGGAAAAACCACAAATACATGGCGATTAAACAACACACTTTTAAAGAACGACCGTGTTTAGAGAAGAAATAAGAGGAGAGATCAAAAGATACACAGAAACAAATGACAATGAAAATACGTCCTACCAAAATTTTTGGGATGCAGCGAAATCAGTTTTAAGAGGGAAGTTTATACCATTACAGGCCTATCTCAAGAAACAAGAAAAATCCCAGATAAATAACATCACGTTACACCTTAAAGAGATAGAAAAAGAAGAACAAATGAAACCCAAATTAAGACGAAGACAGGAAATAATAAAAATCACAGCAGAACTAAATGAAATAGAGAACAAAAAGATAGTAGAAAAAATTAATGTGACAAAGACCTGGTTATCTGAAAATATTAACAAAATTGATAAACCCTTCGCTAGGCTCACTAAGATAAAAAGAGAGAAGACACTAATTAACAAAATCAGAAAAGAAAAAGGGAAAGTTATCACGGACACCACAGAAATACAAAGGATCATCCAAGATACTATGAAGGACTATAAACCACCAATTCAATAACCTAGAAGAAATGGACAAGTTCTTAGAAACATATAGCCTTCCTAAGCTGAACAATGAAGACTGGAAAATCTAAACAGACCGATCACAAGTAACGAAATTGAATCAGTCATCCAAAACCTTCCCAAAAGCAAAAGTCCGGGACCAGATGGCTTCACTAGTGAATTCTACCAAAACTTCAAAGAGAATCTAATATCATTCCTGCTCAAATTCTTCCAAAAAATTGAAGAGACAGTATTCCCTAACTCATTTTATGCGGTAAACATTACCCTGATACCAAACCTAGTAAGGACTACACAAAAAAATAAAACTACAGACCAATATCTTTGATTAATACAGATGCAAAAATCCTAAACAAAATTCCAGCAAATCGAATGCATCAATGCATTAAAAAGATGATTCATTGTGACCAAGTGGGGCGCAATCTAGTGGCACAAGAATGGTTCAACATCTGCAAATCCATCAATGTGATACATCACATAAACAAAATAAAGGGAAAAAATAATATGATTATATCAATTGATGCGAAAGAGGATTTGACAAGATACAAAATCCATTTATGATTAAAACAGTTAATATAATAGGTATACACGGAAAATACCTTAACATAGTAAAGGCCATACATATATGACAAAGCCTCAGCTAATCTCATAATTAACTATGAATTATTGAAACCTATGTTCTACATTCAGGAACACGACAGGGCTCTCCCTATCACCTCTGCTTTTCAACATTATGTTGGAAGTCCTCGCCAGAGCAATAGGCAAGAGAAAGAAATAAAATGAATTCAAACTGGGAATGAAGAAGTTAAATTGCCACTCTTGCAGTTGACATGATGCTATATATAGAAAACCCTAAAGACTCCACCAAAAAGCTATTAGAAACAATCAACGAATACAGTAAAGTTGCCGGCTACAAAATCAACGTACAAAATTCCATTGCTTTCATATATACTAACAATGAATTCTCAGAAAAAGAAATACAAAAAAACAATTCATTTTCCAATTGCAGCACAAAGAATAAAATACCTAGGAATAAACTTAACCAAGGATGTGAAAGACCTATATGTTGAAAACTATAAGACATTTTTGAAAGAAATTGAAGAAGACACAAAGAAATGGAAAGACATTCCATGCTCATGGATTGGAAGAATCAACCTAGTTAAAATGGCCATATTACCCAAAGCAATATACAGATTCAATGCAATCCCCATCAAAATCCCAATGGCATATTTTAAAGAAATAGAACAAAAAATCATCAGATTTGTTTGGAACCACAAAAGACCCTGAATAGCCAAAGCAATCTTAAGAAAAAAGAACAATAATGGAGGTATCACACTTCCTGACTTGGGCTTGTACTACAGGGCTACAATAATCAAAACAGCATGGTATTGGCAGAAAAACAGACACATAGACCAATGGAGTAGAATTGAGAACCCAGAAATAAAACCACATAAATATGGACAGATAATTTTTGACGAAGAAGCTAAAAACATACAATGGAGCAAAGACAGCCTCTTCAATAAATGGTGCTGGGAGAATTGGATAGCCATGTGCAAAAGAATGAAACTGGACTGCTATTTGTCACCATGTACCAAATTAATTCAAAATGGATCAAAGACTTAAGCATAAGACCTGACACAATAAACTGCATGGAAGAAAACATAGGTACTAAACTTATGGACCTTGGGTTCAAAGAACATTTTATGTATTTGACTCCAAAGGCAATGGAAGTAAAAGCTAAAATAAGGGATTGGACCATATGAAACTTAAAAGCTTCTGCACAAAAAAAGAAACCATCGACAAAATAAAGAGACCACCAAATGAATGGGAGAAGATTTTTGCAAACAGTGCCTCCGATAAGGGGCTAATATCCAGAATATACAAGGAACTCATGCAACTCAACAACAAAACAAACAACCCAATTGAAAAATGGGCAGAGGACTTGAAGAGACATTTCTCTAAAGAGAACATACAAATGGCAAATAGACATATGAAAAAATGCTCAACATCACTAATCATCAGAGAAATGCAAATAAAAAACACAATGAGATATCACCTCACCCTAGTCAGAATGGCTATCATCAACAAGACAAATAGTAACAAGTGTTGGAGAGACTGTGGAGAAAAAGGAACCCTCATACACTGTTGGTGGGAATGCAGACTGGTGTAGCCATTATGGAAGGCAGTGTGGAGGTTCCTCAAAAAATTATGAACAGAATTGCCATATGACCCAGCAATCCCTCTCATGGGTATCTACCCAAAAAATCTGAAAACATTTGTACATAAAGACACGTGTGCTCCAATGTTCATTGCAGCTTTGTTTACAGTGGCCAAGACATGGAAACAACCAAAATGTCCTTCAATAGATGAATGGATAAAGAAGTTGTGGTATATATACACAATGGAATACTATTCGGCGGTAAGAAAAGATGATATAGGAACATTTGTGACAACATGGATGGATCTTGAGAGTGTAATGCTGAGCGAAATAAGTCAGACAGAAAAAGCAGAGAACCATGTGATATCATGTGATATGTGGTGTGTAAACCAAAACAACAAAAGAACAAGACAAACAAATGAGAAACAGAAACTCACAGACAGAGACAATAGTTTAGTGGTTAGCTGAGGATAAGTGGTGTGGGGGGTGGGAGATGAGGCTAAGGGGGGTCATATATATAGTGATGGAAGGAGAACTGACTGTGGGTGGTGAACATACAATGGGATTTACAGATGATGTAATACAGAATTGTACACCTGAAATCTATGTAATTTTACTAACAATTGTCACCCCAATAAATTTTAAAAATAAATTATTTTAAATAACTAAAAAACGAAACAAAAAAAAAAAACTGGGAATGAAGAATTTAAATAGTCACTCTTGCAGATGACATGATGCTAGCTATAGAAAACCCTAAAGACTCCACCAAAATGCTATTAGAAACAATCAATGAATACAGTAAAGTTGCCGGCTACAATATCAACATACAACAGTCCATTGCATTCCTATATACTTACAATGAAATCTCAGAAAAAGAAATTGAAAAAAAAGAATTCCTTTTGCAATTGCAGGAAAAAGAATAAAATACCTGGGAATAAACTTAACCAAGGATGTGAATGACCTATATGGTGAAAACTTTAAGAGATTTTTAAAACATATTGAAGAAGACACAAGAAAATGGAAAGGCATTTCATGTTCATGGATTGGAAGAATCTACATGGTTAAAATGGCCATATTACCCAAAGCAATATACAGATTTAATGCAATCCCCATCAAAATCTCAAATACATTTTTTAAAGAAACAGAGCACAAAATCATCAGATTTATTTGGAACCACAAAAACCCCGACTTGCCAAAGGAATCTTAAAAAAACAAACAAACAAACAAACAAAAACAATGCTGGAGGTATCACATTCCCTGACTTTAGCTTGTACCACAGGGAACAATAATCAAAACAGCATGGTATTGGCCAAAAACAGACATGTAGACCAATGGAAGTGAACTGAGATCTCAGAAATGAAACCACATAAATATGACAGATAATTTTTGTCAAAGAAGCAAAACCATACAATGGAGAAAAGACAGCCTCTTCAATAAATGGTGCTGGGAAAATCGTAAAGCCACGTGCAAAAGAACGAAACTGGACTGCTATCTGTCACCATGTACCAAATTAATTCAAAATGGATCAAAGACTTAAGCATGAGACCTGAAACAATAAACTGCACAGAAGAAAACATAGGTACTAAAGTTATAGACCTTGGGTTCAAAGAACATTTTATGAATTTGACCCCAAATGGACGGGAAGTAAAAGCTAAAATAGACGAATGAGCCTATATCAAACTTAAAAACTTCTGGACAGCAAAAGAAACCATCGACAAAATAAAGAGGCAACCAAGTGAACGAGAGAAGATTTTTGAAAACGGTGTCTCCGATAAGGGGTTAATATCCAAAATATACAAGAAACACATGAAACTCAACAACAAAAAACAAACAACCCAATTGAAAATGGGCAGAGGACCTGAAGAGACATTTCTCCAAAGAGGACATACAAATGGCAAATAGACATATGAAAAAATGCTCAACATCACTAATCATCAGAGAAATGCAAATCAAAACCACAATGAGATATCACCTCACCCCAGTCAGAATGGCTATCATCAACAGGACAAATAGTAACAAGTGTTGGAGAGGCTGTGGAGAAAAAGGAACCCTCATACACTGTTGATGGGAATGCGGACGGTTGCAGCCACTGTGGAAGGCAGTGTGGAGGTTTTTCAAAAAATTACGAATATATTTACCATATGACCCAGGAATCCCTCTCCTGGGTATCTACCCAAAAAATCTGAAAACATTTATCCATAAGAAAAAGCGGAGAACCATGTGATTTCACTGATATGTGGTATATAAACCAAAAACAACAAAAGAACAAGACAAACAAATGAGAAACAGAAACTCATAGACACAGACAATAGTTTAGTGGTTGCCAGAGGGTAAGGGGGGCGGGGGGTGGGGGGTGGGAGATGAGGGTAAGGGGGATCGAATATATGGTGATGGAAGGAGAACTGACTCTGGGTGATGAACACATAATGGATTTTATAGATGATGTAATACAGAATTGTACACCTGAAATCTATGTAATTTTACTAACAATTGTCACCCCAATAAATTTAATAAAATAAAATTTTAAAAAAACACACAAACAAAAAAAACAACAACACATGGGCTCCAAGGTTCATTGCAGCTTTATTTATGATGGCCAAGACATGGAAACAACCAAAATGTCCTTCAATATATGAATGGATAAATAAGCTGTGGTATATATACACAGTGGAATACTATTCGACAGTAAGAAAAGATTAAATAGGACCATTTCTGACATGGATGGATCTTATGAGTGGAATGCTGAGCGAAATAAGTCAGACAGAAAAAGCAGAGAACCATGTGAGTTCACTGATATGTGGTATATAAACCAAAAACAACAAAAGAACAAGACAAACAAATGAAAAACAAAAACTCATAGACACAGACAATAGTTTAGTGGTTACCAGAGGGTAAGTGCGGTGCGGGGTGGGAGATGAGGGTAAGGGGGGTCAAATATATGGTGATGGAAGGAGAACTGACTCTGGGTGGTGAACACACAATGGGATTTATAGATGATGTAATGCAGAATTGTACACCTGTAATCTATGTAATTTTTCTAACAATTGTCACCCCAATAAACTTAAAAAGTAAGTAAGTAAATAAATAAATAAATAAATAAATAAATAAATAAATAAATAAATAGATAGATAAAAGAAAAGAAATAGGAAACAAAATCTCATAGACACAGACAATAGTTTACTGATTACCAGAGGGTAAGGGGTCAGGGGCTGATAGATGAGTGTAAAGGGGATCAAATATATGGTGATAGAAGGAGAACTGATTCTGGGTGGTGAACACACAATGGGATTTATAGATGATGTAATACAGAATTGTACACCTAAAATCTATGTAACTTTACTAACAATTGTCACCCCAATAAACTTTAATTTAAAAAAGAAAAGAAAAAAAAAGAAAGAAAATGAGGGCATTCTAAAATAATACCTTGTTTAGTTAAGAAGGATAAGGCCAGGAGACAGCTCCTCTAGATCGACTTTAGACTTAATGACTTGCCAGCCCTGAATATTTGTCCATTATTGGTCTTTTCTAGGTTTTATTTTTCTTATTACTATGCAATAAATTGTGTTTGGGGAATAGGCGGTGCAGTAGAGGTTAGAAAGTGACTTGAAAGAATCAGATCATTTTTAATTTCTTCTCTCAGTTATTACATTTTACATATATCTGAATAGGCACCCTTTTTATTATAAATAATGACATTTATGTATCAATAACCCTCTAGTAAATCTACATGAACCAAAGTATATGAAGGAATATTAAACAGTAAAGATGGAAATCTGAAAAGTTAGTTTTCCTGTTGCTATGTAATGGTAGAATAATTAGAAGAGGTCAATTTAAATCCTGTGGTAAAATTAATGCAATCAGAATTTTGATCTTTGATTTTCAAATTAGTTGTTTAAAGAAGCTATGTAATATGCTCCTGTGACTAAAAGGAAACTGAAAAATGGTGGTCCTAATTTGCTTAGTATTATCCTTTACATTTCAGTGATTCTCAGACTTCTTGTCCTTTAGTTTTTAGTAAAGCATTGAAAGTTATTCCTTTCTGATTGTTCCCTGTAATTTTCATTCATGTTTTCCTTTTCCAATCTTTTAAAAAATTATTCGAACATTTTTAGTACTTTATTTTATCTGCAGAATTTTTCTATATCTGTTTGCATGGTTTTATTAACAGTGTTCTAGGGAATAAGATATAAAAACTTAACTTTTCACAGTCAAATTAGAATTAATATTTCACAACTTTAAGTGGTATGTCATAAGCTTATCATAAAATAAGTTTCTTTACCATTCCCCTTTTCTGTTGTATTTATCATATGTATTATTTACATATATTGACAATCCCTTAATACAATGTTATACACTTTGCTTTTTATCTGTCATACATATTTTTATATATAAAACTTAGGAGAATAACTGACCCTAGATATTTACTGTTCCTACTACTTTTTAAAAACTTTTTAAAAATTAGTTTCATGTGTACACAGCAACATAATAGTTAGACATTTATACCCTCACAAAGTGATAAACCCCTTCCCAAAGATACTACCCCTCTGACATCTTATATAACTGTTACAATACTACAGACTTGAAGTGACAAGTATCTCTCTGGTGACAATGTCCTCAAGTCTGAAGAACTTTCTGTAGCATCTCCTTTAGAGCAAAACTGCTGATAATGCATTTTCATAGATTTTCTTCATCTGAGAATGTCTTTATTTCACATTTGGTCCTAATGTTATTTTCACTGAGTGTAGAATTCTGTGGTTACAGTCAGCAACTTTGCAAATGCTATTCCACTGCATTCTGGTCCAATTGTTTCTAATGAGAAGTGTGAAATCATTAAAAAGTTTTTCACCTATATATTTAGCATAATTCTTCTCTGGCTATTTTAAACATATTTATGTTGTTTTTACTTTTCACCAGTTTGACACTGAAGGATGTATTCCTTTAACTTTACCCTATTTTGGGTTATCTGAACTTCTAAAATCTATGTTTATGTTTGTGGCCAAATTTGATAAATACTCAGCTACATTTCTTCATGTGTTTTCTGTGCCATATTCTTTTTTTATCTGATACTTATTGAGGTGTAACACTAAACATTTTGTTTGTAAGTGATAACCCCAAACTGCCTCAGTAATTTTCTTTTTTTTTAATTAAAATTTATGGTGGTGGGGGGTAATGGTCAATGAAATTACACAGTTTTCAAGTGTACAATTCTATACTACATCATCTATATATTGCATTATGTGGTCACCACCCAGAGTCTGTTCTCCTTCCATCACCATATATTTGAGCCCCTTGACCCTCTTCTACCATCCTGCGTATCCCCCTTACCCTCTGGTAACCTCTAAACTGTTGTCTGTGTCTATGAGTTTTTGTTTCTTTGTTTGTCTGTCTTGTTCTTTTGTTGCCTTCAATTTTGTATCCCATATAAGAGTGAAGTGATATGGTTCTTGACTTTTTCTGTCTGACATTTTTTACTTAACATAATAACATCAAGGTCCATACCAGTTGTCCCAGATAGCAGTATTTCTTCTTTTCTTACGGTGGAGTAGTATTGCACGGTCTATATATACCACATCTACTTTATCCAGTCATCTATCAAACGACACTTTGGTGGTTTCCATGTCTTGGCCACTGTAAATAATGCTGCAATGAATATCAAAGTGTATCTTCATGGGTAAATGTTTTCAAACTGTTTTGGTAGATATCCAGGAGAGGGATAGAGGGGGTCATTTGGTAATTCTATTCTTAATTTTTTGAGGAACCTCCATACTGTTTTCTATAGTGGCTGTACCAATTTACATTCCCACCAACAGCGTATGAGGGTTCCTTTTTCTCCAAGCATCTCCAACACTTGTTATTATTTGTCTTATTGATGATAGCCATTCTAACTGGTGTGAGGTGACATCTCATTCTGATTTTGATTAGCATTTCCTTAATAGCTAGTGAAGTTGAGCATTTTTTTCATATATCTGTTGGCTGTTTTGTACGTCTTTTTGGGAGAATTTTCTGTTCATTTTCTCTGCACATTTTTTAACTGGATTGTTTGCATTGTTGTTGTTGAGTTGTATGAATTCCTTATATATTTTGGATATTATCCCTTTATTGGAGGCATTGGTTTTCCTAGGTATTTTATTCTGTTTCTTGCAATTGCAAAAGGAATTGTATTATTATTATTATTATTATTTATTTTTCTGAAATTTCATTGTTAGTATATAGTAATGCAATGTATTTTTGTACATTGATTTTGCAGCTGGCAACTTTACTGTATTCATTTATTGTTTCGAATAGCTTTTTAGTGTAGTCTTTAAGCATTTTCTATGTAAAGCATCATATCATCTTCAGAAAATAATAATTTAACTTCGTCATACCCAATTTGGATGCCTCTTATTTTTTTCTCTTGCCTGATTGCTCTGGCCAGGACTTCCAACACTATGTTGAATAGCAGTGGTTATAGGGGACAAGTCTGTCTTGTGCCTGAACGTACTATGAAGGGCTTCAATTTTTCACTGTTAATCATGATATTAGTTGAGGTTTTGTCATATGTGGCCTTTATTATTGTATGCTGAGGCATTTCCTTCTATACCCATTTTATTAACTGTTTTAATCATAAATGGATGTTGTATCTTGTCAAATGCTATTTCTGCATCTATTGATATAATCCTACGATTTTTATCTTTTAGTTTGTTCATGTGGTATATCACATTGATCAATTTGTGTATGTTGAACCAACCTTGTACCCCTGGGATGAACCCCACTTATTGTGATGTATAATCTTTAAAGCATGTTGTATTTGATTTGCTAAAATTTTGCTTAGAATGTTTGTATCTGTATTCATTAGAGATAGTGGTCTGTAATTTTCTTTTTCTGCGTTAACCTTACCAGGTTCTGGTATAAGGTAATGTTGGCCCCATAAAATGAGTTAGTATGTATTGTCTCTTCTTCAATTTTTTGGAAGAGTTTGAGGGAGATATGTGTTAGATCCTGTTTGAATGTAAGGTACAATTCACTAATAAAGCCACGTAGTCCTGGACTTTTGCTTTGGGGAAGGTATTGGATGACTGACTCAATTTCCTTGCTGTCAATCGGTGTATTTAGATTTCCCAGTTCTTTGTGATTCAGCCTTGGAAGGCTATATGTTTCTAAGACTTGTCCATTTCTTCTAGGTTATTGAATTTGGTTGCATATAGTCCTTCATATTATTCTTGGATGATCCTTTGTATTTCTGTCACATCCCGCAGTAACTTCCCATCTTTCACTTCTGATTTTATGTTTCTTTTCTCTTTTTATCTTAGAGAGTCTAGCCTAGGGTTTGTCAATTTTAGTAATCTTTTCAAAGATCCAGCTCTTTGTTGCATTAATTTTTTGTGTTGTCTTTTTTCCCCTCTATTTCATTTAGTCCTACTTTGATTTTTATCATTTCCTTCCTTCTGCTGACTGTAGGTTTCACATGTTCTTCTTTTTTTAGTTCTTTAAGGTGTACTGTTAGGTTGTTTATCTGGAATTTTTATTGTTTGTTGAGATAGACCTGTAATGATATAAAGTTCCCTCTTATTCCTGCTTTCGCTGAATCCCAATAATTTTGATAGGATGTACATTCATTCTCATTTCTTCCTATTTATCCTTTAATCTCTCCTCTTATTTCTTCGTTGATCCAGTCATTCTTTAATAACATGTTGTTTAAGTTCCACATATTTGTGGGTTTTCCTGCTTTTTTTTTTTTTTTTTTTTTTTTTTTTTTTTGTGGCAGTTGATGTTCAACTTCAAAGCTTTGTGATCAGAGAATATGCTTGGTACGATTTCAATCTTCTTAAATTTCCTGAGGCTACTTTTGTGTCCTAATATATGGTCTATCCTTGAAAATGTTCCCTTGTACACTAACAAAGAATGTATAATCTGATGTTCTAGGATGAAGTGCTCTATCAATATAAATTATGTCCATTTCATCTAATGTGTCTTTAGGGCTGCTATTTCTTTATTTATTTTCTGTTTGGACAATCTATCCATAGCTGTCAATGATGTATTTAAGTCCCCTAGTATAATTGTGTTTTGGTCAATTTCTCCCTTTAGTTCTGTTAGTAGTTGCTTGGTATATTTCGGTGCTCCCTGATTGGGGGCATAAATATTGATGACTGTTGTGTCTTCTTGTTGTATAGGCCCCTTTACTGTTATGAAATGTCCATCTTTGTCTCTTGTTACCTTTTTCACCCTGAAGTCTGTTTCATCTGATATCATTATGGCTACACCTGATTTTCTCTGAGTACCATTTGCTTGGAATATAAATTTCTACCCTTTCACTTTGAGTCTATATTTTTCCTTGTAGCTGAGATGCTCTTTGAGGCAGCATATAGTTGGCCTTTGTTTTTTGATCCAATCTGCTGCTCTGTGCCTTTTTATTGGTGAGTTCAGCCCATTTACATTTATGGTGATTATTTATATATGAAGATTTTCTATCGTTCTCTTTTGTTTTGTGGTGGCTAGGTATCTTCATTATTTCTTTCTCTTTTTGTTGCTGTGCATTATTTCAGTGTGGTTATATTTTATGACTTTTCCCTATATTTCTTGTTTTTTTTATGTTATATGTCTCAGTTCTGGATTTTTTTTTTTTTTTGAGTGGTTACCATTAAATTTATGTAAAGGAAAGTTTCATATATAGTAGTCTTTTTTTTTCTACAGCATGCTTCTTGTCTCCATTTCCCTTTGCAGGTCAGACCTTTACTCTGTCCCTTACGTTTTTGTTGTCACAAGTTATCTGTATTTATGCTTGAGTTGATTTCTGAGTTGTGGTAACAAGTTATCTTTTTCTTTTTTTTTCCCTTTTTCTTAAATATTTTTATCTTCTTTACCCATTTGTGTTGTGTTTAGGTGTATAATGCCCTATTTTGTGTAGGGGTTGCCATGTCCTGCTTCTGTCTGTCTGTTCATAATGTTGCTCACGGTTTTGTATTATTGAGTTTTTTTGTGTGTGAGGTGGAATAATCTCCAGAATTTCCTATAATGCAGGTCAGGTGTTAGAAAATTACCTCAACTTCAGGAGGTCTGGAAAGGTCTTTATTCCTCCTTCATATCTAAAGGATATTTTTGCTGGATATATTATTCTTGGCTCCTAATTTCTCTCTTTTAATAGTTTGAATACTTGATTCCACTCCCTCTTGGCTTGCAGATTTTCTGCTGGAAAGCCTGATGATAATCTAATGGGCTTTCCCTTATATGTCATTGTTTCCCTCTTCCCCCCTGGTTACCTTTAGGATTCTTTCCTTGTTTTTAATTTTTATAGCTTCAGTGCAATTAACCTTGGAGTAGACCTGTTGGAATTAAGGTAATTAGGTGTTCTGGTTATTTCTTAGATTTGAGGATCCAGTTTTTTCCACAAATTTGGGCAGTTCTTGTTGATCTTTTGTTTGAATATACTTTCTGTCCCCGTCTCTTTTTCTTCTTCTTCTGTTATGCCTGTTATTGTTATGGTGTTCTTTCTAATGGAGTCAGAAAGATCTTGTAGAGTTCTTTCATTTCTTTTAACTCTGTCTTCTTCCATTTGTGTCATTTCTAGATTTCTATCTTTGATGTCATTAAGTCTTTCTTCCATCTGATCAGCTCTATTACCTAAGCTGGCTCTTTGATTCTTCATTTATTTTATTGAGTTCTTCGTGTCTAGAATTTCTGTTTAGTTCTTTTTAAAATTTTCAATCTCTTTGGTAAAATGTTAATTTTGTTCTTTCTTTATGTTTCTGAGTTAACTAAACTCCCTATCAATGTTTTCTTCCAGCTTGTTGAGTCTTTTCAGAACAGCAATTGAATTCTCTGTAATTTAAATCACATATTTCCAAGTCTTTAAGTTTGTTTTCTGGAGATTTAAAAATTTTTCTTTCTGAGCTGCCTTGTTACCTAGTTTATTTATGGCAATTAATTAATTATTATTTCTCTTCCTGGGCATTTAGAGGAGTGAGTTCTGCAGCAGGTTGATGTAATGAGGTCTTTTTCTTTTTTTTTTTCTTCTCTTTTTTTTTTTTCTTTTTTTTGGCTTTCCAGTAGGGGTTGCTGAAATGTTTCATTTTCTCTCCCACTGCAACCTTTTATTTTTTCTCACACTGCAGCCTTTTTTTTTTTCTCTTGTGCTTTTCCAGCTTCTCACACAATGGAGGTTTCCCAAAGGTGGGCTTCTCTCTGTGAGCAGGTTGCTATAGTCTCAGAGCACCACATTCGTGGGAAGATGTGGAGTGCAATAGAGTTCTGAGCTTCTGAAACCCCAGTGCTGCCCTTGCAGTGCAATGCAGAGCTTCTGTTTTTCAATGACTCTGGTTGCCCCAGCATGGGATCCACCCAGAAAGGTGGGGGCGGGGTGAGCTGTGAGAGTTGGCTGGTGCATTTGTGGCTCCAACCAGTGGCAATTACCAGCCCACAGCTCCCTGGCCCTTACAGCTCTTTCTCTGTTGCCAGAATTAAGCACTTGCTGTGCATCTTGGCTATGGGAATGTCACTCCAGTTTTCAGGGTTTTAGATATTCTATTCTTTATTCTGACATTGCTACCATTAATTCTGGAGCTTACTTCTAACACTGGGAGTGTGGTGGTTGGGTGATCTTTTGGGTGGGGGGAATCAGCCAGGCTCTGTGTCTTTGTTTTCTTTTTTTCTGCCTGGCAGTGATGACTTAAACCACAGTTCTCATTTGAGGATTCTGCTCCAAATGCTGGTTTAACCGTATTATATGCTGATCCCTCAGGCAGAACTGTGACCCACAGGAAATGCAAATACAGCCTGGATTCTTCCCTCTCCTGAGAAATTAGTGAGCTCCAGACTGCATCCTGGGCCTTTGGCTTGCCTCTATTTTGATCCATTCTTTTCTGGAGTTTTGTCCTTTTTTTTTTTTGGGGGGGGGGGGGACATTTTTGGCTGCATCCCAAAAAGTTTGGTAGGATGTATTTTCATTCTAATTTGTTTCTATGTATCTTTTGATCTCTCCTCTTATTTCTTCTTTGACCCAATAGTTCTTTAAAAGTATATTGCTTAATCTCCAAGTATTTGTGCTATTCCCTGCTTTCCTTTTGCAGTTGATATTCAATTTCAAAACCCTGTGATCAGAGAACATGCGTGGTACGATTTCAATCTTCTTGAATTTGCTGAGGCTGACTTTATGTCCAAATATATGGTCTATCCTTGAGAATGTTCCATGTACAGTAGAAAAGAATGTATAGTCTGATGTTTTAGGATGAAGTGCTCTATAAATGTCAATTATGTCCATTTCATCTAATGTATCGTTTAGGGCTGCTATTTCATTATTTATTTTCTGTTCCGGTGATCTATCCATAGCTGTCAATGGATGTATTTAGATCCCCTAGTATAATTGTGTTTTGGTCAATTTTTCCCTTTAGTTCTGTTAGTAGTTGCTTGGTATACTTCGGTTCTCCCTGATTGAGGCATAAATATTGATAACTGTTATGTCTTCTTGTTGTATAGTCCCCTTTACGTTATGAAATGTCCATCTTTGTCTCTTGTTACCTTTTTCACCCTGACGTCTGTTTCATCTGATATCAGTATGGCTACATCTGGTTTTCTCTGGATAGCATTTGCTTGGAGTGTCAATTTCCAACCTTTCAGTTTGAGTCTATGGTTGTCCTTGTAGCTGAGATGTGTCTCTTGGAGACAGCATATGGTTGAGTTTAGTTTTCTGATCCAATCTGGTACTCCGTGCCTTCTTATTGGTGAGTTCAGTCAATTTACATTTAGGGTGAGTATTGATACATGAGGATTTCCTATCATTCTATCTTTGGTTTTCTTGTAAGGCTGTGTCTCCATTGTTTCTTTGCCTTTCTGTTGTTGTCTATTATTTCAGTGTCCTGGTATTCTATGATTTTTCCCTCTGTTTCTTCTTTTATTATGTTATGTATTTCAGTTCTGGATTTTTTTGAGTGTTTACCATTAAGTTAATGTAAAGACAGTTTCATATTCAGAGTATTCCATTTTCTTCAGCATGCTTACTTTCTCCATTGCCTTATGCCCATTCAGATCTTACTCTCCCTCCTTTTATGTTTTTGTTGTCACAGATTATCCCTGTATATGCTTGTCGAATAGCCTCCTTAATTATTTCTTGTAGTACAGGTCGTGTGTTGAAATATTCCCTCAGCTTCTGTATGTCTGGAAAGGTCTTTATTCCTCCTTCATATCTAAAGGATATCTTTGCTGGATATATTATTCTTGGCTCATAATTTCTCTCTTTCAGTAGTTTGAATATTTGAGTCCACTCCTTCCAGGCTTGCAGAGTTTCTGATGAAAAATCTAATGATAACCTAATGTGCTTTCCTTTGTGGGTTACCGTCTTCTTTTCCCTTGCTACCTTAAGGATTGTTTCTTTCTCGTTAAGTTTAACAGCTTCAATATAATGTGCCTTGGAGAAGTCTTGTTGGGGTTCAGGTAATTAAATGTCCTATTTGCTTCTTGGATTCGAGGATCCAGTTTTTTCTACAAGTTTGGGAAATTCTTGTCGACCATTTGTGTGAATATAATCTCTTTTCCCTTCTCCCTTTCTTCCTTTGCTGGTATGCTTATTATTCTTATATTACTCTTTCTGTTGGAGTCAGAAAGTTCTTGTAGAATTCTCTCATTTCTCTTAACTCTGAAGTCTCTCTCTTCTTCCGTGTATGTCATTTCCAGATTTCTATCTTTGATGACACTGATTCTTTCCTTTATCTGGTCAACTCTATTACCTTAGCTGGCTATTTCACTCTTCATTCTTTTTATTGATTTCTTAATCTCCAGAAAAACCTTCTTGGTTGTTTTTTAAAATTTGAATCTCTTTGGTAAAATATGTATTTTGTTCTTTGGTTGTGTTTCTGAGTGCATTAAACTGCCTTTCTGTGTTTTCTTGCATCTCATTGAGTGTTTTTTTTTTTTAATTAAATTTATTGGGGTGACAATTGTTAGTAAAATTACATAGATTTCAGGTGTACAATTCTGTATTACATCATCTATAAATCCCATTGTGTGTTCATCACCCAGAGTCAGTTCTCCTTCCATCACCATATATTCGGTCCCCCTTACCCTCATCTCCCACTCCCCACCCCGCCCCCCTTACCCTCTGGCAACCACTAAACTATTGTCTGTGTCTATGAGTTTCTGTTTCTCATTTGTTTGTCTTGTTCTTTTGTTGTTTTTGCAGCTTTGTTTACTGTGGCCAAGACATGGAAACAACCAAAATGTCCTTCGATAGATGAATGGATAAAGAAGTTGTGGTATATATACACAATGGAATACTGTTCGGGAGTAAGAAAAGATGATATAGGAACATTTGTGACAACATGGATGGATCTTGAGAGAGTAATGCTGAGCGAAACAAGTCAGACAGAAAAAGCAGAAAACCATGTGATTTCACTGATATGTGGTATATAAACCAAAAACAACAAAAGATCATTGAGTTTTTTAAGAACTGCAATCTTGAATTCTCTGTCAATTAAGTCACATATGTCCATGTCTTTAAGTTCATTTTTTGTAGACTTTTCATTTTCTTTCTCAGCTGTGCTGTTACCATGGTTATTCATGGCAATTAATGAATTACTATTTCTCTTCCCAGGCATCTACAGGATGGGGTTCTTCAATACGTTGGTAAAAAGAGGTCTTTCTTTTGTTTTCCAGTAGGTGTTGGTAAAATGTTTTATTTTCTCTCTGTTTGCAGAATTTTATTCTTTCCCACATTGTAATGTTATATTTTCTCTATGCCATGGGGGGATTCCTTGGAAGGTTGGCTTCTCCTCTGTAAGCAGGTTGCCTGGGTCTAAGGGCACCGCCTCTGTTGGGGGATGTGGAAAGCTTCTAAAGTTCTGAAGCTCTTCCTGCACCAGATTCAGGGCCTGTGGTTTTCAGTGGCTCTGTTTACCCCTGCAGGGATCTGCCCCGATAGGTGGGGAGGCAGGGTGGGTAGTGAGATTTGGCTGTGAGCAATGGCAGCAACCACCAGCACAGCCGGTCCTGCACCCAGAGCTCCCTGCCCTTCACTGGAACTATGGCTGTGAGTCCAATGCTGTGCATCACAGTTCTCATAACTGCAACTATTCTGTTCTTTTGCTCTGACTGCTACTTTTCCACTTCTAGTACTGGGTAGGTTGGGGTAGGGCTAGCTCTGGGAGGGTAAGGAGTGGTCCACTAAGCTCTGTGACTAAGCCTTCCTTCCTCTGCTTGACAACAAGGGCTTACACCTCCATTTTCACCCTTCTTTCCTCAGTCTTTGATCTGAGGTCTCTGCCATGAACATTGGGTTTAGCCATATTAGATGCTTATCCCTCAGGTGGGACTGTGGGTCATAAGGGGCACTTTAGCAGTCTGTATTCTTCCTTCTCCCACTGCTGCAGTAGCTTTGGAATGCAGGGAGTTCGGAGCTCTGAGCTAGGTCTGTGTCTCTGCACTTGCGATTTCCCTCCTCCCCCACTCACCCAATTTGCCCACCTTTAGGTGATCTCATCAATAAAGCAATAAACAATAAATATTGGCAAACATATGAAGAAAAGGGAATCCTCATGAACTTTTGATGCGATTGCAAATGGGTGGAGTCACTATGGAAAACAATATGGAGGTTCCTCAGAAAAAATGAAAATAGAGCTACCTTATGACCTCACAATTCCTCTTCTGGATATTTATTTGAAGAAATCCAAAACAGAAATTTGGAAAGATATATAGGGACTTATGTTTATTTCAGTGTTATTTACAACAGCCAAGGTATGGAAGCAACCATCAATAGATGACTGGATAAAGAAGAAGGGATATATGTATATAAATGGAATATTACTTAGCTATAAAAAAGAATGGATTTTTATCATTTGGGACAAAATGGATGGAGCTGGCGGGTATTGTGTTAAATAAAATAAGTCAGACTAAAGAATGCAAATACCATATGATCTCAGTTATATGTAAAACCTAAAGAACAAAATAAATAAATTAAGTAAATAAATAAATAAATAAATAAATAAATAAATAAAACAGAAATAGACTCATAGATACAGAGAACAAATTTATGGTTGCCAGATGGGAGGGAGATTCGGTACTAGGTGAAAAAGTTGAAGGGATTAAAAAGTACAAATTGGTAGTTACAAAATAGTCATGGGGATATAAAGTACAACATAGAGAATACAGTCAATATTATGGTAATAGCTATGCATAGTGCCAGGTGGGTACTTGACTAATCAGGGGATTACTTCACAAATTATATAAATGTCTAACCACTGTGCTGTACACCTGAAACTAATGTAAAATAATATTGAATATCAACTGTAATTGAAAAATAATTAAATAAAAACAGAAAAATTATATATCTGTTGGCCATTTGTATGCCTTGTTGGGAGAAATTTCTGTTCAAGTCCTCTGTCTTTTATTTTAATTAAAGTGACCAGAGGGTGGGGGGTTGGTAGATGAGGGTAAAAGGGATAAAATATATGGTGATGGAAGGAGAACTGACTCTGGGTGGTGAACACACAATGTAATATATAGATGATGTATTGCAGAATTGTACACATGAAACCTATGTAACTTTACTAACAATTGTCACCTCTGCCCATTTTTAATTGGATTATTTGTCTTTTTTTCTTGAGTTGTATGCACTCCTTATATATTTTGGATATTAGCCCCTTATCAGAGGCATGTTTGCAAATATCTTCTCCCACTTGGTTGGTTGCCTCTTTGTTTTGTTGATGGTTTCTTTTCCTGTGCAGAAGCTTTTTAGTTTGAGATAATCCCATTCATTTGTTTTAGCTTTTACTTCCCTTGCTTTTGAGGTCAAATTCGTACACAATGTAATACTACTCTGCCATAAGAAAAGATGAAATATTGCCATTTGCAACAAAATGGATGGATCTTGAGATTGTTATGCTAAGTGAAATAAGTCAGACAGAAAAATTCAAGAACCATATGACTTCACTCATATATGGGATATAAAACTGAAGGCAACAAAGGAATGAGATCCAGAAATAAAGAAACAAAAACTCATAGACACAGACAATAGTTTAGTGGTTACCATAGGGAAAGAGGGAGGGGATGTGGTAGAAGTGGGTAAAAGGGGTCAAATATATGTGATGGAAGAACTGGCTCGGGGTGGTGAACACACAATGTAATATATAGATGATGTATTATAGAATTGTACACCTGAAGACTATATACTTTGGTTGATCATTGTCACCCCAATAAACTTTAATAAAAAAATAGGAAAAAAATGGCGGAGTGAGGTGAGCCTCTGTAAAGCTCCCCTGGAATTTACAAAGAATCGAACAACAAAAACTCCACAAAGGACTCCCTGCAC
The DNA here is from genome assembly GCF_057876585.1 of Rhinolophus sinicus. NCBI lineage: Eukaryota > Metazoa > Chordata > Mammalia > Chiroptera > Rhinolophidae > Rhinolophus > Rhinolophus sinicus. The sequence goes on along the minus strand of NC_142518.1, from coordinate 49,459,548 downwards.
AGTAGACAGGCAAGACGAAGAGGCCCACGACCGACTGAAATCACCTACAGGTGGGAGATTCGCGCGAGTGGAGGGAGGAGGAAAGGGAGAAGCACGCGGAGACGGAAACGTGCAGGCGCAGGACGCAGACCTCGCTCAGTGCACCGAGCTCGCTGCTTCCTGGAACTAACGCAGCTGGGGGAGAGGGAAGAACTCGGACTGCTAGGGCTCCGCCAGGGCTCCACAGGGCTGAGGGGACAGCATAAAACACGGCTGAACCCAACGCTCACGGCAGAGACCTCGGAGAAAAGACTGAGGGAAAAAGGCTGAAAACGGTGGTTTAAGCCCGCACTGCCGAGCAGAGAACGGAGCCTTAGGCACTGAGACTAGCCGCCCCCTCCCTCCCCTCCCAAGCTCACCCCGCCCCCACCTGCCCGGTGCTAGAAGCGAAACAGTAGCAGTGTCAGATCAAAACAACAGAAAATTTGCTGTTTTGAGATCTGTGGACCGCAAACACAAATTCACAGCCCAACTAGTTCCAGCAAAGGGGCGAGAGCTGTGGAAGCAGGACCGGCTGTGGTGGTGGTCGCCGCCATTGCTCTGGGCCACCTCTCACAACTCACCGCGCCCCTGACCCCACCTATCTGGGCGGATCCCTGCAGGAGTAAACAGAACTGCTGAAATATGCGGGCTCTGAATCAGGAGCTGGAAGAGCTTTGGAACATCAAAAGCTCTCTGCATACCCACCGGGGCACTGCGCCCTGTGACCTAGACGAACTATTAACAGAGGAGAAGCCCGTCTCCCAGGGAATCCCCCCATTGTGTGAGAAGTTGGAATAGTGCAGAGAAAACATAGCACTACCGTGTGGGAGAAGAAAAATAAGTTGCAGTTAGAGAAATAATAAAACATTCTACCAAAAAGTACTGGCAAACAAAAGAAAGACCGCTTTCTATCAACCTGTTCCAGAAGTCACTCCTGTAGATGTCTAGGAAGAGAAATAGTAAACCAGTAATCGCCATGAATAACCAAGGCAACAAGATAGGTCAGAAAGAAAGTGAAAAATCTCCAGAGAAGGCTCTTAAAGATACAGAAATATGTGACTTAAATGACAAAGAATTCAAGAGTGCAGTTCTGAAAAAACTCAAGGAGATACAAGAAAACACAGATAGGCAGTTAAAGGAACTCAGAAACTCAATCAAAGAACAGCATGAGCATTTAACGAAAGAGATTGAAATCTTAAAAAAGAACCAAATAGAATTTCTGGAGATTAAGAACTCAGTAGAAGAAATTAAGAATGAAATAACCAGCTTAGGTAGTAGAGTTGACCAGATAGAGCAAAGAATCAGTGACATCGAAGACAGAAACCTGGAAATGACACAAATTGAAGAAGAAAGAGACTTGAGACTTAAAAGAAATGAAAGAACTCTACAAGAACTTTCTGACTCCATCAGAAAGAGCAATATAAGAATAATGGGCATACCAGAAGGAGAAGAAAGAGAGAAGGGAACAGAGAATATATTCAAACAAATTGTCGATGAGAACTTCCCAAATTTGTGGACAGAACTGGACCCTCGAATCCAAGAAGCAAATAGAACACCTAGTTACCTCAATCCCAACAGGCCTTCTCCAAGGCACATTGTATTGAAGCTGTCTAAAATCAACGACAAAGAAAGAATCCTCAAGGAAGCCAGGGAAAAGTAGACGGTAACTTACAAAGGAAAGCCATTAGATTATCATCAGACTTTTCAGCAGAAACTCTACAAGCCAGGAGGGAGTGGAACCAAATATTCAAACTATTGAAAGAGAGAAACCATGAGCCAAGAATAATATATCCAGCAAAGATATCCTTTAGATATGAAGGAGGAATAAAGACCTTTCCAGACATACAGAAGCTGAGGGAATTTTCTAATACACGACCTGCACTACAAGAAATAATAAGGAGGCTATTCGACCACCATCAACAGGGACAATTTGTGGCAACCACAACTCAAAAAGGGGGAGAGTAAAGGCCTAAACCGGAATATGGGAATGGAGAAAGTAAGCGTGCTGAAGAAAATGGAATACTCTAAATATCAAACTTTCTTGTACATAATCTTAAGGGTAACCACTCAAAATAAATCGAGAATTGAAATATATACTGAAATAAAAGAAGGAACAGAGGGAAACATCATAGAATACCACCACACAGAAATAATAGACAACAACAAAATGGCAAAGAAACAATGGAGACACAACCTTACCAGAAAACTAAGGATAGAATGACAGGAAATCCTCACATATCAATAATCACCCTAAATGTAAATGGACTGAACTCACCAATAAAAAGTCACAGAGTAGCAGATTGGATCAAAAAACTAAACCCAAGCATATGCTGTCTCCAAGAGACACATCTCAGCTACAAGGACAAGAATAGACTCAAAGTGAAAGGGTGGAAATTGACACTCCAAGCAAATGGTACCCAGAGAAAATCAGGTGTAGCCATAATGATATCAGATGAAACAGACTTCAAGGTGAAAAAGATAACAAGAGACAAAGATGGACATTTCATAATGGTGAAGGGGACTGTACAACAAGAAGACATAACAGTCATCAATATTTATGCCCCCAATCAGGGAGCACCGAAATACACCAAGCAACTATTAACAGAACTAAAGGGAGAAATTGACCAAAACACAATTATACTAGGGGACTTAAATACATCATTGACAGCTATGGATAGATCATCCAAACAGAAAATAAATAACGAAATAGTAGCCCTAAATGACACATTAGATGAAATGGACATAATTGACATTTATAGAGCACTTCATCCTAAAACATCAGACTATACATTCTTTTCTAGTGTACATGGAACATTGTCAAGGATAGACCATATATTGGGACATAAAATCAGTCTCAACAAATTTAAAAAGATTGAAATCATACCAAGCATATTCTCTGATCACAAGGCTTTGAAATTGGATATCAACTGTAAAAAGAAAGCGGGAAAAAACACAAATACATGGTGACTAAACAACATACTTTTAAAAAAGGACTGGGTCAAAGAAGAAATTAGAGGAGAGATCAAAAGATACATAGAAACAAATGACAATGAAAATACATACTACCAAAATTTTTGGGATGCAGCGAAAGCAGTTTTAAGAGGGAAATTTATCTCATTACAGGCCTATCTCAAGAAACAAGAAAACTCCCAAATAAATAAACTCATGTTACACCTTAAAGAACTAGAAAAAGAAGAACAAGTAAAACCCAAGGTCAGCAGAAGAAAGGAAATAACAAAAATTAGAGCAGAACTAAATGAAATAGAGAACAAAAAGACAATAGAAAAAATTAATATGACAAAGAGCTGGTTCTTTGAAAAGATTAACAAAATTGACAAACCCTTGGCTAGACTTACTAAGATAAAAAGAGAGAAGACACTGATTAACAAAATCAGAAACGTAAAAGGGGAAGTTATCACGGACACCACAGAAATACAAAGGATCATCCAAGAATACTATGAAGGACTATATGCCACCAAATTCAACAACCTAGAAGAAATGGACAAGTTCTTAGAAACATATAGCCTTCCAAGGCTGAACCATGAAGAACTGGAAAATCTAAACAGACCAATCACCAGTAACGAAATTGAATCAGTCATCCAAAACCTTCCCAAAAGCAAAAGTCCGGGACCAGATGGCTTCACTAGTGAATTCTACCAAACCTTCAAAGAGGATCTAATACCAATTCTGCACAAACTCTTCCAAAAAATTGAAGAAGAGACAGTACTCCCTAACTCATTTTATGAGGCCAACATTACCCTGATACCAAAACCAGGTAAGGACAGCACAAAAAAAGAAAACTACAGACCAATATCTCTGATGAATACCGATGCAAAAATCCTAAATAAAATTCTAGCAAATCGAATACAACAATCCATTAAAAAGATTATTCATCACGACCAAGTGGGGTTCATCCCCGGGGCACAAGGATGGTTCAACATATGAAAATCCATCAATGTGATACATCACATACACAAAATAAAGGACAAAAATCATATGATTTTATCAATTGATGCAGAAAAAGCATTTGACAAGATACAACATCCATTTAGGATTAAAACACTTAATAAAATGGGTATAGAAGGAAAATACCTTAACATAATAAAGGCCATATATGACAAACCCTCTGCTAATCTCATAATTAATGGAGAAAAACTGAAGCCCTTTGCTCTACGTTCAGGAACACGACAGGGATGTCCCCTATCACCTCTGCTTTTCAACATAGTGTTGGAAGTCCTTGCCAGAGCAATCAGGCAAGAGAAAGAAATAAAAGGCATCCAAATTGGGAATGAAGAAGTTAAATTATCACTCTTTGCAGATGACATGATGCTATATATAGAAAACCCTAAAGACTCCACCAAAAAGCTATTAGAAACAATCAACGAATACAGTAAAGTTGCCGGCTACAAAATCAACGCACAAAAGTCCATTGCCTTCCTATATACTAACAATGAAATCTCAGAAAAAGAAATACAAAAACAATTCCTTTTGCAATTGCAGCAAAAAGAATAAAATACCTAGGAATAAACTTAATCAAGGATGTGAAAGACCTGTATGCTGAAAACTATAAGACATTTTTGAAAGAAATTGAAGAAGACACAAAGAAATGTAAAGATATTCCGTGCTCATGGATTGAAAGAATCAACATAGTTAAAATGGCCATATTACCCAAAGCAATATACAGATTCAATGCAATCCCCATCAAAATCCCAATGGCATATTTTAAAGAAATAGAACAAAAAATCATCAGATTTGTTTGGAACCACAAAAGACCCCGAATAGCCAAAGCAATCTTAAGGAAAAAGAACAATAATGGAGGTATCACATTTCCTGACTTTGGCTTGTACTACAGGGCTACAATAATCAAAACAGCATGGTATTGGCAGAAAACCAGACACATAGACCAATGGAATAGAATTCAGAACCCAGAAATGAAACCACATAAATATGGACAGATAATTTTTGACGAAGAAGCTAAAAACATACAATGGAGCAAAGACAGCCTCTTCAATAAATGGTGCTGGGAGAATTGGATAGCCACGTGCAAAAGAATGAAACTGGACTGCTATTTGTCACCATGTACCAAAGTTAATTCAAAATGGATCAAAGACTTAAGCATAAGACCTGACACAATAAACTGCATAGAAAAAAACATAGGTACTAAACTTATGGACCTTGGGTTCAAAGAGCATTTTATGAACTTGACTCCAAAGGCAATGGAAGTAAAAGCTAAAATAAACGAAAGGGACTATATGAAACTTAAAAGCTTCTGCACAGCAAAAGAATCCATTGACAAAATAAAGAGGCCACCAACTGAATGGGAGAAGATTTTTGCAAACAGTGCCTCCGATAAGGGGCTATTATCCAGAATATTCAAGGAACTCATGCAACTCAACAACAAAAAAACAAACAACCCAATTGAAAAATGGGCAGAGGACTTGAAGAGACCTTTCTCCAAAGAGGACATACAAATGGCAAATAGACATATGAAAAAATGCTCAACATCACTAATCATCAGAGAAATGCAAATCCAAACCACAATGAGATATCACCTCACCCCAGTCAGAATGGCTATCATCAACAAGACATATAATAACAAATGTTGGAGAGGCTGTGGAGAAAAAGGAACCCTCATACACTGTTGGTGGGAATGCAGACTGGTGCAGCCATTATGGAAGGCAGTGTGGAGGTTCCTCAAAAAAATTACGAATAGAATTGCCATATGACCCAGCAATCCCTCTCCTGGGTATCTACCCAAAAAATCTGAAAACATTTAGAGATAAAGACACGTGTGCTCCAATGTTCATTGCAGCTTTGTTTACGGTGGCCAAGACATGGAAACAACCAAAATGTCCTTCGATAGATGAATGGATAAAGAAGTTGTGGTATATATACACAATGGAATACTATTTGGCAGTAAGAAAAGATGATATAGGAACATTTGTGACAACATGGATGGATCTTGAGAGAGTAATGCTGAGCAAAACAAGTCAGACAGAAAAAGCAGAGAACCATGTGATTTCACTGATATGTGGTATATAAACCAAAAACAACAAAAGAACAAGACAAACTAATGAGAAACAGAAACTCATAGACACAGACAATAGTTTAGTGGTTGCCATAGGGTAACGGGGGCGGGGGGTGGGGGGTGGGAGATGAGGGTAAGGGGGATCGAATATATGGTGATGGAAGGAGAACTGACTCTGGGTGATGAACACACATTGGGATTTATAGATGATGTATTACAGAATTGTACACCTGAAATCTATGTAATTTTACTAACAATTGTCACCCCAATAAATTTAATAAAAAAAAATAGAAAAATGAAGAAAGAAAGCAATAAGTAAAAGATCAACAACCCAATAAGAATTCAGCAAATGATATAAACTCACAGTTCACAGATAATGAACTACAAGTGTCTTTCAGTTGAGAAAATATGTTCAGTTCCACTCATAATTTAAAAAAAAAATCGAGATGCCATTTTTCACGTGTCAGAATGCCAACTATCCCAGAGCTTGATAATACACACTCTTGGAAAGTCTGTGGGAAACTGCAACGCCTCCTCCAGGAAATTAATCAACAACAACTATTTTGTCCCAGTTCTGAAACCATTTGACTTTCAATCATGTATTTCAATGAGTATTCCTTTGGCAATTTCATACCTTGATTCTGAAGATAAAAACAAGAACTTTGGATTCCTTTTTGCATTTCACTTGAACATGCTGCTCTCTTATAATTAGACTAAGGTTCCGGTTAAAAATAAAAGTATTTCCTCAGTTAATAAAAGTGTAAACTCTCACATTTTGGAACATGGATCCAGTAGCTGCACTAATGTCTTGATAATTCTAACATGTATCATCTTGGAATTGGCTTATGTTGACTTTTTTCCTTTTCAAATTGAGATTTTTTCTCTTATCCCAAGTAACTTGGGATTGTATTCTGAACATTTTAAGTATGCTATTATGAGAATCTTAGTCTTGTTTGAATCTTAATAAAATTTTTCATTTTTAAAAAAAATTTCAGCAGGTAATCTACCTGGTTAGGTTCAGACCACAAAATCTCACTCATCTTATGTGGACTGTAGTTTAATTGCAATTGTCTGTTTGTTTTTTTATTAATTTCAGGTGTACAAAACAACATAATGATTAAACATTTACATATCACACCAACTGTCAACCCCAAGAAGCATCTGACACAGTACATATCTATAATAATACCATTGACTATATAACTTATGCTAGACTTTACATCCCACGACTACATATTTTTTAAATTGTAGTTGACATTCAATATTATTTTATATTAGTTTCAGGTATACAGTGTAGCTGTTAGGCATTTATATATGAAGTGATCCCCCAATAAGTCTAGTCCCCATCTGACACTATACCTAGTTTTTACAATATTACTGACTATATTTTCCCATAGGGTTGGGGGGGTGAGAAAGGTGAAGGGATTAGGATGTATAAATTGGTAGGTACAAAATAGTCATGGGGATGTCTGTTTGGTTTTTAAGGCCTTTGCATGTGTACTACCTAGTGGCTTCTCCCAGACATGGGTAGCGATTTTCCCTATCGGTCTGTTCTCAAATATTTTAGCGTGCTACTTTTGGTCAGGTCACACAAGCAACTTAGGAGTGATACTAGGACTTTGTACATCACTTTATGAGATAGGTCTCTTGAAGTCTCTCCTCTTTACATTTTTCCTTGGATACTTTCTGATTTCCTGAAACTTCATTTCACAGTGTTCCAACAGAAGGCAGGGGTTGTTGTATGCCACTTTGACATGCAATACCCATGACTGCATCTGCATTCTGGGCAAAAACTTGGGAGAACATAAAGGGAAAATGCAGCAACTTGGATTCCCCCATATTTTCCTTGGGCTCACACCTTCTCTGAATCAAGAGAAAGATGTATGTACCTCAGAATTTTAGGTGCATGCTCAGACACTACTGCCCATGCATCACCACGAAATTTCTTGGTAGTTAGAGATAAAAAGAATGTCTCTTAATTTTAAATATTGTCTTTAAAAATTCTAAGGAAAGAAAATTAGAGCTTATCTTGAAGCAATTTCAGACCACACTCCTTGTAGACACATAAATTTCAGGCTACCTTTGAGTCCAGTATGAATTATACTAACAGAGAAAAATGGTAAATTGACCACCATTTGATGTGGTCTCAATTCAGCTCTCCTTCCCTTTCACTTCAATTCAGCTCTCCTTCCCTGGTCTTTCTGTTACTATTTACTTTTATGAGTTCGTTGATAGTTGCTTCCTGAATTCTGTCCAAGGTTTATATTTTTATTCATTAGCTTTAAGGCCTTGTGTACATTTATAAATTTCTCTATTTTTAAATTTTCCTCATCTGTATTATAGGGATAATAATACCTTCTTCCATGAGAGTATTGCACATATTAGATAAAAATTCAGTAAAGTCAGCAAAATGTCTGGATATTAAATGACGCATACTTGTTGGAAGAGTATATTTATAATTATTCATAATAATTTTATCACCATAGAAAAATTGTCAATAGTTTAATAGATTCATTTACAGTCTTTTTTCTATGCATACATACTTATAAGAATGAGACCATACTGCACATACTGCTTAGTAACCTGCATTCTTACCTAACAATATACCTTGAACATCCTTACACGTCAATAAGTATAATACTTATTTTTAAATCTGATATTCAATTATATCAATGTACCATTAATTTAACCTATATATTGTAATTCTTGAAAATTTCATAATAACAATGAATATAATTGTAACTACACAGTTTATATCATACTTCGTTAGTTCCACAAGAATTATTTTAGCTTAACTTTGATATTACAAAGTTCCTTGATGTTCTGAGTAATTTTGACTTTGGGGAAGAGCCAGAAGTGGCACGGTGCCAGATCTGGTGAATAAGGTGGATGAGAACACACCGTAATGTTTTTATTTGACAGAAATTGTCATATACCAGAAGTGATGTGTAACACGGAGCATTGTCATGATGGAGGATGATTTATGGCACACTTTGAAACACAACTTTTCTCAACCGTAGCTCACACCTGGCTGACTTAACTGAACAAGTTGAAACCTGTCACACACTGTTACTAAGGTTCAACACACTGCATCCCCTATTGAAGATCCCTGCCTTTCCATTGGATGGCACTCAGCAGCAGCATTCATTGCATTTTGTGATCAAAACGCAAAGGCCCTGTGTCACACATTGCTTCTGCACGGCAATTTCTGTGAAATAAAAACATTACAGTGTGTCCTCATCCACCTTGTTCACCGGATCTGGTACCATGAAACTTCTGGCTCTTCCCCAAAATCAAAGACCATGAAAGTAAACCATTTTGAATCAATTTAGGAGATTGAGGCAGCCACAACCGCACAACTAAAGGCACTCACGAAAGAAGACTTCCAGAACTGCTTCAGAAAGTGGCAAGAATGATGGGATGTGTGTTTGAAGCAAGGGAGGGATATTTTGAGGGGGATTAATGGCAATGTGTCTTTTAATGTAATTTTTTTATTTAAACATTCACCATATTCTTTGATCACATCTTGTATAGTATTTTGCTCATCTGAAAAAATTTGAATGCTTTTTTTTAGAGAATGTTGTTGATTTATTTGCTTTAAAGACTGTTTTCATTGTGGTAAAATATACATAACATAAAATGTAGCATTGTAACCATTTTTAACTGTGCAAAGAATTGGCATTTGGTACAATCACAAGGTTGTGCAAATAGCATCACTATCAATCTCCAGAAACTTTCATCATCCTAAAGAGAAACTTTGTACCCATTAAAGAATAACTCCCCATTTTCCCTCTCTCTTGGACCCTGGTAATCTTCTATTCTATGTTGTGTCTTCATCATTACTTTTATTCTAAATACCTCATATAAATCGAATCATGTAATATTTTGTTCCTTCTTTATCTGGCTTATTTCATTTAGCATACTGTTTTCAAGGTTCATCCATGTTGTAGCATGTAATAGAATTTTACTCCTTTCTTAGGTGAATTATATTTTATTACAAATATAGATAACATTTTGGTCATCTGTTGATAGACATTTTGATTTTTTTCCACATTTTGGCTATTGTAAATAATATGCTATGAACATTGGCATACAAATATCTGTTTTATTCCCTGCATTCAATTGTTTTCGGTACATACCTAGAAGTGGAATTGCTGAATCTTATGGTACTTATGTTTAAATTTTTTTAGGAAATGCCAAACTATTTTCTACAGTAGCTGCTCTATTTGCATCTCTGCTAGCAATGCATAATGGTTCTAATTTTCCATATTCTTGCAAATACTTCTTATCACCCCCTTTTTTATAATAGCCATCTAAATTGGTATGAAAAGGTCTCTAATTGTGGTTTTGATATGCATTTCCCAAATGACTAGTGATGTTGAATATCCTTTCATGTGCTTCTCAGCCATATGTGTATCCTCTTTGGAGAAATGTTTATTCAAGTCCTTTGCCTGTTTTAGAATTGGGTGGTGATTGTTGGTGTTTTCAGTTGTAGGTATGTTAGTATATATTCTGGATATAAAGCTCTTATCAGATACATGATTTGCAAATATTTTCACTCATTCTGTGTGCTGTCTTTCCATTCTCTTGATTGTATCTTTTGATGCACGTAAGTTTTTATTTAGGTGAAATTTGTCTATTTTTTCTTTTGTTGCTTGTGCTTTTAGTGTCGTATCCAAAAATCATTGCCAAATCCAATGCCATAAAAGCTTTCCTCTTATATTTTTGACTTTGTTTAGAAGTTTTTCTTTCACATTAAATCTTTGATCAAATTCAAATTATATAGTGTGAGGTAAGGGTCCAACTTCATTCTTTTGTATGTGGATATCCAGTTGTTCTGCTGTCATTAGTTGAATAGTCTATAATTTTCCCCATTAAATGATCTTTGCATCTTTGTCCAAAATCAATGTCATAGATGTATTTGTTTATTTTGGGGCTCTCAGTTATCATCTATTGGCCTATATTTCAATCTTTATGTCAGTAGCACATTGTGTTGATTACTGTTACTTTATATTTCTATTTGACATTCGTTATTATTCAGCTTCAGCTTCAGCTTCACGTGTGCACTGCAGTGGTCAGGCACCTACACCGTCCATGAAGTGGTCTCCCTAATAAGACAGGTGTCCATCAGATAGCCTACAAAGTCCTTACAACTTCATTGGTTATATTCCTCAAATTGTCTTTCATATCCCTGTGGCAATCCTGTGGTTACCAATTTGTGCTTTCTAATCCCCTCACCTTCCCCCTCATCTCCACCGCTCTCCCATCTAACAGTCCTCAGTTTTTTCTCTATATCTCTGAGATGTTTATGACTAGTTTGATCATTTATTCTATGCTTTAGATTCCATATATAAGTGAGATCATATGGTATTTGTCTTTCTCCATCTTATTTCACTTAGCAAATGTTCTTTAGGTCCATCCATATCGTTGCAAATGGCAAGATTTCATTCTTCTTTATGGCCGAGTACCATGGTTTCTTAATCCAGTCATCTACCAATGGTCATTTCGGTTGTTTCCATGTCTTGGCTGTTGTGAACAGTGCTGCAATAAACATAGCGGTGCATATATTTTTGTGAATTATAATTTTGGATTTCTCTGGATAGATACCTAGGAGTGGAATTGCTGGGTCATAAGGTAGTTCCATTTCCAGTTTTTTGAGATACCTCTGTCCTGATTTCCATAGTGGCTATACCAATCTGCAATCCTACCAACAGTGCACAAGGGTTCCCTTTTCTCCACATCCTTGCCAGCACTTATTTTTTGTTGATTTCCTGATGATAGCCATTCTGACTGGAGTGAGGTGGTATCTCATTGAGGTTTTTATTTGCATTTCTCTGATGATTAGTGATGTTGAACCGTTTTTCATATGTCTGCTTGCCATCTGTATGTCCTCTTTAGAAAAATGTCTCTTCATTTCCTCTGCCCATTTTTAAAATTGGGTTGTTTTTTGTTGTTGTTTTTGAGTTAAATGAGTTTTTTTTATAGATTTTGGATAGTAACCCCTTATCAGATGTATCATTCACAAATATATTCTCCCATTCAGTAGGATTCTTTTTTGTTTTATTGATGGTTTTCTTTGCTGTGAGAAAACTTTTTAGTTTGATGTAATCCCATATGTTTATTTTTCCTCTTACTTCCTTTGCCCGAGGGGTATATCAGGTAAATTATTACTAAGGGTAATGTCTTCAAATTTACTTCCTATATTTGCTTCTAGGAGTTTTATGGTTTCAGATCTTATATTTAAGTCTTTAATCCAATTTGAATACTTTCTTGTATATGGCACAAGGAGGTGGTCCAGCTTCATTTTTTTGCATGTGTCTGTCCAGGTTTCCCAGCACCATTCATTGAATAGACTGTCTTTATGCCAATGTAAATTCTTGCTTCCATTGTCATAGATTAAATGACCATATAGTTATGCATTTATTTCTGGGCTCTCTATTCTGTTTCATTGATCTATGTGTCTCTTTTTATGCCAGTACCATGCTGTTTTCATTACTACAGCCTTGTAGTATGATTTGATGTCAGGTACAGTAAGCTTTGAAATTAGGAAGTGTGAGTCCTCCAAACATTGTTCTTTTTCAAGACTCTTTTAGCTATTTGGGATCATTTGCAATTCCATATGGATTTTAAGATTGGATTTTTCTGTTGTTGTGAATTGGTTTGGGTAATGTAATTATCTTAACATTATTAAGTTTTCTAATCCATGAAGAGGATATCTTTCCATTTATTAATGTCTTCTTTAATTTCTTTCAGTGATGTTCTGTAATTAACATGCATTAGTATTTCTTCTCCTTGGTTATATTTATAGCTAAATATTTTATCCTATTTGATGCTACTGTAAATGTAATTGTCCTGATTTACTTTTGGGATTATTTATTCCTAGTGTATAGAAATGTAACTTACTTTTTATGTGTTGGGTTTATATCCTATAAATTTGTGTGTGTGTGTGTGTGTGTGTGTGTGTGTGTATGACCTTTCGTTTCCTGCATATATGACAATGTCATTTACAAATATAATTTTACTTCCTCCTTTCCAACTTGGATATCTTTTCTTTCTTTTTCCTACCCAAGTGCTCAGTCTATAACTTCTAACACTATTTGAGTAAAAAATTGTGAATGGAAGCCTCTTTGTCTTTTTCCTAATATTAAGAGAAAAGCTGTCTTTTACTATTGAGTATGATTTAGCTGTTGGCTTTTTATGTATGGCCTTTATCAAGTTGAGGCATTATCCTTCTATTGCTATTGTGCAGTTTTTCTTTTTTTGTTGTTTGTTTTTTTATCATGAAATGATATTGAATATTGTCAAACATTTTTTCTGTATTAATGTAATGAGCTTGCAATTTTTAAATTTATTACCTTAGTTTATTGTAACTCATTTGAAATTTTGATTTAGAGTATGAAATTGGAGTTTAAAATTGTAGTGGTCCAAATGATGGCTTACTTTACTTGTTACACTTACACCTATGGAATAGTCTATCTCAGTCTACTGATTTGAGATAGAGCCTTGATATTATACAAAATTCTTACATACATTTAAGGTATTGCTGAGCTTTCTATTCACAAATTAAATATAATTTTATAGTACCCTTAAATTATCTGTTGGACAATTCCTTTCTAATTATATTCTAAAAAGTTCCTAGCTCATTTATTTTTTCATTCTTTTATATAAACATTAAGTTAATTTATGTCTCTTCAAATAAAAGTTATTTGAAGTTTTACTGTAATTTAATTTATAGATAAATTTATAGGAAATATTTACATGTCTGCATTCAGTCATGGTTCCTATATGTTTTTGTTCTGTATTTTTAGTTTCATTTATATTCTTCCTATGATATATTAAGTTTCCCCCCCCCATGTTATATTCCACAGATGTTATCGTAATTGGGATATTTTTCCATCACAGTGTATAACTAGTTAAGTAAATAGATTACAGATAGTGGGGTCCTGTTTTCTCACTTGCTACAGTGAGTGGTTACAGATAAACAAGGGAAAAATTAAAATGATTGATGTGATGCTACGAATCAGAGTCAGGAACATTGGTATGAACTTACGTTTAGCTTAGTATAGATACAGATGGATGTATATAAAATAAGTAGTATGCATATTAATATTTCTTCGCTTTGTCAACTAAGAAGGACTAGAACCAATGACTTCCCAGTGTCAATGAGCACATCCAATGACATTTTTATTTTGTAATACCATTCTCCAATGAAAGAAACCAGGATCTCTTGGACAAATAGCTGATTTTAGGGTGTCAAACAATGGCTGTTAGTGCCAATTCAATGCAAACAGGAATCCCCAATTTGGGGTGCAGTGAAGAAGGAAACTTTATTCAGTGCAAACACCTCAATTTTGATACAACACAGCTATGAAAACAGCATAGCAGTGAGAACAATCCATTAGTGTTACAGCTCAATTAAGAAACAGCATAGTTGTTTCAATTAGAACAGCATGGCTGTGAGGCAGCAATGGGGTGAGGCCCCTTTCAGGCCATTAGCTCTGCTCTGGTCTGCTCCACTTGCTCCAGTCCAGTTCACTCCTCTGTGCCTTGTGTAGGTCTATTTTGCCTTGCTCCAGCAATACATGTCTGGTGTGGGGAGCCATGGTTTCTTGCAACCCTGAACCTTGCAAACTGGCTCGGTTTCTGCCCCCATAACATTGTCTCTGCCTTATCTGAGAGGCGCCTAACGGCTGCTGAGGAATGTGGTGGAAACGGCCAGTTCCAGGACACAGAAGACTAAGGGCTTTCTGAACAATTGGTAGGTTCTGTCTCCTTGAGATATTTACTTTTGTGAGTTTCAGTGACCTTGTATCTTCTATGTCAAAGTAAAAGATTTACTTTCGCTGAGATAATGCATATCTTCTTCGTTTAACTGCACGTACTCAAACTGTATATATTGGTTAGAGATAATAAACTCAGGGCTTCAGCATGAATGAAGACTGGCCGCATTAGCATTTGTGTGTGTCTTTTATTCATTCCCACTCCCCCATTCAGGTACTGATCGACTTGTGGCGGCTGGCCCGTCACACTTGGCGCCCGAACAGGTATTTCAGCTCCAGCTGGGTAAATGCAGTCTCCAGTCTTCCAAGGAAAGGGAAATTGTGCTCTCTGAGCCAGAGTAGACCTCAATTATATAGGCAGAACTCCCCACTTCTAGTCTCTGATGGGTCTGTCCTCATGCAAATCAGTACTCCATATGATCACAGTTTGTTTGCTCAAAAAAAAAAAAAAAAAACCAAAAACACAACAACAGCAACAACAACACTATCCTGATTAGTCGGAATGGAGCTGCTGTGATTGAATGGTGAAGATGCTGATGGGGATACAGCTGTGCAGCTCTAATTGAACAGGGAATGTCTCAGTCCTATTGGTTGAAATACAATTCTAGGAAATCCTTTATAAGGACTGGTTCAGATGTCAAGAACACAGTACAGGCAGAGAGTTCAGTGATGGCTTTTCCCTGAAGTGCAGTTTAAATGAAAGGCTCCTGTTTAGAAAAGGCTGCCAGGTGTGGAGGTTCCTCAAAAAATTACGAATAGAATTGCCATATACCCAGCAATCCCTCTCCTGGGCATCTACCCAAAAAATCTGAAAACAATTAGAGATAAAGACACGTGTGCTCCAATGTTCACTGCAGCTTTGTTTACGGTGACCAAGACATGGAAACAACCAAAATGTCCTTCGATAGATGAATGGATAAAGAAGTTGTGGTATATATACACAATGGAATACTATTCGGCGGTAAGAAAAGATGATATAGGAACATTTGTGACAACATGGATGGATCTTGAGAGAGGAATGCTGAGCGAAATAAGTCAGACAGAAAAAGCAGAGAACCATGTGATTTCACTGATATGTGGTATATAAACCCAAAACAACAAAAGAACAAGACAAACAAATGAGAAACAGAAACTCATAGACACAGATAATAGTTTAGTGGTTGCCAGAGGGTAAGGGGGGTGGGGGGTGGGAGATGAGGGTAAGGGGGTTCAAATATATGGTGATGGAAGGAGAACTGACTCTGGGTGATGAACACACAATGGGATTTATAGATGATGTAATACAGAATTGCACACCTGAAATCTATGTAATTTTACTAACAATTGTCACCCCAATAAATTTAATAAAATAAAATAAAATAAAATAAAACAAAAATAAAAGGCTGCCAGGCTCTGCTTTTAGCCACCAGGAATCCTACTTGGCAGGTATCTTTTCTCTCAAGGTCCACAAGAGCAAGTGTAGGAAATATATAGGACAATCCTAGAGTATATTATACTGCCAGAAAGTTAGAAACCCACAAGAAAACAAGACAAACTAACAAAATTGGAGTACATCAAAAGAACACAAAAGCAAATTGAAATTACTCCCAATGACTAAAATGAACATTTTGAGCAACAGAATTAATGAAATAGTGTTCTATTATAACACAGTGTATAAATATTGATGAGTCCATATTGATATCAATAAATGGAGTATAATATACAATCCACCCATGAAAAATCCAATCAATTATGTAGATATTCCACCCTTAAGAAGACAGAACATAACTTAGCACTGCTAAATGTGACTTTCACATAATTAAACTTCCTTCCAAATGGTACAGCATGAAAATGACAAACAAACAGTAACTTCTCCAATAATGAAAAAAATGAGAAAGCTTTTCTCAGCCTGGTGGTTAAAGTTAAAATTAAGAGTAATGTCATGTATGTACCTTTGACATGCTGTGGTAAGAATGGCACTTTACCTTTAAAGTCTTACTTCCCAAGTTAATCACAACAAAAACACTAGATAAACCCCCGTTGAAGGACAAAATTCAAAATGCCTGATCATTTCTCCTAAAAACTCTTAAGGCCATAAAAAAACAAGAAAAGTCTGAAAAACTGTCACAGCCAAGAGAAGTCTAAGGATATGGGGACTTCCGGAAAAAAGGCGGCATGAGGTGAGCCTCTGTAAAGCTCCCCTGGAATTTACAAAGAATTGAACAACAAAAACTCCACAAAGGACTCCCTGCACAGCAGACAGGCAAGACGAAGAGGCACGCTACCGACTGAAATCACCTACAGGTGGGAGATTCGTGCGAGTGGAGGGAGGAGGAAAGGGAGAAGTGCGCGGAGACGGAGCCATGCAGGCACAGAACGCAGACCTCGCTCAGTGCGCCGAGCTCGCTGCTTCCCGGAACTACTGCAGCCATGGGAGAGGGAAGAGCTCGGACTGCTAGGGCTCCGCCAGGGCTCCACAGGGCTGAGGGGGCAGCATATAACACGGCTGAACCCAACGCTCATGGCAGAGACCTCGGAGAAAAGACTGAGGGAAAAAGGCTGAAAACGGTGGTTTAAGCCCTCACTGCCGAGCAGAGAACGGAAGCCTTAGGCACTGAGACTAGCCACGCCCTCCCTCCCCTCACAGAGCTCGCCCCACCCTCACCTGCCCGGTGGTAGAAGCGAAACAGTAGCAGTGTCAGATCAAAACAACAGAAAATTTGCTGTTTTGAGAACTGTGGATTGCAGACACATATTCACAGCCCAACTAGTTCCGGCAAAGGGGAGAGAGCTATGGAAGCAGGACCGGCTGTGGTGGTGGTCGCTGCCATTGCTCTGGGCCACCTCTCACAGCTCACCCCACCCCTGGCCCCACCTATCTGGGCGGATCCCTGCAGGAGTAAACAGAACTGCTGAAACATACGGGCTCTGAATCAGGAGCTGTTAGAGCTTTGGAACATCAAAAGCTCTCCACATACCCACCGGGACACTGCGCCCTATGACCTAGACCAACTATTAACAGAGGAGAAGCCTGTCTCCCAGAGAATCCCCCTATTGTGTGAGACGTTGGAATAGTGCAGAGAAAACATAGCACTACCTTGTGAGAGAGAAAAAAAAAAGCCTGCAGTCGGAGAAAAAGTGAAACATTCTACCAACAAGTACTGGAAAACAAAAGAAAGACCAATTCCTATCAACCAGTTGCAGAAGTCACTCCTATAGATGTCTAGGAAGAGAAATATTAAACCAGTTATCGCCATGAATAACCAAGGCAACAAGATAGCTCAGAAAGAAAGTGAAAAATCTCCAGAGAAGGCACTTAAAGATACAGAAATATGTGACTTAAATGACAGAGAATTCAAGATTGCAGTTCTGAAAAAACTCAACGAGATACAAGAAAACACAGATAGGCAGTTAAAGGAACTCAGAAACTCAATCAAAGAACAGCATGAGCATTATCCGAAAGAGATTGAAATTTTAAAAAAGAACCAAATAGAATTTCTGAAGATTAAGAACTCAATAGAAGAAATTAAGAATGAAATAACCAGCTTAGGTAGTAGAGTTGACCAGATGGAGGAAAGAATCAGTGACATCGAAGATAGAAACCTGGAAATTACACAGATGGAAGAAGAAAGAGACTTGAGACTTCAAAGAAATGAAAGAACTCTACAAGAACTTTCTGACTCCATCAGAAAGAGCAATATAAGAATAATGGGCATACCAGAAGGAGAAGAAAGAGAGAAGGGAACAGAGAATATATTCAAACAAATTGTCGATGAGAACTTCCCAAATTTGTGGACAGAACTGGACCCTCGAATCCAAGAAGCAAATAGAACACCTAGTTACCTCAATCCCAACAGGCTTTCTCCAAGGCACATTGTATTGAAGCTGTCTAAAATCAACGACAAAGAAAGAATCCTCAAGGCAGCCAGGGAAAAGAAGACGGTAACTTACAAAGGAAAGCCCATTAGATTATCATCAGATTTCTCAGCAGAAACTCTGCAAGCCAGGAGGGAGTGGAACCAAATATTCAAACTATTGAAAGAGAGAAATCATGAGCCAAGAATAATATATCCAGCAAAGATATCCTTTAGATATGAAGGAGGAATAAAGACCTTTCCAGACATACAGAAGCTGAGGGAATTTTCTAATACACGACCTGCACTACAAGAAATACTAAAGGAGGCTATTCGACCACCATCAACAGGGACAATTTGTGGCAACCAAAACTCAAAAAGGGGGAGAGTAAAGGCCTGAAACGGAATATGGGAATGGAGAAAGTAAGCGTGCTGAAGAAAATGGAATACTCTAATTATCAAACTTTCTTTTACATAATCTTAAGGGTAACCACTCAAAAAAAATCCAGAACTGAAATATATACTGAAATAAAAGAAGAAACAGAGGGAAACATCATAGAATACCACCACACAGAAATAATAGACAACAACAAAAAGGCAAAGAAACAATGGAGACACAGCCTTACCAGAAAACTAAAGATAGAATGACAGGAAATCCTCACATATCAGAAGTCTAAGGATACATGACTACTCTATGTAATGTGGTACCCCGTATGGAACCCTGGAACAAATAAAAGTCATTAGGTCAAAGCTAAGACAATCTAAATAAAATATGTATTATTTAATAATAATGTACCAATATTGTATCATTAGTTCTGACAAATATACCAAACTAATGTAAGATAATCAGATAATTGTGTGCGAGTTATATGGGAACTCAGTATTATCTTTACAGCTTTTCTGTAAATCTAAAAGCATTCTAAAATAAAATGTTTATTACCTAACACTTATGAAAAACATTATATTTGTAGTATTACTGATAAGTTGGACAACATGACATAAGCTTCAGATAAATCACCACAAAAACTCATGTGTAAAGAATCTTTTTGTCTTTTGTTATGTGGCCACTCAGAAAGACCACTAGAGGCATTCCAGCTGCAAACCAGGGAAATCTGTCTCCTTGTCATTGCTTGACCTTAGTCCATCTGAAGATGCTTTGAATCTGACATTTTTCTCAACTGGCTGCTCCCCAAACTCTGAAAATGAGTTTGTAATTTGTTTGAACTATCAACCATTGTTTTCATTTTGTTTCTATAGGAATATATCTCGTTAAATTATCTGATTGCTCACACCATTCAGAAGTTTAATCTATGTGAAAGGTTACCTGCAATACCACCGCCTGAAATAGAGAATTCTTACATTCATCCTTTCCTAAGTAATCATAAGGATATGTGTTTGTTAGTAATACATTATGTTGTACCTATGTAAATAACTTTAAAAATTGAAACCCATTTGATTTTTTAATTGGTTAAGTCTTGTCTCCTAAGAATCTCTGCTCTAGGGAATTTTTCAATCCTTGGCCATTGTTCTCCTTATAGTCATCATACTAATTTCTCAAGTTTCTTATACGAAGGGTGCCAAAAAATTTATACACATTTTAAGAAAGGAAAAAAAATATTAAAAATATAGTACTCAATATATACAAATAGCAAAATATGAATACAAGTCATGTTTGACTTCTGCAATTACAAGAGTTGTTCAAAGTGGTTACCATCAACATCCAGACAGTTCTGATTACAGCGAACTACTGCTTGAGAAATGTTGACTAAAGTGTCCACATGTATACAATTTTTGGCACCCCCAGTGTACTCTGCAGTGTTTCAAATGCCGGTTAGCAGCCACATGCCAAATGGTATCCATCAAGATCAACAACTGGATGAAATCAACAATAACCACACAAATGATGAAGATGGTGACCATGTGGCTCTCCAGCATGACAATTCAACTAATGGATACAGGAAATATGTGACTCTTCAGCCTGATTACATTACTGGTGGTAATCAAGAATAATTTTATGTCAGTTGAGCAGGCTGAGAGTGTGACCAAAAGGGGGAAATTGTTAACATAAAAATAAATGCAGATTAGCCTCGAAAATTCCCTGAGTAGACAAAACCAGTTCAGTCATAAAAGCAAAGCTTAATTTAGCTTATTTTGCAAAACTGACTTGAGCAGGGTCTTTCTGTTTGTTTGTTTTGTTTTTTTGTGTTTTTGCTTATTGGCTATATTTGCTTTGGGTTTCAAATAGGTATTCTTTATCATGGTTAAAACATTTCTTATATTGTATATACTCTTTTTCTAATGTTGTTTTATTTAAATAATAGATGTTGAAAATTTCATATGCCTTTTTCACAGCCATAGTTATTTTAATGGTAATTTGCTGAATTAAATAGGTCTATCTAGCTCCAGATGCAGTAGCCTAGTTAATTTTTTGACACTCAGTAGATGTTCAATAAATGTTGACTGAACTTAAATATTTACAAACAGAGTGTCTGAACCCAAATGATGAACATAAAAAGTGTTTGTTTCTTCCTTGTCTTTTCAGATAAACCAACCCCTTTAGTTATCTTCAGTATCTTCTCTGACAATTTTCCTTGTTCAAATAACAGAGGAACAATATGAAAAAGAAATACATGTTCACATACACACACACACACACACACACACACACACACATTGAGAGTACTGATCTGTGTAGACCCAGACCCTCTCTATATCAACAGTAATAAAAATCAATATGTATTAGTTGCTAATCTGTTCCAAAAACATAGTAAATTATCAGCAGACATGGGGATATTTATTAGCCAACACTTCTGAACATCCACAGTACAATTGAAATTGATACTTATAGTTATGACATTTCAAGACCTTCTGAAACACTGAATCATTGTTATATATGGTAAATGCATATTACAAAATTATTCTGTTAAACAGAACTTCTGATTTGCAGGAATGTCAGAATACCAAGGGTTCATGTGCCTCAAAAACTACATATTAATTGAGTGCTCCTAGATGCACTAGCCTTTATGAAATTATAATAATGTATTTTGTGTCAGAAATAATTTTATATTCAGCAAATAGAAAGGACTGAGTTTTTGCATCTTGGTTTAATTATATTACTATTAGAATAACTTCATTGTAAATAATGTCAGCAAAATATTATCATCAAGGTGATAAAATAAAAATAGAAAACATTACGGTTGTAAATTCTTATTTTGGATTCCAGAGACTTGAGATGACATCCTTCAAGAAAAATTGTTCCTTATAGATGGAAAGGGAGACTGTCTCTTCAAGTTTAATATTTTGTCAAGAGACGACATCATAGAAATACCTGTGTGAGGTCAGCGTCTTGAAATCTCACCTGGAATTTACAACAAACTGAACAACTGTAATTCAACAAAGGACTCCCTGAACAACAAACAGGCAAGGCTAAGAGGCTCACAACTGATTTCACCTAAAGGTGGGCAAATTGGGTAAGCTGGGTAAGGAGGGAAGCAGCAGTGCAGGGACGCACTGAAATATATAATGTATAAATGTTTTCACATTTTTTGGGTAGATACCCAGGAGAGGGATTGCTGGGTCATATGGTAATTCTATTCGTAATTTTTTTGAGGAACCTCCACACTGCCTTCCATAACGGCTGCACCAGTCTGCATTCCCACCAACAGTGTATGAGGGTTCCTTTTTCTCCACAGCCTCTCCAACACTTGTTACTATTTGTCTTGTTGATGATAGCCATTCTGACTGGGGTGAGGTGATATCTCATTGTGGTTTTGTTTGCATTTCTCTGATGATTAGTGATGTTGAGCATTTTTTCATATGTCTATTTGCCATTTGTATGTCCTCTTTGGAGAAATGTCTCTTGAAGTCCTCTGCCCATTTTTCAATTGGGTTGTTTGTTTTTTTGTTGTTGAGTTGCATGAGTTCCTTGTATATTCTGGATATTAGCCCCTTATCGGAGGCAGTTTGCAAAAATCTTCTCCCATTCAGTTGGTGGCCTCTTTATTTTGTCGATGGTTTCTTTTGCTGTGCAGATAAAGACACGTGTGCTCCAATGTTCACTGCAGCTTTGTTTACGGTGGCCAAGACATGGAAACAATCAAAATGTCCTTCGATAGATGAATGGATGAAGAAGTTGTGGTATATATACACAATGGAATACTATTCAGCGGTAAGAAAAGATGCTATGGGAACATTTGTGACAACGTGGATGGATCTTGAGAGTGTAATGCTGAGCGAAATAAGCCAGACAGAAAAAGCAGAAAACCATGTGATTTCATGTGATATGTGGTATATAAACCAAAAACAACAAAAGAACAAGACAAACAAATGAGAAATAGAAACTCATGGACACAGACAATAGTTTAGTGGTTACCAGAGGGTAAGGGGGATGGGTGGTAGGGGGTGGGAGATGAGGGTAAGGGGGATCAAATATATGGTGATGGAAGGAGAACTCACTCTGGGTGGTGAACACACAATGGGATCTATAGATGATGTAATACAGAATTGTACACCTGAAATCTATGTAATTTTACTAACAATTGTCACCCCAATAAATTTAAAAAAATAAATTTATATATATATATATATATATATATATATATATATATATATATATATATATATATGTAATGTAACAAAAGAAAAAACAGAGGGAAATATGAAGATTACCACACTTAACTAATTGACAGCAACAAAAAGGCAAAGAAAAATGGAGACACAGTCCTACCAGAAAACCAAAGAGAGAATGAAAGGAAATCCTCATATATCAGTAATCACCCTTATTGTAAATGGACTGAACTCTCCAATAAGAAGGCACAGAGTAGCAGAATGGATCAAAAAACTAAACTCAACCATACACAGCCTTCAAGAAACACAGCTCAGCTACAAGGACAAATATAGACTCAAAGTGAAAGGGTGGAAATTGACACTCCAAGCAAATGATATCCAGGGAAAATCAGGTGATATAACCATACTGATATCAGATGAAATAGACTTAAGGATAAAAAAGGTAACAAGAGACAAAGATGGACATTTCATAAGGATAAAGGGGACTATACAAGAAGACATAATAATCATCAATATCTATGCCCCCAATCAGGGAGCACAAAAAATATACCAAGAAACTACTAACAGAAATAAAGGGAGACATTGACCAAAACACAATTATAGTAGGGGACCTAAATACATCATTGGCAGTTATGAATAGATCATCAAAACAGAAAATAAATAAATAAATATCAGCCCTAAAGACACCTTAGATGAAATGGACATAATGACATTAACAGAGCCCTTCATCCTAGAACATCTGCCTATACATTCTGTTCCAGTGTACATGGGCCGTTCTCAAGGATAGATCATATATTGGGACATAAAATTAGCCTCAGCAAATTTAAGAAGATTGAAGTCATAGAAAGTATATTCTCCGATCACAAGGCTTTGCAACTGGATACCAACTGCAAAAGGAAAGCAGGAAAAAACACAAACATGTGGAGATTAAACAATATACTTTTAACAAATGACTTGGTCAAAGAAAAAATAAGAGGAGAGATCAAAGTATATATACAAACAAATGAGAATGAAAATACATCCTACTGAAATTTTGGGATGCAGTGACAGCAGTTTTAAGAGGGAAATTTAAATCATTACAGGTCTATCTCAAGAAACAGGAAAAAAAATAAAAAAAATAACCTCATGTTACACCTAAAAGAACCAGAAACAGAACAAATGAAAACCAAAGTCAGCAGAAGGAAGGAAATAATAAAAATCAGAGCAGAACTCAGTGAAATAGAGAACAAAAAGACAATAGAAAAAGTTAATGTGACAAAGAGCTGGTTCTTTGAAAAGATTAATAAAATTGACAAACCCTTGGCTAGACTCACTAAGATAAAAAGAGAGAAGACACAAATAAACAAAATCAGAAATGAAAGAGGGGAAGTTATCACGGATGCCACATAAAAACAAAGAACATCCAAGAATACTATGAAGGACTATACGCCAGCAAATTCAATAACCTACAAAAAATGGACAAGTTCTTAGAAACATATAGCCTTCCTAGGCTGAATCATGAAGAATTGGAAAATCTAAATAAAACTATGAACAGTAAAGAAATTAAATCAGTCATCAGAACCCTTCCCAAAAGCAAAGTCTGGGACCAGATGGCTTCACTAGTGAATTCTACCAAAAATTCAAAGAAGATCTAATATTGGGACCAGATGGCTTCACTAGTGAATTCTACCAAAAATTCAAAGAAGATCTAATACCTGTTCTACTCAAACTTTTCCAAAAAATTGAGGAAGAGACAATACTCCCTAGCTTATTTTATGAGGTCAATATCACCCTGATACCACAACCTGGTAAGGATAACACACACAAAGAAACTAAATTACAGACCACTATCTCTGATGAATACAGATGCAAAAATCCAAAACAAAATTCTAACAAACCTAAAGTATCAATGCATTAAAAAGATTATACATCACCACCAAGTGGGTTTCATGCCAGGGGCACAAGGATGGTTGAACACAGGCAAATAGATCAAAGTGGTACACCACATAAACAAAATAAAGGACAAAAATCACATGATTATAACAATAGACACAGAAAAAGTGTTTCACAAGATAAAACACCTATTTATGATTAAAACACTAATAAAATAGGAAGAGAAGGAAAATGCCTTAACATAGTAAAGGCCATATATGATGAAACCTCAGCTAATATCGTAATTAATGGTGAAAAAAAGGAAGGCCTTTGCTCTACATTCAAGAAAATGTCAGGGCTTCTCCCATCACCTTTGCTTTAAACATAGATTTGGAAGTCCCAGCCAGAGCAATCAGGCAAGAGAAAGAAATACAAGTCATCAACAATGTATGTGCCATCAAAATGGCGGCGTGAGGTGAGCCTTTGTAAATCTCCCCTGAAATTTACAACTCATCGAACACCTATAACTCCACAAAGGACTCCCTGCACAGCAGACAGGCAAGACGAAGAGGCCCACTACTGAATTCACCTAAAGGTGGGGAAATCGCACAGGCCGGGTAGGAGGGAAGGGAGAACTGTGGAGACGGAGCCAAGGGGGCCCAGGACGCAGACCGAGCTCAGTGTTCCGAGCTCGCTGCATCCTGGAACTACCTCAGCTGCAGGAGAGGGAAGAACTCGAAATGCTAGGGCTCTGTTTATGGCCCACAGGGCTGAGGGGCAGCACATAACACGGCTGAACCCAACGCTCATGGCAGAGACCTCAGAGAAAAGACTGAGAGAAGATGGCTGAAAACAGTGGTTTAAGCCCTCACTGCGGAGCCGAGAACGGAAGCCTTAGGCACTGAGACTAGCCGCCCCTTCCCTACCCTCCCAGAGGTCGCACTGCCCCCACCTGCCCGATGTTAGAAGCGGAACAGTAGCAGAGTCAGATCAAAAGAACAGAATATTTACTGTTCTGAGAACTGTGGACCGCAGACACAGATTCACAGCACAATTAGTTTTGGCAAAGGGGAGGGAATGTGGAAGCAGGACCGACTGTTATGGTGGTCGGTGCAATTGCTCTGGGACACCACTCACAACTCACCCCGCCCCTGGCCCCACCTATCTGGGTGGATCCCTGCAGGAGTAAACTGAACTGCTGAAACATACAGGCTCTGAATCTGGTGCAGGAAGAACTTTGGAACTTCAAAAGCTCTCCGCATACCCACAAGGACACTGCACCCTATGACCCAGGTGAACTATTCACAGAGGAGAAGACCATTTCACACAGAATCCCCCCATTGTGTGCGAAGCTAGAATAGTGCAGAGAAAACATAGCAGTACCTTGTGAGAGAGAAAAAAAGGATGCAGTCGGAGAGAAAATAAAATTTTCTACCAACAATTACTGGAAAGCAAAAGAAACACTTCTTCCTATCAACCCATTGCAGAAGCCACTCCTGGAGATGTCTAGGAAGATAAATAATAAATCACTAATTGCCATGAATGAAAAAGGCAACAAGACAGCTCAGAAAGAAAGTGAAAAGTCTCCAGAAAAGGAACTTAAAGATATGGAAACGTGTGACTTAAATGACAGAGAATTGAAGATTGCAGTCATGAAAAAACTCAATGAGATGCAAGAAAACACAGAAAGGCAGTTTAATGCACTCAGAAACACAATCAAAGAACAACATGAGCATTTTATGAAAGAGATTGAAATTTTAAAAAAGAACCAAATAGAATTTCTGGAGATTAAGAACTAAATAGAAGAAATTAAGAATGAAATAGCCAGCTTAGGTAGTAGAGCTATCCAGATGGAGGAAAGAATCAGTCACATTGGAGATAGAAACCTGGAAATGATACAAATGGAAGAAGAAAGAAACTTGAGACTTACAAGAAATGAAAGAAGTCTACAAGAACTTTCTGACTCCATCAGAAAGAGCAATATAAGAACAATGGGCATACCAGAAGGAGAAGAAAGAGAGAAGGGAACAGAGAATATATTCAAACAGATAGTCGATGAGAACAACCCAAACTTGTGGACAGAACTGGATCCTTTGCTCTACATTCAGGAACAAGACAAGGCTGTCCCCTATCACCTCTGCTTTTCAACATAGTGTTGGAAGTCCTTGCTAGAGCAATCAGTCAAGAGAAAGAAATAAAAAGCATCCAAATTGGGAGTGAAGTTGTTACATTGTCATTTTTTGCAGATGACATGATGCTATATAGAAAATCCTAAAGATTCCACCAAAAAGCTATTAGAAACAATCAACGAATACAATAAAGTTGCCGGCTACAAAATCAACGTACAAAAGTCCATCACATTCCTATATACTAACAATGAAATCTCAGAAAAAGAAATACAAAAAAAAAATTCCTTTTTAAATTGCAGCAAAAAGAGTAAAATACCTAGGAATAAACTTAACCAAGGATGTGAAAAACCTATATGCTGAAAACTACAAGACATTTTTAAAAGAAATTGAAGAAGACACAAAGAAATGGAAAGACATTCCATGCTCATGGATTGGAAGAATCAACATAGTTAAAATGACCATATTACCAAAAGCAATATACAGATTTAGTGCAATCCCCATCAAAATTCCAATGGCATTTTATAGAGAAGTAGAAAAAAAATCATCAGATTTGTTGGGAACCACAAAAGACCCCGAATAGCCAAAGCAATCTTAAGAAAAAAAAAACAATACTGGAGGTATCACACTCCCTGATTTTAACTTATACTACAGGGCTACAATAATCAAAGCAGAATGGTATTGGCAGAAGAACAGACACGTAGACCAGTGGAATAGAATTGAGAATGCAGAAATAAAACCACATAAATATGGACAGGTAATGTTTGATACAGAAGCCAAAAACATACAATGGAGGAAAGACAGCATCTTTCAATAAATGGTGCTGGGAGAATTGGATAGCCACGTGCAAAAGAATGAAACTGGACTGCTATCTGTCACCATGTATCAAAATTAATTCAAAATGGTTCAAAGACTTAAGCATAAGACCTGACACAATAAACTGCATAGAAGAAAACATAGGTACTAAACTTGTGAACCTTGGGTTCAAAGAGCATATTATGAATTTGACTCCAAAGGCTAGGGAAGTAAAATCTAAAATAAACAAATGGGACTATATGTAACTTAAAAGCTTCTGCACAGCAAAATAACCATCGACAAAATAAAGAGGCAACCTATTGAATGGGAGAATTTTTTGCAAACAGTGCCTCTGATAAAGGGCTAATATCCAAAGTATACAAGGAAGTCATGAAACTTAACAAAAAAAAACAACCAACAACCCAATTGAAAAATGGGCAGAGGACCTGGAGAGACATTTCTCCAAAGAGGACATACAAATGGCAAATAGACATATGAAAAAATGCTCAACATCACTAATCATCAGAGAAATGCAAATCCAAACCACAATGAGATATCACCTCACCCCAGTCAGAATGGCTACCATCAACAAGACAAACAGTAACAAGTATTGGAGAGGCTGTGGAGAAAAAGGAACCCTCATACACTGTTGGTGGGAATGCATACTGGTGCAGCCGCTTTGGAAGGCAGTGTAGAGATTCCTCAAAAAATTATGAATAGAATTACCATATGACCCAGCAATCCCTCTCCTGGGTATCCACCCAAAAAATCGGAAATCATGTATGCATAAAGACACGTGTGCTCCAATGTTCATTGCAGCTTTGTTTACGGTGGCCAAGACATGGAAACAACCAAAATGTCCTTCAATAGATGAATGGATAAAGAAGTTGTGGTATATATACACAATGGAATACTATTTGGCAGTAAGAAAATATGAAATAGGACCATTTGTGACAACATGGATGGATCTTGAGAGTATAATGCTAAGCGAAATAAGTCAGACAGAAAACGCAGAGAACCATGTGATTTCACTGATATGTGGTATAAAAACCAAAAACAACAAAAGAACAATACAAATGAAAAACAAAAACTTATAGATAGAGACAGTAGTTTAGTGGTTACCAGAGGATAAGGGGGGAGGACGGTGGGAAATGAGGGTAAGCGGGATCAAATATATGGTGATGGAAAGAGAACTGACTCTGGGCGGTGAACATACAATGGGATTTATAGATGATGTCATACAGAATTGTACACCTGAAATCTATGCAATTTTACAAACAATTGTCACCCCAATAAATTAAAAAAAAAGTGATTCACATTGGGAATGAAGCAGTTAAATTGTCACTTTTTGCAGGCGACATGATGCTCTATATTGAAAACTCTAAGGACTCCACCAAAAAGCTTTTGGAAACAATAAACAAATGCAGTCAAGTTGCTTTCTACAAAATCAAGATACAAAAATCCATTGCATTCCTATGTAAAAACAATGAAATCTCAGAAA
Organism: Rhinolophus sinicus; assembly: GCF_057876585.1. Taxonomy (NCBI): domain Eukaryota; kingdom Metazoa; phylum Chordata; class Mammalia; order Chiroptera; family Rhinolophidae; genus Rhinolophus; species Rhinolophus sinicus. Next base: position 49,430,047 of record NC_142518.1, on the reverse strand, counting down.
AATAAATTTTAAAATATCATTTTGCAATTGCAACAAAAAATGAATATTTAGGAATGCACTTAATCAAGAATGTGAAAGACTTATGTTTCCTTGAAAATAAGACTGGGTCATATATCAATTTTTGCTGCAAAAGACGCGTTAAAGCGTATATTCAGGTGATATCGTGCTGAAAAACCATGTTAGGGTCATTTTCCGATTGGGTCTTATTTTTGGGGTGACATGACCTATACTGAAAACTACAAGACATTTTTAAAAGAAATTGAAGAAGACACCAACAAATGGAAAGACATTCAGTGTTCATGGATTCGAAAAATCAACATAGTTAAAATAGCCATATTACCTCCAAAAATATACATATTTAATGCAGTCCCCATCAAAGTCGCAATGGCATTTTTTAAAAGAAATAGAACAAAACAATTATCAGATTTGTATGGAAACACAGAAGACCCCAAATAGCTAAAGGAATCCTAAGAAAAAAGAACCATGCTGGAGCTATCACAGTACCTGACTTCAGCTTGTACTACAGGGCAACAATAATCAAAACAGTATGGCATTGGCCGAAAAACAGACGCGCAGACCAATAGAATAGAACTGAAAGAAATAAACCCACATAAATATGGACAGATAATTTTTGACAAAGAAGCCAAAAATATACAACGGAAAAAAGAATCCTCTTCAATAAATGGTGCTGGGAGAATTGAAAAGCCACATGCAAAGGAATGAAACTAGACTGTTATGTGTCTCCATGTACCACAATTAACTCAAAATAGATCAAAGACCTAAACATAAGACCTGAAACAATAAAATGCATAGAAGAAAACAAAAACACTAAACTTATGTTCCTCGGGTTCAAAGAACATTTTATGAATTTGACCCCAAAGGCAAGGGAAGTAAAAGCTAAAATAAATGAATGAGACTATATCAAACTAAAAAGCTTCTGCACAGCAAAAGAAACCATTGACAAAATAAAGAGGCAACCACCTGAATTGGAGAAGATTTTTGCAAACAATGCCTCTAACAAGGGGCTCATATCCAAAATACATAAGAAATTCAATAACAAGAAAACAAACAATCCAATTAAAAATGGGCAGAGGACCTGAAGAGACATTTCTCCAAAGAGGACATACAAATGGCAAATAGACATATGAAAAAAATGCTCAACACTACTAATCATCAGAGAAATGCAAATAAAAGCCACAATGAGATATCACCTCACCCCAGTTAGAATGGTTATCATCAACAAGATTAATAGTTACAAGTGTTGGAGAGGCTGTGGAGAAAAATGAACCCTCATACACTGTTGGTGGGAATGCAGACTGGTGCAGCTATGGAAGGCAGTGTGGAGGTTCCTCAAAAAATTAAGAATAGAATTACCACATGACCCAGAAGAAGTTGTGGTATATACACACAATGGAATACTATTCTGGCATAAGAAAAGAAGAAATAGTACCATGTGCGACAACATGGGAGGATCTTGAGGTTATAATGGTGTGGGAAATAAGTCAGACAGAGAAAGTCGAGAACCATATAATTTCGTTGATATGTAGTATATAAAACTGAAAACAACAAAACAATAAGACAAACAAATGAAGAAACAACAACTCAGAGACACAGACAATAGGTTAGTGGTTAGTGAGGGTAAGCGGGGAGGATGATGGTAGATGAGGGAAAAGAGGATCCAATATATATGTTGATGGAAAGAGAACTGACCCTGGGTGGTGAACACACAATGGGATATATAGATGAAGTATTACAGAATTGTACACCTGAAATCTATGTAACTTTACCAACAATTGTCACCCTAATAAACATTAATTAAAAATAAAAAAGTGAAATATAAAATTATTTGTGTTTTATAATCTTTGCCTTGAAATCTATTTCTGATATAATTATAGCTACCCCAGCTTCCTTTTACTTTACACTTGCATAGAATATTGCTTTTAATCACTTCATTTTTTCATCCATTTGTGTTCTTAAATCTGAAGTGAGTCTCTTGTTGGCAACATAGATTTGGGTCTTATATGTTTATATCCATTTAATCACTGTATCTTTTGATTGGAGAAATTAGTCCATTTTCATTTAAAGTGATTATTAATAGGTATGGATGTGTTGCCATTTTGTTAATTGTTTTCTGCGTTTTAATTCCTGTGTTGTTGTTTTTTCTTTTTGTCTTGGTCTTTCTTTTGACTTGATTATTTTTTGGTAGTTACATGCTTAGATTCCTTTCTCTATATCTTGTGTATATATATTATGTATGTTTTGTGATTCACATGATGCTTATGTAAAAAATCTTATATATATTGTAGTGTATTTTAAGTTGTTAATGTCCCAATTTACATGTTTTACCTTGCATATCCATTAGTAAATTATTTTGTTATAGTTATTTTACTACTTTTGTCTTATCACCTTTCTACTAGTTTTATGAGTCACCCCCCGTTTACAACATTAGGTTATTCTGAATTAACTATGTATTTATCTTTACCAGTGGGATTTATAATTTTAAGTGTTTTTTCATTACTTATTAGCACCATTTCTTGTAAGTTTGGTCTAATGATGCTGAACTTCTTCAGCTTTTGCTTGTCTGATAAACTATCTCCCCTTTGTTTCTGAAGGATACTTCTGCTGGATAGTGCATACTTGGCTGGTAGGTTTTTTTTTTTGTTTTTTTTTTCCTTCAATACTTTGAATATATCTTGTCACTCCCTTCTGACCTGCAATGTTTCCGTGGAAATATCTCCTCATTGTCTTATGTCATTCTCTTTATGTATATAACAAATTGGTTTTCTGCTGTTCTCTTTATGTTTGAGTATTTAATTATAATGTGTCTTCTTGTTCTTTTTGGATTCTTCTTATGTGGACCTATCTGGTATTTCTGGATGTTGATAGTCTATTTCCTTCCTCACGTATTGGGAGGTTTTTAGCCATTATTTATTTCCCCCTCTTTCTTCAGCCTCTCCCCTGACTCCAGTTCAGGCTGTTGTTTCTCAGTCTAGTTGTGTAGGACACAGCTCCCTGACCCACGCTGGTATTATGAGCCTTGCACTCCCCACGGCTGAGGTAGTTGGTCACCATTCGGCTGCTCACAGCAGCACATGGTAGTCCACAGCATCACACGGTAGCCCATGGCAGCACATGGTAGCCCACAACAGCATACAGCAGTCCATGGAAGCCTACAGCAGCACACAGCAGCCTACAGGAGCACACACTGGCCACCAGTCACTCAAAGTGGCTCTCAGCAGCCCACGGTAGCACTCAGCAGCCCACAGCAGCACTCAGTGGCCCACGGCAGCTCACAGCAGCCTACGCCAACCTCCAGCTGCTCATAGCAGCTCACCTCCAGGGAGAGCTGTTCTTCACAATCTTAGCTGCAGAGGGCGGAGCTCATTGGCCCATGTGTGAATTGAACTGGTGACCTAGGCATTAGGAGCACAGTGCTCCAACCACCTGAGCCACCAGGCCAGCACAGCCATTATTTCTTCAAATAAGTTATTTGTCACATTCTCTTTCTTTGTCTTCTGGGAATACTATATTGTGATCTTCTTGAAGTCCCATAAGTCTCTTAAGCTATATTTACTCTTTTTTTTTCTTTTTGCTCCTCTGATTTGATGAATTCCAATGCACTCTCTGATTTTGCTGATCCTTTGTTCCACTTCATCTAGTTTGCTGTTGAACATTTCCATTGTATTTTTCAGCTCAGATATTGTATTGTTCAGCTCTGTGATTTCTGTTTGGTGTGTTGTTTTTTTTAAATATTTTCTATCTCTTTGATAAAAATCTCACTTTGTTCACTCATTGTTCTCTTGACATCAACAAGCATCTTTATTACCATTACATTGACTTTTGTATTAGGTAAATAACTTATCTCCACCGCAACCTTGGGGTGATAGTTAAAAACTGTTTCTTTGTTTGCTATTATCTCATTGAACAAATAAACACAAGCTCCACTGGCTACCAGGGGTAGGTTATCAAACAATATGTCCTCTGGGTAACAGCCACAAATGTCAAGGTGTCAGAAGTTTGCACAAACTTGTCTGTGGGAGACACCATTGACCTGGGATAGAGCAGAGGGAGAGCACATAGATGGAGCCCCCTGTCCTCCCTTGTCATTGGAGTTGACAGTCAGGCCCTAGATGTGTGTTAAATTAGAAGACTGCCCCTCAGTCCTCATCCATTAGGATAAGCAAATAGGCTTCTCTCATGGAAAGAATAGGTGTTTCAATTTGCTTCCTCTGCACTCTGCCCTGGGTGATTGCCCATTACAAACTGTTTCTGTTGTTATAGTCCTGTGGAACTAATAAATATAAACTTCACTGGCCACCAGAGCCATGCAATCAAGAGACATTCTTTGGGCAGAAGCCCCCAAAATTGGAGCACGAGATTTGTGCACAATTTCCTTTCCATGAGATACCAGTAACCAGAGGAAAGTAGAGGGAAAACGTAAAGATTACCTCTCACAGGGCTGCTTAGTCTCTGGAGGGTATTGCAGTTGGTCCCTTGATGTGTGTTAAATTAGAACCCTTCCCCTTAGTCAGGAGCTATTAAAATAAACAAGTAAGCCATTTTCATGGAAAGATTGTTTCACTCTGTTGCCTCGCTGGGCTCTGGGGGGTTAGCTATCATGAGTCCACTTGAGCCCTTTAATAATTGTCTCTTAAGTCACTATAGCTTGATTGTGATTTTTCAAGCAAATTTTGGTCATGAAAACAGTAATTCATTAGCTTTTCTTAATTTTTAAGAAATAAAGATGAAAATGGTATGGTGACATAGGACTTATAATTATTTATACATACTATAAACAGCTCAAAACTCACATTTATATTATAAAAATGTCTTAAAGTGTTTAATAATGCATATGGCCTTATAGTCTCCAAATGTTTTAATTTGTAATTTTTAAATGACTAAACAATAGTGTTTTATTGATAAAAGGTTAGCTTCAATGCATGCACAATCACTGTGCAAAATACATTTTCAGAATACATTTCTATAGGTAAAGATTATCTCTTAGTAAAAAACAATTACCTATTAGTAAAAGTATTTATTTAGGAATGGGCAACAAAAAGGGATTTAAAACTTTAACGGCGTAGGTTCACTCACTGTGCTTAACCATAATTCAGGGCAGCTAGCCCTATGTAGTAGTTTTACTCAAATGCACAGTTTTTACCAAGAAGAAGTTTTCCATGATTTTCAAGGCCAATTTGTAATTTTTAACCAAACACTAAGCTCAGTTTTAAATTGGCAGCTTTGGACACATTTATACTGATCTTATTTTAAAAATGAGTAAATAATCATGTGGCTACAACAATATCACACATTAGTGACTTTAATGTAAATCAATGGGAGTTGTATGGAATAAATATTCCTCAAAATATATTACACAAGAACTGGCAAATGAAGGTCAAGTTCAATAATCTTTTAAAATATATTTTGGCTCTTTTTAAACTGAAAAATTTTAAATATAGCCTAGTGCATAGCACAGACCACAAATATATCAATTTTAGTTCACCTAAACATTATGGTGTATATGAGTTGTGATAAAAAAATATTGTGGATGTTTAAATAAAAAAAAATTATTATGTGTTCATCACCCAGAGTCAGTTTTTACTAACAATTGTCACCCCAATAAATTTAATAAAATAAAATTAAAAAAAAATTATTACAGTAAAAAACATTGCCATTAATCCCCCTCGAAATACCGCCCCCCCACTTCAAACACACTTATCCCATCTTTCTTGCCACTTTCTGAAACAGTTCTGGAAGTCCTCTTTTGTGAGTGTCTTTACGTGCATTTAAGAAACAATATGTATTTTGATAGAGATTAATGGCAATGTGTCTTTAACTGTAATAAACTTTTCATATTTAAACATTCACTGTAATTTTTCATCACACCTCATATGATGTAGTGCCAGGCACTGTGATGAGGGTTGTTACAGAAGTGATCAAGATTTAGTTTTTACTTTTTTTTTTCTGTTTACTTCGTGGGATGAAATATGAATTAGGTTATATTTTGAAGGACAGGAATCAAAAGCCCACTTTTGAGCTGACAAACCCAACAGGAAATATTAAGCGGATAGATAACTACATATATGAAGTTTGTTTCAAAAAACTGAGCTGAAAATAAAATTTGAAAGTTTTTAGTGTATCAATAACATTTAAAGTAATGGCAATTGATGACATCACCCATGAAGAAATTATACTGAGTAAAGAGACGAGATCCTAGAATTGAGTCCTAAGGAACAGCAATACTTAAAAGTTTTGTAGAAGAGGAGTAAAACAAAATAAAACCTAGAAATATGTTGTCTCAAAAACAAAATTTTAAAAATATGTATTTTTAAAAGGGGAAGTTTACTGAATATTGTGAGGTCAAATAACATGAGAACAGATGTATTCTTTGGTTTTGGCACTGAAAAGGCTGTCAATGACCTTGATGATGATAGTTTTGATAAAATGGTACAAATGGAGTCAGTTTGGAATGGGATGAAGAGTTACATATAAAATTTGAGAGTGCTCAAACTACTTTTTAATAATACAATGCAGGAATGCCAGAAGAGTTGTGTTGTGTCAATTGAAGGTCTTTTGATGACGGGAGATATTGGGGTTCATTTGTGTACTGACATGAATATCCCATAGAAGGAAAGCAATTGATGATGTAGGGGAGACAGTAAGTCATTTGCACTCTCAACAAATTCTGAACTACTGCTTAATACTAGGTTTTAATCTATGCACAAAAGATTAGCTGGAAACAGAAGAGTTCTTGTCATCATATAACTTACATTACCATGAGTAATTTTTTAAAAAATGCTTCAAGAAGGTAAAAAAGTTTGGCCTTTGAGAGATATGAAAGGTAGGTCATGCAGAGTCTTGCATACTATCCTAGGGACCATAAGTTTTATTTTATTATTTTACTCTGTGTATGGAATATATTCCAAATAACCTCAGAATACTATTAAATTAATTTTAAAAATAAATTAACAGTGTTAGATGACAGTGCCTCTCCTTCTTAACTTACTTAATAGCCTGTCTATTGGAATCTATCTGTATGATTTTAGTGAGATGATTTTAGATTAGATCTGTTATCTAGCTGTTTTGTGTTTTGGTTTGGTTGTTTGTTTCCCCCAATAAGGTATATGATCTCTGAGGAAAGGCATTATTGCAAGGGGTTTAACAGTTCAAACTCAGAAATAAAAACTGCAATATCTATATCATATCAGGTAAAAGACAACTGTAAGTAGAGATAATGGTGATATATTTCTTATAGAAATATCATGAAAATTAAATGAGACACTATTTTCAATGTGGTTAGCACCTTACATAGCACATAGTAAAGCATCCTATTGGTAACTACTAGAGTTCCTGGATGCTTGGCAAATATTTGTTCACTTTATTTCTTAATTTTTTTGTTGTTGGTAAAAATGTACATTGGTATATCCACTATGACAAAGAGTACAGAGGTTCCTCAAAAAATTAAAAATAGAACTACCATCTTATCCAGTGATTCCACTTCTGGGTATATATCTAAACAAATGAAATCATTATCCTGATAGACATGTGCATCATTATGAAGGCATTATGCTAAATGAAATAGGTCAGACACAGAAAGACAAATAATGTATAATCTCACTTATATGTGGAATCTAAAAAAAAAACACAAAAAACACTCATTGAAATAAAGATCAGATTAGTGATTGCCAGGAGTGGGAAAATGGGTATAGGTGTTCAAAAGGTAAAAACTTCCATGTATAAAATAAATAAGTTTTGAGGATGTAATATACAAATGATGACCTATAGCTAACAATAAGTTTTCGTATGCATTTGAATCCATTCAAAACATTTACCTTTCATGGTCATTTTGACTTTGGGGAACAGCCAGAAGTTGTACAGTGCCAGATCTGGTGAATAAGGCAGATAAGAACACACAGTAAGGTTTTTATTTGATAGAAATCACAGTACCAGAAGTGATGTGTGACATAGAGCCTTTCTGTTGTGATAAAAAAACACAGTGAATGCTATTGCTGAGTGCCATCCAATGAAAAGGCAGGGATCTTCAACATGGAAAGCAGTGTGTTGAACCTTAGTAACAATGTATGACAACTTTCAACTTATTTGGTGAAGTCAGTCAAGTGTTAGCTATGGTTTTAAGAAACGTTGTTTTTTTTTCCTTGCGTAATTTATTTTTTTAATTAGTTTCAGGTGTACAAAGCAACATACTAGTTAGACATTTATACCCCTCACAAAGTGATACCGCCCTCCTCTAAGCTACTACCCCTCTGAAATCTTATATAACTGTTACAATACCCTTGACTATCTTCCTTATGCTATACTTCTCCTCCCGTGACTACGTATATATCTACTGTGTTTCCCCGAAAATAAGACCTAGCCGGACCATCAGCTCTAATGCATCTTTTGGAGCAAAAATTAATATAAGACCAGGTATTATATTATATTATATTATATTATATTATATTATATTATATTATATTATACTATAAAGACCCAGTCTTATATTATAGTAAAATAAGATCGGGTCTTATATTAATTTTTGCTCCAAAAGACGCATTAGAGTTGATGGTCTGGCTAGGTCTTATTTTTGGGGAAGCACAGTATTAATTAGAGTGGACATACAATATTATTCTACTGATCAACAATGTTATAAAGATTATGTAAGATGTCAGATGGACACTGGACTTATCAAGGGAAAGAAGGTGTATTTTAAAGTGTGCCTTAAATCATCCCCCAACATGAAAATGCTCCAATGCTCCGTGTCACACATCTCTTCTGGTATACCACAGTTTCTGTCAAATAAAAACACTACGTTGTGTCCTCATCCACCTTCTTCACCAGATCTGGTACCATGTGACTTCTGGCTCTTCCCCAAAGTCTAAATGATTCAGGACATTGAGGCAGCCATGACAGGACAACTAAAGACACTCACGAAAGAGGCTTCCAGAACTGCTTCTGAAAGTGGCAAGAATGATGGGCTATGTGTGTTTGAAGTGAGGGGGAGTATTTTGAAGGGGATTAATGGCAATGTGTCTTTTACTGTAATACATTTTTTTAAATTAAAGTTTATTGGGGTGACAATTATTAGTAAAGTTGCATATATTTCAGGTGTACAATGCTGTATGTAATGCATTTTTTTTAATTTAAACATTCATCATAGTTTTTGATCACATCTCATATTTAAGATAGGTTTGGTGATGTTCCACTATGCCCCAGGAATGCAATAATTTTTATCCTCCTGAGATCTAACAATAGATCATTTTTTTCCTGTTTTGTTTTAGTTTAATTTTCAAATGATAAGTAGCAGCTCTTTGTGATCTTTGTATAGAGACACTTCTTCTGTGTCACTCCTGTTAAGAGGAAGTGATATTCTTTCCCCTGGCTAATGGAAGATTAGTGTGGAAAGTCTTAAAAGTAAAAGCAACTAGATGGGTTGTTAAGAAGCACAAATTATATAAGCTTTGAGCTTACTCTATCTTTGGGGTGGGAGGTTATTGAAAACATTCCAATTTCATTATCATTTTGAGCATTCTTTTTATCTTTGTGTGCGATGTTCACCACAGCTACTTACACTCTACAAAACAGAACACCCAGAGAAAGCTTTCTCCATTTAATCAAAACCTCATATACTTTTTTCCTTAGTCTCATAAACAGCAAATTGTCATTTGAGTTCTATTCCCCTCCAAACAACAAATAGAGAATATTCAACTACTTCAAAAATAGTGTGACATATATGTTACAGGAAGGAATCTAGTGTATTTTAGTGTCACATTTCCTCTCAACACAAAAACACAGTTTTGTATTTTCATTCATTACTTGGGAAGATAGGTAGGGGTACTACAGAGTGGTTAGTTAACCAAATAATTTGGCTAATAAAAAGTGAACATAGTTAGCATAGCTCACTTGTCAGTTTTCAAAGCCTTGGAATATAATGAAATACAATTAACACAAAAGCTGTACTGAGCATAATTGAATCTTGCTTTGATGATTCAGAAGACATTTCAGGACTTTCAGTGCTGCAGGGTCATTACAAATATCAATTCTTACTGAAATTTAGCAAATGAAGCTTTCCAATTAATAAAAGGCTGGACAGACAACACAGATGAAGGTCTAGAGAGAAGACATATTTTTTCCATAGTTCTTCCCATGCTGAATCTAATGGGAGAATACTTTATGAATGACTTGGTTTTGTTGGATAAACTAATTGAATTATTCATTTATTCAAATAGATTTACTGAGAACTTAATATGCGTCAGTTTCTGGGGCAGGAATGAGGTAATAACGATGAATCATTGCCTTTCTCTGTCTGACTTATTTCACTTAACATAATATCCTCTAGGTCCATCCATGTTGTTAAAAGTGACAAGATTACATTCTTTATAAGGCTGAGTAATATTCTACTCTGTATATATACTTCTTCTTTATCCATACCATATGATTTCACTTATATATGGAATCTAAAAAAAATGAACAAACAAAACAGAAATACACTCATAAATGCAGAGAACATTTTGATAGTTGCCAGATGGGAGGGGCATTTGGAGGATGGGTAAAAGGGGGAAGGAATTGAGAGGTACAAATTGGAAGTTATAAAATATCCTTGGGGATGTAAAGTATAGCACAGGGAATATAGTCAATAATATTGTAATAACTATATATGGTGTCAGATGTTTACTACATTTATACATAAGTTGTATAAATGTCTAACCATTATGTTGTACACCTGAACCTAATATAATATTGTATGTCAACTGTAGTTGAAAAATAAACATTTTTAAAAGGTGAATCTTTTAATGTGTACACTCGTGGTTAAAAATAAGTAAAGTAGTATGCTGTAAGGACGGCTTATTTTTTTATTTATGAAATAATTAATTTTTTGTTTAATCTGTTCTGGGCATAGGAATATTGACTTCAATTCACTTAGGAAAGGTCTGCCTAGTCCAGGAAACGAAATAGCATTGGGGCTTTATGTAAACTGGGAAAAAAAAGTGTGTAAAAGTTGATGAAACTTTATCTTTATAATGTCAGATATATTCTGTGTACTACATGATTAACTACAAATGAATATGAATTCTACACAGTGAAGTTCTGAGATGAGCTTCCTGTTATTTATTTTCTACTTAAGATCAGGAAGACTTTTTATCTATGTGACTATGTGAATACTGTATGTTCTGATACTTCATGGATAAGCTTCTTTCAGGTTCTTCTGATCTGTGTTTCCCACAGTGATTTGTTTTACACAATTTGTGCTGTAACTGATCCCTTTCTTATTTAAGGATCTTTGTATAAATTTGTAGATTGTCAATCTATACTTATGTGATTGTTTCATGGTTGTTTCAATTATAGATTTTTTTATTACTAATTCCCGAGGACTTTAACTCCAATAGCCACTGCAAAATTTTAGTTTCCTCCTTTACTTGCTAGCTATGGGAGTGAGTTCATTCTTTGTTTTCTGGGATTTGGAGTTATTTATCTACTCAAACTACATCTTCCTGTCTGAGTTTTTTATATTTATATTCTCTCTCAAACTTCGACAATATAGATTCCAGGGATTTTTATGTATATTTTATTCTGTGTTGTGGGAGGCAGCAAACTGAAAATGATATCTAAATTTTTTTTTAATTTATTGGGGTAACAATTGTTAGTAAAATTACATAGATTTCAGGTGTACAATTTTGTATTACATCATCTATAAATCCCATTGTGTGTTCACCACCCAGAGTCAGTTCTCCTTCCATCACCATATATTTGATCCCCCTTATCCTCATCTCCCACCCCCCAACCCCTTACCCTCTGGTAACCACTAAACTATTGTCTGTGTCTATGAGTTTCTGTTTCTCATTTGTTTGTCTTGTTCTTTTGTTGTTTTTGGTTTATATACCACATATCGGTGAAATCACATGGTTCTCTGCTTTTTCTTTTTTTTAATTTTAATTTTATTTTATTAAATTTATTGGGGTGACAATTGTTAGTAAAATTACATAGATTTCAGGTGTACAATTCTGTATTACATCATGTATAATCCGATTGTGTGTTCACCACCCAGAGTCAGTTCTCCTTCCATCACCATATATTTGATCCCTTTTACTCTCATCTATCACTCCCTTCCCCCTTACCATCTGGTAACCACTAAACTACTGTCTATGTCTATTAGTTTTTGTTTCTTTGTTTGTTTGTCTTGTTCCTTTGTTGTTTTCAGTTATATACCCCATATATCAGTAAAATCATACGGGCTCCGATGTTCATTGCATCTTTATTTACAGTGGCCAAGACATGAAAACAACCAAAATGTCCTTCAATAGATGATTGGATAAAGAAGATGTGGTATATATACACGATGGAATACTATTCTGCCAAAAGAAAATATGAAATAATGCCATTTCCAACAATATGGATGGATATTGAGATTATTATGCTAAGTGAAATAAATCAGTGTTCCTTTTTTTGTGTTCTTTTATTAAATTAAAGTTTATTGGGGTGACAATTGTTAGTAAAGTTACATAGGTTTCAGGTGTACAGTTCCATAATAAATCATCTGTATCACACTGTGTGTTCATATAGTTGATATACAATATTATGTTGGATTCAGGTGTACAACATAAGGATTTCACATTTATATATTTTATGTTGTAATAATCACAAAGAGTTTAGTAAATATCTGCCACCATACAATGTTATTATGATATTATTGACTATTTTCACTCTGCTGTATATTACATCCTGGTGGCTTATTTATTTTATATCTTGAAGTTTGTACATCTTATTTACCTTCACCTTTTCCACCCACTGCTGTCCTCTGGCAGCCATCAGTTTGTTCTTTGTATGTATGAGTCTGGTTCTATTCTGTTTGTTGACTTGTTTTTTAAATTCCACTGGTAACTGAAATCATATGGTGTTTGTCTTTCTCTGACTTATTTCACCTAGCATAATACTCTCTAGGTCCATGCATATTGTTCCAAATGGTGAAATTTTATTATTTTTATGGTTTGATAATATTCCACTCTATGTATATACCACTCATTCTTTATCCATTCACGTATTCCTAGACACCTATGTTGTTTCCATATCTTGGCTATTGTAAATAATGCAATGAACATAGGGGTGAATATATAATTTGAATTAGTGTTTTTGTTTTCTTCAGATAAATACTCAGGTTGGAATTGCTAGGTCATATGGTAGTTCTTTTTAAAAAACTTTTGAGAAACTTCCATAATGTGTTCCATACTGGTTACACCAATTTACATTCCCAATAACAGTGCATATCTTTGCCACCATCACTTGCTGTTTGTAGACTTTTTGATAATTGCCATTATTACAAGAATGAGGTGATATGTCATTGTTTTGATTTGCATTTCCCTGATGATTAAAGATGTTGAACATCTTTTTATATGTTTATTGGCAATGTGTATGACTTCTTTGGAGAAATGTCTATTCAGGTCCTCTGCCCATATTATAATTGGACTGTTTAATTTTTTTGATATTCAGTTCTATGTGTTCTTTATATAGTTTAGATATTAACCACTTATTGGATATATCATTTGCACATACCTTTTCCCATTTACTAGGGTGTCTTTTTAATTTTATCTTTATTTTACAATTACAGTTGACTTACGATATTATATCGATTTTGGGTGAACAACATAGTGATTATACATTTACATAACTTAAAAAGTGATCACCCCGATAAATCTAGTATCCATGGATTGGTTATATTTCTCATGCTATACTTTACATCCCTATGGCTATTTTGTAACTACCAGTTTGTTTTTCTTAATCCCTTCCCCCTTTTCACCCATCCTCTCAAACCCCATCCCATCTGAGAACTGTCAAAATGTTCTCTGTATCTATGAATTTGTTTATGTTTTTTTTGTTTGTTTAATTTATTCTTTAGATTCCACATATATGTAGAATCATATGGCATTTGTCTTTCTCTGTTTGACTTAATCGCCTCAGCACAATACCCTCTAGGTCCACCCATGTTGTTGCAGATTTCATTACTTTTTAAGGCTGAGTGGTATTCCATTGTATATATGTACCACCTCTGCTTTATCCAGGCATCCACTAATGGACATCCAGGTTGCAGTCATGTCCTACTTATTGTAAATACTGCTGCAATAAACATATTGAGGCACATGTCCCTTCAATTGATGTTTTCGGGTTCTTCAAGTAAGTATCCTTAAGTGGGACTACTGGGTCTAACTGTCATTTGTTATAGGTTTTTTTGTGTGTGTTTTTAACTCTGTTCTGTCTGGTGTAAGTATTGCTGTGCCAGATGTTTTTAGATTTGTTTGTTTGTTTGTTTGTTTGTTTTTTCTCATTTTCATTTTCATGAAATACATTTTTCCATCCTTTTACTTTCAGTCTCTGTGTGGCTTTTCATATGAAGTGAGTCTCTTGTAGGCAGCATGTCTAAGGGTCTTTTTTTCTTATCCATTCATCCACCCTATATCTTTTGACTGGAGCATTTAAAGTAATTGTTAATAGATATGCAGTTATTGCCATTCTATTATTTATATTTCTGACTCCTCCTCCTCCTGCTCCTCTTTCTTAAAAAACATGTCCCACTGACATTCCTTGTAATATCGGTTTGCTTGTGATGAACTCCATTAGTTTTTTCTTGTCTGGGAAGATTATAATCTGTCCCTCTATTCTAAATGATAGCTTTTCTGGGTAGAGTAATCTTGGTTGTAGGTCCTTGCTTTTCATTATTTGAATATTTCATGCCAATCCTTCCTGGCTTTCAAAGGTTCTGTTGAGAAATCAGCTGACAGTCTTAGGGGTTTGCCTTTCTAGGTAACTAACTACTTTTCTCTTGCTGATTTAAGATTTTTTAAGATTCTCTCTTTAACTTTTGGCATTTTAATGATATTGTGTATTGGTGTGAGCCATTTTGGGTTCATCTTGTTTGGGACTCTCTGCACTTCCTGGGCTGCTATGTCTATTTCCTTCTGCAGGTTAGGGAAATTTTCCATCATTTTTTCTTTTCTTTCTTTCTTTCTTTCTTTCTTTCTTTCTTTCTTTCTTTCTTTCTTTCTTTCTTTCTTTCTTTCTTTCTTTCTTTCCTTCTTTCTTTCTTTCTTTCATTCTTTCTTTTTCTTTCTCTTTCTCTTTCTTTTTTTTTCTTTCTCTTTCTTTTTCTTTTTCCTTCCTTCCTTCCTTCCTTCCTTCCTTCCTTCCTTCCTTCCTTCCTTTCTTTCTTCCTTTCTTTCTTATTAATTTCAAGTGTACAAAACAATGTAATAGTTATACATTTACACCCCTCACAAAGTGATAACCCTCCTCCCCAATCTACTAACCCTCTGACATCGTATATAGCTGTTACAATTCCATTGATTCTATTTTCTATGCTGTACCCACATCTTGTGACTATGTGTATATTAAATTATAGTTGACGTTCATTATTATTCAGCTTCAGCTTCAGGTGCACACTGTAGTGGTCAGGCATCTACACCGTCCATGAAATGGACTCTCTAATAAGAAAAGTGTCCTTTGGATACCCTTCAAAATCTTTACAACATTATTGATTATATTCCTCAAACTGTTTTTCATATCCCTGTGGCAATCTTATGGTTACCAATTTGTGTTTTCTAATCCCCTCACCTTCTCCTTCATCCCCATCACGCTCCCATCTAGCAACCCTGTTTTTTCTTTGTATCTCTGAGACTGTTTCTGATTAGTTTGTTCATTTATTCTATTGTTTAGATTCCACATATAAGTGAGATCATATGGGATTTATCTTTCTCCAACTGACTTATATCACTTAGCATAATGTTCTCTAGATCCATCCATATTGTTGCAATTGGTAAGATTTCATTTTCCTTTATGGCTGAGTAATACTCCATTGTATAAATATACCATAGTTTCTTAATCCAGTCATCTACCAATGGGCATTTCAGTTCTTTCCATGTCCTGGCTATTGTGAGTGGAATTGCTGGGTCATGAGGTAGTTCCATTTCCAGTTTTTTGAGACACCTTCATACTGATTTCCATAGTGGCTGCACCAATTTGCAACCCCACCAACACTACACCAGGGTTCCCTTTTCTCCCCAGCCTCACCCGCACTTGTTGTTTGCTGATTCATTAATGATAGCCATTCTGACCAGAGTGAGATTGTATTGCATTGTGGTTTTTATTTGCGTTTCTCTAATGATTAGTGAGGTTGAACATTTTTTCATAAATCTGTTGGACATCTGTATGTCCTCTTTAGAAAAATGTCCCTTCATATCCTCTGCCTATTTTTCACTTGGGTTGTTTGTTTCTTTAGTGTTGACTTGAATGAGTTTTTTATAGATTTTGGATATTAACTCCTTAACAGATGTGTTTATCCTGAGAAATCGAAAATGCTAATTAAAAAAAAAATACATGCACTCCCATGTTAATTGTAGTGCTATCCATCAGTATTTCTTAAAATATGTTTTCTTTCTTTCTTTCAATTTATTGGGGTAAACATGATTAGGAAAATTACATAGGTTTGAAGGGTACAATTCTGTAATACATCAGCTATATATCACATTGTGTGCTCAGACTCACATTTAATTCTCCTTCCATCACCAAATATTCGATCCCCTTTACCCTCTTCTACTATCTTCCATCCCACATTAAGCTCTGGACACCACTAAACTGTTGTCGGTGTCTATGCAGTTTTGTTTCTTTATTTGTTTGTATTATTCCTGACTTATTTTGCTTAGCATAATATCAAGATCCATCCACGTTGTTGCAAATAGCAATAATTCATATTTTCTTATGGCAGAATACTTTTCCATTGTGTATATACATACCACACCTTCTTTATCTAATCATCTATTGAAGGACACTTTGGTTGTTTCCATGTCTTGGCCACTGTAAATAAAGGTGCAATGAACATCAGAGTACATATATGTTTACAGATAAATGTTTTCAGATTTTTGGGGGGGTAGATACCCAGGAGTGTGATTGCTGGGTCACATGATAATGTTATTCTTAATTTTTTAAGGAACCTCCACACTGCCTTCCATCTGGCTGTACCAATCTTCATTCCCACCAACAGTGCGTGAGGATTTCTATTAACCCACAGTGTCACCAACAATTGTTATTATTTCTTTTGTTGATGATAGCCACTCTAATAGGTATGAGGTGATATCTCATTGTGGTTTTGATTTCCATTTTCTTAACAGCTAGTGAAGTTGAGCATCTTTTCATATATATATTGGCCATTTGTATATCTTCTTGGGAAAAGTTTCTGTTCATGACTTCTGCCCATTTCTTAATTGGATTGTTTGTGTTTTTGTTGTTTGAGTTATATGAGTTCCTTATATATTTTGGATATTAGCCCCTTATCAGAAACATTCTTTGCAAATACCTTATTCCCTTCAGTCTGTTGCCTCTTTACATTGTTGAGGATTTCTCTTGCTGTGCAGAAGGTTTTTAGTTTGATATACTCTCATTAATTTATTTTAGCTTTTATTTCACTTGCTTTTGAGGTCAAATTCATAAAATCCTCTTTCAATCAAAGGTCCATAAGATTAGTACCTATGCTTTTTTTTATGCAGTATATTATTTCAGATCTTATTTTAAGCTCTTTGATCCACTTTGAGTTAATTAAAGTACATGGTACCAGATAGCAGTCTAGTTTCATTCTTTTGAAAGTTAATTTCCAATTCTCCCAGTACCATTTATTGAAGAGGCTATCTTTTCTGCATTGTATGTTTTGGGCTCCTTTGTGAAAAATTATCTGTCCATATTTATGTGGATTGATTTCTGGGTTTTCAGTTCTATTCCCTTGGTTTTAGTGTCAATACCATGCTGTTTTGATTTTTGTTGCTCTGTGAAACAAGCTGATGTCAGGAACGGTGATACATCCAGCATTACTCTTTTTTCTTACGAACACTTTGGCTATTTGGGTCTTTTGTGATTCCATACATATCTGATCATGTTTTTTTTTTTTTTTTTCGTATTTCATAATGACATTTTACTTTTTCTTTCTTTTATTCTTCAATTAAAGTTTATCAGGGTGAAAATTGTTAGTAAAACTACATAGACTTCAGGTGTAAAATTCTGTATTACATCCTGTATAAATCACATTGTGTATTCCCCACCTAGAGTTAGGTCTCCTTCCATCACCATATATTTGATACCCTTTACCTCATTTACCATCCCCTTCCCCACTTACTCTCTGGTAAACAGTAAACTATTGCCTGTGTCTATGAGTGTTTGTTTCTCATTTGTTTCTCTTGTTCTTTTGTGGTTTTTGGTTTATATACGAAATATCAGTGAAATCATATGGTTCTCTGCTTTTTCTGTCTGACATATTTCACTTAGCATTATAATCTCAAGATCAATCCATGTTGTCACAAATGGTCCTATTTCATCCTTTCTTACCGTCAAATAGTATTCCATTGTGTATATTTACCACAACTTCTTTATCCATTCATCTATCGAAGGACATTTTGGTTGTTTCCATGTCTTGGCCACCGAAAATAAAGCTGCAATGAACATTGGAGCTCATGTGTCTTTATGTATAAATGTTTTCAGATTTTTTTGGGTAGATACCCAGGAGAGGTATTGCTGGGTCATATGGTAATTCTATTCGTAATTTTTTGAGGAACCTCCACACTGCCTTCCATAGCGGCTTCACCAGTCTGCATTCCCACCAACAGTGTATGAGGGTTCCTTTTTCTCCACAGCGTCTCCAACACTTGTTACTATTTGTCTTGTTGATGATAGCCATTCTGACTGGGGTGAGATGATATCTCATTGTGGTTTTTATTTGCATTTCTCTGATGATGTGTGATGTTGAGCATTTTTTCATAAGTCTATTTGCGATTTGTATGTCCTCTGTGGAGAAATGTCTCTTCAGGTCCACTGCCCAATTTTCAATTGGGTTGTTTTTTTGTTGTTGAGTTGCATGAGTTCCTTATGTATTTTGGATATTAGCCCCTCATCGGAGTCACTGTTTACGAAAATCTCCCATTCAGTTGGTGGCCTCTTTATTTTGTCAATTGTTTTGTTTGCTGTGGAGGAGCTTCTTTTTTTTTTGTTTTTAATTAAAGCTTTTTGCAATGACAACGTTTAGTAAAGTTACATAAGTTTCAGGTGTACAGTTCTGTAATGCATGATCTATATATCACATTGTGTGTTCACCACCCAAAATCAGGTCTCCTTCCATCAACATATATTTGATCTCTTTTACCCTCATCTACCACCTCCCTCCCCCCTTATTCTCTGGTAAGCACTAAAGTATTGCCTGCATATATGAGTTTTTATTTCTTAATTTGCTTGTCTTTTTCCTTTGTTGTTTTCAGTTTTATATGCCATATATCAGTGAAATCAAATAGTTCTCGAGTTTTTCTGACTGACTTATTTTGCTTAGCATAATAATCTCAAGATCCATCGATGTTGTTGCAAATGGCAATATTTTATATTTTCTTGTGGCAGAATAGTATTCCATTGTGTGTATATACCACAACTTCTTTATCCAATCATCTATCAAAGGACACTTTGGTTGTTTCCATGGCTTGGCCACTGTAAATAAAGCTACAACGAACACTGAAGCACATATATTTTTACAATTAATGTTTTCAGATTTTTGAGGTAGATACCCAGGAGAGCGATTGCTGGGTCATATGGTAATTCTAGTCTTAATTATTTGAGAAATCTCCACAGTGCCTTCTATAGAGTGTGCCCCAATCTGCATTCCCAAAACAGTGTATGAGGGTTCCTTTTTCTCCACAGCCTCTCAAACACTTGTCATTTGTCTTGATGTTAATAGCCATTCTAACTGGTGTGAGGTGATAGCTCATTGTGGTTTTCATTTGCATTTCTCTGATTATTAGTGATATTGAGCGTCTTTTCATAAGTCTGTTGGCCATCTGTATGTCCTTTTGGAGAAATGTCTATTCAAGTCTTCTGTCCATTTTTTAAAATAATATTTTTTGTTTTTTTTTGTTGTTGAGTTGTATGAGTTCCTTATATATTTTGGGTAATAGCCCCTTGTTTGTGGTATTGTTTGCAAAAGTCTTTTGCCATTTGAATGAATGCCTCTTTATTTTGTCAGTGGTTTCTCTTGCTGTACAGAAGCTTTTTAATTTGATGAAGTCCCATTCATTTATTTTCACTTTTACTTCCCTTGCCTTTGAGCTCAAATACATAAAATCATCTTTGACCACAAAGTTCATAAGTTCATTACCTGTGTTTTCTTCTATGCAATTTATTGTTTCAGGTCTTGTGTTTAGCTCTTGATCCACAAAATACTTAGGAATAAACTTACCCAAGTATGTGAAATAACTATACACTGAAAACTCTAAGGTATTTCAAAAATAAATTGAAGAAGACACAAAGAAATGGAAAGATATCCATGTTCATAGATTGGAAGAATCAACATAGTTAAAATGGGCTTATTACCCCAAAAAATCTACAGATAGAACTAACAATTGTCACCCCAATAAATTTAATAAAATAAAATTAAAAAAAAAAAAAAGAATGCAATCTCCATCAAAATCCCAATGGAATTAAAAAAAAAAATTTAATTTATTGGGGTGACAATTGTTAGTAAAATTACATAGATTTCAGGTGTACAATTCTGTATTACATCATCTATAAATCCCATTGTGTGTTCACCATACAGAGTCAGTTCTCCTTCCATCACCATATATTTGATCCCCCTTACCCTCTTCTCCCACCCCCCAACCCACTTAGCCTCTGGTAACCACAAAACTAATGTCTGTGTCTATGAGTTTCTGTTTCTCATTTGTTTGTCTTGTTCTTTTGTTGTTTTTTCTTTATATACAACATGGGATTTTTTAAAGATATAGAACAAAAACATCATCAGATTTGTACGGTACAACAAAAGACGTCAGATAGCCAAAGCAATCCTAAAAAAAAAGAATAGATTGACATAATCAAAATGGCGGCGTGAGGTGAGCCTCTGTAAAGGTCCCCTGGAATTTACAACTAATCGAACAACAACAACTCCACAAAAAACTCCCTGCACAGCAGAAAGGCAAGAAGAGGCCCACGACTGAATTCACCTAAAGGTGGGCGAATCGTGCAACCTGGGGAGGAGGGAAGGGAGAAGTGCGGAGATGGAACCCTGTGGGCAGAAGACACAGACCTAGCTCAGTGCTTCGAGCTCGCTGCATCCCGGAACTCCTGCAGCTGCGGGGGAGGGAAGAACTCCAACTACTAGGGCTCCGCTTATGGCCCACAGGGCTGAGGGGTCAGCATATAACACGGCTGAACAAAACACTCACAGTAGAGACCCCAGATAAAATACTGAGGGAAGAAGGCTGTAAACGGTGGTTTAAGCCGTCACTGCCAAGTAGAGAATGGAAGCCTTAGGCACTGAGACTAGCCGCCCCCTCCCTACCCTCCCAGAGCTCGTCCCACCCCCACCTGCCCAGTGCTAGAAGTGGAACAGTAGCAGTATCAGAACAAAAGAATAGAATGTTTGCTGTTCTGAGAACTGTAGACCACAGACACAGATTCACAGACCAACAAGTTCTGTCAAAGGGGAAGGAGCTGTGAAGCAGGACCAGCTGTGGTTATGGTCACCGCCATTGCTCTGGGCCACCTCTCACAACTCACCCCTCCCCTGGCCCCAAATATCTGGGCAGATCCCTGCAGGAGTAAACAGCACTGCTGAAATATAATGGGCTCTGAACTGGTGCAGGAAGAACTTTGGATCTACAAAAGCTCTCCGCATACCCACCAGTACACTGTGCACTGTGACCCAGGTGAAATATTAACAGAGGAGAAGTCCATCTCCCAGGGAATCACCCCACTGTGTGACAAGCTGGAATAGTGCAGAGAAAACATAGCACTACCGTGGGAGAGACCATAAAAGGATGCAGTCAGAGAGAAACTAAAACATTCTACCAACAAGTACTGGAAAACAAAAGAAAGACAACTTCCTATCAACCTGTTGCAAAAGACACTCCTATAGACATCTAGGAAGAGGAATACTAAATCAGTAATTGCCATGAATAACCAAGGCAACAAGATAGCTCAGAAAGAAAGTGAAAAGCCTCCAGAAAATGAGCTTAAAGATATGGAAATATGTGATTTAAATGACAGAGAATTCAAGATTTCAGTTCTGAAAAAACTCAACAAGATGCAAGAAAACAGAAAAAGGCAGTTTAATGAACTCAAACACAATCAAAGAACAACATGAGCATTTTACGAAATAGACTGAAATTTTTAAAAAAAAGAACCAAATAGAATTTCTGGACATTAAAGAACTCAATAGAAGAAATTAAGAATAAAATAATCAGCTTAGGTAGTAGAGTTGACAAGACAGAGGAAAGAATCAGTGACATTGAAGATAGAAACCTGGAAATGACACGGATGGAAGAAAAAAGAGACTTGAGCCGTAAGATAAATGAAAGAACTCTACAAGAACTTTCCAACTCCATCAGAAAGAGCAATATGAAAATAATGGGCATATCAGAAGTAGAAGAAAGAGAAAAGGGAACAGAGAATATATTCAAACAAATTGTTGATGAGAACTTCCCAAACTTGTGGACAGAACTGGATCCTCGAATCCAAGAAGGAAATAGAACACCTAATTACCCCAAACCCAACAGGCCTTCTCCAAGGCACATTGTATGGAAGCTCCTAAAATCAACAGCAAAGAAAGAATCCTCAAGGCAGCCAGGGAAAAGAAGACAGTAACCTACAAAGGAAAGCCCATTGGATTATCATCAGATTTTTCATCAGAAACTCTACAAGCCAGGAGGGAGTGGAACCAAATATTGAAATTATGAAACAGAGAAATTATGAACCAAGAATAATATATCCAGCAACGATATCCTTTAGTTATGAAGGAGGAATAAAGACCTTTCCAGACATACGGAAGCTGAGGGAATTTTCTAATACACGACTTGCACTATAAAAAATACTAAAGGAAGCTATTCAACCACCATCAATAGGGACAATTTGTGGCAACCAAAACATAAAAAAGGGGAGAGTAAGTGATTGAACCAGAATATGGGAATGGAGAATGTAAGCATGCTGAAGAAAATGGAATACTCTAAATATCAAACTTTCTTTCACATACTCTTAATGGTAACCATTCAGAAACAATCCAGAACTGAAATATTTACCGTAAAAAAAGAAGAAACACAGGCAACAACATAGAATTCCACCAGACAGAAATAATAGATAACAACACAAAGACAAAGAAACAATGGAGACACAGCCTTACCAGAAAACTAAGATAGAATGACAGGAAATGCACACATATCATTAATCACCCTAAATGCAAATGGACTGAACTCACCAATAAAAAGGCACAGAGTAGCAGATTGGATCAAAAAACTAAACCCAACCATATGTTGTCTCCAAGAGACACATCTCAGCTACAAGGAGAAGCATAGATTCAAAGTGAATGGGTGCAAATTGATATTCCAAGCAAATGGTATCCAGAGAAAGTCACGTGTAGCAATACGGATATCAGAAGAAATAGACTTCAGGGTGAAAAAGGCAAGAAGAGACAAAGATGGACATTTCATATTGGTGAAGGGGACTAAACAACAAGAAGACATAACAGGCATCAATATTTATGCCCCCAAACAGGGAGCACTGAAATATACCAAACAATGATTAACAGAACTAAAGGGAGAAATTGACCAAAACACAATTATACTAGGGGACTTAAGTACATCATTGATAGCTATGGATAGATCATGCAAACAGAAAATAAATAATGAAATAGCAGCCCTAAATGCTACATTAGATGAAATGGACATAATTGACACATATAGAGCACTTCATCCTAAAACATCAGACTACACATTCTTTTCTAGTGTACATGGAACATTCTCAAGGATAGACCATATTTTGGGAAATAAAATCAGCCTCACCAAATTTAAGAAGATTGAAATCATGCCAAGCATATTCTCTGATAACAAGGCTTTGAAATTGGATATAAACTGCAAAAAGAGAGCAGGAAAAAACACAAATACATGGAGATTAAACAACATACTTTTAAAGAACGACTGGGCCAAATAAGAAATCAGAGGAGAGATCAAAAGATGCATAGAAACAAATGAAAATTCAAATATATCCTACCAAAATTTTTGGGATGCAGCATAAGGAGTTTTAAGGGGGAAATTTATCTCATTACAGGCCTATCTCAAGAAACAAGAAAACTCCCAAATAAATAACCTCATGTAACACCTTAAAGAACTAGAAAAAGAAGAACAAGTGAAAACCAAGGTCAGCAGAAGAAACGAAATAACAAAAATCAGACCAGAACTAAATAAAATAGAGAACAAAAAGACAATAGAAAAAATTAATGTGACAAAGAGCTGGTTCCTTGAAAACATTAACAAAATTGACAAAACATTGGCTACATTCACTAAGATAAAAAGAGGGAAGACACAAATTAACAAAATCAGAAATGAAAAAGGGGAAGTTATCACGGACACCACAGAAATGCAAAGGATCATCCAAGAATACTATAAAGACTATATGCCACCAAATTCAATAACCTAGAAGAAATGGACAAGTTCTTAGAAACATATAGTCTTCCTAGGCTGAACCATGAAGAACTGGAAAATCTAAACAGACCGATCACCAGTAACGAAATTGAATCAGTCATCCAAAACCTTCCCAAAAGCAAAAGTCCGGGACCAGATGGCTTCACTAGTGAATTCTACCAAACGTTCAAAGAGGATCTAATACCAATCCTGCTCAAACTCTTCCAAAAATTTGAAGAAGAGACAGTACTCCCTAACTCATTTTATGAGGCCAACATTATCCTGATATCAAAACCTGGAAAGGACAACACAAAAAAAGAAAACTACAGGCGAATATCTCTGATTAATACAAATGCAAAAATCCTAAACAAAATTCTAGCAATTTGATACAAACAACAGTGCATTAAAAACGTTATTCATCATGACCAAGTGAGGTTCATCCCCGGGAGACAAGGATGGTTCAACATACGCAAATCCATGGATGTGATATATCACGTAAACAAAATAAAGCAGGAAAATCATACGATTATATCAATTGATGCAGAAAAAGCATTTCAAAATATACAACATCCATTTATGATTAAAACACTTAATAAAAGAGGTATAGAAGGAAAATACCTTAAAATAATAAAGACCATATATGACAAGCCCTCAACTAATCTCATAATTAATGGTGAAAAACTGTAGCCCTTTGCTCTATGTTCAGGAACACAACAGGGCTGTACCCTATCACCTCTGCTTTTCAATAGTGTTGGAAGTCCTTGCCAGAGAAATCAGGGAAGAGAAAGAAATAAAAGGCATCCAAATTGGGAAAGAAGAAGTTAAATTATCACTCTTTGCAGATGACATGATCCCATATATAGAAAACCCTAAAGACTCCACCAGAAAGCTATTAGAAACAATCAATGAATACAGTCAAGTTGCTGGCTACAAAATCAACATAAAAAAGTCCATTGGTTTCCTTTATACTAACAATGAAATCTCACAAAGAGAAATACAAAAAACAATTTCTTTTGTAATTGCAGCAGAAAGAATAAAATACCTAGGAATAAACTTAACCAAGGATGTGAAGGACCTATATGCTGCAAACTATAAGACATTTTTGAAAGAAATTGAAGAAGACAACTAGAAATGGAAACACATTCTGTGCTCATGGATTCGAAGAATCAATATAGTTGAAATGGCCATATTACCCAAAGCAACATTCAGATTTAATGCAATCACCGTCAAAATCACATTGGCATTTTTTAAAGAAACAGAACAAAAACTCTTCAGATTTGTTTGGCACCACAAAAGACACTGAATAGCCAAAGCAATCTTAAGAATAAAGAACAATACTGGAGGTATCGCACTCCCTGACTTTAGTTTGTACTACAGGGCTACAGTAATCAAAACAACATGGTATTTGCAGAAAATATAGACACATAGGTCAATGGAATAGAATTGAGAACCCAGAAATAAAACCACATAAATATGGACAGATACTTTTGACAAACAAGCTAAAAACATACAATGGAGGAATGACAGCCTTCTTCAATAAATGCTGCTGGGAGAATTGGATAGCCACATGCAAAAGAATGAAACTGGACTGCTATCTGTCACCATGTACCAAAATTAATTCAAAATGGATCAAAGACTTAAGAATAAGACCTGACACAATAAATTACATTGAAGAAAACATAGGTACTAAAGTTATGGACCTTGGGTTCAAAGAGCATTTTATGAATTTGACTCCAAAGGCAATGGAAGTAAAAGCTGAAATAAACGAATGGGACTGTATGAAACTTATACGCATCTGCACAGCAAAGAAACCATTGACAAAATAAAGAGGCAACCAAGTGAATGGGAGAAGATTTTTGCAAACAGTGCCTCCGATAAGGGGCTTATCCAGCATTTGTTACTATTTGTCTTGTTGATGATAGCCATTCATTGGAGCACACGTGTCTTTATCTCTAAATGTTTTCAGATTTTTTTGGTAGATACCCAGGAGAGGGATTGCTGGGTCATATGGCAATTCTATTCGTAATTTTTTCAGGAACCTCCACACTGCCTTTCATAACGGCTGCACCAGTCTGCATTCCCACCAACAGTGTATGAGGGTTCCTTTTTCTCCACAGCCTCTCCAACATTTGTTACTATTGCAGCTTTGTTTACACTGGCTAAGACATGGAAACAACCAAAATGTCCTTCGATAGATAAGGGGCTTATATCCAAAATATAAAAGGAACTCATGAAACTAAACAACAAAAAAAACAAACAACCCTATTGAAAAATGGGCAGAGGACCTGAAGAGACATTTCTCCAAAGAGGACATACAAATGGCAAATAAACATATGAAAAAATGCTGAACATCACGAATCATAAGATAAATGCAAATAAAAACCACAATGAGATATCACCTGACACCAGTCAGAATGGCTATTATCAACAAGACAAATAGTAACAAGTGTTGGAGAGGCTGTGGAGAAAAAGGAACCCTCATACACTGTTGGTGGCAATGCAGACTGGTGCAGCCGTTATGGAAGGCAGTGTGGAGGTTCTTCAAAAAATTACGAATAGAATTACCATATGACGCAGCAATCCCTCTCCTGGGTATCTACCCCAAAAATCTGAAAACATTATCCATAAAGACACGTGTGCTCCAATGTTCATTGCAGCTTTGTTTACGGTAGCTAAAACATGGAAACAACCAAAATGTCCTTTGATAGATGAATGGATAAAGAAGTTTTGGTATATATGCACAATGGAATACTATTCGGCGGTAAGTAAAGATGATATAGGAACCTTTGTGACAACATGGGTGGATCTTGAGGGTATGATGCTTAGAGAAATAAGTCAGACAGAAAAATCAGAGAACCATGTGATTTTACTGATACGTGGTATATAAACCAAAAACAACAAAAGAACATGACAAACAACTGAGAATCAAAAACTTGTAGACAGACAATAGTTTAGTGGTTACCAGAGGGTAGGGGTTTGGGGGTGGGAGATGAGGGTAAGGGTGATCAAATATATGGTGATGGAAGGAGAACTGACTCTGGGGTGGTGAACACACAATGGGATTTATAAATGATGTAATACAGAATTGTACACCTGAAATCTATGTAATTTTACTAACAATTGTCACCCCAATAAATTTAATAAAAATAAATAGATAAATTATCTGTCCATATTTATGTGGTTTTTTTAGTAGGTTTTCAATTCTGTTTCATTCGTCTGTGTGTCTGCTTGTGCCAATACAATACTGTTTTGATTATTGTTGTCCTGCAGTGCAAGCTGAATTCAGGGAGTGTGATACCTCCAGCATTGTTCTTTTTTCTTAGGATTACTTTCATTATTCGGTGTCTTTAGTTGTTCCACACAAACCAGCTGATTTTTTGTTCTATTTCTTTAAAAAATGCCGTTGGGATTTTTATGTGGATTGCATTCAATCTGTATATTTTTGGGGGTAATATGGCCATTTTAACTATGGTGATTCTTCCAATCCATGTACATGGAATGTCTTTCCATTTCTTTGTGTCTTCTTCAATTTCTTTTTAAAATGTCATGTACTTTTCAGTATATATGTTTTTCACATCCTTGGATAACTTTATTCTGAGGTATTTTATTCTTTTTATTTCAATTGCAAAAGGAACTGCTTTTTTAAAATTTCTTTTTCTGAGATTTCATTGTTAGTATATAGGAATGTAAAGGACTGTTGCACGTTGATATTGTAGCTGGCAACTTTACTATATTCATTTATTGTTTCTAATATCCTTTTGGTGGAGTATTTAGGCTTTTCTATGTGTAGCAGTATGTCGTCTGAAAAAAGTGACAATTTAACTTCTTCATTCCCAACTTGGATGCCTTTTATATCTTTCTATTGCTTGATTGCTCTGTCTAGGACTTCCAACACTAGGTTGAATGATAGTGGTGTAGGGGACAGCCCTGTCGTGTTCCTGAAAGTAGAGTAAAGGGCATCAGTTTTTCACCATTAATTATGATATTAGCTGAGAGTTTGTCACATATGGTCTTTATTGTGTTACCTTGTTTTCTTTCTATACCTATTTTATTAAGTGTTTTAAGCATAAATGTATGTTGTATCTTGTCAGACACTTTTTCTGCGTCTATTTATATACTCATATGATTTTTGTCCTTTATTTGGTTTGTGTGGTATACCACATTGATTTGTGTATGTTGAACCATCCCTGTGCCCCTTGAATGAAACCCACTTGATCGTGATGTATACTCTTGTTAATGCATTGTTATGTTCAACTTGCTAGAATTTTGTTTGGGAGTTTTGCATCTGTATTCATCAGAGATTTTGTCTTTTTTTTATTTTTTATTGCCCTTCCCAGGTTTTGATATCACAGTAATGTTGGCCTCATAAAATGAGTTAGGGAATATTATCTCTTCTTCAAATTTTTGGAAGAATTTGGGTAGGAGATGTATTAGACACTCTTTGAATGTTTGGTAGAATTCACTAGTGAAGCCATCTGGTCGTGGACTTTTGCTTTTGGGAAGGTTTCGTTTGAATGATTTAATTTTCTTACTGGTGATCAGTCTATTTAGGTTTTCCAATTCTTCGTGATGGAGCCTAGGAAGGCTGTATGTTTCTAGGAAATTGTCCATTTCTTCTAGGTAATTCAATTTGGTGGCATATATTCCTTCATAGTAATCTTGGATAATCCTTTCTATTTATGTGGCATCCGTGTTACTTCCTCTCTTTCAATTCTGAAATTGTTTATTTGTGTCTTTTCTCTTTTTATCTTAGAGAGTCTAGCCAGGCATTTCTCAATTTTATTACTCTTTTCAAAGGACCTGCTCTTTTTCCTTTTTCGTATTAATTTCTTCTGTTGTCTTTTTGTTCTCTATTTTGTTTAGTTCTCTGATTTTTATTATTTCCTTCCTTCTGCTAACTTTGGGTTTCATTTCTTTTTCTCTCATTCTTTAATGGGTAACATTAGGTTATTTATCTGAGATTTTTCTTCTTTGTTGAAATAGGCCTGCAATGATATAAATTTCTCTCTTAAAGCTACTTTTGCTGCATCCCAAAAATTTTGGTAGGAGGTATTTTCATTCTCATTTGTTTTTATGTATCTTTTGCTGTCTCCTCTTATTTCTTCCTTGACCCAGTTGTTCCTTAAAAGTATTTTGTTTAATCTCCACATATTTGTGATTTTTCTTGCTTTGTTTTTGCAGTTGAAATCCAATTTCAATGCCTTTTGATCAGAGAATATGCTTGGTATGATTTCAGTCTTCTTAAATTCGCTGAGGCTCATTTTATGTCCTAATGTATAATCTATCCTTCATTAGGTTCCATGTACCCTAGAAAAGAATGTATAGTCTGATGTTCTAGGATGAAGTGCTCTATAAATGTCCATTATGTTCATTTTATCTAATGTTTCATTTAGGCCTTACATTTCTTTATTTTTATTTTTTGATGATCTATCCATAGCTGTCAATGACATATTTAGATCCCCTACTATAATTGTGTTTTGGTCAATTTCTCCCATTAGTTCTGTTGGTAGTTGTTTGGTATATTTTCATGCTCCCTCTTTGGGAGCATAAATATTGATCACTATTATGTCTTCTTGTTGTATAGTGCCCTTTATCATTATGAAATATCTATCTTTGTGTCTTGTTGCCTTCATTATCCTGAAGTCTGTTTCACCTGATATCTGCATGGGTACACCTGCTTTTCTCTGAATACCATTTGATTGGAGTATCAGTTTCTACCCTTGTACTTTGAGTCTGTATTTGTCCTTGTAGCTGAAATGTGTCTCTTGGAGGCAGCATACGGTTCAGTTTAGTTTATCGATCCAATCTGCTACTGTGTACGTTTTTATTGGTGCATTCAGTCCATTTACATTTAGAGTGATTATTGATATATGAGAATTTCCTATCATTCTATCTCTGGTTTTATGGTAGGATGGTGTCTACATTGTTTGTTTGCCTTTTTTTGCTGTCTATTATTTAAATGATATTTCCCTCTATTCTTTTTTATTGTACATTGTGGGGGAAGAACCCCAGAAAGCAGTTTCCAGGCTCTCTGCCTCACATAGAAAGGTGCTGGTTCAGGTAGTAAATGGCCATCAACTGTGATTGCATGGCCATCAGCTGTGGCTAGTTGGCTGTCAGCTGTAACCAGTGAGCTATTTGCCACTAATATAACTGCCGTGGCTACGCTAGCAGAGAGAAAAAGAATGGGGGCTAGCAAGTAGATGGTGGCTGGGCTGGCAAGCGCGGATTGCAGTTAGGATGGCTGGTTGCGGACAGTGTGGATCCAGCCTCCAGTGAGAGTATAGTGCCGCCAGCAAGACTATACTAGTATGACTCCCCTACTTATGGCTCTGTGGGTGTTCCTTTTGGGCCTCACCATGTCCTGCATTCTTATGTGGGGAGCGGGAGCAGAGACCCCGTAGGCCTCCCCACACGACAAATGGCGCAGCGAGCAGGGTCTCCTGCAAGACATATATATTTCAGTTCTCAATTTTTTTTTTGAGTGGTTACCGTTAAGTTTATGTAGAATAAATTTTGATATTTCAAGTATTCTGTTTTCTATAGCATGCTTCTTTTCTCGATTCCCTTGTGCCTGTTGAGAACTTTACTCTCTCCCCTTTTATGTTTTTGTGGTCATAAATTATCCCTACTTATGCTGTGAGTTGATTTCTGCACTGCAGTAGCATGTTGTCTTTTTCCTCTTTTTTTTTAAGTGTTGTTTTTCCTTCTTTACCCTGTATATTATATTTAAGTGTATAGTGTGCTATTTGGTGTAGGTGTTACCATTTTCTCCTTCTGTCTCTTCATAATACTACTAATGATTTCATATTATTTTGCTTTTTTGTTTCAGGTCGAATAACCTCCTTCAGTTTTTCTTGTAGTGCAAGTCGTGTGTTAAAAAATGTCCTCAGCTTCTGTAAGTCTGGGAAAATCTTTATTCCTCCTTTATATCTAAAGGATATCTTTGCTGGGTATTTATTCTTGGCTCATAATTACTCTTTCATTAGTTTGAATATTTTCATCCACTCCCTCCTGCTTGTAGAGTTTCTGCTGAAAAATTTGATGATAATCCAATGGGCTTTCCTTTGTATGTTACTGTTTTCTTTTCCCTGGCTGCCTTGAGGATCCTTTCTTTGTCATTAATTTTTGACAGCTTCAATTCAATGTGCCTTGGAGAATGCCTGCTGGGATTGAAGTAATTAGGAGTTCTATTCGCTTCTTGGATTCAAGGATCCCCTTCTTTCCACAAGTTTGGGAAATTTTGTTGACTATTCGTTTGATTCTACTCTCTGTTTCCTTCTCCCTTTCTTCTCCTTCTAGTTGCCCATTATTCTTATATTGCTCTTTCTGTTGGGGTCAGAAAGTTCATGTAGAATTATTTCATTTCTTTTAACTCTCAAGTCTCTCTCTTCTTCCGTCTTTTCCAGATTTTTGTCTTTGATGTCACTGATTCTTCCCTCCATCTGGTCAGCTCTATTTCCTATTTTGGCTATTTCATTCTTCATTTCTTTTATTCAATGCTTCATCTCCAGAATTTCTATTTGGTTCATTTAAAATTTTTAATCTCTTTGGTAAAATATTCGTGTGTGTTTTTTTTTATTGTGTTTCTGAGTTCATTAAACTGTCTATCTGTTTTCTTCCACTTTTTTGAGTTTTTTCAGAACTGCAATTTTGAATTATCTGTTATTTAAGTCCCATGTTTCCATGTGTTTATTTTCATTTTCTAGAGTGTTTTTATTTCTGAGCAACCTTGTTACTTTGGTTATTCATGGCAATTACTGAATTATTATTTCTTTTACTGGGCATCTACAGGAGTGCATTCTGAAGCAGATTGATATGAAGAGGTCTTTCTTTTGCTTTCCAGTAGGTGTTGCTGCAATATTTTATTTTCTCTTCTGCTGCATCATTTTATTTGCTCTCACACTGTAACATTTTATTTTCTGTTGTGCTATTCCAGCTTCTCACATGATGGTGGGCTTCTCCTCTGAGCAGTTCACCTGGGTCTCAGGTCACCACCTCCATGGGAAAATATGGAGGACGTCAGACTCATGAGCTTCTGAAATCCAATACCACCCCTGCAACTTGATCATGTGTGTCTCAGCAGCTCTGGTTGCCCCCACAGGTATCCACACAGAAAGGTGGAGTTGGGGTTGGCTGTGACATTCAGCTGTGAGCAATGACGACTACCTGCCCACAGCTGTCTCAACCCTATAGCTCTTTCCCTAGCACCAGAATTAGTCATGTGCTGTTCATCTTTGGCTGTGGGAATATCACTGCGGTTCTTAGGGCTGTAGAAATTATGTTATTTAAGCTGACACCATTATTGTTTCTTCTGAAGCCTGCTTCTAGCACTGGGAGTGTGGGGGTGGGGCAATCTCTTGTTGGGGGTAGTTGGCCAGGCTCCATATCTTTGTTTTCTGTTTTCTGCTTGGTAGTGAGGTCTTAAACCACATTTCTCACCCAAGGTCTCCACCCCAAAGAGTGAGTTCAGCTGTATTATATGCTGATCCCTCATGCACAACTGTGGGCCACAGGGAGTGTACTAACAGCCTGAATTCTTCTCTCTCTGGAGACCACAGTGTGCTGTGGACTGTGTCCCCTGGCCAGTGGCCAGCATCTCTGCAATTTCCCCTTGACTCCTCAACCTGCTCACCTGATTTGCCCATCTTCAGGTAATTCACTGCACAGATTTCGCAGATGTCCTTGTGTGTTGCTTAAGTTATCTTTTGTTGAATTATAGCTGTTCAATTTGTTGTAACGTCCAGGGAAGATTTCAAGAATCACTCCTCACACTGCCATTTTTTTCTTTTCTTTTTTTAAAATAATTTATTTTTTAAATTTATTGGGGTGACAATTGTTAGTAAAATTACATAGATTTCAGTGTACAATTCTGTATTACATCATCTATAAATCCCATTGTGTGTTCACCACCGAGAGTCAGTTCTCCTTCCATCACCATATATTTGATCCCCCTTACCCTCATCTCCCACCCCCCACCCCATTTTTGTGACATATTGCTGAAATAGGTTTTCAATTCCTTGCTTTCTTTTCTCCTTCTGGTTCTTCTATGATGCAAATGTTGATATTGTCCCTGAGGCCCCTTGCACTATGCTCAATTATTTGAAACCTTTTTTTTCCTCTTTTTGCTGTTCCAGTTGGGTGTTTTCTGCTACCTTATCTTCTAAATCTCTGCTTCATCTAATCTACTCTTGATTCCCTCTAATGTAGTCTTC
The DNA here is from genome assembly GCF_057876585.1 of Rhinolophus sinicus. Classification (NCBI taxonomy): domain Eukaryota; kingdom Metazoa; phylum Chordata; class Mammalia; order Chiroptera; family Rhinolophidae; genus Rhinolophus; species Rhinolophus sinicus. The sequence continues at coordinate 49,396,380 of NC_142518.1, read as the reverse complement.
ATTTCAGTTATTTTATTCTTTATTCCTGACTGAATCTTTTCTGTGTTTTCTATCTCCATGTTTATGTTTCTTGCATCTTTCTTGAAGTTCTCTCTGAGATCATTGGGCATCCTTATAACCCACATTTTGAACTCTGCATCTGGTAGATTGCTTGTCTCAATTTTGTTTAGTTCTCTTTCTGGAGCTTTGCTCTGTTCTTTCATTTGGGGCATGCTTCTTTGTCTCCCAATTTTGGGTGCCTCCTTGTATTGTTTCTATGTCTTAATTAGAGCTGCTATGTCTTCTGGTCTTAATATAGTGGCCTTATGTAGTAGGTGTCCTGCGGGGCCCATTGGCATAGTCTCCCTTACCCAGGTGCTACAAATGTGTCTCTTATGTGTGTTGTGTGTGCCCTCCTGTTGTAGTTGAGCTTTGATTGCTGTGGGAATGTCAATGAGAGAGATTGGCCCTTACGATGATTATTTGTAAGGACTGGCAATGACTACAGTGGAGCAGCTGTTATGTAGGGGTTGTTCCTATGGAGGAGGTTTCACATTAGCATGGCTCTGGGGCCTGCAGAATTTGCACTTTGGGTGTGTCATTTGTGGAGGTTATTGAGTGATTAACTAGCATACACTTATATCCAGAATATAATGAATCATTTTGTTCAATAACAAATTCTGGGACATTGCACTAGTCAAATGAAATACATGTAATAGTGAGAGGTATACTATAAGAGTTAAGAGCTCATATTCTGAAGTCAGACTTTATTTGAATTCTATAACTGCCAATTACTGTGGGACCTTTACTTAACTCTCTGTAAAAGAGAGGAAATAATACATTCCACGTAAAATTATTCAATTAGTTAATATAGGCAAAGTAATTTTCACAGTGCCAAACATTTAGTTGTTGCTCAATAAGAAGTAACTGTATTATTCCTATCTTGTCAATAAGTAATGAGATTTAAAATGATAAGAAGAGCTTGTTATTTCTCTTTCACTATAGACCAAAGGTGAAGGCATTGGAACAAGTATTATGAGGAATGGCAATCTACCAGATGGTAGCATGACCCCCAAATTATTTCCTCCACATTATGTGCTGAACTTTTATAAAACAAATAATGTATTTATGCATGTATGTCTTTGTTCATTCGTTAATTCTTTTTTTCATCCATTTAGCATATATTTATTATGCATATTCTTTGTGAAATATTATGCCTGGTGCAAACACCTAGCCAGTAGCAACACAAGAGCAGTATTATTCTTACTCTCATGGAACTTATGGTCTAGTGAGAAAAAATAGGAGAATTTGGAAGGATCTTAAAAGATTAGTCTAATATTTTCCAAACTATATTTTGAAAAATGCTAGTGCCCTATGATATATTAATAGCTCTTTGATAAATAAATGTGTTTTAATGATCAAATTGAGACATGCTACATATTACAATCACACTAATTAAACATCCACAAAATATATTAGTATATTAACTACTCTGAGAATTCCTGCAATAAATAAATATGTTTACCTTGTTTACAACAACATTTCCAAAATGTGTTTGACCACAGAAACTTTTCTTTATGCAAAAGTGTTAATATCACATGGGATATAATAGACCCACAGAACACAACTTGAGAAAATCTTGTCTAATTCAACCCTTTTATTTTGTGGTTGAAATAAATAAATATCAGAGAATACAACTAACCTGTTTCATATTACAATTTCTCATCAGATGATTATGGGATTAGAAGCTCATACCAGCACTTTTTCTACTTCCCCATGAAGATTCCAAGGAATGGAATTGTCTCTGCTTTACTATCTTAAATGCAGTTTGAAAGAGATTGTACAAAGTTTTTATTTATTTTGTGAATGTCCAAAACTCAAGTTTAGCTTTACATGATTTGGAGTATAAATTCCACAGTCCACTTCATATCTTTACTGAAAGCCAGAAAAGTATCAACTATCAATTTAAATTTTATATACTATAATTTGAATTATAAAATACATTTTATAATGATGCAATTATAATTATCACAATAACTTGATCAATATCAACTCCATGCTCACATTCCAATACAGATCATCTGGCTATCTGAAAATATTGGATTATTAACCAAACAAAAGCAGGTTTTTGTTTTATGATTTTGAGAAGGTATCCCTCCTGCATTAGATAACTTGTATTTGGTTATCTTACTGAAGACTTAGAAAAAATCACCACCTCTCATAGTACTCCCCCAAGTACAGGTAGAGTTGCCAATAAAGAGAATTTGTTTCGTTTAATTTGTATTTTGTTCTTTTATAGACAGTGGAGAGAAAAAAAATAAATGGTATTTATCGAGTGTAAAAGTGCACAATTGAGCAATTTTCCATTCTGTGTTTTCTGACCTCTTTCTGCAAACACTAGTTACAAAAGATAAATGTTTTGATTATTTTCTTTTTAATAAATACCAAAAATAAATATAGAAAATTTAAAAATAGGGTGCGGATATAAAATATCTCAGTAATAAAGAGAACAGAAGCAAACTGTTACTGCTCTTTGGAATGAGTAGTTTTAACAAAGTAAGCAAGAATCATTTTCTATGGTTGAATGTTGATTCCCCAGTGTGCTCTCAGTAAGTAATTAGAATGGCCCACTGAATGTCAGCATCAGCTTGTTTATTCTCATTATTTTATCATTTTAAAAACCCTCTAGGTGATGAGACATGCAGTATAGAACATAATTACCATTATTAGCATACTAATTGGACACAAAAATAGGCCAACTACAAGGTAGCCAACTGAATAATTTCACATTAATCAAACACCATAGTGAATAAGCCTATTGTTAAATTGACAGCTTCTATAATTGGCAATATTTTGCAGTGAAAAATCAGAATTTCCTTGTAATATCTCTCCAGTGTCAGATAATTTAGTAATTTTCCATGTTCTCATCTTCAAGTGTGTGCACCTAGATCAGGTTTTTAAAAAAAATCATGATGAGAATACTAGTCTTTTTAAAAACTGACCTAAGTATTTAAAGAGAGGTTTCTTGGCCATCAGCATAAATGATAACCAAACAAAAAAGCTACCAATTTAGTCACTTGTTGCTGTATATTGTTTTATTTATAAATATGCACATGTATTCTGCTGAACCCAAAAGACACTTGGCCACATTTATAGACTGGAGATGGTCTACTTTGTAAGAGTGCAAATATGATACCTTGCAGTAATCCCCTACTTAACAATGTAATTTTTTAAATGTACTGGCAGTTATGAAAGATAAGTGCTCCATGACAGCAGTATTTTTTTCCTGCAGGTAAGTAGAATTGGTCTAGACTAAAATTCTTTCTTAGTAGAAGAGAATCATTATAAAGTCTCAGTGTATAGGAGATTCCCTTTTTCTGATGTCCTGTGATACCAGTTTTATTAGATCATCTGCTTACTCAAAAGTCACAAATGGCCACCAGCTGCTTTCAAGATACAGCTCAATTGAGTACTATTATAGGTTTTCTACAATCTGACTTCAGGAGGTCTTTTTGACTGATCCCCAAAATAACTTCTGTTCCAGCCAGTCAACCTCCTGTATATCAAACATCCATGCCATTCATAATTCTCCTATGCATACTTTTTGCATGTTTTCTCCTCCTAGACTATCTGTCTCTTCTTTTATACTTATCCCCTTCTTTTATATGTTTTTTATACTTACACTTTTCCTCAAAGGTTCACTCAAATCCCTCCTCCCTGAAGGTTTTTCTGACTATTGCAACCCAAAGTTAGTTCTCCTCTTGCTAAACTTCTATTATGTTTACTATGAAGTCTAACAATGAAGTTTGTGAACTCATCCTAGAAAAAGTGCTACATACCTCATTGCTGAATATCACTAAACGCCTTCAAAGTACTCCCCTTGGGAAGCTATGCACCTATGCCAGTACCTAGTCCACCCTTCAAAGCAATTTCAGAACTCTTTTTCTGGAATGTCCATCAGAGCTGTCATCGTATTACCTTTAATGTCCTGAATGTCATTAAAATGTCCTTCCAATGTTCCCTTTATCTTCGGGTAAAGAAAGAAGCCATTGGGGGCTAGATCAGGTGAGTAGGGAGGGTGTTCCAATACAGTTATTTGTTTACTGGCTAAAAACTCCCTCACAGACAGTGCTGTGTGAGCTGGTGCATTGTCGTGATGCAAGAGCCATGAATTGTTGGCAAAAAGTTCAGGTCATCTAACTTTTCACGCAGCTTTTTCAGCACTTCCAAATAGTAAACTTGGTTAGCTGTCCAGTTGGTACAAATTCATAATGAATAGTCCCTTTGATATAAAAAAAAGTTAGCCATATTCTTGCCACAATTTTGTGAACTTAATTGTCTGACCTCATATTTATATGAAATATATTAATTTCCTCTACAAACAGTGAATACCTATTAAATGTCATCCCCACCATTTGGCAACAAAAAGACAAAGATGGCTCTGGCATGTTTCCCCCTTGAAGCTTCATAGGTGTGATTTTTATCATATTATACAGGTTTGAAAGTAGAAACCCTATGTTATATTCCTTTTGTTCCCCTCATTAATGAGCACATAATGGATTATCTAGAAAATAATAATGGATTAAGTTTCTCTATTACTTTTCCTTTTTTATAAGTCTTATTGAAGTTACATGTCATTGCCATTTAGAGCTTCCTTGTAATTACGTCAACTTCACTAACTTTCTTTTATCCCATAACATTCCCTTTTCCATTAATATTTTTACTGACTTTTCTATAGCATGCTAGAATGAGGTAAGTAATGTACTGGGAAATCTGTTCCTATATTGACTTTTACAGTCGGGCCTCCCACCGAACTTGTTTTCATCCCTTAATTTATCTGCATCTTAGTTTCCCTATCTATGAAATTAAGAGGTTGAACTACATTAATAATACAGATAAGTAGGTGGATTTCAGCATCATGTGAGTGATGATTTTATTAAAATATTTAAGTAAGTGTTGGATAGATCAGTGGTCCCCAAATGTGGTTGCACATTAGAGTTCTATGTGAAGTTTTAAAAACTGCCGTTGAATCAACTCCCTCCTAGAAACAAATTTAGTCAATTTCCAGGGGCATATATTGGATGTTATTATCTTCTAAAAGGCTAGTCCAGTAAATTTAATGCATAGACAGAGTTGAGAACGGCTGAACTTTGTTGCTCTGATTTTCCATGACTTTGTAGTTCAAAAAGCATTAAAGTTATTGAGGAATACCTTAGCAAGTTCATAAAAGTTAGTTTTAGGAAGGAAAAAACATTTACATGTAGAGCAAGACATTTTTAAGAATCTATTTTATGATTTCATGAAAATCTAATCTATGATAATTTAGAAAGAAGGAAATTCAACCTTATGCCTACATATCATTGACTTGGATTGGAATAGCTATTTCTTAAATTATACATAATCTGCTTCAGTTAAGGGAATTACTTATATATTGAACAATGAATTCTGACTTAGGAAGGTGAAAATAAATAGGATTCCTGAATAAGCACAAATCTCATTCCTGGCAGAGAACACCAGACCTTTGTAACATTTTACTCTTGTGTTTTTTGTTTTGTTATCTATTTGTGCTGTATAAACAGAGAGTCCTCAGAGGAGCCTTTGCCATGGGCATAGCTCTGCAGGTAGAGCAATTTAACCCATGAGCCTCAGGAGGGAGAACTGTGGAATGCAGCTGATAGGTAGCCATGAGAAGTGTACTAATGACGATACTGGCTCACCTGCTATAACCAAAATAAAAATCAAAATAATAGTTGATTAATAGAAATTGAAGTTTGTGTTAATCTCATGCGTAGAACCAGGGTCCTTCTACACTGTTGCATTATCATCCTCAAAATGCAGCTTCCATCTTCTGATCTAAAATGGCTGCTTAAGCTCCCACTATCATGTTCACATTTCATCTAGCAAGGAGTAAAGGTGAAAGGAGACTGCGAATGCTTTTATACATAAGGTAAAAAATCAAGGTATTTCACACATCCCTTGTCTCACACTCCATTAACCAGTACATAGACACATGGCCACACTGCTGCAAGTGAGGCTTAGAAATGTAATCTTCAGCTGATAAATGTAGTCTTCAGCAAATACTAACATTTTTTAAAGTATATTTAAAGAGGCTACATGTGTGGGGAAAGCTGAATTTTTGTCACAAGTAGGAATTTGTAATAAGCTGCCAAATTTCTTTCCTTTACCAATGTCCTTCAAAGTCCCTAGATGAAGATAAATTAATTCTTCCTTCCCTTCGTCAACTATGCTTCCAACTCTCCACATGTATATTAATATCACCTGCAGAACCAACTCCATTCTAATCTCTGAGACTGATCTTAACTCAGGGTAAAGAAGAGTGGACATTTTAATATGTATTTGCTGGCTACTTAAAAAAACTTTTCTTTTGGGGGCCAATACAGTATTGTATGTGTAGCTCTACCTGGTATTATTGAAGCAACCAAGCCTGAATAACTTGCTGTATTTCTTGTTTATCTTGGTTTGGCTTCTGTCCTTTTTCCTACCTTGGTAATGGGGAGTTACTGTTTAATGGCTATGGAGTTTCAGTTTTGAAAGATGAAAAGAGTTTTCAAGATGGATGGTGGTAATGTTTGCACAGCAATATAAATGTACTTAATGCACCACGCTGTGCACTTAAAATAATAATATGCTAAATCGTATGTGTATTTTACCATAATTAAAAAGTGATGGAGAAATTAAGACATTCTCAGGTAAACAAAATTTGAGGGAGTTTGTTAGCAATAGACTATCCCCCCCAAAAAAAAAAATGCTTCAAGTTGAAATGAAAGGACACTAGACTGTAACTTGAAACTGAAGAAAGAAATAAAGATGTCCACTAAAGGTAGCTACATAGGTAAATGCAAAAGCCACTATTCCTGTATTTTTAGTTCATAACTCCATTTTTTTGTTTCTTACACATAATATAAAATTCAAACAAAAATAGTTATAAATCTATGTATTGGGCATACAATGTATAAAGACACAATTTGACAACAAGAAGAATATAATGGGGTGGGGAGGTTAGAGACTATTAGGACCAAACTGTTTGTATGCTATTGAAGCTATGTTGGTATCAATTTAATAGAGTTATAAATTTAGGATGTTAATTGTAATCTTCATGGCAACCACTAAGAAACTATGTAAAAATATATACCCAAAAGGAAATTGAAAGAGAGTAAAAATAATACACTGCAAAAAATCAACTAAATAAAAAAGAAAGCAGTAATGGAATGAATGAGAAACAATCAAGGTACATCACATACAGAAAACAAAAAGCAAATGGACAAAAGTAAATCCATTTTATTAATTATTTATTTACTTGAATAAAATAGATTACTCTCTCCAATCAAAAGGTATAACTTAGCATGTTGAATTACAAACAAACAAAAAATCATGGTCCAAGAGTATGCTGTCTACAAGTTATTCATTTTAGATACTAGGTACAATAGGTTGAAAGTGAAAGAATGCAAAAACATGGTCCATGCAAATAGCCACCAACAGATAACTGGAATACTATATGATCAGATAAGAGTCTTTGAGCCAAAAACTGTGCAAGAGCAAAGAAAGATATTATGTATTATAAAAGGGTCAATACACTAAGAAGACATAACAGTTATAAACATATATGTACCAAACATCAGAGCCTCAAAAAAAAAAAAAAAAAAAAAATATATATATATATATATATATATATATATATATATATATATATATATATAAATATATAAATTGACAGAATTGAAGGGGAAAATAGACAGCTCTGCAATAATAGTTGGAGATTTCAATGTCCCACTTTTCATAATGGATAGACATTCATATGGAAGATCAAAGAGGAAATAGAATATTTGAACAACACTATAAACTAATCAGATCTAAAAGACATATATCAACTATTGAACAATAGAGGATACACAATTTTTCCACATGCACGTGGGACATTCTCTAGGGTAAACCATATGCTGGGCCAAAAAACAAGTCTCACTAGATTTTGAAAGGGAAATATAATGCAAAGTATCTTCTCTGACCAAAGTGGAATGAAGATAGAAATCAATTACACAAGGAAAAGTGGAAAGTTCACAAGTATGTGGAAACTAAACAACACACTCTTGAACAACTAATGGATCAAAGAAGTAATAATAAGTGAAATTAGAAAAAAAAACTTAGAGATATATAAAAACTAAAACACAGCTTACCAAAACTTAGGAGATACAGTTGAAGGCAGCATTGGAGGGAATTTATGACAGTAAACACCTACTTTAAACAAGAAAAAAGATCTCAGATCAGTAAACTAACTATATAGCTTAAGTAACTAGAAAAAGAGGAGCAAATTAAACCCAAAGTTAACAGAAGGAAGAAAATAATAAACATTAAAGCTGAAATAAATGAACTAGAGAAAATAAAAATAATAGAGAGAACCGATCCAACCAAAAGTTGGTTCTTTAAAAACATCAACAAAATTGGCAAACGTTTAGGTAAACCAATGGGAAAAGGGGGAGAGAAGTCACAAACAATTAAAAATCAGAAATTATATTAGGGACAATACTACTAACCTTACGGAAATGAAAAGGATTATAAGAATATACTATATATTGCCTTACATGAACAAATTAGATAACTTAGCAGAAATGGACAAATTAAAACACAATTACCAAACTGATCCAAGAAGAAATAGAAAATCTGAGCATTACCACCCACCCCCCCAAAAAAAAGATTGAAAATATTGGAAGATTGGATAAGTAATAACCACCAAGTACCAAAGAAAAGTCCAGGAACATGTGGCTTCACTGGTGATTTGTATTAAATATTTAAAGAATGAACACCAATCCTTCCTAATATCTTGTGAAAATTAGAAGGGGGAACACTTCCAAACTAATTCTATGATGCCAGCAATACTCTGATTCCAAAGCCTGATAAAGTCATTACAAGAAAAGAAAATTACACAGCAATGTCCTTTATATGCAAATTTCTCAAAAAACAAAAAAAGCACTTAAAAAAAAAAAAAAAAAAAAAAAAACACACCAAAAGCATTTAAGAGGATCCTACACCATCACCAAGTGATATTTATCTCAAGAATACAATAGTGTTTTAACATGAGAAAATTAATCAGCTCCTGGAATGAAGGAAAAATGCAAAACAAAACAGGATCATTTCAGTTGATGGAGAAAAATCATTTGACAGCATCCCACACCTTTTCGTGATAAAGACACTCAGAAGGAAGTTTCAACATAATAAATGCCTTTATGAAAAATCCACATATAACATCATACTCAATGGTAAAATACTGAAAGTATTCCTATAGTTAGGAATCAGACAGGGATGCCTACTTTTGCCACTGCTATTCAAAGTTTTACTGAAAGCACTAGATAATGCAATTAGATATGACAAAGAAATAAAAGGCTGGAATGATGACATATTTACTAATAAAAATGGCAGCATGAGGTGAGCCTCTTGAAATATCCCCTGGAATTTACAGCAAATTGAACAACTATAATTCCACAAAGGATTCCATCCACAGCAGATAGGCAAAACTAAGAGGTGCACTACTGAAATCATATAAAGGAGGGCAAATTTCACAAGTGAAGGAGGAGGGAAGGGAGAAGTGTGGAGACAGGGCCACAGGCCAAGGACACAGACTTAACTTGCTGTTCCAAGTACACTGCATTCCGCAACTACTCCAATGTGAGAAAGGGAAGAACTCGGACTACTAGGAATCTGCTTATGGCCCACAGTGCTGAGGGGACAGCACATAACACAGCTAAACCCAATGCTCATGGCAGAGACCTCAGAGCAAAAACTGAGGGCAGAGGGGTCAAAACAGTGGTTTAAGTCCTCACTGCCAAGCACAGAATGGAAGCCTTAAACACTAGGCTAGCTGCCCTCTCCTGACAATCCCAGAGCTTGCCCCACCCCCACCTGCCCAGTGCTAGAAGCTGAAGAGTAGCAGTGACAGATCAAAAGAAAAGAATATTTGCTGTTCTGAGAACTGTGGTCCGCAGACACAGATTCGCAGCCCAACTAGTTCTGGCAAAGGAGAGGGAGCCGTGAAAGCTAGACTGATTGTGGTGGTGGTTGCCACCATTGCTCTGGGCCACCTCTCACAACTCACCCTGAGCCTTTTCCCACCTATCTGGGTGGATCCCTGCAGGGGTAAACAGAGCTGCTGAAGTACATGAACTCTGAATCTGATGCAGGAAGAGCTTTGGGACTTCAAAAACTCTCCACATCCCCCCACAGAGGTGGCACCCTATGAACCAGGCGAACTGTTTACAGAGGAGAAGCCCAACTTCCAGGGAATCCCTCCATTGTGAGAAGATGGAATAGTACAGAGAAAATATAACACTACATAAATTCACAAAATGCTCTTTGAACCCAAGGTCCATAGGTTTAATACCTATATTTTCTTCTATGCAGTTTATTGTTTCAGGTCGTATGCTTAAGTCTTTGAACATTTTGAATTAATTTTGGTTCATAGTGACAGATAGCAGTCCAGTTTCATTCTTTTGCACATGGCTTTCCAATTCTGCCAGCACCATTTATTGAAGTCTTTTCTCCACTGTATGTTTTTTGCTTCTTTGTCAAAAATTATCTGTCCGTGTTTATGTGGTTTTTTTCTGGGTTCTCAATTTTATTCCATTGGTCAATGTGCCTGTTTTTCTGCTAATATTATGTTGTTTTGATTATTGTTGTCCTGTAGTACAAGCTAAAGTCAGGGAGTGTGATACCTCCAGCACTGTTCTTTTTTCTTAAGATTGCTTTGGGTATTCTGGGTATTTTGTGGTTCCAAACAAATCTGATGATTTTTTGTTCTACGTCTTTAAAAAAGGCCATTGGGATTTTGATGGGGATTGCATTAAATCTGTATATTGCTTTGGGTAATATTGCCACTTTAACTATGCTGATTTTCCACTCCATGAGCACAGAATGTCTTTCCATTTCTTTGTGTCTTCTTCAGTTTCTTTTTAAAATGTCTTATAGTTTTCAGCATATAGGTATTTCACATCCTAGGTTAAGTTTATTCCTAGGTATTGTATTCTTTTTGATGCAATTGCAAAAGGAATTGGTGTGTTTTTTTTGTATTTCTTTTTCTGAGATTTCATTGTTAGTATATAGGAATGCAATAGACTTTTGTACGTCGATTTTTTAGCGGGCAACTTTACTGTATTCGTTTATTGTCTCTAATAGCTTTTTGGTGGAGTCTTTCGGTTTTTCTATACATGGCATCTTGTCATCTGCAAAGAGTGAAAAGTTAACATCTACATTCCCGATTTGGATGCCTTTTATTTCTTTCTCTTGCCTGATTGCTCTGGCGCAGACTTCCAACACTTTGTTGAAAAGCAGAGTTGATAGGGGATAGCCCTGTTGTGTTCCTGAACAAAGAGCAAAGGGCTTCTGTTTTTTTTTTTTTACCATTAATTATGAGATTAGTTGAGGGTTTGTCATATATGGCCTTTATCATGTAAAGCTATTTTCCTCCTATACCTATTTTACTAAGTGTTTTAATCAAAAATGAATGTTGTATTTTGTCGAACGCATTTTCTGCATCATCATATGATTTTTTCTGCAGCTGATATCATTATATGATTTTTGTCCTTGATTTTCTTCTCTGATGTATCACATTGATGGATTTGGGTATGTTGAACCAACCTTGTAACCCTGGGATGAACCCCACTTGGTCGCGACAAACACTCTTTTTAATGTATTGATGCATTAAATTTGCTACAATTTTGTTTACTATTTTTGCATCTGTATTAATCAGAGATATTGGTATGTGGTTTTCTTTTCTTGTGTTGTCTTTACCAGGTTTTGGTAGCAGGGTAATGTTGGCCTCATAAAATGAGTTAGGGAGTATTGTCGCTTCTTCAGTTTTTTGGAAGAGTTTGAGCAAGGTAGGTATTAGATCCTCTTTGAAGGTTTGGTGGAATTCACTAGTGAAGCCATGTGGTCCAGGACATTTGCTTTTGGGAAGGTTTTGGATGACTGATTCAATTTTGTTACTGGTGATCTCTCTGTTTAGATTTTCCAGTTCTTCATGGTTCAGCCTAGAAGGCTATATGTTTCTAAGAACTTGTCCATTTCTTCTAGGTTATTGAATTTGGTGGCATATAGTCATTCATAGTATTCTTGGATGATCCTTTGTGCTTCTGTGGTGTCGGTGATAACTTCCCCTTTTTCATTTGACTTTGTTAATTAGTGTCTTCTCTCTTTTTATCTTCGTGAGTCTAGCCAAGGGTTTGTCAATTTTGTTAATCTTTTCAAAGAACCAGCTCTTCGTCACATTAATTATTTTCTATTGTATTTTTGTTCTGTTTCATTTAGTTCTGCTCTGATTTTTGTTATTTCCTTTCTTCTGCTGACCTTGGGTTTCATTTGATCTTGTTTTTCTAGTTCATTACGGTGTAACATGAGGTTATTTATTTGGGATTTTTTTATTTTTCTTGTTTTTTGAGACATGCCTGTAATGACATAACTTTCCCTCTTAAAACTGTTTTCAGTGCATCCCCAAAATTTTGGTAGGATGTATTGTCATTGTCATTTGTTTCTATGTGTCTTTTGATCTCTCCTCTAATTTCTTGTTTGACCCAGTCGTTCTTTAAAAGTATGTTGTTTAATCTTCATTTATTTGTGTTTTTTCCTGCTTTCTTTTTGCAGTTGATATCCAATATCAAAGACTTCTGATCAGAGAATATGCTTGGTATGATTTCAATCTTCTTAAATTTACATAGGCTGATTTTATGTGCCAATATATGGTGTATCCTTGAGAGTTTTCCATGCACACTGGAAAAAAATATATAGTCTGATGTTTTAGGATGAAGTGCTCTATATATGTCAATTATGACCATTTCATCTAATGTGTCATTTAGGGCTGCTGTTTCGTTATTTATTTTCTGTTTGGATGATCTATCCATAGCTGTCAATGATGTCTTTAATTCCCCTAGTATAATTGTGTTTTGGTCAATTTCTCCCTTTAGTTCTGTTAGTAGTTGCTTGGTATATTTAGGTGCTCCGTGATTGGGGGCATAAATATGGATACCTGTTATGTCTTCTTGTTGTTTAGTCACCTTTACTATTATGAAATGTCCGTCTTTGTCTCTTGTTACCTTTTCACCCTGAAGTCTGTTTCATCTGATATCAGTATGGCTACACCTGATTTTCTCTGGGTACCATTTGCTTGGAGTGTCAATTTCCACCCTTTCACTTTGAGTCTATGCTTGTCCTTGTAGCTAAGATGTGTCTTTTAGAGACAACATATTGTTGGGTTAATTTTTTTTATCCATTCTGTATCCCTGTGCTTTTTTATTGGTGAGTTCAGTCCATTTACATTTAGGGTGATTATTGATATGTGAGGATTTCCTGTCATTCTGCCTTTAGTTTTCTGGTAAGGCTGTGCCTCCATTGTTCTTTGCCGTTCTGTTGTCTATTATTTCTGGTGGTGTTATTCTATGTTGTTACCCTCTGTTTATTCTTTTATTACATTACATATTTCAGTTTTTTGGTTTTTTTTTTTTTTTTTTGAGTGGATACCCTTAAGTTTCTGTGAAAGAAAGTCTGATATATGGAGTATTCCATTTTCTTCAGTACGCTTACTTTCTCCATTCCCATATTCCGGTTCAGGCCTTTACTCTCCTCCTTTTTATGTGTTGGTTGCACAAATTGTCCCTTTTGATGGTGGTTGAATAGCCTCCTTTAGTATTTCTTGTAGTGCAGGTCGTGTATTAGAAAATTCCCTCAGCTTCTGTATGTCTGGAAAGGTCTTTATTCCTCCTTCATAGCTAAAGGATATGTTCACTGGATATATTATTCTTGGCTCCTAATTTCTCTCTTTCAATAGTTTGAGTATTTGGTTCCACTCTCTCCTGTCTTGTAGAGTTTCTGCTGAACAATCTGATGATAATGTAATGGGTTTTCCTTTGTTGGTTACCGTCTTCTTTTCCCTGGTTGTCTTGAGGATTCTTTCTTTGTCGTTGATTTTAGACAGCTTCAATACAATGTGCCTTGGAGAAGTCCTGTTGGGATCGAGGTTGTAGGTGTTCTATTTGCCTCTTGGATTCGAGGGTCCAGTTCTGTCCACAAGTTTGGGAAGTTCTCATTGACAATTTGTTTGCATATATTCTCTGTTCCCTTCTCTGTTTCTTCTCCTTCTGGTATGACCATTATTCTCATATTGTGCTTCTGATGTATTCAGAAAATTCTTGTAGAGTTCTTTCATTTCTTCTAACTCTCAAGTCTCTTTCTTCTTCCATCTGTGTCATTTCCGGGTTTCTATCTTTCATGTCACTGATTCTTTTCTCCGTCTCATCAACTCTACTACCTAAGCTGGTTATTTCATTCTTAATTTCTTCTATTGAGTTCTTAATCTCCAGAAATTCCATTTGGTTCTTTTTTAAAATTTCAATCTCTTTCTTAAAATGCTCATGTTGTTCTTTGATTGTGTGTCTTAGTTCATTAAACTGCCTTTCTGCGTTTTCTTGCATCCCGTTGAGTTTTTTCATGATTGCAATCTTGATTTCTCTGTCATGTAGGTCACATATTTCCATATCTTTAAGTTCCTTTTCTGGAGAATTTTCACTTTCTTTGTGAGCTCTCTTGTTGTCTTGGTTTTTCATGGCAATTACTGATTTATTCTTTCTCTTCCTAGACATCTACAGGAGTGGCTTCTGCAACAGTTTGATAGGAAGAGATTTTTCTTTTGTTTTCCAGTACTTGTTGGTAGAATATTTATTTTCTCTCTGACTGCAGCCTTTTTTCCTCTCTCACAAGGTAGTGCTATGTTTTCTCTGCACTACTCCAGCTTCTCACACAATGGGAGGATTACCTCAGAGAGGGCTTCTCCTCTGTTAATAGTTGACCTGGGTCACAGGGGTCATTGTCCGTTTGGGTATGTGGAGAGGTTTTGAAGTTCCAATACTCTTCCTGTACCATATTCACAGCCAGTATGTTTCAGCAGTTCTGTTTACTCCTGCAGGGATCTACCCAGATAGGTGGCACCAGGGACGGGGTGAGTTGTGAGTGGTGGTCCAGAGCAATGTCAGTGACCACCACCACGGTCGGTCCTGCTTCCACAGCTCCCTCCCCTTTGCTGGAACTAGTTGGTCTGTGAATCTGTGTCTGCGGTCCACAGTTCTCAGAACCAAATATTCTGTTCTTTAGATGTGACACTGCTACTGTTCCATTCTAAGACTGGGCAGGTGGGGGTGGGGTGAGCTCTGGGAGAGTAATGAGGGGGCGGCTATTCTCAGTGCCTAAGGCTTCCGTTCTCTGCTGGGCAGTGAGGGCTTAAACCACCATTTTCAGCCTTTTTCCCTCAGTCTTTGCTCTGATGTCTCTTCCATGAGCGTTGGTTTCTGCTGTGTTATATACTGTCCTCTCAGCCCTGTGGGCCATAAACTGAGCCTTAGCAGTCTGAATTCTTCCTTCTTCCACAGCTGCAGTAGTTTCGGGATGCAGTGAGCTTGGAGCACTGAGGTAGGTCTGCGTCCTGTGCCCGGGATGCAGTGTCTCTGCATGTCTCCCTTCCCTCCTCCCCTGCTTGCGCAATTTGCCCACCTTTTGGTGAATTCAGTAGTGGGACTCTTTGTATTGCCTGTCTGCTATGAAGGAAGTCCTTTATGGAATTATAGTTGTTCAGTGTGTTGTAAATTCCAGGGGAGATTTCCAAAGTCTCACCTCATGCTGCCATTTTCATGATGTCACTCACATTTTGTATATCTTGATGATTCAGTCTTAGTAGATTGTATGTATTTAGGAATTTATCCATTTCTTTATGTCCAATTTGTTGGCATATAATTGTTTATAATTGTCTCCTTTTTTTTTTTTTTTTTTGGTTAGTATTTCTTGGGATCAGTTGTAATGTCTCGTCTTTTATTTCTGATTTTATTTTAACCTCTCTTTTTTCCTTATGGAGTCTAACTAAAGGTTTTTGTATTTTGTTTATCTTTTCAAAGAATCAGCTGTTTCATTGATCCTTTCTATTTTCTTTTTATTCTTTATTTCATTTATTTCTGCTCTGAACTTCGTTATTTCCTTCCTTCTACTTACTTGTTCTTTTTCTAGTTTTTTGAGGTATGAAGTTAGGTTGTTTGAGATCTTCCTTGTTTCTTGATATAGGCATTTATTGTGATGATACTTCCATCTTAGGGCACTTTTTGCTTCATTCCATAAATAGTGGTATGTTGTACTTCCATTTGTTTCAAGGTTTATTTCTCCTTTATCTTTTGATTTTTCCCCCAATGGTTGTTCAGTAGCACGTTGTTTAATCTCTACATATTTGTGAATTTTCCAATTTTCTTCTTGTTCTTGATTTATAGTTTTATACCATTGATATCAGGAAAGATGCTTGATATGATTTCCATATATTTTTAATTTATTAAGATTTTTTTGTGTCCAAACCTATGATCTCCCCTGGGGAAAGTTCCATGTTTGCTTGAAAGGAATGTGTATTGTATTGCTTTTGAATATAATGCTCTGCATATGCCTGTTATGTTCATCTGACCTAATGTGACATTAAAGCCTATATTTTTATTGATTCTGTGCTGATGTTTTATGTATTTATGACAATGAAATATTACACTCCCTTACTATATTGTATTTTTTTTCTTTAATATTTGTTAATTTGTTTAATCTGTTAATATTTGCTTTGTGTATTTAGGTGTTCCTATCTTGGGTGCATATACATTTATAAATATTATGTTCTTTTGTTTGATTTATGTTTTTATCATTATGTACTGACATTCTTTGTCTCTTATACCAGTCTTTGTCTTAATGTCTATATTGTCTGATATAAATATCGCCACCACAACTTGCTTTTAACTTCTTTTGACTCCAAGTTATTTTAATTTAACTTAATCTACCACTTGATATGTGTTCTCAATTTGTTCCATTATGATTTGGTATTTTCTGATTAAATTGTCAAACAAGCAACTAGGAAATGAGTAAGAACCCACAGTTGTTTTTTTGTTTGTTTTTAAATTGTGCACATAGTTACCCTATCATGTAGAAGATTCTGGTACCATGCAACAAGAATTAAATATAGAATCAGACAGACCCATGTTTAAGCATGAATATCAAATCTTACTCCATATGTAAGTTTAGACACATTTATTAAACTCATTAAGTCTAAATTTTCTCATATAAAATTGTATCAGTTGTGGTCAATGGTTCCATTAAATTTCACTATGTACCAAAATTAATTCAAAATGGAGCAAAGACTTTAGCATAAGACTGAAACAATAAACTTTATAGACTAACACATAGGTACTAAACTTATGGACCTTGGGTTCAAAGAGCATTTTATGAATTGGACTCAAAAGGCAAGAGGAATAAAAGCTAAAATAAATGAATGGGACTATATCAAACTGAAAAGCTTCTGCACAGCAAAAGAAAACATTGACAAAATAAAGACGTAACCAAATTAGTGGGAGAAGATATTTGCAAACAGTGCCTCCGATAAGGGGCTAATATCCAAAATATACAAGGAACTCATGCAACTCAACAACAAAAAGACAAATAAACCAATTGAAAAATGGCAGAGGACCTGAAGAGACATTTCTCTAAAGAGGACATACAAATGGCAAATAGACATAAGAAAAAATACTCAACATCACTAATCATCAGAGAAATGCAAATAAAAAACCACAATGAGATATCACCTCATCCCAGTTAGAATGGCTATCATCAACAAGATAAATAATAACAAGTGTTGGAGAGGCTGTGGAGAAAAAGGAACCCTCATATACTGTCCGTGGGAATGCAGACTGGTGCAGCCGCTATGGAAGGCAGTGTGGAGGTTCCTCAGAAATTTATGAATAGAATTACCATATGACCCAGCAATCCATTTCCTGCGTATCTACCCAAAAAATCTGAAAATGTTTATACATGAAGACACGTGTGCTCCAATATTCATTGCAACTTTGTTTACAGTGGCCAAGACATGGAAAAAAAAAGTGTCGTTCAATATATGAATGGATAAAGAAGTTGTGGTATGTATACACAATGGAATACTATTCGGCAGTAAGAAAAGATGAAGTAAGACCATTTGTGACAACATGGATGGATCTGGAGAATATAATGCTAAGCGAAATAAGTCAGACAGAAAAAACAGAGAACCATATGATTTCACTGATATGTGGTATATAAACCAAAAACAACAAAAGAACAAGACAAACAAATGAGAAACCAAAACTCATAGACACAGACAATAGTTTAGTGGTGACCAGAGGGTAAGTGGGGTGGGGGTTGGGGGGTGGGAGATGAGGGTAAGGGGGATCGAATATATGGTGTTGGAAGGAGAACTGACTCTGGGTGATGAACACACAATGGGATTTGTAGATGATGTAATAAAGAATGTTTCTTAATGGCAACAACAAGATCAATTTCTTTTGCTCATCATATTCTTGGCTCCTATCATAGTGCCTGATGTAGAGACTCAATATATATCTTTGAATAAATGAATGAGTAATTGTGTCAGTGCTCAGCATGCTATTTTTTAAAGCATAGATTAATTAGTATTAGGTATTTTATAATAAAGGGTTTGAGGTTTAACCAATTTTCTTGTTTCATTGAGGGTGGAGTTATTTTTTTTTATCAGTTTACTTTTATTTTATTCAATGGGTTTTGAAAGAAGAAAGAGGTGTAAAAATGCCTTTACTCCTCTATCTTAGAATTTCTATATCAGAATTTTCACCGATTCTTTAATAATAAAAAGTTATCATTCATTAAGTGCTACTGTACATACATTATCTCTTTTAATATTTATAACAGTTCTATCAGATAGATATTATTATTGGAGAATCTTAAGTCCAAAAGAGGCTAAGCAAATTCCTAAATGTTGCAGTATTAGCAGTCTTCAAAGCCAGAATTCAAACCCTCATTTGTTTGTATCTAAACATTCAGATCTAAACATCTGCCTACTAAGGGATGGCTATGCTTCGTTTTTTTTCCTCTTTTTTTTAAAATTAAAGTTTATTGGGGTGACAATTGTTAGTAAAGTTACATAGATTTCAGGTGAACAATTCTGTAATACATCATCTATATATCACATTGTGTGTTCACCCAGTCAGGTCTTTTCCCATCACCGTATATTTGATCCCCTTTACCCTCATCTACCACCCTCTTCCCCCCTTACCCTCTGGTAACCACTAAACTATTGTCTGTGTATATGAGTTTTTGTTTGCTCATTTGTTTTTCTTGTTCTTTTGTTGTTTGCAGTTTTATATACCACATATCAGTGAAATCATATGGTTCTTGACTTTTTCTGTCTGACTTATTTTGCTTAGCATAATATTCTCAAGATCCATCCATGTTGTCACAAATGGTACTATTTAATCTTTTTTATGGCAGAATAGTATTCCATTGTGTATATATACCACAACCTCTTTATCCATTCTTTTATCCAAGGACATTTTAGTTGTTTCTATGTCTTGGCCACCATAAATAAACCTGTAGTGAACATTGGAGCACATATATCTTTACGGATAAACGTTTTAAGATTTTTTGGGTAGATACCCAGAAGAGTGATTGGTGGGTCATACGGTAATTCTATCCTTAATTTTTTGAGGAAACTACACACTGCCTCCCATAGTGGCTGCAGCAATCTGCATTCCTACCAAGAGTGTATTAGGCTTTCGTTTTCTCCACAGCCTCTCCAACATTTTTATTATTTGTCTTGATTATGCTTCCTTTTTAATTCAACTTTATGGAAGAGCATAGAAAGCATACAGACATTGGAAAGTTACTTGTAGCCTGGTTGGAGAGATTAGCATCTATGCCAATAATGAACTCAGCTAAAAACCAGTAGATGGCAAGTGACATAATAGAAGATCAATACTATGTGAATTCTAAGAAAGGACAATCATTTACAACTGAGCTAGTCAATAAATGCCTCATTGAAGAGGTAGGATTCCTAAACTAAAGCTTAGTTGCAAAGCAAGTACCAGGGACATGCACAATGTGCTTGGTCAGCTTAAAAACATTTTTTTTTTGAAACCACTGGAAAAATATAGCTCTTTTTGGAGGTTGGGGAAATAGTGAGAAAAAAACAAACATGCATGTAGAAGGTCCAAAGTGGCAGATTAAGTAGACACTATGCATACTGCCTCCCAGGATCACACAAAATTACAAATAAATTATACAACAATCGACATCAAGAATCATCCAAAGACTAGCTGGACAGAACTAATGCTATAAAGAAGAAGCCATGTCAAGTCTAGTAGGAAGGGTAAATAAATGAAACTGGCTGACCCTAAACCCACAGATTGTGGTTGAACACTGGGAGGGATGCCTTAGTGGCGAAGGTCCCCCCAGAACAAGGAGGGGCCCCAGCTTTACACCAGTCTTCCCAGCACAGGGATCCTGTGCTAAGAAGAGGAATTCTCACAACATCTGGCAGTGAAAATCAGGGAAGACTCTGCTTGTTCATCCTGGTGAGATGGAAGGCAGATGGAAACCAAGATGCCCTCTTAAAGGGCTCACACACAGACTCACCCACTTGCAAACACTCACCTGGTCTCTATTGTAGGGATGGCAGTTCAAGAAGTGCCAGAAACATACGGAGAAAGAATGAGTTGTGTGGCTTTGCAACAAAGGCTAGAGGAACAGTTTTCCCTGTGTTTATCCTGCCTCACATGCAGTCTACAGAAGAGTGCCATATTTTGTATGTTGAACCCTCCCCCAACAGGCCAAATCTGAGACCACATTGGTAAAATCCACCTGTGCCCACCACCTTGGTGATGCCCTGGGTCCCTGCCCCCACAGCTAGTACTGCATCACCAGGGTCAGTCTCAGCTCCTGGGCGGTCAGGCATACAACACAAGCTGCAGAAGCCTTTTGTCATAGTGGATGGTCCGCAGTTGCCAGGGAAATATTTGGTGGTAGGCAGTGAGCCACAACATGTTCAGTCTCTTTTTGGTGGCTCTCAGGAATCTGCAGGCCCAAGGTAAGCAGTGGCTGGCTGCAGTGTTCTCAGGGCATATTGTGAAGTTGTCACAGGTCAGGCACTGATGCAAGAACTGAACCTGCATTAACCTTGTAAAAACTGCTGGACATGCCTGGTGACTACATGGGACCCAGCCCTGCCCAGCGAGTGCTGCATCACCAAAGGCACTCTCAACACCAGGTCAACCAACCTGACCTGTGCACCTGAAGAAGATCTTTCAACAGCTGAGCTTTACAAGCAGCCAGCAGGTGTCAACAGACCTAGGGAGTCCTGGGTCATTTGCTAAGCTACCCCAGGCCCAATACTGGTGGTAGCCAGCACTGGTTCATAGCAAGGCCACCCTCACATTCCTCTAGGTACAGCACAGGCAGCAACTAACAACATATAGCTTTATGACTCCTACCAGGGAGCCCCAGACCAGTCATAGGCAAGGCTGAAATTGGCCTGCACAGGAGCAGCTCACAAGAGACAACAGAAACAACACACCCAGAAGATGGGTCAGACCACACCAGAACACTACCCAGTTAGCCCCACAAGTGGCACAGCCAAAGGGTGGTCTCAACAGGCACAAGACCCCATAGGGGCAAATCCCCTTCTGAAGGGTCATCTCCCAAACAGTGTCTCATACTCTTTGGACATAACCAGTCCTCATAGACAGTCAGCCTGGGAGTCAATCTCACCCACTGACATGCCAAAAACAATCAAGTCTCAACTACAACAGGAGAATACACACAACTTGTACAAGGAACACTACTGGAAAACATGCACAGGTGATCAGGGAGACTGTGCCACTGGACTACATAGGTCACATACTACATAAGGACACCTGGCCAATACCGGGAGACATAGCATATCTATCTTTTATATAGAAGCAAACACAGAGAGGCAGCCAGAATAAAAGAACAGAGAAACCTAAAAACAACAACAACAACAACAACAACAACAACAACAAAAACTAAATGAAATGGAGGCAACGAACTTACCAGAGAGAAAGTTTAAAACAATGGTTACAAGAATGCTTAAGAAACTTATTGAAAATTTCAACAAAGATATAGTAAGCATAAAGAAGAACATAGAAACCATTAAAAAACACTCAGAAATAAAGAATACAATAACTGTAATGAAGAATACACTAGAAAAAATCAACAGCAGATTATATGAAGCAAAGGATTGAATCATTGATTTAGAAAACATAACAGAAAATACCTAATAGGAACAACAAAAAGAAAAAAAAAAGAATATAAAAAGCCAAGATAGTTTAAGGGACCTCTGGGAAAACATCAGGCATAACAACATTCAAATCACAGAAATACCAGAAGAAGAAGAGAAAGAGCAATGTTTCAAGAACCTATTTGAAGAAATAATGATTGAAAAACTCATCTAATTTGGCAAAGGAAATAAACATACAAGCACAGGAAGTACAGAGTCCCAAACAAGATGAACCCAAAGAGGCCCACACCATGACACATTATAATTAGAATGGCAAAAGTTAAGCACAAGTAATCCTAAAAGCAGCAAGAGAAAGACAACTAGGTACTTACAAGGAGCTCCCATAAGACTGTCAGTGATTTCTAAACAAAAACTTAAGAGGCCAGAAGGGAGTGGCAGGAAATATTCAAAATGATGAAAAAGAAAGGACTACAACCAAGACTACTCTACACAGCAAGGCTATCGTTTAAAATTGAAGGAGAGATAAAGAGCTTCCCAGACAGGAAAAAAAAAAAAAAAAAAAAAAAAAGCCAAAGGAATCAATATCACAAAGCCGGTACTATATGAAATGTTAAAAGGACTTCTTTAAGCAGAATAAAGGATAAATCAAAAAAACAAATGAAGATCAAAGATATAAATAATAAATTGGCAATAAGTATGTACCTATCGATAATCACCTCAAAGGTAAATGGATTAGATGCTCCAATCAAAGGAGATAAAATAGGTGAACAGATAAGAAAACAAAACCCATGCATATGTTGTCTACAGTAGATCCACCATAGATTGAAAGACACACATAAACTGAAAGTAAGTGGATGGAAAAAGATGTTTCATGCAAATGAATAAGAAAAAAGCTGCGGTAGCAATACCTATATTGGACCAAATACACTTCAAATAAGACTATAATAACAGACAAAGAATGACATTAAATAAGGGGATGAATCCAAGGAGAAGATATAACCCTAGTACACATTTATTCACACAAGAAAGGAACACCTAAATTATAAAACAAATATTGACGGTCACAAAGGGAGAGATCAACAGTAACACAATCATAGTAGAGGGATTTCACAGCACACTGACACCAATGGTCACATCTTCCAGACAGACAACACGGAAACAGTGGCCATAAATGACACACTACACCAGATGGATTTAATTGATATTTTCAGAGCATTTCACCCTAAAGCAGCAGAATATACTTTGTTTTTCAAGTGGACATGGAACATTATCCAAGTTAGACCATATGATAGGCCACAAGACAAGTCTCAAATTTGTCTCAACAAATTTAAGAAGATTTAAATAATATCAAGCGTTTTCTCTGACCACAGTGGTATGAAACTGAAAATCAATTACAAGAAAAAAAATCTGAAAAACACACAAACACATGGAGAGAAGATAACATGCTACTAAATACTGAATGGGTCAACAATGTGATAAAGGAAGAAATCAAAAGACAAATAAAAATGAAAACACAATGACTCAACATCTATGGGACACAACAAAAGCAGTTCCAAGAGGGAAATTCATAGCAATGAAGGTCTACCTAAAAGACAAGAAAAATCTCAAATAACCAGTCTAACTATATACCTTTGGAACTGGAGACAGAATGGCAAACAAAGCCCAAAGTGAGTACAAGGAAAGAAATAATAAAGATCAGATTAGAAATAAATAGAAGCTAAAAAATAATACAAACGGTCAATGAAACCAAGAGCTATATTTCTGAAAAGATAAAATTGACAAACATTAAGCCAGACTCATCAAGAAAAAAAAAAAAAGAGGAGCAAAATAAACAAAATCAGACATGAAAGGGAGGTGACAATGGACAACAAAGAAATACAAAAATTTTAAGAACATACTATGAGCAACTATACACCAACAAATTCTACAATCTGGAAGAAACGAATAAGTTCCTAAAAGCACACAATCTTCCAAGGATGACTCAAGATGAAACAAAAAATCTCAACAGCCCAACTGTTACTGTGCTTCCCCCAAAATAAGACCAGGTCTTATATTAACTTTTGCTCCAAAAGACACATTAGGGCTTATTTCCAGGAGATGTCATCCTGAAAAATCATGCTAGGACTTATTTTTTGGTTAGGTCATATTTTGGGGGAAACATGGTACCATCAAAATTGACTCAGTAATGTACAAGCTACCAGCAAACAAAAGACCTGGACCAGATGCCTGCACAGGTGAATTTTACCAACTACTCAAAAAAGAATTAATGCCTATGATTCTGAAACCATTCCCAAAATGTCAAGAGGAGGGAAGGCTCCCAAACTCATTTTATGAGGCCAGCATTACCTTGATTCTAAAACCAGACAAAGTCATTACAGAAAAAGAAGACTACAGGCCAATAACCCTAATAAATCTAGATGCAAAAATCCTCAACAAAATATTAGCAAACCAAATTCAGCAATACATTAAAAAGATCATATACCACAATCAAGTTGAATTCATTCTGTCATGCAAGGTTGGTTCAATATCTGCAAAACAATTAATGTGATACACCACATAAATAAAATCAAAGTAAAAATCATATGGTCATATCAATAGATGCAGAAAAAGAATTTGAACAAATTCAGCATGGGTTTGTGAAAAAAAACAAACAAAAAACAAACAAACAAACTCTCAGCAAAGTCGGAATAAAGGGAAAATATCTCAACATAATAAAAGTAAATCAACAGCTAATATTCATGCAAAAGTAATTGCAGTTTACAAGGTTAAAAACAATTGCAAAAACCACAATTACTTTTGCACCAACCCAATCTCTTACTCGGTGGGAAAAAGCTGAAAACATTTTCCTTAAGATAAGGAACAAGATAAGGATGCCCACTTTCACCACTTTTATTCAACATAGTACTGGAAGTCTTAGCCACAGCAATCAGAAAAGAAAAAGAAAAAACAGGAGGGAAAAAAACATCCAAACGGGAAAGGAAGTTATAGTGTCATTATTAGCAGCTGACATGATACTATGTAGACAGAACCCAAAGATTACACCAAAAAATTATTAGAAGTGGGCATAGAAATTGTGGTGTGAGGTGAGCCTCTTGAAATCTCCCTTGGAATTTAAAACAAATTGAACAGCTATAATTCCACAAAGGACTCTCTCTGTGCAGCAGACAGTCATGACTAAGAGATGCGCAACTGAAACAATCTAAAGATGGGCAAATTGGGTGACCTGGGGAGGAGAGGAAGGGCTAAGTGCAGAGACGTGGCCCCCACGAGCACAGGATGCATACTGGAGCTCCAAGCTCCCTGCATTCCAGAGCTACCATAGTCGCAGGAGAGGGAAAAATTCGGACTGCTAACACTCCCCTTGTGGCACACAGTCCCAGCTGAGGAATAACCATATGACATGGCTGAACCCAATGTTCATGGCAGAGACCTCGGAGCAAAGGCTGAGGGAAGAAGGGTGTAAACGGTGGTTTATGCCCTCACTGCCAAGCAGAGGATGGAAGGCTTAGGTACGGACCATACCCCAGCCCTCCCCACTCTCCCATAGCTTGCCACACCCCCACCTGCCTAATGTTAGAATCAGAACAGTAGCAGGGTCACATCAAAAGAACAGAGTATATGCAGTTCTGGGAACTGTGGCCCACAGCCACCGACACGCAGCCCAACTAGTTCTGATGAAGGGGCAGGAGCCTTGGGTGCAGAACTGGCTATGCTGGTGGTTGCTGCCATTGCTCAGAGCCTCCTGTCACAGCCCACCCTGCCCCTGCTCCCAACTATCTGGGTGGATCCCTGCAGGGGTAAACAGCTGTTGAAACACACAGGCCCTGAATATGGAGCAGGAAGAACTTTGGAACTTCAGAAGCTCTCCACATTCCCCAAGGAGCTGGTGCCCTGAGACCCACGCGACCTCTTCACAGAAAAGCTCACCTTACAAGGAATTCCCAATTGTGTGAGAAACCAGAACAGTGCAGAGAAAATATAATACTACAGCATGAAAGAGAATAAAAAACTGCAGTTGGAGAAAAAAAAAAGCATTCTACCAACACCAACTGGAAAGCAAAATAAAGACCTCTTCCTACCAACCTGTTGCAGAAGTCTTCCTGTAGATGCCAAGAAAGAGAAATAATAATTCATTAATTGCCATGAATAACCAAGGTAACAAGGCGGTTAAGAAAGAAAAATGAAAAGTCTCCAGAAAAAGAACTTAAAAATACAGAAATATGTGACTAAAATGAAAGAGAATTCAAGATTGCAGTTCTGAAAAATCTCAATGTGATGCAGGAAACCACAGACAGGCAGTTTAATGAACTCAGAAACACAATCAAAGAACAAAATGAACATTTTACAAAAGAGATTGAAATTTTAAAAAAGAATCAAATAGAATTTCTGGAGATTAAGAATTCAATAGAAAAAAATAAAGAATGAAATAGCCAATTTAGGTAATAGAGCTGACAAGGTGGAGGAAAGAATCAGTGACATTGAAGACAGAAATTTAGAAATGACACAGATGGAAGAAGAGAGAGACATAAGAGATAAAAGAAATTTAAAAACTACAAGAACTTTCTGACTCACTCACAAAGACAAATATAAGAATAATGGGCATATCAAAAGGAGAAGAAAGGGAGAAGGGAACAGAGAGTATATTCCAACAAATAGCTAATGAGAACTTCCCAAACATGTGGAAAGAACTGGATCCTCGAATCCAAGAAGCAAATAGAAAGCTTAATTGCCTCAACCCCAACAGGCCTTCTCCAAGGCACATTGTATTGAACCTGTCAAAAAATTAATGACAGGGGAGGCCAGGAAAAATGGCAGAGTGAGGTGAGCCTCTGTAAAGCTCCCCTGGAATTTACAACGAATCAAACAACAATAACTCCACAAAGGACTCCCTGCACAGCAGATAGGCAAGACGAAGAGGCCCACTACTGAATTCACCTACAGGTGGGAGATACGTGCGAGTGGTGGGGAGGAGGAAAAGGAGAAGTGCCGAGATGGAGCCGCCCGGGCGCAGGACGCAGACCTAGCTCAGTGCTCTGAGCTCACTGCTTTCCGAAACTACCGCAGCTGGGGGAGAGGGAAGAACTCGGACTGCTAGGGCTCCGCTTCCCACCGGGTGGAGGGGACAGCATATAACTCGGCTGAACCCAACGCTCACGGCGGAGTCCTCGGAGATAAGACTGAGGGAAGAAGGCTGAAAACGGTGATTTAAGCCGACACTGCCAAGCAGGGAACGGAAGCCTTAGGAACTGACACTAGCCGCCCCCTCCATACCCTCTCAGAGCTTGCCCCGCCACCACCTACCCGGTGCTAGAAACAGAACAGTTGCAGTATCAGATCAAAATAACAGAATATTTGCTGTTCTGAGAACTGAGGACCGCAGACACAGATTCGCAGCGCAACTAGTTCTGGCAAAGGGGAGGGAGCTGTGGAAGCAGGACCGGCATTGGTGGTGGTCGCAGACATTACTCTGGGCCTCCTCTCACAACTCACCCCACCCCTGGCCCCACCTATCTGGGCGGTTACCTACAGGAGTAAACAGAACTGCTGAAACACACTGGCTCTGAATCAGGAGCTGGAAGAGATTTGGAACATCAAAAGCTCTCTGCATACCCACATGGACACTGCGCCCTGTGACCTAGATGAACTATTAACAGAGGAGAGCCCGTCTCCCAGGGAATCCCCCCATTGGGTGAGAAGCTGGAATAATGCAGAGAAAACATAGCACTACCATGTGGGAGAAGAAAAATAAGCTGCAGTCAGAGAACAAATAAAACATTCTACCAACAATTACTGGAAAACAAAAGAAAGACCAATTCCTATCAACTTGTTGCAGAAGCCACTCCTGTAGATGTCTAGGAAGAGAAATAGTAAATCAGTAATTGCCATGAATAACCAAGGCAACAAGATACCTCAGAAAGAAAGTGAAAAATCTCCAGAAAAGGCACTTAAAGATACCGAAATATGTGACTTCAATAACAGAGAATTCAAGATTGCAGTACTGAAAAAACTCAACGAGATGCAAGAAAACACAGACAGGCAGTTAAATAAACTCAGCAACACAATAAAAGAAAAGAATGAGCATTATACGAAAGAGATTGAAATTTTAAAAGAGAACCAAATAGAATTTCAGGAGATTAAGAACTCAATAGAAGAAATTAAGAATGAAATAACCAGCTGAGGTAGTAGAGTTGACCAGATGGAGGAAAGAATCAGTGACATCGAAGATAGAAACCTGGAAATGACACAGATAGAAGAAGAAAGAGACTTGAGACTTAAAAGAAATGAAAGAACTCCACAAGAACTTTCTGACTCCATCAGAAAGAGCAATAAAAGAATAATGGGCATACCAGAAGAGAAGAAAGAGAGAAGGGAACAGAGAATATATTCAAACAAATTGTTGATGAGAACTTCCCAAACTTTGGACAGAACTGGACCCTCGAATCCAATTAGCAAACAGAACACCTAATTACCTCAATCCCAACAGGACTTCTCCAAGGCACATTGTATTGAAGTTGTGTAAAATGAACAGCAAAGAAAGAATCCTCAAGGCAGCCAGGGAAAAGAAGACGGTAACTTACAAAGGAAAGCCCACTAGATTATTATCAGATTTTTCAGCAGAAACTCTACAAGGCAGGAGGGAGTGGAACCAAATATTCAAACTATTGAAAGAGAGAAATCATGAGCCAAGAATAATATATCTAGCAAAGATATCCTTTAGATATGAAGGAGGAATAAAGACCTTTCCAGACATACAGAAGCTGAGGGAATTTTCTAATACACGACCTGCACTACAAGAATACTAAAGGAGGCTATTCGACCACCATCAACAGGGACAATTTGTGGCAACCACAACTCAAAAATGGGGAGAGTAAAGGCCTGAACCGGAATACAGCAAAGGAAAAGTAAGCATACAGAAGAAAGTGGAATACTCTAAATATCAAACTTTCTTTTAAATAAACTTAAGGGTAACCTTTCAAAAAAAAATCCAGAACCGAAATATATGCTGTAATAAAAGAAGAAACAGAGGGAAACATCATAGAATACCACCACACAGAAATAATAGACAACAACAAAAAGGCAAAGAAACAATGGAGACACAGCATTACCAGAAAACATAAGATAGAATGACAGGAAATCCTCACATATCAATAATCACCCTAAATGTAAATGGACTGAACTCACCAATAAAAAGGCACAGAGTAGCAGATTGGATCACAACACTAAACCCAACCATATGCTGTCACCAAGAGACACATCTCAGATACAAGGACAAGCATAGACTCAAAGTGAAAGGTTGGAAATTGACACTCCATCAAATGGTACCCAGAGAAAATCAGGTGTAGCCATAATGATATCAGATGAAACAGACTTCAAGCTGAAATAGATAACAAGAGACAAAGATGGATATTTCATAATGGTGAAAGGGACTATACAACAAGAAGACATAACAGTCATCAATATTTATGCCCCCAATTAGGGAGCACTAAAAGATAACAAGCAACTACTAACAGAACTAAAGGGAGAAATTGACCAAAACACAATTATACTAGGGGACTTAAATACATCATTGACAGCTATGGATAGATCATCCAAACAGAAAATAAATAGCGAAATAGCAGCCCTAAATGACACATTAGATGAAATGGACATAATTGATATTTATAGAGCACTTCATCCTAAAACATCAGACTATACATTCTTTTCTGGTGTACACGGAACATTATCAAGGATAGACCATATACTGGGACATAAAATCAGTCTCAGCAAATTTAAGAAGATTGAAATCATACCAAGCATATTCTCTGATTACAAGGCTTTAAAATTGGATATCAACTGCAAAAAGAAATAGGGAAAAAACACAAATACACGGAGATTAAACAACATACTTTTAAAGAACGACTGGGTCAAAGAACAAGTTAAAGGAGAGATCAAAAGATACATAGAAACAAATGACAACGAATATACATCCTACCAAAATTTTTGGCATACAGCGAAAGCAGTTTTAAGAGGGAAATTTATCTCATCACAGGCCTATCTCAAGAAACAAGAAAAATCCCAAATAAATAACCTCATGTTACACCTTAAATAACTAGAAGAGGAAGAACAAGTAAAACCCAAGGTCAGCAGAAGAAAGGAAATAACAAAAATTAGAGCAGAACTAAATGAAATAGAGAACAAAAAGACAATAGAAAAAAATTAGTGTGACAAAGAGCTGGTTCTTTGAAAAGATTAACAAAATTGACAAACCCTTAGCTAGACTCACTAACATAATAAGATAGAAGACACTAGTTAAGAAAATCAGAAACGAAAGAGGGGAAGTTATCACGGACACCACAGAAATAAAAAGGATCATCCAAAAATACTATGAAGGACTATATGCCACCAAGTTCAATAACCTAGAAGAAATGGACAACTTCTTAGAAACATATAGCCTTTCAAGGCTGAAACATGAAGAACTGTAAAATCTAAACAGACCGATCACCAGTAACGAAATTGAATCAGTCATTCAAAACCTTCCCAAAAGCCAAAGTCCGGGACCAGATGGCTTCACTAGTGAATTCTACCAAACCTTCAAAGAGGATCTAATACCAATCCTGCTCAAACTCTTCCCAAAAATTGAAGAAGAGACAGTACTCCCTAACTCATTTTATGAGGCCAACATTACCCTGATACCAAAACCTGGTAAGGACACCACAAAAAAAGAAAACTACAGACCAATATCTCCAATGAATACAGATGCAAAAATCCTAAATAAAATTCTAGCAAATCAAATACAGCAATGCATTAAAAAGATTATTCATCACGACCAAGTGGGGACAAGGAAGGTTCAACATCCGCAAATCCATTAATGTGATACATCACATAAACAAAATAAAGGACAAAAATCATATGATTATATCAATTGATGCAGAAAAAGCATTTGACAAGATACAACATCCATTTATGATTAAAACACTTAATAAAATAGGTATAGAAGGAAAATACCTTAACATAATAAAGGCCATATATGACAAGCCCTCTGCTAATCTCATAATTAATGGTGAAAAACTGAAGCCTTTGCTGTACGTTCAGGAACACGACAGGGATGTCCTCTATCACCTCTGCTTTTCAACATAGTGTTGGAAGTCCTTGCCAGAGCAATCAGGCAAGAGAAAGAAATAAAAGGCATCCAAATTGGGAATGAAGAAGTTAAATTATCACTCTTTGCAGATGACATGATGCTATATGTAGAAAACTCTAAAAACTCCACCTAAAAGCTATTAGAAACAAACAACGAATGCAGTAAAGTTGCTGGCTACAAAATCAACGTACAAAAGTCCATTGCTTTCCTATATACTAACAATGAAATCTCAGAAAAAGAAATAAAAAACAATTCCTTTTGCAATTGCAGCAAAAAGAATAAATACCTAGGAGTAAACTTAACCAAAATGTGAAAGACCTATATGCTGAAATCTGTAAGACATTTTTTAAAGAAATTGAAGACGACACAAAGAAATGGAAAGACATTCCGTGCTCATGGATTGAAAGAATCAACATAGTTAAAATGGCCATATTACCCAAAGCAATATACAGATTTAACA
This sequence comes from Rhinolophus sinicus, assembly GCF_057876585.1. Lineage (NCBI taxonomy): Eukaryota > Metazoa > Chordata > Mammalia > Chiroptera > Rhinolophidae > Rhinolophus > Rhinolophus sinicus. The sequence continues at coordinate 49,364,721 of NC_142518.1, read as the reverse complement.
TGATCCCCATCAAAATCCCAATGGCATATTTTAAAGAAATAGAACAAAAAATCATCAGATTTGTTTGGAACCACAAAAGACCCCGAATAGCCAAAGCAATCTTAAGAAAAAAGAACAATAATGGAGGTATCACACTTCCTGACTTTGGCTTGTACTACAGGGCTACAATAATCAAAACAGCATGGTATTGGCAGAAAAACAGACACACAGACCAATGAAAAAGAATTGAGAACCCAGAAATGAAACCACATAAATATGGACAGATAATTTTTGACAAAGAAGCTAAAAACATGCAATGGAGCAAAGACAGCCTCTTCAATAAATGGTGCTGGGAGAATTAGATAGCCACGTGGAAAAGAATGAAACTGGACTGCTATTTGTCACCATGTACCAAAGTTAATTCAAAATGGATCAAAGACTTAAGCATAAGACCTGACACAATAAACTGCATAGAAGAAAACATAGGTACTAAACTTATGGACCTTGGGTTCAAAGAGTATTTTATGAATTTGACTCCAAAGGCAATGGAAGTAAAAGCTAAAATAAACGAATGGGACTATGTGAAACTTAAAAGCTTCTCCACAGCAAAAGAAACCATCGACAAAATAAAGAGGCCACCAACTGAATGGGAGAAGATTTTTGGAAATAGTGCGTCTGGTAAGGGGCTAATATCCAGAATATACAATGTTCTCGTGCAACTCAACAACAAAAAAACAAACAACCCAATTGAAAAATGGGCAGAGGACCTGAAGATACATTTCTCCAAAGAGGACATACAAATGGCAAATAGACATATGAAAAAATGCTCAACATCACTAATCATCAGAGAAATGCAAATCAAAACCACAATGAGATATCACCTTACCCCAGTCAGAATGGCTATCATCAACAAGACAAATAGTAACAAGTTTTGGAGAGGTTGTGGAGAAAAAGGAACTCTCATACACTGTTGGTGGGGATGCAGACTGGTGCAGCCTTTATGGAAGGCAGTGTGGATGTTCCTCAAAAAATTACGAATATGACCCAGCAATCCCTCTCCTGCGTATCTACCCAAAAAATCTGAAAACTTTTATACATAAAGACACGTGTGCTCCTATGTCCATTGCAGCTTTGTTTATGGTGGCCAACACATGGAAACAACCAAAATGTCCTTCGATAGATGAATGGATAAAGATGTTGTGGTATATATACACAATGGAATACTATTCGGCGGTAAGAAAAGATGATATAGGAACATTTGTGACAACGTGGATGGATGTTGAGAGTGTAATGCTGAGCTAAATAAGTCAGACAGAAAAAGCAGAGAACCATGTGATTTCACTGATATGTGGTGTATAAACCAAAAACAACAAAAGAACAAGACGTATAAATGAGAAACAGAAACTCATAGACACAGACAATAGTTTAGTGGTTACCAGAGCATAAGGGGAGTGGGGGGGGTGAGAGATGAGGGTAAGGGGGATCAAATATATGGTGATGGAAGAAGAACTGACTCAGGGTGTTGAACACACAATGGGATTTATAGATGATGTAATACAGAGTTGTACACCTGAAATCTATGTAATTTTACTAACAATTGTCACCACAATAAATTTAAAAAATAAATTATAGAAAAAATTAATGACAAACAAAGAATCCTCAAGGCAGCCAGGGAAAAGAAGACGGTAACTTACAAAGGAAAGCCCATTTGATTATCATCAGATTTTTCAGCACAATCTCTCCAAGTCAGGCGGGAGTCGAATCAATATTCAAACTATTGAAAGAGGGAAATTATGAGCCAATAATAATATATCCATCATAGATGTTCTTTAGATATGAAGGAGGAATAAAGACCTTCCAGACATACAGAAACTGAGGGAATTTTCTAACACACGACCTGCACTACAAGAAATACTGAAGGAGGCTATTCTGCCTTAAACAAAAAAGGAAAAGAATACAAAACCATGAGTGGTATTATGAACAGACAGAAAGAAGCAGGAAATGGCAACCCCTACACCAAATAAGACACTATACACTTAAAGATAACATACAGGGTAAATAAGAAAAAAGAAACACTTAAAAATTTTTTAGCAAATCAAGTACAACATGCTTTAAAGATTATAGATCACGACCAAGTGGGGTTTATCCCAGGGCACATGGATGGTTCAACATATGCAAATTGGTCAATGGCTACACCACAAAAACAAAATAAAGGTCAAGAATCATCTGATTATATCAATAGATGCAGAAAAAGTGAGAAGATACAACATCGATTTATGATTAAATCACTTTATAAAATTGGTATAGAAGGAAAATACTTCAACATAATAAAGGCCATATATGACAAACCCTCAGCTAACCTCATAATTAACAGTGAAAACCTGGAACCCTTTGCTCTATGTTCAGGAACATGACAGGGCTGTCCCCTATCACCTGTCCTTTTCATCATAGTATTGGAAGTCCTAACATGAGCAATCAGGCAACAGAATGGAATAAAAGTCATCTACATAAGGAATGAAGAAGTTAAATTGTCACTTTTTGCTGATGATATGATGCTATATATACAAAACACTATTTTTTATATATAAGACTATTAAAAATGCCAGCCGTGTGTTCAATGTTCGTTTTTTAATTGGGGGATATTGGGGAACTGTGTGTTTTTCCATGACCCATTAACTCCAGGTCAAGTTGTTGTTGTTGTTGTTGTTTTCAATCTAGTTGTGGAGGGTACAGCTCACTGGTCCATGTGGGAACTGAGCCCACGACCTTGGTTTTATGAGCACTGTGCTCTAACCATTGAGCAAACCAGTTGCCCCATGATCCAGTATTTTATGGGTGTCGTTTTTCAAAAACACTTATTATTTAATCACTTTAACCTTTTATACTGGTAATAAAACTGAGTCCAAGGAGATTTCTTTATTATTGTACAACTCATAGTGCAATCATGTCAAAATACTAGAATAGTAAATTGATTTCCTCCCCAAGATCTGGGAACACTTGTATAATACTTTGATTAAATACTTAAATTATGTTTCATTGTCTAACATAGTTGACACTGAATAAGCATTTGATGAAAGAGTTTGTTGAATCAATGAATACTATGTTACCACTTACTACTACTATTAGCAGTAGTACTACTACTAACAGAGTGAAGCATACTGGGAGGACTTGGATAAGGAGTCCTTGGAAATTTACTGAAAGGGGCAATTATTAGAAGTATGATGTGAAATCACTGTGGTGGAACCCAATTTCAACACATGATGAATGCAGTGTGCAAAAAATAAAAAATCTTACAAATCTGAAAGTCATCAAAAAGAGCTTTGTTATATCCTGGGAGGTGGGAAATAGAAATAGAGTGTTAATGGAATATTGAAATGTTACACATTTTTAGAGGAATTTAGAGTATCCCAGGTGTAATGTCTAAAAGGCACCTTCACTTTTTGTGGCTGCATCACAAATGTTACTGGCTTTGGGTTTTGAGGTTTATCAACTATTCATTTTCAATATTGCATTAACCACTCTGTCACAGAACTGCTTTCCTTTTTTTAATGGTACCTTCATCACAAAGAATTATCCCAGGGTGCAGTGACTAGGACCAGGTTGCAAGCTTTTTGATACTTAAAATATAGCAATAGTTGTGACTGACTGGTAAGGACTTGCTTTTATCCATCATTTTTCGGGGGGTGGGTAGGATTTTTGCTCTATGTATTTCACTGGTTTATTTTGTTGATGTTGAAAATGTTTGAGATATTTCTAATAGGCAACTTAGTTGTTTAAAATAAGTAGTTGTTTGCAAGATATGAAAAAAAAATTGTTGGAATGTTTTCTTTTAAAAATCAGCATGAGGATGCCTCTAACATAGCTTAATACATATCAGATGATTTAATTACCATTTAACACTCTTAAAATACTGATTTTTTTCAAATTAATGTGGCATTCAACAAACTCCCAGGGAGGTGAATTTATTTTAAAAAATAATAAATGAGAATAATACATTGATAATGGTGTGCCTGTTAAAAGGGCTACTAAGCCCAAATTTCCAGATGTTTCTGGATGCCAACTGCACACAGGGAGACTATCTTTAATTTCCTAGTGCCTTTGTGTTCTTAGTTTGCTACTTATAATTTGTTCTTTTTAATAATTTCTACTTGTATATACTGTGCATCTTTTCATCCTAGAAAATAAACTAGCACCTCTCTTTCCAATCATACTTCAAACATGATTATATGGTGAAACTGAAACTGGACCTTTGTGAATGAAGTATGAGAAAATAAGTACAAATAATCATAATTATTGCAACCAAATTAATGTCCTTCTGTGATTCTCTGCATTTTTCTGTTAGTTTCTTTTTTTTATAAATGTACAGAGCTAGACCCATCTCCCTGCATGTTTCCAAGAGTAAGATAACATTGTCAGTTTCCCATAAAATATTAAAATATATTTTATATATGAATGTACACTGTGATATTGAATTAACTAATGTATTCATATACACATTATTTTGAAGAGAATTTTAGAGGATTGGACATTTTTTTATTTTTTGACTTTTTGACTTTTTATATTTCAATTACAGTTGACATACAATATTATATTAGTTTCAAGTGAACAACATAGCAATTAGACATTTATATTCTTCACAAAGTGATAACCACAATAAATCTATTACCCATCTGACACTGTACGTAGTTATTACACTATTACTGAATATATTTTCTATGTAGTACTTTATATTCTCATAACTATTTTGTAACTACCAATTTGTATTTCTTAATTGCTTCAGTTTTTTATCAGTTATTTTTAAATATAGGTTTCTTTTATGAAATAAAGATCCATGAAATAATCCTTGCATCATTTGTTTCTGAATTTAATACTATCCTTGTGCTTGCCCAGGAAGAGGTATTTGTTTCTTCAGCAAAACTTACTGTGTCCAGGAATCATCAAACTACTGTCAGGAAACTGGAGCCTTTCAAATATAAAAATTCAGCACTTTTTCCCAATACAGGAGGCTTCCCTATATATCAGAGAGAATCATTTTTAGATAGGGAAGGCAGACATTGTTGCTATTTTTATCTTTATTGTTTCATGAGTTTATGAATTTTAGAGTTTGGGAAAGTCTGTTTGTATGTTATAATTTGTGTAAAGGAATTTTGTAAATCAAAAGGGTGTTTGTAAGTCAAATAACAGGAAGAAAGATTAAAATTTGCAAAATTGAGAGAGAAATGGTGACTGTAGTAGGAAAGAAAGAACAGATGTACAGAATTAGTAGAAATGTAGATAAAGAAAGAATGGTAGATGGAAAAAAAAGGAAGCCAGAAAACCCCAAAAAAGGACAGGAGGGAGGGGAGAGACAAACCAGAGAGAGAGAGAGAGAGAGAGAGAGAGAGAGAGAGAGAGAGAGAGAGAGAGAGATTGAGAGAGAGAGAGAGAGAGAAAGGAAAGGTGGGGAGAAGAAATTAGTACATAACTTTATTTTTTATTCCATCAAACTATATGACTAGTTCTTGTACTATATTGCTAAATGAAATCATTATTAGTCTTCCTTAAAGGAAAGAGTATTGAATTTACTCCCATCCCTAAATGAATGATATTTTAAGACTCTTGATCTTAAAATTGTGTGATATTTGGTGTCATTTACAAGAAACTTCGTTACAAATTAATCTATAATTATCTAGTTCCATACTGTTAAAATGGGTGACTATGCCTTAATTATAAAATTGGCAAGGGTTTTGAATCTGTCAGCTTTCATATAAAAGGTTACCACTAATACTGTAGTTTACAACATATGATAAGAATCACTAATTAAATACTCCAAAATCAAGAATGGAACAAGAGCTGTCAATTCTGAAGAGATATCAATGACGTAAGACAGTGATAAAAATCACTAGGAGTATTTACTCTTACTTTATGGGTTTTATATTATAGGAACAAAAAGAACCACAAAGGAAGTCAAGAGATAAAATATAAGTATGATTAAAGGACAAAGGTTCCACTTTTCAGCCTCCCTTTTCCTTCCAAATGTAATGTGCATGACATCTAGGGGAGAGATTAGCAATTTTACGATTCTGATAGTTGTTTTCTGCATTGAAATAAGTAGTTGAAACTTTGTTGCAACTCCCAACTCGTTATTTAAAGAATGGTCATTTTTGTGGAACATATCAAAGGAAGCATAAATAGCATCTGAAAAAGCAGGCTATAAGTTTAGTATCACATTGTCAGAAAAAAGAACTGCAAAACTGTTGTTTTCTCACTATTGGCTAACTAAAATGACAAAGCTGAATAAATATATAAACATTTTTATTGGAAGTAAAAACTATTAACAAACGTATTTTATTGTGAAGCTCAAACACAAACTTGGCTTTCTCTGCTGTTCTAGGCAACTCAGCTTCTATCCTGAAGGATATCTTACCCTTATGTGCTTTGGCTGATCTCCAGGGTCCCCTGGGAGAAAGCTATATCTCTATTTACATATCAAAGGAAATGAAGAATCAAATCCCATTAGACCTCTCAGGGGATGTGAAAGTACTATATGAATTAGGAGTCTCAACAATTTTCCTTCCAAAAACTTTCTTTGTCACACAATGCTTAGCACACTGTAGTATCTTGCAGAGAGGCAAACAAAATAAGCTTAAGAAAGAGTTAAAGATGCTATGCAAATGTTTTTTAATTAGTTTAAGTAATTGTTTAGAGTAACCATATAGGGAAAAGAGAAGTCAGTCCAAGGATGTGGGCCCATTCTAATTGTTTTACTATTTGGACATCTACAAAACCACACAATGGAAGTGGCTAATTGCAGTTCTTCACTTCATGAAAAAGGATGACTGCCCATAACCAAAAGGTACATTACTTGATTTTTACTGGCTATTAAATATTTGTAATGACCATCTCAGCTTTTGCATATTTACTGGAATGTAGTTTCCATTTCGTAGGATTTTTTAGCTTTCTGCTCTTTGTGCAGCCTGGAATGTACAGTATAGTATACAGAAACAAATACTAAGCTAGAGTGGCATTCAAAATCCAGCCTACCCTAGATGTCTTCAGCAAGGCTCTCTTGCTCATATGACATTGAATGCTTCCTATGAAGTTATGAAAAATAAAGACTAAAATATGAATTAAATAACCATACTTCTCAACAAACAGTACATAAAGCACTCATTAGATATTGATTATTTTAAATATATTTGTTTAAAATGTTTCCACAAGTGTTCAAATATTTCTTTTCACAATCGAATTCTGTGATCTGTCAACTTTTAAATATCCCAAAACTGCAGTTTTTCTTTCACTGCATTTAATTAACAAGAGATAAGGGTGTTTTGTTTTGTTTTGCTTACCATTTCTTCTTCAATTCAAAATGCCCTTGTTGGGTGAAATCACACTCATAATAGTGATCAGGATGATTCCTCATATATACAAAATGATTTTACTTTATCTTAATATTCCTTTGAGAAATGTAGAGAAGAGACTAAGTCACTTCAGACCAGATTGAGATTGAACTCTTGTTTTCCCTTGCATCAAACACACTTTTCTTTATTACATCTGTCTGTCTGTGTGTCTGTCTGTGTGTCTGTCTGTGTGTCTGTCTGTTTGTCTCTCTCTCTCTCTCTCTCTCTCTCTCTCTCTCTCTCTCTCTCTCTCTCTCTATCTATCTATCATCTCCACCTGCCCTTCAAACATTTAATGAGTCCTGGTGATGTGTCAGGCATTATGTTAAAGTATTTTTCATGTATTATCTCCCTACATATTCACAAACTCGTACCTCAGTGATGAAGTAGAGTGCTAAGAATATAAGGAGCCTCTTTGGAGTCTTTGTTGCTTCTTATTTGTTTCTTTTATTACTACCACAAATATTTCTTGAACATAAATTATGTGTAGGGCCAAGTGCTAGGTATTTAAAATTCCCTGTAACTTTTGGTACATGGACAACACATTCAGTATCAGTGTTTTCTGTTTTTGTTTATACACTCCTAAATTTTTCTGACTTAATACCATACAGCCCAGAGTACATTGTCAAGGTCCCAAGGAACATAAATATGTCCTTGAAGTTGTTGAGACTAGTCATTGTTTATTCTTTTAATGAATATTTGTTGAGCATCTACCATGTGCCAGGCACTGTGCTTATGCTGGAGATATAAATGAAGCAAAACAACATTCCTGATTTCAGGAGATCAGTCTTAGTGAAGAAGACAGACAAGGAAACTGAGGAATCTAAGGTAATGATAAGTCTGATAATGAAGAAAGTGCATGGTGTTATGGAGAAATAGGAAGAAGCACACAATTTTGTGTAGACGATGAGTCAGAAAAAGGTTCACAGAGGAGGTGGGTTTTAATGATGAAGGACTTTTTCAGGTGGATAATAATAGTAGTAATAATGATAATAATAATAATACATTTTATTGAGCCTCTACTAGGTCTCAGGCACTGGGCCAGGCATAGGAAGTATTATTTTAATTTCACAAACAAGGTAGCTGAGCTTCAGAAGGTTAAGTAGTTTCTCAGAGGTCACACAGCAAGTAAGTAGCAGAGGCCTAATCCAAACCCAGTTTTACCTTACTCCATCTACATCATGCTACCATGGTTTGCCATCATTTTATAATGCTCCTTCTACTGTGGTCTTGTGTAATGTTAGTGTTTTTTTTTAACCTGTGATCATCTGTTTGACAAGTTTTTCTTTTATTTATATTATGCTTTTATTGTAAATTTAATTAAAAATCACCTTTTTATATATGTAAGTTATGTTCAACAAATATGATTCTAATACTGCCTATCTCACAGGATTCTTTGAGGTTCAAATGATATGAAAGGTTTGAAATGTCCTTTGAAAATTTGACAAACTAAAAAAGTGCAAGTTGTTGTTTGTAATAGACATTTTCAGCTCCACAAGTTAGCTGTTTTAGGAAATTTAAGTTTTGCTTTCATTCCAAGTATGATTTCCTGTGTCTTGATTTCATCCTTATATGTGTAAAAGTTTCCATGTTCTGTTTCTTTGCAGTTATATTTAATTGATTTATAGTTAGTATTCTGATTTGGCAATAATTACATGATCATCTGTGGATAATACTAGTCTAATTAATCATTTGTAAACTGGCTACCATTGGTTACTTTCATTTTCCACTTGTATAATTTTATAGATGCATGTGTTCATGTGTCTGTGTGCGTACTCTATAATATATTACACCAGTACTAAAGTCGAATTTAACTAACCTAAGCTTCATTTTAGGTCACTGACATATGCATTCAATAAAATTTGTCCTTGACATTTTTAAAATTTTTAATATGGTTCTGGCACCAGCAATTTCTTTCCTTTTTTTTCTTATTTTGAATACCATTTTTCAAAGTGTGCTTATTTTTGGGACACTTTTCTATGAAATTTACTAACAGCTAAGCATGTCTTTGCACATTATTAAGTTTTATATTGATACATTTATTTACGCATTATTAATGAGTATATAATCAGTCTCCCAGCATCTAGATTCTAATAATTTGAGTTACTTTATTTACACTTTATGATATCTTTAATAATAGTGATGAAATGATCATTTTCTGTGTTCTTTGTTTTTTATGTTTACCTCAAAAAGAACATAAGTTCTGTTAGCTCCAAAGATCTGGGGATTTAAAAAACTATGTTAATTTTACTATGCATTTCTCTTTTCCTCTGTCTTTGAGTAGATTTTAGAATTTTAGGGAATTATAGACATATCTTTTATTGACCCTTCCTGATAACAGATGATGACCATACTATATGCAGGGTGAGAATAGAGTGATCTATACTTTCCAATCTATATATTAATTTTCATTAAGTTAATTATTTTCTGAAACCCTCTTATATATTGGATATAACTATTGATTTGTGTGAAGACTTTTGTTTGGTCCAAAACACTACCCTGATTTAGTATTTCCATAACAATTCTTAGTTTAACTTAGGACTCTTTTTTTTCTAATTAATAACAAAATAAAAGTGGGCAAAATGAATGATTTTTTTTTTTTCCGTGGACAGCTTCAGTTAGATAATAGCATGTTCTATGTTTGGGCAATAAGCTCTAGATAGGCTAGAATGTGAAAGTTTGAAATACTTTAATAGGCTGTGTACAGTTGGGAGTATAAAGTCTCATGGCATTTAAGGTGCTCCTTCTCACCCACCTTGAGATCTTAAAATGAAGATGAAAGTATAAAACAAGCCAGGAGTGTTTCCCCTTTGTGGAATTAAAAAAAAAAAAAAAGGAAAAACTACTCTATCAAGTATTTTACAAGTGATTCCCGCATTCCCTTTTACCCTGTCCCGGCAATTTTGTCTAAATTAACTAGCTCCAAACACAGTTACAGAAATGTGTCATGATAATTTGTATTTTATCTTCACAGTGATTTTCCAATTCTTGTATTGCGGGAACTCAGCTCATTCCAGCACTATTTGCTAAAGAACTGAGTTCACTAAGTTATATCCACATTAGAGCTGCTCTACTTTTTAAAAAATATCTGAAAAACCTCATCATATGATAGTCTAGCTTACTAGGATTCAGTATAGAGCCTGTAAATCACTTTTGAAGAAAACTTCAGAAAATGGCGTGCAATCTTGTATGATGTACCCATAGGAAGCTTGAATAGATAATCTCCATTCTTTTATTATTATTATTATTATTATTATTATTATTATTTTAAAAAAAGTTTAGGGTGGCCAGTTGGCTTAGTTGGTTAGAGTGCAGTGCTCATAACACCAAGGTCGCCAGTTTGATTCCCACATGGTCCAGTGAGCTGCTCCCTCCACAACTAGATTGAAAACAATGACTCTACTTAGAGCTGATGGGTCTTGGAAAAACACACTCTTCACCAATATACACCAATTAAAATTTTAAAGTTTATTGGGGTGACAATTGTTAGTAAAGTTACATAGGTTTCAAGTGTACAATTCTGTAGCACATCATCTATATATCACATTGTGTGTTCACCACCCAGTCAGTTCTCCTTCCATCACCATATATAATAATAACCATAAATAATAACAAGTGTTGGAGAGGCTGTGGAGAAAAAGGAACTCATACACTGTTGGTGGGAACGCAGATTGGTACAGCTGCTATGGAAGGCAGTGTGGAGGTTCCTCAAATAATTAAGAATATAATTACCATATGACCCAGCAATCCATCTCCTGGGTGTCTACCCAAAATATCTGAAAACATTTATCCGTAAAGATATATGTGCTCCGATGTTCATTGCAGCTTCATTTCCAAGACATAGAAACAACCAAAGTGTCCTTCAATAGATGATTGGATAAAGAAGATGTAGTATGTATATACAATGGAATACTATTCTGACATAAGAAAGGATGAAATAGTATCATTTGCAACAACATGGATGGATCTTGAGATTATTATGCTAAGTGAAATAAGTCAGACAGGAAAAGGTGAGAACCATATGATTTCACTGATATATGGTATATAAACTAAAAACAACAAAAAAACAAGACAAACAAATGAGAAACAAAAACTCATAGACACAGACAATAGTTTAATGGTTACCAGAGGGTAAGAGGGGTGGGGGGGTGGGAGATGAGGGTAAGGGGGATCAAATATATGGTGATGGAAGGAGAACTGACTCTGGGTGGTGAACATACAATGTGATATATAGATGATGTAATACAGAATTGGACTCCTGAAATCTATGTAACTTTACTAAAAATTGTCACCCCAACAAACTTACAAAAAATATTATGTAGGGGAGAAAGGGGGTTAATCGTGTTAGTTAAAATTGAGCACAATTTTTCTGTTTGTGCTCAATTTTAACTAACATGATTAATCAATGATGAGCAAATCTTTGATTTGTATAAATCCATATAGCATTTTTAGAAATTTCTAGGAAAAAATAAAGAGATGATAAAAGATCTGTGAAAAGACTTTCTTTGGTTCCTAACCAGCACATGGTATAATGTCACATATATGTCCCTTAGATTAAATTTGAGTTTATATGCAGAAACATATATTCCAAGCTTTACTGTTTCAACACTTCTGGTAACATCGCAGAAAGCATAAGTAGATGATAAATAGTCTCGGGTGATTAAAAAATGGACCCTGTACCCATATTATTGCTGAGAGGAAATAGAAGGTATCACAAAATAAGATCCTTGTTAGCAGCTAAAATGTTAGATTGTTAAAAGTTCAACAATTAAACAATCTTTTCATCTTGTCAGATGAGATGCGTTCCACATCGGTTTAACACAGATTTACTAAGTGAACACCACAGGCATAGTGCTGAGCTAGCTGTTGTGGGACACAAAGAAGCACATAATATGAACTCTGTCCTTAAGGGGCTTCACTATATGTAAAGAGACAAGATAAATATGCATTAATAGATAGATATTGAACAATTCATAAGTCAGCACAAGCCAATACCACAAGGCATGAGGTTATATTAAAAATCAAATGTGGGGATTAGATGATGGGTGTTATGTGTGTTCAAAGGAGAGAGACCAATGTGGCTGGAGTAATCAAGGAAGACTTCCTGCAAGAGGTAGGGCTTCATTTGGGAGACCACTTCAGGGATGATGTAGATGCCTGATCTCTGCACGGTACACCTGAAGCTGAACAATAATGAATGCCAACTATAATTATATATATGTATATATTTGTATGAATATGGTTACAGGAAGCGGAGTACAGCATTAGGAATAGAGACAGTAGAAATGTAATGTCTCTGTGCGATGTCAGAGGGATAGTGGATGGGGGAAAGGGGGCTCACACAGTGTGAGGGATATAAATGATAAACATCTAAGTTTTGCTTTATCTTGTGCACCTGAAACTAATAAAATTATATTAAAAAAAAAAAAAAAGAGGTAGGGCTTGAACTGGGCCATGAAGTAGTTCTAGATGGTAAGGAATTGTATAGATAAGATGAGAAATATTCCATGTCTGAAGAAAAAGAAAAAGAAATACTAAAGTATTAGAAGCTGTAATTAATGTTTGCAGGATGGATCACTTTTGGAAAGAAGCATTATCGAAGAACAGCAATAGGCTAGCATCCATTGATCCCTGGTTTAAGTTGGATGCTACCCTGGCTTCAGCAGGGATTGGTCCTATTGTCATAATTCTTCTGTACCCAAGTTACTTTGCTGGGCCAATTTTACTATTTCCTACTCTCAAATCATCATGTCAATCAATTACCATGTGTCATGTTTTACAAATTAACAAAAGCGTTACAGCTAAGCATATATAATATGGCACAGAGTAGTTTCATCTTACATTTGCGAACTAGCTAGTCATATTTAGAAGGATCACCCACAGATGTTTCACAGAAGGAGAAGGGAAAGAGAAAGAAAGAATTCTACCCACTGAGAATATATTTAATTATTCTTTCCAGGGCATCTGTGTGAATTATGCAAGCTGTGTAAAAATATTAATTTTAAATGTGGCATAATCTGTGCAAGTCTATAAAAAGAAAAGTACAGGCAGGCCAATGAGTTAAACAGAAATATTGGAAGTTATTTGTAATCTCAGTGGTTTCAAGGTGTGCTTCCATGGGTTATGGGTGGTTGGTGAGGTCAATTTTGTTCTGCCTTCAAGGTCAGAGGTGAACTTTCTCCTCTTATACTATGGAGTAGAGGGGCACATATCCCCCAAAGTCCTCCAAGCTCAAATCATTTATCTGAGAGTAGCTTTTTGTCTCCCTGAGTTTTCAATAAAACATTAAATGGAATAAAGAAAAAATGTTTCAATTTTTAATTCCCCTAGATTGAAAAACAGATTAATTAGATCTTCCTCTGTGCCCAATGCTTAGCTTCTCCTCTAGCAGAGGAACCTAGGATTTCAGAATTTTCCTAGGTGGATCTAGTTTTAATCCTGTCTGGTTTGGGAGGCCACTGATATATCCCAGGCTAGCAAAAAGGAAGGAATTTACTTCCTGAGGAGAACTAAGGCTGAGTCAGCACTACAAAAGGGTCATTTACTAAAAATGTCTTTCCTGTTGCTGGAAAGAGGAGGGGGAAACATGTAGAAAAATATATACATTTTGATCTTCAAAAAATTACCATTATAACCCCAATAAACTTTAATAAAAAATTGTGTTAGTTTTGGTTTTCTAACCCCCTCTTCAATCTTAGATTATAAGCCTCCAAATTTTTGTTCACTCACAGTGGTTAAATCACTATTAATAATAGAGTAAAATAAACCCTTCCCAATTTAAATCACCTTAGAAAGGGGAAAAAAGAAAATGTATTGAGCATTTGCTTTATCGTAGTTTTATTCTAGATTCTATAACTTATATTTTCTCATTGATTCCTTAAGATACCCATGGGACTCATACCTGATATTTACTAACTAACCTTTAACCATACCACACTTAAAATTAATTCCACAAGCACAGTGTGAAGAAGTTAACAGGATGGATTCAACCAGAAGCACTATACATTTATTATTTTTCCAGAAAGCAAAAAACACAAAAGTGATCTGCCTTCCAGAAAACTAAACTATATGGGAATTTTCTCCAGATACTTTGTAGATGTCTTCCCACTCAGCCTTCTGACTTAGAGATGACTTTTGTTTCAATGCAGCTGCATGGTTAATATTTTTAAAAGAACACTTATTTATTTATTTATTTATTTACTTATTTATTTTGCTTACCAACAGTGATGGTAAAGCTGTTTGTTGTTATAAACATCTCACAAGAATAAAGAACAATGGGTTCTACTATTTGCAACTTCCTGCTGAGCAGATGTTTTGGCATCTTTTATTTCTGGAGTCAGATGAGAATGTTTTGACTGCCATATAAGAGACTATATCCACTGAGTGGAGAAGTTAGCCATAGTGTATAATATATATTACACACACACACACACACACACACACACACACACCCAAGGTGCCAAAAAAATCTATACACAATTTAAGAAAGGAAAAAACTGTATTAAAATTACATTTTGAGCACCTCTTGTAACTACAGAAGTCAAATGATACTTGTATTCATCTTTTGTTGTTGATATATATCGAGTATGACAATTTTAATACAGCTTTTTTCTTTTTTAATATGTGTATAAGGTTGCATCATAAAAATGGCGGGGTAAGGTGAGCCTCTTGAAATCTCTCCTGGAATTTACAACAAATTGAACAGCTATATTCCACAAAGGACTGTCTGCACAGCAGACAGGCAAGTCCAAGAAACACACAATTGAAATCATCTAAAATTGGGCAAGCAGGGAAAAAGGGGAGGTGGATGTGCAGGACGCAGAATGCAACAGAGCTCGGAGCTCTGAGGTCCCTGCATTATGAAGGTATTGCACTTGCAGGAGAGGGAAGAATTTGGACTGCTAGTGCTCTGATTATGGCCCACAATCCTGCCTGAGAGATCAGCATATAAGATGGCTGAACTGAACACTCATGGCAGAGACCTCACAGCAAAGACTGAAGGAAGAAGGGTAAAAATGGCAGTTTAAGCCATCACTGCCAAGGAGAGGACCGAAGACATAGGCGCGGAGCCTATCTGACCACTCCCTCCCAGAGCTCGCCCCACCCTCCCAGTGCTAGAAGTGGAACTATAGCAGTATCAGATGAAAACAACAGAATATTTGCAGTTCTGGAAACTGCAGCCCTCAGCCATGGACTCCCAGCCCAACTAGTTCTGGCAAAGGGGAAGGAGCTTTTGGCGTAGGACTGGCTGTGCTGGTGGTTGCCACTATAGCTCTGGGCCCCCTCTCACAACACACCCAGCCCCTGTCCCCACCTATCTGGGCAGATCCCTGCAGGAGTAAACAGAGCTGCTGAAACACACAGGCTCTGAATCTGGTGCAGGAAGAACTTTGGAATTTCTAAAGCCCTCCAAATCCGCCCACAGAGGCCGAGTCCTGTGACCCAAGCAACCAGTTCACAGAGAAGTCCACCTTCCAGGGAATCCCCCCAATGTGTAAGAAGCCAGAACAGTGCAGAGATAATATAACACTATAGCATGAGAGAGAATAAAAGGCTGCACTCGGAGAGAAAATAAAACATTCTACAAAAACCTACTGGAAAACAAAAGAAAGACCTCTCCCTATCAATCTGTGGTAGAACCTACTCCTGTAGATGCCTAGGAAGAGAAATAATAATTCATTAATTGCCATGAATAACCAAGTTAGCAAGGCAGTTTAGAAAGAAAGTGAAAAGTATCCAGAAAATGAATTTAAAGACACGGAAATATGTGACTTAAATGACAGAGAATTCAAGATTACACTTCTGAAAAAACTCAACGAGATGCAAGAAAACACGGACAGGCAGTTTAATGAACTCAGAAACACGATCAAAGAACAAAATGAACGTTTTACCAAAGATATTGAAATTAAAAAAACAAAACAAATAGAATTTCTGGAGCTTAAGAACTCAGTAAAAGAAATGAAGAAAGAACGAGACATCCAGCTTAGGTAATAGAGCTGACCAGATGGAGGAAAGAATCAGTGACATAGAAGGTAGAAATCTGGAAATGACACAGATGGAAGAAGAGAGAGATCTGAGAGTTAAAATAAATGAAACAACTCTACAGGAAGTTTCTGACTCCATCAGAAAGAACAATATAAGAATAATGGACATACCAGGAGAAGAAAGGGAGAGGGGAATGGAGAGTGTATTCAAACAAATACTTGACAATAACTTCCCAAACTTGTGGAAAAAACTGGCTCCTCGAATCCAAGAAGCAAATAGAACACCTAATTACCTCAATGCCAACAGGCCTTCTCCAAAGCACATTACATTGAAGCTGTCAAAATTAACAACAAAGAAAGAATCCTCAAGGCAGCCAGGGAAAATCAGATGGTAACATATGATTCAATTATCATCAGCCCATTCGATTATCATCAGATTTTGCAGCAGAAACTCTACAAGCCAGAAAGCAGTGGACAGAAATATTCAAACTATTGAAAGAGAGAAATTATGAACCAAGAATAATATACCCAGGAAAGATATCCTTTAGATATGAAGGAGGAATAAAGACGATTCCAGGCATACAGAAGCTGAGGGAATTTTCTAACACATGACCTGCAGTACAAGAAATACTGAAGGAGGCTATTCGACCTGAAACAAAAAGCAAAGAAATATAAAACCATGATTGGTATTATGAAAAGACAGAAGCAGGAAATGGCAACACCTACACCACATAGGACACTGTACACTAAACATAACATACAGCGTAAAGAAGGGGAAAAAATATAAAAAAAAAAGAGGAAAAAGACAACTTGCTACTGCAGCACAGAAATCAACTCACAGCATAAATACGGATAATTGGTAACAACAAAAACATAAAGGCAGAGAGTAAAGATCTGAACTGGCACAATGGAATGGAGAAAGAAAGCATGCTTAAAAAATGGAATACTCTAAATAACAGACTTTCTTACACATAAATTTAATGGTAACCACACACACACAAAAAAATCCTTAACTGAAATATGTAACATTAAAAAAAAAAAGAAATACAGGGAAAAATCATAGAATACCAACACAGTGAAATAATAGACAGCAACAAAAAGGCAAAGAAACGAGGGAGACACTATCCTACCAGAAAACCAGATATGGAATAACAGGAAATTCTCATATATCAATAATCACCCTAAATGTAAATGGACTGGACTCACCAATGAAAGGCTCAGGTGGTTGGAGCTCCGTGCTCCTAACACAGAAGGCTGCCGGTTCGATTCCCACATGGGCCAGTGTACTCTCAACCACAAGGTTGTTAGTTTGACTCCTGGACTGCCCCAAGGGATGATGGGCTCCGCCCCGGTCAACTAAGGTTGAAAATGGCATCTTGAGCTGAGATCCCGCTGAGTTCCCAGATGGCTCAGTTGGTTGTAGCGCGTCCTCTCAACACAACGTGCCGGTTTGACTCCCTCAAGTTATGGTGGTCTGTGCCCCCTGCAACTAACAACAGAAACTGGACCTGAAGCTGAACTGTGCCCTCCACAACCACAATTGAAAGGACAATGACTTGGCAAAAATTCTGGAAGTACACATTGTTCACCAATAAAGTTCTGTTTCCCTTCCCCAGTTAAAAAAAAATAAGAAAGAAAGAAAAGAAATGAAAGAAGGGAAGTTACCACGGATACCACAGAAATACAAAGCATCATCCAAGAATACTATGAAAGATTATCTGCTACCAAATTCAATAACCTACAAAAAAAGGACATGTTCTTAGAAACAGACAGCCTTCCTGGGCTGAATTACGAAGAATTGGAAAATCTAAATAGACAGATTACCAGTAAGGAAATTGAATCAGTCATCTATCTGAAAGCTTCCCAAGAGCAAAAGTCTGGGACCAGATGCCTTCACTAGTGAATTCTACCAACATTCAAAGAGGGTATAATACCTTTCCTCCTCAAACTCTTCCAAAATTAGAAGAGGAGACAATACTTCCTAACACATTTTATGAGGCCAACATTACCCTGATACCCAAACCTGGTAAGGATAACACACAAAAAAAGAAAATTAGAGACCAATATCTCTACTGAACAGACACAAAAATACTGAAAAAGAATCCTAGGAAATCACACGCAACAATGCACTAAAAAGATTATACATCACGACCAAGTGGGTTTAATCCCAGGGGCACAAGTATGATTAAACATATGCAAATCAATCAATATGATACACAACATTATATAAAAGACGAAAATTATATGATTATATCAATAGATGCAGAAAAAGCATTTGACAAGGTACAAAATCAATTTATCATTAAAACACTTAATAAAATGGGTTAAGAAGGAAAATACAGGCTAGTCTTTTCCGGAAAAACGGCTGCGTGAGGTGAGCTTCTGAAAAGCTCCCCTAGAATTTACAACGAAACCGACAAGGAAAACTCCACAAAGGACTCCCTGCACAGGAGACAGGTAAGACGAAGAGGCCCACTACCGAAATCACCTACAGGTGGGAGATTCACGCGAGCGGGGGGCGGGGGGGGGGCGCGGGAGGAGGAGGGAAGGGAGAAGTGCGGAGACAGCCCGCGCAGGCGGCGCAGGACGCAGACCCAGCTCAGTGTGCCAAGCTCGCTGCTTCTCGGAACTACCGCAGCAGCGGGAGATCGGACTGCTAGGGCTCTGCTAGGGCTCCACAGGGCTGAGGGGACAGCATAAAACACGGCTGAACCCGACGCTCATGGCAGAGACCTCGGAGAAAAGACTGAGGGAAAAAGGCTGAAAACTGTGGTTTAAGCCCAAACTGCCTAACAGAGAACGGAGCCTTAGGCACTGAGACTAGCCACCCCCTCCCTACCCTCCCAGAGCTCACCCCACCCCCACCTGCCCAGTGCTAGAAATGGAACAGTAGCAGTGTCAGAGCAAAAGAACAGAATATTTGCTGTCCTGAAAACTGTGGGCCACAGACACAAATTCGCAGCCCAACTAGTTCTGGCAAAGGGGAGGGAGCTGTGGAAAAAGAACCTGATGTGATGGTGGTCTCCGCCATTGCTCTGGGCCACCTCTCACAACTTACCCCGCCCCTGGCCCCACCTATCTGGGCGGATCCCTGCAGGAGTAAACACAACTGCTGAAACATACGGGCTCTGAATTTGGAGCTGGAAGAGCTTTGGAACATCAAAACCTCTCCGCATACCCACCGGGACACTGCACCATGTGACCTAGACGAACTATTAACAGAGGAGAAGCCCATCTCCCAGGGAATCCACCCATTGTGTGAGAAGCTGGAATAGTGCAGAGAAAACATAGCACTACCGTGTCGGAGAAGAAAAATAAGCTGCAGTTGGAGAAAAAATAAAACATTCTAACAAACACTGGAAAACAAAAAGACTGCTTCCTATCAACCTGCTACAGAAGCCACTCCTATAGATGTCTAGGAAGAGAAATAGTAAACTACTAATCGCCATGACTAACCAAGGCAACAAGATAGCTCAGAAAGAAAGTGAAAAATCTCCAGAAAAGGCACTTAAAGATACCGAAACATGTGACTTAAATGACAGAGAATTCAAGATTGCAGTTCTGGAAAAACTCAACGAGATACAAGAAAAAACATAAAGGCAGTTAAATGAACTCAGAAACACAATCAAAGAACAGCATGATCATTTTACGAAAGAGATTGAAATTTTAAAAAAGAACCAAATAGAATTTCTGAAGATTAAGAACTCAATAGAAGAAATTAAGAATGAAATAACCAGCTTAGGTAGTAGAGTTGACCAGATGGAGGAAAGAATCAGTGACATCGAACATAGAAACCTGGAAATTACACAGATGGAAAAAGAAAGAGACTTGAGACTTAAAAGAAATGAAAGAACTCTACAAGAACTTTCTGACTCCATCAGAAAGAGTAATATAAGAATCATGGGCATACCAGAAGGAGAAGAAAGAGAGAAGGAAACAGAGAATACATTCAAACAAATTGTCGATGAGAACTTCCCAAACTTGTGGACAGAACTGGACCCTCAATCCAAGAAGCAAATAGAACACCTAGTTACCTCAATCCCAACAGGACTTCTCCAAGGCACATTGTATTGAAGCTGTCTAAAATGAACAACAAAGAAAGAATCCTCAAGGCACCAGGGAAAAGAAGACGGTAACTTACAAAGGAAAGCCCATTTGATTATCATCAGATTTTTCAGCAGAAACTCTACAGGCCAGGAGGGAATGGAACCAAATATTCAAACTATTGAAAGAGAGAAATCATGAGCCAAGAATAATATATCCAGCAAAGATATCCTTTAGATATGAAGGAGGAATAAAGACCTTTCCAGACATACAGAAGATGAGGGAATTTTCTAATACATGACCTGCACTATAAGAAATACTGAAGGAGGCTATTCGACCACCATCAACGGGGACAATTTGTGGCAAGCAAAACTAAAAAATGGGGAGAGTAAAGGCCTGAACCGGAATATGGGAATCGAGAAAGTAAGTGTACCGAAGAAAATGGAATACTCTAAATATCAAACTTTCTTTTACATAAACTTAAGGGTAACCACTCAAAATAAATCCAGAAGTGAAATATGTACTGTAATAAAAGAAGAAACAGAGGGAAACATCATAGAATACCACCACACAGAAATAATAGACAACAACAAAAAGGCAAAGAAACAATGGAGACACAGACTTACCAGAAAACTAAAGACAGAATGATAGGAAATCCTCACATATCAATAATCACCCAAAATGTAAATGGACTGAACTCACCAATAAAAAGGCACAGAGTAGCAGATTGGCTCAGAAAACTAAACCCAACCATATGCTGTCTCCAAGAGACACATAGCAGCTACAAGGACAAGAATAGACTCAAAGTGAAAGGGTGAAAATTGACACCCGAGCAAATGGCACCCAGAGAAAATCAGGTATAGCCATAATGATATCAGATGAAACAGACTTCAAGGTGAAAAAGATAACAAGAGACAAAGATGGACATTTCATAATGGTGAAGGGGAGTGTACAACAAGAAGACATAAGAGCCATCAATATTTATGGCCCCAATCATGGAGCCCGAAATATACCAAGGAACTACTAAAAGAACTAAAGGGAGAAATTGACCAAAACACAATTATACTAGGGGACTTAAGTACATCATTGACAGCTATGGATAGATTATCCAAACAGAAAATAAATAACGAAAGAGCATCCCTAAATGACACATTAGATGAAATGGACATAATTGACACATATAGAGCACGTCATCCTAAAACATCAGACTATATATTCTTTTCTAGTGTACACGGAACATTCTCAAGGATAGACCATATATTGGGACATAAAATCAGCCTCAGCAAATTTGAGAAGTTTGAAATCATACCAAGCATATTCTCTGATCACAAGGCTTTGAAATTGGATATCAACTGCAAAAAGAAAGCGGGAAAACACACAAATACATGGACATTAAACAACATACTTTTAAAGAACGACTGGGTCAAAGAAGAAGTTAGAGGAGAGACCAAAAAATACATAGAGACAAATGATAATGAAAATATATCCTACCAAAATTTTTGGGATGCAGCGAAATCAGTTTTAAGAGGGAAATTTATCTCATTACAGGCCTATCTCAAGAAACAAGAAAACTCCCAAATAAATAACCTCATGTTACACCTTAAAGAACTAGGAAAAGAAGAACAAGTAAAACCCAAGGTCAGCAGAAGAAAGGAAATAACAAAAATTAGAGCAGAACTAAATAAAATAGAGAACAAAAACACAATAGAAAAAATTAATGTGCAAAGAGCTGGTTCTTTGAAAAGATTAACAAAATTGACAAACCCTTTGCTAGACTTAATAAGATAAAAAGAGAGAAGACACTAATTAACAAGATCAGAAACGAAAAAGGGGAAGTTATCACGGACACCACAGAAATACAAAGGATCATCCAAGAAAACTATGAAGGACTATATGCCACCATTTCAACAACCTAGAAGAAATTGATAAGTTCTTAGAAACATATAGCCTTCCAAGGCTGAACCATGAAGAACTGGAAAATCTAAACAGACCGATCACCAGTAACGAAATTGAATCAGTCATCCAAAACCTTCCCAAAAGGAAAATTTCAGGTCCAGATTGCTTCACTAGTAAATTCTACCAAACCATCAAAGAGGATCTAATACCAATCCTGCTCAAACTCTTCCCAAAAATTGAAGAAGAGTCAGTACTCCTTAACTCATTTTATGAGGCCAACATTACCCTGATACCAAAACCTGATAAGGACAGCACAAAAAAAGAAAACTACAGACCAATAGCTCTGATGAATACCGATGCAAAAATCCTAAATAAAATTCTAGCAAATCGAATACAACAATGCATTAAAAAGATTATTCAACATGACCAAGTGGGGTTCATCCCCAGGGCACAAGGATGGTTCAACAAATGAAAATCCATCAATGTGATACATCACATAAGCAAAATAAAGGACAAAAATCATATGATTATATCAATTGATGCATAAAAAACATTTCATAAGATACACCACCCATTTATGAATAAAACACTGAATAAAATAGGTGTAGAAGGAAAATACATTAACAGAATAAAGGCCATATATGACAAGCCCTCTGCTAATCTCATAATTAATGGTGAAAAAACTGAAGCCATTTGCTCTACATTCAGGAACACGACAGGGATGTCCCCTATCACCTCTGCTTTTCAACATAGTGCTGGAAGTCCTTGCCAGAGCAATGAGGCAAGAGAAAGAAATAAAAGGCATCCAAATTGGGAATGAAGAAGTTAAATTGTCACTCTTTGCAGATGACATGATAGTATATATAGAAAACCCTAAATACTCCACCAAAAAGCTATTAGAAACAAACAACGAATACAGTAAAGTTGCTGGCTACAAAATCAATGTAAAAAAGTCCATTGCCTTCCTATACACTAACAATGAAATCTCAGAAAAAGAAATACAGAAAACAATTCCTTTTGCAGTTGCAGCAAAAAAAAAGAATAAAATATCTAGGAATAAACTTAACCAAGGACGTGAAAGACCTATATGCTGAAAACTGTAAGACATTTTTGAAAGAATTGAAGAAGACACAAAGAAATGGAAAGACATTCCATGCTCATGGATTGGAAGAACCAACATAGTTAAAATGGCCATATTACCCAAAGCAATATACAGATTCAATGCAATCCCCATCAAAATCCCAATGGCATTTTTTACAGAAATAGAAGAAAAAATCATTAGATTTGTTTGGAACCACAAAAGACCCCGAATAGCTGAAGCAATCTTAAGAAAAAAGAACAATAATGGAGGTATCACACTTCCTGACTTTGGCTTGTAATATAAAGCTACAATAATCAAAACAGAATGGTATTGGCAGAAAACCAGACACACTGACCAATGGAATAGAATTGAGAACCCAGAAATAAAACCACATAAATATGGACAGATAATTTTTGACAAAGAAGCTAAAAACATGCAATGGAGCAAAGACAGCCTCTTCAATAAATGGTGCTGGGAGAATTGGATAGCCACGTTCAAAAGAATGAAACTCGACTGCTCTTTGTCACCATGTACCAAAGTTAATTCAAAATGGATCAAAGACTTAAGCGTAAGACCTGACACAATACACTGCATAGAAGAAAACATAGGTACTAAACTTATGGACCTTGGGTTCAAACAGCATTTTATGAATTTGACTCCAAAGGCAATGGAAGTAAAAGCTAAAATAAACAAATGGGACTATATGAAACTTAAAAGCTTCTGCGCAGCAAAAGAAACCATCGACAAAATAAAGAGGCCACCAACTGAATGGGAGAAGATTTTTGCAAACAGTGCCTCCGATAAGGGGCTAATATCCAGAATATAAAAGGAAGTCATGCAACTCAACAACAAAAAAACAAACAACCCAATTGAAAAATGGGCAGAGGACCTGGAGAGACATTTCTCCAAATAGGACATACAAATGGCAAATAGACATATGAAAAAACGCTCAACATCACTAATCATCAGAGAAATGCAAATCAAAACCATAATGAGATATCTCCTTATCCCAGTCAGAATGGCTGTCATCAACAAGACAAATAGTAACAAGTGTTGGAGAAGCTATGGAGAAAAAGGAACCCTCATACACTGTTGGTGGGAATGCAGACTGGTGCAGCCGTTATGGAAGGCAGTGTGGAGGTTCCTCAAAGAATTACGAATAGAATTGCCGTATGACCCAGCAATCCCTCTCCTGAGTATGTACCCAAAATTCTGAAAACATTTAGAGATAAAGACACATGTGCTCCAGTGTTCATTGCAGCTTTGTTTACGTTGGCCAAGATATGGAAACAACCAAAATGTCCTTCGATAGATGAATGGATTAAGAAGTTGTGGTATATATACACAATGGAATACTATTCCACGGTAAGAAAAGATGATATAGGAACATTTGTGACAACATGGATGGATCTTGAGAGTGTAATGCTGAGCGAAATAAGTCAGACAGAAAAAGCAGAGAACCATGTGATTTCACTGATATGTGGTATATAAACCAAAAACAACAAAAGAACAAGACAAACAAATGAGAAACAGAAACTCATAGACACAGACAATAGTTTAGTGGTTACCAGAGGGTAAGGGGGTTGGGGGTTGGGGGGTGGGAGATGAAGGTAAGGGGTATCAAATATATGGTGATGGAAGGAGAACTGACTCTGGGTGATGAACACACAATGGGATTTATAGATGATGTAATACAGAATTGTACAACTGAAATCTATGTAATTTTACTAACAATTGTCATCCCAATAAATTTAATAAAAAAAAAATTTTTTTAAAAAGAAGGAAAATACCTTAACGTGATAAAGGCCATATATGTCAAACAATCAGTTAATATCATAATGGTGAAAAAGTCGAGCCCTTTGATCTCAGTTCAGGAACACGACAGGGCTGTCCCCTATCACCTCTGCTTTTCAACTGATTATTGGAAGTCCTAGTCAAGCAATAAGGCAAGAGAAAGAAACAAAATGCATCCAAATTTGGATTGAAGAAGTGAAACAGTCACTTTTTGCAGATGACATGATGCCAATTAGAGAAAACCCTGAAAACTCCACAAAAAAGTTATTGGAAATAATAAACCAATACAGTAAAGTTGCCGGCTACAAAATCAACATACAGAAGTTCATTGCATTAGTATATGCTAACAATGAAATTTCAGAAAAAGAAATAAAAGTAAACAATTCCTTTTGTGATTGTAACCAAAAGAATAAAATAACTAGGAAAAAACTTACCAAGAATGTGAAAGACACACAGAAGACTATCAGAAATTTTTAAAAGAAATTGAAGAATACACAAAGAAATGGGAAGACATTCTGTGTTCATGGATTGGAAGAATAAACATAGTTAAAATGACCGCATTACCCAAAGCAATATACAGGTTTAATGCAATTCCCATCAAAATCCCAATGGCATTTTTTAAACAAATAGAACAAAAAATCATCAGATTTTTTTGGAACCACAAAAGACCCCGAATAGCCAAAGCAGTCCTAAGAAAGAAGAACAATGCTGGAGGTATCACTCTCCCTGACTTTGGATTGTACTACACGGCAACAATAATCAAAACAGTATGATATTGGCAGAAAAACAGACACACAGACCATGGAATAGAACTGAGAACCCAGAAACCTACCCCCATAAATATAGAAAGATAATTTTCGACAATTAAGCCGAAACATACAGTGGAGAAAAGACTGCCTCTTCAAGATATGGTGCTAAGAGAACTGGAAAGCCACGTGCAAAAGAATGAAACTAGACTGCTATCTGTCACCATGTACCAAAATTAACTTAAAATGGATCAAAGACCTAAAGATAAGACCCGAAATAATAAAATGCATAGAAGAAAACATAAGCACTAAACTTATGGACCTTGGGTTCGATGAGCATTTTATGAATTTGACCCCAAAGGTAAGGGAAGTAAAAGCTAAAATAAATGAATGGGACTATATCACACTTAAAAGCTTCTGCACAGCAAAAGAAACTGTTGACAATATAAAGAGGCAACCAACAGAATGGGAGAAGATTTTTGCAGACAACTCCTTGAATAAGGGGCTAATATGCAAAATATATAAGGAACGCGTACATCTCAACAACAACAACAACAAAAAAAAAAACAATCCAATTAAAAAAATGGGCAGAGGACCTCAATAGACATCTCTCTGAAGAAGGCACACAAATAGCCAATAGACACATAAAAAAAATGTTCAACATCACTTATCATCAGAGAAATGCAAATAAAAACCGCAATGAAATATCCCCTTACATCAGTTAGAATGACTATTATCAACAAGACAAATAATAACAAGTGTTGGAGACGCTGTGGAGAAAAAGGAACCCTCATACACTGTTGCTGGGAATGCAGATTGGTGCAGTTGCTATGGAAGGCAGTGTGGAGGTTCCTCAAAATTTAAGAATAGAATTACCATATGATCCAGCAATCCCTCTCCTGGGTATTCACTGAAAAAATCTGAAAATATTTATCCGTAAAGATATATGTGCACAAATGTTCACTGCAGGTTTATCTACAGTGGCCAAGACATGGAAACAACCAAAGTGTCCTTTAATAGATGATTGGATAAAGAAGTTGTGGTATATATACAGAATAGAATAGTATTCAGCCGTAAGAAAAGATAAAATAGTACCAGTTGCAACAACATGGATGGATCTTGAGATTATTACACTGAGCAAAATAAGTCAGGTAAAAAAAGTAGAGAAGCATATGATTTCACTGATATGTGGTATATAAAACTGAAAACCACAAAAGAACGAGAGAAACAAATGAGGAAACAAAAACTCAAGGATGTGAACAGTAGTTTAGACCAGAGGGAAATGGGGAAAGGAGTGATAGATGAGGGAAAAGGGGATCAAGTATATGGTGATGGAAGGAGAACTGATTATGGGAGGTGTACACACAATGTGATATATATATAGATGTATTACAGAATTTCACACCTGAAATCCATGTAATTTTACTAACAATTGCCACCCCAATAAATTTTAAAAAGTGTATACATTTCTCTCTCTCTCTCTCTCTCTCTCTCTCTCTCTATATATATATATATATATATATATATATATATATATATATATATATATATATATATATATATATTCACTTTCTAATCCAAACCCCTAAACCTCTGCAAGTGTAATGTAGACAGTTCCCTGGATTCATTTTTGTTAAATGCAGAAACTGGATGGGAGAAACTGTAGGTTGAAGTTCCAAGATTCCTGCATTTTGCACTTTTGTTCTTTTTCAAATCAGTCAACACTGAAAATTCAGAAAATCTGTGCCCTATCTGCCTTTTTCTTACTTCTCTGGTACTTGTCTAATCCAAGAGTCCAGAGAAAATATGTAATGTATTATGTATCCAGGATAGTGCTTCTGGGAAGATTGCCCCCTGCCTCAGCTATGGGAGAACAGCTTTACTTATAACCTGTATGGACGGCCACAGCACATTCATACAACCTGAATATCACTGAAACTTAGTTCAGTGGCTTTCTTTTTTCATTGCAAAAAAACTTGTGCTCTTTTCTGATCAATTGCACACTTTGATTTTATGTGTGATTTCTCTAGAAAACCAGTAAATGAGAAGAAAAATATGTGGATACATCAATGATAAAACGGTCTTAGTGCACACATGTACTGTATTTTGCCATGTATAATGCACACTTTTTGCCCAAATTTGTGAGGGAAAAATAATGATGCACCTTATACATGGGAAGTACTAATTCTGTATCCTTATAAATGTTTTTAATTCTTTAATTTATGCTTATGAGTTAAAAGTGTAACTCTATATATACCACAACTTCTTTATCCATTCATCTATTGAAGGACATTTTGGTTGTTTCCATGTCTTGGCCACCGTAAACAAAGCTGCAATGAACATTGGAGCACACGTGTCTTTATCTCTAAATGTTTTCAGATTTTTTTGGGTAGATACCCAGAAGAGGGATTGCTGGGTCATATGGCAATTCTATTCGTAATTCTTTGAGAAACCTCCACACTGCCTTCCATAATGGCTGTACCAGTCTGCATTCCCACCAACAGTGTATGAGGGTTCCTTTTTCTCCACAGCCTCTCCAACATTTGTTATTATTTGTCTTGTTGATGATAGCCATTCTGACTGGGGTGAGGTGATATCTCACAATGGAATACTATTCGGCAGTAAGAAAAGATGATATAGGAACATTTGTGACAACATGGATGGATCTTGAGAGAGTGATGCTGAGTGAAACAAGTCAGACAGAAAAAGCAGAGAACCATGTGATTTCACTGATATGTGGTATATAAAACAAAAACAACAAAAGAACAAGACAAACAAATGAGAAACAGAAACTCATAGACACAGACAATAGTTTAGTGGTTGCCAGAGGGTAACGGGGGCGGGGGGTGGGGGGTGGGAGATGAGGGTAAGGGGATCGAATATATGGTGATGGAAGGAGAACTGACTCTGGGTGGTGAACACACAATGGGATTTATAGATGATGTAATACAGAATTGTACACCTGAAATCTATGTAATTTTACTAACAATTGTCACCCCAATATATTTAATAAAAAAAAATTAAAAAAAAAAAAGTGTAGCTCTAGAAATCAATAACGATGTCCATATGCAAAATAATACCCTGGAATATGATAATCGGTTTTGTTGAACTTACGATGAACTTGCAGTGATGAAGAGTTCTTGGCCTTGTGTGATGCATAAATATCGTAAATTTGTTACAGGTACATAAAATTTCTTGTACCATAATATGTTAAAAAGTAAATGCTGCAATTCCTTTATAATACAAAAAACAAGTATCTAAATGTAAACAAATAAAAATTTGAATTAAAACTGAACATTTTTTTCCTTGAAATTTTGGGGCAAAATTGTGGGTATGCATTATACACGGCAAAATATGGTACATGTCTCTGGCTCTTGAATACTAACATCCTTATAATAAACAATCAGATACCACAGATTGATCTCAAGCTTTAATGGTTTTGTATTTGGCTTGTTGGAAATTATTTTCCATCATAGTATACGTAGATGAGAATAACTAAAAAACAAGAGTGAAGCTTAATGACATCAATAGTGGTATACTCTCCAAATTGTATAAACACGCTTTGTATCAGGTATTGTACTATTCCCATAATCCTTTTTAATGATGATGTTTTAAAAATCTTCCTTTGATTCTCTTCTGAACTTTAATTGTGTTATTATGAGTCTTATGGTAATTTGGTTGTTATTAAATGCCAAATACTTTAACGTATGTTGCCTTATTTAATACTCCAAAGAAGTTCTGAGGCATTATAGTAGACATTGTTGATTAAATATCCAACAGTAATGCAGCTTTCCCCTTTCTTCCCTCTAATAAAACCTTAATTTTTGTCTAGGCACGACTTTTCTCCTTGAGGTTTTGTATTTAAAGAAAGTCAATGACTTTTAATACAGGAGAGGAAATACAATGTCTAGGCAAGATTAGTGATGTCATTTTCCTGGCCAGTAATTGGTTCAGTTATAAGCATAGGATACACTTCTGACTAATGAGACCTGAGAGGAAGTCTGCTTGGAAGCACCAAGGAAAAAAAAATTCCATGATGATTAAATGAAAAAAGAATACAATACATGCAAGAAAAAGGACTTCTTATTATTGTTCTTCTGGCCATGTTTATGTCTGTACCTGATTCCTGAAAGTATTTCAGCTATCTTTCTCCCATGAAGAGACCTAAACTTAAATGCTTGTAATGGCAAAGTAAAACTCTTGGCAAGAACCTTGGTCTTTCATGGTGTCACCAAGCCACTGAATGAACTAATCCTAGAAACACACTATCTCTGGATTTCTTGTTATGTCAGATAATACATATCATATTATTTAAGCTGTTTGAGTCGGAGTTTTCTGTTACTTTCAAGCAAAATGAATCTCAACTGTTTATATATATATATATATATATATATATATATATATATATATATATATATATATGTATACATATATATCTACATATATAAATATATAATATGAAAAATGTATATAATATAAATATATAATATAAAAATGAAGTTTATATATTATACATAATAATATATAATAATGTAAAGTATATATATATATATATATAACATATATAATAAGGTATTATATATATATAAACTTCATTTTTCATATGGAGAATCTGAGCTTTAAAGAGCTAATTGAGTTGCCTGATGTCTTAGAGTTTAAAATTGGGAGGGCATAGTGTTGGATGAATATGTTTCCTGTTATTTTCACTGAGACACCCAGATTCCTGTGGTAAATTGCAACAATCCTATATTATTAAATGTATTGTTCCTGTTATTCCTCTAATTTAATATTTAAGTAAAAAAGTCTGGGGGAAATGCTACCCCAATTTTTTAGCTAATATGGTATCTATTGTGATTTCTGACCCTGATTAGCTAAGATACTTCTTTTGTCAATTTGTAGATCTTATGAACATCAAACTGTACTTCAAAAAGCATATTGGCTATTTCCACCTTGATATCAGAGAGTCATCTCTTCTTCAACAGGTCCAATACTGAAATCACCATTTTTATCTAAAACCTGTTACACATTCTATATTTACATCTTTATTAATGATTCCATAATTTGTCCATGGGCCTACACCAGGTATAGGGAAATTATTCCTAACATGTCTCTCACTCTTCATGTATGATTCATAATGAGATTTTGTCATTTTTATACTGTAAATAACTTTTTCCACCTTTCTCATTTGTACTATCCTTAGACATTGAGATCGATGCTTTGGAGCATACTGCATATCCAAAACACAAAATGAAATTTATAAAAGAATACATGACCTTTCTATCATTCAAGATTCCATGCTCAGACCTAGCAGAGCATGACTGGTAACTCCAAACATCCAATCTTACAGCTGGAACTACTCAGGCCCTCCATATCCTTTACCCTATATCCTCGAGCCAAACAATGACTACTGGTAAATGCTATGAAGGTTTCTGGATTGTACCAATGTTGCAAATGAGCACTGCTTTGGACTGTGAGGAGGATTTAGACCGAAGAGGTACTTATATAAATGAAAAGGCAATTTGTCACATACTGCACATACTGTCTCTCAGATGTTATAAATGTCATAGATAGTTGCATAACAAAGTATCATATCTTAGTGGTGCTGAACATGCATTTTTCATGTTCTAATCTATGGTTCTAGACATACTCATGAATTCCCATGGTATGTACATATATCAGTGGAGGAACATTTTGCAATAAACAATTCAGTGCAAATTGTTGAATGATTCATATTACTCATGTATTTATATATGTAGGTCTAGATTTTATATGGATCAAGCATGATACTGATTTTTTTCGCAACTAGATAAATATTAGAATACGAGAAATACAAATAGCCTTAATTTATAAAATCTTTTAATAAGATTTTGTTCCAGAAAATTAAATAAGATTATTTCAAACTTATTTGAATAACTTTGAACTTATAATGTTCATAGTCATTAATATAATTTACATTTTGTCTTTTGAATTCAATAAATTATTTTTGAATATCTTATAAGCAAATGAAAGTATAAAATATTTAAATTTTGTATTTTTTATTTATTGAAATTCACATTTTTGCTAAAATATATTCAATTTTGTATCCTTTGAATACACTTGTATTTTTTTTAACATTTTCTATTATTAACATAAGGAAACATTCAGATAATAAAAACAGATAATGTAAAAGTGGAATATAGAAAAGAAGTAACATAAAAAGTGGACAGATTTTGTGTGTATAATTTTTTAAACAGTAGAAACAATGAAAGTGAGCAGACTTCTATTGAGCATCACAATCACAAGATTCATTAATAAGACAGGACATTATACATTCTTTGTTTAATGCAAATTTAATTCCTGATCAAAACAATAAAAAGAGAAAAGTATTCCTATCAAATTCAAAACTCAGAAGAAACAAATGCAACTCTGTCCAGACCATCAGATGATGAAGAAAACGGCTTTCAGGAAATCCAGAAAATTGAAAGATGAAACCTGTGTATCTTTACTACGTTTATTGGATTATGACCATGGAAAATGGCTGTCATGCCCTTATGACAGTGTGAAAATGTTTCTAACAATGCATAATCCGATTTTAATTAATGCTGTATTTTTTTCCCTAATTGGACGAACATAGCAAAACATTTAATATTTCATTTTGCATCAAAATTCTTTCAAATGGATAAACTGTGGAAAAATGAATTTTGTGTCATACATTCAAAAGCAATCTATGCATATTTTCATTCATTGCAATAAATTCACATTTAAAATTTCACTTGCATAACTGCAATTACTGGAACTGAGGGGAAAAAGTTTGAGTAAACAGTATTAATTAGTGTTCCACAAAGACGAGTGGAAGCAAATACAGAGCATTGTCATGATTTTCTTAAAATAATATGTGTCCAACATTTAGCAAGCATAAGAGTTCACACTATTTCTAGAAAAATAAAAAAATAGTTTTATTAGATATTATTTTGAAATCTCTTGGCTAAACCTGTAAAATGGATAAAAATAAATAAAGTAAATAATCACTATCTAGGATGGGAAATTGAAAATGAGATTTTAATATAATAAATTAAGAAGTAAGAGAATAAATCATATATGCAATTTATTTTATTTTTTAGGGTTTTTTATTCATCAAATTTATTGGGGTGACATTGCTTAGCAAAAGTATATAGGTGTACATTTCTAAAAACATCGTCCATATATTGCATTGGTAAGGGGGGCTGAAGGGTAGTAGAAGAGTGAAAACAGGGTTAAATATATGGTGATGGAAGAACTGACTCAGGGTGATGAATACTCATATATGCAACTTAAAAAGTAAATTTTATTCGGTACAACTAGATTAAAGTAGGGGAAATCATGTTGAATAAATAACATTTAATATAAAGTACAAGTTTTGATTTTGTAAGACACTGAAAAATAAACCAAATTTTAGGCATGGATTTAAAAAAAATGTTGAGGGTGAGCCTATGCTAATGATACTAACAAGTTTGATTTTTAAAAAATGGTGTATAAGACAAAATTGTGGCTGACAATAGAGAAGTATTTTTTTGTGCTATGTGCATAGCATATATTGAATACATTGAATTTGATACTGGGAGGCATGGCCTCAACTGTGCTGATATTAATGGCATTTCCCTTTAAAAGCTGAGATTATATATGATAATTTCTGGGTCTTCCCAAAGATAGAACATCTTCATTTATGTATATTAACTTTTACCTTATAAATATCTTTATACACATGATAGGATGTCGACTAAATGCTGTTAAATAATTACATTTATTTAGACAAAATAAAAATGCACTACAAAATTAAGTGAAAAAAACAGAAGATTCTTAAATAAAGATCAACTCATGGTCTCTAGTGGAAAACAAAACTAATTTTGAATTTATTCTTATCCACTGTTATTTAGTAGGAAACTACTGCTTTTTATCAATAATATTAATGAGAGCATAAAGAAAACAGATTTAAGTTTGACTATTTCATATTTAAAATGCTTGAATATTTTAAAATAGAGAAAATGGTTCCTCTTTATTGAAAGGAACTGCATGGAAATATGCAATAAACATGACATTACAAAAATAAGATTAAGAAAAAAAGTTTTCACAACCATATGGAAAAAGATTCAGATAAAAATATTGCCCAAGCTAATTTCTGTAGAAACCGTTCTAAAAAAGGCTTATGTATAATTCATTCGAGGTCAAGGTATAGTCTTGATTGAAAGAAATTTGAACAAGTTGGACAACATAGTGCTATAATCCATTGTATTATAAGATACCAGTATTGAAAATGTTGAAAGAAGAAATTATGAAATATTCTCTGGGTTTAAATATTGCATTGAAAATAGTGAAAATCACAGTATAAGACATGGAGGTTTATATGATGAAATTAAAATATCTTGTAATATATTATATGATAACAATGCTTTATCATATGTGGCACCATTGAAGTGTCCATGATATGTAAGATACATGATTGTGGTTGATTCAAAAAAATTACTACATATTTTTAGTTCCTTTTTATACTAAACTGAGTCTAGCCTAAACTGCTGGGCTGCAGAATCCTGAGATAATAAATTACTGCTGTTTTAAATCACAAAGTATTCATTATACAAGAAAGGCTAACTGATATAATGCTTCATTTTTTAAATCTAAGTATTACTTAAGAATTAAGAATTTTATTGACAATTATTACTTTCTACTATTTCAGCTGAGACAAGTTTCTGCAAATTGAAATTAATGAAAAACTAATGAAAAATTGCGATGACTTAGGACTCCTGGTCGTATTTAACATTGCTGTCAATGGAACACAAATAATATGAAAATTATTATTATAAAACCCTAATTAGTGATTTTGGTGAAATTAAGGTAAATCTAGATATAGATATAGATATAGATACAAACATATAATCATTTATTATTTATTTATTTATTTTATTGCTCATCAAAATATTGCTACCTCATCAAGAGAATACCCGCACCTGCACAATGATAATTAAATTCAGTCAGTTTTGGTATTATGTCCCAACCTCTTGGGAGTTATAGGGGACAGCGTTTTGTCCATCTCTACTACCATTGCCTTATTTCAAACATATAATTATCTCTCAACTTCAATATTTTAATATTCTTCTAATAGCCTTCACACACACCACTTTCTCTTTTTCTCTCTATATATGCCATCCTCAGAAAATTCTTAGGAAAGTGTTAAAATAATTTGCCACAGCCTTACTTAAGATTCTTTAGTGGTTTCTTATCATCTGTAGGATAAAGTCCAAACTTTTTGGCAGAGCATACAGTAGCTTTCATGAATGGGCCCTTGCCTATCATATTTGCAGCCTCTTTTTTCTAACACCCTCCTCATAGTTACGTTTCAGTGCAACCAGGTCTAGCTATGTAATTTGTGGGGCCAGTGCAAAACATGTTTTCAAAAATTATTAACAATTTCAGCATAGTGATGACAGATTATTAAATCAAGTATGGAGTCCTTCTAAGTGGGGACTGTGTGTAACTACATAGGTCACATGTCCATGAAACCAGCCCTGACTTCACTCCCCCCAATGGTTTACAGTTCCCAGAACATTCCATTCACTTCTTATCTACCTTTCCATATCCTGTCCCTTTTGCTATAATGCACCTTTCTCCATTTCTTTTAAGAATTTTCATCCAAGTCATAAAAAAATATTTTCTCCTCTGGGGTTCCATAACACTTGAGATATAACCCCATCATAATGCTTTCCACATAATAATTATGTTTACATATGTTTACAAATCTGTTTCCTTCACCAGTCTCTGAAAATCTCTAGGACAGGGATCATATCTTGGTTCATCTCTGAGTCTTCAACCTCAAGATCTACTACTGAAGAGGTGTTCTGCAAGTTAGAAGACAATTTTTATGTTTTTTTTTTTTCCAGTATGTGAAATGGAGATAACTTATGCTTCCTACTTAACTTGTAAAAATTAAAGAACTGATTAAGCCACAGAGTTGTTTCAATGATGATACCAACATATCATGAACAAGTTGTGCACTAAATTGCTATGCTTTGCTCATCTGCATATATCAGACTTATTTCAGTGACATTTGTAGACAAAATAAGAAATACAATACAAAATATTTTATTGGACCAATGGGGAAAATAATGGTTGATGCCCTGAATTTTGGTTAAATTGACAGGGTGACAATGTTTGAAAGTAGGTGTTTATCATTTTACTCCATATGCTCACTATTTAATCACGTTATATTTGCTAAGGGAAGAGAGGATAGTTCCCAGTTTTGACACATCTTGTGACTATCAACACTAACAATCTAGTTATGAAAAACGTTTTGAATTTTACATCTTTGAGAAGCAAAACATTCACACAAAAGTAGGTAAAATACGTTGGTTAGAGAGAAGAAAATTCAATAAGTGTTGTAAAGCACAGGTACTGGATTCTCTAGCATTAAGACTTATTGTGTACTGTTACTGGCTTTCAGAAAGGTCTCTGGCTTTCAAACCTCTTAATTAGAAATACATGTGTTTTAAAATACAGTTAGCTTTGACCCATGCCAAGGCAGCAAGACCAGAAAAGTGAAGTCTTTTTGGTACATGGTTTTTTGGATATTATGTCCTAGTACATTTATACAAGAATCTCATGTTACTAGGAGTATCTGGAAGGAGTCTTACTTACTTTCAATGATGCTCTCACATTTTTAGATCAGATTCTACTGTATGGTGATTATCGGTAAATGCATTTGCATTTACCGTGATCTGAAAGTGCAATATTATAAAGCTACTTGTGAAGTAGCCTTACATGTACACAGAGTTGCATACATATAAACTCTGATATCTGTGTTTTAATTGAGATGTACTCTATTTTACTTATTGAGACTGTGGATAGTCATTTCTTCCATTCAGATCCATTTGCTTATACTACGGAACTTTTGTACCCTGTATTAAAGCTGATGTTAAAGACAATACTGTGTTTCAACTAATAACAACAATAAAAATAGCATGTATTGAGTTCTGACATGAGGCTCAGAAGTGTTAAATGACCTACCGAAGGTCACATAGTAGCTAGAAGGTGATAGAGTCAGACTTGAATCCAAATCATTCTGAATCCAAAACCCATGTTCCTAACCACAATTATTCTACTTTCTGATCATAAGCTCCTGTTGGGACTTGATGGATGAAAGAAAATTCTCCCAATCTTAAACAATTTGTCTGTCCAGCTATGTTTCTAGAATATGTACTATTAATGACTGATGAGTTTAAGTATTACCATCTAAAGGAATGTTTCCTTCAAAGGAATATACAAAATAATTTGTTTCACCTTAAACAAATAAACTAAATTGCCATGTCATTATCACTTTAATGTGAAACAGATAATCACATGCCTTTCAGATTTAACTAGCATTTATTTGTGTACCCGCTGTGTGGTAGAACTTGGGTTAGACATGTACACATCACAGCATTGAGGCAGAAATACTAAAATAACAATACTTAGCATTTATTGAGCTCATATTATATGCTAAGCAATTTGGACAATTCTTATATATTTTCCAATTTAATTATCTGAATATCCCTGTGAATTAAGTACCTCTGATCAACAAATGAGGATATTGAACATCAGAAAGATTTAGCTATTTCTCTGAGGTCACAAAGGTAAGATGTTGTGGGGACTACATTTTATGCTAAAGCTCACGGCCTTATGCCCTAAACTAGGGTATGGATCAGTACTGCTATTTTTGTGCTGAGTTTCTATATGTAGACAATGCAGTAATTAAAGGTGGTGTTAATTCAGCAGTTTTTCCCAACAGAATTTGGCTTCACTGCTACTAATATATTAAAGTAGCATTGAAACAAATGTGTAGCATGGTGCTACAGGAGGGGCCAAGCGACAGTATAAAGGAGGCTGGGGCTGGCAGCAAAGATAGACCTTAAGACCTTACCTATTTGACAACGTTGCCTGGCTCAGTCCCTGATAAAATGAGTCTCCTTGTGGCATACTTTCTCCACTGATGTTTCTATTCTTTGCTGTTCATACATGATCTAACCACTTTTTTAACATCTTGTTTGGAATCAGGCTATTAATAATGAAGAGAAGGGGGTGAAAATTCGTAAACACCGTTTCTTTCAGTGTTAGTACCCTTTAGCCATTCATGGAACTACTTTGTACATTCTTCCCATTTGCTGGCCTTCACCTTCAATGTGAATGATAAGGCAAAATTATACAGGTAAATTTCAGCTTTTTATCTTAATCCTAAAATGGTTGTGAAGAATAAAGAAAGAAACGTATAATTTAACAACCTTCAGTAAAAAAGGTTTTTAGCTAGACCACTGAGTGTGCCAGAATAAAGCAACATTCTTCACATTCCTGAAATTGAGTCTCTTGTCTACTAGGTAAGTTGCATTAAAATTGGTTTGCATTCATCTAATGAATGAATTATTGAAATTCCTTGGGAAATAAAGCTGCATCCACTTTTCCCAAAGCTTATTGTTTCGGCAAATATATTGAGAACTGGTTAAGTAATTTCAGCCTCTAATTTATTTAATACATTACAGATGGATATCTGTTTAAGTCATAATGGGTCATTTCTGCCAACATCAAGCCCTTCAGAGTTTAGCAGGGGGAAATACATGCATGCTTCATGTATCCTTAATTTAGTGTGAGAGGCTCCATCTTTTATCTCTGGAAAACAGTTCTGTCAGCAGAATGAAATTCTCTGTGAGGAAGTAAATTAGTTTGAGCATGGCAGAAATTCCACTATCCAACGCTTTACTGTCTCACAATCCTGATGCAATATACCACACCACAAAAGAGAAATACTGAGTTAATGCCACCTTTAGCATCTTTCAGCAATACTTCTAACCATTCATTTACAATTAAATGTACACAAGATTTTTTTTGTAACTATCCGGTGTAAGGAGTCTTTTCTTCATCTCCATTTTTTCCACATTCATGATTCTAACCAAAGATTACTTTGTCTAGTTTGCCTTGTCATGTCACTCCATGTTTCACAAATTTTGGCTAAATCTATCCTAATAAGTAACTGAATTAAGATTACCCATCATGCATATGTTTCTACAACTGCTTTTTAAATCCTTTGCTAAAATTTTGAAACAGTTATGAAAATGTGTCTTTGAGACAAGAGTATGATTTGGTCATAGTTCATTCATAAATCTTTTTTTTAAGGTTGTTATTATAAAATATCTAGAAGAAAAAATAGGGAATGTATTTAAATAATCCTGGACTGGTTAAGACCTTGTAAAGCAATGCACAGAACCTAAAAACAATTTAAAAATTAGATAAATGTTACTTCATAACATTTTAAATTATATGCATTGAGAAATGTACCATAAAAATATTAATGGTAAAAATAGAATGTAAAACATACCTCTGACAAGGTACTATTTCTTTACTATACCAAAAATTCTAAAAATCAATAAGAAAAAGCCAAAAACTCTATAGAAAAATAAGCAGAGTACATTTATAGATAGTTTGTAGAAAAAAATGGGAATGGGTTTTAATTATATGAAACGAAGCACAATATAAATAATAGAAAATGTATACAAATTGAAACTGTAAGATGCCATTTTGCCTATAATTTTAACGTTATCTAAAATTTGTAATCATATACTATGTTGTAAAGGCTGTGGGAAACAGACACTCGGACAAATTGTTAGTAAGATGTAAATTAATATAACTCTTTGGAGGACAACTTGGCAATATCAAAGTAATGAAATTCACATACCGTGAGCCCCAGCAATTCCACTTCTATGAATTTTACCTTTTTCCATAGATATATGCATGTATTCATATATATCATATACAGTTGCATATTTATATTTAAATTTATAGTCTACTATGTAGATATACACACATATACATACAATTATGTAAACAAAATAATAGGATATCCTTGGACAGATAAACCAGAAGCTGGTAAGAGTGATTGGTTTTGAAGGAGGACAGTCAGCATGAGGGGAGTGGTGTCTGTGGAGCTAAGGGATGGGGGTTCATTGATGCAAGTGAAACTTGCTTTTCACGCAATTCCCTTTTGCATTCTTTGATTTTTATCATATGCATTATAGATTAAGTGATATATATTGAATTATACATTTGGATATGTATTATCTGTCTTAAATATTTTAAAAACTAAAGGGGTCTATTTTTGGTGCCTAGACATATGAACTTCTAAACTAAGAAATTAATGCTGTCTGCAAATTTAACAAATTAGTGAAAAGAGCAGGTCAAATGGGAAAGGCAGAGCTTAGAAGTAAACAACTCTTATTCTAGGACCAGTGCAATGTACATATGGTGGCCTAAAATCCTAGCTCTCCCATTTATTAAATATGTAGTCTCAATAATCTCTACAAGCCTCAGTTTTCACATATGTAGCACTGGCATGATAATACCTATGTCATAGTATTTTCCAAAGCATTTAATGAGACAATATGTGTAAATTGCCTAATATAGGGCTAGTTGTATAGTAAGCAGTCAATAACGTTCAATTGTCATTTTAAAAAATTGTCATCGAAAATAGCACTAAACAATGACTTTAGGATATGTAAATTTATTTTTTCTTAGTTATTTCCCTAATTAAATATATATAATGTAGCCCATTTATTTAAAGACTCTGAACCTCAAGTTCCTCACTTGTAAAATTAGAATAATTATTCCCACCTCACCTACCTCAAAGAGTTTTGAAAGACTGGTATGAGATTATATGTTTAGAAGGGCTTTGAGTGTTACCATATCCCAGGGCATTATTATCATCCCAAAAAGGTTAATTTGTGTTCTTTTTATAGATCTGTTGAAGAAGAGGATTCCACAAACTTCCCCTAGATATTCTGAGGCTGTCTCTGGACTTCCGTTCTGGTTACGGTTCACTGGAAGATGGAATATGTTAGAGGAAATATATGAAAAAAAAAATCCTTCACAATCCTCATCCTTCACTAAGCCCTCATGAATTGGATTAGTATCCTTATAAAAAGATGCAGAGAGCTCCATTACCCCTTCTGTCATTTGAGGGCACAGTGGGAATGTACCATCTATGAACCAAAATGTGGACCTTTACTAGACAGTGAATATGTTGGAGCCTTAATATTAGACTTATAGCCTCCAGAACAGTGAGAAATAAATTTCTATTGTTTAAGCCATGTGGTCTATGGCATGTTTGTTATAGCAGCCCAAATAGGACTAAGACAAAACCCTTCATTGCCTTCCTCCAAAGTTTATATCCCTTCTATAACATTTTAAACATATGAAGTACAGTACCTTTGCTTGGTCACCTTCATTGACAGAGAACTCATTAATTTCCCAGGCATTAAATTCTACTTTTGTTCTCCTCATGAAATTGGATATTTTTCTTATTTGTAGTAATATAGGTTTTGTTACTATTTCATATAACAGTTCTTCAGCTATCTAAATACAGAAATTAAAGGAACTTGGATTTCTCACTGTTCTTAGTTCCATCAATTTTTCCTACTCTGACATGCTTTCACATCCCTACACTATTCCAGACATTTTCTTATGGATGTACTCTCATTTGTCAATATCCTGTGTGGTATCCATAACTAAATATAGTTTTCCAGGTCTAGGTGGAGTAACATCAGCTTCTATCTTCTAGAACCTTTTTCTTTTATTAAAGATTGCTTTAGCATCTTAGAAGCCTAGCTATTCCCTTTTGATTTCTCACATTGTACTTACTGTTGATGAACACCCTTGGCTTTCATGTATTATGGCTAAGCTATGCTTCATGTCTTTTATTCAGGTGAATTTTTTATGTGGGGTATGTGTGTGTATGTGTTATTTTTGGCTAGATGTGGATTATGCATCTTATAATTATTTTCATAATTTTTATCTATTTTTTAAATTGTTTATAAAAATATATACCTTGCTTGCAATAACAAAAAAATAATGAAAAAAATTATTATAACCAAACAAATATATTATCTTTTTTGGGGGACAAGAGTATTTGACCTACATCCTAATATAGCCATGATAGCTCTCCAGACCTTAGTTCACCTTTTCTTGCAACAAGGAACTGACACAGCCATCAGGACACCTGGACAAACGGGAAGGCATTTTTATCTCTTCTTGGAAGATAACAGAAAGAGAACATAGTACTTAATGAGTATGCTGTAGTGGCTAAGATCGTGGACTTTAGAACCAGACAGCCTACCTCTGCAAGTTGCTAGATTTGTGATCCAGATTAAGTTATTTAACATCTCTCTGTGCCTGCAGTTTTCACTTTTTAAATAGAAGATATTTACATAACCTGCCTCATAAGATTACTGTCAAGATTAAATGAGCTAATATAAGTAAAGTTCTTAGACTAGTGCCTATAATATAGTAAGCCCTCAACAAATTTATTATTATTATTATTATTATTATTATTATTATTCCATGGGAAACTGAACTGGTGTATAGTGGAAGATCAAACATTTCAATTTACTAGGATCTAACATATTTTACATGTTTTATATTAATATGCACCTTGGCCATAGATAAGAACTCCAAATACATGCCCTTCTCATCTCTTAATATAAGATACTATATTTTTCTCTTCCTTCCTTCCTTCCCTTCCCTCCTTCCTTCCTTCATCCCTCTCCCCCTTCCTCTCTATCCTTGTCTATCTTTCCCAGTTTTTTGATATCTTTCTATTTCATTTTGTTTAAAATAGATAATTCTAACCATGAGATCAATATGGGCACATGTTTTGATGTGATTCTATTCAGAAGATTAGATACTTCTAACTTTCTCAACTGTGTGTGTACCAGTCATGAACTTAGAAATCTCATGCAAGTTGGATAACTTTTGATTTTTTTCTACACATGCATATCAAGACATCAATGAAAGAGCTGATGGTATTTCTTTCCTTGCAGTTTCTAACTTCAAGTAGAAGCAGCAGTTCAAAGAGAAAAGTGATAAAAATGTTTTGCAGTTAAGGAAAATACTCCCAAACAATTTAGTCCCCACTAATTATAATCTATATTCTTTAAAAGCTTCTTTTAAGTTCATTTGAAGACTGGTCGGCATAGCACAGTGTATAATCTCCACTTAAGATCAAATCATCCCATTCATGCTCAATCAAAAAGGGATTGGTGGTTAGGATAATTAGGACTCCCTACTCCTTTGGGGTGGTCTGGCCAGAAATGAAGCTATCTGAGGCAGCTCTACTCAAATAGTTTACTGAATGTAGCACAAAAGAGTTGAAGTTCTTTTCACCTACTCCTTCCATCCCACCTAGTCCAAATATCAACATGGATTTTAGAACCCCCACAATGGTTGCTAACATTTGACCTATTTCATTTTCATTTCCTGTGTGGTCTAAGTAAAGCACTGTGAGCAAGTGAAAGAGCATTAGACTGACAATTAAGGGATTTGTTTCACAGCCTCAAGGAGTTTTTAGATCTGAAATATATTTGAAGTCTTAGTTTTTCGTTGTTGTTTGTTTTCTTTTTCCCTATGTAGGTTTAGGAAGATAACTTCACTTCCCTGAGCTTCAGTTGCCTCTACTGGAATACCAGCACAATTACACAACTAGATGATAACCTTTAAGAGACAACTTTTAAGATAAATCTGCATGATACTTGGTTATAGAATTATTACCTTTAGCATAACACCTTATACTCAGCAGGCCAAAAGAAAATATTTGTAATTAGAAATTCTTGTCCTGCCTTCCGCAAAAGATTGTCATAAAGATAAATTGAGATACTAGATATAAATGTGCTTTCAATAGTAAGAATTATATAATAGACATTTTAACCCACAATTAAGAATAACTAATATTAATTTGTTGATCTGACAATGATCCAATAAAGTGGATGTTCTTAGTTTATAGATAAATACATCGGGACTCAGTGGATCACTGAACTAGTCAGGAATTGAACAGAGAAGATAATGCAGGATTTCTGGAATTTTGGTGAATCTTATGCTCAAACACATGAAATATGTAATTCTTGAACTGAAAGATAAAGTTCCATCTAGTTTTAAAAGTAGCATGTAGTTTCATTGTTTCCCCTTTGCCTTACCCACACATGATTTGTGAAAATCATTGTTAAAGCCATAGCATTATTAAAGATGCAATTCCTGCTTTTTCAGGGCCAGAATTGAAAACTGACAAGATGATCAAAACTGATAAAGGGTGAATTCTTAAAAGCAAAGGGAAAAGAAAACAGTT
This sequence comes from Rhinolophus sinicus, assembly GCF_057876585.1. Classification (NCBI taxonomy): domain Eukaryota; kingdom Metazoa; phylum Chordata; class Mammalia; order Chiroptera; family Rhinolophidae; genus Rhinolophus; species Rhinolophus sinicus. Next base: position 49,320,676 of record NC_142518.1, on the reverse strand, counting down.
TTTGCTCTAACATGTGAACATGACTCTTATTGTCAGTTTCTCAAAACTGACAGGAAAGAGATTTTTATATTGAGTTTTCAAATTGAGTATATTAGTATCTCTTGTCTGAATTTAAAAGGAAAAAATACATTAATTTCACATCAACCAAACTTTTTAATTTTATTGTTATTACTTTTTAAGGCTGGGGCTTATACTTAATGGCCTCTGAAGTAGTGTCTCTTAATTTCATAATGTTGCTACCCTACTTACCATTTGGGGACAAGCTATACAAAGTAGCATTTTTCTCAAGTCAAGGACAAACCCTCAGGCTTGATGGTGAATGATTCTAAAAGACTATTATTTGATTCAGTGTTGCTTTATTTCTCGTCAACCTGGTAGGCATATCATACCACTCGAAGGAAAAACGAAGGAAAAATGTTCCTTCTCTCCAGCAAGCTTACTCTTTTCTATGAGAATTAAAAGATTGCTTTAAAGCCATCCACAATTATGACCTTGACTAGGAAAATGTAAGCTAATAAGGCTTCAACAAATTATGGTCTTTTTGGTTGATTTGCCTAGTGAACTGTTAATTGTAAAACTGAAAGACATTATGTTCAGCTTTCTCTATCACATCTTTTGTGTTTTAACAGTGACACTTCATTGAGTGCAATTAACAAAGCCTAGGAGATTTATTAACACACTTCTTCATGGCCAATGATCCATTCCACTTAAGACATAACACTGTAAAATGCACATTATCTCCTTTTGGCACTTACAATAATGCTTCATGAACTAGGAAGGCATATGTTAAAGCAGATAAAATAGCATTATTAGCTGACAAATCTTACAATTTATTAGACAGTTAATTTATCAGCTTAAAAGACACTTAAAACAGCTGTGCATTTAATGTCTTTTTAATGTATCCAGTAAAACTTGCATAATTGCCTGTAGTGCAATTTATTTTTAGCTATGTTGCAGAATGTCTGCATTTACTGTTTACATCTTCTTTAATTTTTCCTGCAAGGCTCATCACATCTTTGCCGGAGCCCTAATGGCCAGGGCCAATAATCAGACAAAAAGCCTCCTCAAACAAATAGTTCCCAGTGAATGGACTATTCAAAAGTGCATGCTGCTTAGGACCCAAAGAGTGTTAGCATTTTATCTCCACCCCAAGGGCAAAGGATGAGGTTCCAAATAAATAAATAAATAAAACACAGAAATAAAACCAGGCTGACTCAAATCAGTAGGTCTATTTCAAGCCTTCACATCACAGGCAACAACAGCCTATGTATTTGAATTTGGAGCCCATTCAGAACTACACGCCTGGAGTGGGAACTACCAAGATTTTCAGACTACATTAGCAAGATTGTTTCATTTCATAATTAAGGTAACAGTTCCCTGATGATCAATTGGTTTATACCTAAGTACTGTACTAGTGAAACAGGATCACAGGAGAAAAGTGTGAAAGATAAGACACATTTCATGGCTCTGACTTGTTATTTGGTTCGGTTTGCTTACGGCTCTTCAATTTAATGGAACTGTTATTAAAATTTTCTATTTTCTACAGACTGTTTCACAGGATCTTTCACAGTATGTTCTATAGAATCTTTAACAGGAAATGAGGCTAGTTATTATTGAAGCAAAAAGTCAAACAGTGCAAGTTGCCTCCAATGATAGGACAATTTAAGATTTGATCTCTGGACTTTAGGAGAGTTTTCAGTAATTATTAAAAAAGACATGACTTCTCTCATTCTAAAATTTAAAGTTCCATCTCCCCTTCCATCTGATGTGAGCTTTTCCATGGCTGAAAGGCAGTGGCATGTGCTTATTTTTAAGATAATGAGTGGTGCCCAATTTCAACTTTTCCTTTCGACTGACTTAAATATTCCTTATGATGTCTGAACTTAATCTAAGTCTTTTAAGCTGCTTTCAGAACTTGATATTATGAGAGAGAGAGAGAGGAGAAATGTGTGTCAGCACACACACACACACACACACACACACACACACACACACACACACACCATTAAAATAACCTGTAGGACTATAAACTTGTAGGGATGAAGAAAAGTACTTCCCACATGGATTGGCCAGGACCTCAGGTAGCAGGTTTAATGAGATCTAGACTTCATATCCAGTCCCTATTTATTTTATATCAAGGGCAAGATAAATTAAGAAGGTGACAGAAAGGAGAGATTTCATGCATTTTGTCTTTCATTTTCAAATTTGTTTTCCACTGATGTATGTTTTTCTCTAGGAACTTGCAAGTGACTGCATGCTGTAGAGAAATATTTATATTCTCAAAGCTTGGTAAAGGAGGAAGAAGGTAGCCATAGCTAAGAGGAGATGTGATTATACTGGGATTCACAAGTCAATATTGTGGACAAGATAGACTTTCAAGTCCAAAATAAATTGCTCTGGAAAAATTCTTACTTAATTGAGAAGTGCAGAGGAGGTTCAGAAATCTTGTTATATGAATACTAACTTTATTATTTAGCCAGAATAACCAAAATAATTGTTTTACTTAATTTACACTTGCTTTTTTTTTTAACTAGATAGATTGTCAGAAAAATTGAGGCCTTTCATATATATAAACTTGTCTTTGCATCTTTACTTCACATCCTTACAATAGCCCTGCAGGACAGATATTATTACCAATGTATAAATGAGAGGAAACTCAGAATGAAAGAGACTTGCCAAAGATTACTTATGTAAATCTCACAACTGCCTCCTAATCCAATTTCTTCTTCTTCATCATTGCTGCTTTACACTGGCTCTTAGACTACACAGAAAGAATACTACCTAGACTGAAGTTCAGGCTCAAGGCAAAACAAAACAAAAACAAAAAAAAGTATAACATCATTAACTCCACAAAAGATCTCTAGTTTCACTACATAAGAAAAATAGATTATACATTCAACTGTATCTTTTCTAAAACACATACTTATTTGGTCAATTTGAGAAAAATATAATAATCATTTATATTTCTAAAGTTGTTCTCTAAGAACATGTTGAAATATTTCACCAGGTTTCTGTCAAGAAACACAAATCTACGTCATATTTATGATAGAATCTTTTGTTGTTCTAGTGAATCGTTTCCCAACATTAACAGGAATTGAACAAAACATCCTATTCACAGTAAAATGTCCATTCATTTTTGATTTCTAACAGGATATTTTGCTGATCTACTTTTTTTCAGATTCAAGTTTTCAAAAGCCATAAATGACTGAGTCCCAAGTACTATCATTCTTTGTCCTGCATTCTAGGTGTATAGATTTACTGGTTCATTAACGGATATATCTTAGTACAGCATGAGCATGTGTTTGTGTCTCTGTGTGTGTGTGCCTGCACATTCACTCAAGTGCATACTTGAAATCAAGAAATAAAGAATAACAAATTGAGGTGAACAGCAATATGTATGCCACTTACCTACATGCACTAAAAGGAGGCATATATCTGTTCAATTTTTAACAATCAAAGTGTCCTTCAATAGATTATTAGATAAAGAAAATGTGGTACATATATACAGTGGAATATTACTACTCAGCCATAAGGAAAGATGAAATGCTGCCATTTGCAATAACATGGCTGAATCGGGAGAAGGTCAAGTGAAATAAGTCAGACTGAAAAAGTGGAGAATCATATGATTTCACTCAAGTATGGAATATAAAACTGAAAGCAACAAATGAACAAACGGGACAAATAAATACTCATAGACACAGAAAACAGTATGGTGATTACCAGAGGAAAAGGGAAGTGAGGGAAGGTAGAAAAGGGTAAAGGGGATCAAATACCGGGGGTGCCAAAAAAATGTATACAAGTGGATACTTTGGTCAATGTTTCTCAAGCAGTAGTTCACCATAGTCAGAAGTGTCCGGACGCTGATGGTAACCACTTTGAGCACCTCTTGTAATTGCAGAAGTCAAATGTGACTTGTATCCATTTTTTGTTATCGGTATATATTGAGTATTACAATTTTAATACAGTTTGCCTTTCTTAAAATGTGTATACATTTTTTTTGGTACACTCTGCATATGGTGATGGAAGGAGATTTGACTTTGAGTGGTGAACACACGATGTAATATACAGATGATGTATTATAGAATTGTACACTTGAAAGCTGTGTAATTTTATTAACTCCAATACATTTAATAAAAAACAATTACAAGCACTTAATAGCTTATCCTTCACACAGATGGTAGTCTGCTAATGATAATTGTTTTATCATTAAATAGGCCAGCATTGTGGACAATTTTACTGCTATAGTGAAAATGGTAAGGTGCTCATCATATTCCCCATTGTGATCTAATTACCATTTGTTTTAGATATTTTCTTTTAGGGAAGTCAGTCTGCCAATTGGTGACTCTAATAGCGATCTTTTAATGAAGGGAATGCAGTTTTAAAGAACTACGCCAGTCCACATAATATTGGCAATATAAACCTTTTATTTACTTAGTTTAACAGGTAATGCTTGTGAGAAGAAAAGGTAATATTTTTCATAATACTTCAATTATATGCCAAAATTTTCTATCTTTTACCAGTAAAACAAGCAAAATAGTGAATTAAGATCTCATATGAAATCAAATTAATGTATCATTGTTAATTTGTATTTTGAGGAACATAATTTATTTTTCTTCCAAAGGAAAGACAAGCCCTCCCCCCAAATACATTTGAGTTCTTTAGGTGCTATGTGTATATGGGAAAATTGTATACCTCCCCCGTTTTCAGGTTGCATGATTTTACATTGAAAACATCTGCTAAGAGTTATAGTTCTTGGGAATCAAGTTTTTTTATAACAGAAATCATTAGTGAACATTAAAAGAATATAGGGCTGACTTATCATGGGACCTGGATCTAGCCCTATGTTGGCCTCAAAATAGAAGTGCTGCCTTAGGGAAAAAATGACTTAACTTCTCTATAAGTTTCTTTAACTGTCAGAAATGTGAACACCAAAAAAAAAAAGGTTTTGAAAATTTTAAAACTAACAAAAATAAAGATGTTTACATGAATAATTTAAATTGCCTAGCACTTCAATGCATTTTAAGTTTAACTTTAAAACTATTTTAACACATACAACTGCATCAATTCATTATTCCTACCATATTATTATCTCTTTTTATTAACAAGTTTATCTATGGTTATTTATGTTCAAGTTACATATTGTTCTGTCCAAATTTTAAATAATAATTTTAGATTTTAGACCCATATATATTATGGATGCATTCTGAGCATGGTGTTTGTAATTTCATAGTTTGTCTTTCCATTCAAATGCTTCTTTACAAAGAATATAAAATAAAACAAATAATACGACTGTTTGGCACTTTCTTACAAAACTAAACATACTCTTACCATACAATCCAGCAATTACACTCTGGTTTTTACCCAAATGTGTTGAAAACTTATGCTCACATACAGATGGCCAATAGACATATGAAAAAATGCTTAACATCACTAACCATCAGAGAAATGCAAGTAAAAACCCCAATGAGATATCACCTCACCCCAGTCAGAATGGCTATCATCAACAAGACAAATAATAACAAGTGTTGGAGAGACTCTTGGTGGGAATGCAGACTGGTGCAGCTGCTATGGAAGGCAGTGTGGAGGAGCCTCAAAAAATTAAGAATAGAATTACCATTTGACCCAGCAATCCCTCTCCTGGTTATCTACCCTTAAAAAATCTGAAAACATTTATCCATAAAGATATATGTGCTCTGATATTCACTGCAGCTTTATTTACAGTGGCAAAGACATGGAAACAACCAAAATGTCCTTCAATAGATGATTGGATAAAGAAGTTGTGGTATATATACACAATGGAATACTATTCTGCCATAAGAAAAGATGAAATAGTGCCATGTGCGACAACATGGATGGATCTTGAGATTATTATGCTAAGCAAAATAAGTCAGAGAGAAAAAATCGAGAACCATATGATTTCACTGATATGTGGTATATAAAACTGAAAACAACAAAGGAACAAAACAAAGAAGAAATAAAAACTCATAGACACAGACAATAGTTCAGTGGTTACCAGAGGGTAAGTGGGGAGAGGGGTGGTAGATGAGGGTAAAAGGCATCAAATATATGGTGATGGAAGGAGAACTGACTCTGGGTGGTGAACACACAATGTGATATACAGATGATGTATTACAGAATTGTGCACCTGAAACCTATGTAACTTTCCTAACAATAAGCTTTAATTTAAAAAAAAGAAATGGAAAATTTATGCTCACATAAAACTGCACATAGGTGTTTATAGCAGCTTTATTTATAACTGCCAAAACTTGGATGCAACCAAGATGTCCTTCATTAGGTAAATGGATAAATAAATGTCAGTACATCTAGACAATGGCATATTATTCAGTGCTAAAATGCAATATCAATCAAGCCTAGGAAAGACATGGAGGAACTTTAAATGCTTGCTACTAAGTGAAAGAAGTCTATCTGAAAAGGCTATATACTATATAATTTCAACTATATAACATCCTGGAAAAGTCAAAATTATGGAGATGGTAAAGAGATAAGTGCTTGTCAGTGGTTAGGGGAGGGAGAGATAACTAGGAGCACAGAGTATTTAGGGCAGTGAAATTGTTCTTTATAATACTATAATAATGGATATTTGACATTAATCATTTTATATAATGTTCAACACCAAGAATGAAACCTATGTAAACTTTGGATTTGGGGTGATAATTATGTGTTCATATAGGTTGATTGATTGTAACAAATGTATCATTTTGATGCAGGATGTTGATAGTAGGGGAGGCTATCTGAGGGTTTGGGTGGAGAGGAATACTGCGTTTCCCTGAAAATAAGACCTAACCGGAAACTAAGCCCTAACATGATTTTTCAGGATGACATCCCCTGAACATAAGCCCTCATGTGTCTTTTGGAGCAAAACTTAATATAAGACCTGGTCTTATTTTCAGGTAAACACGGTATATGTAAACTCTGTGTACTCCCCCCTCAATTTTGCTGTGAAACTAAAACTGTTATAAAAAGTAAAGTCTATTTAAAACAAAACAGAAAAAAGTGATAAAGAAAAGAATATGATTTGGTCAATGGCATCCTATGACAAATCAAACATGGCTTATTTATTCTGCCGTTAATTTTTCAGTCCAATGATATTTCCATGCAATAGTAACCAGCATTGTATTTGGAGAGGACAACATGTTTTTACTAAGCTATAAAAAGTCTCTTCCATCTAAACTATGTTCTTATCTTCTGAGCAATGTAAAGTAATGGGAAGCATAAGCCAATTAATTGTATTTTTGATGGTTGTTATGGGCTGAATTATGTCTCCCCACAATTCACAAATTGAAGCCCTAAGCCCGAATATCTCAAAATGTGACTATATTTGGAGACAAGGCCTTTAAAGAGATGATTAAATTAAACGAGGCTAAAATGGGCCCTAATCCAATCTCACTGTTGTCCTTATAAGCAGAGGAAATTTAGACACAAAGTGAGACACTATGGGCATACACAGACATTGAGTAAAGACTCTATAAAGACACAACGAGACAGTGGCTACCTGAAAGCCAAGGAGAGAGGCTTTAGAAGAAACCTAACCCATTGCCACCTTGATCTTAGACTTCTAGCCTCCAGAACTGTGAGAAAATACATTTTTGTTTAAGCCTCCTACTCTGTGGTATTTTGTTATGGGAGCCCTAGTAAACTAAAACATGGTAGTGGAGTTATCAAGTAAGTATGAGTACATGAAGGAAAGGGTTGAGAAACACAGAGATAAATTATTTTTACAGGAAACAGACAGACAATACTGAATTCTGGAAAGTTGCATTGTAGTTTAGTAAAAGAAAAGCTCATGTAAACATGGCAATATTGCTACCAGATTATAATTCCAAATTATGTTTCAGTAAGATTCAATTACTTGGCTACCACAAATGCTTGAAGAAGGCATCTCTAATACTGAACGAACACTGCTGTGGTGACTTTGTCTCAGAAACTCAGGCAGTTAACAGAGCCTGACAGAGAGCAGCATTCACTAAATTCTTTCTTAAAGTTCCTTATGTATTGTCTCCTGTTTACTTCAGGGTTATAATTTAAACTAGTTGATATAGGCAGGCACACTCCATGAAAAAATAAGAGCAACAATTTTTGAGCATTGGACTAACCAATTTACGGGAATAATCTAATTTAGTCTAAGAAAATTCAATGAACTAAATATTGTCATCATTTCCACTTACAGTTAAAGACACTGAGGCTTAGAGAGGTTAAGTGATTTTACTAAGATTATGTAACTACTATGTGTCAAAGCCAGGGTATAAACCAGATTCAGTCAGACAGTAAAGCCTATGTTCTTAAGCACTATGCTTCACTGCCACACATTTTCCCTTCCTTTGGTTTCCAGATTTAGCAAATAAAAATACAGAATGTCCTGTATCTAATCTGGCAAAGGTAACTTGACTAATAAGTTTAATATTATAATATATTTTATTTGGGCCCAAAAGAAAAAAAATGACTTGGAAAATCAAGTTGTACTTGAGTGTGGGAGTTGGGAACTAACAGCCCATCATTAATCACTGATGGATAGTGAAGGACTGATGAAGCTCATGGAAAGTAGTTGGAGAACAGATAATTCTTGAAAGGTTTGCTCCATCATCCTGATTTTCCACATTCTCAGAAGAGTCAATTTCAGCCAGAAGAGGCACTTCCTTTTTCCCCAGATTGTTGAGTAAAATCTGGAGAATATAAAGGAATCACATGATAAACAGTGCTTCCTTTTGTATTAAGTGAATGTGACTACTGTGCCACATAGTAGCTGGGTGATTATGTTTTCTCTTCCCAACTGCCTAGGGAATTACATCAGAGTGCCATCTTCTTTTTCAACATATGTAACAGACATGTATTGAATGTCAAGAATATACTAAGTACTAATTAGAATCAATAAGATATTAAGATAATTTCAGGGCCCAGTAGGGCTTAACGAATATGACTAAGGGTCACAGTATAATTTATATACTTACCCATCATAGGGTAACCAAGAGTCATGGCAAGCCCAACATTCTTAAATTTCATAAGAGGAACAAAGGGGTATTTGAGAGATATAAAAGTGGGTTTCTTATCTTGATGAACAGCCATTTTTTCAGAGTAGTGTGTGTAAACAAATGTCAAGAAACAAAAGCAAGATACAAAGCAGACTGCCTTCATTGAATTGCCTAGAGATACATGTGCCCCCACTATAGGATCTAGCAGATAAAAGAGGTAAATTTGGCAAGAATAAAGATCCCTCCATTCCAGGGTTATAAAGTGCTTGGTGTGAATCTCTATACAAATGAAAACAAACATGGGATACAGAAGTATTTAGTTACCTCAGAGAGCTCTCATGCCCAATGGCAAGCTGATCCCCAGCGAGGTTCATTAAGAAAGCCTAAAATTAGCTGTGCATACCCTGTTATATTGTAGGTAGAGAATCACTATTTTACAATAAGGAATACTACTCATTAACGTCACATATTCAATAAATATTTGGGTGAGTGTAATAGGGGATGGACTGAATAAAAGAGTGGATACAGCAGGTCCTCGAATAACGTCATTTCATTCAAGATCATTTTGTTTTGTAGCTCATGAGAAAAAAGAAAAGATTCCCAGTCAGAGCCAGTGTCTGCGTGGAATTTGCATGTTCTCCCCATGTCTGTGTGGGTTTTCTCCTGGTACCCTGCTTTACTCCCCTAACCCAAAGACATGCATGTTGGATTAATTAGTGTGTGAAATTGTCCTAGTATGAATAAATGTAGATATGTGTGTGCGTGCACCCCACAATGAAATGACATCCTGTCCAGGTTTGGTTTTCACCTTGTGCCTTGAGCTGCCTGGGAGCTACCCAGGACACTGAACTGGAATAAACAGGTTATAAAATAATTCTTACTTGTCTTTACCAATCTTTCTTAAATGTATGTATAGCTTACATTTTTCAATATTTAATATTATAAGTGTTTTGGGTCTTTATTTAGAAGTTTGGTACGTTTTTGTGACCAGAAATATGCTGTAGAAACTTAACTCTTATTTATATCAATTAGCCGATGGTAAAATTGGTTTTGTTTTATGTTGTTTCGTTTAAAGTTGTAGTTTCCAAGAACCTATTGATAATGTTAAGTGAGGACTTTCTTTACTCTAAAAAATGGGGAATTTAAGATTTGGTCTACAGTCCTTAGATTAGTAATTTCTAATATCATTTCTGAAACCTCCTATACTTTGCCTTCTAGGTGTCTAGAACACTCAAAGTTTAAGGGTATCCAGGTGAGAGCTCTGTCCCTCTCTTCCATGTTCCACGATTACCCTTCAGTTCTTCAAACTTGTCCTCAGACCTTTAAAACTTTCATTTTTTCAATGCCTTTGGCAAAGCTAATTTTTAGGAAGAAAGCATTTGACTTAAAAGTACAAACAATTGATAACACATTATAGTATAAGGTTATCTTTCCAGAAGTATTTGGATTTTTAGAGAACTATTTATTTTTAACACCAAGAAGTGAATCCTCAATGGGAGAATTTAAATAAGAATACACTGTAATCCAGGACAGGGGTTTTTCATCTACTCCTCAAATCACAAAACCCCAGTCTATGAATATCCACGAGAAAGGTGATTCTTGTTAATCACAATTAAATGTGTTAAGTCCTTTTGAATTCAACAGCGTTTTAAGCAAACTGTGGATGTAACTATCATGGGAATAGATTCCATGACCTCTGTTTATCTGCCCACCAAGAATTCAGATAATGCCTGCATCACTGGTTCACAAACGCCAATCTCTATCTAGATGCCAAAAGACCTGCATCAAAGTGAAATGAGAAAAGTATGAACAATGAATGATACTTTTACCTGAGATTTTGTCCATGTTACTTTTGCTGATGTTAAATTAACATTTCTTGTATGACGTCACAGTATAAGTAGTCAGCATTGAATATGCAATTATTTGGCAGAATGGAAAGTGAGCAGCCTTGCAGCTTTGCGTTGGTCAAATTATCTTTTTTTGAAGCTAAACTGGCCTATGAAATCTCTAAATCTGGAATTACTCTTCACCATAATACTAAGGCATTTCATCAACTCTGGAAATGCCATAATTTGTTGTAAGGGGTGGAAATGGGGTGCTGAGTGGTAAACAGTGGGCAGAAGAACTGGGGAAGAAGAAATTAGTCGAACTGCCAAAATGACCAATTGACTGAACTTTACCTCAGAAATGACCTTGACTGCCCCAGTCTTTAAAAGACCTCGAAAGTGTCTGTCTTTGGACTTTAGCACTAAAAGACAGGTACATTCTAAAGGCTTGCACATGTTGGAACATTTTTTCCCTGAAAAAAAAATCTATCAAAATATAGTGTATGGAATGAAAATAAAGGAATTGTGGGAGGAGGGGTGGAAGGAGGGATCCCCTTTATCTCTGTTCAAAGAGAATTGAGAGGAAAGTCCATTTGGCTTTGACTAAATTGAAATACCCTTTTCTCTGTGCTTGGAATTCAGATCCTTTAAAATAACCAGTCATTTCTATTGGGACTTTAGTAGCCTAGTAAAGAGCTCGTCACTGACTCACACAGCTTCTGCTGAATTAAGAGTTGGGGGGTGTGCTGGTTTACAAATCTGAGGCTGATAACCACAGACACATTCACCCTCTTAGTAAATTCACCTTTGGGAGGATTCCAGCAGGCATTGCATGGAACCGAGGAGTGGTGGGAGGAAACATGTTGAAGCTATAGTCCACAGGGATGGTCCAAGCCAGATGTCTGTTGTGAATGTCTTGCTAGGTCCACCCACACAACTGTTTATTTTTGACAACCAATCTGCGCATTTGACTTTTCACAGATTGGTGCCAAACACCTGCCTGCAGCCAATATAGACAGCTAGGCACAGAGGCAAAATAGCCAGCCACCTATGCAAGTGTGTTTTCAGGGATGGCAGGAAATAGCCAATAACAAAAAAATAGTCATATGTGTATGCACATACGTTTTTATTCCTTTACTTTCACTCTAATTTCCCTTGCCAGACTCCTTTCATTTCACAGTGAAATATTAGTCTTTAACTGCAAATCCTTTATAGGGGAGAGAACACATTTTTACTAAAATGTAAATGACTAATAGAAAAAGCTTTCCCCAAGATAGTATTTTGACAGGCAAAAGATGATGAGATACTACAAAGGGAGATGTTTAGTCTTAGAAAAAGATAAAGAAAAGGTTAATAGAGTTGTACTGTGTTTCCCTGAAAATAAGACTGGGTCTTATATTAATTTTTGCTCCAAAAAATGCATTAGGGCTTATGTTCAGGGGATGTCATCCTGAAAAATCATGCTAGGGCTTATTTTATGATTAGGTCTTACTTTGTGGGAAACACGGTAGTAGGCACCTTTTAGCTATTTTGGCCAGGGTCAACCTAGTGAACAAAATGTAATTTAGTCGTATCTGGAGATAGAAAGTATTTGGTCAATAAACATTGACTATTATGGGATATAAAAATGAGATATACTCAATGTATCATTAGCAATCCTATAATATAAAATTATATTGTTTATTTGTCTATCTTCTTACCACCAAGTCCAAAAAGAATGTCAGAAATAAACATTATAAATCAACTTCACATTTGTATCACACTTCACAATTTGCAAAGTTCTTTAATATTTATTCTCTTAATTAAAATGTTTGGTAATGTCACATTGCCAAAAAGTGAATGGAATTTTATTGAAAAATAACAAAACAAACTTTATCCTTTTGTTAAGAATGTTTCTAAACCAAGCAGCTTATAGTATCCTTTCTTTTGAAATACTTGCATACTTTCTGAACTTTTGCCTCTGGTTTTAACCTGCAATTATAGATGATGAACCTGTTATTAAACTTGCTTGCAGCTAATGTCAGTTTATCCCCAAGCATCAGACGCCAGATGTTTTTGGTGAGAAGAAAATTAATGGCCTAAATAATGAATCAATTAAGGAGCAGTGGCCATAATCCATCTGCTCTTTAAACCAAGACCCTGAGTCAGGCTGGCTTCTGGCTACACAGAATGTTAATCAGTTGAAGAGTTAAACGGAGGACTCAAAGCCATTGTTGCAAGATGCCTCTGGGCGCCCCCAAGCCATCCCATCTATAGGCCAACCTTTGTACAAGGAATGAATAGGGAACAAAAAACAGGAGACAGAAAGAGAACTGTATAGGACAGAAGACTGGTAATTTGGATTGACTGCCCTTTGTGTACCCAAGAAGAGAATGACTAAACATGGACATTGGAAACCCAAGCCAACCTACCACTATTTGGATAACATAATATTCCCTAAATACATAATCCATTTAGATGACAGTTAAATCATTTCTTTGTTGGGTTTATCCTATTTGTCATTGTTTTCCTAACTCCTTTTTCCCTCCCAATATGGACATTAATCTTTACTGTGGTTTGAAGTGAGAAATCAGTTTGCATAAAAAAATGTATAAAGAGAAATTTTCTGAGGGTTTGAGGCTTCAGCCTATGTCTTCCTGTTTTTGTTTGTTTGTTTGTTTGTTTGTTTGTTTTCCATTTCTTCTGGCTATTTGAAAAGCAAGTATAAGAGAGGCAATAAATGACCTAATCAGGCACCTTTGTTACTAGAGGGTGGGCCCTTCTCTGTGCAGTGACCAGGTTCTTGGTGTCTCGAGCAAAGAATTGAACAAGATACTGAGGTAAAGTAGTGAAAAAGCAGTTTATTAGAAGAGATAGTGAGACAGGATAGTTAGCATGTTGGCTAGGTAGACGGGGGTCCCTGGTGGAATAAACAAAAATCAGCCATATCCTGAAACTCCAGGTCCTGGAATGTCTCCTTCATTCCAGGACAGGGACATGAGAATACGCCTTGAGGTTAATAGATAATCTCAAATCCATTCTGGCTGGACAAAGGAGCAGATCTGATAGATAGGAATGGATTAGTTCGTTAATTCCTTCAGGATGAGCAAACAGGACAAACCTGATAGATGAATTCAATCAGAAGTCTCCAGTCCCCTTCCCCAAGCAGGCAAGGGAAGGTATAAAAGTAAGAGCTTTTGCCTCAGTCACTGGGCACCCCCATTCAGGACCTGCTGCCACTCAGGAGCTGCAACCTCTTCTCCTGCCTCTAATAAACTATCTCCCTTTACAACTTTTTGCCTCACCCTGGTCCGTGTGCCCATTCTTTGGCTTCATGAGGCAGGATCCCAGCCGACACCCAGATCCAACATAATTTACATCATTTGGGGACTCACGAGAAAAATATTTCTACCTCAATAGTACACTTCAAGGAAATAGGAGCAGACACGAGCAGTAGAGAATGGCTCAAGGGCCCCAGGTGCCATTAATAGGAGCAAAAGAAGGGGCTCAAAGGCAAAAAGATCCAGGCTCAAGGTGGAACAAAGGAAGAGGCTCAAAAGGCAAAAAAGCCCAAAGGGCAAGAGCCCGGGTTCAAAAGAGGGCCTGACTGGCGAGGACTTGGAAGTTTTTATCCTTTTTTTCTCTAGAATGGGCTGTTCCCTTCTGGGCATGGGACCACTTGATTGACACCTGTGATTGACAAGAGGCTATTTATCTTTTTAGATTGTACAGGTGTGAGTGGGCAGTTTGATCTAGTTGGGTATCTTGTACCCATTTGTTTACAATGAAAAGGGGAAGTTTTGGACAGAGAGTGGAGTTCTTTTTGGGTGGTAATGTAGAGACCCGATGTCTATCTCTAACTGCCTGAATTGTTTTCCCCTTGAGAGACTATGGGAAGTTGAGGGACAGAACGTCTTGTCTTCTGTATCTGCTTCCTGCTGGGCAGGGGGGTAGAGCTGTCTCTCCATATTGGGGGATTCATGGCACTCTCGCCTTATCTGATCTCAGATGAGAGGAAGGGATCTCAAGATCTGCCTGGAAGACCATGTTGGCTTCTTTGGTTGCGACTGGCAATCCTGCTGGGATATCCTCTGTATCTCCAAGCCCCTGAATGAGAAAAAGTAGATTTTAATTAATAAATCTGTTAGCTGTATAGAGCCTGTGGCCATTCAACCAGTCATTTAGGTGGCATAAATTGCCCAGGAGCTGGCCCAGAATGGGTTGGAAAGAACATTAGGCTTCAATGATTACAATCAACAAGTATACTGGCCTGCGGGATCTGGAATGGCTTGGGGGATGTTGGGAAGTCACAGACTTTTAAATAGTTATCTGAAGCAGGGGCGATAGACATTCTGTGATTCAGGCTAAGAGCAATCTTTAGTCTAGGATTCAGAAACTGATTAGAAGAGTAATCAAAGCCAGGGGCTAAAGAGCTAAGAAGCTAGGGAAAAGGAGACTTAAAATTTCTATAGTGAGGGTGATATAAAATTTCTATATCACCTTCTCAAATGGTAATATTTGACTGAATTCTTTCCTTTTTAAAGCCCACAACTAACATTTCATAGGCTTTAAAGGGATCACTCAAAGCAGCTCTGATATATCTTTTTAAACCTTTAGGGTAGACATAGGAAGGAAAAAGGATAGCTAGTAAACTAGCTAGATGATAGATATGATATGACATATATATATATATATATATATATATATATATATATATATATATATATATATATTTATATATATATAAAATTTATATATATATATTTTATATATATATAATATATATAAATATATATAAAATATTTATATATATATATATATTTATATATATATAAAAAGAGCAGAATCCAAATAATTTGATCTCAACTTCTATTTCCTCAGATCTCTCAAAATTTCTGAGATACATTTGGAATGGTGGTGCTGAGCATGCTGGAAAAAATTTTGCAACTAGTGCTTCCTTTTATCTGTTGCTGCTTTTGCCCTCGACTACTTAGGTAACAGAAACAGAAGAAATTAGAAAAAATTCCAACCAACAGTGCTAGAGAAGGCAAAAAAACAAACAAACAAAACAGACAATAGAAATTAATAGAAACAATTTAGATTTTGTGGAGCTATTGGCCAGAAACACGGATATAAAGTTAGTGATTGGGTGTACTGCCTGGTCAAAACATGCAGAACAGGGAGCTAAGACCCATAACCATTAGGATAGCTACATAGATTAATTTATGTACATTTCATGATGTCCTGAAGTGAAAATGATGCCCCTAGGATCATATATGGAAGCCTGTCGTCATATGAGTGCCACTTTCTAAACTACAGCTATGCTAAGCAGGTATATATATATATATATATATATATATATATATATTTTTTTTTTTTTTTTTTTTTTTTTTTTCTGGTCTGCGGTCACGTCACTTCAAACTAGCAAGAATTTATTGAGCTCCATTTTTTGGTTTTTTGTTAATCCACAAACTGTAGCAGTACTGGTTGAAAGAGATTGTTTTAAATAGGACCTGTCTTGCATAGGGATCAGTCAGTAGCCACTTATGTCTATGAGATGTGATTTTTTGGGGAGGCCTCAAATAATAACTACACAACCCATTACCTCATTGTTTTAGGCTTTAATTGCTTCTACTTTACAATTTTCCTCTGGAAGGCATCCTACCTAGTAACCAATAATTTGTCATTATTTTTAATAGGAATTTTTAAAATAGGAATTAATTGAGAAGCAGCTGGAAATCACAGAGAGAGCCATGGATTAGGTAAAAGGAAAGAAAGCTCTGTAAAAATAAAGAGACATTTAAGTGGAGGCTAGGAGCCTCAAATAACATTTTTTTTTTTTTTACTTCATCATCCAACATTGCTCTACAAAGAATTTTTTTTTACATCATCATCCAGCACAGTTCTAAGGAAGCAGTGTATCTCTCGTGTACCTATTACCCCCTGCTAAGGTCAGACAAATAAGGTCATAGAAAGAGCAGCTTTCCTTTTGAGTGGCCCTTGGTTGGAATACTATTGATAAATCAACAGTCCCTGGGCTGCAGAGAGGAAGTGAGTGTCCCTTGCTCCCTCCTTGGTTCTTGACATTGCCTAAGGATTGCCTGGCCTCTAGCTGAAATGGGCCTACTTTCCTCAATCCAAGCTATTGCATGCCTGTGTGCACACGCATGTGCACATGCACACACACACACGCATACAGGCAAGCACACATCCCAACATAACAGTTACCAAACCTTTGCTTTTTGTTCTAAGGATTTTGAATGCCAGTGAGTCCTGGGAAATTATCTGGGAGGAACTGGACCACATTCCGTTGGCCTAAATAAAGTGCCCTTAAAATAAGTCCACTCTGCCTACTATTTAGGAGTACAGGAATTTGGAGCTGCTACTTTCTACACACAGGAATCGTACCACCAGATAAAATAAACATACCCTTTAGCATCAAATTTCATTTATTTAGTTACCACTAGCACTTAAAAAAAACTTTCTATTTAAAAGACTTCTAAGCTATCAGAAGCTTTGGTCATTTTTTAAACTAGTTTTGCTGAGTGAGAGGACAGAGAAAAAGAAATGATTTAGAAATATTGTTAAATAAAAGTGCTAGAACCCTGGGAGTTATTTTGAGATGTGGAAAGCACAATATGACTAAAAGAGGCAAGCCTAAACTTCCTGAGTTCCTGAGACTACTACCTTGGCTGCCCAAACAGACAACTCTGCAATCAGAGCCCATTGTGACCGGTTCCCTATGAAATAAAAAGTTTTTTATTTTGAAATGCATATGTACCATTTTTTTCAGAGAGAAAAAATCATGTAATTTTTGGTAGGAGGGGAGGAGTAGGCTAAAGAGACTGTTTTGGTCATGATCACCTTCATCTCAGATATTATAATTGAGTCTTCCCTTTGAATCTGGACGTGTTTTTGTTTAGGTTATGAAATAAGTCTGAACAATGGCAACAATAGTCTCAGTGACTTTTCTTTCTTAAAATCCAGTCCAAAGGGCTAAAGTAAAACGTTCTCCAAAAGCTTCTTTCAATGTTTATATTTTGCTTAGTTGTGTTGCATTTATTGTATATACTATTCTACGAAAGATAATGAGTTGACTTATTTCTAAGCCACCTCTCCCAAAAGAAACCCTGCTACAACATCTAACGAGGGTTTTTTGTTGTTATTAAGTGATTTCTATTGCTGTTCTTCATATGCATTAACACTTTCTAAACCTCAATTAATGTATTTTCTCTTTATAATCCTTTGTGCAAATTATCTTCTTCAAAACTAATGTTAATGCTTTCAATTGAACATTTTCTGATCCTCGCTTTATCTTGACTCTTCAGGTAGTCTCCCATTTCAATTTTAATATATTAGCCTCACTTCCTTTGGTTTTTAAAGTGAATCAAAATGATTGAGAAATTCAGTTGAGAACTGTGTTCTCATCAGCTTGTTTCTCAGGGTGCATTCAATTTCCCTCAATTTATATTGTGGATTTATTTTTAAGTTTTAAATTGGGTTGTGATCTGTTAAACCGATCATGAAAATTTAAGTTGCCATCCTTGAGTTTCCCTCTATGCACCGTGAGAAACAAGCTGATGAGAAAGAACACAGTTCTCAACTGAATTTCTCAATCATTTTGATTTGACAGCTCTTATTCAGAAATCACATTTTCTTTTAGGATTTATCTGTATTTTGGTAAGTTGTAAGGATTCTGAGCGATCTGATGATTAAAAGACAAAATGTCAGTTTAATCAGGGATCTATTTTAAAAATAAACACTTTGGTTAAAATGGCACCTTTTGGATCAAATATGTGAGCACCTTATACTTTTGGTTGGGTATATAATTTTATCAGCCTGTTTTTGCTTTATAAAAATCAATAACTGAATATAAATTTATGACAAAATGAATGTAGAAAAATCTCTAATCCTTGAGCCTTATTTTGGTTTTTGTACAACAACAAAAAAAATACTTCCCCACTCAATTTTGCTTATTTTAAATATAATGTAAAATTTAAATACTAGCCTAGAAGATAAAATCTTAGTTTTTCCTTGTACCAATTAAAAAAAATAAAAATGAGATTATCAATGGAGAACAAAACAGGTTCAATTGTGTGAGGGAGAAAAAAACTCAAGCTGTTCTTAACTGAAATCCATTTTCAAAGTTTATGTAATTAGATTTCACCCTTCATTCCCAACCCCTGCTCCAGGTACCCCTGAATATGAGTTTGCCTCTTGTAATATTCTATGGGTCTAACCAGCCTAGGGAATGAAAAGTAAAAAAGGCACTTACAGACATGCATTTACTATTTCAGTCCTTGAGATCATCAAGAGGGCACTAAGAAGTGCTTTTGATTTTACTCTTCTCTTCAAAAGACCAGGGTTTTTGTTTGTGGGTTTTTGGTTTTTTGTTTGTTTGTTTGTTTTTTGTTGTTGTTTTGTTTTTCCCTCACAAAAGAGTCTTGTTGGGTTTCCACTAGGCACTGCTTCTCAGATATTTCAACCATCTCCATTGTATCCCTGTGAGTCGGTTATTACTGAGCAGAACAAAATGAAGCTAGGATTTCTATGTCAATTTCCTTCTAAAGAGGCCTAATCACTTGCCCCACCTCTTGGTGAAAATTCCTGTGAGAGAAGTATGGTTACACTCAGTAGGCTGACAGAGAAAGAGAGGAACAGAAAAGTGGCTAGTGCTAGGGCTAAGAATATGACTGTAGGCTCCTAATTTCTTAGCCTGGGTGCTTTTGTGAAACTACATTGCCAAGTAACAGAATTCGTAGAATTTGTTTTCCCTTTCTTTAATTGTAAATTTTCCTGCTAATATCGAAACTCATAACCAGCCTTATGCATCTATGGAGGCACTGAATTTTATTTGTTATCATGTGACAATATCTCTTTAGTCTTTCAAAGTTAACAATTTCAGAGATAGTTTTGTTTCAATCCTCTCTGTGGCCAGCCAGTACTCCCCTCCTTCCCTGCTCCAGTCTCACCCCACAGCAGCACCAAGCGCTGACATGAGTTGATTTTTCTTTCTCAGTGTTTGCACACTGACAATACTATTGTGTTCTCTTTACTCTAGACTTTCACCTATTTGAATGCACTACAATAAACATGGCCAGAAATTATCTTTCTAAGGCATCATTTTGATTATGTCCTTCATTTAGAAACATTCAAACTCTCTCTTGCAACATAAAATCCAAATTTCTCACCTGGTATTGGTAGTCTACTCTTATAAATACTGAGCTTGCACCACAACCCCTCATCACATATGACTATTATAAGATACTTGGGAAAGCTTTTAGCATTTATTTACTTATTTATTGATAATTTTATTTTAATTTTTTATTCAAGTTTATTGTGGTGACAATTGTTAGCAAAGTTACATAGGATTCAGGTGTATAATTCTGTAATACATCATCTATATATCACATTGTCTGTTCACTACCCAGAGTCAGTTCTCTTTCCATCACCATGTATTTGATCCCTTTTACCCTTGTCTACTACCCCTTTCCCCTCTTACCCTCTGGTAACCACTAAACTATTGTGTGTGTTGATGAGTTTTTGTTTCTTTATTTGTCTTGTTCCTTTGTTGTTTTCATCTTTATATACCACATATCAGTGAAATCATATGGTTCTTGACTTTTTCTGTCTGACTTATTTTACTTAGCATTATAATCTCATGTTCCATCTATGTTGTTGCAAATGGCACTATTTCATCTTTTCTTATGGCAGAATATATATGCTTTTAGCATTTTTGATTTCTAAAGGTCAGAGACTGTGCTGTCTTCAATTTCACACAGCACCCAATATAGTGATGTGTATATCAGAGATGTACAAGAAATATTTTAGAATGGATAGATGGAAGAATAACTAAAGATTTTCACTTCCACTTACTATCTGTTCACTATTCTCAAAATTGTGAATTAGAATGATTTTTAAAAGGTTCAAATGGTGCGTATATAATGAAAGAAAATGAGTAAGTGATAATACCAGACCCACAATTAAAAAAAATAACTTTTGCTCCTCCTAAATGTATTTTAGAAAATGCAGGAAATTCAGAAAAGTAGCAAGTACAAAGAAGTACATAATAGTATTCAATGTTAACATTTTGGTGTCTAACTTTCTCATTCTCTTTTTTCTTTTATAAGCAGGCAGTAACTTTGAGAGAAAAATGGTCAGAACTCTCTCTATTATTCTAAGTAGGGTAAATTGACTCTCTCCATGGATTCACTATTTATTTGATTTTTAGTAGAGCGAAGGGCCTCTGAGTTTGCAACTAGAAATATCATGAATACATTCTTATACTCTTACATTTAAATGTTTACTACTTTTCATGTCACTAAAATGAATTCTATCTTCAGAGGAGAAAAGACAGAAAGTTGTATTTCTCCTTACTATTGCTGGTGCAGAAAATATTTAAATGGAATTTCTCCCCACCCCAACCCCCCACAGGAAAGGAAGGAACGACCTCAAATTTCACATAAAGATTGACTTTGGCATGTTTCTCAGGGATGCTTCAAATGGACAGTAGCATTTGTATTATCTTGTTTGTTTGTTTGTTTGTTTTTTTAAGGAGGAAGTTAAATTTTCCACCTGGATACAATTTGACAAGTTTTACTAAAGTAAAAGAAACATAATTTATTGTTTCAAAAGTTTCCTTAGTGCTGCTTTAATTGAATTCTTCTTTGACTTGGTCACCCTAAGTAAGAAATTGGTGCAACATTTTATTCTCCCAAACTAGAAGGAATGTTTTCCCTCCTCAGTCACTCTTGCAGCATACTTGTCAGACAACTGCAGTATAGGGAGAAAGGGCACTGGGCTTGGATCTAAGTTGTTCCTCTGCTTCTGGCTGTATGAAGAAATTCCTTCTCTTCCTTTTTTCCTGTTTCCAATATATAATAAACTCTTCTCATTCCAAACCACAATATAAAAAGTTAGCATCAATTTACCCCACCTAATAAACATCGCCTTATTTGTGCTATATTGAACTTCACATGAGTCTTAAGTTCCTTTGAGCCTATAAATAATAATTTTCTTGGTAAAATAAGCAGCAATCTAGATCAATGGCACAGCTGTAATTCAAAGATTATTGCTGCCACAGGTAAACAAAAAGAACACCATGGTTTACAATATTAGCATATGTCCTACTACCAAATTATAGGTTTGTCTTCAGTGAGGGGGTACTCATTATAGTTATTGACAATTTAAAATACACTTACTTTTTGTCAAAGAATTTGAATCACATGTATGACATACAAGGCAAGCATTTATTCAGTACAATGGTATGAAGGCTCATTTGCAAATAGTGTGTGTGTTGGGAGGTCTGTCCTTCAGATTTCAAGATTGTCTTTTTTCTACTTGAATAATAAGGAAAGCAATATTATTATAAAAGGAGGCAGGGGATGAATGGAAAGAAAGGTACTCTATTACAGTTCAACGACAAGAAGCCCATTCTTTTAATGCATGAGAAAATTGTTGTACTGAATATTATTTAAAAAAAAAGTATTTCCCCTCTTAACAGGCATGGGACTTGGATAACATCTTATTGTATTGAGATAGAGACTTTAATGTTATTTCTTTTAAATGCCTCATGCTAGGTGAAGCCTTTCTGTAAAATCTCATATTACATCAAAAATTTAAAAAACACATTTCTTTCCCCTAAGCCACCACCCTTCCCTGAAACTTTTGTTAAAACATAAATTTAAACTATGGCCAACTCAAGATTTGTATTTAAATCAAACCAAGAAGCTGAGCAATAAACAGTGTTATCACTGTTGTATTCAGTATTGGTTTTAGTTTTTATACTGAGCACTATAATTTTTAATAAAAATAACAAAAAGTTTATACTTGAAAAATATAAAAAATAATAAATCAAATCAAGAAGAACTGAGAAAATGTTCTCATAATCTGGACTCTTCTTAGACCACAGTGTGTAAGGGATTGGGAACAAACACATACAGTATGATGCATGTTACATAAGTATATTCATACTTGATGAGCACACATATGGTTGACCAAATTAAATCCTTCCTCCCTGCAGTCTAACTCCAAAATTATTTTTAAAATTGACCTTACGATGCAATAATGATTCTGCTTCCTTCACATTGGGTAACCTTGCTGGCCTATAACTATAATAGATATAATGGTACGTGGCCAATTTTGTTGAAGGCCTTTGAGACAGAGACCAAATGCTAAGGTCCTGTTTCCTGATATTTTGATATAAAGGGTATAGGTTTCAAATTCCTATTTTCATGGAAACTAGCAGGCATGCTGGGGGAAAGAAGCTTTGAAGTTATCAGAAACCTTTTTTTAATCTAAATGATCTGGACCAAAGTAGAGCTATCTGTTAGTATTACCCAGGGTACTTAGCTGCTCTGTTGCCCTTGTGGGTCAAACTTCAGTGTAAATAACTTTATCCAGGAGCAACTATTTGGATGTGCCCCCACATCTGTCAGTGAAGCATTTGGATCCAATCTAAACACAAGCTTGAAACAGGGTAGCTATAACACATGAAACTTACCAAATTCTCCTATTTTGAAAGCCCAGTTTTTGTTTTGAAATACCCATGTGAAAGGAAAATGCAGGCATTTGACATTTCAGACTTTGTGTTGTTTTTCTTCTCTTTCATCTGCTAAATGACCAGAAATACTCGAATGTCACTTGTCCCCATAGGTGAAAGCCAAGTCATTATATAGTAAAGTAAACTGCATGGAAGTGTTTTCTCTATCTCTGTCTCTTTGTCTCTTTGTCTATGTCTCACACCCACACCCATACCTGATATGTAGACCAGTCTTATATGCCACATACCTTTGGTGATAATTTTTTGGGCAGCAGGACTGTGAGTTAAACTAAACAATTCTTAGAACCTGAAAATCTAACAGCCTGCTAATTTTTTTCACTTTATTATTTTTGTTAAGTAATCAAGTTATCTATGTGCTATTTTCAGAATCTTGCATTTTTCTTTTCTGGTTCCCCGTGCTCAGTGATATGTGGGAGCGTAGTGGTTTACAATAATACTGCAGAGGTATCTGCAAATCTGATGTTCATTTTAAAACTACAGCTCACAAACCGTTTCTAATGACAATAATGCCCCACTTGAGGGAGAATCAAATATTTTTCAAACATTCAAACATACAGTTTTATGAGAAAGAGACAAACAAGCATATAAAGCTGATGATATTCAGAATTCATGTTTCCCAACCCCTACCAAGTAGCTACTAAAATATGTTTTATAGAGTTCAGAAGTTCATCTCAATCTTAAAAACCCATGGTTATTGAAGGTAAGAATTGATGGTAAGAGTGATGACCCTGAGTCCTTGTATTGGCTCAAAAGTAGTTATTTTAACAAGCACCTGCCAATTATTAAGCCCCCAAAATGTTTTCCTTTGTTTCAATCTGTCAGTCTCTTTATATGCATCATACAGTTTATGATACTTGTAACTGTATCTGATACCTGTAAGTGTAAATTACCTGACCAAGTAAGTAGCAGAGCCAGCATTTGTACTTAGGATTGTCTGACATTAAATGCTGATTCTTAAATACTACTCTATAGTGATATAAGTATCTAACACATCCTATAATATAATAAGAATACGAGGTTTATACACTAGGCTAAGAATTTTAATATGAAGATGAGATAATGTTTGGAAAACTCTGAGCATAGTGACTGACACCTAGTAAGCATTCCCTAAGTGTTAAAATTCCACTACTACATTTCATAAGTAAACGATAGCCCCCTTTACAAAAAGGAATTTACAATTTAATGGGGGCAGAAGACAAATAAGTAAAACTTCACATAACACAAGATTCAAATCAATAAGTCAAGGTAACAATAGAGATGTGATAAGAGAGTACAAAGCACATTATACAGACTACACTTCTTTAAAATAGAGTATTTTAAAGTAAAATGATCCAAAAATATTCAAGGGGTAGGTGGAACTTGAGATTATCTTGAGTGATGGTTACAATTTCCATAGGGAGGAGGAGAGGAGATTCTAGATGGATGGAATTGCATGAGCAAAAGGAAGGAGGCTGGGTTGTTAAAAATATTAAATAATGTGGGATATAAAACTGAAAGCAATGAACAAACAAGACAAACAAGCAAAAACTCATAGACACAGACAACATTTTAGTGGTTACCAGAGGGTAAGGGGGGAGGGGTAGGTAGAAGAGGGTAAAGGGGTTCAAATATATGGTGATGGAAGAAGATTTGACTTTGGGTGGTAAACATACAATGCAGTATATAGATTACGTATTATAGAATTGTACACTTGAAACCTATATAATTTTATTAACCAATGTCATCCCAATTAATTTAACTTAAAAATTAAATAATGATCATTACATTGTTAGAATTTTTATTCTCTGAGAATAAAAATTTATAGCAGATACAGTAATCATTGACTGAATACACTCTTCAGTTCATTTAAGAGATCAGGTGGTGTAATAATAGGAGCATCAACATCAGGGTCAGAAGACCTTTCCCTAAGTGTTTTCCATAAGAAACATAATATTCAACTTAGAATACAAGAAATTTGGATTTACATTTGTCTGGAAGTGGGTGCTTTTTATCACTAAATTCAGAATCCACATACATAGATGATGATCATACATCTTAAAAAGCATTGTCCACTGGGTTATGAGTATACATGTTCGATGTGTGTATGACGCATCACACTGTAAGGTATAAAAATGTTGAATCACTATGCTATACACCTGACATGAATAATTAATATAATATTGTATACCAATTATACTTAAATTAAAAAGAGAAGGAGAGAGAGAGAGAGAGAGGAGTGGCATACCAGATGAATTTAAATAATGGGTCACCTTTCTTTTTATTTCTAACACATATTATGAAACCTATTGTAAAAGTAGGAGGGATTCAGAGAACATGCAGCAGAGAAGTGACCTTTTAGCCTTATCCCCAAACACAAGCATGACATGTGAGTTAATAAGTGCAATTATCTATGTAGTTAATGCCATCAGAAACAAAGCTTTCTTATATGTCAGTTGCTCTTGCAAACCACTGCAGCGCTGTTAGGTCCTTCAGATGAATTACTATAGGAATTCTAGGCCCTAAAGAAAATCATAATCAATAGGGTGTCATAAATCTCCTTCACACCTGGAACTCAACTGTAGCAATGCTTTTTATCCTCAATCCCAGGGTATGTTGTACACTTGCTGCTGAGAATGTCAGCGCGATGAGATCTTAAATATTCCAGCACATTTTGATCATTACTACCAGGTGTGGGTCTCACCTAAATGAATATCCCTGTGAGCAATGAAGCAGCTTTGAGGTCACAAAGTTGATTACCCAGGTGAATTCCCAGCTCCTTTTATTACAGAGAATCTGTACTTTATCTCCTAAAGTACTGGTTGGGCTGTGTTTTGTAATCCAACTGGGATTCCTCTCTTAAAGGAATCAATTATTTTTTTAAAGTAATTGATATTAAAACAAATATAACTAATGAAAAGGTTTTGTATATTTTTGGCTTAATATTTTCTATTTATTTACTTTTAATTTATAGTACAGTTTTTAAAGAACTGCTACAGGTAAAGAATGTGACAGTAACAGAATTGTGCTATCATGATTACCACAACACGGCTAGGGGTACATTTGACTGTAGTTTCTGGAATTCCTCTGAAATGTAATGTGCTAATTTCCAAAGAACAGCTAACTTGTTTACCTGTAAGATGAACTAAAAACGTAGTTACAATATAGTTAACTCAAAAAGAACCACTTAATCCAAACACAACACTTATTTTCTATGGTGGTTTTCTCCTAATTCAATAGATCAAAGAATTGTACATAAAACTAAGGCAAAAGAATCAAATCAAATTAAATGACTGTAATTATCTAAGCATATTAAACACCCTTATTTTTATTTATTTTTGTTTACTATTTTTGGCAGGTGGTAGTGACTTAAGATGAAGTAGAGCCATTAAAGTCCCTCTGGGTTGTTTTGGCAAAACTAAAAATAATACCTTGCCAATACATGAATGACTTCCTTCTGATTTGTTTCCAAAGGAACCCAGTTTCACCATGTTTACCATTAATTGGTATTACTGATAATAGACACTATAATTTTGAACATGCTGGATCCTTTTAATATGGATTCGTGCAAAGTCTTCTCATTTGACAATATTTGAATTCTGTGAACTAAAACGATATCAAACAGTTTATACAATGTCCAAAAGAATAAAAACTTCCATTCTTGGCCTTAAGCCAAATGTTAGTAAAATTCACTATTCTTTATATGAAAAAAAATTTTTCAGAAGAACAATCCATGTAAGAGTAACAGACTTTTATAAGGACAAAGTTTTATTTTTCTTAAAAATATGGTCAGTATGGATCAACAGGTTAGAAAAATGTTATCCTAAATCCTAGATGTTTCAATCAACAGTATTTATTTCTAGAAATATAATTATTTACTTTGGAATTTATTTCTTCCAAATTATTTATATAGCAGCAGATTAAAACAAAGTAAAATAAAAATATTCTAGCTTGTGTAAAATTGTAATGTGGCTGATTTAAAAGATAAACAGAAGACATCATCACAATACATGATTTAAACACACCTGAAATCTCACCAATCAAGTCCTTATCAACTTAACATAGAACATGTGCTATAGTCATCATATCTTTGAACTAGTATTTATTTAAAGGCTTACTTACTTCCAACTGCCCATGCTGAAAATTCTTGTCAGGATCTTTCTTTGGTTTTTGAAAATTCTGTCACAATAAACATTGTTACCTGATTTAAATATATGAACAGATCAAAGTGATTTTTCCTAAAATGTCCATGAAACCAGCCGTTGCCTCCCCCTCCTCCCCAAACATGTAAAATTTGTTAACTCTGAATATATATATGTATACGTATATACATATATACACATATATTATATATAAATATATAAGTATATATATGTTATATATTTAAATTTGTTAAGGAACAAAGAATTGTAGCCCACAAGTCAGAAGACCCTCTCAAATTTTTTATACATGTTCTTTAACTTAAACCTGCTGAAGTGGGGATTACATATGCAAGCCTTTTACAAAGGCAAGAAAATATTCTGTGCTCAGTTAGTACAAGAAACTCAGTAGTGAAAACATTTTGGTATTCTCCAATTTGTTTAACATTGCAGGGAAGCTGAGTTTGGGGAAGGGTACGAAATAGCTATGAAAAGGATATTCCTTTTTAATTAACTCATTAAAAATCTGCTTTAAATTCAGGACAGCAGCACAAAGTGAATGTAAATTCCTCATAGTCCTAGGCTAATGATAATATTAAAAAAAAAAAAAAAACATGTTGAAGAATCTTGACAGTAAAGCAACATTTCATTTACTTCAGGGTGATTTCTCCATTTGTATTCCATGTTACTTCTACTTTGAGCAGGCCCTATTTAGAAAAACAACAAATACTACAAAAAGAAGTCATAAATGAAAATGCAATTAAATGCTGACTATTCACATTACAAAAAAGATTGTTAAATTTTCTGAGGTCCCCCACACTTCAGTACACACACACACACACACACACACACACACACACAGCTTTTGTACATGCATTTGCTTATCTGCATTTAGACTTGGATCCTGAGAAACTTAGAGTGAAAATTTTAGAAGCAACAGTCTGTTGAAAGCCTATCAGCTGGAATAATGAAGAAGCTCTGCAATTGTAATGTGAATTGAGGGGAAAATGAAATTGGATTTATTAAAATAACACTTTGACTTTGCATCATACCTTTCTCCTTTTTTAAGGCACTTGCACAGAATTCTCATAACTGCTTTATGAGGTTGGCTGTAATTGAAAATTCATAAAATGTCAGAACTGAAAGACTCCTGTGTTTTTTTTATCATGTCATCTCTTGATATTAAAGGAAAAAAAACAACAAAAAAAACAAGGTTCAGAGATTGGGTGTCAAACATTAGGCCAAATGGTTATAATGGAAGAAATACTGATTGTGACCATAACATGATGAATTTAAGATTTTGCCACTCCTGAACTGTGCAAACTTCCTAGAGCAGATACTTTAACTTCCTTTAACTCAATTTTTTCACCTGTAAAATATGGAACACAGTATGTAAATTTCTGACTTGTATAGATTAAGTGAAATTATGGTTGGAGAACACTTAGTACACTGTCTGACACATAATAGGTACTCAACTAAAGATAGTTCTATTCCTGCAGGGCAGTCTATAATGCACACATACAAAAATGTCTTCAGAAATACACTTATTAGTTGAAGCAAGTTGTACCAGTACACAGAGAAGGGAGAGCACTGGCAAATCTTTTTTAAATTATGGTTTACAGCCTTCAATAATAAAAGTGAGTTTAGGATCTGCTATTCGCCATTTATTTTAGCATAAACTGCCTAGAACATATCCAAAATTGAGACAAACATAGACTTGTCTCTATGTATTTGCCTAGGTGATATGACTTTGGAGGTGGGAGATTCACCCTTTCTCTACTATATACACATACTCATTTACCCTCCTTGTATTGAAATCCCTTTATTCTTCAGGTTTAGCATATCATTAAAATATAATTATAAATTTTCCTGACTACAACAAAAAATACAGTTTATTGCAGAGCTGTAAAATAATATAAAGAAGAAAATAAAGAAGATTAGCCAACCCACCAGCCAAAATAAACTGATTCAAATATTTTGGTTTGTTTCCTTAGTCTTTTATTTTCCATGAGTTTGCCCATGTATTAGGATTGTAATATATATAGAGAAAGTTTTATCAGGATCTTTTCAGTCTTCGTCTTGTGAGAATTTCTACATGTCATTAAATATTCTTTAAAACCATAACACTTGATGGCTGCATACTATTTCCATGATATGCACAATCCACAATCTATTTTAATACATCTGCTTATTACAAACTCGGTTTAATTGGACTTAATGCAGCTGTCAACATAGTTTTACTTTTTTGTAAATGCAACTCTGTCCCTGTACTTATAGTCTTTTTCCTTCCAGAGAGGTAAACAGTCCTGATATCCTAGGCAGGTGACAAACAATATTGGGGGTGCCAAAAAATCTATACACATGACTTGTATTCATATTTTGTTATCAGTAGATATTGTGTATTACAATTTTAATACAGTATTTTTTTCCTTTCTTAAAATGCATATATATTTTTTTGGCACCCTCTGTATATTGGTAGGTGGAGCATATTAAAATAATTGTAAATTTGAAGGCTTTAGGTAGGGCATGATCACTTACATTTTATCATATCCCCACAACTCCCTATCATTTCATTATTCATTAGCTTACCTTACCTGCCTTTTCCCTGAGGGTATTTGTTTATGGCTTCTGATAAAGCTATCAAATTTATTAAACTTGTAATTATTTCAGTAACTTTCTCCACTACTAGCCTGTGAAATCTTTAATGACAGGAACCACAGCTATACTCATCTTTGTATGTAATTTAATGATTTTAACAAGGACTGAATCCCAGGAATGATAGAAAAAGTTGTGATGTTTGTCATCAAACCAGAGACACAGCTAGTTAGTAATGGGTATTTTATCTAACTTGGGGCCACAGACCTTCTTAAACTGAGTTGTAGTGTTTTTGCTTGCATTCCACTGAGCTAAGTTAGTCAAACAACATGGATTCACTGCACTCCTACCACATATCATGTTTTGAGCTTAGCAATGGGGAGAACCTAAAAAAGATAAGGTACCGTGTTACAAAAGGAACAGAGAGGAAAGATTTGCCAGTGATGAAAGTTCAAGCATTTAGGGATAAAGAGTGCTTTCCTGTTCTATCTCTAATTAGGACAGTTGGTAACCATGAAATGAACTTATATGCAAAGCTGAATCTTATCGAGAGTAAACTGACATTTCTAAACTGAGAAGGCAAGACCCAACTTCTTTCTGAAGTATGTGAACCTTCTCCCCTTTTATTGTTCTGCTGTAGCCAGTCTGTATACAGAACAAAATATAGCCCTAAAATGAAGAATGATAATCATCCATTGACACCTTTTGAAGTAGGATTGGTGGGGAAGGCAGTAATGCAGCCATCATACAGATATTTCTAAGCCCATCCTTTTCCTGATAGATTGCCAATGAAGCCAGCTGTACTCAGGCCTGGTCGGAAAACACACAGATGACCAGATTTTACTTCAGGCACTGCCAGCACTTTGTCACACGAGCTTTCTTTCAAGTCCTCTATAATAGAGGACATTCTTTGGAGAGATCCAGACGCACCATCTAACTATAGCATTCATTCATAACCTGCATCACTAAATTAGTGCATCCCCCCAACCCAGGGTCTCTGTAAAATCGAATGAAACTATGCATAAGGAGAAACACTGTCAAATGTAGAACTCCAAAGCAGTAGAAATGAGAATTATCCTTTCATATGTATCACTCTTATTTCCCTCTCTCGATGTGGCTTTCACAAGCGCAACAGCTCTATCTTCTTTTTCTGGTGTTTCCTCCATCACTAAACTCAAGGTTATGCAATAGAAATGCAGTGAATTCATATTGACTGACAGATTTAGCTCAGTAGAATGGAAACAAGACCATTACAAATTAGTTTAGAGAAGTCTGTGGCCCCACGTCAGACAAAATGCCAGTTTGTAACTAGCTGTGTTTCCAGGCTGGTGACAAACATCAGGACTTTCTATCATTCCTGGAATTCGATCGTTCCTAGAGGCATTAAATAATAAATGGAATCCCAGTGCAATTTCAATGATTTCTCCTTGAATTTTAGTTGTTGTGCTACTCTTAGCCCTATTTTGAAAGACCCAAGCATTATCAGATGTGTGCATTTCTACATGATAGAAGACAATGGCTATGACTGCTGAATTACCAAAAGCAAAATTAAAGTAGGTATTTAATCCTTAAAGTCATCTACTGTCTACTCCTACTTCCATGCAGGAAGGCTAATCAGAGCTCAGAGAGGCCAAGGTATAGTGCATCTAAGCACCAGTGGGAAACAAATCTCTTGAGAGTTCACCCAAATTAGAGCTCCAAAGGGTGTGGCTCTGAAGAGATCAGCTGGAGGTACAGCTGATGTCAGCACCTCCCTGAAAAATATCTTGTTACAGCTCTGCAATCCAGATGAATACCTGCAATTCATATTCCATGGGGTGGGGGTGGGGGTCGAGGAGGGGGAAATAGCAATGAATTTAGGGGTGGCAAGGAAGGGAGGACTTTTAGGAAGTCCATTAAAAAGTATATTTAGGCAGGGGCTAGCTGGGATGATCTCCAAAAAATTCCTGGAATATAATTTCCAGGACTGTTGATAAATTTTGAGGAGTTTTTGAGGCAATTACAACTGGTCCTTCAGTCCCAAGGTATCCTAACATTACTTACTACAAGCTCTAGGATTGTAATATTTGAGTGACTTTCTTTTGATCTTTGTGGAAACACAAAGCAGATTGAATGTAGGCTTTAGATGCATTTGACTTTCCTTGACCAATTTTTTTAACAAATGAATGTAACGCTATTTGATGAGATCTTCATCCTCTGGGTTTCTACACTACGGTTCTTGTCTCACACTCTAGTATCTTCATGCAATTATGATACTACCTTGGCTCATGAAGAAAACGTCTCAGGTCCTTTTCATCTCTGATAGGCCCATGATTTCCAGTCTGGGAGTTAGGTCTCAGCATAGCCTCCTAATACCATGCTACTACACTGGAAGTCTGTGTTAATTTAACTACTTTTCAGGAATTGCTCCCAGCATGCTGAAGGCAAGAAGTGGAAATGTTGGAGTGGTGGTATCTACATATAGAGAACAGCTGATATGAGAGAAAGAAAAGGGGGGGGGATATAATGTATCTTGGTAAAGATACATTTCTACTTGGTATTTTTGACTATATGATTTTTCCTAATGGAGAGTTTGGGGTGAGTGGAGGCCAGGGATCTAGTTGTAAGCTTTCTAGTGTCTTTTTATTGTTGTTGTTGTTTTGTTTTTAAACAATGTCAGTCTATTACTCATAAAACCTACAAAAAGGGTTTAGGTGATTTGACTGCCTATGGTTACATGCCCTCAAGTACTCTGAATTCTGGAGACATGAGAGTAGTTCCTACTAACCAAAATTACCAGAGGACTTCTGTGTAACCCAGATAAACACAGGCTGAAAATTCTGTCTCAAAATCTATGAGCAAAACAAACTCACCTCTGATGAGAGATATCTTGGAGAATTTCCTGCCTGCTCTGACAGCCACTCTATGTACTAGGTAGTTTTATTCTCATAAGACATAACAAACCTGAAGGTCTTCAAGGGAACCTGATGCACAATCAAATCCACAAAGGTGTGTATAAGTGCCTTTACATGAACAGAGACAATTCCCACCAAATTGGAAAATAGGTACACCACTGGCTCTCACCTTTTTCTTTTTCTTCCTTTCTTTTTTATTGAGGAAAAATTGGTATATAACATTATATAAGT
Organism: Rhinolophus sinicus; assembly: GCF_057876585.1. Lineage (NCBI taxonomy): Eukaryota > Metazoa > Chordata > Mammalia > Chiroptera > Rhinolophidae > Rhinolophus > Rhinolophus sinicus. The sequence continues at coordinate 49,287,487 of NC_142518.1, read as the reverse complement.
TTTAGGTATATAACACTGTAATTGGACATTTGTATGCACTAAAAAATGATCACCACCAAAAATCTAGTTACCATCTTTCATCATATAATCGATCCCTTTCCCCCATTTTGCTCCCCATCCAACCCCTTTCCCTCTGATAATCACCATTCTGTTCTCTGTATCTTTGGGTTTGTTTTCAGATTCTGCATATGGGTAAAACCATACAGTATTTTTCTTTCTGTGTCTTACTCATTTCACTTATCAGAATTCTCTCAAGGTTTATTCATGTTATTGCAAATGGCATTTACTTCGTGGGTTTTTTTATGGCTGAGTAGTATTCCATTGTATGCACACCACATCATTTTTTATCCATTCATCTGTAGATGGACACCTAGTTTGTTTCCATATTTTGGCTATTGTAAACAATGCTGTGATAAATATAGAAGTACATATATCTTTTCAAATTAGTGTTTTGATATTCTTCAGATAAATAACCAGAAATGGAAATTTTTTGAGGAATCTCTACACTGTTTTCCATAGTGGCTGCACTAATTTACATTCCATTAACAGGGTAATAAGATTTCTTTTCTCTATTTCCCCATCCAGCACTTGTTGCTTCTTTTCTTTTGGATAATAGCCATTCTAACATATGTGAGGTGATATTTCATTGTGGTTGTGATTTGCATTTCCTTAATAATTAGTGATATTGAAAATCTTTTTGTGTGCTTGTTGGTCATCTGTATGTCTCTAAAAATGTCTATTCAGATCCTTGGCCCATTTTTTAATTGGCATTTTTTTGTTTGTTTTTTGTTATTGAGTTGTAGGAGATTTTTAAAATATATTTTGGATATTAACCTCTTGTTGAATGTATGATTGGCAAATAACCTTCTCCCTTTCGGTAGGTTGCCTTTTGTTTTGATGATGGTTTCTTTCCCTATGCAAAAGCTTTTTAGTTTGATGTAGTCCCATTTGATTATGTTTGTTTTTGTTTCCCTTGCCTTCTGGATGATAACCTTGCTGGGTAGAAAATTCTTGTTTGGAAGTTTTTCTTTTTAGCACTTGGATTATGTCATGCTGAAAGTTTGAAAATTTCAGCTGAAAAATCTGCTGATAGCGCTATGTAATTTTCCTTGTATGTAACAAGTTGTTTATTGCTGTTTTTAAGGTTTTCTCTTTATATTTAACTTTTGCAATGCACAAAAATGTATTGAAGACTGATGTCAAGGAGCTTCTAGGAAATGTGTGATTTCAGGTCTTACATTCAGGTCTTTAATTAATTTTAAGTTAATTTTAGTGTATGATATAAGACAGTGGTGTAGTTTCATTCTTTTACATGTGTCTGTCCCGTTTTCCCAACACCATGTATTGAATTGACTGTCCTTTCACAATCTTTTGCTGAACTTTTGGTAAATTTTTTCTTGTTTCATACCACTGTCATCAGAGAAGATGCTAGATATGATTTCAATTTTCTTGAATTTATTGAAGCTTGTTTGGTGGCCTAACATGTGATCTACTCTAGAGAATGGTCTCTGATCACTTGAGAAGAATGTATATTCTGCTGCTTTTGGATGGAACATTCTGCATATATCTATTAATTCTATCTGTCATAATATGTCATTTAATGTTGATATTTCTTTATTGATTTTCTGTCTGAATGATCTATCCATTGATGTAAGTGGGTTGATAAAGTACCTTGTGTTATTGTATTGTTGATAATGTCTCCCTTTATGGCCATTCATATTTGCTTTATAAGAGGTCTGACAATTAAGTTTGCAAACTTTTTGCAATTATGTTGCTAACCTATTTTTATATCAAAGGGATTATTCATTATGAATTTGTACCAACTGGACAAACAGTTAACCAAATTTACTATTTGGAAGTGCTGAAAAGGCTGCATGAAAAAATTAGACTACCTGAACTTTTCACTGACAATTCATGGCTCTTGCATTACAACAATGCACCAGCTCACGTGGCACTGTCTGTGAGGGAGTTTTTAGCCAGTAAAAAAAAAAAAAAAACTATATTGAAACATTCTCCTTACTCACCTAATCTGGCCCCCAATGACTTCTTTCTTTCCCTGAAGATAAAGGAAATATTGAAAGGAAGACATTTTGATGACATTCAGGCCATCAAGGGTAATACGATGATAGACAACTCTGATGGCCATTCCAGAAAAAGAGTTCCAAAATTGCTTTGAAGGGTGGACTAGGTGCTAGCATCAGTGCATAGCTTCCCAAGGGGAGTACTTCAAAGTGATTGTAGTGATATTCAGCAATGAGGTATGGAGCACATTTTTCAGGGTGAGTTCGCAAATGTAATTGTCCGACCTCATATATTTGGTTCTTCCACGTTAGGTGTACAAAAATTTATAAATGTTATATCTTCTTGCTTGATTGACCTTTATCATTACATAATGCCCTTTATTGTCTTTTATTACAGTCTGTGTTTTAAAGTATATTTAGTTTTATATGATTTATAGTTTAACCATCTTCCTATTTGTTTCTATGTACATGGACTACCTTTTCCATCCCTTTGTTTTCAGTTTGTGTGTGACCTTACCTCTGGTGTGAGTGTCTTGGAGGCAGCATATAGCTGGGTCTTATTTTATTTTAATCTATTCAGCCACTCTATATCTTTTGATTTAGAGAATTTAGTCCATTTACATTTAAAGTTATTAATAGGTATGTACTTATTGCCATTTTGTTAATTTTTTTCTGGAAGTTTTTGTAGTTTCCCTCTGTTACTTCTATTTCTTTTTTCCCTTATGGTTTGATGGCTTTCTTTAGTGTTATGTTTAGATTCCTTTCTCATTATCTTTTGTGTATTTACTATATATTTTTTTTATTTATGGTTACCATGAGGTTCTTATATAACATCTTAGGCATACAATGGTCTGTTTTTGCGTGGATGGGAACTCAAATTTGAACACAATCCAAACTTTTACATTTTTCACTTCCACTCCATTTTATATTTTTGATATCACATTTTACATCTATTTATTTTATTTATTTTTTAACTGCTTCTTGTAGTTTTAGTTATCTTTACTCCTTTTCTTTTAACTTCCATACTTGCTTTATAAATTATCGATTTACTACCTTTATATTTATTTAACTTTTCCAGTTAAATTTTTGTATATTTTCTTGTAATGAATTAATGCCATTTTTTCTTAGCTTAAAAAGTTACCTTTAACATCTCTTGTAAGGCCAGTTTAGTGGAGATGGACTCCTTTAAGTCATGCTTATCTAGAAAACTCTTATTCTGTCCTTTAATTCTGGATGATAGCCTTGCTGGGTAGAAAATTCTTGTTTAGAATTTTTTTCCTTCTATCACTTGGAATACATCATGCTTAAAATTTGAAAATTTCAGCTGATTAATCTGCTGATAGCCATGTAGTTTCCCTTGTATGTAACAAGTTGTTTTTCTATTGCTGTTTTTAAAGTTTTCTCTTTATATTTAAATTTTGCTGTGTTAATTATAATGTGTGTTGATGTGGATATCTTTGGGTTCATATTCTTTGGAACTTTCTGGACCTGGATGTATGTTTCCTTCCAGAGAAGTTTTCAGCCACTATTTCTTCAAACAAGTTTTCTGGCCCTTTCTCTCTTCTCCTTCTGGGACTTCTATAATGCAAATATTTTTGTTGATGTCCCAAATGTCCCTTAATGTATCATCAATTTTTAAAATTCTTTTTCTTTTTGCTGCTCCATGTGAGTTCCATTGCTTCATCTTCTAGCTCACTGATTAATTCTTCTTTTACATCAAATATGTTTTGAACATCTCTAGTGTATTTTTAAGTTCAATTATTTTATTCTTCAGCTCTGTAACTTCTGTTTGGAACTTTCCTATTGTTGCTTTCTCTTTGTTGAAGATCTCACTGTGTTCATCTATACTTTTCCCACTTTGGTGAGCATCTTTATGACCATCACTTTGAATTCTTTATCAGGTAGATTACTTATTTCATTAATGTCTTTTTTCTTTTAGTTTTTTCATGTTCTTCATTTGGAACATATTATTTTGTCTCCTCATTTTCCCTGACTCTCTGTGTTTGCTTCTATGTATTAGGCAAATCACCTACCTCTCCCAGTCCTAAGGGAGCATCCTTGTGCGGTAGATGTTATGTGGGACCCAGAAATGCAATCCTTTCTAGCCATAAGAGCTGGGTTCTCAAAGGGTATCCCCTGTGTGGACTGTTTGTGCCACAGCGGCAAGGTGGTGTTGTGTTGGGCTGTAGCGTGGCCTGCCGGTAAGTCATGTGGCTGTTGCAATGGTGTAGTTGTTGGCAGGGCTCTTAATGGTGTGATCCCATTGGCTCTAGCACATTAGAATGAGAGTTCAAAAATAGTGCCTGCCATTGCTAGTATTAGCAAGGCTGGATGAGATCATCAAAATGATGCCCACAAGTGTCTTTGTCTCCAGAGTTATTTCCTACAATTTCTAACCTCTGTGACAGATGCTTTAAGATTAATAAGTGAATGGGATTCATAGATGATGTAATACAGAATCGTGCACCTGAAATCTATGTAATTTTACTAACAATTGTCACCCCAATAAATCAAAAAAGAAAAAAATATTAATAAGTGGGTCTCTTTCCAATAAGGTCTCAACACTTTTCAAACTGGTGCTTTTGCCCTGAGTACTGGGGTGAGAGAATTGGCATATAAGCCATTAAGAGTGGGTTCTTTGTTTCCTACAGTTCTGTGGTTTTCCTGAATGTAATCCTCATTGCATCTCAAAGCCTGGCATTCTGAGGGTTCATCTCTCCTGTGCAGGATCCAAGGATTGCGGTGCCTGTGATAGATCAAAAACCATTCACTTTTCAGGGAAAATTTCCATACCTTTCAGATTCCTCTTTTTCTTTTCTTTCTTTTTTTTTTTAATGTTGAGGAGATCTCTCTTGAGTGTGGATAGCTACACCTGAGGTGGGGTCCTTCCTTTAGCAAGACTATGTCTCTGCCTCTCCTACTCAATGCTGTCTTTTTATCCCTTGTTACAGAGGCACCGTTCATTTAGTTTTCAGCACTTTTTCAGAAGAAATCATTTCATATGTAGTTGTAGATTTCTTCTGTCTGTGGGAAGATGTGAATCCAGGATCTTCCTATGCTGTCATCTTTCCTGTACTCTTTTCTTTAACTTCCTCAATACTCAGGCTATGATGGTAGTAAAAATGCATATAATAGTAGAGGTAGTATCTAATATTTGATGAACTCTTATTATTTGGTCAGTGTAGTGCTTTATCAATTTAATAATTCTTTGCAATAGATGCCATTTCTATCACCCCCAATTTATGTATATGAAAATCGATTTCTGAGAAGTTCAATAAATTGCCAAGGTTATTTTTTAAAGTGACACAGACGGGAACTGAGCCCATACTTGTTACATCAAAACCCGTGGGTTATAACATGCTGCATTGGACTGCTCATAGTGCTGCAGCCAGTGAGGCAAAGAATCTGATCCATGCATTTTCATTCATGCACTAAGCACTAACTATGCTTTTCCTAACAAAGAAATGACACTTTCAGTGACTTTGATTGGGAATGATCCTCTATTATTGAATCTTTTATCCACTGAAGACATTCTATAGAAGCTCTAGTGGATGATCACTTAGTCTCTGCTGACGTATCTAAGGAATGAGGAGCTTATTACTTATTACCTCCTTGCCAAGAGCAGATATAAGTTTTCCCATGGCAGTCCTGAAAATATTTTCAGGAAGTTATCACACTCTTCTCAAGTCTTCTATCCTTCATTCTGAGCATCACCAAATTCTTCTGCCACTTCTCCTATTTTCAGATATTTGTTACTGAATTTGTTTATTGATTTACACATTCAAAGATCTATTGAGCACCTATTATGTGTCATGTACTATAGAAATACAATAGTGTACAAAGTGTATTCCTTTTTTCCCCACAGAACTAATTATAATGCGTCATGAAGATGAGTAAATAATTTTCAATTTATCATTCTGATTTTTTTATTTAAATGAGTCACAAATGAATGATAAGTAAGGATAAAATTTAATTCAAATGACCATTTCTGGCTCCAGTGGAAAAGAATATTGAGAATAACACAACCCTCTCAGTGGTTGTATACTTCATAATCTGTGCACATGTTATATCTTTTATGGGTAAAATGATTTTAATCACTCTTAAGATATTTGTTTTAGTTAGCTATTACTGCATAACAAACTATCCCACAATGTAATGGTTTAAGACAATGAACATTTACTATTTTTCATAAGTCTACAGATTGGCTAGGCAATTATGCTAATCAGGGATAGGTTTGTGTGATCGCAGTTGGCTTTGATCATGTGTCTTCAGTCACCATGCAAAGGTCACTTTGGACCTTCTCTAGGACTAATAGCACTCTTTCACATGGTCTCTGAATTGCTGTCAAACTAGCCTGGGCATATTTTCATGGAAAGTTAGCGTTTTGAGAGAGAGAACAAAACTGTAGAAAGAGCCTAGGCTTTGAATTGTCACATTTTTGCACCTGTTTCATTTTGTTGAGCAAAGCAAGTCAAAAGACCAGCACATATTTAATGAGTGAGGAAGTAGGTTCTATCATGTGGGGATAATTGGGGCAAAATCACCTGCCAAGAGCATGAATATAGGGAGGATTAGAGGAGTGAAAAACCTTTCTTTCTTTCTTTCTTTCTTTCTTTCTTTCTTTCTTTCTTTCTTTCTTTCTTTCTTTCTTTCTTTCTTTCTCTCTCTCTCTCTCTTCCCTTAGTTTCCCTTCCCTTCCTTTCCCTTCCCTTCCCTTCACTTTCCTCCTCCTCCTCCTCCTCTTCCTCTTCTCTCTCTTCCCCCCCACATTGGTATGCCATAATATTAGATTAGGATGTGCTCAAAATCACAACCTAAAACCTACAGATTGCATTTTCCCTGATTCCAACCAATAAAAAAAAGAAAGAAAACTTGTTTAGAAAGCAATGAATCCAACTGTGACTTTATATTCCTCATGATTCAGGATCTTCAGGATCTAGGGGCATTTAATGTCACAGTCCCCAAACCAATGCTGCTTGTATACCAAAAAGAGATTGGTTAGTATGCTATAGCTGCCTACAGAGGGAACAAATGAGTAGCAGGAAATCACTCATTTCCATCATTGAAGCCCAATGAGCTTAACACTTTATTTTCTCATGTTCTGCAGTCTTACACATGGATAGAGAAGACAGTGAATCATCTAGATTATAAGAGTTAAGGAGCACCAGAAATGTCTCCTAGCTGCAAAATTTTCATTGCACTGGTTTATGCCGGATAGCCCTCATGCCCTAATTTTACAGTGATAGAAATTTCGCAACTTGAGATTCATTCCTAGGCTTCTTAATTCTGAATTAATTGAGCTAATCGTTTACCAGGTGACCTGAAGTATCTGGAGGAGAACACTGGGAATCTAGGGGAAGAGGTAAGTTTGACAACTTTGCAAAATTAATTAGATGCAGTGCCTCTTGATCCTGGTTGTACAGAAGACTTACCCAAGGTGACGAAAAGAAAATGTTGGGGCTCAAGCACTAGTTCCCAGATATTCTGATTTAATTGGTCTGAATTGGGGTCAGATGAACATTTTTAAAACGCACCTGTGTGATTTTAATATTTAACTAGGGTTTAGAACTACTAGAAAGTCTAGCTGACTTAGAACTATTTCAATTAAGCATCAGTTATATTGGCATCTATTGTTTCCTGTCAATCCACATGCTTGCATTGGCTCAGTCTGGAGTGATGACAAGTTCTCATCCCAGCTAGATATACTCAATGATTACATCGTTGGAATAGACATCAAAAGTTTACTTTTTACTTGCCAAGCTTGCACATTTTCTTCCATGTAACTCCTCAGATTTAGAATCTATGAAGCAAGTGCCAATGCATTATCTAATTTAATCATCACAAGTCTATAAAATGGGCATTGTTATCCTCATATTAATTCCTTGAAGAAACTGAAGTTAAGAGAGGTAAAGAAACTTGCAGAGAGTCACAATACTAGTTAATGAGATTTGTGATTTAAATCCAAGAAAGGAGAAGAGCCATCAGTATGTGGGTCATAAAATGTATACTTTTATTTATTCATTCCAAGACAAAAACAGCAAACTTCATCCAAACATCAATTAAGGTGGTGCCAATGTAGAGCACCTACATCAGGATAGTTCACTATTCTCAAATACATACATTATTCTTTTGTTCTGGAACTTGAAATTCTCACCACTAGAGACTAATAAATTTTTAAAATAATATAGCTTAAGGAGCAGCAGGTTTTTTTGTTTGTTTGTTTGTTTTTGTTTTGTTTTTGTATTCACTCATTTACCTCAATGAGTTTGAGAAATGTGATTAGCATTTTGTTACTGATAATAAACATTTATTGTTAATTGTTATTGTTAATAAGTTGAATGAATAACTAACATACTCAGTGAAATAATTGCTTTTTATGCATAAGAGCAGACGCAAGACTTTCCCTATTAAAAAGTCACTGCTGAAGAGTGACGTCAGAGGAATGGCGGCAATGGGGGGCACTTTTTGAGTTCTCCTCCAGATCTTATCACAAACAGGACATATAACCTATCAAAGGACTCTGCTCATCACGCAGTACAGCTAAGAGACTCCTGCAAGGATTACTTGCAGGTGTGCAAATTGGGCGAGCAGGGGAAGAGGGAAGGGAGCGGAGTGGAGACGTGGCCCGCATCTGCGGTGGTGGAAATACGGTTCCCACCTGTGGCTGTGGGGACGCAGCCCGCACCTTCGGCTGTGGAGATGCGGCCCACATCTGCGGCTGTGGAAACACGGCCGGCATCTGCTGCGGTGGAAATGCGGCTGACATCTGCAGCTGCAAAGACGCAGGGGATCCCAGGATGGAACAGAGAACAAAAAAGCCAGGAGGTGGGCTCTTTCCCTGTGTCCCACAGCTGATCTCTACCACCGAGGGGGCAGCATATCCAGCATTTGAGGCAATAACCTCAGCTGATACCTCCAGTTGGGCCCTTGGCCGGACAAGGACACAAACTCCATACCTGGACCCTTCCCTCCCCCTCCACCCCCCCGCTATTCCAATCCAACCCCTGCCCTTCCAGAGACTTAAACTGGCCCCTGAACTGAGAAGTAGTGTCAGATTATAGAGCAGCCATAGTACTCAGGCTCTAGCAAGACTGGCGTGCAGCTCTGACCCAGGACAGAGGCTGGGAAGAGTGTGATTTTTGCTGGGCTAGGACAGAAGAGATTCATCCACCCCCAGCCCCCACCCTTTCTGGCCTGCCTAAGGTAGGGCAATTACAACCGCGGAGGCACTCCCAGGAATCACCAGTAAGCCACAGATGCAGCTCCCAGCTTTCAGCAGTTCAGAAATCTCCGGCCCGCCACACACACACACACACACACACACACACACACACACACGGAAGAAGTGCCCTGAGACTCAGGAGAACTGGGCACAGGGCTGGTGGTGCTACTCTCAGTGTGCATAAGTGCAGGCAAGGGCAGAAACTGCAATGACTTTGTAAAAACTACCATCCAGATTCCTCAGACCCACGAATCTAAATCTGCAGTCCGAACGTCACTCTGGGCACCAGGTGACCGGCTCTGCCTGCACAATATGCAGGGGACTATTTGGTATAACAGAGGACAACCTGGAGATTATTTGGTGGGCTTAAGCCAAGACTGGCGCTGCTTTTTGTTTTGTTTTGTTTTGTCTTTATATCTTTGATATCTTTGCCTGTATTGAGCGGGGGGGGGGGGGGGTTGTCGGTTGTTTTTACATGTGAATGTATTTGATTTTTTTCTTTGTTGTTGTTGTTGTTGTTATGCATGGTGATTTGCTTTGTTCTGAAATTGACCTACACCAGGGCCCAGCTTAAGAGGCACAAGATTCAACATACACAGAGGCCAACACCAGACCAAACCAGAGTACTACCGGGTTTGACCTACAAGTGGCACACCCAGAGGCACAAGAGCCCACAGAGGCCAAACCATATTTAACTGGTCAACCCTCACGTAACAGAACACCCTGCGGTGGGCAGAGCCAAATGTCACAACTGGTCAGCCTAGGAGTTAACCCCACCTACTCACAAGTGAAAAGTAATTAAAGGCCTTCTTTAAAAGGACAATATACACAACACAAGAGTCATGTTTGGAGCACACGCAGAGGAGAAGAAAGAAGTAGTGCAAGTCAAATATAAAGGACACATACTACCTAAGATAACCCAGCAAGAACTAAGAACTCTAGGGGATCTACCTAACACATCGAAGCAAACACAGAGAGTCAGACAAAATGGGAAACAAAGAAACATGTCCCAAATAAAAGAACAGAAGAAATCTCCAGAAGTGGAACCAAATGAAACAGAGGTAACCAACCTATCAGAGACAGAGTTCAGAACACTGATGATAAAAATGTTTAAGGAGCTTAGAGACAACATCAAGAAGGATGTAGAAATCATAACGAACAACCAGTTAGAACTAAAGAACACAATTACCAAAATAAAGAACTCACTTGAAGGAATTCACAGCAGGTTAGATGAAGCAGAGGATCGAATCAGTGACTTAGAAGACAAGTTAGCAGAGATGACCCAAACAGAACAACAGAAAGAAAAACGAATAAAAAACAATGAAGATGGTTTAAGAGACCTCTGCGATAATATCAAGTGCAACAACATGCGCATCATAGAAATACCAGAAGGTGAAGAGAGGAAGCAAGGGATTGAGAACATATTTGAAGTAATAATGTCCGAAAATTTCCCTAATCTGATGAAGGAAACCAACATACAAGTCCAGGAAGTGCAGAGAGTTCCAACCAGGATAAACCCAAACAGGTCCACACCAAGACACATTATAGTTAAAATGGCAAAGGTTAAAGACAAAGAGAGAATCCTAAAAGCAGCAAGAGAAAGACAGAGGGTTACATACAAGGGAACTCCCATGAGACTATCAAATGACTTTTCTACGGAAACATTGCAGGCCAGGAGGGAGTGGCAAGAGATACTCAAAGTGATAGAAAACAAAGGCCTACAGCCTACATTGCTTTATCCAGCAAGGCTATCATTTAAAGTAGATGGAAAGATAAAGAGCTTCCCAGAAAAGAATAAGCTAAAGGAATTTATTACCACCAAGCCAGCATTGCAAGAAATACTAAAAGGACTTTTGTGAATAGAGGAAACATGGAAACGATCTAACTACAAATTTAAAAATGGCAATAACTATGTACCTATCAATAATCCCTTTAAATGTAAACGGATTAAATGCTCCAATCAAGAGACATAGGGTGGCTGAGTGGATAAGAAAGCAAGACCCTTGTATATGCTGTATACAAGAGATTCACCTCAGATCAAAAGACACACACAGGCTGAAGTGTAGGGTTGGAGTAAAATATTTTGTGCAAATGGAAATGAGAAAAAAGCTGTAGTTGCAATACTTACATCTGACAAAATAGACTTTAAAATGAAGAAAATATTAAAAGACAAAGATGGGCACTATATAATAATAAAGGGATCGATCTGACAAGAGGACATAACCCTAGTAAACATCTATGCATCCAACATAGGAACACCTATATATACAAAACAGATACTGACTGACATAAAGACAGAGATCAACAGTAACACTATCATAGTAGGGGACTTCAACACACCTCTGACAACTAGGGACAGGTCTTCCAGAAAGAAAATCAATATGGAAACAACAGCCTTAAATGACACATTGGACCACTTGGATTTAATCGATATTTTCAGAGCATTTCACCCCAATGCTGCAAAATACACGTTCTTCTCAAGCGCACATGGAACATTTTCCAAGCTAGACCATATTTTAGGCCAAACAATAAGTCTTAATAAATTTAAGAAAATTGAAATCATACCAATTTTCTTCTCTGATCACAGTGCTATAAAACTACAAATGAACTGCAGGAAAAAAACTGGAAGACACACAAATTCATGAATGCTGAATAACATGTTACTAAATAATGAATGGGTCAACCAGGAGATCAGGAAGAAATCAAAAGATATCTCGAGACAAATGGAAATGAAAACACGACGACCCAAAATCTATGGGCTGCTGCAAAAGCAGTCTTAAGAGGGAAATTCATAGCATTGCAGGCCTACCTAAAGAAACAAGAAACATCACTAATCAACAGTTTATCTTTACACTTAAGGGATCTGGACAAAGAACAGCAAATTAAGCCCAAATGGAGTATGAGGAAAGAGATAATAAAGATCAGAGCTGAAATAAATGAAATAGAAACAAGAAAAACAATACAAAAGATCAATGAATCCAAGAGTTTGTTCTTAGAGAAGATAAACAAAATTGACAAACGTTTAGCCAGACTCATTAAAAAAAAAGAGAGAGAGGACCCAAATTAATAAAATCAGAAATGAAAGAGGAGAAGTGACAACAGACACCGCAGAAATACATAGAATTTTAAGAAATTACTATGAGCAACTATATGCCAACAAATTTGACAATCTGGAAGAAATGGACAATTTTCTAGAGGTATACAACCTTCCAAGACTAACTCAAGAAGAAACAGAAAACCTGAATAGACTGATTACCACCAGGGAAATTGAGTCACTAATCAACAATCTCCCAACAAAGAAAAGCTCTGGACCAGATGGCTTTACAGGTGAATTTTACAAAACGTTCAAAAAAGAATTATCACCTATTCACCTCAAGCTCTTCCAAAAAATCCAGCATGAGGGAAGATTCCCAAACACTTTTTACGAAGCCACTATCACCCTGATCCTAAAATCAGAAAAAGACACCACAAAAAAAGAAAACTACAGACCGATATCACTAATGAACATAGATGCAAAAATCCTCAACAAAATATTAGCGAACGGAATTCAGCAATACATTAAAAAGGTCATACACCATGATCAAGTGGGATTCATCCCTGTTATGCAAGGGTGGTTCAACATCCGCAAATCAATTAGTGTGATACACCACATTAATAAAATTAAACATAAAAATCACATGATCATATCAATAGATGCAGAAAAAGCATTTGATATAATCCAGCAGTAATTTATGACAAAAATCCTTAAGAAAGTGGGAATAGAGGGATCATATCTCAACATAATAAAGGCCATATATGATAATACCACAGCTAACATCATACTCAATGGGGAAAAGCTGAAACCATTCCCCTTAAGATCAGGAACAAGGCAAGGTTGCCCTCTTTCTCCACTTCTATTCAACATAGTGCTGGAAGTTCTAGCCACAGCAATCAGACAAGAAAAAGAAATAAAAAGCATCCAAATCGGTAAGGAGGAAGTAAAATTGTCATTATATGCAGATGATATGATACTATATATAGAGAACCCTAAAGACTCCACCAAGAAACTATTAGAGCTGATAGATGAATTTAGTAAAGTATCAGGATACAAAATTAATATTCAGAAATCAGTTGCATTTGTATATACCAATAATAAAATATCAGAAGGAGAAATTAAAAAAGCAATCCCATTTACAATTGCTCCAAAGACTATAAAATACCTGGGAATAAATTTAACCAAAGAAGTAAAAGATCTGTATTCAGAAAATTATAAGACGCTGAAGAAAGAAATGAAAGAAGATACAAATAGATGGAAACACATACCATGTTCATGGATAGGAAGAATTAATATAGTTAAAATGTCCATACTGCCTAAGGCAATATACATATTCAACGCAATTCCTATCAAAATACCAATGACGTTTTTCACAGAAATAGAATATATAATCCTAAAATTTATATGGGACCATCAAAGACCCCAGATAGCCTCAGCAATCTTGAGAAATAAGAACAACGTGGGAGGTATAACAATACCTGTCATCCAATTGTACTACAAGGCTGCAGTAATCAAAACAGCATGGTAGTGGCATAAAAACAGACACATAGATCAATGGAACAGAATAGAGAGTCCAGAAATAAATCCATGCCTATGTGGCCATTTAATCTACGACAATGGAAGCAAGAATGTACGGTGGGGTAAAGACAGTCTATTTAATAAATGATGCGGTGAAACCTGGACAGACATATGAAAAAAAATGAAGCTGGATCACCTCCTTACACCATATACAAAAATAAATTGAAAATGGCTTAAAAACTTAAATGTAAGATCTGAAACCATAAAATTCCTAGAAGAAAATATAGGAAGAAACTTCACAGACATTACCCGGAGTAAGATTTTTACTGATATATCCCCTCAGGCAAGGGAAGTAAGAGAAAAAATAAACATGTGGGATTACATCAAACTAAAAAGTTTTTTTTCACAACAAAGGAAACCATCAATAAAACAAAAAGGGATCCTACTGAATGGGAAAAGATATTTGCCAATGGTATATCTGATAAGGGGTTAATATCACAAATTTATAAAAAACTCACTCAACTCAACTTCAAAAAAGCAAACAACCCAATTAGAAAATGGGCAGAGGACATGAAGAGACATTTTTCTAAAAAGGACATACAGATGGCAAACACACATATGAAGAAATGCTCAACCTCACAAACCATCAGAGAAATGCAAATTAAAACCACAATGAGATACCACCTCACCGCAGTCAAAATGGCTATCATCAATATATCAACAAACAGCAAATGCTGGTGCGGATGTGGAGAAAAGAGTACGCTTGTGCACTTTTGATGGGATTGCAGATTGGTGCAGCCACTATGGATAACAGTATGGAGGTATCTCAAAATCTGAAAATGGAACTACCTTATGATCCAGCAATTCCACTCCTAGGTATCTATCCAGAGAAATCCAAAACTCCAATTCAAAAATCTTTATGCACTCCTATATTTTTTGCAGCACTATACACAATAGGCAAGACATGGAAACAACTGAAATGCCCATTGGTAGATGACTGGATTAAGAAACTGTGGTATATTTATACAATGGAGTATTATGCAGGCATAAAGAAGAAATAAATCTTACCATTTGCAACAACATGGATGGACCTAGAGAACATTATGTGAAGTGAAATAAGTCAGATAGAGAAAGTCAAATACCATATGATCTCACTTATATGTGGAATCTAAAGAAAAGAATAAGTGAATGAACTAATCAGAAACAGTTTTGGAGACATAGAGGAAACACTGAGGGTTGCTAGATGGGTGGGGGAGTGGGGATAAGGGGCAAGGTGAGGGGATTAGAAAACAGTCAGTAACCACAAGATGGCCACAGGGTTTTGAAAATTAATTTGGGGAACATAATCAATAATGTTGTAAAGATTTTGTAGGGTATCCAATGGACACGTGTCCCATTTGGGAGACCACCTCAGGGGTGATATAGATACCTGATCACTGCACTGTACACCTGAAGCTGAACAATAATGAATGCTAACTATAATTTTATATATACATATGTGTGTGTGTGTATATATATATATATATATATATATATATATATATATATATATATGGTTACAGGAAGTGGAGTACAACATTAGGAATAGAGACAGTGGAAATGTAATGGCTCTGTGGGATATCAGAGGGATAGTGGATGGGGGGAGGTGGGTTCACACAGTGTGAGGGATATAAATGATAAAGTTCTAAGTATTACTTTGTCTTGTGCACCTGAAACTAATAAAAAAAAGAAAAATAAGTAAAGAATAAAACAAAGTCACTCCTATTTTTATTGCTACATTTCTCTTGAGTCACAAATCAGAATTTGAGTGACACAGGAATGTATGAGTGCTAGTAAACATTATCCATAATGAATTTAGTGGCAAAAAAATTCCTTCAAGATCTTCTAGTCTAGTGATTCTTATTTGGGAATATATGTGTTTAGCAGGAAGCAAACCTCAGGAATGGGGGTGTTTCTGATTACCTGCATGGTTTTTAATCACCTCACAATGTTATATACACCTACCCTCATTGAGGAATGACAACCTCCATTTAAAATAACCAACATAGTTCAATTTACATATGGGGGAGGGGCCTTATACAAAGTCATAAAACAATTTAATGGCAATAGCAGAACACAATTCAGAATGCCTCCAGGTTTCTTTTTTACTGTACCAAGTTTTGTATTAAAACACAAATGACGCTGAGAGGATAGCATCACATTTCATATATTACAGTTAGAATCAACTTGAATAGATTACTTTAGGTACAGAAAGAAGACAGTAAAAAAAAAATCTTTCCAATATGAGGGTATGTTTAGGAAGAGTAGTAATAAGTGATAGATGGAATAAAAAAGCAAAGAAAGCTCAGACAAGCTTCACATACTTCTCTATGTTGCCTAGATTCTTTCATGCATTCAGATATGGGTTTTGTTCTGTCACTTAACGTAGTGTGTAGGTACCCACACCTTCACTCTCAGATACTCTTAAAATAACCAAGGAAAAATTAAACATGTATAATTTTTTTCAGCTTTTAAGACATAATTGACATATAATATTGTTTAAGTTTAAGGTGTATGATGTGTTGATTTGATACACAAATACATCTCAAAATGATCACAACAGTGTTCCTTACTACCTCCATCACCCCACATAATTATCTTCTTTTTTTATAGTGAGGACATTTAAGTCTACTCTCTTAGCAAATTTCAGGAATATAATACTATTAACTATAGTCACCACACTGTTTATTAGATCCCCAAAAATCATTGAACTTATAACTGAAAGTTTGTATCCTTTGACCAATTCAAACCACCATTTTACTCTCTGCTTCTATGTATTTGGCTTTTTAAGATCCACATATAAGTGACACCATGCAGTATTTGTCTTTCTCTGTTTGACATATCTCACTCAGCATACTGTTCTCCTTGATCCATGTTGTTACAAAAGGCAAGATTTCCTTCTTTCTTATGGCTAAATAGTATTCCATTGTGTATATATACTGCATCTTCTTTACCCAATCATCTAGCATTGGACACTCCAGTTGTTTCCAAGTCTTGTCTACTGTGAATAATGCTGCAAGGAACATAGGGGTGCAGGTATCTCTTCAAGAAACTGATTTCATTTTTTTTTTCAGATAAATACATGGAAGTGGGATTGTTGGGTCATATGGTAATTCTATTTTTAATTTTTTGAGGAACCTCCTAACTCTTTTCCTTAGTGGCTGCACAAATTTACAATTCCACCAACAGTCCATGAGGGTAACATTTTCTCCACATCCTCACCAACACTTGTTGATCTATTATTCATTTTTAAAGATTCTTATTAAAAATATAGCTAAAATACAACATTAGATTAGTTTCAGGTGTACAGCATATTTATTCAACATTTATGTACCTAAGAAGTGATCATATTGTCCCATTCGTTTATTTTAGCTTTATAGATGATGTAATACAGAATTGTATACCTGAAATCTATGTAATTTTACTAACAATTGTCACCCCAATAAATTTAGAAAATAAATTTAAAAAAAAGTGATCATAAGTCCAGCAACCATCTGTCACTGAACCACCCTATCAGCATATTATTGACTATATTCCCTATGCTTTACTTTACATCCCCATGATTATTTTGTAACTACCAATTTAACTTCTTAATCCCTTCGCCTGTTTCACCCAGTCCCCAACCCCTCCCATCTATCACCCCACTTAATCTAATACCCATCTGAAACCATATATAGTTACTACAAAATTGACTATATTCCTTATGCTATACCATACATCCCCATGACTACTGTGTAACAACCAACTTGTATTTCTTAATCCCTTCAACTTTTTTCACCTACCCACAACCCCTCTTCCATCTGACAATCAACCAAATGTTCTGTTTGTTCTATTGTACGCGCTATAGTTTGTTTCTATTTTGCTTGTTCATTTTGGTGTTTAGATTCAACATATAAGCAAAATCACATCACATCTGACTTTCTATGTCTGACCTACTCCACTCAGTACAATACCATCCAGGTCAATTCATGCTGCCGCAGATGACAAGAACCCATTCCTTTCAATGGCCAAGCAATATTCCATTATATATATGTACTGTCTTCTCTTTATCCATTCATCCATTGATAGACATCCAGACTTCCTCCACATCTTGGCCATTGTGAACAATGCTGCAATGAACATATGTTTGCACACGTCACTTCGAAGTAGCAAGTTGCACTTTGGGTTTCGTCAGATAAATACCCAGAAGTTGGATTACTAGTTCCTTCTTTGTCTCTTGTTACAGCCTTTGTTTTAAAGTCTATTTTGTATGGCATAATTATTGCTACCCCAGCTTTTTTTAGTTTCAATTTTCATGAAATATATTTTCCCCATACCTTTACTTTCAGTCTGTGTGTATTTCAATCCGAAGTGAGTCTCTTGTAGGCAGCATATGTAGGGGTCTTGTTCTTCTATCTATTCAGTGCTCCTGTGTCTTTTGATTGGAGCATTTAATCCATTTACAATGAAAGTTATTGTAAATATGTAGCTATTGCCATTTTATAATTCATGTTTTTTAGAGCTTCCCTGACAAGAAAAGCTAACAGAGTTCATCACCACCAAACCAGTATTATAAGAAATGATAGACTTCTTTAAGAAGAAGAAAAAGGGGGGAAATAGAATATAAACATGAATAATAATATGGCAATAACTTTGTATCTATCAATAATCACTTTAAATGTAAATGGATTAAATGATCCAATCAAAAGACAGTGGGGTCACTGGATAAATAATAAAACAAGATCCATACATATTCTGTCTACAAGATATCCACTTCAGATCAAAAGATACACACAGACTGATTGTAAAGTGATGGAAAAAGGTATTTTATGCAAATGGAAATAAAAAATGCTAGAGTAGCAATACTTAGACAAAACAGTCATTAAAACAAAGAGCATAATATGAGACAAAAAGAGATATTATATTAATGATAAAGGGATCAATCAAACAAAAGGATATAACCCTTGTAAACTTTTATGCACCCAATTTAGGAGCACTTAGATATATAAAGCAAATATTGACCAACATACAGGGAGAGAGAAAAAATAATGCAATCATAGTAGGGTACTTTAACACCCAGTTGACATCAATGAACAGGTCTTGCAGACAGAAAATCAACAAGGAAATAGAGACCTTAAATGACACACTATACCCGATGGATTAAATTTATATTTTTAGAGTATTTCACCCCAAAGAAGCAGAATATACATTCTTTTCAAGTACACATGGAACATTTCCCAAATTAGACCACATGTTAGGACACAAAACAAATCTCAATAAGTTTAAGAAGATTGAAATCATATTGTCTTCTCTGACCACAATAGTATGAAACTCAAAATTAATTTCAAGAAAAAAAACTGAAAAACACACAAACACATGAAAGATAAATAACATGCTATTAAACAATGAATGGGCCAATAACAAAATCAAAGAAGAAATCAAAAGATACCTTGAGACAAATGAAAATAAAAACACAAAGACCTAAAATCAATGGGATATAACAAAAGCAGTCCTAAAAGGGAAAATCATAACAAACAGGCCTCCTTCAAGAAAGAAGAAAAAATTCAAATAAATAATCTAACCTTACACTTAAAGGAACTAGAAAAAGAATAGCAAACAAAACCCAAAGTGAGTAGAGGGAGAGAATAATAAAGATGAGAGCAAAAAGAAACAAAATATTCTAAAACAAATACAGAAGATCAATGAAAACAAGAGCTGGTTCTTCGCGAAGATAAACACATTGATAAACCTTTAACCAGACCCATCAAGAAAATAAGAGAGAGGACTCAAATAAACAATGTGAGAAATGAAAGAGGAAAAGTAAGAACAGACACCACAGAAATAAAAGTATTATGAGAAAATATTATGAACAATTATATGCCAACAAATTGGACAGTCTTGAAGAAATGAATAAATTCCTAGAAACATACAAACTTCCAAAACTGAATCAAGAAGAAACAGAAAATTTGAACAGACTGAGTAAGATTTAACAAATCGAATCAGTAAACAAACAAAAAAAAAACTCACAAAAATAAAGTCCTGGAACAGATGATTTCAGAGGTAAATTTTACCAAACATTCAAAGAAGGATTAACAACTATCCTTCTCAAGCTATTCCAAAAATTTCAAGAGGAGGAAAAGCTCCCATGCTCATTTTATGAGGCCACCGTTACATTGATACCAAAACCAGAAGATGTAATGAAAAAAGAAAATTACAGGCCAATAACCCTGAGAAACATACATGCAAAAATCCTCAAGAAATTATTAGGAAACTGAATTCAGCAATACATTAAAAAGATCATACACAGTAATCAAGTGGGATTTATCCCTGGTATGCAAAGTTGGTTTAATATCTATAAATCAATTAATGAGATTCATTAAATAAACAGAATGAAAAATGTGGTCATATCAATAGATGTAGAAAAAGCCATTGACAAAATCCAGCATTGATTTATGATAAAAACGCTCAGCAAAGTGGGAATAGAGGGAACATATCTCAACATAATAAAGGTGATATATGACAAACCCACAGCTAATATCATACTCAATTGGGAAAAGATAAAGTATGCTTATTAAGATCAGGAACGACAGAGTTCCGGAAAAATGGCGGTGTGAGGTGAGCCTCTGGAAAGCTCCCCTGGAATTCACAAAGAATCGAACAACAAAAAGTCCACAAAAGACTCCCTGCACAGCAGACAGGCAAGACGAAGAGGCCCACTACTGATTGAAATCACCTACAGATGGGAGATTTGCGCGAGTGGGGGGAGGAGGAAACGGAGAAGTGCGCGGAGACTGAGCCGCGCGGGCGCAGGACGCAGACCTAGCTCAGTGCGCCGAGCTCCTGCTTCCCGGAACCACCGCAGCTGCGAGAGATCGGACTGCTAGGGCTCCGCCAGGGCTCCACAGGGCTGAGGGGACAGCATATACCCTGGCTGAACCCAACGCTCACGGCAGAGACCTCGGAGAAAAGACAGAGGGAAAAAGGCTGAAAACGGTGGTTTAAGCCCGCACTGCAGAGCAGAGAACGGAGCCTTAGGCACTGAGACTAGCTGCCCCCTCCCTCCCCTCCCAGAACTCGCCCCGCCCCCACCTGACCGGTGCTAGAAGCGAAAGAGTAGCAGTGTCAGATCAAAACAACAGAAAATTTGATATAATTGAGAACTGTGGCCCACAGACACAAATTCACAGCCCAACTACTTCCGGCAAAGGGGAGAGAGCTGTGGAAGCAGGACCGGCTGTGGTGGTGGTCGCAACCATTGCTCTGGGCCACCTCTCACAGCTCACCCTGCCCCTGGCCCCACCTATCTGGGCGGATCCCTGCAGGAGTAAACAGAGCTGCTGAAACATACGGGCTCTGAATCAGGAGCAGGAAGAGCTTTGGAACATCAAAAGCTCTCTGCATACCCACTGGGACACTGCGCCCTGTGACCTAGACGAACTATTAACAGAGGAGAAGCCCGTCTCCCAGGGAATCCCCCCATTGTGAGAGAAGCTAGAGTAGTGCAGAGAAAACATAGCACTACCTTGTGAGAGAGGAAAAAAAATAGCCTGCAGTCGGAGAAAAAGTAAAACATTCTACCAACAAGTAATGGAAAACAAAAGAAAGACCTCTTCCTATCAACTTGTTGCAGAAGTCACTCCTGTAGATGTCTAGGAAGAGAAATAGTAAACCAGTAATCACCATGAATAACCAAGGCAACAAGATAGCTCATAAAGAAAGTGAAAAATCTCCAGAAAAGGCACTTAAAGATACCGAAATATGTGACTTAAATGACAGATAATTCAAGATTGCAGTTCTGAAAAAACTCGACGAGATACAAGAAAACACAGATAGGCAGTTAAATGAACTCAGAAACACAATCAAAGAACAGCATGAGCATTTTACGAAAGACATTGAAATTTTAAAAAAGAACCAAATAGAATTTCTGGAGATTAAGAATTCAATAGAAGAAATTAAGAATGAAATAACCAGCTAGGTAGTAGAGTTGACCAGATGGAGGAAAGAATCAGTGACATTGAAGATAGAAACCTGGAAATGACACAGATGGAAGAAGAAAGAGACTTGAGACTTAAAAGAAATGAAAGAACTCTACAACAACTTTCAGGCTCCATCAGAAAGAGCAATATAAGAATAATGGGCACACCAGAAGGAGAAGAAAGAGAGAAGGGAACAGAGAATATATTCAAACATATTGTCGATGAGAACTTCCCAAATTTGTGGACAGAACTGGACCCTCGAATCCAAGAAGCAAATAGAAGACCTAATTACCTCAATCCCAATAGGACTTCTCCAAGGCACATTGTAGTGAAGCTGTCTAAAATCAACAACAAAGAAAGAATCCTCAAGGCAGCCAGGGAAAAGAAGATGGTAACTTACAAAGGAAAGCTCATTAGATTATCATCAGATTTTTCAGCAGAAACTCTACAACCAGGAGGGAGTGGAACCAAATATTCAAACTCTTGAAAGAGAGAAATCATGAGCCAAGAATAATATATCCAGCAAAGATATCCTTTAGATATGAAGGAGGAATAAAGACCTTTCCAGACATACAGAAGATGAGAGAATTTTCTAATACACGACCTGCACTACAAGAAATACTAAAGGAGGCTATTCGACCACCATCAACAGGGACAATTTGTGGCAACCAAAACTCAAAAAGGGGGAGAGTAAAGGCCTGAACCAGAATATGGGAATGGAGAAAGTAAGCGTGCTGAAGATAATGGAATACTCTAAATATCAAACTTTCTTTTACATAAACTTAAGGGTAACCACTCAAAAAACAAATCTAGAACTGATATATATATATACTGAAATAAAAGAAGAAACAGAGGGAAACATCATAGAATACCACCACACAGAAATAATAGACAACAACAAAAAGGCAGAGAAACAATGGAGACACAGCATTACCAGAAAACATAAGATAGAATGACCGGAAATCCTCACAAATCAATAATCACCCTAAATGTAAATGGACTGAACTCACCAATAAAAAGGCAAAGATTAGCAGATTGGATCAAAAAACTAAACCCAACCATACGCTGTCTCCAAGAGACACATCTCAGCTACAAGGACAAGCATAGACTCAAAGTGAAAGGGTGGAAATTGACACTCCAAGCAAATGGTGCCCAGAGAAAATCAGGTGTAGCGATAATGATATCAGATGAAACAGACTTCAAGGTGAAAAAGATAACAAGAGACAAAGATGGACATTTCATAATGGTGAAAAGGACTGTACAACAAGAAGACATAACAGTCATCAATATTTATGCCCCCAATCAGGGAGCACCAAAACACACCAAGCAACTATTAACAGAACTAAAGGGAGAAATTGACCAAAACACAATTATACTAGGGGACTTAAATACATCATTGACAACTATGGATAGATCATCCAAACAGAAAATAAATAACGAAATAGTAGCCCTAAATGGCACATTAGATGAAATGGACATAATTGTCATTTATAGAGCACTTCATCCTAAAACATCAGACTATACATTCTTTTCTAGTGTACATGGAACATTGTCAAGGATAGACCATATATTGGGACATAAAATCAGTCTCAACAAATTTAAGAAGATTGAAATCATACCAAGCATATTCTCTGATCACAAGGCTTTGAAATTGGATATCAACTGTAAAAAGAAAGCAGGAAAAAACACAAATACATGGAGACTAAAGAACATACTTTTAAAGAAGGACTCGGTCAAAGAAGAAATTAGAGGAGAGATCAGAAGATACATAGAAACAAATGACAAAGTAAATACATCCTACCAAAATTTTTGGGATGCAGCGAAAGCAGTTTTAACAGGGAAATTTATCTCATTACAGGCCTATCTCAAGAAACAAGAAAACTCCCAAATAAATAACCTCATGTTACACCTTAAAGAACTAGAAAAAGAAGAACAAGTAAAACCCAAGGTCAGCAGAAGAATGGAAATAACAAAATTAGAGCAGAAAGAAATGAAATAGAGAACAAAAAGACAATAGAAAAAATTAATGTGACATAGAGCTCGTTCTTTGAGAACATTAACAAAATTGACAAAGCCTTGGCTAGACTTACTAAGATCAAAAGAGAGAAGACACTGATTAACAAAATCAGAAACGTAAAACGGGAAATTATCACGGACACCACAGAAATACAAAGGATCATCCAAGAATACTATGAAGGACTATATGCCACCAAATTCAACAACCTAGTAGAAATGGATAAGTTCTTAGAAACATATAGCCTTCCTAGGCTGAACCATGAAGAACTGGAAAATCTAAACAGACCAATCACCAGTAACGAAATTGAATCAGTCATCCAAAACCTTCCGAAAAGCAAAAGTCCAGGACCAGATGGCTTCACTAGTGAATTCTACCAAACCTTCAAAGAGGATCTAACACCAATCCTGGTCAAACTCTTCCAAAAAATTGAAGAAGAAACAGTATTCCCCAACTCATTTTATGAGGCCAACATTACCCTGATACCAAAACCTGGTAAGGACAGCACGAAAAAAGAAAACTACAGACCAATATCTCTGATGAATACCGATGCAAAAATCCTAAATAAAATTCTAGCAAATTGAATACAACAATGCATTAAAAAGATTATTCATCACACCCAAGTGGGGTTCATCCCCGGGGCACAAGGATGGTCCAACATATGCAAATCCATCAATGTGATACATCATATAAACAAAATAAAGGACAAAAATCATATGATTATATCAATTGATGCAGAAAAAGCATTTGACAAGATACAACATCCATTTATGATTAAAACACTTAATAAAATAGGTATAGAAGGAAAATACCTGAACATAATAAAGGCCATATATGACCAGCCCTCTGCTAATCTCATAATTAATGGAGAAAAACTGAAGCCCTTTGCTCTACGTTCAGGAACACAACAGGGATGTCCCCTATCACCTCTGCTTTTCAACATCGTGTTGGAAGTCCTTGCTAGAGCAATCAGGCAAGAGAAAGAAATAAAAGGCATCCAAATTGGGAATGAAGAAGTTGAATTATCACTCTTTGCAGATGACATGATGCTATATATAGAAAACCCTAAAGACTCCACCAAAAAGCTATTAGAAACAATCAATGTATACAGTAAAGTTGCTGGCTACAAAATCAACACACAAAAGTCCATTGCCTTCCTATATACTAACAATGAAATCTCATAAAACGAAATATGAAAAACAATTCCTTTTGCAATTGCAACAAAAAGAATAAAATACCTAGGAATAAACTTAACCAAGGATGTGAAAGACCTATATGCTGAAAACCAAGAGACTTTTTTGAAAGAAATTGCAGAAGACACTAAGAAATGGAAAGATATTCCGTGCTCATGGATTGGAAGAATCAACATAGTTAAAATGGCCATATTACCCAAAGCAATATACAGATTCAATGCAATCCCCAACAAAATCCCAATGGCATATTTTAAAGACACAGAACAAAAAATCATCAGATTTTTTTGGAACCACAAAAGACCCCGAATAGCCAAAGCAATCTTAAGAAAAAAGAAATATAATGGAGGTATCACACTTCCTGACTTTGGCTTGTACTACAGGGCCACAATAATCAAAACAGCAGGTATTGGCAGAAAAACAGACACATAGACCAATGGAATAGAATTGAGAACCCAGAAGTAAAACCACACAAATATGAACAGATAATTTTTGACAAATAAGCTAAAAACATACAATGGAGCAAAGACAGCCTCTTCAATAAATGGTGCTGAGAGAATTGGATAGCCACGTGCAAAAGAATGAAACTGGACTGCTATTTGTCACCATGTACCAAAGTTAATTCAAAATGTATCAAAGACTTAAGCATAAGACCTGACACAATAAACTGCATAGAAGAAAACATAGGTACTAAACTTATGGACCTTGGATTCAAAGAGCATTTTATGAATTTGACTCCAAAGGCAATGGAAGTAAAAGCTAAAATAAACGAATGGGACTATATGAAACTTAAAAGCTGCTGCACAGCAAAAAAAAACCATTGACAAAATAAAGAGGCCACCAACAGTATGGGAGAAGATTTTTTCAAACAGTGCCTCCGATAAGGGGCTAGTATCCAGAATATACAAGGAACTTATGCAACTCAACAACAAAAGAACAAACAACCCAACTGAAAAACGGGCAGAGGACTTCAAGAGTCATTTCTCCAAAGAGGACATACAAATGGCAAATAGACATATGAAACAATGCTCAACATCACTAATCATCAGAGAAATGCAAATCAAAACCACAATGAGATATCACCTCACCCCAGTCAGAATGGCGATCATCAACAAGACAAATAGTAACAAATGTTGGAGAGACTGTGGAGAAAAAGGAACCCTCATACACTGTTGGTGGGAATGCAGACTGGTGCAGCCGTTATGGAAGGCAGTGTGGAGGTTCCTCAAAAAATTACGAATAGAATTGCCATATGACCCAGCAATCCCTCTCCTGGGTATCTACCCAAAAAATATGAAAACATTTAGAGATAAAGACACGTGTGCTCCAATGTTCATTGCAGCTTTGTTTATGGTGGCCAAGACATGGAAACAACCAAAATGTCCTTCGATAGATGAATGGATGAAGAAGTTGTGGTATATATACACAATGGAATACTATTCGGCAGTAAGAAAAGATGATATAGGAACATTTGTGACAACATGGATGGATCTTGAGAGTGTAATGCTGAGCGAAATAAGTCAGACAGAAAAAGCAGAGAACCATGTGATTTCACTGATATGTGGTATATAAACCAAAAGCAACAAAAGAACAAGACAAACAAATGAGAAACAGAAACTCATAGACACAGACAATGGTTTGGTGGTTGCCATAGGGTAAGGGGGGTGGGGGGTGGGGGGTGGGAGATGAGCGTAAGGGGGATCGAATATATGGTGATGGAAGGAGAACTGACTCTGGGTGATGAACACAAAATGGGATTTATAGATGATGTAATACAGAATTGTACACCTGAAATCTATGTAATTTTACTAACAATTGTCACCCCAATAAATTTAATTAAAAAAAAAAAAGATCAGGAACAATACAAGGATGTCCACTTTCATCACTTTTATTCAACATAGTAATGGAAGTCCTAATCACAGCAATCAGACAAGGAAAAGAAATAAAAGGCATCCAAATTGGAAAGAAAGATGTAAAACTGTCATTATTTGCAGATGACATGATACTATATAGCGAGAACTCAAAGATTACACCAAAAAGCTGTTAGAACTGATAAATGAATTTAGTAAAGTAGCAGGATACAAAATAACCATTCAGAAATCAGTTTTATTTTTATACACCAATAATGAATTATCAGAAAAAGAAATTAAGAAAATAATCCCATTTACAATTGCATAAAAAATAAAATACTTAGGAATAAATTTAACCAAGGAAGTAAAAGACTTGTACTCAGAAAATTATACAACATTAAAGAGAGAAATGAAAGAAGATACAAATAAATGGAAACATATACCATGCTAATGGATAGGAAGAATTAATATAGGTACAATGTCCATTTAAATTTGTATGGAACCATAAAAGATCCTGAGTAGCCACGGCAATCTTGAGAAAGAAGAAAAAGGCTTCGTAGACTGTGTAGATGCCTGACCACTGCACTATACACCTGAAGCTGAAGTTGAATAATACTGATTGTCAACTATAATTATACGCACACACACACAGACACACACACACATACACACACACACACACACACATACACACACATATCAGATAGTATGATACATCCAGCTTTGTTCTTTTGTTTGTTTGTTTTATTTTTAAATTAGTTTCAGGTGTACAAAACACAATAATAGTTAGACATTTACACCCCTCACAAAGTGATAAACCACCCCAGTCTATTACCCATCTGAAATCGTCTATAGCTGTTACAATTCCATTGACTATATTTTCTATGCTATACTCCATATCCATGAATCATAGAAAATATAGTCAATGGAATTGTAACAGCTATATATGATGTCTTCATATAGATTGGGGAGGGGGTGTTATCACTTTGTGAGGGGTGTAAATGTCTATTATGTTGTTTTGTAAACTTAAAACTAATTTAAAAAGTAAAAGAAACAAACAAAAAGAGAACAAAACTGGATGTATCACGCTACCTGATATCAAATTATACTACAAAGCTATAGTAATCAAAACAGCATGGTATTGGCATTAAAACAGACATATAGATCAATGGAACAGAATAGAGTGCCTAGAAATAAATCCATTTGTCATGCGGGAGACCCTGCTAGCTGCGCCATTTGTTGTGCACAGAGGCCTTCTCGCCACGCCATCTTTCAGGCGGGGCGGCCTGCGGGGTCTCTGCTCCCACTCCCCACAGAAGAATGCAGGATATGGTGAGGCCGAAAAGGAACACCCACGGAGCCATAGGTAGGGGAGTCATACCACTATGGTCTCACTGGAGGCTGGGCCCACCGGACACTGACCTTCTGTCCGCTTTTCCGCCAACCGACCGACCGAGGACTCTTCTCCACTCTCCCCTCTGTTCCTCTCTCTCCGTTCTCCTCTTCCACTCTCTTCGGCTCTGCTCGGCTCTGCTTGGCTCCTCGGCAATCCTCGGCAATGCTTCGTAGCCGCAGCAGTTATACCAGCGGCCAATTGGCTAACCGGCCACAGCCGACGGCCAATCAGCCACAGCCGACGGCCATTCACCACCCGAGCCAGCACCCTTCCACGTGAGGCCGAGAGCCTGTAAACTACTCACTGGTGCTCTGTCCCCACACCATACCTATATGGTCATGTAATCTATGACAAAGGAAGGAAGAACTTACATTGGAGTAATGACAGTCTATTCTATAAATGGTGCTTGGAAAACTGGACAGATACATGCAAAAAATGAAGGTGGACTAACTTCTTTTGCCATATACAAGAATAAATTCAAAATGGATTAAAAAGTTAAATGTAAGACCTGAAACCGTAAAACTCCTAAAAGAAAATATAGGAAGTAAAGAATTAGTTATATTTTTCACTGATATATCTACTCAGACAATGTAAACAAAAGAAAAAATAAATTGGACTACATCAAACTAAAAAGGTTTCTTTTTCATAGCAAAGGAAACCATCAACAAAACAAAACGACAGCCTACTGAATGGGAGACAATATTTACCAATGAAACATCTGATGAGGGGTTAATATCCAAAATGTATTTTTAAAAAGTCATACAAATCAACACACACACACACACACACACACACACACACACACATCCAATTAAAAAATGGGCACAGGACCTGAACATACATATCTCCAAAGAGGACATACAGATGGCCAATAGATATATGAAAAGATGCTCAACATCACTAATTATCAGAGAAATACAAATAGAAACCACCATGAAATATCACCTCAGGATGGCTATCATGAGTAAATCAACAAACAGGTGTTGGCGAGGGAACCCTTGTATACTATTGGTGAGATTACAAATTGGGGCAGCCTCTATGGAAAACAACATGGAAGTTCCTCAAAAAAAATTAAAAATAGAACTACCTTATGACCCAATAATTTTACTCCTAATCATTTATTCAAAGAAAACACTATTTCGAAAAGATATATGAACCCTTGTTTATGGCAGTGCTGTTCACAATAGCCAAGATATGGAAACAACCAAAATGCCCATCAATAGATGATTGGATAAAGAAATTGTGGTGCATCTATACAATGGAGTATTACCCTGCCATAAAAATAATCAAATCTTACCATTTGCAACAACATGGATGGACCTTGAGGATATTATGTGAAGTGAAATAAGTCAGACTGAGGTTGACAAATATAATATGATCTCACTTATATGTGGAATCTGAAGAACAGAATAAATGAACAAACAAAACAGAAGTAGACTCATAGATACAGAGAACAAACTGATGGTTGCTAGATGGTAGGGGGTTTGGGGGTTTGGGAGAAAAAGGTGAAGGGATTAAGCAGTACAAATTGGTAGTCACAAAATAATCACAGGGATGTGAAGTACAGTATGGACAATATAGTTAATGCTGTTAAAACTATACATGGTTTCAGATGAGTACTAGACTTATCAGGGGGATCACTTCATAAATTATATAAATGCCTAACCACTTGAGTGCTGTACACCTGATATTAGTATAAAATAATATTGAATATCAACTATAATTTAAAAAATATATAGTCACGGGATGTAAAGTTCAGCATAGGAAATATAGCCAATCCTATTGTAATAGCTGTGTACGGTGTCAAATGAGTAGTAGACTTGTGTTTATCACTTTATGAGATGTGTAAATGTCTAATCATTATGTTGTTTTGTACACCTGAAACTAATAAGAAAAATCCAATTTTTGTCTGCCCCTTTTTGGTGGTTGCTAGGTAGTTGGTTTACCAGTTACTGGTTTGGTCAACCATTTATCATGATTGGGAGACTTGTCATTTGCAAGACTACCATGAAGCTGGAGACAGTGTGTTATTCCTGATATTGGACATTTTTTTTCCTGAGTAAATTCTCCTTGGATTGTTCCAAGCCTTTGGTTAATTTTCCAAGTTCTGAAACAGTTCATTTGACAGTTGTTGTTTTTCAGTGTTCTCATTGCTTTAATGGGGAAACGGATTTTCACAGGTTCTTACACTGCCATTAGGATATCTCATCTATCTAATTTACTAAGTAAGACCTAATCAGTGATTAAACCTGCATATGAAGCAATCAATGAAAGAGAATTTTAACGCAGGAAGTGTAACCTTAGTAAAATAAAACTCAAAAGCTAAACTGTGACAGTAATTTTCAGGCCTGCTGATAATAAAAAAAAAAAAAAAAAAAAGCAGGGGATAAGAGGGATAGTATTACTCATGGAAAATGTACCAGAGGAAATAATATTCAAAAGATAAGCAGATGGGAAGGAGTGTTTGGTAACCAGAACAAAAGTAAATAGGGCACAAATATGGAGGGTGTCCAAGACTTGAGGAGTTTTGGAGGGTAGCAATGAAGAGCAAGGAAACTGTATCAAAGGAAGGCAATGCTGGACCGGGGGGTGTTGAAACAGAACTTGACCTTTCAAATCAGCAGAAAAGTGGCTGCTTACAAGATACAATTTGAGGTTTGATAGGTTCTAGGCATGATATACTTGTCCCCTGCCTAAAAGGATTTTCTCCAAACTACCTGACACTGTCACCATTTAGGAGACTTGACTATATAAGGCTTTCAAAATCACCCAGATTCCTTTGTTAAGATACAAAGACCCCTATAATAAACAGGGAAGTGTTCATGTAAATAGTTATATAAATAGAAGATTTCAGATAAGACTAAAGCTAATATCCTGGCAGTTAATAGCTATTAAAAATAATAAAACTCTGAGGAGACTAAGGAACCTATTTGAAGTTGAGGGGAAAAACTGGCAATAGCAAAAGGTAGTGCATACAAGACCAATATTACCAAAGACAGTCTTGGCTGGATACATAATAAGAAGCACTAATCTTGTCATGATTGGTTAAGTAACATGGGGCATTTAATAGAGACCCAGAAAGCTCTAGGAGTTTGGACACTGTACAGTGATTAAAAGGACACACTGCCAAAGATGTTTAGAAGAACAAAATGAGAGTAATAGTGTGAAATTATCCACTTGACAGAGGAAGCAGTAATGTAAATTATCCCAACTATGGTCTTTCCATTCCGGATTCTTCAAGATATGAGCATATAATTATTTCAGATAATTCTCCTGATTTCATTACAATTTTGGTTTTCATTTCTTAAGTTTATTACAATTTATTCATGTATGACCGTTATCTAGAGCTTTATGATTTTAAGCAGAATTGTTGTACAAATTGGTGAACATATGAATAAAGCAAAGTGCCTGACATATATAGTAGGTACTTAATGGGAACTACTATTATTATCAACCAATAAACCATTATCAATAAACTATATAATCTACCCATAGGAAACTAGCTTGCTTAAGAAACAACTTTGGTTATAACATGCTGGAGGGACTACACAGTTAGGTAAAATATGTTCTCTACTCTGCATGAGTTTAAAGTCTCTTTGGAGTAATAAGCCATGCAGGAAGTAAAAAAAAAAGTAACTATAATATGATAAGCCTTAAAAAATTACCCACATAATTCCTGGCATAAGAGTTCAAAGAAATGTCTCTTCACATTCTCTGCCCATTTTTTAATTGGATTGTTTGTTTTTTTGTGGTTGAGATGTATTATGAGTTCCTTATATATTTTGGATGTTAGCCCCTTATTGGAGATGTTGTTTGCAAAACAACTGAAAACAACAAAAGAACAAGACAAACAAATGAAGAAACAAAAACTCATAGACATAGACAATAGTTTAATGATTATCAGAGGGGGAGGGGAGGGGGATTCTAGAAGAGGGCAAACAGGGTCAAATATACGGTGATGGAAGGAGAACTGACTGGGTGGTGAACACACAATGTATGATGTATTACAGAATTGTACACCTGAAATCTGTAATTTTACTAACAATTGTCTCCCCAATAAACTTTAATTAAAAAAAAAAGAGTTCAGAGAAGATAATACAATTTTAAATCGGGTAACCATGGAAAAATTAAGTATTCACAGGGTATCTTGTATGGAAAACTACAGTAATAGGGGTTCAAATGGAGAAGAGGTCATTGTGGGATGGGCCAGCTCTGTGCTAGGCACTAGGTGGAGACAAATAAAGTATGCTTTTGAGGTTTAGTAGAATTGTGCTATATAATTATGCCAGCCCCTTTAGGCTACTCACCACTATTGATAATCATAAAACAATATATTAATTTCTTACTATGTGCCAAGTTCTAGTCTAATCATTTTATATGAATTATCTCATTTAATTATAAAAAGATCATATAAGGAAAGCACAATTATAAGTTTCATTTACAGATGAGTCAAATGACACACAGAAAATATTGTAGAATTGTACACTTTAAACCTATAATTTTACTAACCAAAGTCACCCCAGTAAATTTTTTTTAAATTAAAGTTTACTGGGGTGACAATTGTTAGTAAAATTACATAGATTTCAGGTGTACAATTCTTTATTATATCGTCTATAAATCTCATTGTGTGTTCACCACCCAGAGTCAGTTCTCCTTCCATCACCATATATTTGATCCCCTTTACCCTCATCTACCCAGTAAACTTAATAAAAATTATTTTTTAAAAAAATGGGGGTGGGGGGTGGGAGATGAGGGTAAGGGGGATCGAATATATGGTGATGGAAGGAGAACTGACTCTGGGTGATGAACACACAATGGGATTTATAGATGATGTAATACAGAATTGTATACCTGAAATCTATGTAATTTTACTAACAATTGTCACCCAAATAAATTTAATAAAATTAAAAAAAAAAAGTTAAATAACTTGCCAAGGTCATGAAGCTACGTAATGGCAGAATTTTTAATCCAGATACTCTTGTTCTAAGGCCCACATTCTTAGCCACTATATTTTACTTAACATTTGACATTCTACAAACAAACTATAAACTTTCTTCGTTTGAGAAACTTCCAAAAACTATTTTATTTTCTTTGAATGCCCATCCTCACAATATCTCCTTGTAGAAATATCAAATTTTTTCTTCAAGTTTCTTCTCAAAACTGACAAATAATTTTTAGATATTTGAATGATATCTCATTCCTCCTTTTGTTTCTATAATCTTAGTGCATAATAATTAAGACTTGGATATAACTTGTCTACATCTTAGTTCCTTCTTAAATTTAGAATCTGACTTATAGGGCAATTGTGCAGATAAAATGAGGAAGTACATGTAAAAAGTTTGGCAATGTGTTTGGTATATAGTAAACTATTAATAATAAATAATAAAGTATTTTGGCTATTTGTTTAATATTTTAAGATAACCATACATTAAAGTTGTACATAAACATTTGTACATACACTTTTCTACCTACCACATATTTGTAAATTCTTGCTAGGTAGATATTGGGAAGTTTTCTTCTATCACTCCTAATACAATTATTTGCACATAATATGTGTTTAATAAGTATTTGTATTGAATTACAGGTTAAAACAAATTTGAACAATCTTGGGGGAGTGGAAGGAATAAAATCTTATGACATTCAATCCCACTGAAAAATAAAATTAATTATTATTTTAATTGAAGAAATTATACCAATATATACTGTCTATTACAAGAAATAAAGGATATTACCATTTATCAATAATCACATTATTTTTTCTGCAAAAAATTATTACTGTGAAAAACAAAAACACTTTCAAATAACGTGTGTATTCATATTGCTGGATTTATATGAGCAATAAGTTTTCTTTTCCTTTTTTCCTCATAAAGGAATTTTCTGTTTTTTCCTCATAAGCTTTACCTGTAGAGGCCTTACCAGCCTTGTTAAACATATAGTCTATAGATGAACCATGGTCACATAAAGTGTTTTGAAACTGGGGTCTTTGAAAAATTGATTTTCAGGCCTTTCATCATTACCATTTTGATCAATCATTTGTAGATTGATCACTGAGCAGACAGGTATAACTGGGACTGATTGTTGAGATCAACCAAATAACTGAATAAAACTGACTCTTCAGTGGACAAGTTACTGCTTAGTAATTGATCTTTTGAAATTTAGGAAGAAATGATACATATATGTAGATTGATTTTAGTCACTTGAGCATACTATACAGAAATATCCTTTGTTTCAGTTTTAGATAAACCTTACAAGTAAAGAATGGTTATTACTCACAGCCTCTGTTTAGCTTACAGATTTTCTTCTTAAAATTAAATTTACTTAGTTTATAAGATAGTAACTAGGAAGATAAACTATATCACAATGGAGACCAAGGTCTCAAATTTGAACCTCAAAGGAAAATTATTTTGAGGCAGTGGAAAGGATTTTGGTTAGTATATAGGAGAGTCATTATGCTGCTTCACATTTTTTTTTTAATGGCTTGAACTTTAAATATATTTTGAGCATGTAATTTATAGAAATGATTGTTACTTAGCTTATTATAGACATTCAACAAAATGTTTTAGACAGTATGGTTTATATATAAAATAATGGTAGATTATGATATTTAATTGCCTGTAGAATACAGCTAGCACCCAGGAGGCTAATTTGTTTGCATTACTTGGTCAGGTCAACTGCTTAAAAAACAGATTGTAGAACTACTGGTAGATTACATTACACCATTTAAATAAATAGTAGCAATTTGTCAATGTCATCTTAGCTTCAACATTTCCTTTGAAACACCAGGAAACAGTAATTCTGACTAAGCTGAACCCTCCCCACCCCCACCCTTTTTCTTGGAACGTGATGACCTAAATCTTCTTATTTATAGTAGATAATGCCTATATGTCCTTTACAAATTCTTATTAAGTATCTTTTTGGAAAGATAAATAAGTAAACTTTGGAAAGAATGAAGTGGTTTTTGATACATTCCAAACTATATTAAATGCTTAAAATGATGAATTGCAACAGCATTACCTAATAATTGGGAAAAAACAACATTTTAAAGTTATTTTGATAACTGACATAGCCTCATTCTGAAAGGAACTCTAATCGAGACTGTACATATATCCCACAAATCAACATGTATTTTCTGGTGAAAGGGATTTTATTTGTTTCTTTCTTTTTTCCCCCACTATCTCTAAAAATTCTACTGTTGAAACCATGCATTAGAATGCCAATATAGTTATTTGGTTTATTTATTGAGACCATCCAAAATAAAATACAATTATAAAAGGACCAAGCGAACAGAGGATCTGAGCAGTGCCCTTAAGTAGAGAAGACAAATTAAAAAGATTGGGATTATTCAATCTGGAAAGACAATTGCTATTAAGGAAACTGATCAAAGTCTGCAAAACCACAAATGACGTAGAGAGGTAAAACAGATTATTTTCCCAACCAAACCCTGCTAAAGTAGAAAAAAAAATAAAGGCCTCCTTTTTTGCTTGAAAATGAGATTTCTAGGGAAAATAAAAATAAATAGTATTTTACTTAATAGAATATTAAGACCCATTGTCTTGAGAGGTAGTCATATGCTGAGAGTGTAATTTACAAAGAGGTTTTAGTTAACTAGTGATTGATAGTGCATTCTCAGGAATCAGAAATCTATAGTTCAAGGCCTGGTTTTATGTATTCCTTCAATATGTATTATCTGGCTGCCTTTTATGTGCCAGGCACTTGATAAAAGATAATAATTAAAACATCTGGTAACCACCTTCATGGAACTTACTATTCATTAGAGGAGACAGACATTTAACAGTCACTTACTTAATGTAAATCAAAAATTTTCAAGTTGTTTCAAGTCCTTTTGAAGAAAAAAGTACAAGTGTTTATGTTTATGTTTATGAGAGAGTAAAATAGTGGTGATGAATTAGACCTAAGGACTGGGTTCAGTTAAGGAAATGTCTCTCTGAGAAACTAATGTTTAAGCTGAGACTTGAAAGATATGTAGAAGTAACTTAAGCAGAGTGGGCAGGGAAAACACTGCAGGCACAGGAAAGTGTGTGTAATGTCCTAAGGTGGAAAAGAAGCTAGTTTGTTGGTGGACTTGAAAGAAGGCCACTATAACTTGTGGTTAAAGAGGGGGGCAGTAAAATGAGAGAAGGATGCCGAAGTAGTCTGGATTAATTTAGATAGGTTATTTAAACACTTTAAAATTCAGGGTTTTTTTCCATAGTAAGCAAACTGTTTGATATTGATCTTAGCAATATCTTCTTGGATATGTCTCCTTGGGCAAGAGAAACAAAAGAAAAAATAAAGAAATGGGACTACATCAAATTAAGAAGATTTTAGACAGCAAAGGAAACCATCAACAAAATTAGAAGACAACCTACTGAATGGGAGAAAATATTGGCAAATGATGTATCTGATAAGGGGTTAATATCCAAAATATATAAGGAACTCATACAACTTAATGCCAAAAACCCCCAAACAATCCAGTTAAAAAAATAGGCAGAGGACCTGAATAGACATTTCTCCAAATAGGACATAACACATGGCCAATAGACATATGAAAAGATGCTCAACATCATTAATCATCAGAGAAATGCAAATCAAAACCACAGTGAGATATAACCTCACACCTGTCAGAATGGCTATCATGAAAAATCAACAAATAAGTGTTGGTGAGGATGTGGAGGAAAGGGAACGCTTGTACAACTGTTGTTGGGATAATAAATTGGTGCAGCCATTCCAGTTCTGGGTATTTATCCAAAGAAATCCAGAACACCAATTGGAAAAGATATGTGCACCCCTGTCTTCATTACAGCATTATTTACAAGAATCAAGATATGGAAGCAACTCAAGTGCCCATTAATAGACGAATGGATAAAGGAGGTGTGGTACATATACAATGGAATATTACTCAGCAATAAAAAAACAATGAAATATTGCTATTTGCAACAACATGTATGAACCTAGAGGGTGTTATGCTAAGTGATATAAGTCAGACAGAGAAAGACAAATACCATATGATTTCATTTATATATGTAATCTAATAAAACAAATGAAAAGACAACACAAAACAGAAACAGACCCATAGATATAGAGAATAAGCTAATGGTTACCAAAAGGGACAGGGATGGGAGAACAGGTGAAAAAATAATAGTTTATACTTTCATAGTGCTTACAACAGGCATTATTTAAAACATAATAAAACTCGTGGTTTTTTTTTTTTTTCATTAGTAAAAACTGGGTATAATGAGTACTTAACTCTTATAGTTGTTTGTGAAACGTGAACAAAATCATGTATGTGAAACACTTTTTAGAGCACGTGGAAAATGAGTGCTCAGATTGTTAGCTATAGCTATTCTTATTTGAGAAGCAATATAGCCTAATAGTTATATCTACTCATGCTCAAATGGAAATGAACTTGGATCTATCCTTAGGTAATGTTGTGCAAATAATTTAACCTCTTTAAACTCAGTTTTCTCGTCTGTAAAATAAGGCTGGTAATAGTGTCTATGTCATGGAGTTGTTTTGAGGCTGAATTCAGATAAAATAACCTGGCAAATAGTAAGTACCAAATAAATGTTAACCATTATAGGAAATCCACATCTAACTGAAGAAATTTGAAGAACATTCCTAACTTTGAGATCTTTCTCAAGAAGGGCAGCTTTACCTTTCAACACAATATCTCTTCACTCTGAGCTTGAGAAAAATCATGGGGCTGATTTATTTAGCTTTTATCAAGGATGAGGTGGGCAATATGTTGGAATCATCTAGACTAATGAAAACTTACAATTGCATTGGAAATTGTAAGAGAAGGACCCTACTCATTCATCTACTCATCCATTTATTCACTCCTTCCTTATTTCGTTCATTATTACTAAGTACGTTCTTTGTGGCAATCACTGAGCTAACTTCTGGGCATACTGAAGATTTATCTAGTCTCTGCCCTGAAGCTCATGTCATAGGAGACTTAACACTGCATAGTTCAGCAAGTTAGGGACTGTATAGTTATACCTGAGGACATGGTCAGGAAAGTTTTCATTGAAGTGGTGGGAATTTTCATTCTAGCAAAAATGTACACGGAGATTGTAGAAAAAAAGAAAA
Organism: Rhinolophus sinicus; assembly: GCF_057876585.1. Lineage (NCBI taxonomy): Eukaryota > Metazoa > Chordata > Mammalia > Chiroptera > Rhinolophidae > Rhinolophus > Rhinolophus sinicus. The sequence continues at coordinate 49,249,159 of NC_142518.1, read as the reverse complement.
GGGATTGTTGAGAGGTTGGTTAGGTGTATGGTATGGCTCAATTTGGCTAAAATTCTGGCATTTATCCTAAACTCCAGAGATGTTTTAGTGTGACTCAGCAGTAGGGTAGCTCAAAGTCACTATTCCAATACAATGTGGCTATTAGAGAAATTGGAGAGACCACAGCATTTCCCAATTGTTGTGGGAAGACTTAATTGGCTAATTAATGACCTTATCTTGCTGTGTCACCAAGAATATGTTATTTAGCCTTTTAATCTCAGTTTTCACTTATGAAATTAAAGGCGTTGATAATAGTAATACCTCATAAGTTTGCTGTAATGATTAAATGATATAATGCAATAGTTCTTCATCCTGACTGCATATTAAGGTCACCAAGGATCTTTGACAAAAATGTTGACTGCTACGCACTTGCAGAGATTTTTACTTAATTAGTCTAGATGGAGTTTGAACATCACTTTATAAAAGCTCTCTATGTGATTCTAATGGGTAGAAGTGTTGAGAAACCCTGAAATAATGCATGTAAAGCCTGGCATATATTAAATGCTTAATGTGTTAGATAACTTTAAGCTGTTGTTGATGTTGATATTATTATTGTTGTTGCTATTCTTATTTATATCTTATTTTATCAGTTTTGCTATGGATTTCTCAGTTCTTATCCACTCAAAATATTTTCTAATTCCCAGTGTAATTTATTCTTCAACCTCTGGATTTAGAAGTTTATTGTTTCATTTACAGTGATATGAAGATTTTCTATTTTTTATTATTATTGATGTCTAGCTTAATACGTGGTTAGATAACATATTTTGTATGGTTTCTATACTTTGAAATTGGCTAATGTTTTCCTTAATACCCAGAATATGGTAAAATTTTGCTGTTGTTGGGTACAGAGTTTATTTATACATGACCCAATATGTTTTCATGTAATTCAAGCCTTCTAGATCCTTACTGATTGTTGGTCTGTTTGTTTTATCAGTTACTGAGAGAAATGTGTTAAAATCTATTTGTCTATTTCTCTTTTTAATTCTCACAGCCTTTATTTTAGAGATTTTGAAGCTATGCTATTAGAATCATTCAAATTTAGAATTATTTAACCTTCCTGGTGGATTATCCATTTATCTTTATAAAGTATTTCTGTTTTTCTCTAGTAGTAATTTTTCAGTTAAAGTGTTTTTGTTTGTTTGTTTGTTTGTTTTTTTCCCTCCTCCTGTGTGGAGTATAACTAGTCCAGGTTTCTTCTAGGCAGTGTTTGCATTATATAGCTTTTCATACATTATTTTCAAACTTTCTGTTTCCCATTATTTAACATGTGTCTCAGTAAGCAGCGTATATTGTTGGGTTTTGTATGGATTTTTACACAGTCTGATCCCTCTGTCTTTCAACGGGGCATTTAGTATACTATATTTAATATAGTTTCTGATAAGATTTGGTTTATAGCTACCATGCACTAATATTTTCTATTTGTCCTATTTATGCTTTGTTCTTTGATTCACCTTTTTTGCCTTCATTTGGATTAATCAAATTTATTATTATTTTTCCTGTTTCTTCTATATTATATTGTTAGTTATATATTCTTGGGATTATACTTTTAGAGATTAGAGATTACAACATGCATCCTTGATTTAAAACTAAAAATCAGTGTATTTACCATTTTTAAATAATGCAAGGACTATATAGAACTTTAATTCTATTTACCTTTCTTATTTTTTGTGCTATCAACTTTAATTCTATTTACCTTTCTTATTTTTTGTGCTATCAAATTTAATTATATGTATGTATGTATGTATGAATGTATATATACATATACTGTGAGTGCCAAAAAACGTATAGAAGTGAACACTTTGGTCAATGTTGCTCAAGCAGTAGTTCACCATAATCAGAAGTGTCTGGACGCTGATGGTAACCACTTTGAGCACCTCTTGTAATTGCAGAAGTTAAATGTGACTTGTATTCATCTTTTGTTATTGGTATATATTGAGTATTACAATTTTAATACAATTTTCCTTTCTTAAAATATGTATACATTTTTGGCATCCTCTGTATGCATACATATACCCATATATAATGAATGCTGCAAGAAAACCATTATTTTTATTTTTATAAATATTCATCTATTATTCATATATACTTAATAATTTATTATATTGAGATATAATTTACACATAATAGTGTGTGAATTTAAGGTGTACAATGAAGTTGATTAAATACATGAATATATTGCAAAGTGATTACCTCTGTAGCTTTAATTAACACCTCTATTATGTCACACAAATATTTCATTTTTCTCATAAAAATATTTTACATCTAGTCTTAGCAATTTTGAATATGTAATGCAATATTTTTGATATTAATCACTATGCTGTGAATTAGATCTCCAGAACTTACTCATCTTCCAGTTGGAAGTTCATGCCCTTGAACAACATCTCCCCAATTCATCCACCTAAAATCCCTGGTAATCAAAACTCTACTCTGTTTCTACAAGGTCACCTATTTTAGATTCCACATACAAATGAATATTTGTCTTTCTCTCTTCACACTATATTTATCCATTCATCTGTTCACAGACACTTAGGTTGTTTCCATATCTTGGCCACTGTGAATAATGCTGCAATAAACATGGGAGTACAGATATCTTTTCAATATCCCATTTTTATTTCCTCTAGATATATACCCAGAAGTGGGATTGTTGTATGATATGGCAGTTTAATTTTTCAATTTTTTGAGGAAAGTTTGTGCTGTTTTCCATAACAGCTGAACCAATTTATAATCCCAACAATAGTGCACAAGGGGCCCCTTTTCTCCACATCCTTACCAACACTTGTTTTCTCTTATCTTCCTGATGAAAGCCATTCTAACAGGTATGAGGTGATACCTCATTTTATTTGCAGTTCTCTGATGTTAGTGATGCTGTGCATCTCTTTATGTACCAGTTAGCCATTTGGATGTCTTTTTTTTGGGGGGGGGGAACAAAATGTCTCTTCCTCTATTTTTTAATCATACTGTTCGCATTTTTGTTATTCAGTTGTATGAATTCTTTATATATTATGGACATAAACCCCTTATCTGATATATACTTATAGTTTGCAAACATTTTCTCTCATTCTGTAGGTTGAGAGGAATTCTGGGACCAATTTTCAATGTGGGGGTAGGGAATTTCTCATACTACCAAACAATTTTGCAACACCAGCTGGGTGTCCTACAATTCAACTCAATTCTGACACTATCTACCCGGAGTGCCCCCTATGCTTCTGATTGACCAGCTATCAATTGGAGGTTCCAACAACCGCCTCCTTAGGTTCAGTTAGTGTGCTAGTGCAGCTCATATAACTTAGAGTAACATTTTACTTACTAGATCACTGGTTCATTATAGGATATAATCCAGGAACAGCCAGCTGGAAGAGATACATAGGGCAAGGTGTGTGTGAAGGAGCACAGAGCTTTCATGCCCTCATCAGGCAAGCCACTCTTCTCACATCTCCATATGTTCACTAACTCAGAAGCTTTCTGAACCTTCTCCTTTTGGGTTTTTATAGAGGTATGATTACATGGGCATGATTGATTAAATCATTGGCCGTTGGTGGTTGATTCAACCTCCAGCCTATTTCCTTACACCAGAGATCAGGGTGCCATGATTGAAAGTTATAACCCTCTAATTACATGATTGGCTCCTCTGGTGACTAACTCCATCCTTACACATTTTCCAAATATCACCTTAGTAACACAACAAAAGACACTTTTATCACTTAGGAAATTCCAAGGGTATGAAGAACTTTGTGCCAGAAATGGGACAAAGACCAAATATATATTTCTTATTATAAATCACAGTATCACAGTTGCCTTTTTATTTTAATGATTGTTTCTTTGGTTTTGCAGGTTTTTAGTTTGAAGTAGGTTGACTTGTTGATTTTTGCTTTTGCTTGTGCTTTTGGTGTCACATCCAAAAAATTGTTGCCAAAATCAATATCAAGAAGCTTATTCTCTACGTTTTTTTCTAAGACTTTTGTGGTATCAGGACTTATGTTTAAGTCTTTAATCCATTTCTAATTATTTTTTGTGAATGGTGTAAGCGAGGGGTCCAATTTTATTTTTTTGCATGTAGTTATTAAGTTTTTCCAGAACTATTTGTTGAAGAGATGATACTTTTCCTATTGTATGTTTTGGCTACCTTGTCAAATATTAGTTGATTATATATGTAAGTGTATACCTCCAGGCTTTATATTCTGTTCCATTGGTATGCGTCTATTTTTATGTCAGGAACATATTTTTTTAAATGAATATAGCTTTATAGTACACTTTAAAATCAGGGTTTTGAAAAAAAAAAAAAAGAATGATAAAAAAAATCAAAAAAAAAAAAATCAGGGTTTTGGCTATTCAGGGTCCCTTGTGGTTACATACTTTGAGATTTTCCCCCCCATTTATGTGAAAAGCCATTGGATTTTTTTTTTTTTTAATTTATTGGGTTGACAATTGTTAGTAAAATTACATAGATTTCAGGTGTACAATTCTGTATTACATCATCTATAAATCCCATTGTGTGCTCACCACCCAGAGTGAGTTCTCCTTTCATCACCATATATTTGATCCCCCTTACCCTCATCTCTCACCCCTCCTCCCCCCTAACCCTCTGGTAACCACTAAACTATTGTCTGTGTCTATGATTTTTTGTTTCTCATTTGTTTGTCTTGTTCTTTTGTTGTTTTTGGTTTATATACCACATATCAGTGAAATCATATGGTTCTCTGCTTTTTCTGTCTGACTTATTTCGCTTAGCATCATACTCTCAAGATCCATCCATGGTGTCACAAATGTTCCTATATCATCTTTTCTTACTGCCGAGTAGTATTCCGTTGTGTATATATACCACAACTTCTTTGGAATTTTTTATAGGGATTACATTGAATCATAGACGGCTTTGGGAATTATAGACATTTTAACAATAGTAATTCTTTCAATCTACAAACTTGGGATAACTTCATTTGTTGGCATCTTCTTCAATTTATTTCATCAAAGTCTTGCAGTTTTCATTTTTAGCTCTTTAACTTCCTTGATTAAATTTATTCCTTAGTATTTTATTGTTTTTGATACTACTGTGAATGGGATAGTTTATTTATTTTTCAGAAATTTTGTTTTTAGTATATAGAAACAATGGATTTCTGCATGTTAATTTTTATATACTGCAACTTTACTAAATTCATCGATTAATTCCAACAGCTTTTTAGTAAAGTCTTTAGGATTTTTTGTATATAAGATCATATCATCTGCAAATAACAATTTTACATTTTCCTTTCTGATTTGAATGCCTTTGTTTCTTTGTCTTGGCTACTTGCTCAAGATAGAACTCCCAGTACTACATTGAAATAAGAGTGTTGAGAGTGGGCACCACTTCTCTTGTTCCTGTTATCTCAGGTGAAGCTTTTATTTGCACCATGGAGTATGATGCTATCTCTGGGTTTGTCATATATTACTTTTATTATGTTGAGGTTCTTCCACTTATACTAAATTTGCTAAGGGCTTTTTTCATGGAAAAAAATGTATTTTCTTAAATGCTTTTTATACATCTATTTGGCTGATCATATGATTTTTTATCTTCTAATCTATCAATTTGGCATATCACATTTATGGATTTGCATATGCTGAATCATCCTTACATAGCAGAGATAAATCCCACTTGGTTGTGGTATATGATTCTTTTAATTTACTGTTGAATTGAGTTTGCTAATATTTTGCTGAGAATTTCTTTTATGTATGCTCATCAGGGACAGTGGTCTATAGTTGTTGTTTTTTTTCTTATCTGACTTGATAACAAGGTAATGCTGACCTCATAAAGTGTTTCTTCCTCTTCAATTTTTTGAAAGAGTTTGAGAAGAATTGACATTAATATTTCTTTAAATATTTGGTAAAACTCACCAGTAAAGACATCTGGTCCTGGACTTTTCCGGGAGTTTTTTTTTATTTTTTTTTATTAGTAATTGAATATTCTACTCATTATTGTTCTGTTTAGATTTTCTATTTTCCTCTTAGTAAGTTCTCTGTTTCTAGGAATTTATTCATTTTTTTTCTAGATTATTCAATTTGTTGGCATATAAGGCTTATAATTGTTCACAATCTCTTATGATCCTATGTATTTCTGTAGTATCAGTTGTAATGTCCTACTTGTCATTTATGATTTTATTTATTAGAGTTCTCTCTTTGTTCATTAGCTAGTCTAGCTAAAGTTTTGCCAATTTTATTTATCTTTTTGAAAACCACCTTTGAATTTTGTGGATCTTTTGTATTGTTTTTCTGGCCTACATTTATTTCTGCTCTGATCTTCATTTCTTTCCTTTTACTAACTTTGGGCTTTGTTTGTTCTTCTTTTTCTAGTTCCTTGAGGTGTAAATTTAGGTTGTTTATTTAAGATCTTGTTTCTTAATGTAGGTGTTTATCACCGTAACCTTCCCTCTCAGAACTGCTTTTGTAGTATCCCATAGGTTTTGGTGTGTTGTGTTTCAATTTTCATTTCTTTTGAGATATATTTTTGTTTCCCTTTTAATTTCTTCATTGACCCATTGGTTATTCAGGAGTGTTGTTTAGTTTCCACAGAATTCTAAATTTTCCAGCTTTCCTTTTGTTGTTGACTTCTAGTTTTATAACATTATGGTTAGAAAATATACTTGGTATAATTTCAATTTTCTTAATTTGCTAAGACTTGTTTTATGGCCTATCATATGAACTATTCTGGATGCTATGTCATGTGTAGTAGACAAGAATGTGTATTCTACTGCTGTTGGACGGAATGTTATGTAAATATCTGTTAGGTGTAATTTGTCTAATATATAGTTCAGGTCCAATATTTCCTTTTTGATTTTCTGCCTAGATGAGCTATCATTGCTCAAAGTGTGGTATTGAAATCCCTTCCCATTAATATATTGTCGTCTTTTTCTTCCTTCAGAATTGCTAGTATTTGCTTAATATTTTGAGGTGCTCCAGGTTGAGTGCATATATATATATATATATATATATATATATATATATATATATGATCATTACGTTTTTGATAAATTGACCCCTTTATCATTATATAACTATATTTGGTTTTATTACCCTTTTTGCATAAAGTATATTCTGTATGATATAAATATAACTATCCCCCACTGTCTTTTGGTTTCCACTTGCATGAACATTTTTCCACCCCTTCTCATTGAGGCTATGAGTGTGCCTAAATCTGAAGTGATCCTCTTGTGTTTAAATTTGAAATAAGTCTGTTGTAGGCAGTGTAGTGCTTATTGTTGTTGTTTTCAATCCATCTAGCCACTCTATGCCTTTTGATTGGTGAATTCAAAACATTAAATTTAGAGTAATTATTAATATGTAAGGACTTACTAATGCCATCTTATTAATTGCTTTCTTGGCTGTTTTGTAGTTCTATTGCTTATTTTTTTCCCTGTTACTGCATACTTTTGTATATTAGTTATTTTCCATCGTGGTATGCTATTCCCCCCCCTTTTTTTTTTAACATTTTAGAATATATTCTAGGTTTTTGTTTTGTGGTTATAATTAGGCTTACCTAAACCATAGTACAAATAAAACAGTCTATTTTAAGCTCATAGCAAGAGAAGTAAACACATCCCTTTAAAGCCCTTTGATATTCTTATCTGTCTCTTTCCCAATACCCTCCTTCCCCCTAGTCAGTACTCTGAGTGCTGCTGGAATGAAATGGGTTTCTTAAGCAGTGTCCTACACAGCTTAGCTAGCTTGGTACTCTCTCACAGTTCACCTTGTCCCTATGGAGAGTCCTCTGCTGCCTAGTTCATCCCTGCTTTGTGTGACCTTTGAGGAGAGGCACAATTGCCAAATTTCTTTTTACCCTGTCTAATGATTCCACACTTGTATTTTTTTGTTGTTGTTCGAACGGCATACTGAAATTTTCCCTCAGTAAGGCTGGACTTTTTAAAAGCCTCTCTGAACTGTGGGTGTCTGCCAAAGTCAGCACCCTCCAGATATTTCCTGTCTATGGCCAAGAACTCTTAGGGCAGGTTTACTGGCTTCTACTTGTTCTGTAGCACTTACTGAGGTCTGTCTACCTACCATATTTTCCCAAAAATAAGACCTAACTGAAAAATAAACCCTAGCATGATTTTCAGGGTGACATCCCCTGAACATAAGCCCTAATGCATCTTTTGGAGCAAAAATTAATATAATACCCAGTCTTGTTTTCGGGGAAACACGGTATTACAGGATGCACAGGTGGTACTGGCTCTCACAACTCCCAAAGAGGCACTTTTGTTTATGGAAGGATGCCTAGTTAGTTGTTAAAAAGGGGGGGGGGGAGTAGGAAGATCATATGTCACCATGATGCTCAATTTATATTTAATCATTTATTTATATTTTCAGTATTCTTCAGTCATTTACATTCAATTATCTTTTTTAACTTTATGATGTGGGCACTGTTACCACCCTTATTTTGTCGATTAGAAAACAAAGATGAAACGAGGTAAAATTATTTTCATACGATTACCTGTAAGTGTTCAATGCAGATTCAAACTACAGTGTTTCTGACTTCAAAACCCGCCCTATTAATGACTATTATACTACCTTATGTAAGCTAGTAACTTTGCATAGTTTTAAAAAGCAGTAACATCTTTTCAAAGAGAAATCTAGGCCTCAAAAGATACTCCTTGGTGAGATCCACACCAAATTTGACTTTCTTGACACCTGGGCTATTTTCCCCCCTTTTCTCTATTTAGCTAATGCCTGTCTGGCTCTTATAGTAAAGTTCAGTTTTTATTTCTTCCATGGGGACTTCTTCAGCTCCAGCTCAGAATATATATTTAGGAATAAATTTGGTTGACAATGTGTGTGTGGAGGCAGACTAAAATATTGGGTATGGAGGCACAATGTTTGAGTTTGATTTCTGGTTCCAACATTCCTAACCTAAAATCTTTGACATATAACTTCTGTCTACATAACCTTATCTTTAAAATGGTGATGAAAATAGAAAGTGTTGTTGGTATGATTAAATTAATAGACATAATTTTAAAAAACTTCCTGGCAGAGAAAAAGTACTCAACAAGTATTGTGTTTAATTATTATAGTCTCGGCTTCCTTAACTAGACAGTTCTCTGAGAGCAGAGTGTGTGCTTAATTTGTGTATAAATCTCCAGCTCTGAGCTTATTCTTTTGCACTGAGTAAGCATTCTGCAATCATGTTATATAGCAGAAAAACACAGGCCTCTAATTAAACAATGGGATTTTGTAAGGAAAAGAGCTCATTAGGGTAGCAGCCCCTTTAATTCAATAATAATTAATGACATATCTACCAAGTGCCAAGTACTCTACTAAAAATTACTCACTTCATAAAATGTTGATCTTTATTATTTTCTTTTTTTTTTAAGTTTATTGGGGTGACAATTGTTAGTAAAGTTACACAGATTTCAGGTGTAAAATTCTGTACTACGTAATCTATAAATCATATTGTGTGTTCACCACCCAGAGTCAGTTTTCCTTCCATCACCATATATTTAATCCCCGTTACCCTCATCTACCACCCCCTCCCTCTTACCCTCTGGTAACCACTAAACTACTGTCTGTCTCTATGAGTTTTTGTTTCTCATTTGTTTGTTTTGTTCCTTTGTGTTTTTTTTTCGGTTTATATATACCACATATCAGTGAAATCATATGGTTCTCGATTTTTACTGTCTGACTTACTTCGCTTAGCATTATAATCTCAAGATCCATCCATGTTGTCACAAATGGTCCTATTTCATCTTTTCTTAGCGCTGAATAGTATTCCATTGTGTATATATACCACAACTTCTTCATCCATTCATCTATCGAAGGACATTTTGGTTGTTTCCATGTCTTGGCCACCGTAAATAAAACTGTAATGAACATTGGAGCACAGGTGTCTTTATGGATAAATGTTTTGAGATATTTTTTGGTAGATACCCAGGAGAGGGATTGCTGGGTCATACGGTAATTCTACTTGTAATTTTTTGAGGAACCTCTACACTGACTTCCATAGCGGCTGGACCAGTCTGCATTCCCACCAACAGTGTATGAGGGTTCCTTTTTCTCCACAGCCTCTCCAACACTTGTTGCTCTTTGTCTTTTTGATAACAGCCATTCTAACTGGGTGAGGTGATATCTCATTGTGGTTTTGATTTGCATTTCTCTGATGATTAGTGATGTTGAACATTTTTTCATATGTCTATTTGCCATTTGTATGTCCTCTTTGGAGAAATGTCTCTTCAGGTCGTCTGCCCATTTTTCAATTGGGTTGTTTGCTGTTTTGTTGTTGAGTTGCATGAGTACCTTGTATATTTTGGATATTAGCCCCTTATCGGAGGCACTGTTTGCAAAAATCTTCTCCCATTCAGTTGGTTACCTCTTTATTTTGTCAATGGTTTGTTTTGCTGTGCAGAAGCTTTTAAGTTTCATATAGTCCCATTCGTTTATTTTAGCTTTTACTTCCATTGCCTTTAGAGTCAAATTCATAAAATGCTCTTTGAAACCAAGGTCCATAAGTTTAGTACCTATGTTTTTTCTATGCAGTTTATTGTGTCAGGTCTTACGCTTAAGTCCTTGATCCATTTTGAATTAATTTTGGTACATGGTGACAGATACCAGTCCAGTTTCATTCTTTTGCATGTGGCTATCCAATTCTCCCAGCACCATTTATTGAAGAGGCTGTCTTTCCTCCATTGTATGTTTTTAACTTCTTTGCCAAAAATTACCTGTCCATATTTATGTGGTTTTATTTCTGGGTTCTCAATTCTATTCCATTGGTCTATGTGTCTCTTTTTCTGCCAATACCATGCTGTTTTGATGATTGTAGCCCTGTAGTACAAGCTAAAGTCAGGGAGTGTGATACTTCCATTATTGTTCTTTTTTCGTAAGATTGCTTTTGCTATTCACAGTCTTTTATGATTCCAAACAAATCTGATGATTATTTGTTCTATTTCTCTAAAAACTGCCATTGGGATTTTGATGGGGATTGCATTAAACCTGTGTACTGCTTTGGGTAATATGGCCATTTTAACTATGTAGATTTGTCCAATTCATGAGCACGGAATGTCTTTCAATTGCTTTGTTGTCTTCTTCAATTTCTTTTAAAAATGTCTCATAGTTTTCAGCATATAAGTCTTTCACATCCTTGGTTAAGTTTATTCCTAGGTATTTTATTCCTTTTGCTACAATTGCAAATGTAATTGTTTTTTTGTTTCTTTTTCTGAGATTTCTTTGTTAGTATATAGGAATACAATGGACTTTTGTACGTTATTTTTGTAGCTGGCAACTTTACGGTGTTCGTTGATTGTTTCTAATAGCTTTTTGGTGGAGTCTTTAGGGATATCTATATATAGCATCCTGTCACCTGCAAAGAGTGACAATTTAACTTCTTCATTCCCAATTTGGATGCCTTTTATTTCTTTCTCTTGCCTGATTGCTCTTGCAAGGACTTCCAACACTATGTTGAAAAGCAGCGGTGATAGGGGACAGCCTTGTCTTGTTCCTGAACGTAGAGCAAAGGATCCAGTTCTGTTGACAAGTTTGGGTTGTTCTCATCGACCATCTGTTTGAATATATTCTCTGTTCCCTTCTCTCTTTCTTCTCCTTCTGGTATGCCCATTGTTCTTATATTGCTCTTTCTGATGGAGTCAGAAAGTTCTTGTAGAGTTCTTTCATTTCTTGTAAGTCTCAAGTTTCTTTCTTCTTCCATCCGTATCATTTCCAGGTTTCTATCTCCAATGTGACTGATTCTTTCCTCCATCCGGTTAGCTCTACTACCTAAGCTGGCTATTTCATTCTTAATTTCTTGTATTGAGTTCTGTATCTCCAGAAATTCTATTTGGTTCTTTTTCAAAATTTCAATCTCTTTCATAAAATGCTCATTTTGTTCTTTGATTGTGTTTCTGAATTCATTGCACTGCCTTTCTGTGTTTTCTTGCATTTCTTGAGTTTTTTCAGAATTGCAATCTTGAATTCTCTGTCATTTACATCACATATTTCCACATCTCTAATTTCCTCTTCTGGAGACTTTACACTTTCTCTCTGAGCTGTTTTAGTGCCTTGGTTATTCATGGCAATTAATGATTTATTGTTTCTCTTCCTAGACATCTTCAGGAGTGGCTTCTGCAACAGGTTCCTAGGAAGAGGTCTTTCTTTTTTTCCAGTTTGTGCTGGTAGAATGTTTTATTTTCTCTCTGGGTGCAGCCTTTATATCTCTGTCACATTGTAGCGTTATGTTTTCTCTGAAGTATTCCAACTTCTCACACAATGGGGGGATTCCTTGGAAGGCATGGTTCTCCTCTGTTGACAGTTCTCCTTTATTGTAGGGCACCGCATCTGCGTGGTGATTTGGAGATCTTTTGAAGTTCCAAAGCTCTTCCTGCACCAGATTCAGAGCCCATGTGTTTCAACAGTTCTGTTTACTCCTGCAGGATTCTGCCCAGATAGGTGGAGACAGTGGCAGGGTGGGTTGTGAGAGGTGGCCCAGAGCAATGACAATGACCCCCACCACATCCAGTCCTGCTTCCACAGTTTCCTCCCCTTTGCCGGAACTGGTTGACCTGTGAATCTGTGTTTGTGGACCACGGTTCTCAGGACTGCGAATATTCTGTTCTTTTTTTTTTTTTAGTTTGTTTTTTAAATTTATTGGGGTGACAATTGTTAGTAAAATTACATAGATTTCAGGTGTACAATTCTGTATTACATCATCTATAAATCCCATTGTGTGTTCACCACCCAGAGTCAGTTTTCCTTCCATCACCATATATTTGATCCCCCTTACCCTCTCTCCCACCCCCCACCCCCTCTTACCCTGTGGTAACCACTAAACTATTGTCTGTGTCTATGAGTTGCTGTTTCTCATTTGTTTGTCTTGTTCTTTTGTTGTTTTTGGTTTATATACCACATATTGGTGAAATCACATGGTTCTCTGCTTTTTCTGTCTGACTTATTTCGCTCAGCATTACACTCTCAAGATCCATCCATGTTGTCACAAATGTTCCTATATCATCTTTTCTTACCACCGAATAGTATTCCATTGTGTATATATACCACAACTTCTTTATCCATTTATCTATCGAAGGACATTTTGGTTGTTTCCATGTCTTGGCCACCGTAAACAAAGCTGCAATGAACATTGGAGCACACGTGTGTTTATGGATAAATGTTTTCAGATTTTTTGGGTAGATACCCAGGAGTGGGATTGCTGGGTCATATGGCAATTCTATTCATAATTTTTTGAGGAATCTCGATTTTTTTTTTCCATAGTGGCTCTACCAGTTTACATTCCCATGTACATAAAGACAAATTGAACATCAGAGCACATGGATAAAAGTTTTCAGATTTCTTGGATAGATACCCAGGAGAGGGAATGCTGGGTCATATGGTAATTCTATTTGTAATTTTTTGAGGAACCTCCACACTGCCTTCCATAACGTCTGCACCAGTCTGCATTCTCACCAACAGTGTATGAGGGTTTCTTTCTTTCCACAGCCTCTCCAGCACTTTTTATTATTTATCTTGTTGATGATAGCCATTTTAACAGGTACTAGGTGATATCTTATTGTGTTTTCAATTTGCATTTCCCTAATAGCTAGTGAAGTTGAGCATTTTTTCATATATCTCTTGGCCATTTGTATGTTTTCTTGGGAGAAGTGTCTGTTCAGGTCCTCTGCCCATTTTGTTTTTTTATTAAATGTATTGGGGTGACAATTGTTAGTAAAATTACATAGATTTCAGGTGTACAATTCTGTATTACATCATCTATAAATCCCATTGTGTGTTCATCACCCAGAGTCAGTTCTCCTTCCATCACCATATATTTGATTCCCCTTACCTTCATCTCCCACCCCCCACCCCCCCACCCCCCTTACCCTCTGGTAACCACTAAACTTTTGTTGTTGAGTTGTATGAGTTCTTCATATATTTTGCGTATTATCCCCTTACCAGAGGTGTTGTTTGCAACTATCTTCTACCATTCAGTTGGTTGCCTCTTTGTTTTGTTGATGGTTTCTTTGCTGGGCAAAAGCTTTGTAGTTTGATATAGTCCCATTCATTTATTCTAGTTTCATTCTTGTGCACATGGCTTTCTAATTTCCCCAGCAATAGTTATTGAATAGTCTTTTGTTTCTCTATTGTATGTTTTTGGTTCTTTTGTCGAAAATTATCTGCCCATATATGTGTGGGTTTATTTCTGGGTTTTCAATTCTGTTCCATTGGTCTGTGTGTCTGTTTTTCTGCCAATACCATGCAGTTTTGGTATTATCGATTTGTAGTACAATTTGTACTCAGGAGTGTGATCCCTTTGGCCATGTTCTTTTTTCTCAGGATTGCTTTAGTTATTTGGGATCTTTTGTGAATCCACACAAATCTGTGGATATTTTATTTATTTCTTGGAAAAATGCCATTATGATTTTGATGGGGATTGCATTAAATCTGTGTATTGCTTTCAGTAATATGGCTATTTAAAAAATATTAATTTTTCAAATCCACGAACATGGAATAAGTTTTTATTTCTTTCTGTCTTCTTCAATATCTTTTAATAACATTTTATATTCTTCAGTGTATAGGTCCTTCACATCTTTTGTTAAGTTTATTCCTAGGTATTTTTGTTGTTGTTGTTACAATTGGAAAATGAATTTTTTAAAATACTTTTTCTGAAATTTCATGTTAGTTAGTATATAGGAACATAACAGATTTTTGTAAACTGAATTTGTATCCTGGAACTTTATTATATTTCTTTATTCTTTCTAATAGTTTTTGGTTGAGTCTTTACAGTTTTCTATGTAAAGAATCATGTCATCTGCAAAAAGTGACAGTTTAATTTCTTAATTCCCCATATGGATGCCTTTTACTTCTTTCTCTTGCCTGATTGTTCTGGCTAGGACTTCCAACACTATGTGGAATAACAGTGGTGAGATGGGGCATCCTTGTCTTGTTCTGAATTTTAGAGAAAAAGCTTTCAGTTTTTCACCATTAAGTATGATTTTAGCTTAGGGTTTGTTAAATATGGCCTTTATAATGCTGAAGTATTTTCCTTCTATACCCATTTTATTAAACATTTTAATCATAAATGGATGCTGTATCTTGTCAAATGCCTTTTCTGTATGTATTGATATGATCGTATGATTTTTCTCCTTTATTTTGTTTACATGGTGTATCACATTGATCAGTTTCCATATGTTGAACCATTCTTGTACCCCTGGAATGAACCCCCTTGATTGTGATGTATAATCCTTTTAATGTATTGTTTGTATTTTGTTTAATATTTTGTGTTTGTATTCGCCAGACATTTTGGTCTGTAGTTTTCCTTTTCTGTGTTATCCTTACCAGGTTTTGGTATGTATCAGGGTAATGTTGGCGTCATAAAATGAGTTAAGAAGTATTGCCCCTTCTTTAATTTTTTGGGAGAGTTTGAGGAGGACATGTGTTAAATCATCTTTGAATGTTTGGTAGCATTCACTAGTGAAGCCATCTGGTCCTAGACTTTTGCTTTTGGGGAGGTTTTCAACTATAGTTTCCATTTCCTTACTATTGATCAGTCTACTAGATTTTACAGTTCTTTGTGATTCAGTCTAGGAAGGTTACATATTTCTAAGAACTTATCCATTTCTTCTAGATTATTGAATTTGGTGGCATATAGACCTTCACAGTATTCTCATATGATACTTTGTATTTCTGTGGTATCTGTTGTAAGTTTTTCTATCTTTCATTTCTGATTATGATTAATTTGTGTTTCTCATTTTTTGTTGTTGTTGTTGTTGTTGTTGTTGTTTTTCTGTTGAGAGTCTGGCCAGGGGATTGTCAATTTTATTAATCTTTTCAAAGAACAAGGT
The DNA here is from genome assembly GCF_057876585.1 of Rhinolophus sinicus. Taxonomy (NCBI): domain Eukaryota; kingdom Metazoa; phylum Chordata; class Mammalia; order Chiroptera; family Rhinolophidae; genus Rhinolophus; species Rhinolophus sinicus. The sequence continues at coordinate 49,233,341 of NC_142518.1, read as the reverse complement.
CTCTGTTGCATTATTTTTTCTATTGTCTTTATTTCTCTATTTCATTTAATTCTGCTCTTATTTTTATTATTTCCTTCGTTCTGCTGACTTTGGGTTTTCTTTGTTCTTTTTCTATTTTTTTAAATTAGAGATTATTGGGGTGACAATTGTTAGTAAACTTATATAGATTTCAGGTATACAGTTGTGTAATACATCACCTAATATATATATATATATATATATATATATATATATATATATATATATATATATATATATATCACATTGTGTGTTCATCACCCAAAGTCATTTTATCTTTTGTTTTCTGGTAGCTTGATGTCTCCATCGTTTCTTTGCCCTTGTGTTTCTATCTGTTATTTTAGTTTGGTGGTATTCTATATATTTTTTTGTTATCCACTCCCCTCTGTTTTCTCTTTTCTTTTAAGTATGTGTCTCAGTTCTTGATTTTCTTTCTTTTGAGTGGTTACTATGAAGTTTATGTAAAAGATAATTTGATACTTACAGTAGTCCATTTTCTTCAGCATGTATCTTATCTCTATCCCCTTTGTAAATTCTGACCTTAATCCACTCCCCTTTTATGCTTTTATTGTCTCAAATTATCCCTCTTTATTCTGTGGGTTCATTTCTGAGTTGGATTATTCTGTGGGTTCATTTCTGAGTTGGATTATTCTGTGGGTTCATTTCTGAGCTTGATTATTCTGTGGGTTCATTTCTGAGTTGGATTATTCTGTGGGTTCATTTCTGAGTTGGATTATTCTGTGGGTTCGTTTCTGAGTTGGATTATTCTGTGGGTTCGTTTCTGAGTTGGATTATTCTGTGGGTTCGTTTCTGAGTTGGATTATTATGTGGGTTCGTTTCTGAGTTGGATTATTCTGTGGGTTCATTTCTGAGTTGGAGTGACAACTGTCTTCTTTTTTATGTTTATACATTCCTAATTTTTGTTATATGTAAGTGTAGTGCCCAATTGTGAATAGAGGTTGCCATTTCCTATTTCTATGAGTCATATTAATCAAAGTTGTATAACCTTTTGACTTTTTGTTTCAGGTAGAATAACCTCCTTCTGTATTTTCTGTAATGCAAGCCTTGTGGTGGAAAATTCCCTCAGCTTCTGTATATCTGGAAAGGTCTTTATTACTCTTTCACATCTAAAGGATAACTTTGCTGGATACATTATTCATGGCTGTACATTTCACTTTCAATGGTTTGAATATTTATTTTCACTTGCTCCTAGCTGGTAGAGTTTCTATTGAAAAATCTGATCATAATCTAAGGGACTTTCCTTTATAGATTACCATCTTCCTTTTCCCTGGCTGCCTTGAGAATTATTCTTTTGTCATTCATTTTGACAGTTTCAATATAATGTGCCTTGGAGAAGGCCTGTTAGGATTGAGGTAAAATATTCTGTTTGCTTCTTGGATTTGAAGATCTAGTTGTTTCCATAGGTTTGGGAAGTTTTCATCTACTATTTGTTTGAATAGGCTCGTTGGTCCCTTCTCCCTCTCTTCTCCTTCTTGTATACCCATTATTCTTATATTACTTTTTCTAATGGAGTCAGATAATTCTTGTAGAGTTCTTTCATTTCTTTTAACTACCAAGTCTCTTTCTTCTTCATTGTGCTTCATTTCCCAATTTTTGTCTTTGATATCACTAATTCTATCCTCCATATGGTCACCTCTATTTCTTAAGCTGGCTGTTTCATCCTTCATCTCTTTTATTGAGTTCTTCATCTCCAGAATTTCTATTTCATTCTTTTTTAAAATTTAAATCTCTATGTTAAAGAATTCATTTTGTTTATTGATCTTACTTCTAAGTTCATTAAACTGGCTCCCTGAGATTTCTTGCAACTTACTGAGCTCTTTCAAAAATGCAATGTTACATTCTCTGTCACTTAAGTCCATATTTCCATGTCTTTAAGTTCATTTTCTGGAGATTTTTCACTTTCTTTCTTAGCTGCCTTATCACTTTGGTTGTTCATGGTATTTGATGGATTATATCTTTTCCTAAGCATGAATGGGAATGAATTCTGCAGCAAGTTGATATGAAGAGGTCTTTCGTTTACGTTTTAGTAGGTGGTGACGGAGCATTTTATTTTATCTTGCCCTGTTCTGCCTTCTCACAGTGAAAGATTCCCTGGAAGGTGGGCGTCTCCTCTATGACCAGGTCTCCTATTTTTCAGGACACTGACCCTGTCAGAGAATGTGGTGGGCAATAGGGTTCTGAGCCCCTGAAATCCCAGTGTTGCCCCTTCAGCCAGATGCAGAGTTGTGCTGCCTGGGCAATCCTGAGTGTCCCTACTGGGATCAGCCAAGAATGGTGGGGGCAAGGTGGGCTGGAAGTGGCAGCTGGTGTGTTTGTGGCTTTGTTTTCCTCTGAGTAATGGCAACTGCCAGACCATAGCTCTCTCACCCCTATATCTCCACACTTGTTACTGGGTTAGCCACAGTGTGAGTCTACCACTTAGAAACTCTCACTCAAGTTCCCAGGCCTGTAGATTTCTGCTCTTTAATCCAACCGTCATTGTTACAGTTTCTTCCGGGGCTCACTGCTAGCTCAGAAAAGGTATGGGGAGGTGAGCTCTGACAGGTTGTGGATAGGCGGCCAGGATCTGTGGCTTTGTTTTCTGCCTGGCAGTAAGGGCTGCTAGATCACAGCTATCACACTACTGGTTTTGGTCTTTGCCTTGAGGTCTTTGCCCCAATTGCTGGATTCAGTATTATATGTTGATCACTCAGGCAGGAATGATGGAGGCCACAAAGAGTGCATCTTCAGTCTGAATCCTCCTCCTCCCAGGACCATAGTTACTTCCAAGCTGTGTCCATAGCAGTGAGCTTCAGGCTGCATCCACACACCCATCTCCGCTCTTGTCCCTTCCCTGCTACCCTGTTCGCCATGATTCACCCACCTTCAGATGTTTCAATGTGCAGATCTCTCAGATGTGTTTGTGTGTTGCACAGGGAATCCTTTGTTGAATTTGTTGTAAATTCAAGGGGAGCGATCAAAGTGACCCCTTACACTGTCATGCTCCTGACATCACTCCTATAATCTTTTACACATCTTTTTAAAAAATATAATAAATTTCTTCAGGTCACCAAAAATATTTCTATACTCTCAATATATTCAACATACACCCTAGCTATGCAAATTAACATAGAAGAAATCATGTCCATATAGAAATTCTGACAAATATTAATGTTACTCCTATGGATTGAATTCTATGGCACATAGAATTAGTTACTTATTTACAAGCAATTTGGCACCTCCCAGATGAATCTATCGCAGAGATCAATTTCCAATGTATGATTTTTAAAAAGCTAGGGTAATTTTATCAATACAGTGAAATAACTGGTCGAGTCATTGAAAATATAGCATACTTATTTAATTTTTTGAATTATTTGATGATTTGATTCAAGCTATGTCTGTAGACACACTTTAGCATGATTTGTGGCTGAATTAGCACATCAGTGGTCAAATAAATCTGACATTTAGATGTAAACTTGACAAAATATTTAACTTGATAGCTGCAAGTTAACACAGTATATATCTAAAACAAAACTTTATTTTCAGAGACGTCATCAAAATGGCGCTGTGAGGTGAGCCTCTTAAAATCTCCCCTGGAATTTACAACAAATTGAACAACTATAACTCCACAAATGACTCCCTGCAGAGCAGACAGGCAAGATGAAGAGGCCCACTACTGAATTCATCAAAAGTTGAGCTAAATACGTGAGTGAGGGAGGAGGGATGGGAGAAGTGCAGAGACAGGGCCATATGGGCACAGTACACAGACCTAGCTCAGTGCTCTGAACTTGCTGCATCTAGGAACTACCACAGCTGCTGAAGAGGAAAAACTCAGACTGTTAGGACTCCGTTTATGGCCCACAGGGGTGAAGGGATAGCATATAACATGGTTGAACCCAACAATCATGGAAGAGACCTCGGAGCAAAGACTGAGGGAAGAAGGCTGAAAACAGTGGTTTAAGCTCCCACTGCCACAGAGAATGGAAGTCTTAGGCACTGAGATTAGCCACCCAGTCCCTACACTCCCAGAGCTCGCCCCACCACAACCTGCCCAGTGCTAGAAGCAGAATATTACCAGTGTCAGATCAAAAGAACAGAATATTTGCAGTTCTGAGAACTGTGGTACGCAGTCACAGATTTGCAGCCCAACTAGTTCCTGCAAAGGGGAAAGAGCTATGGAAGCAGGAGTGCCTGTGGTGGTGGTCACCGGAGTTGCTCTACGCCACCTCTCACAACCCACCCTGCCCCTCTCTACACCTATTTGGGTGGATCCCTGCAGGAGTACACTGATCTGCTGAAAGACACACAAGCTCTGAATCTGCTGCAGGAAGACCTTTGGAACTTCAAAAGCTCTCCATATCCCCACACAGAGGTGGTGCCCTATGACCCAGGTGAACTGTTAACAGAGGAGATTCCCACCTTCCAGGGAATGCTTCCGCTGTCTCAGGAGCTGGAATAGTGCAGAGAAAACATAACACTACAGTGTGAGAGAGAAAAAAGGGCTGCACTCAGAGAGAAAATAAAACAATCTAACAACACATACTGGAAAAGAAAAGTAAGACCTCTTCCTGTCAACCTGTTGCAGAACCCACTCCTGTAGATGTATACGAAGAGAAATAATAAATCATTAATTGCCATTAATAACCAAGGCAACAAGACAGTTCAGAAAGAAAGTGAAAAGTCCCCAGGAAATGAACTTAAAGATATGGAGATATGTGACTTAAATGACAGAGAATTCAAGATTACAGTTCTGAAACAACTCAACGAAATGAAATAAAACATAGAAACGCAGTTTAGTGAATTGAGAAACACAATCACAGAACAATATGAACATTTTACCAAAGAGACTGAAATTTTAAAAAAGAACCCAAGGGAATTTCTGGAGACTAAGAACTTAATAGAAGAAATGAAGAATGAAATAGCAAGCTTAGGTAGTAGAGTTGACCAGATGTAGGAAATAATCAGTGATATCAATGATAGAAACCTAGAAATCACATGGATGGAAGAAGAAACAGATATGAAACTTAAAAGAAATGAAAGAACGCTACAAGAACTTTCTGATTCCATAAGAAATAGCAACATATGAATAATAGGCATACCAGGAGGAGAAGAAAGTGAGAAGAGAACAAAGAGTATATTCAAACAAATAGTTGATGAGAACTTCCCAAACTTGTGGAAAGAACTGGATCCTCGAATCCAAGAGGCAAATAGAACACTTAATTACCTCAATCCCAACAGGCCTTTTCCAAGGCACATTGTATTGAAGCTATCAAAAACCAATGACAAAGAAAGAATCCTCAAAGCAGCCAGGAAAAAGAGGAGAGTAATTTACAAAGAAAGCCCATTAGATTATCATCACATTTCTAAGCAGAAACTCTACAAGCCAGGAGGGAGTGAAACAAAATATGCAAACTATAGAAAGAGAGAAATTATGAGCCAAGAATAACATACCCAGCAAAGATATTCTTTAGATATGAAGGAGGAATAAAGATCTTTCCAGACATACAGAAGCTGAGGGAATTTTCTAATACATGAAGTGCACTACAAAAAACACTAAAGGAGGCTATTTGACTACCATCAATGGGGACAATATGTGGCAACAAAAACATAAAAAGGGGGAAAGGAAAGACCTGAACCGGAATATGGAAATGGAGAAAATAAGCATGCTGAAGTAAATGGTATACTTTAACTATGAAACTTTCTTTTACATGAACTTAATGGCAACCGCTCGAAACAAAAATCTAGAACTGAAATATTTACTGTAATAAAAGAAGAAACAGAGGAAAACATCATAGAATACCACCACACAGAAAGAATAGACAACAACAAAAAGGCAAAGAAACAATGGAGACAGTCATACCAGAAAACTAAAGATAGAATGATAGGAAATCCTCACATATCAATAATCACTCTACATGTAAATGGAGTGAACTCACCAAAAAACAGGCACACAGTAGCAGACAGGAACAAAAAACTAAACCCAACCATATGCTGTCTCCAGGAGGCACATCTCAGATACAAGGACAAGAATAGACTCAAAGTGAAAGGGTGGAAATTGACACTCCAGGAAATGGTATCCAGGGAAAATCAGGTGTATCCATATTGATATCAGCTGAAACAAACTTCAGGGTGAAAAAGGTAACAAGAGACAAAGACAGACATTTCATAATGGTAAATGGGACTATACAACAAGAAGAACACATTACAGTTATCAATATTTTTGTCCCCAATCAGGGAGGACCGAAATATACCAAGCAACTACTAACAGAACTAAAGGGAGAAATTGACCAAAACACAATTACACTAGAGGATGTAAATACATCATTGACAGCTATGGATAGATCATCCAAACAGAAAATAAATAACAAAATAGCAGCCCTAAATGACACATTAGATGAAATGGACATAATTGACATTGATAAAGTGCTTCATCCTAAAATATCAGACATGTTTTTCTAGTGTATAAGGAACATTCTCAAAGATAGACCATATACTGGGACATAAAACTAGCTTCAGGAAATTTAAGAAGATGGAAATCATACCAAGCATATTCTCTGATCACAAGGCTTTGAAATTGGATGGCAACTGCAAACACAAAGCAGGAAAAACCACCAATACATGGACATTAAACAACAGACTTTTAAAGATTGACCGGGTCAAAGAACAAATTAGGGGAGAAATCAAAAGATACATAGAAACAAATGACAAGGAAAATACATCCTACTAAAACTTTTGGGATGCAGTGAAAGTAGTTTTAAGAGGGAAATTTATATCATTACAGGAGTATCTCAAGAAACAAGAAAAATCCCAAATAAACAACCTCACGTTACACCTCAAAGAACTAGAAAAAGAAGAATAAATGAAACTCAAGGTCAGCAGGAGAAAGGAAATAATGAAATTCAGAAGAGAACTAAATGAAATGGAGAACAAAAAGACAATAGAAAAATTAATGTGACAAAGAGCTGGTTCTTTGAAAATATTAACAAAATTGAAAAACCCTTGGCTAGGCTCACTAAGATAAAAAGAGAGAAGACACTAATAAACAAAATCAGAAACGAAAGACAGGAAGTTATCACAGACGCCACAGAAATACAAAAGATCATCCTAGAATAATTTGAAGGACTGTATGCCACCAAAATCAATAACCTTGAAGAAATGGACAAGTTCTTAGAAACATGTAGCCTCCCTAGGCTGAAACATGAAGAACTGGAAAATATAAACAGACCGATCAGCAGTAACGAAATTGAATAAGTCATCCAAAACCTTCCCAAAAGAAAAAGTCCGGGACCAGACTGTTTCACTAGTGAATTGTACCAAACCTTCAAAGAGGATCTAATACCAATCCTGCTCAAACTCTTCCAAAAAATTGAAGAAGAGACAGTACTCCCTAACTCTTATGAGGCCAACATTACCCTGATACCAAACCCTGGTAAGGACAACACAAAAAAAGAAAACTACAGACCAATATGTCTGATGAATACAGATGCAAAAATCCTAAACAAAATTCTAACAAATCGAATACAACAATGCATTAAAAAGATTATTCATCACGACCAAGTGGGGTTAATCCCCGGTGCACAAGGATGGTTGAACATCCACAAATTCATCAACGTGATACATCACATAAACAAAATAAAAGACAAAAATCATATGATATCAATTGATGCAGGAAAAGCATTTGAAAAGATACAACATCCATTTATTATTAAACCACTTAATAAAATAGGTATAGAACGAAAATTCCTTAACATAATAAAGGCTATATATGACAAACCATTGTCTAATCTCATAATAAATGGTGAAAAAATTAAGACCTTTGCTCTACATTCAGCAATATGACAGGGCTGTCCCCTATCACCTCTGCTTTTCAACATAGTGTTGGAAGTCCTTGCCAGAGCAATCAGGCAAGAGAAAGAAATAAAAGGCATCCAAATTGGGAATGAAGAAGTTAAATTATCACTCTTTGCAGATGACATGATGCTATATATACAAAACCCTAAAGACTCCACCAAAAAGCTATTAGAACCAATCAACGAATACAGTAAAGTTGCCGGCTACAAAATCAACGTACAAAAGTCCATTTCATTCCTGTATACTAACAATGAAATCTCAGAAAAAGAAATACAAAAAACACTTCCTTTTGTAATTGCAGCAAAAAGAATAAAATAGCTAGGAATAAATTTAACCAAGGATGTGAAAGACCTATATGCTGAAAACAAGAAGATGTTTTTAAAAGAAATTGAAGAAGACAAAAAGAAATTGAGATACATTTTGTGCTCATGGATTGGAAGAATCAACATAGTTAAAATGGACATATTACCCAGAGCAATATACAGATTTAATGCAGTTTCCATCAAATTCCCAAATACATTTTTTAAAGAAATAAAACAAAAAATCATCAGATTTGTTTGGAACCACAAAAGACCCCAAGTAGCCAAAGCAATCTTAAGAAAAAAGAACAATTCTGGAGGTATCACACTCCCTGATTTTAGCTTGTACTACAGGGCTACAATAATCAAAACAGCATGGTATTGGCAGAAAAACAGACACATAGACCAATGGAATAGAATTGAGAACACAGAAATAAAACCACATAAATATGGACAGATAATTTTTGACAAAGAAGCAAAAAACATACAACGGAGCAATGATAGCCTCTTCAATAAATGGTGCTGGGAGAATTGGATAGCCACGTGCAAAAAATGAAACTGATCTGCTATTTGTCACCATGTACCAAAATTAATTCAAAATGGATCAGAGATTTAAGCATAAGACACAATAAACTGCATAGAAGAAAACATAGGTACTAAACTTAGGGACCTTGGGTTCAAAGAGCATTTTATGAATTTGACTCCATAGACAAGGGAAGTAAAAGCTGAAATAAGTGAATGGGACTATATGAAACTTAAAAGCTTCGGCACAGCAAAAGAAACCATCGACAAAATAAAGTGGCAACCAACTGAATGGGAGAAGAGTTTTGCAAACAGTGCCTCCGATAAGGGGCTAATGTCCAAAATATACAAGGAACTCATGCAACTCAACAACAACAAAACAAACAACCCAATTGAAAAATGGACAGACGACCTAAAGAGAGATTTCTTCAAAGAGGACATACAAATGGCAAATAGACATATGAAAAAATGCTCAACATCACTAATCATCAGAGAAATGCAAATCAAAACCACAATGAGATATGACCTCACCCCAGTCAGAATGGCTATCATCAACAAGACAAATAGTAACAAGTGATGGAGAGGTTGTGGAGAAAAAGGAACCCTCATACACTGTTGGTGGTAATGCAGACTGGTGCAGCCATTATGCAAGGCAGTGTGGAGGTTCCTGAAAAAATTACTCATAGAATTACCGTATGACACAGCAATCCAACTCCTAGGTATCTATCGCAAAAATCTCTAAACATTTATAAATAAAGTCACATGTGCTCAAATGTTCATTGCAGTTTTTTTTACGGTGGCCAAGACATGGAAACAAGGAAAATATCCTTCGATAGATGAATGGATAAAGAAGTTGTGGTACATGTACACAATGGAATACTGTTTGGCAGTAAGAAAAGATGATATAGGACCATTTGTGACAACATGGATGGATCTTGAGAGTATAATGCTAAGCGAAATAAGTGAGAGAAAAAGCAGAGAACCATATGATTTCACTGATATGTGTTATATAAACAGAAAACAACAAAAGAACAAGACAAACAAATGAGAAACAGAAACTCATAGACACAGACAATAGTTTAGTGGTTACCAGAGTGTAAGGGAGGAGGGGGTGGGGATGAGGGTAAGGGGGATCAAATATATGGTGATGGAAGAAGAACTGTCTCTGGGTGTTGAACACACAATGGAATTTATAGATGATGTAATGCAGAATTGTCCACCTGAAATCTATGTAATTTTACTAACAATTGTCACCCCAATTAATTTAAAAAAAAAGAAGAAAAAAGCAATGATAATATCTCATTATACTAGGAAGGTAAAATGATAGAATTAGTATTGCTTTCAATGAATGTGAGGGAGATCTAAATTTTAGACCTAGCTGTGTCCTTCACTAACTGCGAACTTGGGTAAGTCAATTTTTTCAAGGTCTCAGTTTCTTTATGTGATAAAGAAACATGAGGTGTAGAATTGGTTTCCAAGTCTCATTTCCTCTGATGTTTAATGATTCTAGCTAAAGTAATTAGAATTTCTCATGTTCATGGTTGTAAGACAGAATTTGCAAAACTTGAAACTGTATCCCCGTCTGGCAACAATAACAATAAAACTTCCCTATGATGGTCTGGCAAATTTCACTGGGCATCACAAATTGACCTTTGATTTTTACTTAGATATTAGTTTTCCTTTTGTTATATCCTTTACATTTTACTTGTTAAGTTCAGCCACAATAACGTAGTTAACTCTAGTCCGATGTTATGACATATCACAGCTGACAGCTTTGTTATTCCACCAATTATGGCTGAATGTACAGTCAATATGGCTGGGACATCTGTCACCACATTGATCTCCAGAGGTGATTTGAATCATCACTCTGGTGAAGCAGCCCCTCCCTACTTCACCATCCTGAGTACATAAACTCTTAAAGCTTCCAATTTTAGTATATGTGCTGACGAATCGAGGACTTAAAGCTTCCACTATTGGAGGAAGATAACCAATGGTGATAGAGGAGGATCATTCACAGATCAGAGGTAGAGAAATAAATGTATATAGTTATTATTCATTTTCTTGTTCCAGCTTCTACAAAACCTCTTCCATTCAATTACCGATGACTATTATTACTCTGCATTCAATCATTTACACTTATAGCCTGAGTTAAAGTTAGAGGTTAAGTGGGAAGAAGGAGAAAATAGGGTTTTGCACAAATATTAGAAAATACATTAATGGGCATCACCTGTATCATATGATAGTGAATTAATTATACACTTTGAAACCACATTAAACTAAATTTTAAAAGAAAATAAAGTTCTGGTTTATTTTTAATGAAAGTTTATTGGGGTGACAAATGTTAGTAAAGTTACAAAGATTTCAGGTGTACAATTCTGTATTACATTACCTATAAATCAAATTGTGGGTTCACCACCCAGTCAGTTCTCCATCCATCACCATATATTTGATCCCCTTTACCTTCATCTACCAACACCCTCCCCCTTAAACTCCAGTCACCATTAAACCATTGTCTGGGTCTATGAGTTCTTGTTTCTCATTTGTTTGTCTTGTTCTTTGTTGTTTTTGATTTATATACCACACATCAGTGAAATCATACGGTTCTCTGCTTTTTCTGTCTAACTTATTTCGCTTAGCATTATAATCTCAAGATCCACCCATGTTGTCACAAATGGTCCTATTTCATCTTTACTTACCGCTGAATAGCATTCCATTGTGTATATATACCACACTTCTTTATCCATTTATCTATCGAAGGACATTTTGGTTGTTTCCATGTCTTGGCAACTGGAAATAAAGCTTCAATGAACATTGGAGCACACGTGTCTTTATGTATAAATGTTTTCAGAGATACGTCATCAGAATGGCCGTGTGAGGTAAGCCTCTGTAAACCTCCCCTGGAATTTACAACAAATCTAACAACTATAACTACACAAAGGACTCCCTGCACAGCAGAAAGGCAACACGAAGAGACCCACTGCTGAATTCAGCTAAAGGTGTGCAAAACACACGAGTAAGGTAGGAGGGAATGGAGAGCTTCAGAGATGGAGCCAAGTGGGCGCAGGACACAGACCGAGCTCAATGCTCCGAGCTTGCTGCATCCCGGAGCTTTCACAGCTGTGGGAGAGGGAAGAACTCTGACTGCTAGGATTCCGTTTATGGCCCAAAGGGCTGAGGGACAGCATATAACACAGCGGAACCCAAAGCTCACAGAAGAGACCTCGGAGCAAAGACTGAGGGAAGAAGGCTGAAAATGGTGGTTTAAGCCCTCACTGCCAGCAGAGAATGGAAGCCTTAGGCACTGAGACTAGCCGCCCCCTCCCAGCCCATCCAGAGCTCACCCCGCCACAACCTGCCTAGTACTAGAAGAAGAAGAGTAGAGGTGTAAGATCAAAAGAACAGAATATTTCCTGTTCTGAGAACTGTGGTCCTCAGACACAGGTTCGTAGCCCAACTAGTTCCAGCAAAGGGGAGGGAACTGTGGAAGCAGGACTGGCTGTGGTGGTGGGCGCCACATTGCTCTGGGCCTGAGGTTTTCCTTTCATTCTATCTTTAGTTTTCTGGTAAGGCTGTGTCTCCATTGTTTCTTTGCCTTTTTGTTGTTGTCTATTATTTCTGTGTGGTGGTATTCTATGATGTTTCCCTCTGTTTCTTCTTTTATTTCAGTATGTATTTCAGTTCTGGATTTTTTTTTTTTTAGTGGTTACCCTTAAGTTTATGTAAAATAAAATTTGATATTTAGAGTATTCCATTTTCTTCAGCACGCTTACTTTCTCCATTCTCATATTCCGGTTCAAGCCTTTACTCTCCCCCTTTTTAAGTTTTGGTTGCCACAAATTGTGTCCCTGTTGATGGTTGTTGAATAGCCTCCTTTATTATGTCTTGTAATGCAGGTTGTGTATTAGAAAATTCCCTCAGCTTCTGTATGTCTGGAAAGGTCTTTATTCCTCCTTCATATCTAAAGGATATCTTTGCTGGATATATTATTCTTGGCTCATAGTTTCTCTCTTTCAATAGTTTGAATATTTTGATCCACTCCCTCCTGGCCTGTAGAGTTTCTGCTGAAAAATCTGCTGATAATCTAATGGGCTTTCCTTTGTAGGTTACCGTCTTTTTTTCCCTTGTTGCATTGAGAATTCTTTCTTTGTCATTGTTTTTAGACAGGTTCAATACAATGTGACTTGGAGAAGGCCTGTTGGGATTGAGGTAACTAGGTGTTCTATTTGCTTCTTGGATTCGAGGGTCCAGTTCTGTCCACAAATTTGGGAAGTTCTCATCGACAATTTGTTTGAATATATTCTCTGTTCCCTTCTCTCTTTCTTCTCCTTCTCGTATGCCCATGATTCTTATATTGCTCTTTCTGATGGAGTCAGAAAGTTGTTGTAGAGTTCTTTCATTTCTTTGAAGTCTCAAGTCTCTTTCTTCTTCCATCTGTGTAATTTCCAGGTTTCTATCTTCGATGTCACTGATTCTTTCCTCCATCTGGTCAACTCTACTACCTAAGCTGGTTATTTCATTCTTAATTTCTTCTATTGAGTTCTTAATCTCCAGAAATTCTATTTGGTTCTTTTTTTAAAATTTCTATCTCTTTGGTAAAATGCTCATGCTGTTCTTTGATTGAGTTTCTGAGTTCATTTAACTGCCTATCTGTGTTTTCTTGCATCTCGTCGAGCTTTTTCAGAACTGCAATCTTGAATTCTCTGTCATTTAAGTCACATATTTCTGTATCTTTATGTGTCTTCTCTGGAGATTTTTCACTTTCTTTCTGAGCTATCTTGTTGCCTTGATTATTCATGGGGATTACTGGTTTACTATTTCTCTTCCTAGACATCTACAGGAGTGACTTTGCAACAGGTTGATAGGAAGAGGTCTTTCTTTTGTTTTCCAGTACTTGTTGGTAGAATGTTTTATTATTTCTCCAACTGCAATTTATTTTTCTTCTCCCACACGGTAGTGCTATGTTTTCTCTGCACTATTCCTCCTTCTCACACATTGGGGGGATTCCCTGGGAGACGGGCTTCTCCTCTGTTAATAGTTCGTTTAGGTCACAGGGCGCAGTGTCCCGGTGGGTATGCGGAGAGCTTTTGATGTTCCAAAGCTCTTCCAGCTCCTGATTCAGAGCCCGTATATTTCAGCAGTTCTGTTTACTCCTGCAGGGATCCGCCCAGATAGGTGGGGCCAGGGGCGGGGTGAGTTGTGAGAGGTGCCCAGAGCAATGGTGGTGACCACCACCACAGCCAGTACTGCTTCCACAGCTCCCTCCCCTTTGCCGGAACTAGTTGGGCTGTGAATTTGTGTCTGCGGTCCACAGTTCTCAAAACAGCAGATTTTCTGTTGTTTTGATCTGACACTGCTACTGTTTCGCTTCTAGCACCGGGCAGGTGGGGGCGGGGCAAGCTCTGGGAGGGGAGGGAGGGGGCGCCTAGTCTCAGTGCCTAAGGCTCTGTTCTCTGCTTGGCAGTGCGGGCTTAAACCACCGTTTTCAGCCTTTTTCCCTCAGTCTTTTCTCCGAGGTCTCTGCCGTGAGCGTTGGGTTCAGCCGTGTTATATGCTGTCCCCTCAGGCCTGTGGAGCCCTGGCAGAGCCCTAGCAGTCCGAGTTCTTCCCTCTCCCGCAGCTGCGGTAGTTCCGGGAAGCAGCGAGCTTGGCGCAGTGAGCTAGGTCTGCGTCCTGCGCCCGCGCGGCTCCGTCTCCGCAAACTTCCCCTTTCCTCCTCCCTCCACTCACGCTAATCTCCCACCTGTAAGTTATTTCAGTCGGTAGTGGGCCTCTTCGTCTTGCCTGTCTGCTGTGCAGGGAGTTTTTTATGGAGTTTTTGTTGTTCGATTCTTCGTAAATTCCAGGGGAGCTTTACAGAGGCTCACCTCAAGCCGCCATTTTTCTGGAAAAATCCTCGTTGAGTTTTTTCAGAACTGCAATCTTGAATTCTCTGTCATTTAAGTCATAAACTTCCATATCTTTAAGTCCCTTTTCTGGAGACTTTTCACTTTCTTTCTGAGCTGTCTTGTTACCTTGGTTATTCATGGCAATTACTGATTTATTATTTCTCTTCCTAGACATCTACAGAAGTGGCTTCTGCAACAGGTTGATAGGAAGAGGTCGTTCTTTTGTTGGTAGATTGTTTTATTTTCTCTCCTACTACATCCCTTTTTTTATCTCTCACAAGTTAGTGCTATGTTTTCTCTGCACTCTTTCAGCTTCTCACACAATGCGGGGATTTCCTGGGAGATGGGCTTCTCCTCTGTTAATAGTTCGCCTGGGTCACAGGGCGCAGTGTCCGTATTGGTATGCAGAGACCTTTTGAAGATCCAATGTTCTTGCTGCACCAGATTCAGAGCCCTTATGTTTCAGCAGTTCTGTTTACTCCTGTAGGGGTCCGCCCAGATAGGTGGGTTCAGGAGTGGGGTGAGTTATGAGAGGTGGCCCAGAGTAATGCCTGCGACCACCACCAAAGCCGGTCCTGCTTCCACAGCTCCCTCCCCTTTGCCGGAACTAGTTGGGCTGCGAATCTGTGTCTGCAGTCCACAGTTTCAGAACAGCAAATATTCTGTTCTTTTGATCTGACACTGCTACTATTCAGCTTCTAGCACTGGGCAGGTGGGGGTGAGCGAGCTCTGCGAGGGTATGGAGAGGTCGGCCAGTTTCAGTGCCAACAGCTTCCATTCTCTGCTCAGCAGTGGGGGCTTAAACCACCGTTTTCAGCCTTCTTCCCTCAGTCTTTTCTTTGAAGTCTTTGCAGTGAGCATTCGGTTCAGCCATGTTACATGCTGCCCCCTCAGCCCTGTGGGCCATAAACAGAGCCCTAGCAGTCCGAGTTCTTCCCTCTCCCGCAGCTGTGGTAGTTCTGGGATGCAGCGAGCTGGAGCACTGAACTAGGTCTGTGTCCTGCACCCATGAGGCTCCGTCTCCTCACTTCTCCCTTCCCTTGTCCCCTGCTGGCATGATTCACCCACATTTAGGTGAATTCAGTAGTGTGCCTCTTTGTCTTGCCTGTATGTTGTGCAGGGAGTCCTTTGTGGAGTTATAATTGTTTGATTAGTTGTAAATTCCAAGGGAGATTTACAGAGGCTCACCTCACTCCGCCATGTTGATGACATCTTTTATCATTTCTTGAACTTAATAAGTGCTTGCGGCATGATTAAAATGTTTGAATATGTGATTTTAGTTCCTTGAGGTAAAACAAACAAACAAACAAATAAAGAAAAACACATATATGTTTACGATGAAGGCTATGAAACAAATTTTTTATAGCCACTTTCATGGGCATAGCAACATAATTAGAAACGTAAGTGAAATTACATTTCTTCTTCCTTGGACACATTTATGCTTGGTATTATGGATTGACCTTTGAAACCTAATTATTTTATTATTATTATTATTATTATTATTATTATTATTATTATTTTGTGTATGGTGTAGTGTTTCTGTTTTTATTTTTGCCTTTTACAAATCAGAAAAGCTAACAATTTTTGGAATTCCAGATTGAGATAATTTTTGTGGTAAAGCTGTTTTAGTGGTGATAAAGTCCTTTAATTTTTCTTGTCCGGGAAACTATTTCTCCTTTGATTCTGAATGATAACTTGCTATGTAAATTATTCTGTGTTGCAGTTTCCTTTCTTTCAGCACTTTAAAGATGTCCTGCCACTGTCTTCTGGCCTGAAAATTGCTGCTGAGAAATCAGCTGATAGCTTTATGGGGTTTATTTTGTAAGTAACTAGTTGTTTTCATGTTTCTGCTTTCACAATTTTTTCTTTGTTTTCAATCTTTGCCATTTTATATTACAATATATCTTTCTGTGAGTATCTTTACGTTCATCTTGTTTGGAACTCTCTATGTTACCTGGACCTGGACGTCTGTTTCCTTTCCCAGGTTAGGAAAGTTTTCAGCTATTATTTCTTCAAATAAAGTTTATGTTCCTTTCTTTTTCTTTTCCTGCTGGGATCCTTATAATGTGAATGTTTGTGTGCTTGATGTTGTCCCAGCCATCCCTTAAACTAATCTTATATTTTAAATTCTATTTTTATTTTTTATTTTGGCCGTTCTGATTTCCACTCGCATGTCTTCTGTCTGATGTCCACTTGTATGCCTTCCAGGTCTTTGATACAGTTTTCTGTATTAGTTAATCTGTTATTAATTCCTTCTAGCATATTTTTATTTTAATTGTTGTATTCTTCAGCTCTGCTTGGTTCTTTATTATAATTTTTGATTTTTTAAGTACTCCCTAAGATTATCTATTCCATTCTCAAGTTTGGTAAGCATCATTGTGACTATTTCTTTTCAATTTTTTATCAGACAAATTACTTATCTCCGTTTCATTAGGATTTTTTGTTTGTTTGTTTTGTTTTGTTTTTCCTGGATATTTTTCTTGTTCCTTCATTTGAGAGATATTCTTCTATCTTTTCATTATTTCACTTCCTATGTTTGTTGATATGACTTAGACAAAATAGTTATCTTTCTCAGTCTTGAAAATATAGCCTTATGTAGAAGCAAACTCTGTATAGGCTGTGTGTGCCAGATGGTTTCGGCAATTTGGGGAGCTGAGTAGGTCCCTATGGTGTCTCGGGCACTGAACTTCTGAGGTGAAGCAGCTCTGAGCAGGCAGTCAAGGCACATGTAGTAATGCCCTGTTGATCCTGCTTGATTCTATTTTTTTTTTCAGAGCCAAAATGGGCTCAGGTGATTTGTCCATGAGCATATTGTGGCAATCTTGCAGGTAGGCCAGACCACCTGGATAGAGTTCCCGTCCACTGTTTTGAGGTGGTAGGGGATATATACAATGGTGTTCACCAGCACCTCAGACCCCAGAGAATTCCTGCAGTTCCAAGAGAGCTCCCATAACTCTGCAAACTTCTCTATATGGTCTCTCTCGTGTTTGTTGTACAGAAAGTGGTCTTGTATAGAAGCAAACTCTGTGTAGGCAGTGTATGCCTGGGAGATTTGGCAGTCCAGTGGATCTGGGTGGGCACTTCTGTTGCCTGGGGTTCTGACTCGGTGGCCTGGAGCGACTTCAGGAAATGAGACCTGGTGGGTGTGGAAACTTCCTCTTTATCCAGGTTGTTCCTTTTGTTTGGAGCTGCAATGGGCTCCTGGAAGTGTGGTTGGGAACACAATGGAAAGATCTTGCAGGTAGGCCAAAGTACCTTAATGGAGCTCCTGCCTACCTTATTAAGGTGGAGGCCAATGTAAATGGTGCTCACCAGGACCTCCAATCCTGGGGAGTTCCTGTAGATTACACAGAGCTCCTATGGTTTCCTAGCCTTCTCTATTTGGTATCTTTCTCTTGTTTGTTATTCAGAAGCTGTTTAACCAGCCGTTAGTTATCTCTGAAGAGTAACTGCTCTCTATATAGATTTATGTTTCAGTATGCTCATGGAAGGGGGTGAGTTCAGCATCCTCCTATGCCACCTCCATCTTGGACCTCTCCTCATTCTTAATTTATTAAAAATATTTTAATTGCCAAAACCAACTTTCAAGTATTTGTTGAATTCTGCTACTTCAGACATATTCTGTTAAATGATACAATAATCAAACAGTAGACAATCAAATCATAAAAGCCAATTTACCCAAGGAATGGGTAACATATTTCTAATTCTAGTACAATGTAAATGTCTAGCCCAGTGTTTTCTAAACTATCATATATATAGAACAGTAGTTCTGTAGTACATTAATCACTATTACTAGGATAGGAAAGTTGTTTAATGATCCAATACATATTAGATATGTTAAATTAAACAAAGCTAACAAGATTTCTTTATCACAGTATTACCTGAAGAAATGTCCACTAAACTAGCCATAGTCCAGATGGTGTAAGACATGTTATAGCATGGATTATGTTTATTACTCTAAGTGTGGTGGTATGTCATATCATAGACAGTTTTAAGCAGGAAAGTGAAATAATTTTCAGGGACACCAATGAAGAGGATATTACAATAGACTAGGTAAGAGATGATGGAGGTTTGCACCAGATTAGTGGCAATAGAAGTTTTAAGAAGTGGTCAAATCCTAGCTGTATTTTGAAATAGGAGCCAACAAAATTCATTAACAGACTAGATTCAGGATATGAGTGATAGAGGGAAGTCTAGAAGATGTATTAGATTTTGGACGAAAGCAATCGCTGAATGGTTATGTTACTGAAACAGGAAATACTAGAACAGATTTGGGAGTTTTATCAGGAAAAAGAGTTGGAATCAGAAGTTTATTTTTAAACATGTTAAATTTAAGATGCCTATTAGGCATCCAGGTGGAAATATCAAATATACAGTTTGAAGTATAAATCTGAAGGTTAGAGGAGAAGTGAAGCTTGAGATTTAAATTTTCAGTCATTAATATATAAGTGGAATTTAAAAGCTATGGAACTGGCTGCAATTACCCAACGAGAGGATATAAATAAAGAAGAGATTCAGAGATTAATTCTTGAAATACTTCAATATTTAGAATTCAGGGAGGTAAGAATGAATCAACAAAAGACACTGCATAAGTAGTGACCAATGAGGTAAGAAGAAAACAAGTTTATTGTTTCAAAATGCTAGTCCAAGTGGTTTAAAGGGATAATTAATTATTTGTGACAAATGCTGCTGAGATATCAAGGAAGATGAGGACTGAGATTTAATCATTTAGTAAGAAAAATCCCTTGGATTTTGAGATGTAATTGTGCGGTGGGATCAAATTCCTTTTTTTTTTTTTTTTTTTTTTTATTAAATTTATTGTGGTGACAATTGTTAGTAAAATTACATAGATTTCAGGTGTACAATTCTGTATGACATCATCTATAAATCCCGTTGTGTGTTCATCACCCAGAGTCAGTTCTCCTTCCATCACCATATATTCGATCCCCATTACCCTCATCTCCCACCCCCCACCCCCCACCCCCCTTACCCTCTGGCAACCACCAAACCATTGTCTGTGTCTATGAGTTTCTGTTTCTCATTTGTTTGTCTTGTTCATTTGTTGTTTTGGTTTATATACCACATATCAGTGAAATCACATGGTTCTCTGCTTTTTCTGTCTGACTTATTTCGCTCAGCATTACACTCTCAAGATCCATCCATGTTGTCACAAATGTTCCTATATCATCTTTTCTTACTGCTGAATAGTATTCCATTGTGTATATATACCACAACTTCTTCATCCATTCATCTATCGAAGGACATTTTGGTTGTTTCCATGTCTTGGCCACTGTAAACAAAGCTGCAATGAACATTGGAGCACACGTGTCTTTATCTCTAAATGTTTTCAGATTTTTTGGGTAGATACCCAGGAGAGGGATTGCTGGGTCATATGGCAATTCTATTCGTAATTTTTTGAGGAACCTCCACACCGCCTTCCATAACGGCTGCACCAGTCTGCATTCCCACCAACAGTGTATGACGGTTCCTTTTTCTCCACAGCCTCTCCAACATTTGTTACTATTTGTCTTGTTGATGATCGCCATTCTGACTGGGGTGAGGTGATATTTCATTGTGGTTTTGATTTGCATTTCTCTGATGATTAGTGATGTTGAGCATTTTTTCATATGTCTATTTGCCATTTGTATGTCCTCTTTGGAGAAATGTCTCTTCAAGTCCTCTGCCCATTTTTCAATTGGGTTGTTTGTTTTTTTGTTGTTGAGTTGCATGAGTTCCTTGTATATTCTGGATACTAGCCCCTTATCGGAGGCACTGTTTGCAAAAATCTTCTCCCAACAGTTGGTGGCCTCTTTATTTTGTCAATGGTTTCTTTTGCTGTGCAGAAGCTTTTAAGTTTCATATAGTCCCATTCGTTTATTTTAGCTTTTACTTCCATTGCCTTTGGAGTCAAATTCATAAAATGCTCTTTGAACCCAAGGTCCATAAGTTTAGTACCTATGTTTTCTTCTATGCAGTTTATTGTGTCAGGTCTTATGCTTAAGTCTTTGATCCATTTTGAATTAATTTTGGTACATGGTGACAAATAGCAGTCCAGTTTCATTCTTTTGCACGTGGCTATCCAATTCTCCCAGCACCATTTATTGAAGAGGCTGTCTTTGCTCCATTGTATTTTTTTAGCTTCTTTGTCAAAAATTATCTGTCCATATTTATGTGGTTTTATTTCTGGGTTCTCAATTCTATTCCATTGGTCTATATGTCTGTTTTTCTGCCAATACCATGCTGTTTTGATTATTGTGGCCCTGTAGTACAAGCTAAAGTCAGGGAGTGTGATACCTCCATTATAGTTCTTTTTTCTTAAGATTGCTTTGGCTATTCGGGGTCTTTTGTGGTTCCAAACAAATCTGATGATTTTTTGTTCTATTTCTTTAAAATATGCCATTGGGATTTTGATGGGGATTGCATTGAATCTGTATATTGCTTTGGGTAATATGGCCATTTTAACTATGTTGATTCTTCCAATCCATGAGCACGGAATATCTTTCCATTTCTTTGTGTCTTCTTCAATATCTTTCAGAAAAGTCTTATAGTTTCCAGCATATAGGTCTTTCACATCCTTGGTTAAGTTTATTCCTAGGTATTTTATTCTTTTTGATGCAATTGTAAAAGGAATTGTTTTTTGTATTTCTTTTTTCTGAGATTTCATTGTTGGTATATAGGAAGGCAATGGACTTTTGTGCGTTGATTTTGTAGCCAGCAACTTTACTGTATTCGTTGATTGTTTCTAATAGCTTTTTGGTGGAGTCTTTAGGGTTTTCTATATATAGCATCATGTCATCTGCAAAGAGTGATAATTTAACTTCTTCATTCCCAATTTGGATGCCTTTTATTTCTTTCTCTTGCCTGATTGCTCTGGCAAGGACTTCCAACACTATGTTGAAAAGCAGAGGTGATAGGGGACATCCCTGTCGTGTTCCTGAACGTAGAGCAAAGGGCTTCAGTCTTTCTCCATTAATTATGAGATTAGCAGAGGGCTTGTCATATATGGCTTTTATTATGTTAAGGTATTTTCCTTCTATACCTATTTTATTAAGTGTTTTAATCATAAATGGATGTTGTATCTTGTCAAATGCTTTTTCTGCATCAATTGATATAATCATATGATTTTTGTCCTTTATTTTGTTTATATGATGTATCACATTGATGGATTTGCGTATGTTGGACCATCCTTGTGCCCCAGGGATGAACCCCACTTGGTCGTGATGAATAATCTTTTTAATGCATTGTTGTATTCGATTAGCTAGAATTTTATTTAGGATTTTTGCATCGGTATTCATCAGAGATATTGGTCTGTAGTTTTCTTTTTTTGTGCTGTCCTTACCAGGTTTTGGTATCAGGGTAATGTTGGCCTCATAAAATGAGTTGGGGAGTACTGTCTCTTCTTCAATTTTTTGGAAGAGTTTGTGCAGAATTGGTATTAGATCCTCTTTGAAGGTTTGGTAGAATTCACTAGTGAAGCCATCTGGTCCCGGACTTTTGCTTTTGGGAAGGTTTTGGATGACTGATTCAAGTTCGTTACTGGTGATCGATCTGTTTAGATTTTCCAGTTCTTCATGGTTCAGCCTTGGAAGGCTATATGTTTCTAAGAACTTATCCATTTCTTCTAGGTTGTTGAATTTGGTGGCATATAGTCCTTCATAGTATTCTTGGATGATCCTTTGTATTTCTGTGGTGTCCGTGATAACTTCCCCTTTTACGTTTCTGATTTTGTTAATCAGTGTCTTCTCTCTTTTTATCTTAGTAAGTCTAGCCAAGGGTTTGTCAATTTTGTTAATCTTCTCAAAGAACCAGCTCTTTGTCACATTAATTTTTTCTATTGTCTTTCTGTTCTCTATTTCATTTATTTCTGCTCTAATTTTTATTATTTCCTTTCTTCTGCTGACCTTGGGTTTTACCTGTTCTTCTTTTTCTAGTTCCTTAAGGTGTAACATGAGGTTATTTATTTGGGAATTTTCTTGTTTCTTCAGATAGGCCTGTAATGAGATAAATTTCCCTGTTAAAACTGCTTTCGCTGCATCCCAAAAATTTTGGTAGGATGTATTTTCATTGTCATTTGTTTCTATGTATCTTTTGATCTCTCCTCTAATTTCTTCTTTGACCCAGTTCTTCTTTAAAAGTATGTTGTTTAGTCTCCATGTATTTGTGTTTTTTCCCGCTTTCTTTTTACAGTTGATATCCAATTTCAAAGCCTTGTGATCAGAGAATATGCATGGTATGATTTCAATCTTTTTAAATTTGTTGAGACTGATTTTATATCCCAATATATGGTCTATCCTTGAGAATGTTCCATGTATACTAGAAAAGAATGTGTAGTCTGATGTTTTAGGATGAAGTGCTCTATAAATGTCAATTATGTCCATTTCATCTAATGTGTCATTTAGGGCTACTATTTCGTTATTTACTTTCTGTTTGGATGATCTATCCATAGATGTCAATGATGTATTTAAGTCCCCTAGTATAATTGTGTTTTGGTCAATTTCTCCCTTTAGTTCTGTTAGTAGTTGCTTGGTATATTTCAGTGCTCCCTGATTGGGGCATAAATACTGATGACTGTTATGTCTTCTTGTTGTATAGTCACCTTCACAAGTATGAAATGTCCATCTTTGTCTCTTGTTATGTTTTTCACCTTGAAGTCTATTTCATCTGATATCATTATGGCTACACCTGATTTTCTCTGGGTGCCATTTGCTTGGAGTGTCAATTTCCACCCTTTCACTTTGAGTCTATGCTTGTCCTTGTAGCTGAGATATGTCTCTTGGAGACAGCATATGGTTGGGTTTAGTTTTTTGATGCAATCTGCTACTCTGTGCCTTTTTATTGGTGAGTTCAGTCCATTTACATTTAGGGCGATTATTGATATGTGAGGATTTCCTGTAATTATATGTTTAGTTTTCTGGTAATGCTGTGTCTCCACTGTTTCTTTGACTTTTTGTTATTGTGTATTATTTCTATGGAGTGGTATTCTATGATGTTTCCCTCTGTTTCTTCTTTTATTAGAGTATGTGTTTCTGTTCTGGATTTTTTTTTTTTGAGTGGTTACCCTTAAGTTTATGTAAAAGAAAGTTTGATATTTAGTGTATTCCATTTCTTTCAGCATGCTTACTTTCTCCATTCCCACATTCCGGTTCGGGCCTTTACTCTCCCCCATTTTATGTTTTGGTTGCCACAAATTGTTCCTTTTGATGGTGGTCAAATAGCCTCCTTTTGCATTTCTTCTAGTGCAGGTCGTGTATTAGAGAATTCCCTCAGCTCTGTGTGTCTGGAAAGGTCTTTATTCCTCCTTTATATCTAAAGGATATCTTTGCTGGATATATTATTCTTGGCTCATAATTTCTCTCTTTCAATAGTTTGAATATTTGGTTCCACTCCCTCCTGGTTTGTACAGTTTCTGCTGAAAAATCTGATGACAATCTAATGGGCTTTCCTTTGTAAGTTACCGTCTTCTTTTCTGTGTTTGCCTTGAGGATTCTTTCTTTGTCACTGATTTTATACAGCTTCAATACATTGTGCCTTGGAGAAGGCCTGTTAGGATTGAGGTAATTAGGTGTTCTATTTGCTTCTTGGATTCGAGGGTCCAGTTCTGTCCACAAGTTTGGGAAGTTCTCATCGACAATTTGTTTGAATATATTCTCTGTTCCCTTCTCTCTTTCTTCTCCTTCTCGTATGCTCATGATTCTTATATTGCTCTTTCTGATGGAGTCAGAAAGTTCTTGTAGAGTCTTTCATTTCTTTTAAGTCTCAAGTCTCTATCTTCTTCCATCTGTGTAATTTCCAGTGTTCTATCTTCGATGTCACTGATTCTTTCCTGCATGTGGTCAACTCTACTACTTAAGCTAGTTATTTCGTTCTTAATTTCTTCTATTGAGTTCTTAATCTCCAGAAATTCTATTTGGTTCTTTTTTAAAATTTCAATCTCTTTCTTAAAATGCTCATGTTGTTCTTTGATTGTGTTTCTGTGTTCATTTAACTGCCTATCTGTGTTTTCTTGTATCTCGTTGAGTTTTTTCAGAACTGCAATGTTGAATTCTCTGTCATTTAAGTCACATATTTCTGTGTCTTTAAGTGCCTTTTCTGGAGACTTTTCACTTTCTTTCTGAGCTATCTTGTTGCCTTGGTTATTCATATCAATTACTGATTTAGTGTTTCTCTTCCTAGACATCTACAGGAGTGGCTTCTGAAACAGGTTAATAGGAAGAAGTCTTTCTTTTGTTTTCCAGTACTTGTTGGTAGGATGTTTTATTTTTTCTTCGACTGCGGCCTCTTTTTCCTCTTCCACAAGGTATTCCTATGTTTTTTCTGCACTATTCTAGCTTCTCAAACAATGGGGGGATTCCCTGGGAGATAGGCTTCTCCTCTATTAATAGTTCATCTAGGTCACAGGGTGCGGTGTCCCGGTGGGTATGGGGAGAGCTTTTGATGTTCCAAAGCTCTTCCAGCTCCAGATACCAAGCCCTGTATGTTTCAGCAGTTCTGTTTTCTCCTGCAGGCATCCGCCTAGAAAGGTCGGGCCAGGGGCGGGGTGAGTTGTGAGAGGTGATCCAGAGCAATGTCAGCAACCATCCTCATAGCCGGTCCTGCTTCCACAACTCCCTCCCCTTTGCCGGAACCAGTTCGGCTGCGAATTTGTGTCTGCGGTCCAGAGTTCTCAGAACAGCAAATATTCTATTCTTTTGATCTGACACTGCTACTGTTCTGTTTCTAGCACCGGGCAGGTGGGGGCAGGGCGAGCTCTGGGAGGGTAGGGTAGGGGCGGCTAGTCTCATTGCCTAAGGCTTCCATTCTCTACTCAGCAGTGAGGGCTTATACCACCATTTTCAGCCTTCTTCCCTCAGTCTTTTCTCCAAGGTTTCTGCCGTGAGCATTGGGTTCAGCCGTATTATACGCTGCCCCCTGAGCCCTGTGGGCCATTATTGGATCCGTAGCAGTCCGAATTCTTCCCTGTCCCGCAGCTGTGGTAGTTCTGGGAAGCAGCGAGCTCGGAGCACTAAGCTAGGTCTGCATCCAGTGTCCACGCGGCTCCGTCTCCGCACTTCTCTTTTCCCTCCTTCACCTCTCGCGCGATTCTCCCATCTGTAGGTGACTTCGGTAGTGGGCCTCTTCGTCTTTCCTGTCTGCTGTGCATGGAGTCCTTTGTGGAGTTATTGTTGTTCGATTCATTGTAAATTCCAGGGGAGCTTTACAGAGGCTCACCTCACGCCGCCATTTTGATGATTTTCTCGTTTTTCAACCGTGAGTTTGAAATTTTTCAAAATATAACAGAAGGGAAGGCGTGGGATCCCTGCTTTAATTCTAGAGGGGACAGATAATAAAATAAGCAAAACAGATAGGATGCCAGTTAGTGATAAGTGGTGTGGAGTAAAATTAAGCCCGGAATAGAGATGCAAAGAGCCACAGAGGTGGTTAAATTTTAAATGGGGTGGCCAGCGACTGCCCCTTGGTATAGAGGTCATCTGAGTAAAGCTTTAGGTGTGCTCTCCTCGGACTTGTTTTGCTTAACATAATAATCTCAAAATCCATCCATGAAGTGGCAAATGGTACTATTTCATCTTTTCTTATGGCAGAGTAGAATTCCTTTGTGTAATATATACCACATTTCTTTATCCAATCATCTATTGAAGGACACTTTGGTTGTTTCCATGTCTTGGTCACCGTAAATAAACCTTCAGTGAACATCGGAGTACACTTGACTTTATGTGTAAATGTTTTCAGATTTTTTTTGGCAGATATCCAGGAGAGGAATTGCTGGGTCATATAGTACCTCTATTCTTAATTTTTTGAAAAACCTCCACGTTCCCTTCCATAGGAGCTGCACCAATCTGCATTCCCACCAACAGTGAATGAGGGTTCCTTTTTCTCCACAGCCTCTCCAACAATTGTTATTATTTGTCTCGTTGATGATAGCCATTCTGACTGGGGTGAAGTGATATCTCCTTGTGGTTTTTATTTGCATTTCTCTGATGATTAGAGATGTTGAACATTTGTTTCATATGTCTATTGGCCATTTGTACGTTGTCGTTGGAGAAATGTCTATTAAGGTCCTTTGCCCATTTTTTAATTGGATTGTTTGTTTTTTGTTGTTGTTGAGTTGTATTTGTTCCTTATATATTTTGGATATTAGCACCTTATAGGAGCCGTTATTTGCAAAAATCTTCTTCCATTCAGTTGGTTGCCTCTTTATTTTGTCAATTGTTTCTTTTGCTGTGCAGAAAGTTTTTAGTTTGATATAGTCCCATTCATTTATTTTAGCTTTAACTTCCCTGGCCTTTGAGGTCAGATTCATAAAATCCTCTTTGAACCCAAAGTCCATATGTTCAGTACCTCCATTTTCTTCTATGCAGTTTATTGTTTCAGGTCTTATATTTAGGTCTTTGATCCATTTTGAGTGAATTTTGTTACACAGTGATAGATAGCAGTCTGGTTTCATTTTTTTTTTTTTTTTTTTTTTTTTTTTTTTTTTTTTGCACGTGCCTTTCCAATTCTGCCAGCACAATTTATTTAAGAGGCTGTCTTTTCTTCATTGTATGTTTTTGGCTTCTTTGTCAAAAATTATCTGTCTGTATTTATTTGGGTTTCTTTCAGGGTTCTCAGTTCTATTACGTTGGTCTGTGTGTCTGTTTTTCTGCCAGTACCATACTGTTTTGATTACTGTTGCCCTTTAGTACAAGCTGAAGTCAGGGAGTGTGATACCTCTAGCATTGTTCTTTTTTCTTAGGATTGCTTTGGCTATTCGGGGTCTTTTATGCTTCCATAGAAATCTGATGATTTTTTGTTCTGTATCTTTAAAAAATGCCATTGGGATTTTGATGGACATTGCATTCAGTCTGCATATTGCTTTGGGTAATATGGCTGTTTTAACTATGTTGATTCTTCCAATCCATGAACACAGAATGTCTTTCCATTTTTTTTGTGTGTTCTTCAATTTCTTTTAAAAATGTCTTATAGTTTTCAGTATATGGGTTTTTCACATCCTCGGTTAAGTTTATTGCCAGGTATTTTATTATTTTTGTTGCAATTGCAAAATAAATTTTTTTGAATTTATTTTTCTGAGATTTCATTGTTAGTGTATAGGAATTCAATCAGCTTTTGTACCTTGATTTTGTAGCCAGCAACTTTATTCGTTTATTGTTTCTAATAGCTTTTTGGTGGAATCTTTTTAAAATAAATTTTATTGGGGAATATTGGGAAAGAGTGTGTTTCTCCAGAGCTCATCAGCTCCAAGATATTGTCTTTCAATATAGTTGTGGATGGCGCAGCTCAGCTCCAAGTTCAGAGTCCATCTTCAATCTTTAGTTACAGGGGGCACAGCCCACCATCCCATGTGGGAATTGAACTGGCAACATTTTTGTTGAGAGCTCATGCTCTATTCAACTTAGCCATCTGGCCGCCTCTGGTGGAGTCTTTAGGTTTTTGTATATGTAGCATCATGTCATCTGCAAAACGTGACAATCTAACTTCTTCATTCCAAATTTGGATGCATTTTATTTCTTTCTCTTGCTGATTACTCTGGCTAGGACTTCCAATACTATGTTGAAAAGCAAAGGTAACAGGGGACAGCCCTGTTGTGTTCCTGAACATAAAGCAAAAGGCTTCAGTTTTTCGCCATTTATTATGATATTAGCTGAAGGTTTGTCATATATGGCCTGTATTATGTTAAGGTATTTTCCTTCTATACCCATTTATTAAGTGTTTGAATCATAAATGTATGTTTTATCTTGTCAAACACTTTTTCTGCATCTATTGATATAATCATATGAATTTTATCCTTTATTTTGTTTATGTGGTGTGTCACATTGATCAATTTGTGTATGTTGAGCCATCCTTTTGCCCCTGGGATGAACCCCATTTGGTTGTGTGGTATAATCTTTTTAATGCATTGTAGCATTTGATTTGCTAGAATTTTGTCTAGGATTTTTATCTCCTCCTCTTAAGAAGTTAACCTCCAAAAATTTTATCCTTAAACTGGTATTGAATTACACACTCATTACAAAACAATGTCAGAAACAAGGATTTTTTTTTATATCGTCATTGCATGTGATTTGATAATAAGATTTAGAAATAAACTATTAAATTTGAATTTTATTTTTCGTTGTCTAAGTCAGAGATTTCCATATTCAGATGCACCTTTCATTGAATGTGAATACTGATTTGAGGAGTATTTATTAAAGTAAAACTCTCTGGGTACCATGCTGATATAATTGCACAGTTACTCCACGAATTGGCCTTTAATATGATCCATTAAATTCAGACATTGAGACTATTTACTGTGAATACATATCAAATTTCATAGTAGAGACAAGAGCTGCTTTTTCTTGATGTGGCTCTTACAATAAATCAGCTGAATCCAAAATAAATATAAAGGATGGTGTTTTTATAACAAGCTGCTTTATAAATTCATCCATATGTAAAAAAGCAACTGCTGTTATGGCAAAGAGTAAGTTTTATTATTTTCTACTCTTCAGTCACAAGAGGAAGAAGAAGGAAAAAATAACCCTTCATTGTGTATAAAACCTTGTGCACTTTGACATAAGTCCTTCCAGCCAAACTCTCTTTTTGATTGAAACAAACTTAAACCATATTCCATTTCACAAAAGAAAAATGTGCTGAACATGTGGTTTTCAAAATAGAAGCATGTGCATCAACTGTTCAACATGAAGATCCTTTCTGAGAAATGTCTCCAGGGAAAGTTTATTACCCAAAGCCAGGGAGTACAGGAAAAGGGTGAAACAGACTGAGATCAAGCATTCCTTAAAGTAGATGGCCCAGGCAGAGGCATAAGTGACATTTAATATGCATGCTCAGGGGCTCCTGTTGAGTGCCCTGTTTGGTAACCCGGATCAGGATGCTTGTTTAGTGGATAAAAGTGTAACTTTAGAAATTGGCAGGAACTCTTGTGTTCGGCCACCTGTATTCTCAGCTAGAGATGGTGGAAGGGGTATTAAACAAGCACACATTTCAAACTTTGTTCTATTTTGCTTTTTTACAACTTTCTGGTTTCGAAAGAACCATTTATAAAACTGCCAGTTTAAAGATACAGTGACAACACTCAGTGGCTATTATGGTATAGTTCATATTTTTACATTGCTAAAATACTTTCTTCAAAAGCTGTAAATATAAATTGAGAGAAAAGTAGACATTATCTTTACTACAGTAGCTGGGGTGAATTGCCATATGAATGGGTATCTTTGTTGCAGACATTTGGCTATCAATATTCCTATTTATATCTAAAATAAATACTGTGAACTTTGAAAGCAGTCTGCAGAGTCAATCAACAGTGAATATTAGCACTTCAAGGAAATCATCCCTTCCAGTCCTAGGAGGATTAAAAAAAGAGTTTAGGCTGTGAATTTTGACCTAAGAATATATTACGCTGGTGCAAAAGTAATTGCAGTTTTTGCAATTATTTTTAACCTTCTAAACCGCAATAACTTTTGCACCAACTTAATAATAATGTCTTCCCAGGTCTCATTATGCCTTATGCCCATTTAAGGCCATCGGGGGCCCAGAATAATGAAAGAGTGGTACAAATTTATGACCCACTAGATCTAGCAATAGCCCTTTAGATATTAGGTTGGATTAGTATATTTACCGCTAATCCAAACATTGTGGGCCAAATTCTGCCTGACACATCTGCACTGTGAGTCTCTGAAAATTGTAGCAGGTTGAGCTTTTGAAGAGCTAAGGGCAGTCTTTATGCTCCAGGCACAGGCTGTATGTAGTTTGCCATCAAGTATAGTTCTTCAGATTTGCATTTCATCCACGTATGCAATGGTAGCACCTGCTCCACACCCCAAACACACATACACTCCATGGCAATGGTCATTGAGAGCAACAAACTTAAATTAGTCATGTATTCTTTTCTAGACCAAGCAAACTTTGAGACAATTTGTGCATATGATATTAGAGAGAAAAAGCCATTTATATACTTGACGCTTGTCAAAACTTTAACCAAAGAAGCTATCTGAAAACAAAGTTTTACATTAATTTCTGCTAAACTACAGATTCAGCTACAAATTTGTATCCAAGCATGCATTACAATTTGGGGACACCCTTTGGAGTTCCTCAATTTTTTAAAATTAGTGAGTCTGCGATGTGAAAACATATGTGGTACTATTTTCATCTGCTATGTGACAAGGTGCCTTTTAGAATATAATCACGTAGAGGCATCAAAACATAAATTATGTCAACAAGCACTAGACACAATATATAAAATGATTCAGAAATCATATATGTTATTTAATACTGGATCACAGCACTTCTACTAAATATTATCTGGACTACTGCTTATCTGTCAAAGGAATCTTGCACTAATATTAAATAACAATATCATTTTTGAACCCCCTACTATCTGTCATGATTTTTATATTTACTTGCACTGATCTTCATAAAACAGGATGAGGTGAATATTCTTATTTCCATTTTACACATAAGAAAATGAGGCTCACAGAAAATAAGCGACTTACCCAGGGCCTAAAGTAGAGCTGAACTTTAATCCCTGAAATCTCTGTTTCTTAAATTCTTGATTTTGACTATGGCACTGATATGGGTTAAATTATAACCCACACCCCAAAAAAGAGATAGAAGTCCTAATCCTCAGTATGTATAAATTTGGGTCATTTTACATACATAATGTTTGCTCTTGATTTTTCATTTAATATTTTTTCATGAGAATTTTCATTTTCATAAGATATAAAATATGATATATAATAATGACATGGTGTTACAGCATAACTGTACAACAATTTATGTTAAAAATTCCCTAATTTGATACTTTTAAGTTGTTTCCATATATTTTATAATTATAAATGATGCTGCAATGATTATCATTATATATAAATATTTGTGTACAATTCTGATAATTCCCTTAGGATAAGTCCTAAATGTGGCATTCCTGAGTCATTTTAACAGACCTTGCTACGTATTACCAATTGCTTTCTATAAAAGGTGTATCAATTTACACTCCAGTTTGTAATGTATGCTTTATTTTTATTCTACCATTATCACACTGGATGCTATGTTTTAAAAATTAAGTTTAAATTTGTTAATAAAAAGTATGCTAATATTTTTGAAGTAAGTCTTATTACTCATCTTCAAAAATGTTTTTACTTAAAATAAGATTACTAAGATGCTACAATGATGATTTTTGAAACACAATTTTTCTGCTACTTTGACTTTTGTGAAATTTGTATGTGCAGTTATGTTAAACAAGCTATTTTAATAAAATGGACAATCTTTAATATTTATCTATTCTTTAACAAGCAGATGGTTTGATTTGTAAACAGCTAATGTGGCATATCATATATTGACTTTAAAGTAAAGCAAATATATAGATAATATCAGAAAAACATTTGAACAGAATACCTTTTAAATTTATAAGTTCTCTCGGTGAAGGAAAGTATAAAAAGTTTTAGAAAAATATTGGAAATATTATTTCACCCAATATTCAAGTCTGGTAAATATTCATTGTGTTAAATAATACATGTTGACATGAAAACATAGAATAAATTGAGGCAAAGTATATTATGTGGTAAACATTTTGATTTAATACATTTTCTTGCTCTATTTTATTTCTTATTTCTGAAACGTGTGATTGATGCAGGAAATATTACTTTTTCCCTCGAGAATACTGGTCCATATTAATACCTAGTAGTTGCTTTAAATATACCTTCAAATAAAATGGATTAAAATAACATATTGAGAAGTGACTAAAATTATTAAACATCAAAATAAATCTTATTTAGTTTTTTGTGTAAAATTCATAGTTTATTTTATGCATTTGACTAAGTAAAGTAAAATGTATTAGCTTAAATAAATAGCAAGAAGTATTTTTAAGAATAAATAGAAGATAGATAATTAGTGTAGTATTTTTGTAGTTTGTCACATCAGGCAGCTTACCTGAAATCCCCAAAATCTAAATATCCAATGTTTATAAGTATTCCTACTTTTCTAAATTACTCTCAAAGGATTGTTTTGAAATATAAATATATACATACTAATGGTGGTGAATTAGAAAAAAACTATATGATTATGAATTCATAGTTCTATTTACTTTCTTTACTGATATTTAAAAATGTTATTGTTTTGATATATTTTTATTAGTTAATTAAATATATTACATATATTACATAATTTCTCTTCCCTTGTAATCAGGAGAATGACACAGTCCCCTGCTCATATTTTACTGATGATGATGATCCTTCAGGATATTCTCTGTCAAATGAACTCAAAAAGAGTCTGGAGGCTTTAGCTAGAAATAAATGATAAAGATTTATTCAAGTTCCTTAGGGTTTGCAAACCATAAACACAGCTTGGCAATATCCAGAGAGTTCCAAAGAAGAAAGAAAAGCTAAGAGTTTTTCTAATAAAAATGTACATTCTTGAGGAGAATGATTCCTGCATTCTTAGCCTATGGATTGGTCTGAGATGGTAATCGTCTAGATGACGGGTGGTCTGGATAATGGAAGTCAGGTGGTCTAGATATTGTTAATATCTTACATCATTATGATATATTTGTTACAATTAATGAACTGTAAAAAAATTGATATACTGTCGTGACTTTATTTGTGGGCTTTAAAGTTAATACTATATTCAGAATTCCTTCATTTTTAACTAATTCCCTTTTGTTGTTTACCAGGATCCCATCCAGAATACCACATTACTTTTAATCATTATGGTACCTTAGGGACCTCCTGTCTGTGATAGTGTCTCAGACTTTCCTTGTTTTTCGTTACCTTAGCAGGTTGTGGTGCACTGGTCAGATATTTTGGAGAATATGTCCAATTGCAGTTTATCTGATATTTTTACAGGGATAATGGGTTTTGGGGAGAAAGACCATAGAGTAAAATGCCATCCACATTCTTTGAGTTCTCAACTAAAAAAAAAAAAAAAAAAGAAAAAAAGAATAAAACAAACAACCAATACTTATTAGCCCAAATTTTGTATTTCTTCTGGGAAACCCAGACTCTGGCAAAACCAGACATTTGGAAGGATCTATCACCCTATTTAGTAAATGACAGAATTGATGGCAAAAATAAATTCTTAAAACTTGGGTATGGCAGTAATGAAGCTGTAATGTTTGAAATGGTATATGTGGTCGGACAATTAACTTCGCAAACTCATCCTAGAAAAGATGCTGCATACTTCATTGCTGAATATCACTACAATCACCTCCAAAGTACTCCCCTTGGGAAGCTATACACTGATGCCAGTGCCTAGTCCACGCTTCAAAGCAATTTTGGAACTCTTTTTCTAGAATGGCCATCAGAGCTGTCATGGTATTGATGTCCTGAATGTTAGCAAAATGTCTTCCTTTCAATTATTTCCTTTATCTCCAGGGAAAGAAAGAAGTCATTGGGTGCCAGATTAGGTGAGTAGGGAGAATGTTTCAATAAATTTATTTGTTTACTGGCTAAAAACTCCCTCACAGACAGTGCCGTGTTAGCTGCTGCATTGTCATGATTCAAGAGCTATGAATTGTTAACAAAAAGTTCAGGTCATCTAACTTTTTTCACGCAGCCTTTTCAGCACTTCCAAATAGTAAACTTGGTTAACTGTTTGTCCAGTTGGTACAAATTCATAATGAATAATCCCTTTGAAATACAAAAAGGTTAGCAACATTGTTGCAACAAATTTGCGAATTTAATTATCAGACCTTATATGTCAGTACAGATGAGATACTGTGGGGCTGGGAAGTCTCTGGGAAAAATTAAGTAGTAACAAAACTCTCACCTTTAGACTTTTAAATGAATAATTGGCTGAGCAAGTAAGCAAGATCATTAGGTGACTTCAAAAGGACACATGATTAGGATCCAGGATCAGAACCAAAAATATATTTAAACTTGAGTTGTTTCTGCCAGTTCACTAACAATAGTCTAGCTAATTAAGTAGATCAATTCCGTGCTTTGCTTTAGGAAGATTGGGAGAACTTATAGGAATAGGATCACAAGAGAGCAGTGTGAAAGCTTGCAGGGAAATACTATGGGAGAATTTTAAAATTAATTTATCTTTAGCATAAAACAGAAAACATGTCCTGGGGTTTAACAGTAGTTTGGAAAATTGTTATAGAAGTTTGGGGAAAAAAAGACCATAGAGGTAAAGTGCCATCAGCATCTCATCATATCAAAGGTATATGCCACCAGTATGACTTATCACTATTGATGTTCACATTGATCACCTGGGTGAGCTAATGTTTGTCAGGATTGTCCAACATAAAGTTTTCCAATTTCCCCTCTTTCCATGCTATACTCTTCAGAACAAACACAATGCACAATGCACAGTCAAGGAGTGGAGTGTTATGTTACATACCGTTGAGAGTGGAGTATCTATTTGGAATTTTATTCACTGGAGCTTTGTTTATTCTCTGAAATTTATTTAAACAATAATTTATTTTATATCAGTATGGACTCATTAATATTTATTTTATACTTTGAGTTATAGTCCAGTAGTACTTTATTTTGTTGTTGCTCAGATTGTTGTAGCAACATGGGAACTCTTTCAGGTGGCTCATGTGTCTCTTTAACATAGCCCTATCATCATGTATATTGATAGATATAAGATATATATTTGTATATATTATAAATATATACTTATATTTATATATACTATATATAAGATATATAAATAATTATATATAAAGATATATAATTATATGTAAATAAACACACATATTATATATATATAAACTATGGAAATACACATATATCTTATATACACACACATATATAAGTATATGTGTGTGTATATAAGATATATGTGTATTTCCATAGTTTCTCACACTATAAATGCTCCACTCTCATTTTCTGTATTTTCTGCCCTAGTGCTAGATTCTGAATCAGCGATAGGTCCAAAGAGCCATTGTTTTTTTAATTGGAAAATGGTGTTAGGAAAAAAGATCTGGTTGCCAAGTCTGCATGTAGGTACTGAGGTGTCATTGCTTCTAGCCTCTCTCAGCTGACATAGTGAGAATTTACAAGTGTGTATACTAACCCACATATATAACATATCTATAAATATTTATGTTTATCTACCTCTACTTATATGAAGTTAAACATGAGTTCATACTGACATTTATTACTCTAGTACATCCCCATATGGACCTTCCTAGCCTTTTGTTCTTCCTTGTCTGATGTCCCCACTCCAACAGTTAAAGATCTGGCTTCTACCATCCATTATCTGCCTTCTATTTACTTAATTTTTTAGTTATAGTACACATGTATTGTGTTTTAACAATTTTAACCCACATTTTCATGAGAAATTATTTTATTAACTAAGGTACAGTGTTTATGTACAATTTATTTTTAATATTACTTAGTTACTTAGATTAACACCATTGCCCCCCCATTCCACTCAATCCAGATATATCATAAATTTCTAATACAGCTAGATTATTTTGTTGCACTCTGCATTTAATTCTGATATTCTAACCTATTAATTGCTTTATTTTAATCTGCATATTTTTATTCAATCTTTGTGATGTAAATTCTATTGCTTATAACAGGTGCATAGTGTCATGTATTCACCACTATAGTATCATACTAAATAGTTTCACTTCCCTGGTCAAATCTCCTATATTTTGGCTATTCAATCATTCCCTTTCCAAAGCTCCCAGCAACCACTAATCTAGTTTATGTCTCTATAGTTTTGCCTTTGCCAGAATGTTATATGTATAAAATCAGTATGGCTTCCTTCACTTAGCCATATACTTTTAAGATCTATCCATTTTGTTGCATGGACTGTTAATTCATTCTTTTTTATTGCAGAATTACATCCCATTGTATAAACATACTTTTGTTTATAGACAGTTTGTTTATTCACCTATTAAAGGACATTCTGTTTGCTGCCAG
Source organism: Rhinolophus sinicus (assembly GCF_057876585.1). Lineage (NCBI taxonomy): Eukaryota > Metazoa > Chordata > Mammalia > Chiroptera > Rhinolophidae > Rhinolophus > Rhinolophus sinicus. The sequence goes on along the minus strand of NC_142518.1, from coordinate 49,196,909 downwards.
TTTGGGCAATTATAAATAAAGCTTCTCTAAACGTTCTTGTATAGGTTTTTGAATGGACATAAGTTTTAAAATCAGTCGGATAAATACGTAACACCACAATTGCTGGATGGTATGGTAAAACTATATTTAGTTTCATGAGAAACTGACAAACTGGAGATGTGATTTCTGTAATGATGGAGTAAGAAGTTCAGCAGACTCTCTTTCCAGCAAAACAAAAATTAAACTGGTGAAAATTATTTAAAAAATATTTAAAATGTCTGGAAATTGTCCTAAGGAAGACCATACAACATAAAAAGAAGCATTCATTCAAGAATCTATTACATGAGACTATAGCAAGAGACTATAGCATTAGACCCTCTCACCTACCAACTCAATATTACAGAATGTCTACCCAAGGTTTATGAAGCAAATGAGACTGGCCCTCTTTTTCCCCCAGATCCCTATTCATAGTTTCATCCTGTAAGGGGAGGACTGATTGCATTTCTCATTTATCCCCAGCCATGTACTGCAAAAGTTCTATTCCAGACAATCACACAGAGAGGGCTGGATCTAACTTACTCTATTCTTTCATAGGGTGACTATTCTACACTTGGTGCTACAGACAGAAATTACTGTGGCTCTGATTGCTCATGCCCTAGGTCACTCATAAGGTGAAGGTTCCACATGGAAAAACAAACCAAGAAGAGCATGTGTTGCCATGTCCCCCCAGTACCAACTCATAGAGGGTCTATCACTAGGAATAGCAAGTTGCTTCCCCCAGCTGGACTACTATGAATAGTCCGGAGGTTTTGTCATAGTGAAAGGCTGGCCATAAATATGGAGAGCTCTGCATATTTGCCTGAGAGAACTGATGTTATTTGGAATTTAGTGGAGAATTCCATGTGTAAGTGTGTCATGAATATCAATAGAGATCTTGGTGGAAAATAATTTTAAAAGTGCTGGTAGCTATGATACAAATAAAAGGACAGACTATCCAAAAATTTAATAGAAGTAATCATAAAAGAAATACATCCAAGAAGAGTCCTCCTGGGATCACAGTCAATTCTGGGTGTTGGGAAGGCTGTAAATGTGTCCTAGACTGCACTCACTCAGAAACAATCAGAATAAGATGAGGCGGGGGCAGAGTTGAAAGTATTTCCCAAGACATGAGCAACCTATTAACACAGGACTAAAATGCAATTGGCCAAAAAAAGCTTAAATACAATCTCTGAATGAACAATATACTACTTTGACCCAGGTGCAACTCTTGGTAAGCTAGCCTTAAATATAAATTCATATTAATTCCTTGAAATCTGGAAGACAGAACACATGTCTAAACTTCACTCTCTCAAAAGTCATCAGGAAAAGAGTCTGCAAGCTACTAGTGCCTGGCTAAATGTGAAGCAAAAATATATTCACTTCCTGGAGTGAAATAGCAGCCTTCAAGACACACATACATGCAATGGTAAATGATAAAATCTTACTGGTCAATAGGGCTAAAGTGCACCTTTTACCAATAACTCACTTATTGTAACCCAGGATAACTTCTAGCTAGGAAAGATAAAAAATGAAAATGAGGGGGGAAAAAACTTCTACGTCAGAACATACGTCTGCATATCTTGAGAGAAAAATAATTACTTCAGTCAAGTCACAAAACAAATAAGTAAGTAAAGAAGAAAACCATAACAACAATAACAATCATGGGGGAGTGGAAATCAGTATCCATAAGGACTACAATATAGTATTCAAAATGTCAACATTTCAACAAAAAGTACCAGATATACACACAAACAGAAACTTGTGACCCATTTATGAAAACATCAGGTAATAGAAACAGCATTTGAAACGTCTTAGATGGTGAGCTTAGTAAAGAAAGACTTAAGAGAAGTTGTAATCAAAATGTCTAAATAACAAAAATAAGAACTTAAAAAATAATTAAATGTATGAAAACATAGGATCACCAAATAAAAATATGAAATAAGGAGACATATTTTTAAATGAACAAAATAAAAATCTTGAGTTCAACAGAAATATAACCCCCAAAAAAATTATTACAAGGAGGTAAATATTGCATTTTATTTGGCAGAATAAACAATCATGAATATTGAATTTATGGTATTTGTCTTTCTCTGTTTGGCTTACTTTACTTAGCACAATACCCTCTAGGTATACCCATGTTGTCAGAAATGGTTAGATTTCTTTTTTTTTTATGGCTGAGAAACATTCCATTGTATATATACACCATATGATGTTAACTATATGTGGAATATAAAGAACACAATAAACAATAACAACAACAGCAAAACAGAAACAGACACATAGATAAAAAAGAACAAATTAATGGTTACTAGATGGGGGGGTGGTTGGGGGCTGGGTGGAAAAAGGTGAAGGGATTAAGAAGTACAAATTGGTAGTTACGAAATAGTCATGGGGATGTAAACTATAGCATAGGGAATATGGTCAATAATATTGTAATCACTATGTGTACTGTCAGGTTGGTACTAGACTAACCAGGGGAAACACTTCACAAATTTTATAAATGTCTAACCACTATGCTGTACACCTGAAACTAATATAAAATAATACTGAAAGTGAACTATAATTGAAAAATAGAGGGTGAGACATCATCAAAAAGGCAGCACGAGGTGAGCCTCTGGAAATCTTCCCTGGAATTTACAACAAATTGAAAAACTACAACTCCACAAAGGAATCCCTGCACAGCAGACAGGCAAGACAAAGAGGCTCACTACTGAATTCACCTAAAGGTGGGCAAATTGTGTGAGCAGGGGAAGAGGGAAGGGAGAAGTACGGAGACGGAGCCTGGAGGGCTCAGGACGCAGACCTAGCTCGAGGCTCCCAGCTCGCTGCATCCCGGAACCACTGCAGCTGCGGGACAGGGAAGAAATCGGACTGCTAGGGCTCTGCTTATAGCCCACAGGGCTGAGGGGACAGCATATAACACGGCAGAACCCAACGCTCACAGCCAAGACCTTGGAGAAAAGATTGAGGGAAGAAGGCTGAAAACGGTGGTTTAAGCCCTCACTGCCGAGCAGAGAACGGAGCCTTAGGCACTGAGACTAGCCGCCTCCTCCCTACCCTCCCAGAGCTTGCCCCGCACCCACATACCCAGTACTAGAAGTGGAACAGTAGCAGTGTCAGATCAAAAGAAGAGAATATTTGCAGTTCTGAGAACTGTGGTCTGCAGACTCAGACTCACAGCCCAACTAGTTCCGCCAAAGTGGAGGGAGCTGTGGAAGCAGGAACAGCTGTGGTGGTGGTCGCCACCATTGCTCTGGGGCAATTCTCAAAACTCACCCTGCCCCTGTCCCCACCTATCTGGGCGGAAACCTGCATGAATAAATAGAACTGCTGAAACACAGGGGCTCTGAATCTGGTGAAGGAAGACCTTTGGAACTTCAAAAGTTCTCCACATTCCCACAGGGACGTGGTGTCCTATGACCCAGGTGAACTGTTAACAGAGGAGAACCACCTTCCAGGGAATACCCCCATTGTGTGAGAAGCTGCAATAGTGCAGAGAAAACATAACACTACAGTGTGAGAGAGAAAAAAAGGCTGCAGTCAGAGAGAAAATAAAATGTTCTACCAACACGTACTGGAAAACAAAAGGAAGACCTCTTTCTATCAACCTATTGCAGAACCCACTCCTGTAGATGCCTAGGAAGAGAAATAATAAATCATTAATTGCCATGATTAACCAAGGCAACAAGACAGTATAGAAAGAAAATGAAAAGTCTCCAGAAAATGAACTTAAATATTTAGAAATATGTGACTTAAATGACGGAGAATTCAAGACTGCAGTTCCTAAAAACTCAACGAGATGTAAGAAAACACAGGCAGGAAGTTTAATGAATTAAGAAACACAATCAAAGAACAACATGAACATTTTACTAAAGAGATTGAAATTTTAAAACAGAACCAAATAGAATTTCTGGAGATTAAGAACTCGATAGAAGAAATGAAGAATCAAATAACCAGCTTAGGTAGTAGAGTTGACGAGATGGAGGAAAGAATCAGTGACATCGAAGATAGAAACCTGGAAATGACACGGATGGAAGAAGATAGAGACTTGAGACTTAAAAAAAGAACTCTACAAGAACTTTCTGACTCCATCAGAAAGAGCAATATAAGAATAATGGGCAAACCAGAAGGAGAAGAAAGAGAGAAGGGAACAGAGAGTATATTCAAACAAATAGTCAATGAGAACTTCCCAAACTTGTGGAAAGAACTGGATCCTAGAATCCAAGAAGGAAATAGAACACCTAATTACCTCAACCCAAACAGGTCTTCTCCAAGGCACATTGAATTGAAGCTATCTAAAATCAACGACAAAGAAAGAATCCTCAAGGCAGCCAGGGAAAAGAAGACAGTAATGTACAAAGGAAAGCCCATTAGATTATGATCAGATTTCTCAGCAAAACTACAAGCTAGGAGGGAGTGGAACCCAATAGATAAAGTATGAAAAGAGAGAAATTATGAGCCAAGAATAATATACCCAGTAAAGTTATCCTTTAGATATGAAGGAGGAATAAAGACCTTTCCAGACATTCAGAAGTTGAGGAAATTTTCAAATACATGACCTGCATTAGAAGAAATACTAAAGGAGGCTATTCGACCACCATCAACAGGGACAATTTGTGGCAAACAAAACATAAAAAGGGGGAGAGTAAAGGCCTAAACCGGAATATGGGAATGGAGAAAGTAAACGTGCTGAGGAAAATGGAATACTCTGAATAGCAAACTTCCTTTTACATAAACTCAAGGGTATCCACTAAAAAAAAAAAAAAAAAAAAAAAAAAAAAAAAAAAAAAAAAATCCAGAACTGAAATATATATTGTAATAAAAGAAGAAACACAGGGAAACATCATAGAATACCACCACACAGAAATAATAGACAACAACAAAAGGGCAAAGAAACAATGGAGACACAGCCTTACAAGAAAACTAAAGATAGAATGATAGGAAATTCTCACATATCAATAATCACCTTAAATGTAAATGGACTGAACTCACCAATAAAAAGGCACAGAGTAGAAGATTGGATCAAATAACTAAACCCACCCATATGCTGTCTCCAAGAGACGCATGTCAGCTACAAGGACAAGCATAGACTCAAAGTGAAAGAGTGGATATTGACATTCCAAGGAAATGGTATCCAGAGAAATCAGATGTAGCCATACTGATATCAGATGAAACAGACTTCAGGTTGAAAAAGGTAACAAGAGACAAAGATGGATATTTCATAATGGTAAAGGGAAGTATACAAGAAGAAGACCTAACAGTCATCAATATTTATGCCCCCAATCAGGGAGCACCGAAATATACCACCAACTACTAACAGAAGTAAAGAGAGAAAGTGACCAAAACACAATTATAATAGGGGATCTAAATACATCATTGACAGCTATGGATAGATCATCCAAACAGAAAATAAATAATGAAATGGCAGCCCTAAATGACACATTAGATGAAACAGACACAGTTTTTTTTATTATTTTCAGGTGCACAAAACTAATTAATACTTAGACAGTTATCATTTATATCCTTCACACTGTGTCAACCCCCCTTCCTCCATCCACTATCCCTCTGACATCACATACAGCCATTACATTTCCACTGTCTCTATTCCTAACGCTGTACTCCTCATCTTGTAAGCATATATATATATATATATATATATATATATATATATATATATATATATATATATACTTGTAGTTGACATTAATTATTGTTCAGCTTCAGCTTCAGGTGTACATTGCAGTGATCAGGCATCTACATCATCCCTGAGGTGGTCTCCCTAATGAGACAAGTGTCCATAGGATACCCTACAAATTCTTTACAACATTATTAGTTAAATTCCCCAAATTAACTTTTGTAACCCCGTCGCAATCTTGTGGTTACTGACTGCTTTCTAATCCCCTCACCTTACCCCTTACCCCCACCCACCCATCTAGCTACCCTCAGTTTTTCCTCTATGTCTCCGAAACTGTTTCTGTTTAGTTCATTCACTTATTCTCTTCTTTAGATTCCACGTATAAGTGAGATCATACGGTATTTGTCTTTCTCTGTCTGATTTATTTCACTTAACATAATGTTCTCTAGGTCCATCCATGTTGTTGCAAATGGTAAGATTTCTTTCTTCTTTATGGCTGTGTAATACTCCATTGCATAAGTGTACCACATTTTCTTAATCCAGTCATCTACCGATGGGCATTTCGGTTGTTTCCATATCTTGGCTATTGTGTATAGTGCTGCAATACACATAGGAGTGCATAAATTTCTTTGAATTAGAGTTTTGCATATCTCCGGGTAGAGATACCTAGGAGTGGAATTGCTGGATCATAAGGTAGTTCCATTTTCAGATTTTGCGATACCTCCATACTGTTTTCCAAAGTGGCTGCACCAATCTGCAATCCCACCAACAGTGCACAAGCCTTCCCTTTTCTCCACATCCTCTCCAGCACTTGTTGCTTGTTACTTTATTGATGATAGCCATTTTGACTGCGGTGAGGTGGTATCTCATTGTGGTTTTTGTTTGCATTTCTCTGATGGTTAGTGAGGTTGAGCATTTTTTCATATGTGTGTTTGCCATCTGTATGTTCTTTTTAGAACAATGTCTCTTCATGTCCTCTGCCCATTTTTTAATTGGGTTGTTTGTTTTTTTGGAGTTGAATTGAGTGAATTTTTATAAATTTGAGATATTAACCTCTTATCAGATATGTCATTGGCAAATATCTTTTCCCATTCAGTAGGATCCCTTTTTATTTTATTGATGGTTTCCTTTGCTGTGAAAAAACATTTTAGTTTGATGTAATCCCACATGTTTATTTTTTCTCTTATTTCCCTTGCGTGAGGGGATATATCAGTAAAAATCTTACTCCTGGTAATATCTGTAAAGTTTCTTCCTATATTTTCTTCTAGAAATTTTATGTTTTCAGATCTTACATTTAAGTCTTTCAGCCATTTTGAATTTATTTTTGTATATGGTGTAAGAACGTGGTCCAGGTTCATTTTTTTTGCATGCGTGTGTCCAGGTGTCCCAGCACAGTTTAATGAATAGACTGTCTTTACCACACCTTAAATTCTTCCTTCCATTGTCATAGATTAATTGGCCATAAAGGCCTGGATTTATTTCTGGACTCTCTATTCTGCTCCATTGATCTATGTGTCTGTTTTTATGCCAGTACCATGCTGTTTTGATTACTGTAGCTTTGTAGTATAATTTGATGTCAGGTATTGTTATACCTCCCACTTTGTTCTTATTTCTCAAGATTGCTGAGGCTTTCCGGGGTATTTCATGGTTCCATATAAATTTTAGGATTATATGTTCTATTTCTGTGAAAAATGTCATTGGTAGTTTGATAGGAATTGTGTTGAATATGTATATTGCCTTATGGACATTTTAACTATATTAATTCTTCCTATCCATGAACATGGCATGTGTTTCCATCTATTTGTATCTTCTTTCATTTCTTTCTTCAGTGTCTTATAATTTTCTCATTACAGATCTTTTACTTCTTTGGTTACATTTATTCCCAGGTATTTTATAGTCTTTGAAGCAATTGTAAATGGGATTGTTTTTTTAATTTCTACTTCTGATGTTTTATTATTGGTATATACAATTGCAACTGATTTCTGAATATTAATTTTGTATCCTGCTACTTTACTAAATTCATCTATCAGCTCTAAAAGTTTCTTGGTGGAGTCTTTAGGGTTCTCTCTATATAGAATCATATCATCTGCATATAATGACAATTATACTTCCTCCTTACCGATTTGGATGCCTTTTGCTTCTTTTTCTTCTCTGATTGCTGTGGCTAGAACTTCCTGCACTATGTTGAATAGAAGTGGAGAAAGAAGGCAACCTTGCCATGTTCCTGATCTTAAGGGGAATGGTTTTAGCTTTTCCCTATTGAATATGATGTTAGCTATAGGTTTATCATATATGGCCTTTATTATGTTGAGATATGATCCTTCTAGTCCCACTTTCTTAAGAGTTTTTATCAGAAATGGCTGCTGGATTTTGTCAAATGCTTTTTCTGCGTCTATTGATGTGATCATGTGATTTTTATTTTTCACTTTGTTAATGTGGTGTATCACATTAATTGATTTGCAGATGTTGAACCACCCTTGCATAACAGGGATGAATCCCACTTGATCGTGGTGTATGATCTTTTTAATGTATTGCTGAATTCTGTTCGCTAATATTTTGTTGAGGATTTTTGCATCTATGTTCATTAGAGATATCAGCCTGTAGTTTTCTTTTTCTGTGATGTCTTTGTCTGAGTTTGGGATCAGGGTGATAGTGGCCTTGTAAAAAATGTTTGGGAGACTTCCCTCCTTCTGAAGTTTTTGGAACAGCTTGAGGAGAATAGGTGATAATTCTTTTTTGAATGTTTTGTAAAATTCACTTGTAAATCCATCTGTTCCAAGGCTTTTGTTTGTTGGGAGATTGTTGATTAGTGACTCAATTTCCCTGGTGGTAATCAGTCTATTCAGGTTTTCTGTTTCTTCTTGAGTTAGCTTTGGAAGGTTATATGCTTCTAGATATTTGTCCATTTCTTCTAGATTGTGAAATTTATTGGCATACAGTTGTTCATACTAATTTCTTAAATTTTTTTGTATTTCTCTGGTAATTGTTGTCACTTCTCCTCTTTCATTTCTGATTTTATTAACTTGGGTCCTCTCTCTCTCTCTTTTTAATGAGTCTGGCTAAAGGTTTGTCGATTTTGTTTATCTTCTCTAAAAACCAACTCTTGGATTCATTGATCTTTTGTATTTTTTTTCTGGTTTCTATTTCATTTGTTTCCGCTGTGATCTTTATTATCTCCTTCGTTCTTCTCCTTTTGGGCTTATTTTGCTGTTCTTTTTCCAGATCTGTTAAGTGTGAAGATAAACTGTTGATTAGTGATTTTTCTTATTTCTTTAGGTAGGCCTGCAATGATATGAATTTCCCTCTTAGGACTGCTTTTGTGGCATCCCATAGATTTAGGGTTGTCGTGTCTTCATTTTCATTTTCTCGAAGTATCTTTTGATTTCTTCCTTGATCTCATGGTTGAACCATTCATTATTTAGTAACATGTTATTCAGCCTCCATGAATTTGTGTATCCTCCATTTTTTCCTGTAGTTAATTTCTAATTTCATAGCACTGTGGTCAGAGAAGACAATTGTATGATTTCAATTTTCTTAAATTTATCAAGACTTGTTTTGTGCCCTAACATGTGGTCTGTCTTGGAAAATGTTCCATGTGTACTTGAGAAGAACATGTATTCTGCAGCTTTGGGGTGAAATGCTCTGAAAATATAGATTAAATCCAAGTGGTCTAATGTGTCGTTTAAGGCCATTGTTTCCATATTGATTTTCTGCCTGGAAGACCTGTCCCTTGTTGTAGGAGGTGTGTTGAAATACCCTACTATGATAGTATTACTGTTGATCTCTGTCTTTATGTCAGTCAGTATCTGTTTTGTATATTTAGGTGCTCCAATGTTGGGTGCATAGTTGTGTACTAGGGTTATGTCCTCTTGTTGAATCGATCCCTTTATTATTATATAGTGCCCATCTATGTCTTTTAATATGTTCTCCATTTTAAAGTCTATTTTGTCAGATGTAAGTATTGCAACTGCAGCTTTTTTTCTCATTTCCATTTGCATGAAATATCTTACTCCATCCCTTCACATTCAGCCTGTGTGTGTCTTTTGATCTGAGGTGAGTCTCTTGTATACAGTATATACAAGGGTCTTGCTTTCTTATCCACTCAGCCACCCTATGTCTCTTGATTGGAGCATTTGATCCATTTACATTTAAAGTGATTATTGATAGGTACATAATTATTGCCAGTTTTTAAATTTGTAGTTAGATTGTATTGATCTTTCTTCTGTTTACAGAAGTCCTTTTAATATTTCTTGCAATGCTGGCTTGGTGGTAATAAATTCCTTTAGCTTATTCTTTATGGGAAGCTCTTTATGTCTCCTTTAATTTTAAATGATAGCCTTGCTGGGTAAAGCAATCTAGGTTGTAGGCCTTTGTTTTCCATCACTTTGAGTACCTCCTGCCACTTCTTCCTGCCCTGCAGTGTTTCTGTGGAAAAGTCAGCTGACAGTCTTATATGAGTTCCCTTGTATGTAACCCTCTATCTGTCTCTTGCTGCTTTTAGGATTCTCTCTTTGTCTTTAACATTTGCCATTTTAACTATAATGTGTCTTGGTGTGGACCTATTTGGGTTTATCCTGGTTGGAACTCTGCATTTCCTGGGCTTGTATGTCGGTTTCCTTCACCAGGTTAGGGAAGTTTTCAGACATTATTCCTTCAAGTATGTTCTCAATCCCTTGCTTCCTCTCTTCACTTTCTGTTATTTTTATGATGTGTATGTTGTTGCACTTGATGTTATCCCAGAGGTCTCTTAAACCATCTTCATTGTTTTTCATTCTTTTTTCTTTTTGTTGTTCTGTTTGGGTGATCTCTGCTAACTTGTCTTCTAAGTCACTGATTCGATCCTCTGCTTCATCTAACATGCTGTTATTTCCTTCAATTTAGTTCTTTATTTCAGTAATTATATTCTTCATTTCTAACTGGTTGTTCATTATGATTTCTCTATCCTTCTTTATGTTGTCTTTAAGCTCCTTAAACAGTCTTATCATCAGCATTCTGAACTCTGTCTCTGATAGTTTGGTTACATCTATTTCATTTGGTTCCAATTCTGGAGGTTTCTTCTGTTCTTTTATTTGGGACATGTGTCTTTGTTACCCCATTCTGGCTGACTCTCTGTGTTTGCTTCAATGTATTAGGTAGATCCCCTAGGGTTCTTAGTTCTTGTTGGGTTATCTTATGCAGTGTGTGTCCTTTATATTTGACTTGCACCACTTCCTTCTTCTCCTCTACGTGTGCTCCAAAAGTGACTCTTTTTTTGTGTATATTGTCCCAGTAAAGTTCATCTTTAATTGCTTTTAGCTTGTGAGTAGGTGAGGTTGACTCCTAGGCTGACTAATTTTGAGACTTGGCTCTACCCACAGTGGATGTTCTTCTGCATGAGGGTTGACTGCTTAAATGAGGCTTGGCCACTATGGGTTCTTGTGCCTGTAGAGAATTCCCCCTGGGTGTGTCACTTGTAGGTCAAACCCAGTAGTACTCTGGTTTGGTATTGAGTTGGCCTCTGTGTATGTTGAATCTTGTGCCTCTTAAGCTGGGACCTGGTGTAGGGCAATTTCAGAACAAAGCAAATCACCAAGCAAAACAACAACAACAACAAAGAAAAAATCAAATACATTCACATGTAAAAACAACCGATAACCCACACTCAACACAGGCAAAGACATCAAAGATATAATAACAAAACAAAACAAAAAAGCAGCGCCAGTCTTGGCTTAAGTCCACCAAGTTATCTCCAGGTTGTCCTCTGCTGTACCAAAGAGTCCTCTGTGTATTGTGAAGGCAGAGCCGGTCACCTGGTGCCCAGAGTGACCTTGGGACTGCAGATTTAGATAAGTGGTGCTGAGGGGTCTGGATGGTAGTTTCTACAAAGACAGTGAAATTTCTGCTCTTGCCTGCATATATGCACACTTAGAGTAGCACCACCAGCCCTGTGTCCAGCTCTCCTGAGTCTTAGGGCACTTATTCCGTGTGCGTGCGTGTGTGTGTGTGTGTGTGTGTGTGGCGAGTGGGAGAGTTCTAGCTGCTGAAAGCCCAGAGCTTCGTCTGCCGCTTACTGCTGATCCCTGGGAGTCTCTCTGCAGTTGTAATTGCCCTGCCCTAGGCAGGCCAGAAAGGGCGGGGGCTGGGGATGGAGTGGGTCTTCTCTCTCGCAGCCCAGCCATGTCACACTCTTCCCACAGGCCAGAAAAGGTGGTGGCTGGGGGTGGAGTAGTCTGTTCGCTCCTAGGCCAGCAAAATCACACTCTTCCCAGTCTCTCCCCTAAGTCAGAGCTGCATGCCGGTCTTCCCAGAGCCTGAGCACTACAGCTTCTCTGTAATCTGACACTACTCCTCAGTTTAGGGGCCAGTTTAATTCTCTGGAAGGGCAAGGGTAAGATTGGGAGAGTGGGGGGAGGGGCCCAGGTATGGAGTTTGTGTCCTTTGTCCTACCTAGGGCCCAGCTGGAGGTCTCAGTTAAGGTTACAGCCTCAAATGCTGGATATCTGCCCCATCAGCAGGAAAGATCAGCTGTGGGACCCAGGGAAAGAGCCCACCTCCTGGCTTTTGTGGTCTCTGTTCCATCCTGGGATCCTCTGCGTCTCTGAAGCCACAGATGCCAGCCGTTTCTCCACAGCCAAAATGGATATAATTGACATTTGTAGAGCACTTCATCCTAAAACATCAGACTATACATTTCTTTCTAGTCTACATGGAACATTCTGAAGGATAGAGCATATATTGGGACATAGAAGTAACCTCAGCAAATTTAAGAAGATTGAAATCATACAAAGCTTATTCTCTGATCACAAGGCTTTGAAATTAGACATCAACTGCAAGAAGAAAGCAGGAAAACCCCCAAATACACGAGGATTAAACAACATACTATTAAAGAATGACTGGGTCAAAGAAGAAATAAGAGGAGAGATCAAAAGACACATAGATACAAATGAGAATGAAAATACATCCTAACAAAATTTTGGGGACACAGCGAAAGCAGTTTTAAGAGGGAAATTTATATCATTACAGGTCTATCTCAAGAAATAAGAAAAATCCCAAATAAATAACCTCACGTTACACATTAAAGGAATAGAAGAAGAACAAATGAAACCCAAGGTCAGCAGATGTAAGGAAATAACAAAAATCAGAGCAGAATTAAATGAAATAGACAACAAAAAGGCAATAGAAAAAACTAATGTGACAAAGAGCTGGTTCTTTGAAAATGTTAACAAAATTGACAAACCCTTGGTTAGACTCACTAAGATAAAAAGAGAGAAGACACTAATAAACAAAATCAGAAATGAAAAAGGGGAAGTTATCACGAACACCACAGAAATACAAAGGATCATCCAAGAATACTATGAAGGACTATATGCCACCAAATTCAATAACCTAGAAGAAATGGACAAGTTCTTAGAAACATATAGCCTTCCTACGCTGAACCATGAAGAACTAGAAAATCTAAACAGACCGATCACTAGTAACTAAATTGAATTAGTCATCTAAAACCTTCCCAAAAGCAACAGTCTGGGACCAGATCGCTTCACTAGTCAGTTCTACCAAGCCTTCAAAGAGGATCTAATACCAATCCTGCTCAAACGCTTCCAAAACATTGAAGAAGAGACAGTACTCCCTAACTCATTTTATGAGGCCGACATTACCCTGATACCAAAACCTGGTAAGGACAACACAAAAAAAGAAAACTACAGACCAATATCTCTGATGAACACAGATGCAAAAATCCTAAACAAAATTCTAGCAAATCGAACACAACAATGCATTAAAAAGATTATTCATCACGGCCAAGTGGGTTTCATCCCAGGGGCAGAGGGATCGTCCAACATATGCAGATCCATCAATGTAATATATCACATAAACAAAATAAAGGACAAAGTCATACAATCATAAAAAAAAATTCTCTTTGCAATTGCAGCAAGAAGAACAAAATACCTAGGTTTAAACTTAACCAAGGATGTGGAAGACCTGTACTGGAAACTGTAAGACATTTTTAAAAGAAATTGAAGAAGACACAAAGAAATTGAAAGACATTTCGTGATCATGGATTGGAAGAATCAACATAGTTAAAATGGCCATATTACCCAAAGCAATATACAGATTTAATACAATCCCCATCAAAATCCCAATGGCATTTTTGAAAGAAATAGAACAAAAAATCATCAGATTTTTTTGGAACCACAAAAGACCCCGAACAGCCAAAGCAATCTTAAGAAAAAAGAACAATAATGGAGGTATCACACTTCCTGACTTTGGCTTGTACTACAGGCCTACAATAATCAAAACAGCATGGTATTGGCAGAAAAACAGACACATAGACCAATGGAATAGAATTGAGAACCCAGAAATAACCCCCCATAAATAGGGATAGATAATTTTTGTCAAAGAAGCAAAAAACATACAATGGAGAAAAGACAGCCTCTTCAATAAATGGTGCTGGCAGAATTGGAAAGCCATGTGCAAAAGAATGAAACTGGACTGCTATCTGTCACCATGTACCAAAATTAATTCAAAATAGATCGAAGATTTAAACATAAGACCTGAAACAATCAACTGCCTAGAAGAAAACATAGGTACTAAACTTATGGACCTTGGGTTCAAAGAGCATTTAATGATTTTCTCTTCAAAGGCAAGGGAAGTAAAAGCTAAAATAAATGAATGGGACTATATCAAGCTTAAAAGCTTCTGCCCAGCAAAAGAAACCATCAATAAAATAAAGAGGCGACCAACTGAATGGGAGAAGATTTTTATAAACAGTGCCTCCGATAAGGGTCCAAAATATACAAGGAATTCATGCAACTCACCGAAAAAAAAGAAACAACCCAATTGAAAAATGGGCAGAGGACCTGAAGAGACATTTCTCCAAAGAGGGCATACAAATGGCAAATAGACATATGAAAAAATGCTCAACATCACTAATCGTCAGAGAAATGTAAATAAAAAACACAATGAGATATCACCTCACCCAAGTTAGAATGGCATCGTCAACAAGACAAATAGTAACAGGTGTTGGAGAGGCTGTGGAGCAAAAGGAACCTTCATACACAGACTGGTGCAGCCACTATGGAAGGCAGTGTGGCGGTTCCTCAAAAAATTAAAAAATACAATTACCATGTGACCCAGTAATCCATCTCCTGGATATCTACCCCAAAATTCTGAAAACATTTATCCATAAAGACGCGTGTGCTCCATGTTCATTGCAGCTCTATTTATGGTGGCCAAGACATGGAAACAACCAAAATGTTCTTTGATACATGAATGGATAAAGAAATCATGGTATAAATACACAATGGAATACTATTCGGCTGTAAGAAAAGATTAAATAAGGCCATTTGTGACAACATTGATGGATCTTGAGAATATAATGCTAAGTGAAATAAGTCAGACAGAAAAAGCAGAGAACCATATGATTTCACTGATATGTAGTATACAAGCCAAAAACAATAAAAGAACAAGACAAACAAATGAGAAACAAAAACCTCATAGACACAGACAATAGTTTAGTGGTTACCAGAGTATAAGGACGGAGAGGGTGGTAGATGAGGGTAAAGGAGATCAAATATATGGTGGTGGAAGGAGAACTGAGTCTGGGTGATGAACACACAATGGGATTTATAGATTATGTAATACAGAATTGTACACTTAAAATCTATGTAACTTTACTAATAATTGTCACCCCAATAAACTTTAGTTAAAAAAAGAGAGAGAGATGCAGCAAAAGCTAATTAAGCTAAAAGACGAAATAGATAAATCTAATTTCATCTGGAAACTTCACCAGACCTGACTTCAACACTGAAACTCATGAAACTACCAGACAGAAAATACAATAACATGTGTGTTTAACAACAGTCAAATGACAGGATAATTTAATATTTATAGAACATTCTATACAGCAACAGAAAAATAGACATCTTAAGACAACTTAAATGAATGTATACATGGAACATTCACCAAGATCAACCATACCCTAGTCCATAGAACAAAGGTCAAAAATTAAAAAAAAGAAAAGAAAGAAAAGAAAATGAAACCATATTGTGTGTATTCTCTGACCATGATGGAATCAAATGACAGTTCTGTAACAGAAAGACAGTAGAAAAATCTACAAACAATTGGAAACTAAATAACAGATTTGAAAATAAACTGTGGGCCAAGAGTAAATCTCAAAAGAAAATTTAAAATACATACAAAATAAAAAAATGAAAGTAAAACATATCAAAATCTATGCTGAGATGGAAACTCATTGCACCAAATACTTAAGAGAGGACAAGTCTTAAATTATTTACCTCAGGAAACTAGGAAAAGAAGAGAAAGAAATCAAGGAAAATAAGAAGAAAATAATAAAGATAAAAGTAGAAATTAATAAAATTGGAAACAGAGAAGCAACAGTAACAAAATAAAGATCACTTACATGAAAAGTTGGTATTTGAAGTAATAAAAATGATAAACCTCTAGTAAGACTGACAAAATCAAAAGAGAGAAGAAAAAATTAATCTATGGACTGCAACTGAAACTATCAATGAGGATTCTACAACCATTAAATGGATAATAAGGGTTTACTACAAACAGCATTTTATTCAGAAAACTTTTTTACTAAAATTTATTGGGGTGACAATGATCAACAAAACTACATAGGTTTCAGATGTACAATTACATAATACATCATATATCTATATATATTGCATTATGTATTTGCCACCCAGAGTCAGTTCTGGTTCCATCACCATATGTTTGACCCGCTTTGCACTCTTCTACCATCCCCACTCTTACCATTTGATAACCAGTAAACTGCTGTCTGTGTCTATAAGTTTTTGTTCTTTATTTGCTTGTCTTATTCCTTTGTTGCCTTCAGTTTTATCCCACACATGAGTGAAGTCATATGCTTCTCAACATTTTCTGTCTCACTTATTAGACTTAGCATAATAATCTCAAGGTCCATTCATGTTGTTGAAAATGGCAATATTCATCTTTTCTTATGGCAGAGTATTTCGGTATATATATGTATATATGTGTATACATATATACATATACATATACATATACATATACATATACATATACATATACATATATACACACACACACATACTATATCTTCTTTCTCCAATCATCTATCTGAGGACACTTTGGTTGTTTCCATGTCTTGGCCACCGTAAATAAAGCTGCAATGAACATTTGAGCACATATGTCTTTATGGATAAAAGTTTTCAGATTTTTGGGGTAGATACCGAGGAGCAGGATTGCTGGGTCATATGATAATTCTATTCTTAATTTTTTGAGGAATCTCCATACTGTTTTCCATAGTGGCTGTACCAATTTACATTACCACCAACAGTGTATGAGGGTTCCATTTTCTCCACAGCCTCTCCACCACTTATTATTTGCCGTGCAGGTATCTGTATGATACCTGTTTGTTGTAATATCTTGTTTTGCCAGTTTGCCCATGAAAACATTTGGGCTTACAACCATTCCCGGAAGTTATCTTACTGGAACTCCCATTTTCTTAAAACTGTCTGGATCTAGTAGGTGCCTATACCGCGTCATATAGCTATCAATAGTTTGTTTGTTTATTTATTTATTCCTGTTTTCTTTAATTGTTAGTTTCAGGTGTACAAAACAACATAAAGATTAGACATTTACACACTTCACAAATGGATAAGCCCAAGTCTGCTTCCCATCTGTCTTCGTACATAGCTATCACAATACCATTGACTATATTCCCTATGTAGTACTTTACATCCTGTGACTATTTATGTATCCTAATTATAGTTGACATTCCATATTATATTTTGCTTTAGGTGTACAGCACAGTCTTTTTATTGTGGTTAAAATGACTTCAATTTTATCATTTTAATCATTTAAAGTGTGCAATTCAGTTTGTTTGTCTAGGAAAGTCTTCTGTCATCCATTTCTGAAGGACAGCTTTGTTGGATAAAGTATTCATGTTTGGAAGTTTTGGTTTTTTTTATTCAGTACTTCAAATATATTATCCCACTATCTGCTAGCCTATCACATTTCTGATAAGAAATCTGCTGATAGTCACAGGAGGGTTCCTTTGTATGTGAGGAGGTGTTTTTTTTGTTTTTGTTTGTTTTTTTTTTGGGGGGGGTTCTTGCTGCTTTTAAAACTGTTTTTTTTTTTAAAATCTCTGATTTTAGACAGATTTATTATAATGTGTCTTGAAGAAAATATTTTTTTAGTTTGGTGTCTTCAGGGATCCATGTCCTTCATAAACTTGGATGTTCAAATCTGCAGATTTTGGAAGATCTCAGATATTATTTCTTTAAATATGCCTTCTACCATTTTTTTTCTCTCCTTTTGAAACTTCAATTATGCATAAATTATTTTGCTTTCTACCATTTTGTGTCTGAATCCTTTCACTTAGCATAATGTTTTCAGGGCTCACTTACATTGTAGCATATATCAGTATTTCTGCCTTGTTATGGCTGAATAATATCCCATTGTATGGATATACCACATTTGTTTATCCATTTATTAGTTGAGGGACATTTGTGTTGTTACCACTTTGGGGTTATTGTAATTAGTGTTGCTATGAGCATTCACGTACATGTTTTCATTTGATGACTTCTTTTCAATTCTTCTGGGTATATACTTAAGAGTGGAATCTCTGGGTCATATGGAGGTTTTATGTTTAACTTCTTCAGGGAATGCCAAACTGTTTTCCACAACAGCTGTCTCATTTTACATTCCCACAAGTGATGTATAAAGTATGAGCACATATTGAGCAACAAATATAATTAACACTTCTGTGCAAAATATAAGCATGATCAGTGCCTTCAAATAACTCATACATTACTTAGATGACTAATTAATTTATGAAAAATATGAAGTTAAGGAAACAAAGATAATAATGTATATAGCCTTTAATTTTTTTTCCAGTGCCTAGAACAAGGTCTTTCATATAGAAGTTTCTTGATACCTATTTAGTAAATGAATGGCATGATATGACATTAAAAATAAATTATTAAATCAAAGATAACTTTGATGTTTAGGGCCTTGATGAATGTTACAGAGTCCAAAGTATGAATGAGAAAAGAACAGAATTAAAATTGAAATTTTATTCTGAATTGTAAAAATCTCATGATTAGAATACATTTCAGAAATCATCATATCACGCACAGCTGTCTTTTTACTTTTCCCTATAAACTTTGGGTATATAGTATCTTTGACTAAAATAAAACAAAACTGTAAGGATCAATTAACAAAATTAAAACTAAACAAGGGAATGACAAGTTGAAGAAATCAGTGTTTTAGGAAATTAAATAGCAAGTGTGGAATGATACACAAGAGACATATATTTTTGAGCATTGACTTTGTGTACCATGAGTTGCAACTTACAGTAACATGGGATAATTTACATGTCCCAAGAGTTACATTAACATTTGTAAAACTGATATATGAATACTTCATTATGCTACTGTTAGATTGAGAAAATTTTATGGTAAGTGATATTTAAAAAATTAGGAAATTTTATTAAATAAAGAGGCTAATTTCAGCGGAGAAAAAATTACTACATTTGCTATTGACAAAGTACTTATAGATGAATTAGCTCATTAGCTGTAGTATGGTACTTAAATGCTAACTGAAAATATATATAATTATATGCTGACTCACCAGGATGATCATATTATCCCTTGTAACACTACTGACAAAAATTCCATACTGATTACAATTTCATACTCTATATATAAATTACATTTTTTGAATACATGATTTTAACTTCCGTTATGCCAGGCAGTACTGAAAAAAAAAGGAATTTATTCTTTATTTGAGCAGTAAAGGATGGAGTTTGTAAAGGGTAAAGGTCACTCACGGAATTTGTAAAGGTTATTCAGAGGCTTAGCTGATTAACCCAAATAGTACACAGCTTTTTTGACTATTTTTTATCTCTGAAACAACTTCTTTTTTAAGATTATATCTATATCTATATCTATATCTGTATCTATATCTATATATATATCAAATTACACTTTGTTAAAATTATGTTGGAGTATGAATCTGAAGATTTTAGCATTATTTTATTTTGACATTTGAATGAAAGAAACTCCCAAACATATTTTTAATCATAGAATCAAAGAAAGAAATATTTATTTTAAATCATCTAGTCTAAGAGACTCAAAAGTCAGTAGAGCACAGTGGTTAATGGTGTAATGGTTAAAAATGATTATGGAGCCTAATTGCCTGGTTTTAAATCTTCACTCTTCTACACACTAGCTTTGTAAATTTAGGTAAATTCCTTAATTTCTCTGTGACTTGATTATGTTACCTATAAAGTAGAGCTATTATAATACTAGCTGTCTCATGGGATTATTTTGTGGGTTAAATGAGGCTTAGAATAGGGAGTTGTATAAGTGCTATAATTATTATATTGAACGCTCAGATTTTACAGACCTTATCATCTATATTCTTAAACAGTTGAACTCTTTGATCTATTAGCTGAAGTGAATAACGCAGAATCTTGTTTTTCTTTCTTCAAGGACATTCAAAATATAAAAGTCCCTCCTCTTCTAAGACCTCAGAAGGGGTATGCTTGTACTCTATTGTCTCAGATGAAGAGAAATCTGTGGAATTTAGATATTTTGTAAAAAGTAATTGATTCACTGAGTTTCTTTGTGAGAGAACAAATGTCATTCCCCATTTTCTAGCAAGTAAAGTGAGAAAAAGAAAAACAGTACGACTCCTTTATAATAATTCTGGTGCTGGGAGACAAAAAGACCACCCACCTTACAGACGCACCCAAGCCTCTCAGGCTTTGACTGCTAAGAGTTGTTAGATTTAGGGATTGAGATCTGACTCACAGTATGTCTAAATTTCTAAAAAAAAAAAAAAAAAAAAATGTTGGGTTAAAACAGGGCTCTACTGTACTTCTGAATTTAAGGAAACATGAACACTACATAAACACTAACATTTTTCAAGGGTTATCACACTTTTGTTTTTCCAAGCCAAATTCTTTCATTTCACAAAAATCACGTATTGAGCCAAGTTGTTGGGCTTTTGGCTAAGAGCAGTCAAAAACTTTTCTGTCAAGCCAATATTAAACCAGGTATTGGGAGATAATCTCAGGGGGGGGGGGAAGGAAATCCTAACTATAAATTTAAACCTCCAAAGAGAACACACGGTTTTCCTCCTGAATGATTCAGATTATTTGTTGTGATGTTATCAATTTCACCACAAAATGATAAACAATGGTCTGCTCTCTTCTAGATGAAGAAAAACAGCTGAAATATTGTACTTTCATTAATTCTTCTGGGATATATCTGACACAAGCAATACCATATATGCTCCTTTGCTTCTCTCATATCACTACCTGTTTCACCCTTAACGTAGCATGAACCATTATTTCATTACATTTGGGAGAATTATCTCATTGTTTAGTTTCCTCTGCATAGCAACCAATATTTAGAGTTTAATTTAACCATTAAATAAAACATAAAACTTATTTTGAGGGAAAAAGATGGATATGGGGAGGAAGGTGTTCTGGAGCCTTTTTTGGTGGGAAGGGGAGATTAAAGGAACCAGTATTGCAAAGGAGTTTAAGTTAGTGAATAATTTATGATATTTGGGAAGAATATGGCAGACCATGTCCCTATCAATGTCCATTTTTAAATGATTATTTCATTTTACTAACTCAACTTAAAATATGACCTGAATTTGCTTATGAGTCTCAACAAAAGGCAAAGATTTGCTGTGTTCTACTTCAACTGCCAAGTGAAGCAAGACTGTGGCCCTCCAATGGAGACTGCTCAGTAAAGGAGAACTTAAGTCTGCTTTATTCTGAATTACACAGGAAAGTGTAGGTGGTGTTTTTTGTTATATTTTCTTGAGTCATCCTTATATTCAAAGGCTCCACTTTAGGGAGCTATTTGTTTTATTTGTTTATTTTTTTTAAGATATAGTAAACCAATCTTATAAGGTTTTAGAAGTTTCATTGAATTTAGAAAGTTTATTTTCCGGTACAAAAGATGAAAACTTTTAAGGTTCTATAATAGATTCAAAATGTTCCTATACATAATTTAGAAAAAAAAGTTTTATACTATAAACTCAGGTTCTAACTATAAATTCAGCCACATATGGTGATCAAAATATTAAAAAAGAGAAGCATTGTATTTCTTTTCACATATATTTGAATGACATTATCTAAAATATGACAATTATTTGAAAATAATTTGGCAAGTGAGCTAGGTCCTTTTAGGAACAGGCTGGAAAGTAAAATAAATTGGGAAAAAAAAACCCTGCTAAGTAGGGCAGTTAGTCCACCCCATTACAAAATTCAGTGAAAGACAGTACAATCAAAAAGTGAAAACTGGAAATTAGATGCAACCTGCAAAAAACATTAGGGGAAGTGCAACCCAGAATTTATTAAGACTAAGAAAAATATCAGGGGAAAATTTGTTCATTAAGTGATAAGTGCAAGCTTATTTTTGATCCCCAAAAGTAAATGGTTTTTAATGCTTATTTTATAAATCTTCATCTTTACTCAGAAGAAAGGAAAAGAGAAACAATGAATCATAAAAAACAACTTAAAGTACAGGAAGAATGCAGGATATAGAAGGGGAAGACATGGGACACAATTACTTTAGTAATATGAATATGAGGATATATAGCATATATTTAATTTTTTTGGAAATAAAAGTCAAGTACCTATAGGCTTAATTTGCACATCTTGAAATATTAGGAAAGAAATCCACTAAATTAGTATGCAAAAACCTAGAAAAAAATAGAAATATTATTTGTCAAGTAGGCAAAACTCAATTAAATCAAATTCATTAGGGACAAAGGCAAGGAGGTTATATTTAAGAATAAAAAATTCACTATTAATTTAAATTTTGGAATAAGAATGTCACATATGTTTTCAGACAGGAAAAAATTGTTGGTTCTTCTATCTCTTCTTGCATCATTCATTTTGTAGACATCTGCAGTTTATCTATTTTTGGATTGTGTATTTCAGCAATGTAACTACAGCCTACTGTATTTTGCCATGTATAATGCACACCCATGTTTTGGGCCCAAACTTTCAGGGAAAAAAAATCTTTTGTTTTAATTCAAATTTTTATTTGTTTACATTTAGGTACTTGTTTTTAATATTATAAAGGAATTTTAGCATTTATTTTTTAACACACTTTAGTACAAGAATTTTATGTATAAAGTGCACATTATACCTGGCAAAATGCAGTAAGTAAATCCTTTGATTATTATTAGTAGTTGCTGAACCAATGTTTTCACATGTGTTTTCTATATTCATTCATTCATTGAAAGCTTTTGGCTTCCTTATTATGTACAAGCTAACATGCTAGACCTGGGGTTGGGAAGGAAGCATCACAAACGTTCTTGCCTTCAAATTTCTTAGAATATAGTTAATAAAAGAACATGTGGACAGTCAATTAGAAATACCTAAATTAAAAAAAGAATAAAATAAAACAAAGTTAAGACATAGAAGACCATCTCTAATATAATTTAGGATTCTAAAATCCTAAAATGTTTATATTTCATGGTGTTGTTCCACGAATAATTCATACTATTTTGTTTAAATATTCTATCATTGGTTCCAGAATTTCCACATTCTGTCTGTGTGTGTATTTTATGTGTACTTATTAAGATGAGCTACTTATAAAATCTATCAGTTTTCCTAGTATCTTATTGAGGCTTTTCATATAGAATTATTCCTGATAGACAATACTGTTGGGTTCCAAGTTGTGAATGGGATGCAACTACTTAGATAGAGATTTTAGAAAATGGTATGAAATAAAATATTTGTGAATTTCTTACTAATGATATTTAATTACAGCTTTTGAGTCAGATGGGAAAATAATCTAAAACTGTAACAACTGTGAAAAACAACACATCACATCATAAATATCCAAATGTCATTGTCTTTATAGGTCACAAGGGAGGAGGTTCCATGTGGACAGCAATAATGTAACCATTGTAATCATTGGAGGTTGTTGTCAGACTTTGTAGAACATTCTGAATAGGGAGGAGTTTTGGAAGACATTTTGGAAACAGACCAAATTCACTTTGAAACAAATTGGGTAATCAAATAGAGTAACACCGTTTTCAAAAACAAAAAACCAAAAATTGTGAACATAGTGCCATTTGTCTCATTTTGTAATGTGCCACATAAACTGGCTCTAAGGGAAAGTTTACAGAATCTTCCTTCAAAAAGGATTATATACATAACCAAGTGAGTATCCTCCCAAAGCTTCTGTTTTGAAGGTGTCAGTGGTCATTTGCGTGTCAGAAGTCAGACATATCTCTTTATTGTCACATCTTTTCTATGTGCCATTTATACACACATACTCATAAATACACACAGTCATGAACATTCATTTACATATTTAAGGTTAGTATTATGGATTTCAATGTGCTCAGAAATATCCTGTCTCTTAGCTGTCTCTTAAGCTTAGGTCTGTATATGAAGACACCACTATCCCAGTGCTGTGCTGTCGCATAAATATACTCTCTTACTTCTGAAATTTTCCTATTCTACAGGAGCAGTGCTAGGGGTCAAACTCACAAAGGTGCTGTTCCCCAATTGCAGCAAACACTGCCATGTGTTGTATGTTTGATGAATTAAAAGGATGCTGCCAACTTAATTACACTGTAACCCTTCAATAAAGGAAGGGCAGAGCTGATTAACTAGTGAATAATTGGGGGCTGATTGATGGCTCTCTCCCTTACTGCTGAAGGCTGTATATATAATTATTTTGCCTTTGGGCCTAATTTTGCCACTGTTAGATTCTACTTTTGTCATCAGTTGTAATTTATAGATGGAGCTTGAAGCCTTAAAAAGGAGGGATAGAAAATGGAATATCTTTGAATCCCTAGATATGTCACCTGCAAAAGACCAGCAGGCAGCCTTCAACATCAACATTTGGAGTCACTTAACAGCATTAACACTTCATGCTTTGCAATATAATAATATTATAATTTGGCAATTATCATAATATCAGCTTTTATGAGCTTAAAATCATATTGCATCACCTAGTGGTTTTAAATTTATTTTTAGTACAAGATCGATTTGTTAGAAGTCAATATAATTTTCATGCACTCTTTCCCCAGCCAAAACATCCTCTTTTTTATATACTAACAAAGCTGTGAATATCTTACTTTCAAAGGAAGCAGGTTATAATTTCTTCAAAGGAAAAATAAATCTTCAACCATCTTGAATATTAGTGTAAAATCACCACCACCACTAAAAATCAAACCAGTATGATAGATATTTTAGCTTCTGAAAAATACAACATTTACAAGTATTTGCCATGTATAAGGTACCACGCACAATTTGAAAAATATAGGAGTATATAAGATATTAACAGTTATGTGCTAAAACCTCAGTATTTCAAACCCTAGACTTCAAATATATTCTACAAAACACTACACTCATAATGCTGTTATAAAATATGCCAATTCAAGGAAAATAAATCAATCGTAACAGAGGGTCTGTTTTTGGATAATTCTTCAAGTTTTTGGATAATTCTTCAAGAAACTAGCTCCTTACAATAAAGGGGCGGGGGAAGACTAAAGAAACATTTTAAAAATTGTGGCTCTCCTAGCCATGCTAAAAGAATGCAGATGGCTTTATATTCCAGGCTTTTTTTCATCATGAAAATAATGTCCTAGAGATATATTTTAGGTAACTCGTCCTTTAAAACACTGCAATCACAAAGCTTCTAATTTATAAGCCAAGAAAAACAAATTATCTCTCTCAGGTTTCCTTTGTTGTTTTGTACTCACTGAGAACTCCCTGGCCTATGAATCACAGGACAATTTGAAAAAACTTTCAGTCAAAGCTCAGTAGTGCACCAGTGGGCATGGACCAGGAGAAAAAAAAAAGATTGATATTTGCCCTCTCTTCTTATCTGCACTTGATTTATAAGTCAGTGTGAGCTAGCAAGAGAAATAAAGGCAAAGACCTTGATGCCTCCCCGTGGAGAATATGCACCATTTGGATTGAAGGCTTGAAAGAGTGGAAATTAATGGTAAGCTGTTCATCTGTCACTACTGCCAGCCTGATGGTTTTGCAGAGAAGGCGAGGACTATATGACATGCCCTCCAGTGAAGGGCAAGTCTCTCCGCTGTTTTCCTATTATAAACACAGAGCTCTGGGTTTCTGAGGGATTTAAATTTAAAATAAAACTGTATTATGGATAGATGAATATTTACACTAGTTTGTTTTATTCCTTTAAAGTATTAACTTGTAGAATTATGCTTGCTGTAGGAAGAAGGAATATTTTGATTTCCCTTTCTCTCTTTTTCTTTCTTCTTCCTTTCATTTTTTTTTTTAATTTAGGCCAAACCTTCTGCTTGACAATGTGGCTTAGCCCTTTTACATCTGGCTGCATTTTTCCTGCTGTCACATTGCAATGAAATGTAAACAGGCCCTGAAAGTTAGGCACATGTAAAGTGAGAAGAATTAGTTGCATTTCACTGTACAAAATGCAGAATGTGATTGCACAGTTCAAACTATAAGGTGAGATGTTTCTACTTCCACTGAAATACAAGAATGGTTATGAAAATATTATGAAGTACACACTCAACAGGGAAAAGCATCATAAATAAATGTTTTATCTTGTGCGGAAGATCAAGTGAGCCCCGTTTCTTTACTACTGAAATGATTTATGATGGTAAAGACTTGATATATTAACATGACACTTGATACTATGAGTGAGAAAAGGAGTACTACATAAACTGATAGCTGAAATTAAAGTCTTATATTCTTCACTCACTTTCCCATGTAAGAAAAAAGCTCTATATTATTTTTCTAAGAAAAGGGAAAATTTGTATCTGGTATAATTTTTTTTCTATTTAAATTATCTTCACTGTTGGACAAATGTTTCAGGGCAAATCAACCAAAAAAGAGAAAACAAGAAAATATTGGCATTGCTTCATAGTAGGAGGAAAGCAAAATAAGAGATAGATTAAGCAAGCCTAATAATTTGGTGAGTGTCTGATCATCATCATGTTTCAATCAAAAAATTATTTTTCAATAGACATCAATTAAATCTTAACACAGAAAAGCAGAGCTATTTCAAATGCATTATAAATGCATTAAATAACATCAGTAATAGAAACCATTCAATAATTTCTTATTTCCTAGAAATTAAATATTATTTTATGAAATATAAAACATTACTTAAGTTTCTGCTGTGAAACATACCCATATATGTAAATTTAATGTTTCTGTCAAGTAGACTGCATTCTAATAGCAGCATAAAATAAGATAATTAAAGAAATAACTAACACAATGAAAAAAGTAATATATTCCACAAGAGAGGTAAAAGCAAAAATACAAAAATATTCTGGGAATTCAGTGGCAAGATAAGTTACTCCAGGATATAAAAGAATAGCATGAAGAAAGTAACATTTGATCTGAACTTTAAACAGTTGAGAGGATTTAGACAAAGGCAATGGGGAAGAGGGTGTTCAATTGGAAGAAGATAATACTGTCATGGGGGATGTTCAGGAAATAGCAAACAGTCCAATTTAGCTGGAGTAGAGGAAACCTGAAAAAGAATAGTGGAAGATGAAACTGGAAAAGCAGTGTTGATTTATATTATACAGAGTTTTGAATGCTGTGGTAAGAGTTAAGGTCCTTATTTGAAAATTCACACAACAATTTTAGTTAAAAAGAGAGTAAACATGAATAAGGCAATTATTTAGTAGAATTGATTTGGTAGCAGATTATAGCAGAGTTTGACGGATAAGAGCCTTGAGGCCAGAAGACCACTGAGAAGACAATTGTAATTATGCATATGAAAGTTAGTAAGAGTCTGGATAAGGGGAGAAGCAGTGGGAATGGAAATGAGGGAATGGATTTTAGCACTCATTTAGTGATGGAACCCATAATGTTTTTATAGCTGAGTAGTGGCTGATATTGTGCTTGTATGAAAGAAAAATGATAGCGATCACAAAAAAAGAAGGAAAAATGAAGAAGGTGGAAATACCTTTGAAGTGAATTTAAAAAGCAGACTGGAACTCATAGGCGAATCAAGATTGGAGTTTGAGTTTTGTAAGGCATCAGCACCAAACCAAAGAAATAAAGTAAATGCACCAAAGTGCATTTCAACAATGTCTCTTTTGATTTTTTAAATTAAACACCAGAAACATTAAATCACAAAGTATCCTGTGTTTAGAGACAGCTGTGGCAATCAACCATATTGGAACCCTCTTTGGTCATCTTCTGTGTGGTGGATTTCAGTTTAGAAGAATCTATTCATTGTAGATTTATCCTAATTATCTGCTTGGGGTAAAACATATTCTTCTGGGGAAAAAATATTCCTCAAGACAGAGAATCAGTTACTTGCTTGGTATTATTTATATTTTAAAAATCCTACCAGCATATGTTGCTGTGTGTGTGTGCGCGCGTGTGTGTGATGGGGTGGAGAGAGAAATATGCAGTAGCACAAAGGCAAAATATCTCTATTTTTCTATGCAAGATCAGAGGCAAATCTTTTTTACTTGAAGATCTATATCTTTCAACTACTGCTCTCTTCAGGTAGTTTTTCTTACGTATTTGAGGGGAAAGGTGTTCGTAAATATCACAAATAAACTGAAATGCTATTCCACAATTCTTCCTTTTGTAAAATTCCCAACACCTCATTTAGTATTATCTTGAAATAACTAGATAACACACAATTCAGCTTTTTACAAAACCCTGGAGTAAGGGATGTCAGTGACAAGAATGGTTGGTAGTTCTAGTACCAACAGTTCCTAAATTTTCAATAGCTACATCTGGACCTGAGTTGTTCCAATGGGAAAAGACAAGGATTACTTTCACAAAGAGTATTATAATGCTTAGGGCTGCTAAATAACGTGATTCTCCTTTTGGAGTTACCCTTGAGATACAGAAAGATACCTAGATCCTTTCAAATTAAGTGACATAGCCATTTGTCTGGGCCAATTATCTCAGTTTGTTATAGTGCTAATGAGGCCCAAGTCAAAAGTTTGAACCCAGATGCATCAATTAGCATCAAAGTCTTAAATTCTATTAATCACTACCTAATTCCAGATCTCAACCACAATGAGCAAACAGCCATCACAGTTGCCACAAAAGAGGTGAGGTAGGTCAGAGAATATGACAGACAAAAAAGATCAATGTACAGGGATGATTGTAAGTATGTTTCTTTCACATAAGGATGAATACACATGTGTTCCTTGGAAGGAAAATACTTCAGGCTATTTATAAACAATAATTTAATGATTATGAATGTTCAAGAAGTTCATAATATGGTATCTGTTACATGAAGGGTATTGGTGGTTAGCATCCAAAATACAAGCCATCTTGCGATATCTCATTACATGTCATTTCCACATGTAAACAAAATTTGAGACATTTCAATCAATCATTTTGAAAATAATGCACTTGAGGAAAGGGCTAGTAGCATCATGTGTGCTCCTGAAAGACAAGGGCTACATTTTCTATCTTATATATCTTTATATTCCTATAAGCATAGTAAATTGTTACCTAATTGATTCTGTGCTAGTTTAAAAATATGGATGGGACAACCTGAAAATCATGGAGTCATTTGTAGTTAGTCACTTGGACTAATATTTTCACAAGATAGGATTTAGGTTGTTATCTATTTTGAAAGCTTCAGAGTGGCAAGAATAGAGTCAAATAAAGAGTGGATGGATGGATGGATGGATGGATGGATGGATGGATGGATGGATAGAAAATGAAACTTCTATTAGAAATTGGACTCTGGTTTTCTCTGCTTTATTAATGTTTTATTTATTTGTATTTTATTTTTTATTTAAGTATAGTTCGTATACAGTATTATATTTGTTTCAGGTGTATAATTACAATAGATTGATTTGATGTATATACTTTATAATGGGATCACCTCACTTAGTATAGATATCAACTGTCACCACACAAAATTATCACAATATTATTGACTATATTCACCTTCATGTTTTTGCCCATCCCCCTCATCTTCCCACTAGCAACCATCAGCTTGATCTCTGCTTCTGAGTCTGTTTTTGTTTGTTGACTTTGTTTTGTTTTTTAGATTATACATACAAGTGTAACCATATGGTATTTGTCTTTGTCTGACTTATTTCACTTGGCATAATACTCTCCTGGTCATGTTGGCAATTTGGAGGTAGATAAGTCAATTTTAGAAAGCCCCTTAGAATCTGATCAAGATGGTGGAGTAGGTAAATAGTGTGCTTACCTCCTCTCATGACCATATCGAGATTACAACTAAACTACAGAACAACGATCATCGAGAATCACCCAAAATCTAGCTGAACTGAAGCCTTGCAACTAAGAACATACAGAAGAAACCACCTCAAGACTGGAAGGAGGGGTGGAGACGTGGAATGGGCTGGACCCACATCCACATATGACCATTAAATATTGGGAGAGATATCTTGGATGTAGAGGTCCATGTTGGAGAAATGAGGTGTTCCACCACCACAACAGGCTCCCCAACCCAGGATTTCAATGCCAGAGTGAGAACTCCCCACAACCTCTGGCTGTGAAAACCAGCAGAGATTGTGGCTAAGTGAGACAAGGTGAGTCCCAGGTACTCCTCTTAAAGGGCTTGTGCACATACTTGTTTGTTGATGGACTCACTTTCTCTGAGCTCCAGCACTGAGGCAGCAACTCAAAAGGTGCTAGGGACATACAGGGAGGAACTGAATTTCCTGGCCACAGAGCAAGGGCTAGAAGAGAAGCTTTCTCCCAGATGGAGGAGCTGGTGGAAGCCATTGTTTCGTTGTTGAGCTCTCCTTCCTCCTGGTGTGCAGATGCAGTTAACGGCCATATCTGAGTCTCCATCAACCTAGCTATCACCATTTATTTGCCCTGATGTCCTGATATCCCCTCCACCCACCTTTCGGGCCCACCAAATCTGCTTCCAGTGGCTATTCCTTATAAACGGCTTGTCTTGGCTCATGCTATAGACTTTCCTACAATCTCTCAAAGGTTTACAAAAATGAAACAAGCAGCATCTGGCTTTGGTGTATCCCATACCTGTGGCTAAACAGCCTTAATCCTGGCACAAGTGACTGCTGGCCTTGGTTCTTGGCTTGAACTCTCGGGGCATCTGCAAGCCCAGTACAAGTGGTAGCCATCTGCAGATTGCTTTGTGGCTTATGCTGGGTAGCCCCAGACATGGCACAGGCTGTTGCTGAACTTGGCATGTTGTGGGGCTTTTCCCAGAAGGCCCCAGGGTTAGCTTCCCTGGTGGACAGCTTTGGACTCAGCTGGAACATCACCCAGTCATCTCCGTGGATGACACACCCAACGGGCACACTGGAGGCACCACAGCCCTGCTAAAGTGAATCTTGTTCTGTAGGGTCAGGCTTTGCACAACACACCTCCACAATAGTCATGGCCAGTTCTCATAACTAATCAGCTTGGGAGTCATTTCCTCTCACTGACTTGCAAAGAGCAACCAAGGCTCAACTACAATATGAGGGCATACACAACCCACACAAAAGATACACCTGGAATACCCAGCTCAGGTGACCAGTAAGGCAGTGCCACCAAGCATCACAGCACACCTACTATATAAGGTCAATACAGTACAACTGGAAGATATAGCAACCATGTTGAATACATAGTAACAAACACAGTGATGGAGCCAAAATGGGGAGACAAAGAAACATGCCCCTGAAAAAGAACAAAAGAATTGTCCAGAAAAAGAATTAAACAAAATAGAGACAAGAAATCTACCAGAGAAATAACTCAAAAACTGGCTATAAGGATATTCAATGATCTCAGAGAGAACTTTAAAGAAGAGATAGGAAATATAAAAATAGAGATAGAAAGCATAAAAAAGCATCAGTCATAAATGAAAAAAAAAACAATAATTGAAATAAAGAATACATTAGAGGAAATCAACAGTATATTAGATAAAGCACAGGATTGAATCAACAATTTAGAAGATAAATTAGTAGAAAACACCTAAACAGAAGAGCAAAAAGAAAAAAAGAATACCCCCCAAAATTGAGGATAGTTTAAGGGACCTCTGAGACAACATCAAATGTACCAACATTTGCATCATAGGAGTACCAGAAGGAGAAGAGAGACAGCAAGGAATTGAAAACCTATTTAAAGAAATAATGACTGAAAAATTCCCTACCCTTACAAAGGAAACAGACATGGAAGCCCAGGAAGCATAGAGAGTCCCAAACAAGGTGAAACCAAAGGTGTTGACACCAAGACAAGTCATAATTTAAATGCTAAAGGTTAAGGACAAAGAAAGAACCTTAAAATCAATAAGAG
This sequence comes from Rhinolophus sinicus, assembly GCF_057876585.1. NCBI lineage: Eukaryota > Metazoa > Chordata > Mammalia > Chiroptera > Rhinolophidae > Rhinolophus > Rhinolophus sinicus. Next base: position 49,165,014 of record NC_142518.1, on the reverse strand, counting down.
AAATGTGGTTAGTTACTTACAAAGGAGTACCCATAAGACCATAAGTTGATTTCTCAACAGAAATGTTGCAGGCCAGAAAGGACTGGCATGAAAAATTTGAAGTGATGATAATCAAAGACCTACAACCAAGATTTTTCTACCAAGCAAAGCTAGCATTTAGAATCAAAGGACCTATAAATACCGTCCCTGACAGGAAAAAGCTAAAGGAGTTCATCACCACCAAACAGTATTACAAGGAATCTTAGAGGTACTTCTTTAAGATGGAAAAAAAAAATATTTGAATAATAAAATGTCAATAACTACATATTTATCAACAATTACTTTCAGGCGTCATAGAAATGGTGGCATGAGGTGAGCCTCTTGAAACCTCCACTGGAATTTACAACAAATTGAACAATTATAATTCCACAAAGGACTCCTTGTGCAGCAGACAGGCAAGGCTAAGACACACACAATTGAAATTATCTAAACGTGGGAAGATCAGGAGAACGGGAGAGGAGGGAAGGGGAAGTGCAAAGATGATGGCCGTGCAGGCAAAGAACACAGACTAGAGCTAGGAACTCCAAGCTCTCTGCATCCTAGATCTACCACAGTCGCAGGACAGGGAAGAATTCAGACTTCTAACGCTCCCCTTGTGGCCCACAGTCCCGCCCCAGGAATTAGCACATAACACGGCTGAACCCGACACTCACAGCAGAGACCATGGAGCAAAGACTGAGGGGAGAAGGGTGAAAACAGTGGTTTACATGCTCACTGTGGAGCAGAGGATGGAAGGCATAGGCATAGAGCCTAGCTGACATATCCCCACCCACCCTGAGCTTGCCCCACCGCAACATACCCCGTGCGAGAAACATAACGGTAGCAGTGCCAGATCAAAAGAACAGAATATTTGCATCTCCAAGAACGGCAGCCCTCAGCTACGGACTCGCAGCCCAATTAGTTCCAACGAAGGGGATGGAGTCTTGGGTGCAGGACTGGTTGTGCTTGTGGTCATCGCCATTACTTTGAGCCACCTCCCACAACTCACCCTGTTTCTGACTTCACCTACCTAGGGGATCTCTGCAGCGGTAAACAGCGCCACTGAAACACACAGGCCCTGAAACTGGTGAAGGAAGGGTTTTGGAACTTCAGAAGCTCTCCAAATCCCCACACAGAAGTGGTGCATGAAACCAGAGGACCTAGTCACAGAGGAGAAACCCACCTTCCAGCTAACACTCCCACCCCATTGTGTAAGAAGGTGGAACGGTGCAGAAAAAATATAACACTACAGCATGAGAGAAAATAAAAGGCTACAGTTGGAGAGAAAATAAAAAATTCCACCAAAACTTACTGGAAAGCAAAAGTAAGAGGTCTTTCAATCAGTCTGTTGCAGAACCCACTCCTGTAGGTGCCTAGGGACAAAAATAGTAATTCATTAATTGGCATAGATAACCAAAGTAACAAGGCAGCTAAGAAAGAAAATGAATAGTCTGCAGAAAATTAACTTAAAGACATAGAAATCTGTGATTTAAATGACAGAGAATTTAAGATTGCAGTACTGAAAAGCCACAACGAAATGCAAGAAAACACAGACAGGAGGTTTAAGAACTCAGAAAAACAATCAGAGACAAAAACGAACATTTACCAGAGATTGAAATTTAAAAACAGAATCAAACAGAATTTCTGGAGTTAAAAACCTCAATAGAAGAAATTAAGAATAAAAAAGCCAGCTTAGGTAGTAGAGTTGACCAGATGGAGGAAAGAATGAGTGACATTGAAGATAGAAACCTGGAAATGACACGGATGGAAGAAGAAAGAGAAGTGAGACTTAAAAGAAATGAAAGAACTCTACAAGAACTTTCTGACTCCATCAGAAAGAGCAATATAAGAATAATGGGCATATCAGAAGAAGAAGAGAGAGAGAAGGGAACAGAGAGTATATTCAAACAAATAATTGATGAGAACTTCACAAACTTCTGGAAAGAACTGGATCTTCAAATCCAATAAGCAAATAAAACACCTAATTACCTCAACCTAAACAGGCCTTCTCCAAGGCACATTGAATTGAAGCTGTCTAAAATCAACGACAAAGAAAGAATCCTCAAGGCAGCCAGGGAAAGAAGACGGTAACCTACAAAGGAAAGCCCATTAGATTATCATGAGATTTCTCAGCAGAAACTCTACAAGACAGGAGGGAATGGAAAAACATTCAAACTATTGAAAGAGAGAAATTATGAGCCAAGAATAATACACTCAGAAAGGTATCCTTTAGATATGAAGGAGGAATAAAGACCTTTACAAACATACAGAAGCTGAGGGAATTTTCTAATACATGAACTCCACTACAAGAAATACTGAAGGAGGCTATTCAACTACCATCAACAGGGACAATTTGTGGCAACCAAAACGTAAAAAAAGGGGGAGAGTAAGGCATGAACCAGAATATGGAATGGAGAAAGTAGACGTGCTGAAAAAAATGGAATACCCTAAATATCAAACTTTCTTTTACACAAACTTAAGGGTAACCACTAAAAAAAATCCAGAATCGAAATATATACTGTAATAAAAGAAAAAACAAAGGGAAACATCATAGAATACCACCACACAGAAATAATAGACAACAATAAAAGGCAAAGAAACAATGGAGACACAGACTTATCAGAGAACTAAAGATAGGATGACAGGAAATCCACACATATCAATAATCACCATAAATGTAAATGGCCTGAACTCATCAATAAAAAGACATAGAGTAGCAGATTGGATCAAAAAACTAAACACAACCATATGCTGTCTCCAAGAGATGCATCTCAGCTAAAAGGACAAGTATAGACTCAAAGTGAAAGTGTGGAAATTGACACTCCAAGCAAATGGTATCCAGAGAAAATAAGGTGCAGCTATACTGATAACAGATGAAACAGACTTCAGGGTGAAAAAGATAACAAGAGACAAAGATGGACATTTAATAATGGTAAAGGGGACTATAAAACAAGAAGACATAACAGTCATCAATATTTATGCCCCCAATCAGGGAGCACCGAAATATACCAAGCAACTACTAACAGAACTAAGGGGAGAAATTGACCAAAACACAATTATACTAGGGGACTTAAATACATCATTGACAGCTATGGATAGATCATCCAAACAGAAAATAAATAACGAAATAGCAGCCCTAAATGACACATTAGATGAAATGGACATAATTGACATTTATAGAGCACTTCATCCTAAAACATCAGACTATACATTCTTTTCTAGTGTACATGGAACATTCTGAAGGATAGACCATATATTGGGACATAAAATCAGTCTCAACAAATTTAAGAAGATTGAAATCATACCATGCATATTCTCTGATCACAAGGCTTTGAAATTGGATATCAACTGTAAAAAGAAAGCGGGAGAAAACACAAATACATGGAGATTAAACAACATACTTTTAAAGAAGGACTGGGTCAAAGAAGAAATTAGAGGAGAGATCAAAAGATACATAGAAACAAATGACAATGAAAATACATCCTACCAAAATTTTTGGGATGCAGCGAAAGCAGTTTTAAGAGGGAAATTTATCTCATTACAGGCTTATCTCAAGAAACAAGAAAACTCCCAAATAAATAACCTCATGTTACACCTTAAAGAACTAGAAAAAGAAGAACAAGTAAAACCCAAGGTCAGCAGAAGAAAGGAAATAATAAAAATTAGAGTAGAACTAAATGAAATAGAGAACAAAAAGACAATAGAAAAAATTAATGTGACAAAGAGCTGGTTCTTTGAGAAGATTAACAAAACTGACAAACCCTTGGCTAGACTTACTAAGATAAAAAGAGAGAAGACACTGATTAACAAAATCAGAAACGTAAAAGGGGAAGTTATCACGGACACCACAGAAATACAAAGGATCATCCAAGAATACTATGAAGGACTATATGCCACCAAATTCAACAACCCAGAAGAAATGGACAAGTTCTTAGAAACATATAGCCTTCCAAAGCTGAACCATGAAGAACTGGAAAATCTAAACAGACCGTTCACCAGTAACGAAATTGAATCAGTCATCCAAAACCTTCCCAAAAGCCAAAGTCTGGGACCAGATGGATTCACTAGTGAATTCTACCAAACCTTCAAAGAGGATCTAATACCAATTCTGCACAAAATCTTCCAAAAAATTGAAGAAGAGACAGTACTCCCTAACTCATTTTATGAGGCCAACATTACCCTGATACCAAAACCTGGTAAGGACAGCACAAAAAAAGAAAACTACAGACCAATATCTCTAATGAATACCGATGCAAAAATCCTAAATAAAATTCTAGCAAATCGAATACAACAATGCATTAAAAAGATTATTCATCACGACCAAGTGGGTTTCATCCCCGGGGCACAAGGATGGTTCAACATACGAAAATCCATGAATGCGATACATCACATAAACAAAATAAAGGAGAAAAATCACATGATTATATCAATTGATGCAGAAAAAGCATTTCACATGATACAGCATCCATTTATGATTAAAACACTTAACAAAATGGGTATAGAAGGAAAATACGTTAACATAATAAAGGCCATATATGACAAGCCCTCTGCTAATCTCATAATTAATGTAGAAAAACTGAAGCCCTTTGCTCTACGTTAGGAACACGATAGGGATGTCCCCTATCACCTCTGCTTTTCAACATAGTGTTGGAAGTCCTTGCCAGAGCAATCAGGCAAGAGAAAGAAATAAAAGGCATCCAAATTGGGAAAGAAGAAGTTAAATTATCACTCTTTGCAGATGACATGATGCTATATATAGAAAACCCTAAAGACTCCACCAAAAAGCTATTAGAAACAATCAACGAATACAGTAAAGTTGCCGGCTACAAAATCAACGCACAAAAGTCCATTGCCTTCCTATATACTAACAATGAAATCTCAGAAAAAGAAATACAAAACCGAATTCCTTTTGCAATTGCAGCAAAAAGAATAAAATACCTAGGAATAAACTTAAACAAGGATGTGAAAGACCTATATGCTGAAAACTATAAGACATTTTTGAAAGAAATTGAAGAAGACACAAAGAAATGGAAAGACATTCCGTGCTCAAGGATTGGAAGAATCAACATAGTTAAAATGGCCATATTACCCAAAGCAATATACAGATTTCATGCAATCACCATCAAAATCCCAATGGCATTTTTTAAAGAAATAGAACAAAAAATCATCAGATTTGTTTGGAACCACAAAAGACCCCGAATAGCCAAAGCAATCTTAAGAAAAAAGAACAATAATGGAGGTATCTCACTCCCTGACTTTAGCTTGTACTACAGGGCTACAATAATCAAAACAGCATGGTATTGGCAGAAAAACAGATACGGAGACTAATGGAATAGAATTGAGAATGCAGAAATAAAACCACATAAATATGGACAGATAATTTTTGACAAAGAAGCTGAAAACATACAATGGAGCAAAGACAGCCTCTTGAATAAATGGTGCTGGGAGAATTGGATAGCCACGTGCATAAGAATGAAACTGGACTGCTATCTGTCCCCATGTACAAAAATTAATTCAAAATGAATCAAGACTTAAGCATAAGACCTGACACAATATACTTCATAGAAGAAAACACAGGTACTAAACTTATGGACCTTGGGTTCAAAGAGCATTTTATGAATTTGACTCCAAAGGCAATGGAAATAAAAGCTAAAATAAACGAATGGGACTATATCAAGCTTAAAAGCTTCTGCCCAGCAAAACAAACCATTGACAAAATAAAGAGGTAACCAACTGAATGGGAGAAGATTTTTGCAAACATTGCCTCCAATAAGGGGCTAATCTCCAAAATATACAAGGAACTCATGATTCTCAATAACAAAAAAACAAACAACCCAATTGAAAAATGGGCAGAGGACCTGACCAGACATTTCTCCAAAGAGGACATACAAATGGCAAATAGACATATGAAAAAATGCTCAACATCACTAATCATCAGAGAAATGCAAATCAAAACCACAATGAGATATCACCTCACCCCATTCAGAATGGCTGTCATCAACAAGAGAAATAGTAACAAGTGTTGGAGAGGCTGTGGAGAAAAAGGAACCCTCATACACTGTTGGTGGGAATGCAGACTGGTGCAGCCCTTATGGAAGGCAGTGTGGAGGTTCCTCAAAAAATTTTGAATAGAATTACCATATGACCCAGCAATTCCTCTCCTGGGTATCTACACAAATAATCTGAAAACATTTATACATAAAGACACGTGTGCTCCAATGTTCATTGCAGCTGTGTTTACAGTGGCCAAGACATGGAAACAACCAAAATATCCTTGGATAAATGAATGGATAAAGAAGTTGTGGTATATATACACATGGAATACTATTCGGCGGTAAGAAGAGATGATATAGGAACATTTGTGACAACATGGATGGATCTTGAGACTATAATGCTAAGCGAAATAAGTCAGACAGAAAAAGCAGAGAACCATATGATTTCACTGACATGTGGTATATAAACCAAAACAACGAAAGAACAAGACAAACAAATGAGACACAGAAACTCATAGACACAGACAATAGTTTAGTGGTTACCAGAGGGTAATGGGACAGGGAGGTGGGAGATGAGGGTAAGGGGGATCAAATATATGGTGATGGAAGGAGAACTGTCTCTGGGTGGTGAACATACAATGGGATTTATAGACGATTTAATACAGAATTGTACACCTAAAATCTATATAATTTCACTAACAATTGTCACCCCAATAAATTAAAATATAAATAAATAAAAATAAAATAGAATAAAATAAAATGATGCCAACCTGAAGGGAAAAAAAAAAATGTCCGTACTACCCAAAGTAATCTATAGATAGAATGCAATCCCTATCAAAATACCAATGCCATTTTTCACAGAACTATATATATCATATAGTTCCATATAAATCTTAAAATTTATATGGAAATATAAAAGGCCCAAAGAGCCACAACAGTGAGAAAGAAGAACAAAGTTACAAATTTGGATGTATCACAATACCTTATATCAAATGATACTACAATAGACACATAGATCAATGGAACAGAATAGTGAGCTCAGAAATAAACCCAAACCTGTATAATCAATTAATCTATGACAAAGGAGGCAAGAAGATACAAAAGAGTAATGAGTGTCTATTCATAAATGGTGCTGGGAAAATTGGAGAGATACATGCAAAAAAAAAATAGAAACTGGACCACCTTCTTAATCAGTATACAAGAATAAACTCAAAATGAATTAAAGACTTAAATGTAAGACTGAAAACAATAAAATCCTAGAAGAAACCATAGCCAGTGAACTCTCTGACATTGCTCTTAGTGAGATATGTCACCTCAGGCAAGGGACACAAAAGAAAAAATAAACAAATGGGACTACATCAATCTGAAATGTTTTTGCACAGCAAAGGAAACCATCACCAAAATTGAAAGACAACTTACTGAAGGGGAGAAGATATTTGTTAAAGACATTTCCAATAAAAGGTTAATATACAAAATTTATGAAGAACTCATACAACTAAACACCAAAAAATAAAAAAATAAAAATCCCTAACTATCCAATTGAAAAATTGACAGAACTATGAAAAATAACAAAAATGTCCTTCAATAAATGACTGGATAAAGAAGATGTGGATCTATGTCACAAAATGGCAGCATAACGACTACTTCTTGAAACCGCCCTTGGAATTTACAACAAAATAAATAGCTATAATTCAACAATGGATAACCTAACCAACACACAGGCATATCTGAGAGATCTATGTGTCGAATCATCTGAATGTGGGCAAATAGGGCAAGCAGGGGAAGAGCAAAGCGGGAAGTGAAGAGACAGGCCACAGGATGCAGTCCAGTGCTCACTGCAGTCTTAGGAAAGAGAAGAATTCAGACTGCAGGCACACTCCGTGTGGCCCATAGTCCTGACTGAGGGATCAGCATATAATACTCCTGAACCAAATATTTGGGGCAGGGACCTTGGGGCAAAGACTGAATACGGAAAGGTGAAGGCTATGGTTTAAGCCTTTACTGCCAGGCAGAAAACAGAAAACAGAGACACAAAGCCTGGCTGACACCACCCCACACTCACATAACTCACCCCCCCATCCCATTGTTAGAAGTGGGCTCTAGAAGAAACAGTAGCTGTGTAAGCTTAAAGAACAAAAATCTACAGCTCCAAAAATGGGAGAGACAGTCTCGTAAAAGCACAAAGTGACTAACACCAGCAATAAGAAAGAAAGTGTAGGGGTGAGACCTCTGTGGGATGGAAGTTACCATTGCTCAGAACCACAAACACAAACCACCTCTCAAAGACAACCTTACCCCCACCTTTCTGGGAATATCACTGCAGGGGCAACCAGAGCTGCTGAGACACATAAGCTCGGCATCAGGCTATCGCGGAAGCATTGAGGATTCAGAAGCTCAGAACTCTATCACGCCCCCTCCCATATCTTCCTACAGGGCAGAAGCATGAGACCCAGCCAACCTGCTCACAAAGGAGAAGCCCACTTTGCAGGAAACACACATTACATGAGAAGCCAGAGCAGTGCAAGAACCAATAAAATGCTATAGCATGAGAGAAAATAAAAGGCTTCAGCATGAAAGAAAATAAAAGACTTCAGCATGAAAGAAAATAAAACATGCCAGCAACACCTACTGGAAAGCAAAAGAAAGACCTCTTCATATCAACCTGTTGAAAAACCCATCCTGTAGATGCCCAGGAAGATAAATAATAATTTATTAATTGCCATGAATAACCAAGGTAAAAAGTCAGCCCAAAAGAAAATGAAAAATCTCCAGAAAATGAACTAAAAGAGATGGAAATACGTGACTTAAATGAGAGAGAATTTAAGATTACAGTTCTGAAAAAACTTAATGAGTTGCAAGAAAACAAAGATAGGCAGATTGATTAACTCAGAAACAAAATCAATGAACAAAATGAATACTTTACTAAAGAGATTGAAGTTTTGAAAAGAATCGAATAGAAATTCCAGAGATGAAGAACTCAAAAATAGAAATAAAGAAAGACATAGCCAGTTTAGGGAATACACCTGACCAAATGGAGGAAAGAATCAGTGACATTGAAGATAGAAATCTGCAGATGACATAGATGGAAGAAAAGAGAGTCTGTAGAGTTAGAAGAAGTGAAAGAACTCTGCAAGAACTTTGGAACTCCATCACAAACAGCAACATAAGAATAATGAATATACTAGATGGAGAAGAGACGGAGAAGGGAATGAAGAGTATATTCAAACAAATAATTAATGAGAACATCTCAAACCTGTGAAAGCACTGGATCCTTTAATCCAAGAAAAACAAACAGAATACCTAATTACCTCAATTCCAAAAGGCCTTCTCCAAGGCACATTGCATTGAAGCTGTCAGAAATTAATGACAAAAAGAATTGTCAAGGCAGCAGGGGCAGGGTGTGGGGGGGTGTAAAAAGTGGTAACCTATAAGGGAAAGCTCATTAGATTATCATCGGACTTTTCAGTAGAAACTCTACAAGGCAGAAAAGATTGGAGTCAATTTTCAAACTATTGAAAGAGAAATTATCAGCCAGGAATAATATATCCATCAAAGATATCCTTTAGATATGAAGGAGGAATAAAGACATTTCCAGACATAAAGAAGCTGTGGAAATTTTCTAACCAGCATAACAGGAAATAATAAAGGAGGCTATTCAATGTGAAACAAAAAAGCAAAAGAAGACAAATCCATGAACAAGATTATTAACAGACAGATAGAAGCAGGAAATGGCAACCCCTACACCAAAAAGGGCACTATACACTTAAACATATCATAATGGGTAAAAAAGATCAAAATAAATTTTAAAAAGGAAAAAGAGAAGAACAATACAACTTGCTACTGCAACTCAAAAATAAACTCACAGCATAAGTAGGGATAAATTGTGATAACAAAACATCAAAAGGGAGAGAGTAAAGGTCTGAATCTGAAAGGGGAATAGAGATGAGAAGCATGCTGAAGAAAAAGTACTACTTGCACATATGAAATATTTTTACATAAAATTAATGGTAACCACTCAAAAAAATCCAGAACTGAGATACATAACATAAATAAAAGAATAAATGGTGGGGGGAGGATCTTAGAATACCACCACAGACAGCAACAAAAAGGAAAAGAAACAATGGGGACTCTGAGACACCAGAAAAGAAAATACAAAATGGCTATAGGAAATCCTCATATATTGAAATCATCTTAAATGTAAATGGGCTGAACTCACCAATAAAAAGGTACAGAGTACCAGACTGGAACAAAAAACAGAAACCAACCATATGCTGCCTCCAAGAGACACATGTCAGCTACAAGGACAAATACAGACTCACAGGGTGGAAATTGATACTCTAAGCAAATGGTATCCAGAGAAAAGTGGATGTAGCCATTCTTATATCAAACAAAACAGACTTTAGGGAAAAAAAGCAACAAAAGACAAAGATGGACATTTCATAATGATGAGGGGGACAATACATGAAGACATAACACTTATTAACATATATACCCCAATCACAGAGCACAAAAATATGCAACGTGACTACTAACAGAACTGAAAGGAGAAGCTGACCAAAACAAAATTATAGTAGGGAACATAAATACATCATTGACAACTATGGATACATCATCAAAACAGAAAACCAGTAAGGAAATAACAGCCTTAAAAGACACATTAGATCAAATGGATATAACTGACATTCATAGAGCACTTCATCCTAGAACACCAGACTATACATTTTTTTCTAGTTTACATCAAACATTCTCAAGGATAGACCATATGTTGGAACATGAAACAAGCCTTAGCACTTTTAAGAACACTGAAATCATACTAAGCATATTCTCTGATCACAAGGCTTTGATATTGGATACAAACATGAAAAGAAAACAGGAAAAAATACAAACATGTGGAGATTAAACAACATGCTATTAAAGAACGACTGGGTCAAAGAAAAAATAAAATGAGACATCAAAAGACACATAGAAACAAATGAGAATGAAAACACATCCTATCAAAATTATTGGGATGCAGCAAAAGCAGTAACGAGACAAATTTACATCATTACAGACTTATCACAAGAAACAAGAAAAATCCCAAATGAAAAACCTAACACTGTACTTAAAGAACTAGAAAAAGAAGAACAAATGAAACCCAAAGTCAGAAGAAGGAAGGAGATAATAAAAATCAGAGCAGAACTAAATGAAATAGAGACCAAAAAGTCAATAGAAAAAAATTAATGCAACAAAGAGCTGTTTCTTTAAAAAGATTAAAAATTGACAAACCCTGGGCTACACTCACTAAGATAAAAAGAGAAAAGACACAAATAAACAAAATCACAAATGAAAGAGGGAAGTTACCACGGGTACCACAGACACACAAAGGATCATACAAGAATACTATGAAGAACTATATGCTACCAAATTCAAAACGCTAGAGACATATATCCTTCCTAGACTGAATCACAAAGAAATGGAAAATCTAAATAGACCGATCAACAATAAGGAAATTGAATCGGTCATCCCAAACCTTCCCAAAAGCAGAAGTCCAGGACCAGATGGCTTCATTAGTGAATTTTACCAAACATTGAAAGAGGATCTAATACCTGTCCTCCTCAAACTCTTCCAAAAAATTAAAAAAGCAATACTTCCTAATTGATTTTATGAGGCCAAAATTACCCTGATACCAAAACCTGGATAAGTTTCACATAACAAAAGAAAATTACAGACCAGTATCTCTGATGAATACAGATGCAAACATCATAAACAAAATTCTAGCATCATTATATACCACAATGCATTAAAAAGATTATACATCACAATCAAGTGAGGTTCATCTCAGGATCACAAGGATGGTTCCACATACGCAAATCAATCAATGTGATAAACGAAATAAATAACATAAAATATAAAAATCATATGATTATATCAATAGATGCAGAAAAAGTATTTGACAAGATACAACATGCATTTATGATGAAAACACTTAATAAAATGGGTATAGAAGGAAAATTCCTTAACATAATAAAGGCCATATACGATAAACCCTCAACCAATATAATACTTATTGGTGCAAAACTGATACCTTTTGATTTACATTCAGGAACAAGACAGCATTGCCCCTATCACCACTGTTATTCGACATAATATTGGAAGTCCTACCAAAACAAGTAGGCAAGACAAAGAAATAAAAGGCCTCCAAATTGGGAATGAAAAAGTTATATTGTCACTTTTTGCAGATGATATGATCCTTTATATGGAAAACGCTAAAGACACCACCAGAAAGATTTTAGGATCAATACAGAAATAGCAGAAAAAGTATTTGACAAGCGTATTTCCCTGAAAATAAGACTGGGTCTTATATTAGTTTTTGCTCCAAAAGACGCATTAAAACTTATTTTCAGGGGATGTCTTATTTTTTTCATGTACAACAATCTACATTTATTCATTTATTTATGTACAACAACCTACATTTATTTAAATACAGTCATGTCATCTTCTTCTGGAACATCGTCATAACTCTCCAAACCCCGAATTCTGGCTTGAATTTCTTGCAACTCCATTTCCTGTAGAACCATTGGTCTCAATCTCTCATGTCCAGTAATAGAGCTCTCCTTAAATGAGCACTTCTTGTCCATATAGTCTGCTCGTATTGTACTGACAACACATTTGTCAGTGATTTTATCCCATGAATTATTCACCCAAGTCATGACCTAATGCAGGCTAGGCTTCACAAAGTTTCCATGCTGATTTCTCTCCATTCTATTTTCAATGTAGTCATTGATTTCTATGTGCAAATGGTCCTTGAATGGCTTGTTTATTGCAATATTAAGAGTCCAAAGATAGGCAGTCATTCCTGCGGGAATCATTATTTGATTTATTCTTCTCTCTGCAAGGAAGTTCTTCAGGTCTTTAGCATGGAGAGTGCTGACTGAATCACAGACTAGGAGACCTCTTTGGCCACCTTGCAAAACAAGTGGCAGAATTAAATCAACCCACTTCCTTATAACTGCTTTTGTACACCAGGTTTTTTCAGTTTCAAGAATATAAATGCCTGAAACATGTTAAACCTTATCTTTCTTGCCCTTAGTGATGATTAAAGGTGGGGCTTTTTTTCCATGCAGTCGAATTGCCAAAATACAGGTAACATGTGCACTTTTGTAACCAGCAGAGGGAATGTAGATTGACGAGGCAACCCTCTGATAAATTGTCCTTTGAGATCCTTGGACCATAAACAGTGCAATTTCATCCATAGCAATCATGTTGGAAAGTTGGTATTTAGAAAAGCTGATGCCATCAACAAGGGACTTCAATGCAAGAGCATATTTAATAACTTCAGTATCTTCCAGCTTGAACAGTGTTGTCAGTCTTAGAGACAGTTCATATCGCTGAAGGAAGCCATCCAGCCAGTGTTTTGATGCCTCAAATTATTTTGGGGCTATTTTTAACTGTAGTGCCATTGCAAGGGCAAATGCTTGAATATCAGCCCTGCACACAACCAAAACCTTTGCTCTCCTGTCAGCAATCCATTCACAGATGATGTCTTCCAGCTCAGGAAATAATGGTTGCTGACATGATCCACACTTGCACTTCTTAGCGTTTCCCTCATCCACCTGTTGATGGAGGTTATCATACTCTGCTCGCCATTTTTGGACCATCCGGAGATCCAACTTCTTCTCTTTGCAGAAAGCCATAATATTCTTGCCTTGGGAGTCTTCCACAATTCCTTTCTTGTACTCAATGGAATAGTTCTTTCTTTTTGCACTCATCTTGTCTGGGGGTCAAAATATCATTCCCTTTAAATCTACCATAAAATCAAATGTTAATTGAAGACTTACGAGACAGGAGTGGCAACAAAAATGATGACCATTAAGAATGATGGTCCACGCAAAAGGCACAAAAAGTTGCAGACACCAAAATTCAGAAAACGTTACTTTATTTCAACACGAGTGCATTAAGTACGTCTATTACAACACACGATGTATTGAATTATGAAGATTCATATTAGACACGACCATGTCTGTTCATTATCAAGTGGGCACATTATTCATGCATTGTGTCTATACTCTAGTTATTTGGCAGTAAGTCTCAAACTCATCTGTTTACATAGATGTTTACCTCTTGTCCAAGGTACCACCTTGGGTATTTACAAATACTTAATTATAATTTATATTATCATTTATTTTAAGTATTAATGTTAATAATATTATTTATTTATATTTAATTACATATTAATATTATTATTTTATAATTCAATACATCCATCATGTGTTGTAATGAATGTACTAAATGTGTCCGTCTGGCTGAGATCTTAACTGGCACTTATTTTTGGGGTAGGGCTCTTATTATGAGCATCGTAAAAAATCATGCTAGGGCTTATTTTCTGGTTAGGTCTTATTTTGGGGAAAATACAGTACAGTAAAGTAGGTAGCTACAAAATCAATGTGCAAAAATCCATTGCATTCCTAGATACTAACAATGAATTTCCAGAAAATGAAATTAAAACAAAACAAAACAATTTTTTTTGCAATTGCAACAAAAAGAATAAAATAACTGAGAATAAACTTAAGGAAGGATGTGAAGGACCTATACACTGAAAACTACATGGTATTTTTTTTTTTTTTTAATTGAAGAATACACAAAGAAATGGAAAGACATGTGTTCATGCATTGGAAGAATAAACACAGTTAAAATGGCCATATCACCCAAAGCAATATACAGACTTAATGCAATCCCCATCAAAATCCCAATGACATATTTTAAAGATATAGAACTTAAAAAAACCATCAGATGTGTATGGAATCAGAAAAGATCCCAAATAGCCAAAGCAATCCTAAGGAAAGAGAACAAGGCTGGGGGTATGAAACTCCCTGACTTCTGCTTATACTACAAAGAGACAATAATGAAAACAGCATGGTATTGGCAGAAAAACAGACACCTAGACCAACGGAATAGAATTGAACCCCAGAAATAAACCCTCATATATATGGACAGATAATTTTCAACAAAGGAGTCAAAAACATACAATGGGAAAATAGAAGCCTGTTCAATAAATGGTACTGGGAAAATTGGAATGCCACATGCAAAAAAATGAAGCTACATTGTTATATTTCACCATACAACAAAATTAACTAAAAATGAATCAAAAACTTAAACATAAGACTTGAAAAATTAAATTGCATGGAAGAAAGCATAGTACTAAACATATAGACCTTGAGAGAGGATTTTACGAATTTGACCTCAAAAGGAGGGAAGTAAATGTAAAAATAATTGAATGGGAATACGTCAAACTAAAAAGCTTATGCACAGAAAAAAAAGGACAAAACAATGAGGCAACCTACCAAATGGAGAAAGATACTTGCAAACAACACCTCCAATAAGGGGCTAATATCCAAAATATATGAAGAATTCATACAACTCAATAAGATAAAACAACCAATCCAGTTAAAAAAAAAATGGGCAGAGGACCTGAAAAGACACTTCTCCCATGAAGATGTATACATGAGCATCTGATATATAAAAATATGCTCAACTTCACTAGGTATTTTGGAAATGCAAATAAAAACCACAATGAGATATCACCTCACACCTGTTAGAATAGGCATTGTTAACAAGAAAAATAATAACAAGTATTGGAGAGGTTGTGGAGGAAAAGGCACCCTCATACACTGCTAGTGGGAATGTAAACTGGTACAACCACTATGGAAAAGATTATGGAGGCTCCTCAGAAATTGAAGAACAGAATTAACCCATATATCAGCCACCCATTTTCTGGGTATCTACCCAAAATATCTCAAAACATTTATCTATAAAGATATATGTATCCCCATGTTCATTACAGCATTATTCATGGTGGCCAAGACATGGAAGAAACTGAAGTGTACTTCGATAGATGATTGGATAAAGAAGAAGCAGTATATATACATAGTAGAATACTACTCTGCCATAAGAAAAGATGAAATATTGCCATTTGTCATAATATGGATGGGTCTTGATATTATTCTGCTAAGCAAAATAAGTCAGACAACGAAAGTCAAAAACCATATGACTTCACTCATATGTGGTATATAAAATTGAAATCAACAAAGGGACAAACAAAGAAACAATAACTCATGGACACATACAACAGCTTAGTGGTTACCAGAAGGTAAGAGGGAAGGGGTGTGGTAGGAGAGGGAAAATAGGATCAAATACATGGTGATGAAAAGAGAACTGACTTTGGGTGGTGATATCTACATCTATATCTCTATCTCTATCTCTATCTCTATCTCTATCTCTATCTCTATCTCTATCTCTATCTCTATCTCTATCTCTATCTCTATCTCTATCTCTATCTCTATCTCTATCTCTATATCTATCTATATAGATATATAATAGAAATATACACTTGAAACCTACATAATTTTACTAACTGTAGTAAACTTTAAATAAATTTTTTAAAAATGTAGCACAGGAATAAAGATGGACAAAGTCCAGTAGATTAGAATAGAGATTACAGATAAATCCCTGACAAATAGGGTAAAATGATTTTCCCCAAGAGTGCTTAGACCATTTCACAGGAAAAGGACCGATCATGTTGTACACAAATGATGCTTTGAAAACTAGATGTCTACGTTCAAAACACCAAGTTGAACCCCTATCTTAGAGAAGATGTACTCAAGAGCGATGAAAGATCAAAACATAAATCCTAAAACTGTGACACTCTTAGAAGACTACTTGGAGGAAAAACTTCATAACCTTGAATTTGGCAATGATTTTTTGGATATAACAACAAAGGCACATGGAACAGCAATAACAAAACAAAGTTCACCAAAAGTAAAAAAAAAAAAAAAAAGGATGCAATAAGTGACACTATCAATACAATAAAAAGACAACACATAGAAGAGGAGAAACTACTTGTTATGAGAAAAACATATATCCCCCTAAAATTCATATGTTGAAGTTCTAGCCACTCTCCCCAATAGCTCAGAATGTATTTGTAAATAGGGTCTTTAAAGAAATATTAAGGGACCGAAGATCCAAGATGGCAGAGTAGATAAATGTCATGCTTGTCTCATCCCATGAACACATCAAAATTACAACTAAATTATAGAAAAATCAACTTGGAGAACCATCTGAAGTATAGCTGAACGTAAGTTTTATAACTAAGTATATAAACAAGAAGCCAAGTCGAGACTGGTAGGAGGAGTGAACATGCAGAATGGGCATGCCTCAAACATTGATATAGCAGATGAAAATTGGGAGGGATATCTCAGCTACAGAGGTTCCCCATGGGGGAGCAATTGACCCCAGCCCCACACCAGCCTCCACAGATCAGAGTACTGGTGCCAGAAAGAGGAGAACCCAAAAAATCTGCCTTTGAAAAACAATGGGGATTCTGATAGTCCTGGTGGGACAGAAGGCTGCTGGAAACCCAGACATTCTCTTAAAGGGGCCAAACAGGCACTCACCGTGGGCTCTGGCAGAGGAATGGTGACTCTGGGGTCATCGGAGACATATGGGAGAGACTGAGTTATATAACTTTGGGTTGCAGGCTGGAGAGACTGCCTTTTCTCTGAATGAAGTTTTTCTCCAGTGCAGCCAGCAGGCCGGTGCCATATTTCCTGTGTTGATCCCGCCCCCACAGGCCAAGTCTGAATCTGATTGGCCTGGTGAGCTCTGCTGCTCCACCCTGTTGACTCACTGAGATCTTGCCTCACCCACCTTACTACCCAAAGAGGCTTTATCAGCACCTGAACCTTATGAGAGGTGGCAGCAGGCCTTGGAGTGTCCTGGCTTTTTGAGGAACTAACTCACACCCAGTACCAGTGGCAACCATTCTTGATTCACAGTGTGTCCTCTCCCACATTCAGGTTTAGCACAGGCAGCGACCACTCATGGATCGCTTTGTAGCTCCTACCAAGTAGTCCCCAGCTGGTCACAGGCAGTGGCTGACCTGGGCCTGCACCAGAACTCTTCCCAAGAGGCCCCTTAAGCAACATACTTGGAGGTTGACTTCAGACAACACCAGAGAACCACCCAATTGGCCCCACATGAGGCACACACAAAGGGCAGCCTCAATAGTGACCAGAGCTTGCTGGGGCAAATCCTGCTCCATGGAGTTAGACCCCCTCACAGCAGCACATAGGCTGTGGACATGGTCAAACCCCACAGCCAGTCAGCCTGAGGGTCAATACCATTCACTGATACGCCAATAGCAATAAACGCTCAACTATAACAGGAGGGCTCACAACCCAAATAAGGAAGACTCCTGGAGCACCTGGCTCAGGTGACCGGGCAGACTGTGCCACTGGTTCCGCAGCATTAGATAACGAAATATGTACAAATGAAAATAAATATAGTAACATTAACCAAAAATAACACATTGATTACTTACTATGAGTCAGTCATTGCACATTTCTAGATACTATTTCATTTAATCCTCACAATAATCTTCACATATTTTTTAAACTTCTTATTTTTTACTCTTCCTCTTTTTTTAATTAAAGTTTATTGGGGTGATAATTTTTAGTAAAGTTACATAGATTTAGAAGTGTACAATTCTGTATTACATCATCTATGCATCCTATTGTGTGTTCACCACACAGAGTCAGTTCTACTTCCATCACCATATATTCGATCCCCTACACAATCATCTACTACTCCCATTTCCCCTTCATCTCTGGTAACCACTAAACTATTGTCTGTGTCTATGAGTTTTTGTTTCTCATTTGTTTGTCTGTTCTTTTGTTGTTTTTGGTTTATATACCACATATCAGTGAAATCATATGGTTCTCTGCTTTTTGTGTCTGACTTATTTCGCTTAGCGTTATAATCTCAAGATACATACATGTTGTCACAAATGGTCCTATCTCATCTTCTCTTACTGCCGAATAGTATTCCATTGTGTATATATACCACAACTTCTGTATCCATTCATCTATTGAAGGGAATTATGGTTGATTCCATGTCTTGGCCACTGTAAATAAAGTTGCAATTAACATTGGAGCACACATGTCTTACGTATAAATGTTTTCTGATTTTTTGATTGGTACCCAGGAGAGGGATTGCTGGGTCATAGCATAATTTTATTTGTAATTTTTGAGGAACCTCCACACTGTTTTCCATAGCAGCTGCACCAGTCTGCTTTCCCACCAACAGTGTATGAGGGTTCCTTTTTCTCCACAGCCTCTCCAACACTCATTACTATTTGTCTTGTTGATGGTAGCCATTCTAACTGTGGTGAGGTGATATCTCATTGTGGTTTTTATTTGCATTTCTCTGATAATTAGTGGTGTTGAGCATTTTTTCATATATCTATTTGCCATTTGTATGTCCTCTTTGGAGAAATGTCTGGTCAGGTCCTCTGCCCACTTTTCAATGGGGATGTTCGTTTTTTTTGTTGTTGAGTTGCATGAGTTCCTTGTATATTTTGGATATCAGCCCCTTATCGGAGGCACTGTTTGCAAAAGTCTTCTCCCATTCAGTTGGTTGCCTCTTTAGTTTGTCAATGGTTTCTTCTGATGGGCAGAAGCTTTTAACTTTGATATAGTCCCATTTATTTATTTTAGCTTTTACTTTTTCTTGCCTTTGCAGTCGAATTCATAAAATTCTCTTTGAACCCAATGTCCACAAGTTTAGTATCTATGTTTTCTTCTATGCAGTTTACCGTTTCAGGTATTAGGCTTAAGTCTTTGATCCATTTTGAATTAATTTTTGGACATGGTGAAAGATAGCAGTCCAGTTTCATTCTTTTGCACGTGGCTTTCCAATTCTCCCAGCACCATTTATTGAAGAGGCTGTCTTTTCTCTCTATTGCATATTTTTTGCTTCTTGTCAAAAACTGTCTGCTCATATTTGTGTGGTTTTATTTCTGAATTCTCAATTCTATTCCTTTGGTCTATGTGTCTGTTTTTCTGCCAATACCATGCTGTTTTGATTATTGTTGCCCTGTAGTACAAGCCAAAGTCAGGAAGTGTGATACCTCCATTATTGTTCTTCCTTCTTAAGTTTGCTTTGGCTATTTGGGGCCTTTTGTGGTTCCAAACAAATCTGATGATTTTCTGTTCCACCTCTCTGAAAAATGCCACTGGGACTTTGATAGGGATCTGTATATTGCTTTGGGTAATATGGCCATTTTAACTATGTTGATTCTTCCAATCTATGAGCACAGAATGTCTTTCCATTTTTTGTGTCTTCTTCAATTTCTTTCAAAAATGTCTTGTAGTTTTCAGCATGTAGGTCTTTCATATCCTTGGTTAAGTTTATTCCTAGGTACTTTATTCTTTTTGCTGCAATTGCAAAAGGAATTGTTTTTTGTATTTCTTTTTCTGAGATTTTATTGTTAGTATATAGGAATGCGATGGACTTTTGTATGTTGATTTTGTAGCCGGCCTAATTACTGTATTGGTTGATTGTTTCTAATAGCTTATTGGTGGAGTCTTTAGGTTTTTCTACATATAGCATCATGTTATCTGCAAAGAGTGACAATGTAACTTCTTAATTACCAATTTGGCTGCCTTTTATTTCTTTCTCTTGCCTGAATGCTCTGGCAAGGACTTCCAACACTATGTTGAAAAGCAGAGATGATAGGGGAGAGCCCTGTCATGTTCCTGAACGTAGAGCAAAGGGTTTCAGTTTTTCACCATTAATTTTGAGATTAGCTGAGGATTTGAAATATATGGCCTCTATTATGTTAAGGTATTTTCCTTCTGTACCTATTTTATTAAGTGTTTTAGTTATAAATGGATGTTATATCTTGTCAAATGTTTTTCTGCATCAATTGATATAATCATATGATTTTTGTCCTTCATTTTGTTTATCTGATGTATCATATTGATGGATTTGCGTATGTTGAACCATCCTTGTGCCCCGGGGATGAACCCCACTTGGTCGTGATGAATAATGTTTTTTTTAATGCATTGCTGTATTCGATTTGCTAGAATTTTGTTTAGGATTTTGCAACTATATTCATCAGAGATATTGGTCTGTAGCTTTCTTTTTTGGTGCTGTTCTTACCAGGTTTTGGTATCAGGGTAATGTTGGCCTCATAAAATGAGTTAGGGAGTACTGTCTCTTTTTCAATTTTTTGGAAGAGTTTGAGCAGGATTCGCATTAGATCGTCTTTGAAGGTCTGGTAGAATTCACTAGTGAAGCTATCTGGTCCCGGACTTTTGTTTTTGGGAAGGTTTTGGATGACTGTTTCAATTTCGTTACTGGTGATCGATCTGTTTAGATTTTCCAGTACTTCATGGTTCAGCCTAGGAAGACTATATGTTTCTAAGAACTTGTCTGTTTCTTCTAGGTTATTGAATTTGGTGGCATACAGTCCTTCATAGTAGTTTTGGATGTTCCTTTGTATTTCTGTGGCTTCCGTGATAACTTGCCCTTTTTTATTTCTGATTTTGTTAATTAGTGTCTTCTCTCTTTTTATCTTAGTGAGTCTAGCCAAGGGTTTATCAATTTTGTTAATATTTTCAGAGAACCATCTCTTTGTCAATTTTCTCTATTGTCACTTTGTTCTTTATTTCATTTAGTTCTGCTCTGATTTTTGTTATTTCCTTTCTTCTGTTGGCTTTGGGGTTCATTTGTTCTTCTCTTTCTAGTTCTTTAAGGTGTAACATGAGGTTGTTTATTTGGGATTTTTCTTGTTTCTTGACAGAGGCCTGTAATGATATAAATCTCCCACTTAAAACTGCTTTTGCTGCATCCCCAAAATTTTGGTAGGATGTATTTTCATTTCCATTTGTTTCTATGTATCTTTTGAACGCTCCTGTAACTTCTTCTTTGACCCAGTCGTTCTTTAAATGTATGTTGTTTAATGTTTAAATGTATATTTGTGTTTTTTCCTGCTTTCTTTTTGCAGTTGATATCCAATTTCAAAGCCTTGTGATCAGAGAATATGCTGGGTATGATTTCAAACTTATTAAGTCTGCATAGGCTGTGTTTATATCCCAATATATGGTCCATCCTTGAGAATGTTCCATGTACACTACAAAAGAATGTATAGTCTGATGTTTTAGGATGAAGTGCTCTATAAATGTCAATTATGTCCATTTCATCTAATGTGTCATTTAGGGCTGCTATTTCGTTATTTATTTTCTGTTTGGATGATCTATCCATAGCTGTCCATGATGTATTTAAGTCCCCTAGTATAATTGTGTTTTGGTCAATTTCTCCCTTTAGTTCTGTTAGTAGTTGCTTGGTGTATTTCGGTGCTCCCTGATTGGGGGCATAAATATTGATGACTGTTATGTCTTCTTGTTGTACAGTCCCCTTCACCATTATGAAATGTCCATCTTTGTCTCTTGTTACCTTTTTCACCTTGAAGTCTGTTTCATCTGATATCATTATGGCTACACCTGATTTCCTCTGCATACCATTTGCTTGGAATGTCAATTTCCACCCTTTCACTTTGAGGCTATGTTTGTCCTTGTAGCTGACATGTGTCTCTTGAAGCAGCATATCATTGGGTTTAATTTTTTGATCCAAACTGCTACTCTGTGCCTTTTTATTGGTGAATTCAGTCCATTTACATTTAGTGTGATTATTGATATGTGAGGATTTCCTGTTATCTATCTTTAATTTTCTGGTAAGGCTGTGTCTCCATTGTTTCTTTGCCTTTTTGTTGTTGTCTATTATTTCTGTGTTGTGGTATTCTATGATGTTTCCCTCTGTTTCTTCTTTTATTACAATATATATTTCAATTTTGGATGTTTTTTTGAGTGATTACACTTAAGTTTATGTAAAAGAAATTTTGATATTTAGAGTATTCCATTTTCTTCAGGACGCTTACTCTCTCCATTCCATATTCCAATTCAGGCTTTTTCTCTCTCCATATTTTATGTTTTGGTTGCCACAAATTGTCCCTGTTGATGGTGGTCGAATAGCCTCATTTACTATTTCTTGTAGTGAAGGTCGTGTATTAGAAAACTCCTTCAGCTTCTGTATGTCTGGAAAGGTCTTTATTCCTCCTTCATATCTAAAGGATATCTTTGCTGGATATATTGTTCTTGGCTCATAATTTCTCTCTTTCAATAGTTTGAATATTTGGTTCCACTCCCTCCTGGCTTGTAGAGTTTCGGTTGAAAAATTTGATGATAATCTAATGGGCTTTCCTTTGTAGGTTACCGTCTTCTTTTCCCTGGGTGCCTTGAGGATTCTTTCTTTGTCACTGATTTTAGACAGCTTCAATACAATGTGCCTTAGAGAAGGCCTGTTGGGATTGAGGTAATTAGGTGTTCTATTTGCTTCTTTGATTTGAGGATCCAGTTCTATCCACAAGTTTGGGAAGTACTCACCGACAATTTGTTTGAATATATTCTCTGTTCACTTCTCTCTTTTTCTCCTTCTGGTATGCCCATTATTCTTTTTTTTTTTTTTTTTCCCCATGCTATTTTCTTTATTAGTTCTATTACCAGTTTAACCATTCACTGCCTTTCTTTTTTTTTATTATTAAATTTATTGGGGTGACAATTGTTAGTAAAATTACATAGATTTCAGGTGTACAATTTTGTATTACATCATCTATAAATCTCATTGTGTGTTCACCACCCAAAGTCAGTTCTCTTTCAATCACTATATATTGGTCCCCTTTACCCTCATCTACCACACCACTCCCCCCTTTCCCTCTGTGATTTGCATTTTCTTTATAGCTAATGAAATTGAGCATCTTTTCATATATCTGTTGGCCATTTGTATGTTTTCTTCGGAAACTTGTCTGTTTATGTTTTCTGCCCATTTCTAATAGGACTACTTGTTTTCTTGTTGTTGTTGAGTTATAGGATTTTTTTTTTTTTTTTTTTTTTTTTTTTACGTATTTTGGATATTAGCCTATTATGAGAGTTATTGTTAGAAAATATATTCCCCCATTAACTCGGTAGACTTTGCATTTTATTGACGATCTCCTTTGCTGTCCAGAAGCTTTTTAGTTTGATGTAGTCTCATATATTTCTTTTCGCATTTATTTCTCCTGCCTTTGGGGTCAAGTTCATAAAAGCCTCTCTGAGACAACGGTCAATAAGTTGAGTACCTATGTGTTCTACGTATTTTGTTTCAGGTCTTATTTTCGGTCTTTAATTTGTTTTGAATTAGTTTTTGTGTATGGTATCTAACAGCAGTCTAGTTTCATTATTTTGCTTGTGGTTTCCCATTTTCCCAACACTATTTATTGAAGAGGTTTTCCATTCTCTATTGTATATTTTTGGCTCCTATGTTGAAAATTAGTTGCATATATCAGGTCCAGGATGGCAGATTGGGCAAATGTTATGCCTACTGCTTCCAGGATCACACCAAAATTACAAATAAATTATATATCAACCTCAAGAATTATCTGAAGACTACCTGAATGCAAATGAATGCTATAACTAAAGATATAAAGAAGAGACCACATTGAGACTGGTAGGAGGGGCACAGATGTGAAACAGGCTGACTCCAATCCCAGAGATAGTTGTTGAACACTGGGATGGACACCTCATTGGTATAGATTGCCCCTGAGGAGAAGGAGTCTCAGCCCCACACCGGGTTCCCGGCCCAGGGGTCCTGTACGAAGAAGAGGAGTTCAGTTCCTACAGCATCTGGAAGTGAATATCAGTGAGAATCTGTCTGCCCTTAGTAATATTTTTACTGATATATCTACTTGGGCAAGGGAAACAAAAGGAAAAGTAAACAAATGGGACTACATCAAAATAAAAAACTTTTTCACAACAAAGGAAGCCATCAACAAAACAAAAAGACATCCTAATGAATGGTGAAAGTATTTGCCAATTATACATCTGATAAGGGGTTAATATTTAAAGTTTATTTAAAAACTCATGTAAATCAACACACACACACACACACACACACACACACATACACACACACACACAAGCAAGCAATCTAATTTAAAAAATGAGCAGAGGACATGAATTGATCTTTCTCCCAAGAAGACATACAGATGGTCAATAGACATATGAAAAGATGCTCAATGTCACTAATCACCAGAGAAATATAAATAAAATGCACAATGAGATACCAGCTCACTCCTGTCAGAATGGCTATTATTAACAAATCAAGAAATGAGTGTTGTCAAGGATGTGGAGGAAAGGACAAAATATCATCAAATTTGAACTACCTTATGACCCAGCAATTCCACTCTTGGTTATTTATCCAAAGAAATCCAAAATACTAATTCAAAAAATATATATGCACCCCTTTGTTTACTGGAATGCTGCTCAATAATATTCTATTGTACACCTGAAACTAAATTTTTTTTTCAGGAATGTGAGTAAATGAACATGATATAGTGTTAATTGAAAAAAAAAAAAGCAGAATGAAAGACTATACATATAGCATGATATCCATTTTTACATAATAAATTAATAAACAGAAGAAAGGGCCTGGAAGGAAATATGATATCAAAATAAATTAACTATGTGGTGAGTCTACAGGTGATCTCTATTTTTGTCTACATTATTTAATACTCTTTAGAGAACACAAATTAAGTTTATATTAAGAAAATGAGACCACACATTAATTTAATTGCTTGTGATTAGAAAATGAAGTTGAAGAAAAACATCTATAATTAAGGAAAAAATTCTAAAACTTACATAATTATTTCTAAGAAGTATTAATAGGCTGACCATTTAACTGATGAGATTTCTAATATCTTGTTGTAGAAATCAAAGTTTCATTAATGTGTTATATCACATTGATTGATTTGCATATGTTGAACCATCTTTGACCCTTTAATGAACCTCACTTGATTATGATATATTATCTTTTTGATGTATTGTTGCATTTAATTTACTAGTATGTTTAGGATTTTTATATGTACATTAATCAGAGATGTTGTTTCATAATTTTCTTTATTTTTGTTTTCCTTGCCAGGTTTTGGTATCATTAATGTTGGTTTCATAAAATTAGTTAGGAAGCATTGCCTCTTTCAATTTTTTTTGGAAGAGTTTGAGGAGAATGTGTTAAATCATGTTTGAATGTGGGGTAGAATTCATTAGTGAAGTCATCTGGTCCCGGACTTTTACTTTTTGGGAGATTTTGGATGACTGTTTCAATTTCCTTACTGTTGGTCAGTCTATTTTGATTTATCAATTCTTCATGATTCAGTTATATATTTATAAGGACTTGTCCATGTATTCTTTTTTTTTTTTTAAATTTATTGGGGTGACAATTGTTAGTAAAATTACATAGATTTCAGGTGTACAATTCTGTATTACATCATCTATAAATCTCATTGTGTGTTCACCACCCAGAGTCAGTTCTCCTTCCATCGCCATATATTTGATCCCTCTTACCCTCATCTCCCACCCCCACCCCCCTTATTCTAAGTTATCAAATTTGGTGGTGTATAGCCTTTCATAGTATTCTTATAAAGTCCTATGTATGTCTGTGGTGTCCATTATAACTTCTCTTTCATTTCTGATTTTGTTTATTTGAGTTATTCTACTTTTTTCTTATTGAGTCTAGCCAGAGGTTTGTCAAATTAATTAATTTTTTCAAAGCACCAGCACTTTATTGCATTATTTTTCTATTGTTTTTCTGTTCTCTATTTCATTTAATTCTGCTGTAATTTTATTATTTCCTTCCTCCCACTGACTCTGGCCTTCATTTTTTTGTTTTGTTTTGTTTTTTGTAGTTCTTTAGGTGAAATGTTAAGTTGTTTATTTCAGGTTTCTCTTGTTTATTGATGTGGGTCTGTAATGCTAGAAAACTTCCCTTTCACTACCAGTTTTGCTGGATCCCCAAACTTTTGATATGATGTATTGTCATTCTCATTTCTCTGTGTGTATCTTTTGATCTCTACTTTTATTTTTCCTTTGACCCAGTCATTGTTCAGTAGCATATGGTTTAATCTCCATGTATTTGCATTTTTTTCAGCTTTCATTTTGCGGTTAATTTCAAGTTTCAAAGCCAGAAAATAAGTTTGGTATGATTTCAATCTTCTCAAATTTGCTGAGATTAGTTTCGTGCCCTAATATATGGTCTATCCTTGAGAATGTTGTACGTGTACTAAAAAAAGAATATATATTCTGGTGTTCTGGGGTGAAAAGCTCTGTAAATATATATTATATCCATTTGGCCTAATATGTCATTTAGGGCTGATATTTCCTTATTGATTTTTTGTTTGTGTGATCTATCCATTGCTGTCAATAGGGTATTTAAGACCCCCGCTATAATTGTATTTTTGTCAGTTTCTCCCTTTAGTTCTGTTAGTAATAGCTTTATATATTTTGGCACTCTGAGGTTGAGTGCATATATGTTACTAAATGTTATATCTTCTTGGGGCATTCTCCCCTTTATCATTATAAAGTGTTCATCTTTTTCTCTTGTTACCGCTTTATATTGAAATCTATTTTTTCTGATATAAGTATGAGTGCACCCACTTTTCTCAGGATGCCATTTCCTTGGAGTATCATCTTCCACCCCTTCACTTTGACTCTATGTTTGTCTTTGCAGTCTTTGAAATGGGTTTCCTGATAGCAGCAAATAGATATTTTGTTTTTGTTTGTTTTTGTTTTTCTTTTTCATCCTGCTACGCTGTGTCTTTTAATTTGTGAGTTCAGTCCATTTACATTTAGCGTGATTACTGATCTATGAGGACTTCCTATAGTCATTTTATCTTTTGTTTTCTGGTAGCTCTGTGTCTCTGTTGTTCCTTTTCCTTTGTGTTTATGTTTGTTATTTTCTTTGGTGGTATTCTATGATTTTTCCTCCATTTCCTCTTTTTTTATATTATGAGTCTCAATTATAGACTTTTGTTTTGGGGTTACCATTGGATTTATAAGGCAACACTTTTAGATAGGATTTTTATTTTATTTTATTTTTTTCAATTAAAGTTTATTGGGGTAACAATTATTAGTAAAATTACATAGATTTCAGTGTACAATTCTGTAATACATCATATATATTTATAACATATACGTTGTATTACAGAACTGTAATGGATATATATATATATATATATATATATATATATATATATATATATATATATATATATCACATTGTGTGTTCACCACCCAGCGTCAGTTCTCTTTCCATCACCATATATTTGATCCCCTTTACTCTCATCTACCACCTGCCTCCCCACTTACCATCTGGTAACCACTCAACTGTTGTCTTTGTCTATGAGACAGAAAAAGTCAAAATCCATATGATTTCACTGATATGTGGTATATAAAACTGAAAACAACAAAAGAACAAGACAAACAAATGAAGAAGCAGCACTTTTTTAAAGGAAGGTTTTCATTTAGATCAATTTCTTATATGCACCACATATGTGAGTTCTTGGTACTTATCATAATTTTAATTGTATATTTATTTTTGTTATCTCTGTATATTGTCAGTTCCTACTATAGTACCTGTCAAATACTGGTGTTTAATGTATGTTTATTGATCCTTTTTTTTTTTTACAATTTAAAAAAAATGTCTCAGAAAGGTTAAATAATTTTCCCAAGCTCATAAAGTGAGTTGGGACTTGAGCTTAAAATATCTTATTCTGTAGTCCAAGATCTTAAACACGGCAGTGTTTTCCCATGAAGTAAAATGGTGGTAGAACTAATCCACAACAATGGACTACATATAAATAATGTGTATTGGACATTATTTTTATACGATGCCATTGCAGCTTATTTAGCTTTTTATTCATAGTTTTTTAGGAACTATCAAAGTAAATTTCTATTTCATGACATTGCTCTGAAGAGTATATAATACATCATTTAGGATTCAAATATTCACATATACTTGATGGCATATGTGATGACACAGAGACTCATAGTGATTGGTAAATGGCATCAAAATATATATTTGTTTGCCCAAAACATAAGTTACTCCCATTGACAAATATAAAGCAGTTAAGAAGCTGTGTAATCAGTATACTAATATAATTTCCAAAATTGCCCAAGACATACTTTAAAACAGTAACTATATTATCTCACATTACATCCCCCCACAAAAAAATAAGACAAGCAAGTAATTGAATAGAACTTCCCTATTAAAAAGCCAACCTCTTCTTTCTTTTAGTTAAATTTAGTGGGGTAACCTCTTTTTTTAAGTCTAACATTTGCTCAGTATTTGTTTAACTGCTAAATATTTATTTAACTATCAAACTAACATGAATAAGAAAATGCTCAGTGTCCGCTGCATAACTAACTTAAGTGTATAGATGAGGAGGTATGAATATGGGCTCTCCTGTCAGACAGACCTGAGTACAAATCCTAGTTCTATAATTTATTAGCTGTGTGGCTTAGGCCATTTGACTAACCATTATAAGTCTCATCTGTTTCCTCATCTGTAAAGTGAGGAAAGTAATAGTATATCACTCATTGGGGTGTTCTAAGTACTAAAAAATAGTTTATGTAAATCTCTTGACACATAATTAATCACTGAATAAATGTTAGGTGTAGTAATAAGGATGGGAATGATGATTAAGATAACCTAAACGTAATTAAGTGTCCTAAAAGGACAGAAACCCCTCTGGGGCTATATTTCTTGTAGACTATTAGATAATACAAGACACATAGGAGCTTGGAATGGACAGAATATAACTGTCTCTGCTTCTATTGCCTTTCCACAAAACCCCTCCACACACACACACACACACACACAGACACACACACACACACACATTTTCACATACACACATATAAGGTAAAGGTGTAAGATTCTCCAGAAAGTTTAACACCTCTCCAAACACAAGGTAAATGGGCTAGTAGTTGTCTCAATAGGCCTAAGGTATTTTAAAGAGGCAGGACTCATGTTCTACAGTAAGCAGGTTGCAGACTAAATCAAAGCCATATGGGTAATGCATTTGTAAAAGGACAACCTGTCTGCAAAACCATTCTGAGGAAGCAAATGAAATGCAGATGCAGAAATAAATGCTCAGCTTTCATTTCCAGCTATTTTTTTTTTAAATATTGAACTGTCATAAATATCAGAAAACCAAACACCAAACTCCAGGTGTTTGACCTCCTTCTGTACGCATAAATGTGTGTATACACACACATACACCATCACCACCACCACCATCACCACCATCACCACCACTTAGGGTTTGATTCCTATAGTTAAACTAGCAGTAGCAAAATTAGTTCTATAAACAAGTATAAAAGTTGCTATGCTTTTTTGGCCCCTTTCCCTTTTATAAATAGGAACGAGGATGTACATAAATACCTGCAAGATACCTTGTGCATGATGGAAACCTATTAAATCAATGAATATATAGTGTTTTGGTCTTTGAGTAGTATAACTGATTTTTAAACTCATGCAAGATGTGATCAAAATACATGGTGAATATTGCTGCCCTGTGCCACCCAACAGAAAGGCAGGAATCTTCAATATGGGAAGTAGTGTGTCGAATCTAGTAACTGTGTGACAAGTTTCAACTTGTTTGGTGCAGCCAGTCAGGTGTGAGCTATGGTTGGGAGAAGGTGTGTTTTAAAGTGTGCCATAAATAATGGATCATGAACAATGCATTAACAAGAAATAGGCAAACAGTTTCATCCTCCATCATGACAATGCTCCATGTCACACATCACTTCTGGTATGGTAATTTCTGTCAAATGAAAACATCACAGTGTAACTTTACTAAGAACTGTCACCCCAATAAACTTTAATTTAAAAAAATTACAGTGTGTTCTCATCCACCTTATTCACTAGATCTGGCACCATGCAACTTCTGGTTCTTCCCCAAAGTTAAAATGACAATGAATTGTAAATGTTTTGAATCGATTCAGGGCATTGAGGAATCCATGGCAGCAAAACTAAAGACACTCATGAAAGAGGACTTCCGGAACTGCTTCAGAAAGTGGCAATAATGATGGGGTAAGTGTGTTTGAAGTGAGGGGGGAGTCTTTTGATGGGGATTAATGGCAATGTGTCTTTTACTCTAATAATTATTTTATTATTTAAACATTCACCATATTTTTTTTTATCACACCTGTCTTGCTTCAGGATTTAGGAACATTGACTCTAAACTTGCTCATACCTGTTGTCCTAACATCCTTACTTCCATTTTAAACCTTAGCTCAAATGTCCAAATTTCCACAAACTTTCTCAAGATTCACTTTCCTGCAACTGATCTCTCCCTCTTTTGAAATGCGTAACATATTTTTTGTGCATTTTGCATGACATGATGTCTACATGTAGCTATCTGTGTCCTCATCCTATTTAAAATAATAGATAGCATTGATGAGGGCAGAAACCTCATTTAACTCATCTTTCTATCCTACTTACAGAATCTGCTCTGGATCTAGCCTAGCTCAGATTGTTTAATGAACAAGAATTGCCATCTCAGATTTTATTAAACATAATACTAGCTAACACACACTGAGTGTTGTTATTTGTCAGCTATTGTCACACACACACACAAAAAAAAAAAAAAAAAAAAAAAAAAACTTTAAAAAAACCACCTTAAATAACAGTTATTAAATTTTCTTGCTCACAGGTCTTTAGGTTAGTTGCCACAGCTCTACGTTAGGCTGTAGGTCAATTGAGTTGTTTCCAGGTTTCCAGTCAGTTTCAGTTCTACTCCATTATAAAGCCCAGGCAAAGGTAGCAACAGCTACCTTGGGAATGTTCTTCTCATAGAGTTCACAGCATTATGCAAGAAGGCCAGCAATATCATGCATTACTTCTGAAGGCCTTGCCTAGGACCTAAGATTATGACTTTCATCTTTATCTGATGGGACAAAAATAAGTCACATGGTAAAGCCCAACTTTATACCAGTCATTGTATATAGTTAATTCTTATAACCACCATATGAAGTGGATAGTACTGTGCCCCTTTTATAGGTAAAGAAAATGAAGCTCATAGAGGAATTAATTTATGTAAGATCATGAAGCTCATAAATAATGGAGTCAGGATTCCAACTCAGAAAGTAAAAGTTCAGAGCCTCTAATATTTTTCAAGCCATATGGTCTATCAGTTATTCACTGAGAAACAAGCCTAAGTAGAAATATACTGTCCTCATAACTATTAATTTTCATGAGTTTGAAAACACACATACACACATTCATTTAGTCACTTATTCAGCAAGTATTTATTGAACATCAGCATTGTGTCAAACATTAGATTAGTCCCTGAGGATATAGCAGTGAATGAAACAAACAAAGCCCTCATGAAGCTTACATTATTATAATGGAATGGGGGAGTCTGACTATAAGCAATTAGATAGATATAAAGGAATTAAAAAAAAATCTCCTGAAGAAAAATAAAACACAGTTAAGGAAATACAGTATAACATGATGAGGAGGCAGGGCTTAGCATCCTATAAGGGGTTACTGAGTAAGCCCTCTCTGATTTTGAGCAGAGACTTGAACAAAGTGAGGCATGTAAATATTTTGAGAAGGGTTTACATGAATAGAGCATTTTGAAAGCAATTTCAGGTGATTCACAGAGATTTCTGAAGCCCAACTATAAATCTCAGTTCAAAATCCATTTCATAGGAAAGATGAAAATTTGGAATTCCATATGAAAAAATATATTTGGCTATAAATGGCCTACAGTGTGACTCCACAAAATCCTATATAGATGAGAGATTTTCAAAATAAGAGTTACATTGCATGTTTCTTATTAAAATCTCTACAAAACAGTCATTTTGTCTTCACTGTTCTCTTTTTCTTCTTTCTACTCTAACTTATTTAAAATGTATGCCTTGATTGTCATGTCCAGCGCAACACAGGCAGTGAGGGTGCAAGAAGGGGCAGCTTTGGGTTAAGTTTTTTTTTTTTTTTTTAAGTTTTTAAGAAAGAAAGAAACAGAGACTTAATGCAGTTAAATCTCAGAAGGCCAGGGGTCTCGCAGTTCTGAAAGACTGGAGCCCAGAATAAAGTGGACTGGAGGTTTTTATTGATAAGTATACAAATACAAGAAAGTAACATTGTTTCTTACATGGTCTGTGAGACTCATACATCATAGCAGAAAAATGTTTATTCCAATCACCCTTTGTCTGTCAACAGCCGAAGCACAAAGTCCCATGATGTCTTAATTACGGTATGTACCCTACGGTATGTTCATTGCAGCTTTGTTTATGGTGGCCAAGACATGGAAACAACCAAAATGTCCTTCGACAGATGAATGGATAAAGAAGTTGTGGTATATATACACAATGGAATACTATTCGGCAGTAAGAAAAGATGATATAGGAACATTTGTGACAACATGGATGGATCTTGAGAGTGTAATGCTGAGCGAAATAAGTCAGACAGAAGAGCAGAGAACCATGTGATTTCACTGATATGTGGTATATAAACCAAAAACAACCAAAGAACAAGACAAACAAATGAGAAACAGAAACTCATAGACACAGACAATAGTTTAGTGGTTACCAGAGGGTAAGGGGGGTGTGGGGTGGGAGATGAGGGTAAGGGAGATCAAACATATGGTGATGGAAGGAGAACTGACTCTGGATGGTGAACACACAATGGGATTTATAGATGATGTAATACAGAATTGTACACCTGAAATCTATGTAATTTTACTAACAATTGTCACCCCAATAAATTTTAAAAAATAAAAAAATAAAAAAATAAAAATCTCAGAGGGCCAAGGGTCTCACAGCCTTAAAAGACTGGAGCCCCAAATCGGACTGACTGATGGTATTTATTGATTACACACAAAGAAGTTACATTGTTTAAGACACGGTCTGTGAAACTCAACCACTACGTCAGAAAATGACTTCAAACCAAAATTATTTGTCCCAAAAAGCCGAAGCGTATAATCCCATAATGACTAAGGTGCGGTATGCACCTCCCTGGGGGGCAAAGTCTCTCGTGGTGAAACAATTGTACAAGCTGAGCAGAAAGAGCTTGATCTTATCGCTCTAAAGACCTCTCTCACAATTAGGTGAGAGGGAGCAGCAAGAGTCAGCAGCAGCTTTTCTCAAGCATGGGAGAAGTGGAGGCAATGCTCCTTCCCAAACGTTCCAAGGCAGTTCATTGGGGGTCTCAATGGGGTTCTGTCTGGCTCGAGTTGTACCCCCGTGGGGAATCTTACTCGTCTTTGACTGCAAACCCTTCTTTTGGAGACCAAAGAGAGAGACACAAGGTGTAACAAACTCAGTCCCAGAGAAGTACAGTCCCACAGACTCTTCTTTCCTTAAGGAAAGGTGCAGGGGGACAAACAGCTAGGCTGTTGTGTGACCACAGTTCCTTAGTTACTTTCAAATAAAGAAACAAAAAGTCATAGACATAGACAATGGTTTAGTGGTTACCAGAGGGTAAGGGGGGATGGGGTGGTAAATGAGTGTAAACGTGATCAAACTTGAGGTCTGACAATTAAGTTTTCGAACTTGTTGCAATGATGTTGCTAACGTCTTTTTATTTATTTATTTATTTTTACTTATTTTTTAAATTTATTTTTTAAAATTTATTGGGGTGACAATTGTTAGTAAAATTACATAGATTTCAGGTGTACATTCTGTATTACATCATCTATAAATCCCATTGTGTGTTCACCACGCAGTCACTTCTCCTTCCATCACCATATATTTGATCCCCCTTACCCTCATCTCCCACCCCACACCCCCCTTACCCTCTGGTAACCACTAAACTATTGTCTGTGTCTATGAGTTTCTGTTTCTCATTTGTTTGTCTTGTTCTTTGGTTGTTTTTGGTTTATATACCACATATCAGTGAAATCACATGGTTCTCTGCTCTTCTGTCTGACTTATTTCGCTCAGCATTACACTCTCAAGATCCATCCATGTTGTCACAAATGTTCCTATATCATCTTTTCTTACTGCCGAATAGTATTCCATTGTGTATATATACCACAACTTCTTTATCCATTCATCTGTCGAAGGACATTTTGGTTGTTTCCATGTCTTGGCCACCATAAACAAAGCTGCAATGAACATTGGAGCACACGTGTCTTTATCTCTAAATGTTTTCAGATATTTTGGGTAGATACCCAGGAGAGGGATTGCTGGGTCATATGGCAATTCTATTCGTAATTCTTTGAGGAACCTCCACACTGCCTTCCATAACGGCTGCACCAGTCTGCATTCCCACCAACAGTGTAAGAGGGTTCCTTTTTCTCCACAGCTTCTCCAACACTTGTTACTATTTGTTTTGTTGATGATAGTCATTCTGACTGGGGTGAGGTGATATCTCATTGTGGTTTTGATTTGCATTTCTCTG
This sequence comes from Rhinolophus sinicus, assembly GCF_057876585.1. NCBI lineage: Eukaryota > Metazoa > Chordata > Mammalia > Chiroptera > Rhinolophidae > Rhinolophus > Rhinolophus sinicus. The sequence continues at coordinate 49,129,909 of NC_142518.1, read as the reverse complement.
ATGATTAGTGATGTTGAGCATTTTTTCATATGTCTATTTGCCATTTGTATGTCCTCTTTGGAGAAATGTCTCTTCAGGTCCTCTGCCCATTTTTCAATTGGGTTGTTTGATTTTTGTTGTTGAGTTGCATGAGTTCCTTGTATATTCTGGATATTAACCCCTTATCGGAGGCACTATTTGCAAAAATCTTCTCCCATTCCCTTGGTGGCCTCTTTATTTTGTCGATGGTTTCTTTTGCTGTGCAGAAGCTTTTAAGTTTCATAAAGTCCCATTCATTTATTTCAGCTTTTCCTTCCATTGCCTTTGGAGTCAAATTCATAAAATGCTCTTTGAACCCAAGGTCCATAAGTTTAGTACCTATGTTTTCTTCTATGCAGTTTATTGTGTCAGGTCCTATGTTTAAGTCTTGAATTAATTTTGAATTAATTTTGGTACATGGTGAATTAATTTTGAATTAATTTTGGTACATGGCGACAGATAGCAGTCCAGTTTCATTCTTTTGCACGTAGTTATTCAATTCTCCCAGCACCATTTATTGAAGAGGCTGTCTTTCCTCCATTGTATGTTTTTAGCTTCTTTGTCAAAAATTATCTGTCCATATTTATGTGGTTTTATTTCTGGGTTCTCAATTCTATTCCATTGGTCTATGTGTCTGTTTTTCTGCCAATACCATGCTGTTTTGATTATTGTAGCCCTGTAGTACAAGCTAAAGTCAGGAAGTGTGATACCTCCATTATTTTTCTTTTTTCTTAAGATTGTTTTTGCTACTCGGGGTCCTTTGTGGTTCCAAACAAATATGATGATTTTTTGTTCTATTTCTTTTAAAAATGCCATTGGGATTTTGATGGGGATTGCATTGAATCTGTATATTGCTTTGGGTAATATGGCCATTTTAACTCTGTTGATTCTTCCAATCCATGAGCATGGAATGTCTTTCCATTTCTTTGTGTCATCTTCAATTTCTTCCAAAAATGTCTTATAGTTTTCAGCATATACGTATTGAGTCTCTGCTTCTTTCTTATAGCTTAACCCAAAGCCGCCTCTTCTCACCTCCCAACAGCCTGTGTTGCGCAGGATGTGACAAGGAACAATACCAATGACTTTTGATAAAGATTTAGCAGAGAATATGTCAAGACACGTCTTAGAAAAAACTAGATGAAAAGCAAATATTTCCAAGAGGTGTTAAACTTCAGTTCTCTTTGTGGAATGTGAAATTGGGGATTTGAAAGTCATCCTGCCATAGTTAGTTTCATTAGTTAAACACCTTTGGTTTCTTCTGCAACCTAAATACTTTGATGACAATAAGCACACATTTTTTTAGGGATTAATTTTCATTTGCATGTTCTTATCAGTCTTTTAGTTTTTGTCATATATCCATTTGCATTTTTTTCTGCAGATCCTTATATCAGAGAGCAAGGATCAAATCCCTATAAGGTTCGGTAGATTTGCACAAAAATTGGGTGACAATTTTCATTTTGTCTGCTCTTTTAAAATTACTGTAGGTGTGTATCTGAGTAAAAGTTTTCCAAGACATAAAGATTAAAAAAAATTTCAGCAGTATTAAACTATAGGCCATTAAACAATAAATGTTACTTATATAAAAAGGATGATACAAGATTATTTTCTTCTGAGCTAAACAGAAATAAATAACTTCTTTTAAAATATGATTTATTTTTATATACTCACAAATATACTTACAGAAATGTCAGGGCTATTTTAATTGGAGATGTTTGCTAGTTGCAAGCTTGTATGTATCCACTTTCCAATTTTACTATACATAATGGTTTATAAAATGTAGGGTCAGTCCACTCAGCTGCTATATTGAGGAACTTTGGACCTTGGGGATGCCTGGTCAATTCAGCAACCAGATCCTCAATATTATTTTGGCAAGTAGCGCTCACGATGTCAGTTCAAAAAACTTCTTGCTTGATGCCATTTGTGGCTGGTGTCAGTAGGAAAGAATGTAATAGTTCATACAAAAATTCCACTACTTTCACTTTTCTATGCAAATACCTGACTGTGTGTTTAATAACTGATCACAATGTTTTCAGTTCAGGGAATATTTTCCATATTTTAATGAAGGTACTTATATATTCACCTTGAATTCTGCAGTTATATTAAGAAAGATAAATGGCGCTATATTTTTGTGGCAAATAAAAAAATTGTCATGTTTCAGGTCTTGATAAATGCAATCAAAGTTAATATAAGATCAAGGAGAGATACACTAAAGAAACACAATAATTAGAAAAATAGCCAAATCCAGAAATTACTTTTAATAGAAGGCAATTTTAGTAATCTCACTGTATAAAAGAGCTTCACTTTTTTAAAAAGTCCATGACCTTCAAAGCAATCAGTTATAATATTTTATTGAAACTATTTTATTCATGGGACGTTGGAAATTCTGATTTATCCTGCATCTATGAATCAAATTTTTAAACAACACTTTGTTCAAATTTTTAAAAAAAATCTGTTTGAAAATAGAGAACTTTATGTTTTTAAGAAAGACAGTTTTAGTACAATTTATTTGTATTTTTTAAACTCTTTTTTACTAAAGTAAATATTAACCTCTTTCCTTGCTACTTTCTTGCTATATGCCTTTTTGATTTGTTTTATTATATTAGTTTCAGCTGTACAAAACAACATAATTATTAGACACTTACACCCCTCACGTGTTGATAAACCCCCACAGTTTACTCCCCCTCTGACGTCGTATATAACTGTTGCAATACCATTGACTATATTCCCTATGCTGTATTTTACATCCTGTGAATATATAAATATATATATGTGTGTGTGTGTGTGTATATATATATATATATATATATATATATATATATATATATATATAGTTGACATTTAATATTATTCCACTTGAGCTTCAGGGTACAGTGCAGTGGTCAGGCATTTACACAATCTATGAAGTGATCCCCCTAATAAGTCCAATATCCATCTGGCACCCTACATAATCTTTACAACATTATTGATTATATTTCCCATACTGTATTTTACATCCTTGTGACTATTTTGTGACTACCAATTTGTGCTTTCTAATCCCTCCATCTTCTCTTCATCCCCAACCCCCCTCCCACCTAGCAACCATCAGTTTTTTCTCTGTATCTCTGAATCTATTTCTGTTTTGTTTGCTCGTTTATTCTGTTCTTTAGATACCTCATATAAGTGAGATCATATGGTATTAGTGTTTCTCAGTCTGATTTATTCTGCTTAGCATAATATATTTTTAATTGAGGTATATTTGACATACAATATTGTGCAAGTTTACTGTGTACAACACAACAATTTGATAGATTTATATTGCAGCATGACTGCTATTGTAGTGTTTGTTAACACATCTATCATGTCAGGAAGTTATCAGTTCTTTTAGTGTTGAGACAAATTAAGATCTAATCTCCAAGCAAGTTTAATGTTTATAATACAGTTTTGCTGTCTATAATCACTGTACTGTGTATTAGCTCTTCAAAACTTCTTTATTTACTAGTTGTGAGTATGAACTCTTAAACACATCTCTCCTATTCCCCCACACCCCCAGCCACTTGTAACCACCATTTTACTCTCTGCTTTTACAATTTGCTTTTTTTTTTTAGATTACACATATAAGAAATATACAATATTTGTCTTTTACTGTCAGGCTTATCTCATTTAGCATAATGCTCTCAAGGTCTATACATATTGTTGCAAATGGCAGAATTTTCTTTTTCCTTATGACAGAATAGTTTTTATTGTATGTATATGCGGTCTGACAATTAACTTCACGAACTTGCCACTGTGCACTTACATTGGAAGCACTATACAAACAGCTTGGTAAGATTTTATAACCTTGGCATATCAGTGTCTCACAGCTGTGTTCCTGTGGACATGTGGTGGTGTCTTGCTGAGTGGTGTTCTTAATTCTTTTTTTTTTTTAATTTAATTTTATTAAATTTATTGGGGTGACAGTTGTTAGTAAAATTACATAGATTTCAGGTGTACAATTCTGTATTACATGTTCTTAATTCTTGTTGCTTGTTTTTGTGTGCCATTACAAGAATATCTGAGCTTGAATTAGAGCAACGAACAGACATTAACTTTATTTAAAAAAAAATATTGTTAAACTCGGCAAGAGTGGAAGTAAAATCAGGGACATGTTACTCCAAGTTTATGGGGATAATTTCATGGAGAAAAAACAATATACAAATGGATTCAACATTTTTCTGAGGGGAGAGAATGTGTCACTGATGAAGAGAGGGCAGGATGGCCAGTAATGAGCAGAACTGACGAAAACATTGCAAAAATTTGTCAAATTGTGCATCAAAATCATTGACTGTGAGAAGCATAATAGACCAAGTAAACATTTATAGAGAAACGGTTAGGAAAATCTTAACTGAAAATCTTGCCATGAGAAAGGTGTGTATAAAAATGGTCCTGAAGGAGCTCACCGATGAAGAAAAGCAAAGGAGAGTGGAAGTTTGCCAAAACCTTTTGAGAGCCAAGATGATATTTTGGGTTGTGTTATCACTGGTGATGAAACATGGGTGTACCAATATGACCCTGAAACAAAGCGTCAAATTGCACAGTGGAATTCAGCCAGTTCTCCACGACCAAAAAAGTTCTGTCAGTCCAAATCAAGAATCAATACGATGTTGCTAACCTTTTTTGATATCAGAGGGATTATTCATTATGAATTTATACCAACTGGGCAAACAGATAACCAAGTTTACTATATGGAAGTGCTGAAAAGTCTGCATGAAAAAGTTAGACAACTTCAACTTTTTGCCAACAATTCATGGTTCTTGCATCACAACAATGCACCAAATCACACGGCACTGTCTGTGAGGGAGTTTTTAGCCAGTAAACAAATAGCTGTATTGGAACACCCTCCCTACTCACCTGATCTGGGCCCCAGTGACTTCTTTCTTTACCCAAAGATAAAGGAAATATTGAAAGGAAGACATTTTGGATGACATTCAGGACATCAAGGGTAATACAATGACAGCTGTGATGGCTATTCCAGAAAACGAGTTCCAAAATTGCTTTGAAGAGTGGACTAGGTGCTGGCATCAGTGCATAGCTTCCCAAGGGGAGTACATTGAAGGTGACCATAGTGATATTCAGCAATGAGGTATGTAGCACTTTTTCTAGAATGGGTTCATGAACTTAATTGTCAGTCCTCATATACCACATCTTCTTTATCCATTCATTTATAGACATTTAGGTCATTTCCATATTATGGCTACTGTGAATAATATTGCAATAAACATGGAAATGTATGTCTCTTTGTTAATCTGTTTTCTTTATCTTTGGGTATATACCCAGAAGTGAGATGGCTAGATCATAGGGTAGATCTATTTTTAATTTTTGGAGAAACCTCAAAATTGTTGTCCATAGTGTCTAAACCAGTTACAATCACACAACACTGCAGAAAAGTTTGCTTTTTGCCACATCCTTGCCAACACTTCTTATCTCTTTTCTTCTTGAAGATCACCATTCTTACAAGTGGGGAGTAATATCTCATTCTAGTTTTGATTTCCAGTTTCCTAATGATTATTGATGTTGAGCATGTTATCATGTTGACAACTTGGATATCTTTTTTTTTTTTTTTTTTTTTTTTAACCAAAATAAAAAGTCTATCTAGTTCCTCTGCCCTTTTTTTAATTGGATTGCTTAGTTTTGTTTTGTTTGTTTTTTTTGTTATTGAGTTGCATGAAGTTTTATATATTTTGGATATTAATCCTTTATCTGATACATTTTTTTCAAAAATTGCCTCCCAGGATGTAGGTGGTTTGTTTTATTTTGTTAATGAAACTTTTCCTGTGCACAAACTTTCCTTTTAATTTCTATTTAATTTATTGGGGTGACATTGGTTAGTAAAATTATACAGGATTCAAGTGTACAAGTCTATAGTATATTATCTACATAATGCATTCTGTATTAATCACCTAAAGTCAATTCTTCTTCCATTAACATATATTTGACCCCCTTTACCTTGTTCTAGTGCCCCTTACCCTCTGGTGACCACTAAACTGTTGTCTATGGCTATGAGTTTTTGTTTGTTTGTGTTTTTCATTTGTTGATTTTAGTTTAATATCTCACATATAAGTGAAATCAAATGGTTCTTGACTTTTTGTGTGTGACTTATTTCGCTTAGCATGATAATCTCAAGATCCATTCATGTTGTCTCAAATGGTAGTATTTCATCTTTTCTTATGGCTGAGTGGTAATATTCCACTGTATATGTACCACATCTTCTTTATCCAATCATCTATTGAAGGACACTTTGGTTGTTTCCATGTCTTGGCCACCATGGATAATTATACTATGAACATAGGAATACATATATCTTTACAAATAAATGTTTTCAGATTTTTAAAGTTATACCCAGAAGAAAGATTGCTGGGTCCTATGGTAATTCTATTCTTAATTTTTTGAGAAACCTCCATATTGTTTTCCAGAGTAGCTATACCAATTGACATACCCTCAGTTTATGAGGTTTCCTTTTTCTCCACAGCCTCTCAAATGCTTGTTATTACTTACCTTGTTGTTAATAGCCATTCTAACAGGTGTGCGGTGGTGTCCTGTGGTTTTGTTTTGCATTTCCTAATGGCTAGTGAAGTTGAGCATTTATTCATATATCTGATGGCCTTTGTCTTCTTGTGACAAGTTTCTTTTCATGTCCTCTGCCCATTTTTTAATTAGATTGTTTTTTTGTTTGTTTTTTTGGGGTTTTTTTGTTTGTTTTTTTGGTTTTTAGTTGTATCAGTGCTTTACATATTTTGGATGTTAATCCATTATAAGAGGTATTGCATGCAAATATCTTCGCTCATTCGACTGGTTGCCTATTTGTTTTGTTGATAGTTTTTTCTGCTCTGCAGAAGCTATTTTTGTTTTGTTGTTGTTGCTGTTGCTGTTTTTAGTTTGATATAGTTCCATTCGTTTATTTTTGCTTTTACTTCGCTTGCCTTGAGGTGAAATTCATAACATCCTCCCTAAACACAGGGTCTAAAGTTTAGTGCTTATGTCTTCTTCACTGCAATGTATTGCTTCAAATCTTATTTTTATATCTTTGACCCATTTTGAGTTAATTTTGGTGTATTGTGACAGATAGCAGTCTAGTTTCTTTTTTTTTTTTTTTTTCACGCAGCTTTTCAATTTTTCAAGCACCATTTATTGAAGAGGTTTTCTTTTCTTCATTGTATGGTTTGGGCTCCTTTGTCGAAAATTATCTGCCCATATAGTATATGTGGGTTTGTTTCTAGAGTCCCAGTTCTGTTCCATTGTTCTTTGTGTCAATTTATCAGCCAATACCATACTGCTTTATTATATCACTGTTGCATAAGATGAAGTCAAGGAGTGTGATAGCTCCAGCTTTTGTCTTTTTTTCTCAGGATTGCTTGGCTGTTCAGGGTCATTTCAGATTCCATACCAGTACAAGGTGTGATCAAGAAATACAGTGAATGTTTAAATAAAAATAAAAAACAGAATACAGTAAAATACACATTGCCATTAATCTCCCTCAAAATATTTCTCCTTGCTTTGAACACACTAGTCCCATCATTCTTACCACCTTCTGAAGCAGTTTTAGAAGTCCTCTTTTGTGTCGTTAATCATGTTGTCATGGCTGCCTCGATGTCCTGAATCCATTCAAAATGTTTACCTTTCATGATCATTTTGACTTTGAGGAAGAGCCAGAAGTCGCATGGTGCCAGATCTGGTGAATAAGATGGATGAGGACACACTGTAATATTTTTATTTGACAGAAATTTCCGTACCAGAAGCAATGTGTGACATGGATCCATTCCCTTTGTGATCAACAAATATGGTGAATGCTGCTGCTGAGTGCCATCCAATAGAAAGGCAGGGATCCTCAAAATGGGAAGCAGACTATTGAACCTTAGCAACAGTGTGCTACAAGTTTCAACTTGTTTGATGAAGTCAGTAGGGTGTGAGCTGCTGTTGATAGAAAGTGTGCTTTAAAGTGTGCCATAATTCATCCTCCATCACGACAACACGTCGTGTGACACATCACTTCTGGCATATGGCAATTTCTGCCAAATTAAAACATTATGGTGTGTCCTCATCCACCTTATTCACTGGATCTCGCACTGTGCGACTTATGGCTCTTCCCCACAGTCAAAATGATTCAGGACATTGGGGCAGCCATAAGAGCACAACTGAAGATACTCATGAAAGAGGACTTCCAGAACTGCTTCAGAAAATGGCAAGAATGATGGGATAAGTGTTTTGGAAGTGAGGGGGTATTTTGAGGAGGTTAATGGCAATGTGTCTTTTTCTGTAATATTTTTTTTTATTTAAACACTCACCCTATTATTTGATCACACTCTATGATTTTTTTGTTGTCGTTGCTGTTCTATATCTTTAAAGAAATGCCATCGGGATTTTTGATGGGGATTACATTAAATCTGTATACTGCTTTGGGTAATATGGCCATTTTAACTATGTTGATTCTTCCGATCCACGAACATGGAATATCTTTCCATTTCTTTGTGTCTTCTTCAATTTTTAAAAAATAATGTCTTCATAAGACCTGACACAATAAACTGCATAGAAGAAAACATAGGTACTAAACTTATGGACCTTGGGTTCAAAGAGCATTTTATGAACTTGACTCCAAAGGCAATGGAAGTAAAAGCTAAAATAAACAAATGGGACTATATGAAACTTAAAAGCTTCTGCACAGCAAAAGAAACCATTGACAAAATAAAGAGGCCCCCAACTGAATGGGAGAAGATTTTTGCAAACAGTGCCTCCGATAAGGGGCTAGTATCCAGAATATACAAGGAACTCATGCAACTCAACAACAAAAAAACAAACAACCCAATTGAAAAATGGGCAGAGGACTTGAAGAGACATTTCTCCAAAGAGGACATACAAATGGCAAATAGACATATGAAAAAATGCTCAACATCACTAATCATCAGAGAAATGCAAATCAAAACCACAATGAGATATCACCTCACCCCAGTCAGAATGGCTATCATCAACAAGACAAATAGCAACAAATGTTGGAGAGGCTGTGGAGAAAAAGGAACCCTCATACACTGTTGGTGGGAATGCAGACTGGTACAGCCGTTATGGAAGGCAGTGTGGAGGTTTCTCAAAGAATTACGAATAGAATTGCCATATGACCCAGCAATCCCTCTTCTGGGTATCTACCCAAAAAATCTGAAAACATTTAGAGATAAAGACACGTGTGCTCCAATGTTCGTTGCAGCTTTGTTTACGGTGGCCAAGACATGGAAACAACCAAAATGTCCTTCGATAGATGAATGGATAAAGAAGTTGTGGTATATATACACAATGGAATACTATTCGGCTGTAAGAAAAGATGATATAGGAACATTTGTGACAACATAGATGGATCTTGAGAGAGTAATGCTGAGCAAAACAAGTCAGACAGAAAAAGCAGAGAACCATGTGATTTCACTGATATGTGGTATATAAACCAAAAACAACAAAAGAACAAGACAAACAAATGAGAAACAGAAACTCATAGACACAGACAATAGTTTAGTGGTTGCCAGAGGGTAAGGGGGGCGGGGGGTAGGGGGTGGGAGATGAGGGTAAGGAGGATCGAATATATGGTGATGGAAGGAGAACTGACTCTGGGTGATGAACACACAATGGGATTTATAGATGATGTAATACAGAATTGTACACCTGAAATCTATGTAATTTTACTAACAATTGTCACCCCAATAAATTTAATTAAAAAAAAATAATGTCTTATATCTTTCAGTGTATAGGTCTTTCATATCCTTTGTTAAGTTTATTCTTAGGTATTTTATTCCTTTTGTTGCAATTGGAAAAATATTTTTTCATTTCTTTTTCTCAAATTTCATTGTTAGTATATAGAAATGCAATGGATTTTTGTACATTGACATTGTGTTGTGCAACTTATTGTATTTGTTTATTATTTCTAATAGTGTTTTGGGTCTTCTATATATAAAAAAAAACATGTCATCTGCAAAAAGTGAAAATTCGACTTCTTCATTCCCAGTTTTGATGCTTTTTATTTCTTTATCTTGCCTGATTGCCTTTGCTAGAACTTCCAATAGTATGTTGAATAACAGTGGTGAAAGGGGGCACCCCTATATTTTTCCAGATCATAGAGGAAAAGCTTTCATTTTTCACAAGTATGATGTTAGCTGAGATTTTTGTCATTGATGGCCTTTATTATGTTGAGGTGTTTTTCATCTAGACCCATTTTATTGTGTGTTTTAATAATAAGTGGATGTTGTATCTTGTCAAATGCTTTTTCTGCATCTTTTGATATAATCATGTGATTTTTATCCTTTATTTTGTTTACGTGATGTATCACATTGATATATTTACATATTTTGAAACATCCTTGCACCCCTGGAATGAACCCCACCTTATCATGATGTATAATCTTTTTGATGTACTGTTGTTTTCAATTTGATAGTATTTTGTTTAGGATTTTTGCATCTGTATTAATCAGAAACATTGGTCTGTAGCTTATTGATAGAGTCAGTGAGTCAGTGAGTGAGTGTGTGTGTGTGTGTGTGTGTGTGTGTGTGTGTGTGTGTGTGTGTTATCCTTACCAGGTTTTGGTGTCACGGTAATTTTGGCCTCATAAAATGAGTTAGGAATTACTGCCTCTTCAATATTTTGAAAGAATTTGAGTATGACAGGTATTAAATCATCCTTGAATGTTTGGTACAATTCACTAGTGAAGCCATCTGTTCCTGCACTTTTGCTTTGGGGGAGGTTTTGGGTGATTGTTTCAATTTTCTTACTGTAGATCCATCTATTTAGCCTTTTCCAGTTCTTCATGCTTCAATCTAGGAAGGTTATATATTGCTAAGAACTTGTCCATTTCTTCTAGGTTAATTTAGTGGCATATGTTCCTTCACAGTATTCTTGTATGATCATTTGTATTTCTGTGGTAACTGTTACAACTTATCCTCTTTCATTTCTGATTTTGTTTGTCTTTTCTCTTTGTTCTTTAGTGAGTCCAGCCATTGGTTTGTAAATTTTATTACTTTTCATAGAACCAGCTTTTTATTGCATCAAGTGTTTTCTATTGTCTTTTTGTTTTCTATTTCATTTAATTCTGCTGTAATTTTTATTATTTTCTTCATTCTATTGACTTTGGGTTCTATTTGTTCTTCTTTTTTCTAATTCTTTATGATATAATGTTAGGGTATTTATTTGGGTTTTTTCTTGTTTCTTGAGATAGGCCGGTAATGATATAAATTTCCCTTCTCTCACTGCTTTCACAGCATCCCAATAATTTTGATAAGTTGTATTTTCATTGTCATTTGTTTATGTGTATCTTTTGATCTCTCCTTTTATTTTTTTTGACCCAGTCATTCTTTAATAGCATGTTGTTTAATCTCTGCCTGATTGTGCTTTTCCCCACTTACTTCTTGCAGTTGATCTCCAATTTCAAAGCATTGGGTTGGAGAATATGCTTGGTATGATTTTAACCTCTTAAATTTGTTGAGGCTAGTTTTGTGTCCCAACATATGGTCTAAACTTGAGAATGTTCCAGGTACACTAGAAAATAATATATAGTCTGGTATTCTGAGATGAAATATTCTGTGAATGTCTATTATATCTATTTGGTGTCATATGTCATTTAAGGCTTATATTTCCTTTTAGGTTATCTGTTTGGATGATCTATCCATAGCTATCAATTGCATATTTAGGTCTGTTGCTTTAATTATGTTTTTGTCAGTTTCTTCTTTTCATTCTGTTAGTAGTTGCTTTATGTATTTTGGTGCTCTCTTATTGGGATTATGTATATTAAGTGTTACGTCTTCTTGTTGTATTGTCCCCTTTATCATTATGAAATGCCCATATTTAACTCTTGTTACATTTTTTATCCTGAAATCTGTTTTGTCAGATATAATTGTGGCTACACTTGCTTTTCTCTGGATGTCATTTGTTTGGAGTATCATTTTCCACCCTTTAATTTTAAGTCTATATTTTCCCTGCAGCTGATATATGTCTTTTGAAGGCAGCTTATGGTTGGGTTTTGTTTTCCTATCCAGTCTGCTGCTCTGTGGTTTTTTATTGGAGAGTTCAGTCCATTTACATTTGAGGTGAGTATTGATATGTGAGGATTGCCTATGGCCATTTTATCTTTTGTTTTCTGGTAGCTTGGTGTTTCCATTGTTTTTTGCCTTTTATTTCTGTTTATTATTTTGGTGTGATGGTATTCTATGGTTTCTTCCTGTTTACTATTTTGTGTTATGTGTCTCAGTTCTGCATTTTTTTAGTGGTTTCCATTAAGTATATGGCAAAGAAAGTTTCATGTATATTATACATTAGTCCTTTTCTTCAAGATGCATCTTACTTCCATTTTTCTTTGCAAATGCAGACCTTTATCCCTTCCCTTTTTGTGTTTTTGTTGTTACAAATTATCCCTATTTAAGTGATAAGTTCCTTTCTGAGTTGCATTAGCAAATTGTTTTCTTCTCATTTTTTTTTATGCTTTTATCTCTTTTAACCTTTATGTTATTTTTAAGTGTATAGTGCCCTATTCTGAGTAGCAGTTGCCATGCTTTTGTCTGCTAGATTTCCTACTTTTGTCTCTCTGTTATTTGTCTTACAGTTTTTTTGTTTGTTTGTTTGTTACATCTTTTTGTTTCAGGTAGAATAACCCCTTGCTGTATTTCCTGTAATTCAGCACTTGTGGTGAAAACTTTCCTCAGCTTTTGTATATTTGGAAAGGTCTTTATTATTCCTCCATATCTAAAGGATAACTTTGTTGGATATATTACTTTTGGCTGGTAATTTCTCTCTTTCAGTAACTTAGATATTTGATTCCACTTCCTCATAGCTTGTAGAGTTTCTGCTGAAAAGTCTGATGATCTGATGATTATCTAATGGGCTTTTCTTTGTATATTACAGACTTCTTTTTCCTGGCTGCCTTGAGAATTCTTTCTTTGTAATTAATTTTTGACAGTTTCAATATAATGTACCTTGGAGAAGCCCTTTTTAGATTGAGATACTTAGGTGTTCTGTTTGCTTCTTGGATTTGAGGATCGATTTCTTTCTGAGGTTTGGGAATTTCTCTTTGACTATTTGATTGAATAGGATCTCTGTGCTCTTCTCCCTCTCTTTTCCTTCTGGTATACCCATTATTTTTATATTGCTCTTTCTGTTGGAGTCAGATGATTCTTGTAGAGTTCTTTCATTTTTTTGAACTCTGAAGTCTCTTTTATTCCATCTTATCATTTACAGATTTCTACATTTGATATCACTAATGCTTTCTTTCATCTGGTCTGCTCTATTTCCTAAGCTGGATATTTCATTCTTCAACTCTTTTATTGAGTTCCTCAGCTCCAGAATTTTATTTGGTTCATTTTTAAAACTTCAATCTGCTTGGTAAAGTATTAATTTTGTTTGTTGATTTTATTTGAGTTAATTAAACTGCCTATCTGTGTTTTCTTGCAACTCATTGAGTTTTTTTAGAACTTCAATCTAGAATTCTCTTTTATTGAAGTAATATATTTTCATGTCTTACAGTTTATTTTCTAATTTTTTTTCATTTTCTTTCTTAGCTGCCTTGTTACCTTGGTTGTTCATTGCAATTGATGATTTATTTTTCTTCCATCTACAGGAATGAATTCTGCAGAAAGTTGTTATGAAATGGTTTTTCTTTTGTCTTCCAGTAGGTCACATTGGGGTGTTTTATTTTCTCTTGTACTGTTTTGGCTTCTTGAGTTGGAAGCTTTCCTGAGAAGCTGGGCATCTCCTCCGTGACCAGGTTTCCTGGGTCTCAGTGCACCTACCCTATTGGAGAATGTGGTGGGTGATGGAGTCTGAGCCTCTGAAGTCCCAGTGATGCCCCTGCAGTCAGATGCAGAGCTGCCTGAGCAGTTGTGGGTGTCCCTGCTAGGATCAGTGGACAAAGGTAAGGGCATGGTGGTCTGCAAGGGGCCACGGGTTTGTTTGTGGCTTTGTTCTCCTCTGAGTAAATGTGATTGCCAGATAACAGCTGCCTCACCTCTATATCTCCACCACTGTCACTGGGATTAGCTGAAATGTGCATCTACCACTCAGGAACTGTCTCTCCAGTTCTCAAGTCTACAGATTTCTGCTCTTTAACCCAACACTCACTGCTACAGTTTCTTCTGGGACATGCTGCTAGCTCTGGGAGGGTGCAGGGAGATGAGCTCTGGGATGATGCAGGGAGGTATCCAGGCTCTATGGCTTTGTTTTCTGCCTGGCAGTATGAGGGCTGCTACATCACAGCTGTTGCACTTATTTTTGGTCTTTTCCCTGAGATTTCTGCCCCAATCGCTGGGTTCAGCCATATTATATAGCAATCACTCAGGTAGGCATGCTTGGGGCCACAAAGAGTGCACCTGCAGCCTGAATCCTCCCCTCACCCAGGATTGCAGTGAGCTGTGAGCTGTGTCTATGGCAACGAGCTCCAGGCTGCATCTGTGCGGCCATCTTTGTTCTTCTCCCTTCCCTTCTCCCCTGTTCACCCCAATTCTCTTACCTGCAGATGTTTCAGTTTGCAGATCTCTCAGATGTCTTTGTGTGTTGTGCAGGGAATCATTTTTTGAATAATAGCTATTCAACTTGTATGTTCAAGTGGAGAGATCAAGGCGGACTCCTCTCACCACCATGTTTCTAATGTCAGCCACATAAACTTTTAAGTTTGCCATAGTGCCACTTAATTTTTTTCGCTTGATTTTTGTGCTTTTGATATCATATCCAAAAAAAAATCATTGCCAATACCAATGCCATGAGGCTTCTTCTCTATTTTTTTTTTTAAGGAGTTTTATGGTTTCCTGTTTTATGTTTAAGTCTTTGATCCATTTGAAGTTAATATTGGTGGTTGGTGTAAGATAGAGGTCCAATTTTATATTTTTACATGTGGTTATCCAGTTTTTTTTTTCATTATCATTTGGTAGAGACTACACACTCCCCACTGGAAGTGACTCATTCCCATATCAAATATTAGTTGACCATATATGTGGAGGTTAATTCTGGGTTCTCTATTGTCTTTCACTCTTCCATACGTCTATTTTTATGCCAGTAGCATACTGTTTTAATTATTATAGCCTTATAGTGCTGCTTGAAATCAGGATGGGTGATGCCTGCCACTTTATTCTTCTTTCTCAGGATTATTTTTTGTTATCCAGCATCTTTTTTGGTTCCATAGAAATTTTAAGATTTGTTTTTTGATTTCTATGAAGAATACCATTGTAAGTTTGTTAGAGATTTCTAACAAATCTATAGATAGCTTTGCATAGTATTGACATTTTAATAATAGTAATTCTTCTGATCTATAAACGTGAGATGTCTTTCTATTTGTATCTCCTTCAATTTCTTTCAGCAAAGTCTTGTAGTTTACATTGTACATATCTTTCACTCTTTTGGTTAAATTTATTTTCATGTATTTTATTATTTTTGATGCTACTGTGAATGGGATAGTTTTCTATTATTTCTTGTCAAGATGTTTCATTGTTAGTGTATAGAAATATAACTGATTACTGTATGTTGATTTTATATTCTGCAATTTTACTAAATTTGTTGATTGCTTCCAACAGGTTTTTTGTTTGTTTGTTTGTGTTAGCCTTTGTGATTTTCTGCATACAAAGTTATATCTTCTGCAAATAATGACAATTTTACTTTTTTCTGTCTGATTTGTATTATGTTTATTTATTTGTTTGCTTCACAGGTGTAGCTAGGACTTCCAGTTCTATATCAAATAAGAGTGGAGAGAGTAAGCACATTTGTCTTCTTCCTGACCTTAGAGAAACAGCTTTCAGTTTTTCTCCATTGATTATACAGGTTACTCCCATATAACACAGCACTTCTATAATACAGTTTCACTCTAACACTGTTTGGGAATTGGGGAAACCCCTCGTACAACATGGCATCCTAGAACAAAGTTTCTCTCTAACACGGTTTGAGAATTAGAGAAATCCCCAAACAACATGGAGCATTATAAGAACCTTTAAGAGCAAAAAATATTTCATTCGAAATTAGGGAAATACCCAAATAACACAGAACATTATAAAAACTTTTAAGAGCAAAAGATATCTCATTTGAAATTTTTCATTCAAGCATGGATGTCGTATCAGATTTTACTGCAGAATTTTAAAATTTATTAGAATTTTAAATCGATTTTGTTCATTTCAGAGGATAAAGATATCTTGTCAAAAAGAAAATGCCCTTGGTTAATGGTGCTTAGTAGTAGTGGTGAAGAAAACATTATTTAATACATATTAATATGTTATACTTTTGGTGAAAATTGCTTTAATAAAGATATTTCTCTTAATTATAAAAGTATAATAGCATGTGGGTTGTGTTTTTTTAATTTTTGGAAACTAACTCCAATTTTTGTACTAGTTCTTTGTTCTGTATAACACGGATTCGCATAACACGGCAGTTTTAGGAACCTAACAATCGTGTTACATGGGGGTTGCCTGTAATGTTATCTGTGGGTTTGACATATATGGTCTTTACTATGTTGAGGTACATTCCTTCTATACCCAATCTGCTGAGGGTTATTATCATTAAGGGATGCTTTTTATGTATTTATGAGATAATCATATGATTCTTACTTTTCATTCTATTAATGTAATATGCCATATTTATTGATTTGCACATGAGGTATGACAATTAATTTCATGAACTCATCCTAGAAAAAAGTGCTATATTATTCATTGCTGAATATCACTACAGTCACTTTCAAAGTACTCCCCTTGGGAAGCTATGGCCTCATGCAAGCATCTAGTCCACTCTTCAAAGCAATTTTGGAACTCTTTCTGGAACAGCCATCAGAGATGTCATCATATTACCCTTGATATCCTGAATGTCATCCAAATGTCTTCCTTTCAATATTTCCTTTGACTTTGGGTAAAAAAGAAGTCATTGGGGTACAGATCAATTGAGCAGGGAGGGTATACCAATACAGTTATTTGTTGACTGGCTAAAAACTCCCTCACAGACAGTGCCACGTGAGCTGGTGCATTGTTGTGATGCAAGAGCCATGAATTGTTGGCAAAAAGTTCAGTTCGTCTAACTATTTCACACAGCCTTTTAAACACTTCCAAATAGTAAACTTGGTTAATTATTCATCTAGTTGGTATAAATTCATAATGAATAATCCCTCTAATATCAAAAAAAGTTAGCAACATCGTTGCAACAAGTTCGCCAACTTCATTGTCCCACCGCATATGTTGCACAATTCTCGCATTCCAGGGAGTAATCTCACTGAGCCACAATGCATAATAATTTTAATGAATTTAATGTGGTTTGTTAATACTTTGTTAAGAATTTTGGCATATGTATTCGTCATGGATATTGTTCTACAGTTTTCTGTCATTGTATTCTCTTTATCTGACTTTCATTTAAGGATAGTGCTGGCCATGTAGAATGATTTTGGAAATGTCTCCTCTTCTTCGATATTTTGGAAGTTTTAGAAGCATTGGCATTAATTATTATTTAAATGTTTGGTAGAATTTCCACATGAAGCCATCTGGTCCTGGGATTTTCTATGTTGGGAGATTTTTGATTAAGGACTTGATCTCCTTATTTGCTCAGACTTACTATTTCTTCCTGATTCAGTCATGGTAGGTTTTATGATTGTAGAACATTATCCATTTCTTCTAGGTTATCTTTTGTTGGCATATAATTATTCATAGTAGTTTATATGATCCTATATATTTCTGTAGAGTTTGTTTATTTTTCATTTCTAATTGTATGTGTTTGAGTCTTTTGTCTTTTTACTTAGTTATGTCCTACTAATGGTTTGTCAATTTCCTTTATCTTTTTGTAAAACAAACTCTTAGTTTTATCTCGTCTGTATTTTAGTTGGTCTCTATTTCATTTATTTCCTTTTTAAACATTTTTTATTAGTTTCAGGTGCACAAAACAATGTAATAGTTAGACATTTATCATTTATATCCCACATACAGTGACAACCCCTCTCCCCACATCCACTACCACTCTGACATTGCACACAGCCATTACATTTCCACTGTCTCTATTCCTAATGCTGTGTTCTGCTTCTTGTAAATATATATATATACATATATATATATATATATATATATATATATATATGTATATATAGTTGTAGTTGACATTCATTATTGTTCAGCTTCATCTTCAGGTGTACAGTGCAGTGATCAGGCATCTACATCATCTCCCTGAGGTGGTCTCCCTAATGAGACAAGTGTCCATTGGATAGCCTACAAAATCTTTACGACATTATTGATTACATTCCCCAAATTAAATTTCATATCCCCGTGGCAATCTTGTGGTTACTGACTGTGTTTCTAATCCCCTCATCTTCCACCTTTTCCCCACACCCTCCCATCTAGCAACACTCAGTTTTTCATTTATGTCTCTGAGACTGTTTCTGGTTTGTTCATTCATTTATTCTTTTCTTTAGATTCCACATATAAGTGAGATCACATGGTATTTGTCTTTTTCTGTCTGACTTATTTCACTTAACATAATGTTCTCTAGGTCCATCCATGTTGTTGCAAATGGTAAGATTTCATTCTTCTTTATGGCTGTGTAATACTCCATTGTATAAGTGTACCACAGTTTCTTAATCCAGTCATCTACCGATGGGCATTTTGGTTGT
This sequence comes from Rhinolophus sinicus, assembly GCF_057876585.1. Classification (NCBI taxonomy): domain Eukaryota; kingdom Metazoa; phylum Chordata; class Mammalia; order Chiroptera; family Rhinolophidae; genus Rhinolophus; species Rhinolophus sinicus. The sequence continues at coordinate 49,111,305 of NC_142518.1, read as the reverse complement.
TTCCATGTCTTGGCTATTGCGTATAGTGCTGCAATAAACATAGGGATGCACAAATTTTTTTGAATTAGAGTTTTGGATTTCTCCAGATAGATACCTAAGAGTGGAACTGCTAGATCATAAGGTAGTTCCATTTTCAGATTTTTGAGATACCTCCATACAGTTTTCCATAGTGACTGCACCAATCTGCAATCCCACCAACAGTGCACAAGTGTTCCCTTTTCTCCACATTCTCGCCAGTACTTGTTGTTTGTTGATTTGTTGATAATGTGCTTATGCAAAGCTAAAGCAATGTTATTTCTCTGCTAAAATAATTATTTTTTCTTGTACTGTTAGGATGCATTTAATAAGAGATTACAAAGGGAAAACAAAGCTATAATGTTTTATTAAAATTATTTTCTATACTCTTTATCATCAGGTCTCTAATTACTTAAGTAAACTGAATCTTCTTAATATTAAAATAACAAAATTTTCCTTACAACTATTTAACTTTCCGCATTTGCCTACAAACTAATTGTCACCGTGGATATGAGTAACTTAAATATCGTTCCACAATGAGCTATAATTTTATTTGACCAAATGTTTTAGAAGTTTTGATATTTGACAAGCTTCCCAAGATTCGAAAAATACAGTATTTTTCTTGACCTTTGCAGTTTTTAAGAACTTTGGAGTTTTTCAGAAGGATCCTTGAAACACCTCAAAGATTTGTTTCCTGTCATTATAAAAGGGGTAAATTAAATTAATTAAGATTATTCTGTATGTCAAAGTTACGTGGGAAACATCAGATAAATAATACTGAAATTTTGATTATATTTATGTTGATGTATTATTAATATAAATGTTAAATTACTTATAGTTTTTCTCCATCTATGAAAGTTGTGACTCTTATGGTGTCTTTGAAATGTGAACACCAAGAAACTAACTACAGCACTGCTCACAGAGAATGAAAGAAAATAAGGTGGCCTTTTTAAAAATACAAACTGCTATATAATTTTGCTTGCCATCAGGCTACAACCATAGCCACAGCTAAAGTCTTGCTAGAAAACATTATACCAACTTGAGGAGTCCCTCCAGAACTACACAGTGATTGAGGAACTCATTTCATGTGACAGGTTATCCAAGCCATTTGCAAAGTCTGGCCTATTTACCAACACTTCCATTGTGCATATCATCCCCAATCTCCTGGCTTGGTGGTTGTACAAACATCTTAATTCAATCTTAACTGGCCAAGATTTGCATGGCATTTGGATTGTCATGGCCCAAAGCTCTCCCTTTGGTTCTTCTTAATCTTTGATCCACTCCACTTGGTAAACATGAATTTTCTCATTTTGAAATAATAACAGGAAGACCTATGCATTTAACTGAAGGACTTTATCCATCAACTATTATAAAAGGAGATCTTTTATAATATCGTCAAGAATTAATTAATACTGATAGAGATGAACTGGGATTTTAAGGAAACTAATCAGGCTGGGAGGTCTGTGGGTGGAGCTGGGCTCCTTTAACACTATGGTCCTAACTTCCTTTTCATAAAACTCCATGGTTCTAATTTTCTTGACTCCTTGCCTTATATATCCTCCCTCTTGGCATACAGCCAGAATGTGCATGTGGCTCATGGGGTCTGCACATTCTCATGCTGCTACAGTACTTTTTCCTTTTCCTGGATGTATCCTTTTGGTAACAACTACCTAGTCGGTGTTCCATCAACAATACCATTCAAAATAACTAACGTCATTAAAGATTGCTCTCAGGGTGCCCTCCTGAGAGACAAAGATCAGCTTCCCCATTTATAACCAGGAGATTTTTGTCTATTGGAAAAGGCATCCTCTTATGTCTAGCTGACAGCCGAGACTTTCATTCAAGATCCTCTAGAAGCAGCCTGGGATCTCTGGTTTTCTCCCTGGTACAAACTCCTAAAGTCTTAATATTCCCCATTAACTATACCTCCTGATCTCACCTTCATCCCTTACATTAATTATTAAAATTGACTCTGCCTTTTCCACTTTATTTTATTTTCCCTATTTATTTTTTATTTTTGAAATATTTTTTGTCAATTACAGTTGACATACAATATTATATTAGTTTCAGGTGTACAACATAGTAATTAAACATTTATATAGCTTATGAAATGATCACCATGATAAATCTAGTACCCATCTGACACCATACATAGTTATTACAATTTTATTGACTATATTTCTATGCTATACTTTACATCCTCATGACTGTTTTGCAATTAGCAATTTGTACTTCTTAATCCCTTCTTCCTTCACCTATTTCCCCTCCTCCCATCTGGCAATCATCAAAATGTTTTTGGTATCTATGAGTTTGTTTCTGTTTTGTTTGTTTACTTTATTTTTTAGAATCTACTACACAATTGACCAGTACTTCTTAAAACTCTTAAGGTCATCAAAAACAAAGAAAGAAAGTCTGAGAAACTGTCAGACCAGAGGAGCCTAAAGAGACCCGATGACTAAATGTAATGTGTACTGGATGGGATCCCGGGACAGTGAAGAGCAGCAGAGTTGGCCACCCCGAAATATGACTCTTTGGTATATTATTTTATGCTGGTTAATTTTTAGAAGTAGCAGATTTGGGAGAAGCTCTGAAAAAACAACAAAAATTACTTTTGTAAGAGGACATTTACATTGTGAGGAAAATCTGCATTTGTAAGGGTGTTTTCCTAACTATACCAGACCTGCTTTCGCTTTCAATGGAGAATGACAAATCTGCATAACAATTTGTTCATTGTGCTTTTTCTGGTAAACTCCCTTCTCTCTATCCCTCTCTAGCTGACTCTCTATCCCCAACATCTTTTTGTTTTTTTCCTTTGGCTGAAGGTGATATTTAAGTGGTGATGTCTTCTAACATTTTGGTAACATACTCAGTTTTACTGGGTCTCTCCTATGTATATAGGATATATATATATATATATATATATATATATATATATATATATATGTTATTAAACTTTGTTTTTCTCCTGTTAATCTGTCTCATGATAATTTGATTATTAGTCTAGCCAGAAGAACTTTAAAAAGTGAGAGAAAAATTATTTTCCACCCTGACAACAGAAAAAAATAGGTAAAACTAAGGAAATTTAAGCGAAGTGTGGTCTCTAGATAATAATATTGTATCAATATTAATATATCAGTTGTACGAAATGTACCATATTAATGTAAGGTATTAATAATAGGGGAAAATAGGTGCAAGGTATACAGGAATCCTCTATACAGTTTAAGCAGGGCCCAGCTGGTACCCTTGTATTCTAAATGCCTCTGGGATGCCCTGCCCCCATCCTAGCTGGCTTCACACCCCTGTGGCTGAGAGAATGCCTCCGGGATGCCCTGTCCATGTTCCAGCTCCTTATCTTAGAAAATCATCTTGTAGATGCTTGCTAATCACAAACTCTTTCGCTTAGCATTTACCCAAGTTATTCCCCCACCATTCCAGGACCGCTGGCACCACAAGAGATGCGATGACAGAGGGGGGCATCATGAAGGGAGAACAGACTTCTGGGACATCATGCAGCCTCTGGAAGAGTGCCCTGATATTCCCTTAAATAGCCCCAGCTGGTCTGAAAATGTAAGGAAGTTTTTGGAGGTGTTAACTCGCTACCTTCCCAGACCAGTGGTGCTCTGATAATAAACACTTATTCTACAACCCAACTCCTGTGTTGGTCTATTGGCGGAGCAGTGCAGGCAGCATGAACCCAGGACTCATTTGGTCCCCGGTTACACTATCTTTGCAACTTTTCTGTAAATCAAAAACTATCCTAAAATTTTATTTAAAATAATAGAGAACATTGCCCAGGTTCTTTTCCACCTAGAATTCTGAGTGAAAATTCATTTCTGCCAATTACACAATCTCATGTGAGATTTCGAAAGCTAAAGGTAGAAGGCATTTCCCAGTTTTGCTGGTAAGCAATTGTAGGGGTATTAGGTTTTCTGAAGAAGTAGCATTCCACTGTCACATCATTAATTTCATGGCTGTCAGGAGGTACTCATGATGGTAATGCTGCGGGTGGCAGTGACCTAATCCTAATTCCCTGTTCCCTGCATTATAGCAGTAGCAATGTGTCTATAAAGTCAACAAATTCACTGGAGGCTAGTTGGATCCCCACCATTCTGATTATGACAGACGTAGTAGTTCCTCTGGTATTTCAGCTTTGTTGCATAGTTCTGAGCTCTGAAGTTCTAGTAAAAGCCCAAGTATCAACATTTTCAAAAATATATATTCAGATTACATCATCAAATGGTGACATGAGGTGAGCTTCTTGAAATCTCCCCTGGAACTTACAACAAATTCAATAGTTATAATTCCACAAAGGACTCGCTGCACACATGCAAGGCTAAGAGATACACAATTGAAATCATCTAAAGGTGGGCAAATTGGGTGAGTGGATGAGGAGGAGAGGGGGAAGTGTGGAGACACAGGCCGCTGTGTAGGCCGCAGAGCACAGATGGAGCTTGGAGATCCAAACTCCCTGCATTCCTGAGCAATCACAATTATGGGAGAGGGAAGAATTCAGACTGCTTGTATGCTGCTTATGGCCCACAGTCCCACCTGAGGGATCAGCATATAACACGGCTGAACCCAACACTCACAGCAGAGACCTCGGAGCAAAGACTGAGGGAGAAGGGCAAAAATGATGGTTTAAGCCCTCACTGCCAAGGAGAGAAAGGAAAGCTTAGGCAGGAAGTCTAGCTCCCCCTCCGCACCCTCCCAGAGGTCACTCCACCACCACCTTCCCAGTGCTAGAAGTGAAATTATAGCAGTATCAGATCAGAAGAACAATATTTGCAGTTCTGAGAACTGCGAGCCACAGCCACAAACTCACAGCCCAACTAGTTCCACCAGAGGGGAGGGAACCTTCGGTATAGGATGGCTGTGCTGGTGTCGGCACTATTGCTCTGGACCACCTCTCACAACCAACCCCATCTCTGTCTCCACCTATCTGGGCGGATCACTACAGGAGTAAATAGAACTGCTGAAACACACAGGCTCTGAATCTGGGGCTGCAATAGTTTTGGAACTTCAGAAACTCTCCACGTGCCACCATAGAGGTAGTGCCCTGTGACCCCAACAACCTGTTTAAGGAGAAGCCCAACCTCTGAGGAAATCCCCTCATTGTGTGAGAAGCCAGCATAGTGCAGAGAAAATATAACACTACAGCATGAGAGAGAATAAAAGGCTGCAGTAGGAGAGAAAAGAAAATATTGTATCAACACCCACAGAAAAACAAAAGAAAGACCTCTCTCTATCAACCTTTTGCAGAACCCACTCCTGCAAATGCCTATGAAGATAAATAATAATTCATTAATTGCCATGAATATCCAAGGTAACAAGGCAGCTCACAAAGAAAATGAAAAATCGCCAGAAAATTAACTTAAAAACATGGAAATATATGACTTAAAAGACAGAGAATTCAGGATTCCAGTTCTGAAAAAAACTCAACGAGATGCAAGAAAATACAGACAGGCAGTTTAATGAACTCAGAAACACAACCAAAAGCAAAATGAACATTTTGCCAAAGAGATTGAAATGTTAAAAAAGAACAAAATAGAATTTCTAGAGATTAAGAACTCAATAAAGAAATGAAGAATGAAATAGCCAGCTTACGTAATAGAGTTGACCAAATGGAGGAAAGAATAAGTGATATCAAAGATAGAAATCTGGAAAAGACACAAATGGAAGAAGAGGGAGACTTGAGAGTTAAAAGAAATGAAAGAACTCTATAAGAAATTTCTGACTCCATCAGAAAGAGCAATATAAGAATAATGGGTATACCAGAAGGAGAAGAAAGGGAGAAGGGAACAGAAATTATATTCAAACAAATAGTCAACAAGAACTTCCCAAACTTGTGGACAGAACTGGATCTTCAGATCCAAGAAGCAAATAGAAGACCTAATTACCTCAATACCAATGGGCCTTCTCAAAAATTAACAACAAAGAAAGAATTGGCAAGGCAGCCAGGAAAAAGAAGATGGTAACCTACAATGGAAATCCCATTAGGTTATCATCAGATTTTTCAGCAGATATTCTATAAGCCAGAAGAGAGTGGAATCAAATATTCAAACTATTAAAATAGAGAAAGTATGAGCCAAGAATAATATATCCAGCAAAGATATCCCTTAGATATGAAGGAGGAATAAAGACTTTTCCAGACATATGGAAGCTGAGGGAATTTTCTAACACATGACCTGTACAACAAGTAACATTCTAAAAGCCTATTAACCTAAAACAGAAAAGCAAAAGAATACAAAACCATGAGTATTATTACAAACAGACAGCAGCAGAAAATGTCAACCCCTACAGAAAATAGGCCACTATACACTTAAACATAACATGCAGGGTAAAAGAGAGAAAAAAAAACAAAAAAAAAAACACTTCAAGGAAAAAAACAAGAGAGGTAAAAGACAACTTACTGCTGCATTGCAGAAATCAAATCACAGCATAAATAAGAATAACTTGTGACAACAAAAAGCATAAAAGGGGAGAGAGTAAAAGTCTGCCCTGCACAAGAGAATAGAGAAAGTAAGCATACTGAAAAAAAATGGAATACCCTAAATAACAAACTTTATTTTATATAAATTTAATGGTAACCACTCAAAAAACAAAACAAAACAAACCAAAAAAAAAAAAAAAAAGAAACATAACACATAAAAAGAGAAGAAGTAGAGGGGAAAGTCATAGAACACCACCACACTGAAATAACAGAGAGCAACAAAAAGGCAAAAACGCAATGCAGACACCATCCTAACAGAAAACCAGAGGTAGAATGATAGGAAATTCTCATATATCAACAATCATCATAATGTAAATGGGCTGAATTCATCAATAAAAAAGCAAAGAGTAGCAGATTGGATCATAAAAGTAAACCCAACAATACGCTGCCTCCAAAAGTCACATCTGAGCTATAAGGACAAATACAGACTCAAAGTGAAAGAGTGGAAACTGATATTCCAAGTCAATGGTATTCAGAGAATGGCAGGTGTATCCATACTGATATTAGATGAAACAGACTTCAGGATAAAAAAGGTAAGAAGAGACAAAGATGGAGATTTCGTAATCATAAAGGGGATTATTCAATAAGAAGATAAAACAGTCATCAATATTTATGCCCCCAATCAGGGAGCACCAAAATATGCCAAGCAACTACTAACAGAACTAAAGGGAGAAATTGACCAAAACACAATTATATTAGGGGACCTAAATACATAATTGAAAGCCATGGATAGATCATCCAAACAGAAAATAAATAACAAAATAGCAGCCCTAAATGACACATTAGACGAAATGGACATAATTGACATTCATAGAGCATTTCATCCTAAAACATCATACTACACATTATTTTCTAGTGTACATGGAACATTCTCAAGTATAGGCCTTATATTGGGACGTAAAACTAGCTTCAGCAAATTTAAAAAGATTGAAATCATACCAAGAATATTCTCTGACACAAGGCTTTGGAATTGGATACAAACTGCAAAAAGAAACAGGAAAACCACAAGTATGTGGAGATTAAACAACATAGTTTAAAGCATGAGTGGGTCAAAGAAGAAATAAGACGAGAGGTCAAAATATACATAGAAACAAATGAGAATGAAAATACATTCTACCAATTCGGGAGGAAAAATGGCGGCCTGAGGTTAGCCTCTGTAAAGCTCCCCTGGATTACAACGAATCAAACAACAAAAACTCCACAAATGACTCCCTGCACAGCAGACAGGCAAGACGAAGAGGCCCACTGCCGAAATCACCTACAGGTGGGAGATTCCAGCAAGCAGGTGGAGGAGGAAAGGGAGAAGTATGGAGACAGAGCTGTGCAGGCACAGGAATCAGAACCAGCTCAGTGCTCCGAGCTCACTGCTTCCCGAAATTACCACAGCTGCGGGAGAGGGAAGAACTCGGACTGCTAGGGATCGGCTTCCCACTGGGCTGATGGGGCAGCATATAACTCAGCTGAACCCAACGCTCACGGCAGAGACCTCGGAGAAAAGACTGAGGGAAGAAGGCTGAAAACAGTAGTTTAAGCCCTCACTGCCAAGCAGAGAAAGGAAGCCTTAGGCACTGAGACAAGCCGCCTCCTCCCTACCCTCCCAGAGCTCGCCCCGCCCCCACCTGCCCTGTGCTAGAAGTAGAAAAATAGAAGAGTCAGATCAAATAACAGAATATTTGCTGTTCTGAGAACTGTGGACCGCAGACACAATTTCACAGCCAACTGGTTCCGGCAATGGGGAGGGAGCTGTGGAAGCAGGACCAGCTGCTGTAGTGGTCACCGCCATTTCTCTGGGCGCCCACTCACAACTCACCCCGCCCCTAGCGCCACCTATCTGGGCGGATCCCTGCAGGAGTAAACTGAACTGCTGAAACATACCGGCTCTGAATCTGGAGCTGGAAGAGCTTTGGAACATCAAAAGCTCTCCGCATACCCACACGGACACTGCGCCCGGTGACCTAGATGAACTATTAACAGAGGAAAAGCCTGTCTCCCAGGGAATGCCCCCATTGTGTGAGAAGCTGGAATAGTGCAGAGAAAACATAGCACTGCCGTATGGGAGAAGAAAAATAAGCTACAGTTGGAGAAAAAATAAAACATTCTACCAACAAGTACTAGAAAACAAAAGAAAGACTGCTTCCTATCAACCAGTTGCAGAAAGCACTCGTGTAGATGTCTAGGAAGAGAAATAGTAAACCAGTAATTGCCATGAATAACCAAGGCAACAAGATAGCTCAGAAAGAAAGTGTAAAATCTCCAGAAAAGGCACTTAAAGATACAGAAATATGTGACTTAAATGACAGAGAACTTAAGATTGCAGTTCTGAAAAAACTCAACAAGATGCAAGAAAACACAGATAGGCAGTTAAACGAACTCAGAAACACAATCAAAGAACAGCATGAGCATTTAACGAAAGAGATTGAAATTTTTTAAAAGAACCTAATAGAATTTCTGGAGATTAAGAACTCAATAGAAGAAATTAAGAACGAAATAACCAGCTTAGGTAGTAGAGTTCACCAGATGGTAGAAAGAATCACTGACATCGAAGACAGAAACATGGAAATGACACAGATGGAAGAAGAAAGAGACTTGAGACTTAAAAGAAATGAAAGAACTCTACAAGAACTTTCTGGCTCCATCAGAAAGAGCAATATAAGAATAATGGGCATACCAGAAGGAGAAGAAAGAGAGAAGGGAACAGAGAATATATTCAAACAAATTGTTGATGAGAACATCCCAAACTTGTGGACAGAACTGGACCCTAATTCCAAGAAGCAAATAGAACACCTAGTTACCTCAATCCCAAAAGGCCGTCTCAAAGGCACATTGCATTGAAGCTGTCTAAAATCAACCACAAAGAATGAATCCTCAAGGCAAACACAGAAAAGAAGACGGTAACTTACAAAGGAAAGCCCATTAGATTATCATCAGATTTTTCGGCAGAAACTCTACAAGCCAGGAGGGAGTGGAACCAAATATTCAAACTATTGAAAGAGAGAAATCATGAGCCAAGAATAATATATCCAGCAAAGATATCCTTTAGATATGAAGGAGGAATAAAGACCTTTCCAGACATACAGAAGCTGAGGGAATTTTCTAATACACGACCTTCAATAAAGAAATACTAAAGGAGGCCATTCGACCACCATCAACAGGGACAATTTGTGGCAAGCAAAACTCAAAAATGGGGAGAGTAAAGGCCTGAACCGGAATATGGGAATCAAGAAAGTAAGCGTGCTGAAGAAAATGGAATGCTCTAAATATCAAACTTTCTTTTCCATAAACGTAAGGGAAACCACTCAAAAAAAAATCCAGAACTGAAATATATACTGAAATAAAAGAAGAAACAGAGGGAAACATCATAGAATACCACCACACAGAAATAATAGACAACAACAAAAAGGCAAAGAAACAATGGAGACACAGCCTTACGAGAAAAGTAAAGATACAATGACAGGAAATCCTCACATATCAATAATCACCCTAAATGTAAATGGACTGAACTCACCAATAAAAAGGCACAGAGTAGCAGATTGGATCAAAAAACTAAACCCAACCATATGCTGTCTCCAAGAGACACATCTCAGCTACAAGGACAAGCATAGACTCAAAGTGAAAGGATGGAAATTGACACTCCAAGCAAATGGTACCCAGAGAAAATCAGGTGTAGCCATAATAATATCAGATGAAACAGACTTCAAGGTGAAAAATATAACAAGAGACAAAGATGGACATTTCATAATCGTGAAGGGGACTGCACAACAAGAAGACATAACAGTCATCAATATTTATGCCCCCAATCAGGGACCACCGAAATACACCAAGCAACTACTAACAGAACTAAAGGGAGATATTGACCAAAACACAATTATACTAGTGGACTTAAATACATCATTGACAGCTATGGATAGATCATCCAAACAGAAAATAAATAACAAAATAGTAGCCCTAAATGACACATTAGATGAAATGGACATAATTGACATTTACAGAGCACTACATCCTTAAACATCACTATACATTATTTTCTAGTGCACAGGGAAAATTCTCAAGGATAGACCATATATTGGGACATAAAATCAGTCTCAACAAATTTAAGAAGATTGAAATCATACCATGCATATTCTCTGATAACAAGGCTTTGAAATTGGATATCAACTGTAAAAAGAAAGTGGGAAAAAAAATAAATACATGCAGATTAAACAACATACTTATAAAGAAGGACTGGGTCAAAGAAGAAATTAGAGGAGAGATCAAAAGATACATAGAAACAAATGACAATGAAAATACATCCTACCAAAATTTTTGGGATGCAGCGAAAGCAGCTTGAAGAGGGAAATTTATCTCATTACAGGCCTATCTCAAGAAACAAGAAACTCCCAAATAAATAACCTCATTTTACACCTTAAAGAACTAGGAAAAGAAGAACAAGTAAAACCCAAGGTCAGCAGAAGAAAGGAAATAACAAAAATTAGAGCACAACTAAATGAAATAGAGAACAAAAAGAAAATAGAAAAAATAAATGTGACAAAGAGCTGGTTCTTGGAAAAGATCAACAAAATTGACAAACCCTTGGCTAGACTCACTAAGATAAAAAGAGAGAAGACACTGATTAACAAAATCAGAAACGTAAAAGGTGAAGTTAACACGGACACCACTGAAATACAAAGGATCATCCAAGAATACTATGAAGGACTATATGCCACCAAATTTAACAACCTAGAAGAAATGGACAAGTTCTTAGAAACATATAGCCTTCCAAGGCTGAACCATGAAGAACTGAAAAGCTAAACAGACAGATCACCAGTAATGAAATTGAATCAGTCATCCAAAACCTTCCGAAAAGCAAAAGTCCGGGACCAGAAGGCTTCACTAGTGAATTCTACTAAACCATCAAAGAGGATCTAATACCAATTCTGCACAAACTCTTCCAAAAAATTGAAGAAGAGACAGTACTCCCTAACTCATTTTATGAGGCCAACATTACCCTGATACCAAAACCTGGTAAGGACAGCACAAAAAAAGAAAACTACAGATCAATATCTCTGATGAATACCGATGCAAAAATTCTAAATAAAATTCTAGCAAATTGAATACAAAATGCATTAAAAAGAATATTCATCACGACCAAGTGAGGGTCATCCCCGGGGCACAAGGATGGTTCAACATATGCAAACCCATAAATGTGATACATCACATAAACAAAATAAAGGACAAAAATCATATGATTATACAATTGATGCAGAAAAAGCATTTGACAAGATACAACATCCATTTATGATTAAAACACTTAATAAAATGGGTATAGAAGGAAAATACATCAATATAATAAAGGCCATATATGACAAGACCTCTGCTAATCTCATAATTAATGGAGGAAAACTGAAGCCCTTTGCTCTACGTTCAGGAAAAGGACAGGGATGTCCCCTATCACCTCTGCTTTTCAACATAGTGTTGGAAGTCCTTGCCAGAGCAATCAGGCAAGAGAAAGAAATAAAAGGCATCCAAATTGGGAATGAAGAAGTTAAATTATCACTCTTTGCAGATGATATGATGCTATATATAGAAAACCCTAAAGACTCCACCAAAAAGCTACTAGAAACAATCAACGAATACAGTAAAGTTGCTGGCTACAAAATCAACGCACAAAAGACCATTCCCTTCCTATATACTAACAATGAAATCTCAGAAAAAGAAATACAAAAAAAAAAAATTCCTTTTGCAATTGCAGCAAAAAGAATAAAATACCTAGGAATAAACTTAACCAAGGATATGAAAGACCTATATGCTGAAAACTATAAGACATTTTTGAAAGAAATTGAAGAAGACACAAAGAAATGGAAAGATATTCCGTGCTCATGGATTGGAAGAATCAACATAGTTAAAATGGCCATATTACCCAATGCAATATACAGATTCAATGCAATCCCCATCAAAATCCCAATGGCATATTTTAAAGAAATAGAACAAAAAATCATCAGATTTGTTTGGAACCACAAAAGACCCTGAATAGCGAAAGAAATCTTAAGAAAAAAGATCTATAATGGAGGTATCACACTTCCTGACTTTGGCTTGTACTACAGGGCTACAATAATCAAAAAAGCATGGTAGTGGCAGACAAACAGACACATAGACCAATGGAATAGAATTGAGAACCCAGAAATAAAACCACAAAAATGTGGACAGATAATTTTTGACAAATAAGCTAAAAGCATACAATGGAGCAATGACAGCCTCTTCAACAAATGGTCCTGGGAGAATTGGATAGCCACATGCAATAGAATGAAACTGGACTGCTCTTTCTCACCATGTACGAAAGTGAATTCAAAATGGATCAAAGACTTAAGCATAAGACCTGACACAATAAACTGCATAGAAGAAAACATAGGTACTAAACTTATGGACCTTGGGTTCAAAGAGCATTTTATGAATTTGACTCCAAAGGCAATGGAAGTAAAAGCTAAAGTAAACAAATGGGACTGTATGAAACTTAAAAGCTTCTGCACAGCAAAAGAAACCATTGACAAAATAAATAGGCCACCAAATAAATGGGAGAAGATTTTTGCAAACAGTGCCTCCGATAAGAGGCTGGTATCCAGAATATACAAGGAACTCATGCAACTCAACAACATAAAAACAAACAACCCAATTGAAAAATGGGCAGAGGACTTGAAGAGACATTTCTCCAAAGAGGACCTACAAATGGCAAATAGACATATGGAAAAATGCTCAACATCACTAATCATCAGAGAAATGCAAATCAAAACCACAATGAGATATCACCTCACCCCAGTCAGAATGGCTATCATCAAGAAGACAAATAGTAACAAATGTTGGAGATGCTGTGGAGAAAAAGGAACCCTCATTCACTGTTGTTGGGAATGAAGACTGGTGCAGCCGTTATGGAAGGCAGTGTGGAGGTTCCTCAAAAAATTACGAATAGAATTGCCATATGACTCAGCAATCCCTGTCCTGGGTACTAACCAAAAAATCTGAAAACATTTAGAGATAAAGACACGTGTGCTCCAATTTTCATTGCAGCTTTGTTTACAGTGACCAAGACATGGAAACAACCAAAATGTCCTTCGATAGATGAATGGATAAAGAAGTTGTCGTATATATACACAATGGAATACTATTCGGCAGTAAGAAAAGATGATATAGAAACATTTGTTACAACATGGATGGATCTTGAGAAAGTAATGCTGAGCGAAATTAGTCAGACAGAAAAAGCGGAGACCCAAGTGATTTCACTGATATGTGGTATATAAACCAAAACCAACAAAAGAACAAGACAAACAAATGAGAAACAGAAACTCATAGACACAGACAATAGTTTAGTGGTTGCCAGAGGGTAAGGGAGGTGGGCGGTGGGAGATGAGGGTAAGGGGGATCGAATATATGGTGATGGAAGGAGAACTGACTCTGGGTGTTGAACACACAATGGGATTTATAGATGATATAATACAGAATTGTACACCTGAAATCTATGTAATTTTACTAACCATTGTCACCCCAATAAATTTAATATAATAAAATTAAAAAAAAATCAGTTGGGGAGTACTGTCTCTTCTTCAGTTTTTTTTGGAAGAGTTTGAGCAGGATTGGTATTAGGTCCTCTGTGAAGGTTTGGTAGAATTCACTAGTGAAGCCATTCGGTCCCGGACATTTGCTTGTGGGAAAGTTTTGGATGACTGATTCAATTTCGTTACTGGTGATCTGTCTGTTTAGATTTTCCAGTTCTTCATGGTTCAGCCTTGGAAGGCTATATGTTTCTAAGAACTTTTCCATGTCTTTTAGGTTATTGAGTTTGGTGGCATATAGTCCTTCATAGTATTCTTGGATGATCCTTTGTATTTCTGTGGTGTCCGTAATAACTTCACCTTTTTCGTTTCTGATTTTATTAATTAGTGTCTTCTCTCCTTTTATCTTAATGAGTCTAGCCAAGGGTTTGTCAATTTTGTTAATCTTTTCAAAGAACCAGCTCTTTGTCACATTAATTTTTTCTATTCTCTTTTTGTTCTCTATTTCATTTAGTTCTGTTCTAATTTTTGTTATTTCCTTTCTTCTGCTGACCTTGGGTTTTAGTTGTTCTTCTTTTTCTAGTTCTTTAAGGTGTAACATGAGGTTATTTATTTGGGAGTTTTCTTGTTTCTTGAGATAGGCCTGTAATGAGATAAATTTCCCTCTTAAAACTGCTTTCGCTGCATCCCCAAAATTTTGGTAGGATGTATTTTCATTGTCATTTGTTTCTATGTATCTTTTGATCTCTCCTCTAACTTTTTCTTTGACCCAGTCGTTCTTTAAAAGTATGTTGTTTACTCTCCATGTATTTGTGTTTTTTCCTTCTTTCTTTTTGCAGTTGATATCCAATGTCAAAGCCTTGTGTTCAGAGAATATGCTTGATATGATTTCAATCTTCTCAAATTTGCTGAGCTGATTTTATGTCCCAATATATGGTCTATCCTTGAGAATGTTCCTTGTATACAACAAAAGAATGTATAGTCTGATGTTTTAGGATGAAGGGCTCTATAAATGTCAATTATGTCCATTTCATCTAATGTGTCATTTAGGGCTTGTATTTCGTTATTTATTTTCTGTTTGGATGATCTATCCATAGCTGTCAGTGATACATCTAAATCCCCTAGTATAATTGTTTTTTGTCAATTTCTCCCTTTAATTCTGTTAGTAGTTGCTTGATATATTTCGGTGCTGCCTGATTGGGGGCAGAAATATTGATGACTGTTATGTCTTCTTGTTGTATATTCCCTTTCACCATTATGAAATGTCCATCTTTGTCTCTTGTTATCTCTTTCACCTTGAAGTCTGTTTCCTCTGATATCATTATGGCTATACTTGATTTTCTCTGGGTACCATTTGTTTGGAATGTCAATTTCCACCCTTTCACTTTGAGTCTATGCTTGTCCTTGTAGCTGAGATGTTTCTTTTGGAGACAACATATGGTTGGGTGTAATTTTTTGATCCAATCTGCTACTCTGTACCTTTTTATTGGTGAGTTCAGTCCATTTACATTTATGGTGATTATCAATAGGTGAGGATTTCCTGTCATTCTATCTTTAGTTTTCTGGTAAGACTGTCTCTCCATTGTTTCTTTGTCTTTTTGTTGTTGTCTATTATTTCTGTGTGGTGGTATTCTATGATGTTTCCCTCTGTTTCTTCTTTTATTACAGTATATGTTTCAGTTCTGGATAATTTTTTTGAGTGATTACCCGTAAGTTTATGTAAAAGAATGTTTGATGTTTAGAGTATTCCATTTTCTTCAGCACGCTTACTTTCTCCATTCCCATATTCTGGTTCAGGCTTTTACTTTCCCCCTTCTTACGTTTTGGTTGCCACAAATTGTCCCTGTTGATGGTGATCGAATATCCTCCTTTAGTATTTCTTGTAGTGCAGGTTGTCTATTAGAAAATTCCCTCAGATTCTGCATGCCTGCAAAGGTCTTTTTTCCTTCTTTAAAGGATATTTTTGCTAGATATGTTATGATTGGCTCATAATTTCTCTGTTTAAATGGTTTGAATATTTGGTTACACTCCCTCCTGGCTTGTAGAGTTTCTGCTGAAAAATCTGATGGTAATCTAATAGGCTTTCCTTTGTAGGTTACCGTTTATTTTCCCTGGTGTCTTCAGGATTCTTTCTTTGTCATTAATTTTTGACAGCTTCAATACAATGTGCCTTGGAGAAGGCCTGTTTGGAATGAGGTAATTAGGTGTTCTGTTTGCTTCTTGGATTAGAGGATGCAGTTCGTTCCTGAAGGTTGGGAAGTTTATTGACTATTTGTTTGAATATGTTGTTTTCCCTTCTCTCTTACTTCTCCTTCTGGTATGCCCATTATTCTTATATTTCTCTTTCTGATGGAGTCAGAATGTTCTTGTAGAGTTCTTTCATTTCTTTTATGTCTCAAGTCTCTTTCTTCTTCCATATGTGTCATTTCTAGATTTTTATCATTGATGACACTGATTCTTTCCTCCATGTGGTAAACTCTACTACCTAAGCTGGGTGTTTAATTCTTCTTTTTTTTTTTTTGAGTTCTTAATCTTCAGAAATTCTATTTGGTCTTTTTAAAATTATAATCTCTTTCTTAAAATGTTCATTTTGTTCTTTGATTGTATTTCTGAGTTCATTTAACTGCCTGTCTGTAGGTTTTTTGTTTGTTTTTTTCACCTTATTTAGGTTGTTGAGAACAGCAATCTTCAATTGTCTATCATTTCTGTCACATATTTCCATGTCTTTTTCTTTGTTTCTTTTTTTTTTTAGTTTCAGGTACACAAAAAATGTAATAGTTAGACAGTTATTGTTTATATCCCTCACACAGTGACAACCCCTCTCCCCCATCCACTACCCTCTGATATTTTACACAGCCGTTACGTTTCCACTGTCTCTCTTTCTATTGCTGTACTCTGCTTCTTGTAAATATATATATATATATATACATATATGTGTGTATATATAGATATATATGTATATATGTATATATATATACACATTTGTATACATACATATATATACACATATATATCCATAGATATATATGTACATTTATATATAATTGTAGTTGATATTCATTATTGTTCTACTTCAACTTCAGGGGTACAGTACCATGTTCAAGTGTCTACATCATCCCTGAGGTGGTCTCCCAAATGGTACAAGTGTCCATCGGATACCCTACAAAATCTTTACAACATTATTTTTTACATTACCCAAAATGAGTTTTGTAACCGTATGGCAATCTTGTGGTTACCGACTGTGTTTTCTAATCCCCTCACCTTCCCCCTTACCCTGACCACCCCATATAGCAACCCTCAGTTTTCCCGGTATGTTTCTGAGATTGTTTCTGATTAGTGTGTTCATTTATTTTTTTCTTTAGATTCCACATATAAGTGAGATCATATGGTATTTGTCTTTCTCTGCCTGACTTATTTCATTTAACATAATGTTCTCTAGGTCCATCCATATTGTTGCAAATGGTAAGATTTCATCCTTCTTTATGGCTGCATAATAAATTTTCCATTGTATAAAGGTACCACTGATTCTTAAACCAGTCATCTACCTATGGGCATTTTGATTGTTTCCATGCAATGGCTATTGTGTATAGTGCTGCCATAAACATAGGGGTGCATTTTTTTTTTTTAATTAGAGTTTTGGATTTCTCCAGATAGATACCTAGGAGTGAAATTGCTGGATCATAAGGTAGTTCCATTTTCAGATTTTTGAGATACCTCTATACTGAATTCCATACTGGCTGTACCAATATGCAATCCCACCAACAGTGTACAAGGGTTTCCTTTTCTCCACATCCTTGCCAGCACTTGTTGTTTGTTGATTTATTGATGACAGCCATTTTGACTGGGGTGAGGTGGTATCTGATTGTAGTTGTTATTTGCATTTCTCTGATGATTAGTGAGGTTGAGCATTTTTTCATATGTCTGTTTGCCATCTGTATGTCCTTCTCAGAAAAATGTCTCTTCATGTCCTCTGCTCATTTTTTAAATGGGTTGTTTGTTTTTTTGAAGTTGAGTGAGGTTTTTTGTAAATTTGGGTTATTAATCCCTTATCGGATACAACATTGGCAAACATCATCTCCCATTCAGTAGGATCCCTTTTTGTTTTATTGATGGTGTCCTTTGCTGTGAAAAAATTTTTACTTTGATGTAGTCCCACATGTTTATTTTTTCTCTTACTTCCCTTGCCTGAAGGGATATATCAGTAAAAATCTACTCTGGTAATGTCTGTAAAGTTTCTTCCTATATTTTATTCTAGGAATTTTATGGTTTCAGACCTTTCATTTAAGTGTTGGTCCATTTTGAATTTATTCTTGTACATGGTGCAAGGAGGTGGTCCAGCTTCATTTTTTTGCATGTGTCTGTCCAGATTTCCCAGCACCATTTATTGAATAGACTGTCTTTACCCCACTACAAAGCCTTGTTGTAGATTAGAATAGAAGTGTCGTTGAATAGAAGTGGAGGAAGTGGGCAACCTTGCCTTGTTACTGATCTTTAGGGGAATTGTTTTAGCTTTTCCCCATTGAGTATGATGTTAGCTGTGGGTTTATCATATATGGCCTTTATTATGTTGAGATACGGTCCCTCTATTCTCACTTTCTTAAGAGATTTTATCATAAATGGCTGCTGGATTTTGTCAAATGCTTTTTCTGCATCTATTCATATAATCATATGATTTTTATTTTTCATTTTGTTAACATGGTGTATCACATTAATTTATTTGCAGAAGTTGAACCAACCTTACATACCAGGAATGAATCCCACTTCATCATGGTGTACGAACTTTTTAATGTATTACTGAATTCTGTTCACTAATATTTTGTTGAGGATTTTTGCATGTATGTTCATTAGAGACATAGGCCTGTTATTTTATTTTTTTGTAGTGTCATTGTCTAATTTGTGGATCAGGGTGTTAGGGGCCTCATAAAATGTGTTTGTGGGCTTTCCCTCCATCTGGATTCTTTGGAATAGTTTGAGAAGAACAGGTGATAATTCTTTTTTGAATATTTTTTAAAATTCACCTGTAAAGCCATCTGGTCCAGGGCTTTTGTTTGTTGGGAGCTTGTTCATTACTGATTCAATTTCCTTGGTGGTAATCAGTCTATTCAGGGTTTCTGTTTTTTCATGAGTTAGCCTTGGAAGGTTGTATGCTTCTAGGAAATTGACAATTTCTTCCAGATCGTCTAATTTGTTGCCATATAGTTGCTCATAGTAATTTCTTCTTATTATTTTTTGTATTTCTGTGGTGTCTGTTGTCCCTTTTCCTCTTTCATACCTGATTTTATTAATTTGTGTCCTCTCTCTCTTTTTTGTTTGATAAGTCTGGTTAAAGGTTTGTCGATTTTGTGTGTCTTCTCTAAAAACCAAATCTTGGATTCATTGATCTTTTGTATTGTTTTTCTGGTTTCTATTTCATTTATTTCCTCTCTGATCTTTGTTATTTCCTTCTTTGTACTCCCTTTGGTCTTATTTTGCTGTTCTTTTTCCAGATCCCTTAATTGTGAAAAATAACTGTTGATTTATTTGTCTTTTCAGGTAGGCCTGCATTGCTATGAATTTCCCTCTTAGGACTGCTTTTGCTGCATCCCATAGATTTTTGTGTTGTCATGGTTTTATTTTCATTTGTCTAGAGATATCATTTGATTTCTTCCTTGATCTCATGGTTGAACCATTCATTATTTGGTAACATGTTATTCAGCCTCTATGAGTTTCTGTGCCTTCAAGCTTTTTTTTCTCCCTGTAGTTGATTTCTAATTTCATAGCACTCTGGTCAGAGAAGACAACTGGAATGATTTCATTTTTCTTAAATTTATCAAGACTTGTTTTGTGGCCTAGCATGTGGTCTATCTTGGAAATGTTCCATGTGTGCTTGAGAAGACAATGCATTCTGGACCTTTGGCGTGAAATTCTCTGAAAATATTGATTAAATCCAACTAGTCCAATGTATCATTTAAGGCCATTGTTTCCATATTGATTTTCTGTCTGGAAGTCCTGTTCCTTCTTGTCAGAGGTTGTTGAAGTCCCCTACTATGATAGTATTACTGTTGATCTCTGTCTTTATGTTGGTCAATGTCTGTTTTACATATTTAGATGTTCCTATGTTGGGTGCATAGATGTTTACTAGGGTTATATCCTCTTGTTGGATTGATCCCTGTATTATTATGTAGTGCTCATCTTTGTCTTTTAATATATTCTTCATTTTTAAGTCTATTTTGTCAGATACAAGTATTGCAACTCCAGCTTTTTTTGTCATTTCCATTTGCATGAAATATCTTACTCCGACCCTTCACTTTGAGCCTGTGTGTGTCTTTTGATCTGAGGTGAGTCTCTTGTATACAGTATATACAAGGGTCTTGCTTTCTTATCCACTCAGCCACCCTATGTCTCTTGATTGGAGCATTTGATCCATTTACATTTAAAGTGATTATTGATAGGTACATAATTATTGCCAGTTTTTAAATTTGTAGTTAGATTGTATTGATCTTTCTTCTGTTTACAGAAGCCCTTTTAATATTTCCTTCAATGCTGGCTTGGTGGTAATAAATTCCTTCAGCTTATTTTTTTCTGGGAAGCTCTTTATCTCTCCATCAACTTTAAATGAGAGCTTTGCTGGATAAAGCAATCTAGGTTGTAGGCTTTTGTTTTCCATTTCTTTGAGTATCTCCTACCACTCCCTCCTGGCCTTCAATGTTTCTGTAGAAAAGTCATTTGATAGTCTTATGTGAGTTCCCTTGTATGTAATCCGCTGTCTTTCTCTTGCTGCTCTTAGGATTTTCTCTTTGTCTTTAACCTTTGGCATTTTAACCATAATGTGTCTTGGTGTGGACCTGTTTGGGTTTATCCTGGTTGGAAATCTCTGCAACTCCTGGGCTTGTATGTCAGTTTCCTTCACAAGGTTAGGGAAGTTTTCAGACATTATTACTTCAATATTACTTCAAATATGTTCTCGATCCCTTTCTTCCTCTCTTCACCTTTTGGTATTCCTATGATGTGCATATTGTTGTGCTTGATGTTATCCCAGAGGTCTCTTAAACCATCTTCATTGTTTTCTATTATTTTTTTCTTTTTGTTGTTCCGTTTGGGTGATCTCTGCTAACTTGTCTTTTTTTTTCTTTCTTTTTTTGAATTCCCTATTTTATTTTACGATTTTTGAGGACACCATTGAGAATTTCAAGAGCCATTTTAGTCTTGAGATTACATTCAAAAAAAAAGAAAAGAAAATTTCTTCCATGACTTTTAACTGATTCCATTGGAATTTTTATACTGAAGTAGTGATTATATAGAAGATATGAGAAGTCTGTAGTTTACAGTGAGACTAGTATTGGAAATGTAATAATAATGAGAAAGAGAAACTTAGGTCAATATACAATATCACATCACACTTTTAGAGTAACATAACTGTAGTGGAAAGTAGGTTACTGAACCTTGGTAAACTCCCTGTCGGGAAAGTACAAGTGTGTGGTTCAATAATCAGTATCCTAGCCTGAAGAGTAAACCTTGCCTAACCAATTGACACTGCTTAGCAAACACAATGCATGGACTAGTGTTTCCTTGTAGGATTGTGTAGCCTGGGGTAGCCCATTTTTTCTTGCCAAACTCACCTTTTACACCTTTTATGCTAATGGCCCATCAAAAACACAGGTCTAGAACACAGGTCTTTATCTTCACCTAGGTCAGTGCTGGCTCTGCTTGGAAATGCTTAGTCTTTGGGACATAGTCTCTCATAAACAGTCCCTATGGCCTAGAGCAGCTAGAAAGGCCAATGCTCTGGGGAAAAATAAAAAACAAAAAAGCTGTGATTTTTCTTGAGATCAGTTCTCAGGGTTTTTTCTTTTTTTCTTCTTCTTTTTTTTTTTCTATCTTTAGATTTCTGTAAGGCTGTGTCTCAATTTTTTCTTTGCCTTTTTGTTGTTGTCTGTTATTTCTGTGTGGTGGTATTCTATGATGTTTCCCTCTCTTTCTTCTTTTATTACAGTATATATTTCAGTTCTGGATTTTTTTTTTTTTTGAGTGGTTACCCTTAAGTTTATGTAAAAGAAAGTTTGATATTTAAAGTATTCAATTTTCTTCAACATGCTTATTTTCTCCATTCCCATATTATGGTTCAGGCCATTACTCTCCGACTTTTTATGTTTTGATGCCACAAATTGTCCCTGTTGATGAAGGTGGAATAGCCTCCTTTAGTATTTCTTGTAGTGCAGGTCATGTATTAGAAAATTCCCTCAGCTTCTGTATGTCTGGAAAGGTCTTTTTTCCTCCTTCATATCTAAAGGATATCTTTGCTGGATATATTATTCTTGGCTCATAATTTCTCTCTTTCAATAGTTTGAATATTTGGCTCCACTCCCTCCTGGCTTGTAGAGTTTCTGCTGAAATATCTGATGAGAATCCAATGGGCTTTCCTTTGTAGGTTACCGTCTTCTTTTCCCTGGCTGCCTTGAGGATTCCTTCTTTGTCATTGATTTTAGACAGCTTCAATACAATGTGCCTTGGAGAAGGCCTGTTGGGATTGAGGTAATTAGGTGTTCTGTTTGCTTCTTGGATTCGAGGATCCAGTTCTGTCCACAAATTTGGGAAGTTCTCATCAACAATTTGTTTGAATATATTCTCTGTTCCCTTCTCTCTTTCTTCTCCTTCCGGTATGCCCATTATTCTTATATTGCTCTTTCTGATGGAGTCAGAAAGTTCTTGTAGAGTTCTTTCATTTCTTTGAAGTCTCAAGTCTCTTTCTTCTTCCATCTGTGTCATTTCCAGGTTTCTATCTTCGATGTCATTGATTCTTTCCTCCATCTGGTCAGCTCTACTACCTAAACTGGTTATTTCATTCTTAATTTCTTCTACTGAGTTCTTAATCTCCAGAAATTCTATCTAGTTCTTTTTTAAAATTTCAATCTCTTTCGTAAAATGCTCATGTTGTTCTTTGATTGTGTTTCTGAGTTCATTAAACTGCTTTTCTGTGTTTTCTTGCATCTCGTTGAGTTTTTTTCAGAACTGCAATCTTAAGTTCTCTATCATTTAAGTCACATATTTCCATATCTTTAAGTTCCTTTTCTGGAGACTTTTCAATTTCTTTCTGAGCTGTGTTGTTTCCTTGGTTATTCATGGCAATTACTGATTTATTATTTCTTTTCCTAGACATTTACAGGAGTGACTTCTGCAACAGGTTGATAGGAAGAGGTCTTTCTTCTGTTTTCCAGTACTTGTTGGTAGAATGTTTTATTTTCTCTCCGACTGCAGCCATTTTTTCTCTCTCACACGTTAATGCTATGTTTTCTCTGCACTATTCCAGCTTCCCACACAATGGGGCGATTCCCTGGGCGATGGGCTTCTCCTCTGTTAATAGTTCGCCTGGGTCACATGGAGCAGTGTCCATGTAGGTATGCAGAGAGCTCTTATTACTTGTCTTATAAGTCGCTGATTTGCTCCTCTGCTTCATCTAACCTGCTGGTAATTCCTTCAAGTGTGTTCTTTATTTCAGCTATTGTATTCTTTAGTTCTAACTGGTTGTTCATTATGATTTCTCTATCCTTCTTTATGTCATCACTAAGCTCCTTAAGCATTGTTATCACTAGTGTTCTGAACTCTGTTTCTGATAGATTCGTTACCTCTATTGCATTTGGTTCCAATTCTGGAGGTTTCTTCTGTTCTTTTATTTGGGACATGTTTCTTTGTTTCCCCATTCTGGATGATTCTGTGTTTGCTTCAATATGTTAGGTAGATCCCCTAGTGTTCTTGGTGTTTGCTGGGTTATCTTAAGTAGTATATGTCCTTTATATTTGACTTGCACCACTTCCTTCTTCTCCTGTGCGTGTGCTCCAAAGGTGACTCTTGTGTTGTGTATGTTGTCCTGTTAAAGTTGATCTTTAATTGCTTTTGGCTTGTTAGTAGGTGGGATTGACTCCTAGGCTGACTAGTTGTGAGACTTGGCTGTGCCCACAGTTGATGATCTGTGTGAGGGTTGACCGCTCAAATGAGGCTTGGACCCTGTGGCCCCTTGTGCCTGTAGAGAATTTCTTCTGGGTGTGTCACCTGTAGGTCAAACCCGTTAATACTCTGGGTTTTGTCTTGAGTTGGCCTCTGGGTGTGTTGAATCTTGTGCCTCTTGAGCTGTGCCTAGGTGTAGGGTAATTTCAGAACAAAGCAAATCACCAAGCACAACAACAACAACAAAGAAAAAACCAAATACACTCACATGTAAAAACAACCGATAACCTTCACTCAACACAGGGAAAAATATCAAAAATACATAAACAAAACAAAAAAAAAAAAAAGCAGTGCCAGTCTTTGCTTAAGCCCACCAAGTAATCTCCAGATTGTCCTCTGCTATACCAGAGTCCTCTGCGTCTTGTGCAGGCAGAGCCCGTCACCTGGTTCCCAGAGTGACCCTGGGACTGCCGTTTTAGATGAGTGGGGCTATAGGGTCTGGGTGGTAGTTTTTATGAAGTCGTTGCAGTTTCTGCTCTTGCCTGCTCATATGCGCACTGAGAGTAACAACCAGCGGTATGCCCGGGTCGCCAGAGTCTTAGAGAACTTCTTTCCTGTGTGTGCGTGTGTATGTGTGTGAAGGATGGGAGATTTCTGAGTTGCTGAAAGCCCAGAGCTGCGTTTGCTGCCTACTGCTGACCCCTGGGAGGGTCTCTGCAGTTGTAATTTCCCTGCCATAGGCAGGCCAGAAAAGTTGGGCGCTGGGGATCGAGGAGTCTTCTCTCTCCCAGCCCAGTAGTGTCACAGGCTTCCCAGCCTCTTCCCTGAGTCAGAGCTGCAAGCTGGATCTTCCCAGATCCTGAGCGATATGGCTCCTCTGTAATCTGACAGTGCTCCTCAGTTCAGTGCTTGAATCTCTGGAAGGGTGGAGGTAGGATTGGTAGAGTGAGGGGAGGGGTTTATGTCCTTTGTCCAACCTAGGGCCCAGCTGGAGGTCTCAGATGAGGTGACTGCCTCAAATGCTGGATATGCTGCTCTCTCAGCAGGAGAGATCAGCTGTGAGACTCAGGGAAAGAGCCCACCTACTGGCTCTTGTGGTCTCTGTTCTGTCCTGGGACCCCCTGCGTCTTCGCAGCCGTGGATGCCGGGCCGCGGTCTCCACTCCACTCTCTTCCCACCTCCCCTGCTCGCCCAATTTGCCCACCTTCAACTAATCCCCCTATGAGTCTCTTAGCTGTTCTGTGTGATGAGCAGAGAAGAGAGTCACTTGATGGGATATAGATGTTCCTTTTGTGGTAAGTTCCGGAGAACTGAAGAAGACCACCTCGCTGCCGCCATTCCTATGACGTCACTCCTCTTTCATTTATTTCTGCTCTGGTGTTTATTATTTCCAATTTTTGTTAAATTTGGGCTTAACTTGTTCTTCTTTTTCTAATCCCTTAAGGTGTATAGTTAGGCTGTTTATTCTACATCTTTCTAATCTTTGATATATGCATTTATTGCTATAAATTTACCTCTCAGAACCACTTTTGCAGCATCCCATAAGTTTTGGTATATTGTGATTCTCTTTTCATTTGAGCAAAATATTCTTTGATTTCTCTTTTGATTTCTTGTTTGGCCCATTTTTTTGTTCAGGATTCTGTTGTTTAGTTTTTCCATATTTGTGGATTTTCCAGCTTTCCTCATGATGATTTCTAGTTTCAAATCATTGTAGTGAGAAAAGATACTTGGTATGATTTCGATCTCTATAAGTTTGCTAAGTCTTGTTTTCTGTCCTATCGTATTATCTGTCCCTGAAAATGTCCCATGTGCAGCTGAGAAGAATGTACATTCTGCTGCTGTTGGATGGCATGTCCTATAGATGTCAGTTCCACTTGATATAATGTCTACTTCAAGTCCATCATTCCCTTGTTGATTTTCTCTGAATAATCTATCCATTATTGGAAGTGGGCTATTAAAGTCCTCTACTATTAATATATCATTGTGTATTTCTCCTTCATTCCTGTTAGTATTTGCTTAATATATTTAGTTGTTTCTATATTGAGTGTATATATATTCACAATGTTATATCTTCTTGTTTTCTTTATCACCATATAATGGTGTTCCTTTCTGTTGTTATTGTTTTTCCACTTAAAGTGGAAAATATGTTTTTATTATATAAGTACAGTTGTATCTGCTTTCTTTTGACTTTCACTTGCATAGACTATTTTTTTCCATCACTTAACTTTGAGTCTATACATGTTCCTAAATCTGAAATGGGTCTCTCATAGGCAATACATACTGGATTGTTTTTACCCATCTAGCCACTCTGTGACTTTTAACTGGTGAATTGA
Source organism: Rhinolophus sinicus (assembly GCF_057876585.1). Lineage (NCBI taxonomy): Eukaryota > Metazoa > Chordata > Mammalia > Chiroptera > Rhinolophidae > Rhinolophus > Rhinolophus sinicus. Next base: position 49,085,026 of record NC_142518.1, on the reverse strand, counting down.
ATGCGTTTATATTTAGAGCAATTATTGATATGTAAGGACTTACAAATACCATATTATTAGTTGCTTTCAAATCCTTTTGTATTTCTATTGTTTCTTTTTCCTCTGTATCTGTTTGTTTTTATAAATTGTTTAATTTCCATGTTATTATGTTGTGATTACCCTTGTCTTCTGTGTATCTCCTCTATGATTTTGCTTTGTAGTTGTCTTGTGAATCACATAAATCATCTTACAGATAAAACAGATCATTTTAGGCTGATAACTTATCATTAAATGTCTGCAAAGTTTGCACCCTTTTAGTCTTCCCTTTTATATTATCAATATTACAATTTACCTCTTTTAATGTTGTGTATTAATTTATAATTTATAGCAGATATAGATAGATTTACTGTCTTTCTTCCACTTTTATACAGTTGTTGAGTGGTTAACATCCTAATATAGTGTTACAGCTTTAGAATTCTGTTTATTTTTCATCATTAGCAATGTGTTGCATGCTTTTATATGTTTTCATGTTGTTGATTAGTGTCTTTTAATTTCAGCTTGAAAAACTCCTTTCAGCATTTCTTGCAAAGCAGGTGTAGTGGTGATGAATGCCTTTAGCTTTTGTTTGACTGGGGACAGCTTTTATTTCTCATTCATATCTGGTGATGGATAACTTTGCCAGATAAAATAGTCTTGGCTGGAATTTTTTTTTATTACCTTCTGGTGTACAAAACAATGTAATAGTTAGACATTTACACCCTTCTCAAAGTGATAACCCCCTTCCCCCAATCTACTACCCCTCTGACATAGTATATAGCTGTTACAATTCCATTGACTCTATTCCCTATGCTGTACTTCACATCCTGTGACTACACATGTATTAAATTATAGTTGACATTCAATATTATTCAGCTTCAGCTTCAGGTGTACAGCACAGTGGTCTGGCATCTACACCATCCATGAAATTATCTCCCTAATAAGACCAGTGCCTATCTGACACCCTACAAAATCTTTACAACGTTATTGATTATATTCCCCAAACTGTCTTTCATATCCTCATAGCAATATTGTAGCTCCCAGTTTGTGCTTTCTAATCCCCTCACCTTCTCCATCATCTCCATCCCCATGAGATCTAAAGAACAGAATAAATGAGCAAACTAAATGGAAATATTCTTAGAAATATTTGCTGCAAATTTTTATCTTTCCACATTTTCAGTGTGTCATTCCACTGTCTCTTGGCCAGTAGAGTTTCTGCTTTGAAATCTGGTAAAAGAATATTGGGGATTCCTTTGTATATTACTTTCTCTTTTCTTCCCCTGGCTGCCTTTAAGATTCTTTCTTTATCATTGATTTTTTGACAGATTCATTATAATGTATATTGGAGAATGTCAGTTTTCATTAAGATCACATGGTATTCTATTAGATTCGTGGACTTGCAGGTGCTAGTCCTTCCCCAGGTTTGAGTAGTTCTCAGATATTATTTCATTAAATAAACTCTGTGACCCCTTCTCCCTTTTATCTCTTTCTGCACTCAAATAATTCAGATATTTGCCTTTCTGATGGATTCCATTACATGCAGTAGCCTTTCTTCACTCTTTGTAAACCTTAGATCCCTTTCTTCTTCTAACTATATTATTCTTATATTCCTGCTCTCCAAGTGATTATTATTTTTTCTCCATATGGCCTTCCATGTTACTGATGATCTGTATTGTATTCTTCATTTCATTCATTGAATTCTTCACCTGCAGAATTTCTCTTTGGTTATTTTTTATAATTTCAATATCTTTGGTAAAAAAAGAAAATACCCTCTTTGTGTTCATTAATTTTATTCTTGATTTCATTGAATTTTCTCTGAGATTTTTGGTAGCTCATTGAGTTTCTTTATAACAGCTATTCTTAATTATTTATCGTTTAGATCCTTATGTTCCATGCCTTCTAATTCAGTTTCTAGAGAATTATCACGTTCTTTTTATACCATATTTTCTTGATTTTTCATGTTTTTTGTAGCTATGTACTTCTGCTTTTGCATTTGAAGTAGCAGATAACACCTCAACTAAGCTTTTATGTCTTTTTTTGTTGTTCTTACAATTACCCAGGTTGACTAATTGAAATCTTTTTTTTTATTATTATTCCAGAAGGCGGTGTTATAGATCAAGTCTGTGGTTTCTCCCTAGCTCAAAAGCTGTTGCCTAAATTTCTGAGCATGTTCCCTGTCTACTGGACCTAGTTCTCATGGACACTCTGGATCATACACAAAGAATCAGCAGCAGAGTGTGGGAAGGTATGGGTCTAGTAGTTGATGTGCTAGGGGTGCCCACAAACATACCAAGAAAATCCCCAGTGTTGGCACTCCCAGAGGCATGTGATTGGACTTTCTGCTGAGAAGAATCCCTTCAAGGCCATTTGAAATTTTTATTTGTCTCTTTCTTAATATCTTCCCTCATTGCAGTGGGAGAGAGTCAAGATTTGTACTCAGTGTGCTGGTGGAGGAAAATGTTATTTTTCCAGCCACCTTTCATCCTGCTGGGGTAGCCAGGCCCTCTCTCACTGTCCTCCTTTCTCCATGAATAAGAGGTGACTCTACTAGATAAATCAGTCTCAATAAGCACCTCCTGAATGGTGGGATGGTACAAAGAAAGTTTCCCTTACCATCTCTACTGCAATCAAACTTGCCTCTGATGTGAAAAAACTCATACTTTTATTTTTTTATGCAGTGGTGTGGGAGATTCTCCCTTCCTGTGGGATGGACTTCTGCCACTTCTTTTTTTGTGGTAAGGAGTGATACAGGTAAAGTGAAACTGTTCCTCTTAGTCTCTTCAATGCATCAAATATCAGATTTTTTTTTCTTTCTGTTCCAATGGTGTGCTTCTCCACTTGAATCCTAGAGTTCCACAAATGCTCTCTCATTCATGAATTACTATCAAAATAATTGCTATTTGGAGGGAGATGATAGAAAACTTTAATTTTTGCAATTTGATTATGTTACGCCATTCAAATTCTTCTTTAAACATTTGCTAGCATGCACCAGTGACATTAACTGATCCTATACTTTTCTTTATAAGTTTTTGATTACTAGTTCAACCTCTTTACTTGTTATAGGTTTATTCATATCCTCTCTTTCTCTTCTTGATCCACTTTGAGTAGTTTGCATATCTCTACGAATTTGTTCATTTTATGTAGGTTACCAAATTTGTTGGCATATGTTCATAGTATTCATTTATAATCTTTTGTATTTCATTTTTCTTCTAATGCAATTAGTTGTTTAATTGAGATATAATTGACCTATAACATTATTTTAGATTTAGGTACAAAATATGATTCAATATTTGTATATGTTTTGGAATAATCACCACATACCAAAATGACTGGTTAGCATCCATAACTACACATATTTACACAATTTTTTTATTTTTTGTGGTGAGAACTTTTGAGTTTTCCTCCCTTAGCAACTCTCAAATATACAGTACATTCACTGATATGTGGTATATAAAACAGAAAACAACAAAGAAACAAGACAAACAAACAAAGAAATAAAAACTCATAGACACAGACAATAGTTTAGTGGTTACCAGAGGGTAAGGGGTTTGGGTGTGGTAGATGAGGGTAAACTGGACCAAATATATGGTCATGGAAGGAGAACTGACTTATTTCACTTAGCATTATAATCTCAAGATCCATCCATATTGTCGCAAATGGTCCTATTTCATCTTTTCTTACCGCCAAATAGTATTCCATTGTGTATATATACCAAACTTCTTTACCCATTCACTTTGATTGTTTCCATGTGTTGGCCACAATAAATAAAGCTGCAATGAACATTGGAGCATATATGTCTTTATGAATAAATGTTTTCATATTTTCTGGGTAGATACCCAGGAAAGGGATTGCAGGGTCATATGGTAATTCTATTCTTAAGTTTTTGAGGAACCTCCTCACTACCTTCCATAGCGGCTGCGCCAATCTGCATTCCCACCAATAGTGTATGAGTCTTCCTTTTTCTCCACAGCCTCTCCAACACTCATTACTATTTGTCTTGTTTATAATAGCCATTCTCACTGTGGTGAAGTGACATCTCATTGTGGTTTTTATTTGCATTTCTCTGATGATTAGTCATGTTGAGAATTTTTTTCCATGCCTATTGGACATCTGTGTGTCCTCGTTGGAGAAATGACTATTCAGATCTTATGACCATTTTTTAATTGGGATTTTTGTTTTTTTGTTGTTTAGTTTTATGAGTTCCTTATATATTTTGGATATTAGTCCCTTATCAGAGGCATTGTTTGTGAAAAACTCACATTCAGTTGGTTGCCTCTTTATTTTGTCAATGGTTTATATTGCTGTGCATAAACTTTTTAGCTTGATATAGTCCCATTCATTTATTTTAGCTTTTACTTCCATTGCCTGTGGAGTCAAATTCATAAAATGCTCTTTTAACCCAAGGTCCATAAGTTTAGTACCTATGTTTTCTTCTATGCAGTTTATTGTTTCTGATCTTAGGTTTAGATCTTTGATCCATTTTGAATTAATTTTAATACATGGTGACAGACAGCAGTCTCATTTCATCTTTTGCACATGGCTTTCCAATTCTCCTAGCACCACTTATTGAAGAGGCTGTCTTTTCTCCATTGTATGTTTTGGGCACATCTGTCAAAAATTTTCTGACCATATTTATGTGGGTTTATTTCTGGGAACTCAATTCTATTCCATTGGTCTATGTGTCTGTTTCTCCGCCAATACCATACTGTATTGATTACTGTTGCCCTGTAGTACAAGCTGAAGTCAGGGAGTGTGATATCTCCAGCATTGTTGTTTTTTCTTAGGATTGCTTTGGCTATTCAAGGTATTTTGTGATTCTAATGATTTTTTGTTCTATTTATTTAAAAAAATGCCATTGGGGTTTTGATGGGGATTGCATTAAATCTGTATATTTTTTGGGTGCTATGGCCATTTTAACTATGTTGATTCTTCAAATCCATGAACATGGACTATCTTTCAATTTCTTTGTGTCTTCTTCAATTTTTTAAAAAAATGTCTTATAGTTTTCAGTATATGGGTCTTTCACATCCTTGGTTAAGTTTATTCCTAGGTATTTTATTCTTTTTGTTACAATTGTAAAAGGAATTGTGCTTTTTTAAAGAAATTTCTTTTACTGAGACGTCATTGTTAGTATATAGGAATGCAATGGACTTTTGTGCATTGTTTTTGTAACCAGCAACTTGACTGTATTCATTTATTTCTTTTAACAGCTTTTTAGTGGATTCCTTAGGGTTTTCTATATATAGCATCATGTCACCTGCAAAGAGTGATAATTTAAATTCTTCATTCCCAATTTGGATGCTTTTTATTTCTTTCTTTTGCCTGATTGCACTGGCAAGGACTTCCAACACTATGTTGTAAAGCACAGGTGATGTGGAACAGCCCTGTTGTGTTCCTGAACATAGGGCAAAGGGCTTCAGTTTTTCACCATTATTTATGAGATTAGCTGAGAGTTTGTCATATGTGGCCTTTATTATGTTAAGGTATTTTCCTTCTATACCTATTTTCTTAGGTGTTTTAATCATAAATGGATGTTGTATTTGTCAATGCTTTTTCTGCAAGCATTAATATACTCATATGATTTTGTCTTTTATTTTGTTTATATGGTTTATAAGATTGATGGATTTGAGTTTGTTGAATGATCCTTATTTCCCTGGGATGACCCCACTTGGTCGTGATGTACAATTTTTTTAATGCATCATTGCTCGATTTGCTAGAATTTTATTCAGAATTTTTGTGTTTAGATTCACCAGAGATATTGGTCTGTAATTTTCTTTTTCTGTGTTATCCTTACCATGTTTTGTTATTAGGGTAATGTTGGCCTCATAAAATGAGTCAGGGAGTATTGTCTCTTCAAATTTTTGGAAGAGGTTGAGTAGGTCAGGTATTAGATCCTCTTTAAATGTTTGGTAGAATTCACTAGTGAAGCCATCTGGTCCCAGACTTTTGCTTTTGGGAAGGTTTGGGATGACTGGTTCAATTTCCTTACTGTTGCTCAGTCTTTTCAGATTTTCCAGTTCTTCGTGATTCATCCTAAGAAGGGTATATGTTTCTGAGAACACGTCAATTTCTTCTAGTCTATTGAATTTTGTGGCATATAGTCCTTCTTAGTATTCTTGGATGATCCTTTGTATTTCTGTGGCATCCATGGTAACTTTCCCTTTTTCATTTCTGATTTTGTTTATTTGAATCATTTCTCTTTTTATCTTACTGAGTCTAGCAAAGGGTTTGTCAATTTTATTCATCTTTTCAAAGAACCAGCTCTTAGTTGTATTAATTTTTTCTGTTGCTTTTTTGTTCTCTATTTCATTTAGTGCTGCTGTCAGTTTTATTGTTTCCCTCCTTCTGCTGACTTTGGGTTTCATTTTTTCTTCTTTTTCTAGTTCTTTAAGTTGTAACATAAGGTTATTTATCAGGGACTTTTGTTCTTTCATGAGATAGGCCTGTAATTATATAAATTTCCCTTTTAAAACTGCTTTCACTGCATCTGCAAAATTTTGGTAGGATGTATTTTCATTGTAATTTTTTTCTGTGTATCTTTTGGTCTCTCCTCTTATTTCTTCTTTGATCCAGTCATTCTATAAATTGTGTTGTTTAATCTCCACATATTTGTGATTTTCCTGCTTTCTTTTCCTGTTGATATACAGTTTCTAAGCCTTGTGATCAGATAATGTGCTTGGGATATTTCAATATTCTTAAATTTACTAAAGCTAGTTTTATGTCCCAATATATGAGGTATCCCTGAAAATATTCCATGTACACTAGAAAAGAGTATATAGCTGATGTTCAAAGATGAAATGTTCTATAAATATTAATTGTGTCCATTTGCTCTAATGTGTCATTTAGGGTTGATATTTCATAATTTATTTTCTGTTTGGATGACTTATCCATAGCTGTCAATGATGTATTTAGATCCCCTACTATAATTGTATTTTGGTCAGTTTCTCCCTTTTTTTCTGTTAGTAGTTGCTTGGTATATTTCAGTGCTCCCTGATTAGGGTCATAAATCTTGATGACTATTATGTCTTCTTGTTGTATAGTCCCCTTTATCGTTATGAAATGTCCATCTTTGTCTACTGTTACCTTTTTTATCTTGAAGTCTGTTTCATCTGATATCAGTATGGTTACACCTGATTTTCTCTGAATACCATTCACTTGGAGTGCCAATTTACACCCTTTCACTTTAAGTCCGTATTTGTCCTTGTCACTGAGATCTGTCTCTTGGAGGCAGCATGTGGTTGGGTTTAGTTTTTTTTTATCCAATCTGCTACTCAGTGCCTTTTAATCGGTAAGTTCAGTCCATTTACATATAGTGTCATTATTGATATATGAGGATTTCCTATCATTTTTTCTTTGATTTTCTGGTAACACTGTGTTTCCATTGTTTCTTTGCCTTTTTGTTGTTGTCTATTATTTATTTGTGGTGGTGTTCTGTGATTTTCCCTTCTGTTTATTATTTTATTATGTTATATGTTACAGTTCTGGATTTTTTTTTTTTTTGAGTGACTACCGTTAATTTGATGTAAAAGAATGTTTAATATTTAGAGTATTTCATTTTCTTCAGCATGCTTATGTTCTCTATTCCTGTATTCCGATTCAGGCCTTTACTCTCTCCCATTTTATGTTTTTGTTGTCTCAAATTATCCTTATTTATGCTGGTCCAATAGCCTCCTTCAATATTTCTGGTAGTGCAGGATGCATGTGAGAAAATTCCCTCAGCTTCTGTATGTCTGGAAATGTCTTTATTATTCAGTCATATCTAAAGGATGTCTTTGCTGGATATGTTATTCTTGGCTCATAATTTCTCTCTTTCAATAGTTTGAATATTTGAGTCCACTCCCTCCTGGCTTGTAGAGTTTCTGATGAAAAATCTCATGATAATCTAATGGGCTTTCCGTTGTAGGTTACTGTCTTCTTTTTCCTGGCTGCCTTGAGGATTCTTTCTTTGTGGTTAATTTTTGACAGGTTCAATACAATGTGCCTTGGAGAAGGCCTGTTGGCATTGAGGTAATTAGGTATTCTACTTGCTGCTTGGATTCGAGAATCCAGTTCTTTCCACAATTTTGGGAAGTTCTCATCGACTGTTTGTTTGAATATACTATCTATTCCCTTGTCCCATTTTTCTCCTTCTGGTATGCCCATTATTCTTATATTGCTCTTTGTGATAGAGTCAGAAAGTTCTTGTAGAGTTGTTTCATTCCTTTTAATTCTCTCAAGTCTCTCTCTTCCATCTATGTCATTTCCAGATTTCTATCTTTGATGGCACTGATTCTTTTCTCCATCTGGTCAACTCTACTACCTAAGTTGGCTATTTCATTCTTCATTTTTTTTACTGAGTTCTTAATCTCCATAAATTCTATTTGGTTCTTTTTTAAAATTTCAGTCTATTTTGTAATATGTTCATTTTGTTCCTTGATTGTATTTCTGAGTTTATTAAACTGACTGCCTGTGTTCTCTTGCATCTTGTTGAGTTTTTTATGAACTGCATTCTTGAATTCTCTGTCATTTAAGTCACATATTTCTATGTCTTTAAGTTCATTTTCTGGTGACATTTCATTTTCTTTCCGAGCTGCCTTGTTACCTTGGTTATTCACGGCAATTAATGAATTATCATTTCTCTTCCTAGGCATCTACAGGACTGAGTTCTGCAACAGGTTGATAGAAAGAGATCTTTCTTTTGTTTTCCAATAGGTGTTGGTAGAATGTTTTATTTTCTTTCCAATTGCAGCCTTTGTGTCTCTCACACTATAGTGTTGTATTTTCTCCACTGTTCCGGCTTCTCACACAATGGGGTGATTCCCCGGAAGGCATGCTTCTCCTCTGTGAACTGTTCACCTGGATCACAGGACACTGCCTCAAAGGGGGGATGTGGAGAGTTTCTGAAGTTCCAAAGCTCTTCCTGCACCAGAGTCAGAACCTCTGTTTTTCAGCAGCTTTGTTTATTCCTACAGGTATCCACCAAGATTGGTCAGGATAGGGGCAGTGTGGGTTGTGAGAGGTGGCCCAGTGTAATGGCGGTGACCACCACCACAGCCAGTCCTGCACTCAAGCCTCCTCCCCCACCCTTCACTGGAATTAGTTGTGCTGCAAGTCCATGGCTGTGGGCCACAGTTCTCAGAACTGCAAATATTCTGTTCTTTTGATCTGATACTACTACCCTTCTCTTCTAGCACTGGGAGGGTGGGGGTGGTGTGAGCTCTGGGAGGGTGGGGAGGGGCTGGCTAGGCTCAGTGCCTAAGCCTTCCAGTCTCTTCTTGGCAGTGAGGGCTTAAATTGACATTTTCACCCTTCTTCACTCAGTCTTTACTTTGAAGTTTATGCCATGAGCATTGGGTTCAGCTGTGTTATATATTCATCCCTCAGGCGGCACTGTGGGTCATAAGCAGAGAACTAGCAGTGTGAGTTCTTCCCTCTCCCATGGCTGCAGTGGTTCTGGAATGCAGCAAGCTCAGAGCTGTGAGTTCCAGTTTGTTTCCTGTGCCCTTGCATCCCGGCTACTCTGCACTTCCCCTTTTCCCTCCTTCCCTGCTCACCCAATTTGCCCACCTTTAGGTGATTTCAGTTGCATGCCTCTTAATCTTGCTTGTCTGCTGTGCTGGGAGTCCTTAGTGGAATTATAGTTATTCCATTTGTTGTAACTTCCAGGGAAGATTTCAAGAGGCTTACTTCATGCCGCCATTTTTATGATGTAATCTCAACTAAGTATATTTTAGTAAGATGAGTATATTTAGATTTATTTCCTTAAATGTCTTGGTATTGGTATTCTCATATTTCAAATCTCATTAGAGTTAATTATAAAATAACAGTTTATATAATTTGATTTTCTATTCCCATTATATGAACCAATCACAGCTCTTTAATTTAAAAAAAAAATCTTCAAAATCAGGCTGCAAATGCCAGTTTTTATGCTCTTAAAATACTTAGGTTTAATAATATCTATTAAAAAGAGCATTTTGCTGACTCCAGGTAAGGGTACCTTAATAAGAGATAACTTAAAGATTTCCATACACTTCAGAAACAAAGAAAATAAAAAGGAGCATAATTTCCATATTAGTATTCTGGACCAAAAGAGATTTATATTGAATATAACTATAAATTAAAGTGAAAAGTATTTTTATCAACTATATTACCATTAACTGTCAATGGATTCTGTTTAGCTCCTTTTTCTGTGTCTAAGAAATCCTCTGCCACTATGACCCAGACAGCATCATATATGTCCTCTAAAAGTATAATACTAAGAGTAATAGCTTAAGCTGATTCTTGGAGTTTCCTGTATACAGCATTATAGGGTTTTCCTTTCTGCACATTTTGTGGAGCTTCTCTACACATTCATTTATTGGTACATTGACTATGAGTATGTTTCACCTTAGTCCCAACCTCCTCCAGAGGGTAATACGGAACTGGGACAAGAAAAGAGGGTGACTTACCTACATGTTCTCTTCTCCTATGTGAAGAATAAATATTTTTAGATCTAGGATCACTCTATAAAAAGTGTTCAGCAGGCATTATGCTTCCATCACCGTATATTTGACCCTGTTTACCCTCTTCTACCACACCCCTCCGTGGTGAACACACAATGTGATGTATAGTTGATGTATTACAGAATTGTACACTTGAAACCTATGTAATTTTACTAACCATTGTCACCCCAATAAATTTTAACTAAAAAAAAAAGAAGGCATTCTTGATGGCAATTATAGACAGAGAAGCATCTATGTAAAACCAAGGAATCAACTAATTGGTTTTCTGCCTCCTCACACCTCCAGTTTTATCAACTCTTACCCCTCACCCCATCATTCAAGAGTTTTTTCTGTGTTCTCCACTTTCCCCTGGACACTTTATATCTTGGATTAAACTTCCTGGTCCAGACCTCTTAATCTTATCTTCAGTTTCAAATTGAAGTTACGAAAGTTACCTTACCATGCTCCCTGTATTCTATTTTGTTTCAAGATGTTGCAATTAAATCATAATGTGCTGAGAAGTTAGTCCACCGATACCCATATATTTTATTTCATGGACACCAGTAAAACAAAATAACAGCAAAAAAGTCAGGGAGATCAACAAATGTTTGAAAACAGTTAATTTTAATAGGCAAAGATATAAAAACACATGTGTGTTCTCTCTCTCTCTCTCTCTCTCTCTCTCTCTCTCTCTCTCTCTCTCTCTCTCTCTATCATATAATAGCTAATATTTGTCATGTCATTGACCTGTGCAAATCACTTCACATGCATTGATTCAGGTTATAACAACAATAATCTTTTGAAAATGGTATCATTATTAACTACACTGTGGAGTTGAAAAAAGTAAGTTTTAAAGTGATTTAATCCCTTGCAAAAGGTTGCAGAATTAGAAGTGAAATGGGTGCCCTATAACCAATTTATTTTAAAGCCAGAGTTCCACTTTTTAAGTATCATGCCAAAGTGCATTGTTTAGACTAGATACAGTATATTATCTTACACATAAACCATTATTTCATAAGAAAACACTCATTAAAACCAAAATAATAGGAAGGGTAATTTAGAATAATGAAGAACACCTCTAACCAACTAAATCTAGCCTTATGAAAAACAACTGATTGATTAATTTTGCTGCTGACAAGTGAATTCTTTGTTATCATCAAGCACTTAGGGATGACTATGTTGGCTCACTTTTGTGGCTTTTAATAGTAACCTTGTAGAAGAAGATTCTGAGTTGTTAGCACATAGAAATGAATCTATTGGTACAATAGCAGTCCAGCAGCATCCCTTAAAATGTACTTTAAACTGGCAATTGGCTACCTAACTTATGAATATAGTGGTGTAGAAACACTAGTCTTAGAATCAATGGACTTGGTTTTAATTCTGATTCTACTACCAGACTCCTTACCTATCTCATATGCTTATTTAAGAATTGAGTGAATAATAGCTATGTATGGTGTCAGATAGATAGTAGACTTGTTGGGGTTATCACTTTGTGAGGTGTATATATGTCTAATCACTATGTTGTTCTGTAGACCTGAAAGTAGTAATAATAATAATAATAATAATAATAATAATAAAGAATTGAGTGAGATAATATAAGTGAAGTACTTAGCAAAGGTCCAGAAATATAATAGTCATCTATTTTAAATACACTTAAATACACAAGTTAATTCATCTCTGTGGACTTCAATTTCCTTAAAGATAAATATTCCATGATTTTCAAATAAATTTAGATAAGTAAGTAAAAGTTATTTTTTATTAAGAGACTGTTTCAATTTTAGTTAAACAAGAGATTTTGAAAATTAATACTCAAATTCCAGATAACCAGCAACCTCCAAATTGCAGATTAGAAAAGACTTCAGAAAAGATTGATTCAATCTCCATCTCTTTATTAACATAGGAACTAAGAACAAGAGAAGCTAACTGATAGCTTCTCAGTGACTGAGACAGAACTCCTTAATTCCTGTAATAATATTCTTCTTCATCACATTGGTTAATTTATCTGAATAATTATATAACATTTTGTCAGAAATTGAATACAGTGAAAATATTTTAGTCTGTAAACTTATGGACTCTTGGATGATTTTAATTACTTTAAGGATAGATAAAGGTGGGTGAGATGTTTTCCTTTCCTCAAAAAGCAATTTTAATTTTCCTAGCACTATAAGAATCTTTACTTGATTTTTGTGACACTTATGTTTCATCTTCAAAAAATAAGCCTGATACAGTTACTTAAATAATTCACCTCTTGGTAGGTATTTTAGTCAATGCCAGAGTGCAAGAATTCTACATTATTGATGAAATTGGATTGGACTTTTCACATTTTAACATATTTTGAGTTTATATGGAATATTCTGAAGCAGCAATTAAAATAATTAAGGGAGGTGAAGAAATCTTTAGCATGCAAGAAAGATTTCTACAAAATGTTAATTTCTGTCAAATAAGTGAATCTATGCACAGATGCCTCCTGACAGAGCCTGTGATTTCAAAGTGCTTTGCATGCCAAATAACTTGTTTACCGTCTCGATGTTTGCCAAGTTTACTGTCAATTTACAAATAATTTCCATTTTTCTGTGTATTCCACTGCCTTTTGATGGATATGTCTTCCAGACTTTTATCTTGCATGTAGACAAACTAATTAATATTTACCCTTCAGGCCAATATTTTTTCTCAGATCTAAATGTGGGTTAGATTTTTCTTCGTTTCCATATGCTTTGTTCTGTCAATCATCTCTGCTCTCTGTCGCTAAAAATGTAGTTCAGTGGATGGCAATTTCCACGTTTTACAGATTACACACACACACACACACAAACACACACACAAGTGCACAGACACACAAAATGAACTTATCTAAGTCTATGCATATAGACATCTAGTGTGGATTCAGTTGGAAAAAATTACCTTTGTGATAACATGCAAATTTGAGAAACTAACTTTCAAAGTAGATGAGAACATACTTGAAATCACCTTGTGGTTCCTATTATCATCCTACTGTGCTTGGCTATTGAGGTACTAAAATTCAAATGTCCCCACTGTACTGAGGCTCCAAATTGAGATTATGTAGTGTCTCATAATACCTGTGTCTATTTAAAAAAAAATTCAGAAAGATAAATATGAAAACGGAATTCGATGCAAACCCAGACAAGGTACAGAACTAAATGTAAAAAAGAACATAGCAGATGTCACTAGAAAACATTCAGCCATGCTTTAGATGGTAAAATATCGCTTTCTTATTGAACACATTTTCTATGGGCAAAACACTAATAGCTCCAAAACTGCTGTTATTTTAATTTAAAGAGCTTGTGTAGGGGTGTGTGTGATTGTGTGTGTGTGTGTGTGTGTGTGTGCAAACATGTCTGTAGTGAATTTTTATAAATGATACAAATATCTAAGTGAGAATGTTGCACACAGAGCTATATACAAAGAACAAATCCTAACATTCTTAATTCCCAGATCTAGAAAAAAAAAAAAAAGAATGTATCTGTCCAGGTTATAGATTATGGGACTACATCTACTTTTAATGTGTCATTCAAACTTGTTAAAGAAGCAAACCAACAAAACTTTGTAATTCATGTTTTTACTTATTTAAAATGTTATGTAGAAAGAGCAAGTTACTAAAATAAAACCAATGTCTGCTTAGGTGAAATTTATCTAAATAGTAAATATGAAAAACCTTAAGTTACCTCTTATGAAAGTTTTCCAGTTACCACTGCCAGTTAAATTTGTAGAAATGGAACTACAGCATCTTGAAAATTCAAGCTTACCATCTGCAGAAGTTAACAAAGTTCTTCAGCAGGAACCAGGGAATTTGCTCATCCATACTACAAGAAAGAATGCCAACAACAGTTGTAGCCAGAAAGACTTGGGGTAGACTAAAGTTAAACAGAATCACTAGCTGACAATTGTCAGGCAACCATTCTCTTTGCTTCCACCTTTGTCCAGGTGGGCCTTTCCTCTTCGATCCTTCATTGGTTGTATCTAGATGACAGGCATTTTTAATTATACTAATGTATAGTAATGATATTGCTCAGAGTGACAAAAGTTGTAGAGAGCTGGAAGGGATGGAAGATCTTTTAACACACTCTATCAGGATATTGAAGTTTTAAAAAGTGATTTCCAAGATGGTGGAGTAGATGAACACTGTGCCTGCATACTTACATAAACACATTAAAATTACAACTAAATTATAGAGCAATCAACCCAGAGAACCATCTGAAGTCTAGCTGAACAGAAGTTTTATAACTAAAGACATAAAGAAGAAGCCACATGAAGACTGGTAAGAAGTGCAGAGATGTGAAACACACCAGCCCCAAAGCTATGTGTGGCAGTTGAGAATATGAAGGGATATCTCAGCCCTGGAGGTTCCCCAAAGAAGGAGCAAAGGACCACAGCTCCATCTCAGGCTCCTCAGCCCAGAGTTCTGGTGCTGGGAAGAGTAGCCTCCACAACATCTGGCTTTGAAAAACAGTGGCGATTCTGACTGTCCAGGTGGGATGGAAGACTGTGGGAGAACCAGACATCCTCTTAAAAGTTTTGCCCACAGAATCACTCACTCGCAGGCACTAACCCTGGGCTCCAGCAGAGAAGCAGTGACTTGGGGTGCATTAGAGGCACACTGAGGTCAAATTGAGGTATGTGGCTTTGGAATGAACACTGGAGGACTGTCATAATTTTCCCTATTTGGGTCTTCATCCTATGCAGCTGGCAGGTGGGCACTATCTTTCCTGTGTTGAGTCCTCCCCCTAAGCTTAAAGCCAAATCTGAATCTGATTGGTCTGGTGAACTCCACTTGCTCCACCCTGTTGACTCACTGGTTTCCTCTCTCACTCAAATTTCCCAATGCTGGAGGCACTTCCTTGGTGAGCAGCCTGCCCTGCCTGCATTACACTCTTTATTGGAAAATTACTGGAGTCTGTGGGCTCCAAGAGGGTAGTAACTGGCCTCAGAGTGCTCTGAGACGTTTGCTGAGTAGCTCCAGGCTGAGCATTGTTACCAAACCAGAGTTTACATTAACCTGGTGACTGCAACTTGTTCCACTCTAGTGACTCCCTGAGACCCTCCCTCACCAAAATTGCATATTGCATGAGGCTTTATCAGAGGCTAAACCCTAAGGGAGTTGGCAGGTGGCAGTAGGCTTCAGAGTGACCTGGATTTTTGTGGTGCTACCCCAGGCTCGGTACAGTTGGCAGTTGTCCTTGGTTCACAGAATGGCCTCTCCCGATTGCCTCCAACTTTAACACAGGCAGTGAACAAATGAAGATCACTTTGTAGCTCCTCCCAGCTGGTCACAGGCAGTAGGTGACTTGGGCCTGCAATGGAGACCCTCACAAAATACCCCAGAACCAACATACTTCAACATGCCCCAGAAACCACAGCAGGGCACCATGCAATTAGCCCCAAAAGTGGGAAAAAAGGGTTATCTCAATGGCACAAGAGTCTGCTGGGGTGGATCTCACTCTGTAACGTAAGTCCCATGCACAGAATCCTGTAAGCTGTAGACATGGCCAAACCCCACAGCCAATAAGCCTGAGGACCAATTCCACCCACAGGCATGCTAATAGCTATCAAAGCTCAACTATAACAGGAGGGTACACACAACTCACACAAGGGACCCTCCTGGAGCACCCAGAGAAGGTAATCTTGGAGACTGTTCCAGGGCCCCACAGAGCACTTACCACATAAGACCACCCAGCCAAGCAAGACTGGGAGACATAGCAGCCCTACCTATCATACAGAAACAAACACAGAGAGCCAGCCAAAATGAGGAAACAAAGAAATGCATCCCAAATGAAAGAACAGGAGAAAAATCCAGTAAAAGAACCAAATAAAATGGAGACAAACAACATACCAAAGGCAGATTTAAAACAATGGTTATAAGAATGCCCAAGGAACTTAGTGAGAACTTCAACAGAGAGATGGCAAGGATAGAAAAGGACATAGAAACCATAAAAAGAACCAGTGAGAAGTGAAGAATACAATAACTGAAATGAAGAATGCACTAGAAGGAATCATCAGCAGACCAGATGAAGCAAAGGATCGAATCAGCAATTTGAAAGACAAGGTAGCATAAAACACCCAATTGGAACAGCAAATGGAAAAAGAATAAAAAAAAAATGAGGGTAGTTTAAGAGACCTCTGGGACAACATCATGTGAAACAACATTTGCATCATAGGGGTACTGGAAAGAGAAGAGATAAATCAAGGAACTGAGAATCTATTTGAAGAAATAATACTGAAAACTTTCCTACCTTGGGAAAGGAAATAGACATACAAGTCTGGGAAGTGCAAAGAGGCCCAAACAAGATGAATCCAAACAATCCACCACCAAGAAATATTATAATTAAAATGTTAAAGACAAAGAGAGAATCTTAAAGCAGCAAGAGAAAGGCAACTACTAACTTATAATTGAGCTCCCATAAGATTGTCAGCTGATTTCTCAACAGAAACTGCAGGCCAGAAGGGATTGGCAAAAATATACAACATAACGAAAACAAGGACCTAAAACCAAGAATACTCCACGAAGAGAGGCTATCATTTAAAATTGAAGGACAGATAAAGATCTTCCCAGGCAAGAAATAGCTAAAGGAGTTCACCACCACCAAACCAAGATTACAAGGAATGTTAGAGGGACTTCTTTAAGATGGAAAGAAAAAAAATCAAAATTATGAATAATAAAATGGCAATAGCCAATTGCCATTTTATGCCAATTGTTGGCATGTCTGTCAACAATTACTTTCAATGTAAATGGATTAAATGTTTTAATCAAAAGACATAGGAGGTCTGAATGATTAAGAAAAAAACTCTTACATATGCTGCCTACAAGAAACTCACTTCACATTGAAAGACATACAGAGAAAGCAAAGGGATGGAAAAAGTTGTTTCATGAAAATGGGGAAAAATCTGGGGTAGCAATATTTATATCAGAAAAATAGATGTTAAAATAAAGGTTATAACAAGAGACAGAGAAGGACCAGTGTCCCACTTTTGGGTATTTATCTAAAGAAACCCAAAATGCTACTTGCTATTTCGAGAAGACATGTGCATCCATATGTTCATTGCAACATTATTTATAATGGCCAAGATGTGGAGGCAGGCTTTGTATCTGTTGATGGAGGAATGGATAAAGAGAAAGTGATATAGATAGATGATAGATAGATAGATAGATAGATAGATAGATAGATAGATAGATAGATAGATAGATATAATGGAATATATATAATGGAATATTGCTCATCCATGGAAGGAAATGGGTTCTTGCCATCTGCAGTGGAATGGCTAAACATGGAACTTATAGTGCTGAGTGGAGTGTGAGACAGAGAAAGACAGGAGCAATGTGATTTCACTTATATATGGAATCTAAAGAATAAAATAAACAAACAGAAGAGAAACAGACACATAGATACAGAAAACATTTTGATGGTTGCCAGATGAAAGGAGGGTTGAGGGTGTGGGTGAAAAATGGGGAAGGGATTAAGAAGTACAAATTGACTGCTAAAAGGTAGTTATGGGGCTATAGGGTAGAGCATAATGAATATAGTCAATAATATTGTAATAACTATGTGTGGTGTCAGATAGGTACTAGATTTGTTGGGATGAAAGATAGGAGGGTGTATGGAGGCAGGGTTAAAAATGTGAAGGGATTAAGAAGAAAAAATTGATAGTTACAAGATAATAATGGGAATGTAAAGTAAAGCATAGGGAATATAGTTGATATGATAATAACTATGTATTGTGCCAGGTGGTTACTGAACTAGTCAGGGGAATCACTTAAATTATATAAATGTCTAACCACTATGCTATACACCTGAACTTAATATAAAATAATATTAAATGTCAACTATAACTGAAAATTTTAAAAGGGGGGGAAAGGTGAAGGGGAATAGTAGGTCCAAATTTCCATATACAAAACAAATAAGCCATAGGGATGTAATGTACAGCATAGAAACTACAGTCAATAATATTGTGATAGTATGGTACCATGTCAGATGGTTGCTGGACTTATTATGGTTATCACTTCTTTAGATATATAAAAGTTGAAAAATTATGATGAAATCATGAAACTATATGTAATATTGTATGTAGCTATATTTTAAAAAAATCTTAAAGAAGAGTATTTCATTGTGTATATATATACCACATCTTCTATATCCAATCATCTATCGAAGGACACTTTAGTCGGTTCCATGTCTTGGCCACCATAAATAAAGTTGCAATGAACATCAGAGCATGTATATATTTTCAGATAAATGTTTTCAGATTTTTTGGGTAGATACCCAAGAGAGGGATTGCTGGGTCATATAGTGATTGTATTCTTATTTTTTGAGGAATATCCACACTGCCGTCCATAGCAGCTGCACTAATCTGCATTCCCACCAAGAGTGTATAAGGGTTCCTTTTTCTCCACAGCCTCTCCGACACTTGTTACTATTTGTCTTGTTGATGATAGTCATTCTAACTGGGGTGAGGTAATATCGCATTGTGGTTTTTATTTGCATTTCTCTGATGATTAGTGATATTGAACATTTTTTCATGGATAGATGATTGGATAAAGAAGATGTGGTATATATACACAATGGAATACTATTCTGCCTTAAGAAAAGATGAAATAGTACCACTTGAGACAACATGGATGGATCTTGAGATTATTATGCTAAGCAAAATAAATTGGACGGGAAAAAGTAGAGAACCATATGATTTCACTGATATATGGTATATAAAACTGAAAACAACAAAAGAACAAAACAAACAAATGAAGAAACAAAAACTCATAGACACAGACAACAGTTTAGTGGTTACCAGAGGGTAAGGGGGGAGTGGGGTGGTAAATGAGGGTAAAGGGGATGAAATATATGGTGATGGAAAGAGAACTAACTCTGGGTTGTGAACACACAATATGATATATAGATGAGGTATTACAGAATTGTACGCATGAAATCTATGTAACTTTACTAACAATTGTCACCCCAGTAAACTTTTATTAAAAAAAATAAAATTAAAATAAATAAATAACTTAAAGAAAAATTAATTAATTAATTAATCACTTCCTAGCTTGAAGAGAGGCTTTGTCAGAACTGCCTTAAAAGCACGGGATAAAAGAAGTAAGAAAGTAAAAAAATAAAAAAATAAAAAAAAAATTATTATTTTTAACTTCTTTCTAAGAGAATAGATTATTTTAACTCAGACGGAAAGAAATGATACTGGGTGAAGGTACAAGAAGTCAGGCAGCATGCCTCACGACTAATAGATAATCGCCCTAAAAGAAATGTTATCTTAAAATAAATAAATTAGCCTGTGTAATTTATGTTTGTCAGCTATTGAGTATGTGAGGGCCTGAGATGCTGCTCCTACAGGCTCTCAGGATATTTTGTACCTGTTCTGTCTTAGCTATTTATGTCTGTTTTTCTGCTATGATCAAATGAAAGAGAGTACTCATACTACAGCCTTTCTCATGGGCTCACCCAAGATAATATGTAACTGCCAACAAACCAGCTCGTACTGCAACCTCTTTTTCTTACTTGTAAAGAAAAAAAAAAAATCTCATAATAGGAATAGTTACTGTTCATATAGCAGTTACAATGTGCCAGAACTGTTCCAAGGACTTTGTGTATATTAAGCATTTAATTCATACAGCACTGATACGAAGTTGTCCTATTATTATCCCTATTTTACAGATGTGGGAATTATGACTCAGAGAGATTAGGCAACTTCTCTAAAGTCACATTTTTAATAAGAATTAGAAGCAGGAATCAGGGAGAATCTTACTTTAGCAGATTATATTCTATACCCAACACAAGTACTTTGAAATACAAATGAGTGGAAATTATGTTAATATAAGGTAACCACATTTATTAAAAAAAATAAAGGAAGTCTATTACAAATATTGATAGTTTGGCAGTAACTGGTTACATCATTTGTGATGTACCTCAACCCGAATCATGGCTCATTAGTGAGAACTGTTGCTATTTTATAGTATTTACCCATAAAACAGTCAACAGATATTTAGGGAAAAACTATAGCAGACACTATGCTAGGTGCTGGGGATATAATAGTGAACCAAACTGATGATTGCTCTCATAGAGTTGATATACCTCTAGTTATTTTCTGTTTCCTTGGTTGTGTTCATTACTAGACTGTGATCTCTTTAAGAGCACAGC
The DNA here is from genome assembly GCF_057876585.1 of Rhinolophus sinicus. Lineage (NCBI taxonomy): Eukaryota > Metazoa > Chordata > Mammalia > Chiroptera > Rhinolophidae > Rhinolophus > Rhinolophus sinicus. Next base: position 49,064,397 of record NC_142518.1, on the reverse strand, counting down.
AGTATGATATTTGTGTTTTTATCTCTAGAACTTAGCAGTGCTTGGTACATAAAAATATTTCAATAAATATCTCTGGAATATTGAATTAATTAATTAAATCAAGTGTTCCACTTTTCATCATTAAAAAAAGGTTATTGCTGAAATTAAAAATAATAATTTAAGGAAGAGTCTGACAATTCTGGCATATACCACTTCATTAATAAATTTTTAACAATGGATTCTTATGGAAACTAGCTAGAGAAATAATTCTTAAATGCAACACATCCTCCCAAAAAACAGTAGACCAACAAAATTAAAGTTTCAATAGGATTTGGTAGTAATATGTATGTAAATGTGACTGAAATTTGTTGATGTTTCAATACACTATGCAACTTGTATACATAAACCGTTAGGTTCTGGGCTCCATATATCTCTCCATATGCAACTCCAACCACTTTCACCCATTCATGCTACACTGGCCATTGGAAATTACTTACTATTCACTCAAGAATTCATTTATACCTCCATACATTGCTTATGTTGTTGTTCCCTTTCAGTGGAATGCATCATCCCTTTGACATTCAGAACTACATCCTTCTGAACTCATCCCTGACATCCATAGACTTAATAGGGATTCCCTCTCTAAAATCTTGAGTATTTCTTATTGGTATAACATTCAGCCTAAATTATTTGTATGTCAATACTGGAAGGTCCTTGAGGGCAGGGGTGGTATATTTTGAGAATTATACTTACAGTGACAAGCACAAATTACATTTGTAAGCACAATGTCAGGCACATGGTAAATAGAATCAACTGAACTACAGTTTTAAAAAACCAATCAGCATGATAATCTCAAAATCCATTTATGCTGTCACCAAGGGCGGTATTTCATCGTTTCTTATGGCTGAGTAATATTCTATTGTATATATGTACCATATCTTCTTTATCCAATCATCTATCAAAGGAAAATTGGGTTGTTTCAATGACTTGGTCACCATGAATAATGCTGCAATGAACATAGGAGTACATATATCTTTATGAATAAATGATTTCAGATTTTTTGGATAGAAACTCAAAAGAGGGATTGCTGAGTCACATGGTAATTCTAGTCTTAATTTTTTGAGGAACCACAATTTTTCCGTATTGGCTGTGCCAGTTTACATTCCTGCCTGCCGTGTATGAAGGTTCCTTTTTCTCCACCACATTTCCAACACTTGTCATTACTTGTCTTGTTGATAATAGCCAATCTAACAAGTGTGAAGTGGTATCTCATTGTGGTTTTGATTAACGTTTTCCTAGTAGCCAGTGAAGTTGAGCTACTGAAGATATATATCTTTACATATATCTTTTGGCCATTTGTATGTCTTCTTGGTAGTAGTGTCTGTTTGGTTCCTCTGCCCACTTTTTCATTGGATCATTTGTCTGCTTGGTGTTTAGTTGTATGAGTTCCTTATATATTTTGGATATTAGTCCCGTATCAGAGGTGTGGTTTGCAAATAACTTCTCCCATTCTGTTGGTTGCCTCTCTGTTTTGTTGATGGTTTCTTTTGCTGTGCAGAGATTTTTAGTTTGATATAGTCTCATTCATTCATTTCTCTTTTACTTCCTTTACCTTAGAAGTCAAATTCATAAAATCTTCTCTAAATCCAAGGTCCATAAATTGAGTACCTATGTTTTCTTCTATGCATTTTATTGTTTCAGGTTTATATTTAAGCCTTTGGTTCATTTTCAGTTGACTTTGATATATGGTGATATATAGCAGTATAGTTTCATTTTTGGCATGGGGTTTTCCAATTTTCCCAGCACGATTTATTGAAAAGGCTTTCTCTCCGTTGCATGCCATTGATTCCTTTGTTGTAAATTATTTCCCATATATATATGGGCTTAATTCTTGGTTCTCAATTTTATTCCATTGTTCCATGTATGTGTTTTCCTGAAAATACTATGCTGTTTTGATTGTTGTCATTTCATAGTATAAACTGAAGTCAAAATGTATGATACCTCCAGCCTTGTTCTTTTTTCTCAGGATTGCTTTGGCTATTCAGGGTTATTTGTGATCCCATACCATATGATGACATTTTGTTCTATTTTTTTAAAGCATGCCAGTTGCATATTTGATGGGGATTACATTAAATCTGTATATTGCTTTGGGGAATGTGGCCATTTTCATGATGTTGATTCTTCTGATCCGTGAACATGAAATATCTTTCCATTTCTTTGTGTCATCTTCAATTTCGTTTAATAATTTCTTGCAGCTTTCAGTGTATAGGTACTTCACATTCTTTGTTTATTCCTAGATATTTTATTCTTTTTGTTGCAATTGCAAAAAGAGCTGACCTTTTTTCATTTCTTTTTCTGAAATTTCATTGTTACTACATAGGTATTCAATGGATTTTTGTAAACTGATTTTGTGTCCTGCAACTTTATTGTACTTCTTTACTGTTTCTAATAGTTATTTTTGGTGGAGACTTTTGGGTTTTCTATATAAAGAATTATGTATTGAGAATCATACAATTTCACTCATATGTGGAATATAAAACTGAAAGTGAAAATGACTTCATAGAAATGGCAGCATGAGGTGAGCCTCTTGAAATCTCCCCTGGAATTTACAACAAACTGAACAACTATAATTCACAAAGGACTCCCTGCACTGCAGATATGCAAGACTAAAAGACACACAACTGAAATCATCTAAAGGTGGGCAAATTGGGCGAGTGGGTGAGGATGTAAGGGTGAAATGTGGAGACACAGGCCATGAGGGCTGCAGGACACAGACCGGAGCACAGAGCTCTGAGCTTGCTGCATTCAGGAGCTACCACAGTCATGGGAGAGGGAAGAATTCGGACTGCTTGCACTCCTCTTATGGCCTACAGTCCTGCCTGAGGGATCAGCATATAACATGGCTGAACCCAATGCTCAGGGCAGACCTGGGAGCAAACACAGTCTCTCTTCCTCATTCCACCAGTCTCAACAGTACTTCAGACAATAGGTACACTGCTTGGTCCAAAATTTCTTTTCAATGGCTAATAAAGAAGTTTATCTGTCATAACTTCTCTTTAAACTGTCATTCCCTTGCAAATTTATTATACACTCTCAAAGGAGAAGTAAACACATACATAGGCTTTCTGCTTATACACATTCTTCCTACTTATCTTCAATTCAATATTTTCTCTCCTTTCACCACCATCCTGTCCCAGTTTTTTTTTTATAAGCTAAAAAGCTGACAAGTACAAAAATATCACTAGTGCTAGATCTAAATAAAAAAAAAAAGGATGTTCATTGCAGCTTTATTTATGGTGGGCAAGACATAGATACAACCAAAGTGTCCTTTGAAAGATGAATGGATAAAGAAGTTGTGGTTTATATACATAATGGGAAACTATTATGCCATAAGAAAAGATGAAATAGTACCATTTGCTACAACATGGGTGGATCTTGGATCATTATGCTAGGCAAAGTAAGTCAGAGAGCAAAAATCGAGAATCATATGATTTCACTGATAAGTGATATATAAAATGGAAAACAAAAAAGGAACAAGACAAACAAATGAAGAAACAAAAACTCATAGACACAGACAATAGTTTAGTGGTAACCAGAGGGTAAGGGGGGAGAGGGGTGGTAGATGAGGGTAAGGAGGATCAAATATATGGTGATGGAAGGAGAACTGACTCTGGGTGGTAAACACACAATGGGATTTATAGATGATGTGTTACAGAATGATACATTTGAAACCTGTGTAACTTTACGAAAAATTGTCACCCTAATAAACTTTTAAAAAAGAAACAAAAAGGAAAGTCAGACATTTTCAAATAACTGTACTGAGATATAATTCACATAGTATAAAACACACCAAATTAAAGCATGCAATTCAACAGTTGTAATGATATTTTACAAAATTAGGCAAACATCACCAATTTGGAATGTTTTATTATTCCAAAAGAAGCTCCATACACATTAGTGGTCACTCTTGATCTCTTCCACTATTATACTTCACTTCCTCACCAGTAACAATAAGCCCTAAGCAATCCTCCCCAAAAACCATAAGCCCTCAGCAATTTATAGCTCTACAGATTTGCATATTCAAAGAAATTTCATATAAATGGAATCATAAGCATTATAGTCTTTGTGACTCCTTTTATTTAGATTGTTTCAAGGTTTCAACATGATGCACCATGTATCAGTACTTCACTCCATTTAATGACTAAATAACATTCCATTGTATAAATATACCACATTTGGACGTCATCAAAATGGCGGCATGAGGTAAACCTCTGTAAAGCTACCCTAGAATTTACAACTAATCGAACAACAATAACTCCACAAAGGACTCCCTGCACAGCAGACAGGTAAGAAGAAGAGGCCCACTACTGAATTCACCTAAAGGTGGGCAAATAGTGCTAGTGGAGGGGGAGGATGGAAGGGAGAAGTGTGGAGACGGGGCCCTGAGGGTGCAGGAGGCAGACCTAGCTCAGTGCTCGGAGCTCGCCACACCCGGAAACACCGCAGCTGAGGGAGAGGGAAGAACTCTGACTGCTAGGGCTCCGATTATAGCTCACAGGGCTGAGGGGGCAGCATATAACATGGCTCAACCCAAAGCTCATGGCAGAGACCTTGGAGAAAATATTGACGGAAGAAGGCTGAAAACGGTGGTTTAAGCCCTCACTGCCGAGAAGAGAACGTAAGCCTTATGCATTGAGACTAGCTGTCCCCTCCCTACTCTCCCAGAGCTCAACCTGCCCCCACCTGCCCGGTGCTAGAAGCGGAACAGTAGCAGTGTCAGATCAAGAGAAGAGAATATTTGGTGTTCTGAGAACTGTGGACCGCAGACACAAATTCGCAGCCAACTAGTTCCGGCAAAGGGGAGGGAGCTGTGGAAGCATGACCGGCTGTGGTGGTGGTCACCGAAATTGCAATGGGCCACCTCTAACATCTCACCCCACCCCTGGCCCTACCTATCTAAACAGAACTGCTGAAACATATGAGGTCTGAATCTGGTGCAGGAAGAGATTGGAACTACAAAAGCTCTCTGCATACCCACACGGACACAGCGCCCTGTGACCCAAGTGAACTATTAACAGAGGAGAAGCCCAACTCCCAGGGAATCCCCCCATTGTGTGAGAAGCTGGAATAGTGCAGAGAAAACATAGCAATACTGTACGAGAGTGAAAAAGAATGCTTCAGTTGGAGAGAAAATAAAACATTCTACCAACAAGCACTGGAAAACAAAAGAAAGATCTCTTCCTATCAACCTGTTGCAGAAGTCACTCCTGAAGATGTCTAGGAAAAGAAATAATAAATCAGTAATTGCCATGAATAACCAAGGAAACAAGACAACTCAGAAAGAAAGTGAAAAGTCTCCAGAAAAGGAACTTAAAGACATGGAAATATGTGATTTAAATGACAGAGAATTTAAGATTGCAGTTCTGAAAAAACTCAACGGGATGCAAGAAAACACAGAAGGACAGTTTAATGAACTCAGAAAAACAATCAAAGAACAACGTGAGCATTTTATGAAAGAGATTGAAATTTAAAAAAAGAACCAAATAGAATTTCTGGAGATTAAGAACTCGACAGCAGAAATTAAGAATGAAATAACCAGCGCAGGTATTAGAGTTGACCAGATGGAGGAAAGATTCAGTGACATCGAAGATAGAAACCTGGAAATTACACAGATGGAAGAAGAAAGAGACTTGAGACTTAAAAGAAATGAAAGAAATCTACAAGAACTTTCTGACTCCATCACAAAGAGCAACATAAGAATAATAGGCATACCAGTAGGAGAAGAAAGAGGGAAGGGAACAGAGAATATATTGAAACAAATTGTCGATGAAGACTTCCCAAACTTGTGGACAGAACTGGATCCTCAAATCCAAGAAGCAAATAAAACACGTAATTAATTCAAACGCAACAGGCCTTCTCCAAGGCACATGGTATTGAAGCTGTCTAAAATCAACGACAAAGGAAGAATCCTCCAGGCAGCAAGGGAAAAGAAGACAGTAACCTACAAAGGAAAGCCCATTAGATTATCATCAGATTTTTCGGCAGAAACTCTACAAGCCAGGAGGGAGTGGAACCAAATATTCAAACTATTGAAAGAGAGAAATGATGAGCCAAGAATAATATATCCAGCAAAGATATCCTTTAGCTATGAAGGAGGAATAAAGGCCTTTCCAGACATACAGAAGCTGAAGGAATGTTCTAATACACGACCTGCACTACAAGAAATACTACATGGAGGCTATTCAACAACCAAAAACAGGGACAATTTGTGGCAACCAAAACATAAAAAAGGGGGAAGTAAAGGCCTGAACCGGAATATGGAAATGGAGAAAGTAAGCGTGCTGAAGAAAATGCAATACTCTCTATATCAAGCTTTCTTTACATAAACTTAAGGGTAATCACTCAAAAAATTTCAGAAGTGAAATATTTACTCTAATAAAAGAAGAAACAGAGTGAAACATCATCGAATACCACGACACAGAAATAATAGACAACAATGAAAGACAAAGAAACAATGGAAACACAGTCTTACCAGAAAACTAAAGATAGTATGATAGGAAATCCTAACATATCAATAATCCCCCTAAATGTAAAAGGACTGAGCTCCCCAATAAAAGGCACTGAGTAGCAGATTGGATCAAAAAACTAAACCCAATCATATGGTGTCTCCGAGAGACATATCTCAGCTACAAGGACAAGCATAGACTCAAAGTGAAAGGGTGGAAATTGACACTGCAAGCAAACAGTATCCAGAGAAAATCAGGTGTAGCCATACTGATATCAGATGAAACAGACTTCAGTGTGAAAAATATAACAAGAGACAAAGATGGACATTTCATAATGGTTAAGGGGATTATACAACAAGAAGGCATTACACTCATCAATATTTATACCCCAAATAATGGAGCACCGAAATCTAAAAAGCATCTACTAACAGAACTAAAGGGAGAAATTGACCAAAACACAATTATACTAGGGGACTTAAACATATCATTCACAGCTATGGATAGATCATCCAAACAGAAAATAATGAAATAGCAGCTTTAAATGACACGTTAGATGAAATGGATATATTGACATATCTAGAGCACTTCATCCTAAAACATCAGACTATACATTCTTTTCTAGTGTACATGGAACATTCTCAAGGATAGACCATATATTGGGACATAAAAAAAAAAAAAAAAAAAAAAAAAAAAAAAAAAAAAACCTAAGCAAATTGAATAAGATTGCAATCATACCAAGTATATTCTCTGATCACAAGGCTTTGAAATTGAATGTCAACTGCAAAAAGAAAGCGGAAAAACACAAATACATGGAAATTAAACAACATACTTTTAAAGAACAACTGGGTCAAAGAAGAAATTAGAGGAGAGATCAAAAGATACATAGAAACAAATGACCATGAAAATGCATCCTACCAAAATTTTGGGGATGCAGCAAAAGCAGTTTTAAGAGGGAAATTTATCTCATTACAGGCCTATCTCAAGAAACAAGAAAACTCCCAAATAAATAACCTCATGTTACACCTTAAAGAACTAGAAAAAGAAGAACAAGTGAAACCCAAAGTCAGCAGAGGAAAGGAAATAACAAAAATCAGAGCAGAATTAAATGAAATAGAGAACAAAAAGACACTAGAAAAAATTAATGTGACAAAGAGGTGGTTCTTTGAAAAGATTAACAAAATTGACAAACCCTTGGCTAGACTTACTAAGATAAAAAGAGAGAAGAAACTAATTAACAAAATCAGAGATGAAAAAGGGGAAGTTATCACGGACACCACAGAAATACAAAGGATCATCCAAGAATACTATGAAGGACTATATGCTACCAAATTCAATAACCTACAAGAAATGGACAAGTTCTTAGAAACATAAAGCCTTCCAAGGCTGACCATGAAGAACTGGAAAATCTACACAGTCCGATCGCCAGTAACGAAATTGAATCAGTCATCCAAAACCTTCCCAAAAGCAAAAGTCTTGGACCAGATGGCTTCATTAGTGAATTCTACCAAACCTTCAAAGATAATCTAATACCAATCCTGCTCAAACTCTTCCAAAAAATTGAAGAAGAGAGAGTACTGCCTAATTCATTTTATGGGGCCAAATTACCCTGACACCAAAACCTGGTCAGGACAACACAAAAAAAGAAAACTACAAACAAATATCTCTGACAAATACCGAAGCAAAAATCCTAAACAAAATTCTAGCAAATCGAATACAACAATGCATTAAAAAGGTTATTCATCACGACCAAGTGGCATTCATCCCCGGGGCACAAGGATGGTTCAACATCTGCAATCCATCAATGATACATCCGATAAACAAAATGAAGGACAAAAACCATAGGATTATATCAATTGATGCAGAAAAAGCATTTGACTATATGCAACATAAATTTATGTTTAAAACCGTTAATAAAATAGGTATAGAAGGAAAATACCTTAACATAATAAAGGCCATATATGACAATCCCTCAGCGAATCTCATAATTAATAGTAAAAAACTGAAGCCCTTTGCTCTACGTTCAGGAACACGACAGGGCTGTCCTCTATCACCTCTGCTTTTCAACATAGTGTTGGAAGTCCTTGCCAGAGCAATCAGGCAAGAGAAAGAAATAAAAGGCATCTGAATTGGGAATGAAGAAGTTAAATTATCACTCTTTGCAGATGACATGATGCTATATATAGAGCACCCTAAAGACTCCACCAAAAGCTATTAGAAACAATCAACGAATACAGTAAAGTTGCTGGCTACATAATCAACGTACAAAAGTCCATTGCATTCCTATAACTATCAATGAAATCTCTGAAAAAGAAATATAAAAAACAATTCCTCTTGCAATTGCAGCAAAAAGAATAAAATACCTAGAAATAAACTTACCCAAGGATATGAAGGACCTATAAGCTGAAAATTGTAAGACATTTTTGAAAGAAATTGAAGAAGACCAAAAGAAATGAAAAGACATTCGATGCTCATGAATTGGAAGTATCAACATCGTTAAAATGGCCATATTACCCAAAGCAATATACAGATTTAATGCAATCCCCATCAAAATCCCAATGGCATTTTTTAAAGAAATATAACAAAAAAGCATCAGATATTTTTGGAACCACAAAAGACCCCAAGTAGCCAAAGCAATCATAAGAAAAAAGAACAATACTGGAGGTTTCACACTCCCTGACTTTAGCTTTCACTACAGTGCTACAATAATGAAAACAGCATGGTATTGGCAGAAAAACAGACACAGATCTATGGAATAAAATTGCGAACCCAGAAATAAAACCACATAAATATGAACAGATAATTTTTGACAAAGAAGCTAAAAACATACAATAGAGAAAAGACAGCCTCTTCAATAAATGGTGCTGGGAGAATTGGATAGCCACGTGCAAAAGAATGAAACTGGACTGCTATTTGTCACCGTCTACCAAAGTTAATTCGAAATGGATCAAAGACTTAAGCATAAGACCTGGCACAATAAACTGCATAGAAGGAAACATACGTACTAAACTTATGGACCTTGGGTTCAAAGAGCATTTCATTAATTTGACTCCAAAGGCAATGGAAGTAAAAGCTAAAATAAACGAAAGGGACTATATGAAACTTAAAAGCTTCTGCACAGCAAAAGAAACCATCGACAAAATAAAGAGGCAACCAACTGAATGGGAGAAGATTTTTGCAAACAGTGCATCCGATAAGGGGCTAATATCCAAAATATGCAAGGAACTCTTGAAACTCAACAGCAAAAAAACAAACAACCCAATTGAAAAATGGGCAGAGGACCTGAAGAGTCATTTCTCTAAAGAGGACATACAAATGGCACATAGACATATGAAAAAATGCTCAGCATCACTAATCATTAGAGAAATGCAAATAAAATACACAAGGAGATATCACCTCACCCCAGTCAGAATGACTATCATGAACAAGACAAATAGTAACAAGTGTTTGAGAGGCTGTGGAGATAAAGAACCCTCATACACTGTTGGTGGGAATGCAGACTGGTGCAGCCGTTATGGAAGGCAGTGTGGAGGTTCCTCAAAAAATTGCGAATAGAATTACCATATGACCCAGCAATTCCTCTCCTGGGTATTTACTCAAAAAATCTGAAAACATTTAGAGATAAAGACACGTGTGCTTCAATGTTCATTGCAGCTTTGTTTATGGTGGCCAAGACATGGAAACAAACAAAATGTTTCGATAGATGAATGGATAAAGAAGTTGTGGTATATATATACACAATGGAATACTCTTCAGTGGTAATAAAAGATGATATAGGAACATTTGTGACAAAATGGATGAATCTTGATAGTATAATGCTGAGCGAAATAAGTCAGACTGAAAAAGCAGAGAACTATATTATTTCACTGATATGTGTTATGTAAACCACAATAGCAAAAGAACAAGACAAAGAAATGAGAAACAAAAACTCATAGACACAAACAATAATTTAGTGGTTACCAGAGGGTAAGGGGGATCAAATATATGGTGATGGAAGGAGAACTGACTCTGGGTCGTGAACACACAATGGGATTTATAGATGACGTAATACAGAATTGTACCCCTGAAATCTATGTAATTTTACTAACAATTGTCACCCCAATAAATTTAAAAAGAAGAAAATGAAAAAAATAATGTTAGTTTTTCTCTAATGCTCCCCAAACTTTCTTGCCTTTCCTCAAACAAAATATGTCAGCTTTAAACCATTCTACAAGTTGTACTCTAGGCCATTCTCTCTGGTGTTATTCAGTGCCAAAATGTACATAAAATCTCTAAAGGCATCAGTCTTTGATTTCTGCAGAGGTGATTTTTCAGGTATAAAAGGAAAATATTTTATTTATTCATTCACCTGTCGATGGATTACTAGATTGCTTCCATATTTGGCTATTGTAAATAATGCTGTGATGACATAGGTGTGCATATGTCTTTTCAAATTAGTGTTTTGATTTTCTTGAGATAAAAGTCCAGAAGTAAAATAGCTGAGTCATATGGTATATCCATTTTCAGTTTTTTAAATTAAATTTATTGGGGTGACATTGCTTGGTAAATTTATATAGGTTTCAAATATACAATTCTATAATACATCCTCTATATGTTGCATTGTGTGTTCCACACCCAAAGCCAATTGGCCTTCTGTCACCATATATTTGACCCCATATACCCCCTTCTATCAGCACTCCCTGCTCCCTTACCTTCTTATAACCACTAAACTGTTGAATGTGTCTGTGATATTTTGTTTGTCTTGTTTGTCGCTTTCAGTTTTATATACCTTATATGAATGAAAACATATGGTTCTTCATATTTTCTAACTTATTTCACTCAGCATAACAATTTCAAGATCCAACCTTTTTGCTGCAAATCGCTGTATTGCATCTTTTATTATGGCTGAGTAATATTCTATTGCATAAAATATATCTTCTTTATGCAATTGTCCATCGAAGGACACATCAGTAGTTTCCATGTATTGACCACTGTGAATAATGCTGCAATGTACATATATTTTTACAGATAATTGTTTTCAGATATTTTGGGCAGATGCCCAGAAGAAGCATTGCTGGTTCATATGGTAATTCTCTTCTTAATATTTTAAGGAACCTCCATGCTGTTTTTCACAGTGGCCATACTAATTCAAATTCCCACAAGCAGTGTATTAGGGTTTCTTTATCTCTACAGCCCTTCCAACACTTGTTATTACTTGTCTTGCTGACAAGACTTTCTAACAGGTGTGAGGTGGTATCTCATTGTTTTGATTTGTAATTCCTTTATAGCTACTGAAGTTGAGCATCTTTTCATACATCTGTTGTTCATTTGTATGTCTTCTCAGAGAAGTGTCTGTTCAGGTTTTGAGCACCTTATTAATTGGATTGTTGTTGGTTTTTTTTTATTGTTGAGTTGTATGAGTTTTTTTTATATATTTTGGACATTAGCCCCTTATAAGAGGTGGTGTTTGCAAATATCTTCTCCCATTAGGTTGGTTACCTCTTTATTTTGTCGATGATTTCTTTCGCTGTACAGAAGTTTTTTTAGTTTGATATAGTCCCATTCATTTATTTTAGCTTTTACTTCCCTTGCCTTTGAGGTCAAATTCATAAAATTGCCTCTAACCCAAGCTCCATAAGATTAGTACCTATGTTTTCTTCTGTATTTTTTATTTTTCCTGGTCTTATATTTAGGTGTTTGATCATTTTGAGTTACCTTTGATATATGGTGACAGATATCAGTCTAGTTTCATTCTTTTGTATGGGGCTTTCCAATTTTCCAGCACAATTTATTGAAGAGGATTTCTGTTCTTTATTGTATGCTTTTGTCCCCTTTGTTGAAAATTATTTGTCATATACATATGGGTTTATTTCTGACTGCACAATTAAATTCCGTTATTCCATGTGTCTGATTTTCTGCCAGTACCATACTCTTTTGATTATTGTTGCTTTGTAGTATAATTTGATGTCAGGGAGTGTGACACTTCCAAACTTATTCTTTTTTCTCATAATTGCTTAGGCTATTTAGGGTCTTTGGTGATTCCACACAAATCTGATGATTTTTTAAAATTTATTTCATTAAAGTGCAATTGGGGTTTTGATGAGGATTGAATTAAATGTATGTATTGCTTTGGGTAATACGGCCATTTTAATTATGTTGATTCTTCCAATCCATAAAGATGAAATGTCTTTCCATTTCTTTTGTCTTCTTTAATTTATTTTGATAATGTCTTGTAGTTTTCAGTTTATAGATCTTTCACATCCACTGTTAAATTTATTCTTAGACATTTTATCTTGTTTTTGTAATTGCAAAATGAATTGTGTGTTTTTTCTTCTTCTTCTGAAATATCTGTGCTAATATATAGGAACACAATGGATTTTTTAAACTGATTATGTATTCTGCAACTTTTCTGTATTTGTTTATTGTTTCTAATCGTTTTTGGTGGTGTCTTTAGAGTTTTTATATAAAGAATCATGTCATCTACACAGTGACAATTTGTCTTCTTCATTCCCTGTTTGTATGCCTTTTATTTCTTTCTCTTGCTTGATTGTTCTGTCTAGGACTTCCAATAGTATGTTGAATAACAGTGTTGGAGTGGTGGGGGCTTCCCTGTCTTACTCCTGGTCATAGAGAAAAACCTTGCGGTTTTTCCACGTTAAGTGTGATATTAGCTGAGATTTTGTCATATATGACCTTCATTAATTTGGGGTACTTTTATTCTGTATGCATATTATTAAGTGTTTTAAGCATAAATGCTTTTCCTGCATCTATTGATATGATCACAATATGTTTATCCTTTATTTCGTTTATGTGGTGTATTACATTGATCAATTTGCATATATCGAACCATCCTTGTGCCACTGGAATGAACCCCACTTGATCATGATGTATATTCTTTTTTGTATTGTTGTATTCGATTTGCTAGCATTTTGTTTAGGATTTTTGCATCTGTATTCATCAGAGATATTGGTCTGTAGTTTTCTTTTTTGTGTTTTTCTTATGAGGTTTTGGTATGAGGGTAATGTTGGCCTCATAAAATGAGTTAAGAATCATGCTTCTTCTCCAATATATTTGAAGAATTTGAAAAGGACAGGAAATAAATTACCTTTGAATGTTTGGTAGAAATCACTTGTGAAGTTATCTGGTCTTCGAGTTTTGCTTCTGGAGAGGTTTCTGATGATTATTTCAATTCCCTTATGTTGATCAGTCTATTTTGAATTTCCATTTATTCCTGGCTCAGTCTAGGAAGGTTATATAGTCCTAAGAGCTTGTCCATTTCTTCTAGGTTATTGAATTTGGTGGCATATAATCTTTCACAGTATTCTTGCATGATGCTGTGTATTTTTATGATATCCATTATAACTTCTCGTCTTTCATTTCTAATTTTGATTATTTCTGTTTTTCTCTTTTTTCCTTAGTGCATCTAGCCAGGCATTTGCTATTTTATTAATGTTTTCAATGAACCAGCGCTTTGATGCGTGATTTTTTCTATTTTCACTTTGGTCTCTGTTTCATTTAATTCTGCTCTAATTTTAATTATTTCCTTCCATCTGCTGTCTTTTTCTTTTATTTGTACTTCATTTTCTAGTTCTCTAAGATGTAACAATAGTTTGTTCATTTGGGAATTTTCTTGTTTCTTGAGATAAGCTTGTAATGGTACAAATTTCCCTCTTTATTTTTTTTAATTCATTTTTTAAATTTATTGGGGTGACAATTGTTAGTAAAATTACATAGATTTCAGGTGTACAATTCTGTATTACATCATCTATAAATCCCATTGTGTGTTCACCACCCACAGTCAGTTCTCCTTCCATCACCATATATTTGATCCCCCTTACACTCATCACCCATCCCCCAACCCCCTTACACTCTGGTAACTACTAAACTATTGTCTGTGTCTATGAGTTTCTGTTTCTCATTTGTTTCTCTTGTTCTTTTGTTGCTTTTGGTTTATATACCACATATCAGTGAAATCACATGGTTCTCTGCTTTTTCTGTCTGACCTATTTCGCTCAGCATTGCACTCTCAAGATCCATCCATGTTGTCACAAATGTTCCTATATCATTTTATCATACAGCCGAATAGTATTCCATTGTGTATATATATCATAACTTCTTTATCCATTCATAAATCGAAGGACATTTTGGTTGTTTCCATGTCTTGGCCACCGTAAACAAAGCTGCAATGAACATTGGAGCACACGTGTCTTTATGGATAAATGTTTGCAGATTTTTTGGGTAGATACCCAGGAGAGGGATTGCTGGGTAATATGGCAATTCTGTTCGTAATTTTTTGAGAACGTCCACACTGCCTTCCATAACGGCTGCACCAGTCTGCATTCCCACCAACAGTGTATGAGGGTTCCTTTTTCTCCACAGCCTCTACAACACTTGTTACTATTTGTCTTGTTGATGATAGCCATTCTGACTGGGGTGAGGTGATATCCCATTGTGGTTTTGATTTGCATTTCTCTGATGATTAGTGATGTTGAGCATTTTTTCATATGTCTATTTGCCATTTGTATGTCCTCTTAGGAGAAATGTCTCTTCAGTTCCTCTGCCTATTTTTCAATTGGGTTGTTGGTTGGGTTTTTTTGTTAAGTTGCATGAGTTCCTTGCATATTCTGGATATTAGCCCCTTATCAGAGGCACTATTTGCGAAAATCTTCTCCCATTCACTGGTGGCCTCTTTATTTTGTCGATGGTTTCTTTTGCTGTGCAGAAGCTTTTAAGTTTCATATAGTCCCATTTGTTTATTTTAGTTTTACTTCCATTGCCTTTGGAGTCAAATTCATAAAATGCTCTTTCAACCCAAGGTCCATAAGTTTAGTACCTATGTTTTCTTCTATGCAGTTTATTGTGCCAGGTCTTATGCTTAAGTCTTTGATCCATTTCGAATTAACTTTGGTACATGGTGACAAATAGCCGTCCAGTTTCATTCTTTTGCACGTGGCTATCCAATTCCCCCAGCACCATTTATTGAAGAGGTTGTCTTTCCTACATTGTATGTTTTTAGATTCCTTGTCAAAAATTATCTGTCCATATTTATGTGGTTTTATTTCTGGGTTGTCAATTCTATTCCATTGGTCTATGCGTCTGTTTTTCTGCC
The DNA here is from genome assembly GCF_057876585.1 of Rhinolophus sinicus. Lineage (NCBI taxonomy): Eukaryota > Metazoa > Chordata > Mammalia > Chiroptera > Rhinolophidae > Rhinolophus > Rhinolophus sinicus. Next base: position 49,048,827 of record NC_142518.1, on the reverse strand, counting down.
AATACCATGCTGTTTTGATTATTGTAGCCCTGTAGTACAAGCCAAAGTCAGGAAGTGTGATACCTCTATTATTGTTCTTTTTTCTTAAGATTGCTTTGGCTATTCTGGGTCTTTTGTGGTTCCAAACAAATCTGATGATTTTTTGTTTTATTTCTTTAAAATATGCCATTGAGATTTTGATGGGGATTGCATTGAATCTGTATATTGCTTTGGGTAATATGGCCATTTTAACTACTGTTGATTCTTCCAATCCATGAGCACGGAATGTCTTTCCATTTCTTTCTGTCGTCTTCAATTTCTTGCAAAAACGTCTTATACTTTTCAGCATATAGGTCTTTCACATCCTTGGTTAAGTTCATTCCTAGGTATTTTATTCTTTTTGCTGCAATTGCAAAAGGAATTGTGTTTTGCACTTCTTTTCTGAGATTTCATTGTTAGTATATAGGAAAGCAATGGACTTTTGTACGTTAATTTTGTAGCCAGCAACTTTACTGTGTTCGTTGATTGTTTCTAATAGCTTTTTGGTGGAGTCTTTAGGGTTTTCTATATGTAGTATCATGTCATCTGCAAAGAGTGATAATTTAACTTCCCCATTCCCAATTTGGATGCCTTTTATATCTTTCTCTTCCCTGAGTGCTCTGGAAAGGATTTCCAACACTATGCTGAAAAGCAGAGGTGATAGGGGACAGCCCTGTCGTGTTCCTGAATGTAGAGCAAAGGGCTTCCGTTTTTCACCATTAATTATGAGATTAGCAGAGGGCTTGTCATATATGGCCTTTATTATGTTAAAGTATTTTCCTTCTATACCTATTTTATTGAGTGTTTTAATCATAAATGGATGTTGTATCTTGTCAAATGCTTTTTCTGCACCAATTGATATAATCATATGATTTTTGTCCTTTATTTTGTTTATGTGATGTATCGCATTGATGGATTTGCGGATGTTGAACCATCCTTGTGCCCTGTGGATGAACCCCACTTGGTCATGATGAATAATCTTTTTAATGAATTGTTGTATTCGATTTGCTAGAATATTATTTAGGATTTTTGCAGCGGTATTCATCAGAGATATTGGTTTGTAGTTTTCTTTTTTTGTGCTGTCCTTACCAGGTTTTGGTATTTGGGTAATGTTCGCCTCATAAAATGAGTTAGGGAGTACTGTCTCTTGTTCAGTTTTTTTTGGAAGAGTTTGAGCAGGATTGGTATTAGATCCTCTTTGAAGGTTTGGTAGAAATCACTAGTGAAGCCATCTGGTCCAAGACTTTTGCATTTGGGAAGGTTTTGGATGACTGATTCAATTTTGTTACTGGCGATCGGACTGTGTAGATTTTCCAGTTCTTCATGGTCAGCCTTGGAAGGCTTTATGTTTCTAAGAACTTATCCATTTCTTCTAGGTTATTGAATTTGGAGGCATATAGTCCTTCATAGTATTCTTGGATGATCCTTTGTATTTCTGTGGTGTCCGTGATAACTTCCCCTTTTTCATCTCTGATTTCGTTAATTAGTGTCTTCTCTCTTTTTATCTTAGTGAGTCTAGCCAAGGGTTTGTCAATTTTGTTAATCTTTTCAAAGAACCATCTCTTTGTCACATTAATTTTTTTCTATTCTTTTTGTTCTCTATTTCATTTAGTTCTGCCCTAATTTTTGTTATTTCCTTTCTTCTGCTGACCTTGGGTTTTACTTGTTCTTCTTTTTCTAGTTCTTTAAGGTGTAACATGAGGCTATTTATTTGGGAGTTTTCTTGTTTCTTGAGCTAGGCCTGTAATGAGATAAATTTCCTTCTTAAAACTGCTTTCGCTGCATCCCAAAAATTTTGGTAGGATGTATTTTCATTGTCATTTGTTTCTATGTATTTTTTGATCTCTCCTCTAACTTTTTCTTTGACCCAGTCATTCTTTTAAAGTACGTTGTTTAATCTCCATGTATTTGTGTGTTTTTTCCCACTTTCTTTTTGCAGTTGATATCCAATTTCAAAGCTTTGTGATCACAGAGTATGTTTGGTATGATTTCAATTTTCTTAAATTTGCTTAGACTGATTTTATGTCCCAATATATAGTCTATCCTTGAGAATGTTCCGTGTACACCAGAAAAGAATGTATAGTCTGATGTTTTAGGATGAAGTGCTCTATAAATGTTAATTATCAATTTCATCTAAAGTGTCATTTAGGGCTGCTATTTCGTTATTTATTTTCTGTTTCGATGATCTATCCATAGCTGTCAATGATGTACTTAAGTCCCCTAGTATAATTGTGTTTTGGTCAATTTCTCCCTTTAGTTCTGTTAGTAGTTGGTTGGTATATTTCGGAGCTCCCTGATTGGGGGCATAAATATTGATGACTGTTATGTCTTCCTGTTGTACAGTCCCCTTCACCTTTATGAAATGCCCATCTTTGTCCCTTGTTATCTTTTTCACCTTGAAGTCTGTTTCATCTGATTTTATTATGGCTACACCTGATTTTCTCTGGGTACCATTTGCTTGGAGTGTCAATTTCCACCCTTTCACTTTGAGTATATGATTGTCCTTGTAGCTGAGATGTGTCTCTTGGAGACAGCACATGTTTGGGTTTAGTTTTTTGATCCAATCTGCTACTCTGTGCCTTTGTATTGGTGAGTTCAGTCCATTTACATTTAGGGTGATTATTGATATGTGAGGATTTCCTCTCATTCTATCTTTAGTTTTCTGGTAAGGCTGTGTCTCCATTGTTTCTTTGCCTTTTCGTTGTTGTCTGTTATGTCTGTGTGGTGGTATTCTATGATGTTTCCCTCTGTTTCTTCTTTTATTACAGTATATATTTAAGTTCTGGATTTTTTTTTTTGAGTGGTTACATTAAGTTTATACAAAATAAAGTTTGATATTTAGAGTATTCCATTTTCTTTAGCATGCTTACATTCTCCATTCCCGTATTCTGGTTCAGGCGTTTACTCTCCCCCTTTTTAAGTTTTGGTTGCCACAAATTGTCCCTGTCGATGGTGGTCGTATAGCCTCCTTCAGTATTTCTTGTAGTGCAGGTCGTGTATTAGAAAATTTTTTATTCCTCCTTCATATCTAAAGGATATCTTTGCTGGATATATTATTCTTGGCTCATGATTTCTCTCTTTCAATAGTTTGAATATTTGGTTCCACTCCCTCCTGGTTTGTAGAGTTTCTGGTGAAAAATCTGACGATAATATAATGGGCTTTTCTTTGTAAGTTACCATCTTCTGTTCCCTGGCTGTCTTGAGGATTCTTTCTTTGTTGTTGATTTTAGACTTCTTCAATACAATGTGCCTTTGAGAAGGCCTGTAGGGACTGAGGTAATTAGGTGTTCTATTTGCTTCTTGGATTCGAGGGTCCAGTTCTGTCCACAAGTTTGTGAAGTTCTCATCGACCATTTGTTTGAATATATTCTCTGTTCCCTTGTCTCTTTCTTCCCCTTCTGGTATGCCCATTGTTCTTATATTGCTCTTTCTTATGGAGTCAGAATGTTGTTGTAGAGTTCTTTCATTTCTTTTAAGTCTCAAGTCTCTTTCTTCTTCCATCTGTGTCATTTCCAGGTTTTTGTCTTCGATGTCACTGATTTTTTCCTCCACCTGGTCAACTATACTACTTAAGCTGGTTATTTCATTCTTAATTTCTACTATTGAGTTCTTAATCTCCAGAAATTCTATTTGGTTCTTTTTTAAAATTTCAATCTCTTTCGTAAAATACTCATGCTGTTCTTTGATTGTGTTTCTTAGTGCATTTAACTGCCTATCTGTGTTTTCTTGCGTCTCATTAAGTTTTTTCAGAACTGCAATCTTGAATTCTCTGTCATTTAAGTCACATATTTCTGTATCATTAAGTGCCTTCTCTGGAGATTTTTTTACTTTCTTTCTGAGCTATCTTGTTGCCTTGGTTATTCATGGTAATTACTGGTTTACTGTTTCTCATCCTAGACATCTACAGGAGTTGCTTCTGCAACAGGTTAATAGGAAGCCGTCTGTCTTTTGTTTTCCAGTACTTGTTGGCATAATGTTTTATTTTTTTTCCAACTGCAGCTTATTTTTCTTCTCCCACACAGTAGTGCTGTTTTCTCTGCACTATTCCAGCTTCTCACACAATTGGGCGATTCCCTGGGAGATGGGCTTCTCGTCTGTTAATAGTAAGTCCAGGTCACAGGACGCAGTGTCCCGGTGGGTATGCGGAGAGCTTTTGATGTTCCAAGGCTCTTCCATCTCCAGATTAAGAATCCGTATGTTTCAGCAGTTCTGTTTACTCCTGCAGGGATTTGGCCAGGTTGCTGGGGTCAGGGGCGGGGTGAGTTGTGAGAGGTGGCCCAGAGCAATGGCTGCCACCACCACCAAAGCCGTTCCGTCTTCCACAGCTCCCTCCCCTTTGCCAGAACTGGTTGGGCTGCAAATTTGTTTCTGCAGTCCACAGTTCTCAGAACAGCAAGTATTCTATTTTTTTGATCTAACACGCTACTGTTCCGCTTCTAGCACTGGGCAGGTGGGGGCGGGGCGAGCTCTGGGAGGGTAGGGAGGTGGCGGCTCGTCTCAGTACCTAAGGCTTCCATTCTCTACTCGGCAGTGAAAGTTTAAACCACCGTTTTCAGCTTTCTTCCCTCAGTCTTTTTTCCGAGGCCTCTGCCGTGAGCCTTGGATTCAGCTGAGTTATATGCTGCCCCCTCAGCCCTGTGGGAAGCGGAGCCCTAGCAGTCTGAGTTCTTCCCTTTCCCGCAGCTGCGGTAGTTCCGGGAAGCAGGAAGCTCAGAGCACTAGCTAGGTCTGCATTCTGTGCCCGAGCGGCTCTGTCTCCCCACTTGTCCCTTTCCTCCTCCCCCGCTCGCGCGATTCTCCCACCTGTAGGTGACTTTGGTAGTCGGCCTCTTCCTCTTGCCTGTCTGCTCTGCATGGAGTCCTTTGTGGAGTTTTTGTTGTTCGATTCATTGTAAATTCCAGGGCAGCTTTACAGAGGCCTACGTCACGCTGCCATTTTTCCTTGCAATCCAAATTTCCCTCTTTTTACCATGGTTGCAGCATTCGAAACTACTCAGAAGGTGTAGTTTCATTCTCATTTCTTTTTATTGATCCCTTGTTCTCTCCTTTTACATCTTGTTTGAGCAAGTCAATCTTTGGTGGCATGTTGTTTAATATCCAAATATTTGTGGTATTTCCTGCTTTGTTTCTGTACTTGATCTTCAATTTCAAAGCATTGTGATCAGAGAAAATGGTTGGTATGATTTCAATCTTCCTAAATTTGTTGAGGTTAGTTTTGTATCCCAGCATATGATCTATCCTTGAGAATGTTCTATGTGCTCTAGAAAATAATGTAGGGGGTTGCCGATTAGCTCAATTAGTTAGAGCGTGGTGCTAATAACACCAAGGTTGCCAGTTCGATTCCCACATGGTCCACTGTGAGCTGCGCCCTCCTAAAAAGAAAAAAGAAAAAGAAAGGAAACAATATATAGTCTGGTGTTCTGGGATGAAAGGCTCTGTAAATGTCGATTATGTTCATTTGGCCTAATGTGTCCTTTATGGCTCATGTTTCCTTTTTTATTTTCTGTTTGGATGATCTATCCATAGCTGTCAATGAGGTACATATGTCACCTATTGTAATTTTGTTTTTGTCAATTTCTCCCTTTCGTTCTCTTGGTAGTTTCTTTATGTATTTTGATGCTTGCTGATTGGGAGTATATATTGATGAGTGTTATGTCTTCTTGATGTATTGTCCTCTTCATCATTATGAAATGTCCATCTTTGTTTCTTGTTACCTTTTTTTATGTTGAAGTCTATTTCATCAGATATAAGTATAGATACACCTGCTTTTCTCTGTATGCCATTTCTTTGTAGTATTATACTTTACCCTTTCACTTTGCATCTATATTTGTCCTTGCAGCTGGGATGTGTGTCTTGAAAGCATCTTTGGTTTTGATCCAATCTGCTAGTCTGTGTTTTTATTGGTGAGCTCAGTCCATTTACATTTAGGGTGATTATTAATATATGATGATTTTCTATACAGATTTTATCTTTTGTTTTCTGGTAGCTCAAGGTCACAGTTGTTTCTTTGCCCTTGTGTTTCTGTCTGTTATTTTGATTTTTGATTATGATTTTCTCTTTTGTTTTATTTTTTATATTATGTGTCTGAGTTCTGAATTTTTTTGTGTGATTACAATTAAGTTTATGTAGAAGAAAGTTTCATATACCAGGGGTGCCAAAAAAATGTGTACAAGTGAATACTTTGGTCAATGTTGCTCAAGCAGTACTTAGCCATAATCAGAAGTATCTGGATGCTGATGGTAATGACTTTGAGCACCTCTTGTAATTGCAACAGTCAAATGTGACTGGTATTCATCTTTTGTTATTGCTATATATCGATTATTATAATTTTAATAATTTTTTTCATTTCTTAAAATGTGTGTACTTTTTTTTTGGCATCCTGTGTATACAGTAGTCCCTTTTCTTTTGCATCTGTCTTATTTTCTTTCCCCTTTGCAAATGTAGACTCTTACTCTAACTTCCCTGATATGTTTTTGTTATCACAAATAATCCTTATTTATGCTGTGAATTCATTTCTGAGTTGCTCTAACAACTCTCTTTTTATTTCTCTCTGCATTATGCTTTCACTTCCTGAACGTTTATGTTATATTTAAGTATATAGTGCCTATTCTGAATAAGGTTTGCCATTTCCTACTCCTATTTGTCTATTAGTCATTTTACTCATAGTTTTGTATCATTTTGTCTCTTTTTTTCAGGTAGAATGACCTTCTTCTGTATTTCCACAGGCAATGCAGTCCTGTGGTGGAAACTTCCCTCAGCTTCTATATGTCTTGAAAGTTCTTTATTATTTCTTCATATAGAAATGATAACATTGCTGGATACATTATTCTTGACTGGACATTTCACTCTTTTGATAGGTTGAATATTTGATTGCACTCCCTTGTAACCTGCAGAGTTTCTGCTGAAAACACTGATGATAATCTAATGGGCTTTACTTTGTAGGTTATGGTTTTCTTTTTCCTGGCTGCCTTGAGAATTTTTCTTCTTCATTAATTTTGACAATTTTAATATAATGTGCCTTGGAGAAGGTGTTTTTGATTGAGATAATGAGATGTTCTGTTTCCTGCTTGGATTTGAGGATCAAGTTATTTCAATAGCTTTGGGAAGTTCTCTTTGACTATTTGTTTGAATAGGCTCTCTATTCCCTTCTCCCTCTGTTCTCCTTCTGGTATACCTATTGTTATTCCATTACTCATTCTGATGGAGTCAGATAATTCTTGTAGAGTTCTTTCATTTCTTTGAACTCTCAAGTCTCTCTCTTCTTCCTTCTGAGTCATTTTCTGATTTTTATCTTTGATAGTACTAACTCTTTCCTCAATCTGGTCAGCTCTATATCCTAAGCTGGATATTTCATTCTTCATCTCTTTTATTGTGTTCTTCAGCTCCAGAATTTCTTTTTGGTCTTTTTAAAAAATTCTAGTCTCCTCGGTAAAGTATTCATTTCGTTAATTGATTTCACTTCTGAGTTCCTTAACCTGTCTATCTGAGTTTTCTTACATCTCCTTGAGTTTTTTTTCTTTTTTTTCTTTTTTTCTTTTTTTTTTCAGAACTGCGGTCTTGAATTCTTTTTCATTTAAGTCACATATTTCCATGTGTTTGAGTTTATTTTCTAAAGGTTTTTCATTTTCTTTCTTATCTGCATTGTTACCTTGGTTATCCATGGCAATTGATGATTTATTTCTCTACCTAGGCATCTACAGGAATGAATTCTGCAGCAAGTTGATACAAAGCAGTCTTTTGTTTTCCACTAGGGTGCACTGCAGAATTTTATTTTCTCTTGCACTGCTCTGGCTGGGTTCTGGTATCTCTGCTGGAAAGTAGATCTCTTTTATTTCCTGGGGCGGTGGGCATCTCCATCTCCTCTGTGACCAGGTCACCTTGGTTTCAAGGCACTATACCCATGGGAGAATGCAGCAGGTGATGGGGTTCTGAGCCCCTGAAACTTCAGTGCTGTCTCTGTAACTAGATTCAGTGTTGTGCTGCTTGAGCTCTCTCAGGTGTTCCTACTGGAATCATCCTGGGAGGGTGGATGTGGGGCGGGCTGTAAGAGGCTGCTGGTGTGTTTGTGGCTTCATTCTCCTCTTAGTAATGGTGACTGCCAGGCCCAAACTGTCTGGCATTAGTAGCTCCATTCTTGTCACTGGGGTTAGCTGCAGTGTTTGTCTGCCGCTCAGGAACCCTCTCCAATTCTCAGCGCTGCAGAAATTCTGCTTTGTAATGTAACACTCACTGCTATAGTCTCTTCTTGGTCCCACTGCTAGGTCTGGGAGTTTGCAGGACAGCAAGTTCTCAGAGGTTGTGGGGAGGCTGCATCAGTTTTTTTTTCTTTTTCTTTCTGGCAATAGCAACTGCTAGAACACAGCTGTCACACATCTGTGTTAGGCCTCTCTCCCAATGCTGGGTTCAGCAATATTATATGCTCATCACTCCAGCAGGAATGCTCTAGGGTATGCAACTTGAATGTGAGTCCTCTTCTCTCCCAAGACCCACAATAAGCTCTGGGCTGTGTTCATGGCACCCCTTTTGGCTCTTTTCCCATCCCTCTTCCCTTGTTTACCTTAATTTATCTTCAGATGTTTTGATATGTGGATCTCTCAGATATGTTTTGTGTTGCACGGGGAATCTTTTGTTGAATTATAGCTGTTCAACTTGTTGTAACTTCAAGAAGAGAGATCAAGGGGACCACCCCTCATGATGCCTTGCTTATCCATTTTTAGTTTTTTGAGGAATCTCCGTACTGTTTTCCATAGGGGCTGCACCAATTCGCAGTCCCACTAACTGTGACAAGATGTGAATATATATATATATATATATATATATATATATATATATATATATTGCAGGAATAAAATATTACCATACATTGCCATTTGGGATAACACGGGTGGATCTAGAGAGTACTGTATTAAGTACAATAACTCAGGCACAGAAAGACAGATACTGTATGATTTACCTTATATGTGGAATCTAAAAACCAAACAAAAACAGTCTCATAGAAACAGAGGCTGAAGGGATGGTTACAGTGTGGAGGTATGGGTGAAGAGGCAAAAGGGAATATAGTCAATAAAGTCAATAATATTATGATAAGTTTGCACAGTGACAGGTGATTATTAGAATCAGTGGTATGATCACATTGAAAGGTATAAAAATGTGAAATCATTATATTGTACACCTAAAACTCATATAACCAATATAAGATTTTATACCAACTATACTTAAATTTAAAAAAAAAAGACATTGGGTGGCTGGATGGCTCAGTTGTTTAGAGTGTCAGATCTTAACAGCAGGGTTGCAGGTTCGATTCCCACATGGGTCAATGAGCTACGCCCTCTACTAGATTGAAGACAATGAGCTACTGCCGAGCTTCCAGAGGGGTGGCCAGATGGCTCAGTTGGTTAGAGCGCGCGAGCTCTCAACAACAAGTCTGCTGGTTCAATTCCCGCATGAGATGGTGGGCTGCACCCCCTGCAACTAAAGATTGAAAACAGTGACTGGACTTGGAGCTGAGCTGCACCCCCCACAACTAGATTGAAGGACAACAACTTGGAGCTGATGGGCCCTGGAGAAATACACTCTTCCCCAATATTCCCCAATACATATTTTAAAAAAATAAAAAGAGACATATTGTGGTACATGTTATGGCAGATGAAATGAAATATCATTCAGTGCATGTGCTCATTATGCTTGCTGTGAAAATGTGCACTTGGTAATTACAAATAGATAAAAATATGCTCTGTATATTTTAGATGAGGGATCTTAAACATTCAGCAACAATTGCCTATAATTGGAATACTCCTACAAACACTGTATTGTTCAAAGAACTTTACACATTGCAAATTAATTATTTTACTAACAAGATATATTAAGTAGTTTTGAATGCACATCAGTGACCAATGTGTTTTAAGTGAATGACAATTTGCATTACATTTATCGGTATTATCTCATATCTCAGATTCATTGCTTACTTTGAAGTACCATGTTCAGACTGGTAATTCAAAATGAATATCTTTATTATGTCTTTTTAATTCATTTTTTCAATGACAGTTTATATCCAATATTATATTATGGTCAGGTGTGCAACATAGTGATTACACATTTATATAACTTACGAAGTATCACCCCTATAAGTCTAGTAGCCATCCGAAACCATACATAGGCATTACAATGCTATTGACTATATTCCCTATGTTGTACTTCAAATCCTGTGATTATTTTGATTACTGGCACTTTGTATTTCTTAATCCTTTACACCTTTTTCTCTCATCCTCCAACCCCCCATCCCATCTGGCAACCACCAATTTGTTCTCTGTATCTATGAGTTTTTTGTTTGTTTGTTTGCTGTTTGTGTGTGCATTTATTTTGTTTTTTAGATTACACATATAAGTGAAATCATATGGTATTTTTAATTCTCTGTCTAACTCATTTCACTTAACATGACACCTTCTTGGTCCATCCATGTTGTCACAAATCATAAGATTTCATTCTTTTTTATAGTTGATTTTGATTTATTTTAAGTAAAGATCTTTGTGTTTGCAAAATGTAATAAAATATCATTAGATTTTCCCCAAATATATGTCCCAAAATTGAAATATAAGTAATGTCTACTACAGAAGTCTTTATGCTAAACCATGGTTGCTAGAGCAAGGGACATGGAATGTGTTGGGGGAATGCCTTGAGCTAACAGCTTGAGCTAACAGCTTGAGATGATTGATCATGTTCATAATGCAATTTTGTAATAATTCTTTACAAGAAAAATTATGCACAAATTGATATCCTCATTCAAAATAATAACTTATTGAACTTTCAAGTTCATACACTTGAATATCCAGGTTAATTGCTCTCTCTGCTACTAAAAAAGGAAAATATTCTTCCATGTAAAATTGTACTTTTCTTATAGCACTAGTATCTATAAATGAAGATAGTTCTTTTCTAGCCAAAGGAGATGCTAATTCTTACTACATACAAAAATGAAGTGACTCTAACTTTAAGTGGGCAAGATCTGATGTTTACAATCAATAAAGCCTCACAAGAAATTATAATTTTGTGATGGCACAATGTGATTTTGAATGTTTAAAAAGGAGATACAAACTGTTTAAGATGCTGCAAAAGAAGCTAGTCAATGCCAATCCCTAGAGCTCATGATTAAGAGACGATACAAATGTCTTTAGGCCAGAAAGAATTTTCTTCTTTAATTCACTTTCATTTTCTTAGAGGGAGATTCAATTGCCAAGTGCTTTCTCTAAAGGCATCTGTGCTTACTACAAAAACAAAAATTCCAAGGTTTTTTTTTCCTTCTATGTTTTGAGCATGTTTTGCCTTTTTATCCAACACCTGTTGCCCTTTCTCATTTATCAGTTAATTTTCTTGGCGTGAGAATGAATCATTGCAAAGACATTTGTAGCTTTAGAAAATGAAAGAGCCTGTTACCAACTGTATTGTACCATCCATGGTTGAATTTCTGCTTTGGACATAGCCACTACAATTTGAATTATTAATTCACTGTTTTCATCTATTTTTTTCCAAGCAATATGTTGGTCAGGATACAAGACATCAGCATTTTTGGTACTTTAATTAAAGATACAGGGAGACTCCTGAAGGTTTGCCTGGGAAGAAACAGATTTACTTTCTACTTTTATACACATTGTGAGATTTTGTCATTTTGAGAGACACTTTAATGATTTTCCTATAAGATAAAGGAAAAAAAATAAGTGAAGTAGCTTGTAACTATAATTGGTTTGGCTTAGACACTTAAAATACACTTATGTAGCGGAGAGAGAGGAGAGAGAGAGAGAGACCAAAGCAAGTTATGAAATTTATTTTATTTAACACTTCTGAATTCTGTTTAATCTAGAATTAATGTCATATTGTGAGTTACCAAAGAATGTTGCACATAATATACTTTTTATGATGAATTTTAGTTGCTCTGAACATAAAAACAGGAATGTAAAACATATTCTCAAAGGAAAGTGAACAAAAAAAATCTAAAGAAGTGGGGGAAGAGGGAAAGAGCCCAAGAAAGTTGTTTCCATGGGATCTTGATATGACATTTGTTCTTTTCAGATAAACACAGAGAGTCCTAGTATTTAAGGAGTTCATAAATGTTAAACAAAATTTAAGGATTCCCAGTATGCCTAACCACTAGCCACCCTTATCATCTGGGGTGCTTGCACCAGAGAAAGTGTCTGATGCTCACCTATTAGGTGTTACTGGCATAAAACCTCAGCAGCTGGCAGACATGTTATTCTCTTGGTACTTGGTAAATGCTATGAGGAATATACATGGGGCACAGCAGTAAACACTATTCTGCCTTCTAGTAAAACACATAAAGCCTCCTTTGGACTTCTCTGTTTCTGAATAGGTGGCAAACAAAATTGCCAGAACCAATGCAAGTGCTTTATGCCATTCAGAATGGCAGAGGAAATCTTGGCACATCTAACTTTAGTCTCCTCAACTTAAACTCACCCAAATGTAATACTTCCTCTACTCCCTCAATATCTTCCTACCTGTAAATAGCGTATTCTAATACTATAGAAGTGTAGAATCACCACAGAAAGAATACTTATATAACTTTACTAACAACCATCACCCCAATAAACTTTAATTTAAAAAAATACTTATGGTTCACTGCTAAAAAAAAAAAAATAATCAAGTACCTCATGGATTTGGAAATTTCTGTTGAAGAACTTGTAAAGTATATAGACCATAAAAATACATACAAAGTATACACACAGTCTCTATAGGGAAAACTGCGTTAAGTGTAAAACAGGGCATTTTCTTTGGACAGAAAAAGACATGAAAGGGTAACATTATGTCTATGTTTTGCAAAGATGCAATAAAAAAAAATCTAACAAACAGTCCTGTTAATTCAAGTGGTGGTAGTCATCAAAATAGGCTATTTTGCTTTACTAATAGCATACATTTCCTTTCCTCATGTAACATAATTTTCCCATTCATAATAATTGCTCTGAGAGTCTGAATGATCATTAAGACAACACAATTTTCATGGAAAAAATATAAATAGCACCATGCAGAGTGACCTATTTAACCCTTTATTCACAAAATTAATTTTGTCAAAATATACTTACAATTTGAAAACTTCTTATTTGTCTTAATATATTTTGAAAGTATTTTTTAATTCCTTCAGTTTGTAGCAGATAATAGATATTCACTAAATCAAAACTGATTAATTTTGGTCCCTTTTTAAAATTTCAAAGCAACAAAGAAAGTATCTTTTGAAGAAATGATTATTTCAGAATTGATAAAGAAGTGTATTTGAGGGAGGAAATACAAACATTTACAATAATAAATTTCACTTTATAAAGGTCAATAAAATTATTCTTCCTCAACAACTTTTTTCACATAAAAGAAAATGAAATCTTTCTTACATTAGAGCAAATAATTTGTAGCAGAGATGTTGAATCAATAAAAAAGCATCAAAAGGATCACAGTTCCACCATTGCTCCCTACAAAGAAAACTGGAATGTGAAGACTGATAGTTAAATTAGTAAAAATCATGTCTTTTATATGGTATATAATATAAAGAACAACAAATATTAGCTAAGAAATTCAGACTGTGTAAGTAAAATGATATATAAGATATAATAGGAGACGTTGGCCTATATCCTTGCTGAATAATTTCCTCAAGTTTATTCTACATGGAAAATAAACTGAGACCTTAGTCATGATCCTCAACATTTTGCTACAGAGCTTTATTTCTAGCATTTTTGGACAATAATGATAAATGGAGAAATGGAAGCTGACAGTGTAGTTGTGGGGAAGGAGACCAGTCTACTCATAAACTGCTTTCTTGTTTCATGCTAGAAGATACACAGCTGATTACCTACAAGCTAACAACTTTAAGTACTAGACATCTGGAGATTGATTCTAATTCATTTCCTGAGCATATCTTACGTAAGGTATCTCTGATTTCTTATACTTTATCCTTCTTGCTCTATTGTTCATATCCATTGTGATCCTGGATGATGGGGTAAAAAGAATTCCATGACACATCTTGGTCATTTTGGCTCATAGAATAAAACTTGAGGTGGCAACAAAAAAACAGATTCATAAAATGTGAGAGTTGGGAGCAATCTGATAGATCAAGGCCAATGTACAGCCTATTTGCAGATGAGGAAACTAAAACTCAAGGAGGACAAATAAATTGGCCAAAGATGGGAATAAAATAAAACTAGGCTGTAGGACTGACTCATGAAAATTTGTCTTCCAAAGAGAGTTTCTCCTTGGGCTTGAGAAGATATGTGGAGAAAAAGCTAATTATGATTACATTCGAAATTATTTTTAAAATGTGTACTTCATAAAACCAGATACTCTGAGTATCCACAAAAATCATATAGTCTTTCATTCCTGTCACTTATTACATGAAAAGAAAATGTCAAGAAGCCTGCAGTAGTTATATGAATGTAGGTTGACTAATGTTTTGGGAAAAAAATATTACCATAGGCAAAAAGATATATTTCAAAATGACAAAAGTGTCAACTAATCAAAAAGAAAAAATCATCATAAATGTGTACAGATTTAATTACAAAATGTATTAATCAAATACTTATAGGGCAGGTAATGTTAGCAAGATGGTGAATTACGAAGCTCCAGGTATATGTTCTCTCTGTAAACATTAAATGAATGACAAAAATAACTAAAATAACTAAATAAGATCTCTGGAAACCATTAAAAATCTATAGCAACAAAATTAACATTAATCAAGAAAAAGCAACATTCAATATGGTAGGAAATTTGTGGTACTTTTAAAGCACTTTGCCTCACACCCATTCCAAAGTGGTGCTGAGTAGTTTAGGGGAAGCAGCAACCCAATTCTTAGTTCTTTTTTGTGAAGCAGAGAGAGTAAAGTGGACTAAATTTGCAATTTTCTAATTTGTCTGAAAACTTCTTGAAAGATGGGTCTCCATGATGACTAACTTACAGCTCAGAAGGCAAAAGGCAGATGGGATTTCAACTTAGGAAATGATGCAAGAATCAACAGCATGGTTCATAAATACCACAGAGAAACTCAATGCCACAGAAAAAAGGGATGAAAAATTACATATTGACATATGCAAGTTAACACTAAGATTCTGATTATTAAAAAAGATAAGATTCTTAAGGAAATTAAGATATTTAAAAGAAGAAGTGTTTAAAGAGAATTGTGAAAAAATGCATGCATGTGCACTGGGAAGGCAAATGCACAGAATAGGTGATGAAAAATTACATATTGACATATGCAAGTTAACACTAAGATTCTGATTATAAAAAAAGATAAGATTCTTAAGGAAATTAAGATATTTAAAAGAAGAAGTGTTTAAAGAGAATTGAGAAAAAAATGCATGCATGTGCACTGGGAAGGCAAATGCACAGAATAGGTCAGAGAAAACCTTAACATTTCATACCTGGCATATTAGTGAGAATCTTAACCTTGCATGGAACCAACATGCAAAGACTGGAAGAAGTAGCATTTTTTTTTCATATACTCAACATTCAGTAAAATATCATAATACATTCAGAAATGGGAAAACACAAACCAGTAAAGGAACATAATAAATCTAAATAAAACACAGACTTCAGAATTATTAGACAAAGATTATTTTTAAACTGTCTTAAATGTGGTCAAAAAGCTAAAGAAAAACATAGCAAAAAACAAGAAAACAACAAAACAAAACAAAACAAAAAAAACCCAAAAACAAAAACTAAGGAAACCTTGGAAAAGATCAAATGAACAAATGAGGATACTGATAAAGAGAAATTACAGAAAGTGCCAAACAAAAATTCTGGAGCTGAGAAAACAATAACTGAATGTAAAAATTCCCTAGAGGTGTTCAACAGTAGACTCAAATAGACAGAAGAATCAATGTACTTGAACACTGCCAATTTGAAATTATCAATTAGGAAGAGCAAAAAGAAAAACAAAAGAATTAACAAAAGTGAACCCATCTTAAAAAACATACAGGATGCCATGAAAAAGAAGATATACAGAAAAAACCTCAGTCATCATGATGGATGAGGAGATCCAATATTATAAATTAGATAAACACTGTGCATGCCTCCTCCTGTGAAAACATTGAAATTACAACTAAATGACAGAGAAACCAACCTGGACAACCATCTGATGTCTAGCTGACCAAAGTCCTTATAACTAATGATACAAAAAATAAAAAATAAAACAACAGAGACGTCATCAAAATGGCAGCGTGAGGTGAGCCTCTGTAAATCTCCCCTGGAATTTACCACTAATCCAACAACTATAACTCCACAAAGGACTCCAGGCAAAGCAGACAGGCAAGAGGAAGAGGCCCACTACCGAATTCACCTAAAGGGCGAATCACACCAGCAGGGGACAAGGGAAGGGAGAACTGAGGAGACGGAAACTCGTGCACACAGGTCACAGACCTAGCTCAGTGTTCCAAGCTCGCTGCATCCCGGAACTACCGCAGCTGTGGTAGAGGGAAGAACGCAGACTGCTAGGGCACTGTTTATGGCCCACAGGGCTGAGGGGACAACATATAACATGGCAGAAACCAAGCTCATGGCAGAGACCTCGGAGAAAAGACTGAGGGAAGAAGGCGGAAAATGGTGCCCTCACTATTGGGCAGAGAATGGAAGCTGCAGGCACTGAGACTAGCTGACCCCTCCCTACCCTTCCAGAGCTCGCCCCACACCCACCGGCCCGGTGCTAGAAGCTGACTAGTAGCAGTGTCCGATCAAAAGAACAGAATATTTGTGGTTCTGGGAACTGTGGACCGCAGACACAGACTTGCAGCACGAGTTCCGGCAAAGGGGAGGGAGCTGTGGAAACAGGACTGGCTGTGGTGGTGGTGGCCGTCATTGCTCTGGGCCACCTCTCACAACTCGCCCCACCAATCTGGGCAGATCGCTGCAGGAGTAAACAGAACTACTGAAACACACGGCCACTGAATCTGGTGCAGGAAGAGATTTGGAACTTCAAAAGCTTTCCGCATGCCCACACAGATATTGTGCCCTGTGACCCAGGCGAACTATTAACAGAGGAGAAGCCCATCGCCCAGGGAATCCCCCCATCGTGTGAGAAGCTAGAATAGTGCAGAAAAAAAACATAGCAATACTGTGTGAGAGACAAAAAAAGGCTGCATTCGGAAAGAAAATAAAACATTCTACCAACAACTACTGGAAAACAAAAGAAAGACCTCTTCCTATCACTCTATTGCAGAAGCCATCCTGCAGATGTCTAGGAAGAGAAATAATAACACAATAATTGCCATGAATAACCAATGCAAAAAGAAAGCTCAGAAAGAAAGTAAAAAGTCTTCAGAAAAGGAACTTAAAGATATGAAAATATGTGACTTAAACGACAGAGAATTCAATATTGCAGTTCTGAAAGAAACTCAACTATATGCAACAAAACACAGAAAGTCAGTTTAATGAACTAAGACACACAATCAAAGAACAACATGAGTATTTTACGAAAGAGATTGAAATTTTAAAAAAGAACCAAGTAAAATTTCTGGAGATTAAGAACTCAATAGAAGAAATTAAGAATGAAATAGCCAGGTTAGGTAGTAGAGTTGACCAGATGGAGGAAAGAATCAGTGACATCAAAGATAGAACTCTGGAAATGACATACCTGGAAGAAGAAAGAGACTTGAGACTTAAAAGAAATGAAAGAACTCTACAAGAACTTTCTGACTCCATCAGAAAGAGCAATATAAGAATAATGGGCATACCAGAAGGAGAAGAAAGAGAGAAGGGAACAGAGAATATATTCAAACAAATTGTCGATGAGAACTTCCGAAACTTGTAGACAGAACTGGATCCTTGAATCCAAGAAGAAAATAGAGCACCTAATTACCTCAATCCCAACAGGCCTTCTCCAAGGCACATTGCATTGAAGCTGTCTAAAATCAACGACAAAGAATGAATCCTCAAGGCAGCCAGGGAAAAGAAGACGGTAACCTACAAAGGAAAGCCCATTAGATTATCATCAACTTTTTCACCAGAAACTCTACAAGTCGGAGGAAGTGGAACCAAGTAATCAAACTATTGGAAGAGAGAAATTATGAGCCAAGAAAAATATATCCAGCAAAGATATCCTTTAGATATGAAGGAGGAATAAAGATCTTTCGAGACATACAGAAGCTGAGGGAATTTTCTTTTTCTCTTTTTTTTTTTTTTAAATTTTATTTTATTAAATTTATTGGGGTGACAATTGTTAGTAAAATTACATAGATTTCATTGCAGCTTTGTTTACGGTGGCCAAGACATGGAAACAACCAAAATGTCCTTCGATAGATGAATGGATGAAGAAGTTGTGGTATATATACACAATGGAATACTATTCGGTGATAATAAAAGGTGATATAGGAACATTTGTGACAACATGGATGGATCTTGAGAGTGTAATGCTGAGCGAAATAAGTCAGACAGGAATTTTCTAATACATGACCTGCACCACAAGAAATACTAAAGGAGGCTATTCAACCTCCATCAACAGGGACATTTTGTGGCAACCAAAACATAAAAAGGGGGAGAGTAAAGGCATAAACCAGAATATGGGAATGGAGAAAGTAAGTGTGCTGAAGAAAATGGAATACTCTAAATATCAAACTTTCTTTTACATAAACTTAAGGGTAACCACTCAAAAAAAATCCAGACTTAAATATATAATGTAATAAAGAAAAAACAGAGGGAAACATCATAGAATACCACCACACAGAAATAATAGACAACAACAAAAAGGGAAAGAAACAATGGAGACACAGCCTTAATTGGAACCTAAAGATAGAATGATAGGAAATCCTCACATATCAATAATCACCCTAAATGTAAATGGACTGAACTCACCAATACAAAGGCACCGAGTAGCAGATTGGATCAAAAAATTAAACTCGACCATATGCTGTCTCCAAGAGACATATCTCAGCTACAAGAAAAAGCATAGACTCAAGTGAAAGGGTGGAAATTGACACTCCAAGCAAATGGTATCCAGAGAAAATCAGGTGTAGCCATAATGATATCAGATGAAACAGACTTCAAGATAAAAAAGATAACAAGAGACAAAGATGGACATTTCATAACGGCAAATGGTATTATACAACAAGAAGATAACAGTCATCAATATTGAAAACACCAAACAGGGAGCACCAAAATATACCAAGCAACTACTAACAGAACTAAAGGGAGAAATTGACCAAACACAATTAAACTAGGGGACTTAAATATATCATTGACAGCTATGCATAGATCTTCCAAACAGAAAATAAAAAACAAAATACTAGCCCTAAATGACACATTAGATGAAATGGACATAATTGACATATATAGAGCACTTCATCCTAAAACATCAGGCTATACATTTTGTTTCTACTGCACATGGAACATTCGCAAGGATAGACCATATATTCGGACATAAAATCAGCCTCAGCAAATTTAAGAAAATTGAAATCATACCAAAAATACACTCTGATCACAAGGCTTTGAAATTGGATATCAACTGTAAAAAGAAAGCAGGAAATAACACAAATATATGGAGATTAAGCAACATACTTTTAAAGAATGACCCGGTCAAAGAAGAAATTAGAGGAGAGATCAAAAGATACATAGAAACAAATGACAATGAAAATGCATCCTACCAAAATTTTGGGGATGCAGCAAAAGCAGTTTTAAGAGGGAAATTTATATCATTACAGGCCTATCTCAAGAAATAAGAAAAATCCAAAATAAATAACCTCATGTTACACTTTAAAGAACTAGAAAAAGAAGAATAAGTGAAACCCAAGCTCAGCAGAAGAAAGGAAATAACAAAAATCAGAGCAGAACTAAATGAAATAGAGAACAAAAAGACAATAGAAAAAATTAATGTGACAAAGAGGTGTTTCTTTGAAAAGACTAACAAAATTGACAAAACCTTGGCTAGACTTACTAAGATAAAAAGAGAGAAGACACTAATTAACAAATCAGAAACGAAAAAGGAGAAGTTATCACGGACACCACAGAAATACAAAGGATCATCCAAGAATACTATGGACTATATGCCACCAAATTCAACAACCTAGAAGAAATGGACAAGTTCTTAGAAACATATAGCCTTCCAAGGCTGAACCATGAAGAACTGGAAAATCTAAACAGACCGATCACCAGTAACGAAATTGAATCAGTCATCCAAAACCTTCCCAAAAGCAAAAGTCCGGGACCAGATGGCTTCACTAGTGTATTCTACCAAACCTTGAAAGAGGATCTAATACCAATCCTGCTCAAACTCTTCCAAGAAATTGAAGAAGAGACAGTACTCCCTAACTCATTTTATGAGGCCAACATTACCCTAATACCAAAACCTGGTAAGGACAGCACAAAAAAAGAATACTACAGACCAATATCTCTGATGAATACCGAAGCAAAAATCCTACACAAAATTCTAGCAAATCGAATACAACAATGCATTAAAAAGGTTATTCATCACGACCAAGTGGGGTTAATCCCCAGGGCACAGGGATGGTTCAACATCCGCAAATCCATCAATGTGATACATCACATAAACAAAATAAAGGACAAAAATCATATGATTATATCAATTGGTGCAGAAAAAGCATTTGACAAGATACAACATCCACTTATGATTAAAACACTTCATAAAATATGTATAGAAGGAAAATACCTTAATATAATAAAGGCGATATATGACAAGCCCTCTGTTAATCTCATAATTAATGGTGAAAAACTGAAGCCCTTTACTCTAAGTTCAGGAACACGACAGGGCTGTCCTCTATCACCTCTGCTTTTCAACATAGTGTTGGAAGTCCTTGCCAGAGCAATCAGGCAAGAGAAAGAAATGAAAGGCATCCAAATTGGGAATGAAAAAGTTAAGTTATCACTCTTTGCAGATGATATGATTCTATATATAGAAAACCCTAGAGAACATTAAGTTAAGTGAAATAAGTCAGACAGAGAAAGACAAATACCATCTGATCTCACTTATATGTGGAATCTAAAGAAAAGAATAAGTGAATGAACTAATCAGAGACAGTTTTGGAAACATGGAGGAAAAAACTGAGGGTTGCCAGAGGGACGGGGGGGGGTGGGGATAAGGGGAAGGTGAGAGGTTTAGAAAATAGTCGGTAACCACAAGATGGCCATGGGGTTTTGAAAATTAATTTGGGGAACGTACAGAGGGATAGTGGATGCGGGGAGGGGGGTTCGCACAGTGTGAGGGATATAAATGATAAACGTCTAAGTTTTACTTTGTCTTGTGCACCTGATACTAAGAAAAAAAAGAAAAAAAAAAAGGAAAACCCTAAACACTCCACCAAAAAGCTATTAGAAATAATAAACGAATACAGTAAAGTTGCTGGCTACAAAATCAACATACAAAAAATCAATTGCTTTCCTACATACTAACAATGAAATCTCAGAAAAAGAAATACAAAAAACAATTCCTGTTGCAATTACAGGAAAAAGAATAAAATACCTAGGAATAAACTTAACCAAGGATGTGAAAGACCTATATGCTGAAAACTCTAAGACATTTTTAAAAGAAATTGAATAAGACACAAAGAAATGGAAAGACATTCCATGCTCATGGATTGGGAGAATCAACCTAGTTAAAATGGCCATACTACCCAAAGCAACATACAGATTCAATGCAATCCCCATCAAAATTTCAATGGCGTTTTTAAAGAAATAGAGCAAAAAATCATCAGATTTGTTTGGAACCACAAAAGACCCCGAATAGCCAAAGCAATCTTAAGAAAAAAGAACAGTAATGGAGGTATCACACTTCCTGACTTTGGCTTTTACTACAGGGCTACAATAATCAAAACAGCATGGTATTGGCAGAAAAACAGACACATAGACCAATGGAATAGGATCGAGAAGCCGAAATAAAATCACATAAATATGACATATAATTTTTGACAAAGAAGCTAAAAACATACAATGGAGGAAAGACAACCTTTTCAATAAATGGTGCTGGGAGAATTGGATAGCCACGTGCAAAAGAATGAAACTGGACTGCTATTTGTCACCATGTACCAAAGTTAATTTAAAATGGATCAAAGACTTAAGCATAAGAAATGACACAATAAACTGCATAGAAGAAAACATAGGTACTAAAATTATGGACCTTGGGTTCAAAGAGCAGTTTATGAATTTTACTCCAAAGGCAATGGAAGTAAAAGCTTAAATAAACGAATGGGACTATATGAAACTTAAAAGCTTCTGCACAGCAAAAGAAACCACCGACAAAATAAAGAGGCCACCAACTGAATGGGAGAAGATTTTTGCAAATAGTGCCTCTGATAAGTGGCTAATATCTAGAATACACAAGGAAGTCATGCAACTCAACAACAAAAACCAAACAACCCAATTGAAAAATGGGCACAGGATTTGAAGAGACATTTCTCCAAAGACGACATACAAATGGCAAATAGACATATGAAACAATGCTCAACATCACTAATCATCAGAGAAATGCAAATCAAAACCACAATGAGATATCACCTCACCCCAGTCAGAATGGCTATCATCAACAAGACAAATAGCAACAAGTGTTGGAGAGGCTGTGGAGAAAAAGGAACCCTCATACACTGTTGGTGGGAATGCAGACTGGTGCAGCCGTTATGGAAGGCAGTGTGGAGGTTCCTCAAAAAATTACGAATAGAATTGCCACATGACCCAGCAATCCCTCTCCTGGGTATCTACCCAAAAAATCTGCAAACATTTATCCATAAAGACACGTGTGCTCCAATATTCATTGCAGCTTTTTTTACAGTGGCCAAGACATGGAAACAACCAAAATGTCCTTCGACAGATGAATGGATAAAGAAGTTGTGGTATATATACACAATGGAATACTATTCGGCGGTAAGAAAAGATGATATAGGAACATTTGTGACAACATGGATGGATCTTGAGAGTGTAATGCTGAGCGAAATAAGTCAGACAGAAAAAGCAGAGAACCATATGATTTCACTGATATGTGGTATATAAACCTAAAACAACAAAAGAACAAGACAAACAAATGAGAAACAGAAACTCATAGACACAGACAATAGTTTAGTGGTTGCCAGAGGGTAAGTGGGGTGGGGGTTGGGGGGTGGGAGATGAGGGTAAGGGGGATCGAATATATGGTGATGGAAGGAGAACTGACTCTGGGTGATGAACACACAATGGGATTTATAGATGATGTAATACAGAATTGTACACCTTAAATCTATGTAATTTTACTAACAATTGTCACCCCAATAAATTTAATAAAATAAAATTTAAAAAAAAAGAAAAAAGAAATAGGAAATACATATGATATAATCTGAATATAAAAAAAGAAAGTTGTAGAATGTTTATGAAAAATGAATTTTGGGAAAGAAATTTTATTCATTGTCAAGCTGAATATGATTGAATAAATTTGCTCTAAAGGTTTTAAAACTTAACTTTAATATCAATGGTGTAATTACATACAACTGATCTTTAATTTTCTATCCTCTGCTAAAATGGCCAGTTTTCTTGGATTGTTGGCCTGCTCTTAAAAACTTTTAAGTGACCTACTTAGAAAACAAAAATTCTGTTTTCTGAAATTAATTTCCTCTGTTTGCTGTCTTTATCAAGTCTTTGATTACTTAAGTAAACTGAAAGAAAGCTATGTTCTACTCAGATCTATGTCTAATTTCTATATTTTCCTGTGAAGTCTTTGTCATTTGTTTAAAACAGATAACTAAGTATTGATTGATAATAATCTGTAATCCTTGTTTAGTCAAGTGTTCTAAAACCTTTTGATATTTTGACAAATTTTCCAGAATCAAATTGTAAATGAAGACTCTTTGACATTTAAATAACTTTGGGATTTCCATGGGGTCCCTGGAACATCTTGAAATGTATGTTCTCTCTACTTACAAAAAGGAAGAAATTAAAATAATTAGGCTTATTGGAAATATTAAATTTTATGGGAAGCATTGTCAAATACAATGTAATACTAAGACTTCTTTATGTTGTATTTGTATATGTTCTAAGTTTTTAAAATTGGATGAAGTTCCTACAGTCTGATATTGTAATGGTGACAGTATATCTTCTATTTTGAGATTTAAACCTCTGATGTAATTTGATTTGACAATATGGGTTGGCTTGGGACATTTTGAAAGCTTTTTTTTTTCTTTTCTTTTCCTCCTTCCTGCCAAACCTTAATGATTCTGTTTACTGCACATTTACTATGCACACCCACCAGTTTCAATGGTTCTGTTTATTTTGGGCCAGCCTAGTGCATGACTGGCCCAGTGACTTGGGAGAAGTTTTTGCATCTGTATGGGATCTGCTCCAGACCCTGAGGCACATTAGCCTCTGGGACATGTTTTTGTTTTGTTTTTCCTGGAGTAGCCTGGCCAACTTCTCTTTTTTCTGCCTCTCCTTGCATCCTTATAAAACCTTTTGGCGTTATTAAGAACAGGAAGGCAGTCTTTGTGAGAGGAAGTCAGTCCATTCTCTTCACTTAATGCTGGCATTTTGGAATAAACCTGCTTTACTTTCCACCAACCTTGCCTCTCAAGTTTTGGCTTTCACGCGATGAGCAGCTGGACCTTTTGAATAGTAACAATATGTTCTGATACGTTATCAGTCATAATTCCAGTTATTATCTTAAAATGTTGTATGTTACAGGAATAGCCAAATTTTCTTGTCAATTCCATTATAATAAACTCTCATCATGTCTCTAAGAATGGAGAGTTTTAAAAGACTGTTATATAGACACAATTACTGTTTTATTCAGGTACTTTTAGAAAATTGTTCCTGCAAATGTACCTCATTTTCAATGAAATTCATGGAAATAACTCAGGCAAACACAGGTGTCTGATAACTTGAGGATCATAAAACAGAATTGGAACAAAGAATGTCCTTGAATCTACTTGTAAGAAATATTACAAGGTCCTCCTCATTACCCAGATGGCAGCCAAATTTCAGGTGATTGAAACTTGGATATATATCTCACAGCTGAAAGAAGCTCAACTTGACATCTGGTGATATCTAAATGTCAGAGACCTCCAAATCAAATTGGCCAGGAAGAGAATTAGCTGAAATCAATGTAGACTACTGCTGTCCAAAATGTTAAGATCAAGACTTCTTACTTTAGCTAAACTTGAAACCCTTTCTTCATTTTTTATCCTTTCCTTTACTCTGGCATTGGTCTGGAAATATGACACCATCACTCATATGTCCCAGGGCATTGCTAAGGGGGTAATCTCTGGAATATAGAACAACTTTTTATTTCAGCCTAGGAGAAAATCTAACTGACCCCTGGCTTGAATGGGCAAATGTAACAATTCTTGCAAATAAATCCATTAACATTGCCACATTTATGGAAGTCTTTCATTCTCTGACAAGATTTATCTTTCCCTGAGGTAGTTATTCTCCTTGGGCCAATGAATGCCTAAATGGCTGGTGAATGACCAGGGAATGCCTCTTAAATTATTTAGTTGTGCAAAGTTGTTCATGTTGATAAGGTTGCACTTGAATTTTAGGTATCTAAATTCAGGTACCTAAGATCACTGAACAAAATTCTTGACTGTAAAAGATGACTCATTTAATGGGGGGGGGTTCTTTGACTTATTTGGTCTTGATTACTTTGGATCTTGGGGACCATGGCTCCTATGTGCACTCCAGATTTGGAGAATTATCCTGCTTATAATAGTCATAGTGATCTCTATGGTGTATTGTATTCTCTTAAAGGTTTTAAATGCATGTTCACAGCTGCCAATCACCAAGCAAATAATATCCTTAGACTGCAAGATCAGAAAAGGAATGAGAATGACCAACTGAAAAATCATGAGCCTGAAGTCAATGGAGAAAGACAAATGCTATATGATCTCACTTGCATGTGAAATCTAAAGAACAGAATAAATGAACAAATTAAACAGAAATAGTCTCAGAGATATAGAGGAAAACTGATGGTTGCCAGTTGGGAAGCGGCTAAGGATGAGGGAGAAGGTGAAGGGATTAGAAAGCACAAATTGGTAACAACAATATTGCCACAGGAATATGAAAGACAGTTTGGGGGACATCATCAATAATGTTGTAAAGGTTTTGTAGGATGTCAGATGGGCACTTGTCTTATTAAGGAGACCATTTCATGGATGGGGTAGATGTCTGAGCACTGCACTGTACAGCTGAAATTGGAGTCAATGGAATTGTAACAGCTATATACAATGTCAGACGGGTAATAGATTGGGGGAGGGGGTTATCACTTTGTGAAAGGTGTAAATGTCTAACTATTACATTGTTTTGTATACCTGAAACTAATAAAAAAAGAAAGAAAGAAATACAAAATCAACAAAAGCTGTGAGTACTACGAAGTGGCAGGTGAGAGTGTCACTAATACCACAAGTTTTGATCACATCTTCCAGAATGAAAGTCTGAACAAAAGGAGGAAAATGTGAAAAAGAAACAACAGACCCTAAATGGAGTCACTTTTGGTGAGCCCCACAAATACTTAGTACCTAACCTAACTGCAGTGTGGGGACAAAGCCAGGAGTGCAGTTTCTAGGCTCTCGGCCTCATGTGGAAAAGTGCTCACTTGGGTAGTAAATGGCCATCAACTGTGATTGGATGGCCATCAGCTGTGGCTAGTTGGCCATCAGCTGTAACCAGTGAGCCATTGGCCACTAATAAAACTGCTGTGGCTACGTTAGGAGAAAATGGGGGCTAGCAAGAAGATGGTGGCTGGCAAGCGCGGATTGCAGTTAGCACAGCGTAGTGTGGATTGCAGATTGCAGAGAAGTGGACAGCAGGTTGCAGATAGTGTGGCTCCTGCTTCCTGTGCCTCCAACCCAGCCGCCAGGGAGAATATAGTGGTATGACTCCCCTATCTATGGCTCCGTGGGTGTTCTTTTTTGGCCTCACCACATCCTGCGTTCTTATGTGGGGAGCAGGGTCAGAGACTCCGCATGACACCTTGCAGTTTCAGTGTCTTCCAGGAGCAGAATTTTGAACCAATCAGTTTAAAATTTCCTGGTCTACACTCATGAGGTAATCCACCTGATAAAACCCTCCTGCCTTCCCCTAATGGAAGGTGACATTGCCTGAAATAATGCAATATTTTAACCTCCTTGTCCCACTCTCCTTCTGCCAATAAAAAAAAAACAAACAAAAACAAAACAAAACAAAAAACCTTACATTTTGTACAACTTCTTGGATCTTCCTTCTATTTGCTGTATGGGATGCTGCTTGATTCAAGTATCATTCAATAAAGCCAATTAGATCTTTAAATTTACTTGGTTGGATGTTTATTCTTTAACAAAATCCAGCCAGGTAAATTCTTTTAAATTTCAAAACCTGGAAATAATTTTCTGTATTTCATAACTCCATTCTCTGGGCTTGTAGCTCTCATCTTGGCTGGTAGTTCCACCTTCAGAGTCATCCTTCCTAGTTTATGAAAGTCAGCACATATTACAACTAAATAATTTTATCAAACTGTTTATAGACAATAGAATCTTTAGAGTCCAGTGGCCTTCTTTCCCTTTTTACATTCTCTATTTCTTTTCTTTAAAGGTGGAAGTATTTCTGAAGATATAATATCCTCATAAAATTTGTAGATCTTTCCTATGTATCACAATGATTTACTCCATTAGACAGATTACAATTTTTCCTAAATAATCCCTTCTCTGTCTGTGTCTCTGTCTGTGTCTCTGTCTGTGTCTCTGTCTGTGTCTCTGTCTGTCTGTCTGTCTGTCTGTCTGTCTGTCTGTCTCTCTCTCTCTCTCTCTCTGTTTGATGTTTGCAGAGATATCTGAGAGGACACAACTTAAAATTTTGGGGATGTTATCTGATTTGATTAGAAAAAGTTGAGTCACATCCTTGATATCTTCAAAGAGCCTTTGAACTTTTCTCTTTCTAATGTATTCATAAACAGTTGTAGAGGCACACACTCAGCCTTTTCTCTAAAGTACTCTATCCTGATAATGTATCTCTTAATTTTAGAATCTTCTACAATCAGGTTAGGCTGTAATTTTTCAAATCTTATTTACCTTTTATTTAAAAGTACTTCCTTCATTTTGTGAGTCTCTTCTTACATTTTGCTATAAGTAAGAAGAATAGAGCAAGCCACTTTCAACTTTTTGCAAGAAAAAATTCTCATCTAAATATTCAAACTCATGAAGTAAAAGTTCTTTTTACATAATTGTAGGGTACAACTGCACTAAGCTTTCTCTATATAAAACAGATCCATTTTTCTCCAGTTTCATTGATATATATAATTCTATTAACAATCTATTCAAGAAAATCCATATTTTTTTCTATCAGCCTCTTCCAAATTCTTCCAGGCTCTTTCCACTGCGTAATTTCTCAACCACTTCTACATTTTTAGGTATTCAGTACAGCAGTATCCCACTTCCACATACCAAAATATGTATCAGTTTTTTAATTTACTATTATTATTATTATTATTATTATTATTATTAGGGAATATTGGGGAACAGTGTGTTTTTCAAGAATGTCAAGTCGTTTTTTCAATCTAGTTGTGGGGGGTGCAGCTCAGCTCCAAGTCAAGTCATTGTTTTCAATCTAGTTATGGAGGGCGCAGCTCACTGGCCCATGTGGGACTCAAACTGGTGACCTTGATGTTACGAGCACCATGCTCCATCCACTGAGCCAATTGGTTGGCCACCAGTGGCTCAGCTCCAAACTCAAGCCATTGTGTATCACTGGCCCATGTGGGAATCAAACCCGTGACCTTGGTGGTATGAGCACCATGCTCTAACCACTAAGCAAACCAGTCATCCACCAGCAGCTCAGCTCCAAGCTCAAGCCATTGTTTTCAATCCAGTTGTCGAGGGTGTACTTCACTGGCCCATGTGGAAATCAAACCCGTGACCTTGGTGGTATGAGCACCATGCTCTAACCACTAAGCAAACCAGTCACCCACCAGCAGCTCAGCTCCAAGCTCAAGCCATTGTTTTCAATCCAGTTGTCGAGGGTGCACTTCACTGGCCCATGTGGGAATCGAACCCGCAGTCTTGTTGTTAAGAGTTTGCACTCTAACTGAGCCATCCCTTAGTATATTTTTAATAGTTTTATTCAGAAGTATATATACCATATTAACACGTTTATTTTTTTATAAATTTATCTGAGTGACATCAGTTAATTACATAGGTTTCAAATGTACAATTTTATAATACATGATCTATATATTGAATTGTGTGTTCACCACCCAAAGTCTGTTCTGTTTCTCTTACCGTAGGCAGGAAGAATAGGGCAGCAGGGAGAGGGGGGAGGAAGAGAATGAGAAGGTGAGGAAAGACAAAGAAGGGAGGAAATGAAATCATCCTTCAGAAAAAGTGCAGCTACAAGACCAATCAGAACTAGATCTCGGCGGCCAAGAGCCAATCTGGGATGCTATCTTGTCACTTTGGGTGAACTTCAGCTAATTATAATGGATTATAATATTATTAGCATCATGGTTTAGTAAAGTCTCTACCCCCTGGAGTCACCATGATAGTTCCGACAGAGCTAAATATGGACAAAAATCCCTCCTCCCACCAAGAAGAAGTGGTCAGCTAGGTCCTATCTAGGAACGCCTATACTGCCACCCCTAAGTCTTGAATACTTTGCACCTTCATTTTAAGTGTGATAAATTCCCAAGCTTCATTGTTCTTCAGAGCAGCTGCTCTTCTCTGAGTCTGCCCATTCTTGTCATCTTGAGAGTGTAGTGTTCTTCTTTAGCAAATCTGCGGCTTTCTTGGCTTATTCTATGTATCCTTGAATTTTTTCCTACAACAAACACCAAGAACCTGTTTTTCGACAACACTTCTGTCAACATTTGTTTGACTCCCTTTACCCTTTTCTATCACCCTCCCCCCATACCCTCTGGTAACCACTAAACTGTTGTCTGTGTCTATGAGTTTTTGTTTTTTGTTTGTTTGTTTGTCTTGTTCATTTGTTGCTTTCAGTTTTATATCCCAGTGACCAAGATATGGAAAGAACCAAAGTGTCCTTTGATAGATGATTGGATAAAGAAAATGTGGTACATATATACAATGGAATATTACTTGGTCATAAGAAAAGATCAAATACTGCCCTTTAAGACAACATGGATGGATCTTGAAATTATTATACTAAGATAAATAAGTCAGAGAGGAAAAATTGAGAACCACATAATTTCACTCATATTCACACATTTAAAATATGAAATTCAATAAATTTTGATATATTCACAGAGGTGTGCAACCATCACCATATTTAATATCAGAATGTTTTTATCACCTCAAAGGGAAAACCCATAGCCATTAGCAGTGATTTTCATTTTCCCCCAAACTCTTTCCCAAGCTTTATGCAACTACTGACCTATTTTCTGTCTCTACAGATTGGTCTATTCTGAATATTTCATATAAATGGAATGATAGAATATGTTGTTGGTTGTTACTGATTTCTTTTTCTTAGCATAATGTTTTCAATATTCATCCATGTTTCAGTAGGTATCAATAATTCATTCCTTTTTATGGTCAAACGGTATTCCATTATAGGAATATGAGGCATTTTATTAATTCATTCAGCAGTTGATAGCCATTTGTGTTGTTTCCACTTTTTGACTTTTGTAAATAGTGCTACTCTGAAAATTCATGTAAAAATGTCAGTGTGAACATATCTTTCCAGTTGTTTTGGTTATATACCAAGGAGTGTAATTGCTAGGTTATATTGTAGCATTATGTTCACCTTTTGGGGGAAACTGTGCTACTGCTTTCCACAGTGACTGCAACATTTTATTTTGCCACCAGTAACACATAAAGTTTCTGATTTTTCCACATCCTCACCAGCACTTATTTTTATCCTTTTAAAAAAATAGTTTTATTATAGGTATCCTACTTTGCATGAAGTGCTGTTTCATTTTACTTTGGATTTACATTACTTAATGGCTAATGATGTTTGTTTAGCTTTTTTCCGTGTGTTTAATTGCCCAGTTTTATATCTTTCTTAGAGAAATGTCTATTCAGACAACTGCCCATTTTATAATTTGAATATTTATCACTTTGTATTGGGTTGTAATAGCTATTTGTATATTCTGGTTACAAGCCCAGTATAGGATATGTTATTGAGAAATATATTTCCCATACTATGATTTATCTTTTTTTTTGGCATGTGCAAAAATTTATTTAACCCATTTCCCACTGTTGGACATGAACTCTTTCCAACATTTCACTCTTATAAATAAAACTTAATGAAAACTTTTGTAAACCTTTGTCCACATTTCTTTTTTTTCTCTTTTTTCCTTGATTGTATATTTTGAAGCACAAAAGTTTTTATTTATGGTAAAGTCACATTTATCTTCTTTTTCTGTTTGTGCTTTGGCTTTTATATCTAAGAAAGTTTTGCGAAACCCAAGGTCACATGATTTTCCTCCAAGAATTTTGTAGTTTTAGCTCATATAAAAACTGGCACATACATTTTTATGGCAGTTTTATTCACACTTGCCCAAATGTGGAAGCAACCAAAATGTCCTTCAGTAAGTGAATTGATAAATAAACTGTTACTCATCCAGACAATTGAATATTATTTAGCGCTGAAAAAAGTGAGCTATTGAGCAATTATACACCAACAAATTGGACAATCTGGAAGAAATGGATAAATTCCTAGAAACATACAGTCTTCTAAGGCTGAATCAAGAAGGAACAGGAATGTAAACAGGCCAATAACTACTAACAAAACTGAATTAGTAATCAACAAGTTCCCAACAAACAAAAGTCCTGGAGCAGATCACTTCACAGATGAATTTTACCAAGCATTCAAAAAAGAAATAACACCTATTCTTCTCAAACTAATGCAAAAAATTCAAAAGGAGGAGAAAGGCTTCCAACCTCATTCGATGAAGCAACTTTTATCCTGATTCCAAAACCAGACAATGACATTACAAAAAAAGAAAACTATAGAGTGATATACCTAAAGAACATACTTGCAAAAAATCCTCAACAAAATATTAGCAAACCAAGTACAGAAATACATTAAAAACATCATACACCATTATCAAGTGGAATTCATTACTGGAGTGCAAGTTTGGTTCAATATCTGTAAGTCAAATACATGATACAACACGTAAACAAAATTAAAAAATAAAAATAATATGGTCATATCAATAGATACAGGAAAAGCATATGACAAAATCCAGCATAATTTATGATAAAAACTCTCAGCAAAGTGGGAATAGAGGGAACATACCTCAACATAATAAAGGCGATATGAGACAAACCCACAGCTAATATCATACTCAATGGGGAAAAGGTAAAAACATTCTCCTTATGATCCGGAACAAGATATGGATGCCCACTTTCATGACTTTTATTCAACATAGTACTGTAAGTCCTAGCCACAGCAGTCAGACAAGAAACAGAAATAAAAAACATGCACATTAGAAAGAAAGAGGTAAAACTCATTATTTGCGGATGACATGATACTGTATAGAGAGAACCCCAAAGACTCCACCAAAAACTATTAGAACTGATAAATGAATTTAGTAAAGTAGCAGATACAAAATTAATCTTCAGAAATTGGTGGCATTTTTATACACCAATAATGAACAATCAGAAAGAGAAGTAAAGAAGACAATCCCATTTAAAATTGCACACAAAAATAAAATACTTAGGAATCAATTTTACCAAGAAAGTAAAAGACCTTTACTCAGAAAATTATAAGACATTGAAGAGAGAAATTTAAGGAGAAATAAATAAATGGAAATATATACAATGGTCATGGATGGGAAAAATTAATATAGTTAAAATGTCCATATCACCCAAAGTAATATATAGATTCAATGCAATTCCTATCAAAATACCAATGACATTTTTCACAGAACTGGAACAAATAACCCTAAAATTTGTATGGAACCATAAAAGACTCCTAATAGCCCCAGCAATCCTGAGAAAGAAGAACAAAGCTGAAGGTATCATGTTACCTGATATCAAATTGTACTGCAAGGCCATAGTATTCAAAACAGCATAGTATGGCATAAAAACAGACACATACACAAATGGAACAGAATAGATACCCCCGAAACCTACACCTATATGGTCAATTAATCTACGACAAAGGAGGCAAGAATATGCAATGGGGTAAAGACATTCTTTTTTTTTTAATTAAATTTATTGAGGTGACAATTGTTAGTAAAATTACATAGATTTCAGGTGTACAGTTCTGTATTACATTCTATTTAATAAATAGTGCTAGGAAAACTGGACAGATACTTGCAAAAAAATGGAACTGGATCAACTTATGCCATATACAAGAAAACACTCAAAATGGATTAAAGACTTAGATATAAGACACGAAACCATAAGACTCCTAGAAGAAAATATAGGAAGTAAACTCGTAGACATTACTGCTAGTAATATATTTACTGACATATCTCCTCAGGTAAGAGAAACAAAAGGAAAAATAAACAAATGGGACTACATCAAGCTAAAAAGTTTTTCACAGCAAAGGAAACCATCAACAAAACAAAAAGACATCCTACTGAATGGGAGGAAATATTTGCTAGTGATACATCTGATAAGGAGTTAATATCCAAAATTTATAAAAAACTCATGCAACTCAACACAGACACACACAAAATAGGCAGAGGACCTGAATAGAAATTTCTCCAAAGAAGACACATACAGATGGCCAATACATACGTGAAAAGATGCTCAATGTCACTAATCATCAGAGAAATGTGAATAAAAACCACAATGAGATACCACCTCAAATCCTGTCAGAATGGCTGTCATCAATACATCAACAAACAACAAGTGTTGGTGAAGATGTGGAGAAAAAGGGAACCCTTGTGCATTATTAGTGGGATTGCAAATTGATGCAGCCACTATGGAAAACAGTATGGAAGTTCCTCAAAAAATGAAAAATAGAACTATGTTATGACCCAGCAATTCCACTCCTGGGTACTTAACCAAAGAAATCCAAAATACTAATTTGAAAAAACATATACATCCTCATGTTTACTGCAGCACTATTTACAATAGTCACGATATGGACACAACTAAAATGCCTATCAATAGATGATTGGATAAAGAAACTGTGGTACATTTATACACTGCAATATTACTTAGCCATAAAAAAGAATGAAACCTTACCATGCAATAACATGAATGTACCTAGACCATATTACGCTCAGAGACATAAGTCAGACTGAGACACAAATACCATATGATCTCATATGTGGAATCTAAATAATAGAATACACAAACAAAACAGAAATAGACTCATAGATACAGAGAATATTCTGATGGTTACCAGATGCAAAGGGGTTTAGGGGCTGGGTGAAAAAGATGAAGGGATTAAAAAGTACAAATTTGTAGTTAAAAAATAGTCATGGGATGTAAAATACAGCATAGGGAATATAGCCAATGGTATTCTAACAGCTATGTACAGTGTCAGATGGGCAGTAGACTTGTTGGGGTTATCACTTTGTGAGGTATGTAAATTATCTAATCATTGTGTTGTTTTGTACACTCAAAAATTAACAATAAAAACATATTAATCAGAACCTAAGTAATTAAAAAAATAAATGAACTATCAAGTCAAAAAAAAGTCATGGAGGAAACATAAATGCAGATTACCAAGTGAAAGAAGCCAATCTGAAAAGGCTATGTACTCTATGTATTGTATGACATACGGAAAATGCAAAACTGTAAAGACAGTAATCAGGTAAGTGTTTGCAAGGAGTTAAAGGAAGGAGAGATTTGAATAAGCAAAACACAAAGTATTCTTAGTTCAATGAAACCACTCTGTATATTATAACGGTGGATACATTTGTCCAAACACATAGAATGCACAGCGCCAAGAGTGAATTCTAATGCAAACTATGGACTTTGGATGATAATAAATATGTCAGTGTAGGTTCATCAATTGTAACATATATACCACTGTAGTGAGGGATGCTGATAATGGTGAAGACTATGTGTGCGTAGGGGGATGACAAGGGGTGTGGTAAATCTCGGTACCTTCTGCTTGATATTACTGCAAACCTAAAACTGCACTAAAAATAAAGTCTTTTTTTAAAAGAAAAATTTTAAAAATACATAAAAAGTACCACATGCTTGTATAATTTAACCATACTCAAATTGGTTTTATATAAAAATAAAATTCTGGTTTATGAAAAAAATGTAATGATGGCCCATTGACCAATGGAAAAGTGACATAAAGCAGAAATACTTGCAAATAGTTTTTTTAACAAAAAGTCTTTTCCTAAACAGATTAGCTGGACTTGGCTTATTTGCATTGTATATGTTGTAAATATTAGAACAGGGATTCCCAATCTTCAGTGAATATGAGAAATTCCTGGGGACCTTGCTAAAGTGTTAATGCCAGGATCTGCTCTTCTCGCAAATCCTGATTCGACACTTGATATTTTCCTAGGCTACTTAGAGTTCTGGTATTTGGTATATCTCACAAGAACAAGCCATCTAGGGAAAAATACATAGTTTGAAGATATCCTTGCAAAAACTATACTTAAAGGTCAAAGGGAGGTTTTAAAATGCTTGAAAAGCTTTTATGACATTTTAAGGCAAATATCCTAATTTTCTCTCCCTCCTGAGAATAGTTCTATTATCTGCAACTGTTTAATGTGCTACATTTGGAATTTATGTATAACATCTTTTTGTTATTTTGTCTTTCTTATAAAAGAAGAATTAATCACACCAATTTTAATAAAGATATTTAGCAAATGAGTGGGAAGACAAACATAAGTTTAATAAACTGATATTTTTAAATCAAAACCTCTAAATTATATTAACACTTTGCAAACTCATTAACTTTCTGATATGGGTGAGGGAAAATAACATGAACATGCCCTCTCAACTTCCAAAGGCTTACCTAAGAAATTTGTCCAATAATTCCTAACAACCTCAAGACAAGAAAACAATGCTTGTGCCTATGAATTGTGTTTTAATGAATATCTCCTGAATTTAATTGAGAGTTAGTTGATTATCCACTGATGATAATTTTACTGAAGTTTTATTACCTTAAGATCATTTATACTTATTTTGCAAAATAATACTGAGGTAACATAGGGTAAGTACAAAGCTTAAAATAAAGCTGCTTTTTTAATATTATCAACTTTTGTTTTCTAGTTAGATAACAATAAAGTGGATAGAATTACATCACCACTGCAAAACCAGAACTCTAATTCCTTCATACTTCCCTTTTGCTGGCTTTTTAAGCTATTTACTGCTTAGCACTGGTCTACTTTTGTAAGAAAATAACAACAATTTTTGTTCATTAAAATTATACACTCATTTTATTGTTGTATGATTTGTGTAGTTCTTTTTATTGGCATTGTATAGACTCTACAAAAGCAAAATTTAATCCTTTCAGAGAGCTGAAAGGAAGCAATCTCTTATATGACAAATCCAACATTATCATATGTAAACCTCATTTGCTATGGAATATCTCCCTGTTTCCAGCTCATTAATTGAAAGAAACCTATTTTCATATTTTAGTAGGCAGCACTATTCTCCAACTAATGGAATGGTGTCTTTAGAAGAAAAAGAAAAAAAAAAAAGATGTTATAATGTGATGAAATAATTCCCCAAAGGAATAGAAAGAAAATATGCTGCTTAAACATCAGCCACCACAATATTATGCTAAATTAAGAAAAAAAATGAAATGAAAAAGTGGGTATTGGTAAGATAATAACTCATTCACTTACTAAAATCCACCAAATATGTTGTAACTGATCCAGATTGTTTTTCTTCCCTTAATTAAATAACCTATTTTTTAAATGGTTTTATATTGAAATCAAATAATTAACTAGAATAGTTTGTCTTTTTCCTCTGTGTGATGGTAAACTCAAATAATTTATTTTGTTCTTTATAAAAGAAATACCTGCCAATCTATACATATAGTGAATATTTTTAAAGACATCGTTATTTAACCATGAGGGACTCTGGTACATCATCCAAATTAATACTTATTAATTTTATTCTAAGCCTTTGGAACAAAGCCCCAGTAGCACTGTGTGTATAATGAAAATGGCCTAAGAACTCTGGACTAGCGCCAAATTAAAAAGACAGACAACAAAACTTTATCTCCATTTGCCCACAGTGATAGTACCTCTTTACTAAAGGCTCTTTAAAAATCTTCTAAAACATATTAAAACCAACAAAACCGGTAAGGAAGAGGAAAAATGGCGGCGTGAGGTGAGCCTCTGTAAAGCTCCCCTGGAATTTACAAATAATCGAACAACAATAACTCCACAAAGGACTCCCTGCACAGCAGACAGGCAAGACGAAGAGGCCACTACCGAAATCACCTACAAGTGGGAGATTCACACGAGCGGGGGGAGGAGGAAAGGGAGAAGTGTGGAGACGGAGCCGCGCGGGCACAGGACGCAGACCTAGCTCAGTGCACTGAGCTCGCTGCTTCCCGGAACTACCGCAGCTGCTGGAGGGGGAAGAACTCGGACTGCTAGAGCTCCACTTATGGCCCACAGTGCTGAGGGGGCAGCAGTAACACGGCTGAACCCCACGCATACGGCAGAGACCTCGGAGAAAAGACTGAGGGAAAAAGGCTGAAAACTGTGGTTTAGCCCTCACTGATGAGCAAAATAACAGAAGCCTTAGGCACTAAGGCTACCCGCCCCCTCCCTACCCTCTCAGAGCTTGCCCCACCCCCACCTGCCCAGTGTTAGAAACATAACAGTAGCAGATCAGATGAAAAGAACAGAATATTTGCTGTTCTGGGAACTGTGGACCGCAGACACAGATTCGCAGCCCAACTAGTTCCGACAAAGGGGAGGGAGCTGTGGAAGCAGCACCAGCTTTGGTGGCGGTCTCCGCCATTGCTCTGGGCCACCTCTCACAACTCACCCCGCCTCTGGCCCCACCAATCTGGGCGGATCCCTGCAGGAGTAAACAGAACTGCTGAAATTTTCGGGCTCGGAATCTGGAGATGGAAGAGCTTTGGAACATCAAAAGCTCTCCGCATACCCACTGGGACACTGCACCCTGTGACCTAGACGAACTATTAAGAGAGGAGAAGCCCGTCTCCCAGGAAATCCCCCCATTGTGTGAGAACGTAGAATAGTGCAGCGAAAACATAGCACTACCATGTTTGAAAAGAAAAATAAGCTGCAGTCGGAGAAAAAATAAAACATTCTACCAACAAGTACTGGAAAAAAACAGAAAGACAGTTTCCTGTCACCTGTTGCAGAAGCGACTCCTGTAGATGTCTAGGAAGAGAAATAGTAAACCAGTAATCACCATGAATAAGCAAGGCAACAAGATAGCTCAGAAAGAAAGTGAAAAATCTCCAGAGAAGGCACTTAAGATACAGAAATATGTGACTTAAATGACAGAGAATTCAAGATTGCAGTTCTGAAAAAACTCAATGAGACGCAAGAAAACACAGATAGGCAGTTAAATGAACTCAGAAACACAATCAAAGAACAGCATGAGCATTTTACGAAAGAGATTGAAATTTTAAAAAAGAACCAAATAGAATTTCTGGATATTAAGAAATCAATAGAAGAAATTAAGAATGAAATAACCAGCTCAGGTACTAGTGTTGACCAGATGGAGGAAAGAATCAGTGACATCGAAGATAGAAACCTGGAAATTACACGGATGGAAGAAGAAAGAGACTTGAGACTTAAAAGAAATGAAAGAACTCAACAAGAACTTTCTGACTCCATCTGAAAGAGCAATATAAGAATCATGGGCATACGAGAAGGAGAAGAAAGAGAGAAGGGAACAGAGAATATATTCAAACAAATTGTCGATGAGAACTTCCCAAACTTGTGGACAGAACTGGACCCTCGAATCCAAGGAGCAAATAGAACACCTAATTACCTCAATCCCAACAGGTCTTCTCAAAGGCATATTGTATTGAAGCTGTCTAAAATCAACGACAACGAAAGAATCCTCAAGGCAGCCAGGGAAAAGAAGACGGTAACTTACAAAGGAAAGCCCATTAGATTATCATCAGATTTTTCAGCAGAAACTCTACAAGCCAGGAGGGGGTGGAACCAAATATTCAAACTATTGAAAGAGAGAAATCTGATCCAAGAATAATATATCCAGCAAAGATATCCTTTAGATATGAAGGAGGAATAAATACATTTCCAGACAAACAGAAGCTGAGGGAATTTTCTAATACACAACCTGCACTACAAGAAATACTAAAGGAGTCTATTCGACCACCATCAACAGGGACAATTTGTGGTAACCAAAACTCAAAAAGGGGGAGAGTAAAGGCCTGAACCGGAATATGGGAATGCAGAGTGTAAGCGTGTTGAAGAAAATGGAATACTCTAAATATCATACTTACTTTTACATAAACTTAAAGGTAACCACTCAAAAAAAAATCCAGAACTGAAATGTATACTGTAATAAAAGAAGAAACAGAGGGAAACATCGTAGAATACCATCACACAGCAATAATAGACAACAAAAAAAAAAAAGGCAAAGAAACAATGGAGACACAGCCTTACCAGAAAACTAAAGATAGAATGACAGGAAATCCTCAAATATCAATAATCACCCTAAATGTAAATGGACTGAACTCACCAATAAAAAGTCACAGAGCAGCAGATTGGATCAAAAAACTAAACCCAACCATATGCTGTCTCCAATAGACACATCCCAGCTACAAGGACAAGCACAGACGCAAAGTGAAAGGCTGGAAATTGACACTCCAAGCAAGTGGTACCCAGAGAAAATCAGGTGTATCCATAATGATATCAGATGAAACAGACTTCAAGGTGAAAAAGATAACAAGTGACAAAGATGGACATTTCATAATGGTGAAGGGGACTATACAACAAGAAGACATAATAGTCATTAATATTTATGCCCCCAACCAGGAAGCACCGAAATATACCAAGCAACTACTAACAGAACTAAAGGGAGAAATTGACCAAAACACAATTATACTAGGGGACTTAAATACATCATTGACAGCTATGGATAGATCATCCAAACAGAAAATAAATAATAAAATAGCAGACCTAAAGGACACATTAGATGAAATGGACATAATTGACATTTATAGAGCACTTCATCCTAAAACATCAGACTGTACATTCTTTTCTAGTGTACACGGTACATTCTCAAGGATAGACCATATATTGGGACATAAAATCAGTCTCAGCAAATTTAAGAACATTGAAATCATACCAAGCATATTCTTTGATCACAAGGCTTTGGAATTGGATATCAACTGTAAAAAGAAAGCGGGAAAAAACACAAACACATGGACATTAAACAACATACTTTTAAAGAACGACTGGGTAAAAGAAGAAGTTAGAGGAGAGATCAAAAGATACATAGAAACAAATGACAATGAAAATACATCCTACCAAAATTTTTGGAATGCAGTGAAAGCAGTTTTAATAGGGAAATTTATCTCATTACAGGCCTATATCAACAAACAAGAAAACTCCCAAATAAATAACCTCATGTTACACCTTAAAGAACTAGAAAAAGAAGAACAAGTAAAACCCAAGGTCAGCAGAAGAAAGGAAATAACAAAAAATCAGAGCAGAACTAAATGAAATAGAGAACAAAAAGACAATAGAAAAAATTAATGTGACAAAGAGCTGGTTATTTGAAAAGATTAACAAAATTGACAGACCCTTGGCTAGACTGACTAAGATAAAAAGAGAGAAGACACTGATTAACAAAATCAGAAACGTAAAAGGGGAAGTTATCACGGACACCACAGAAATACAAAGGATCATCCAAGAATACTATGAAGGACTATGTGCCACCAAATTCAATAACCTAGAAGAAATGAACAAGTTCTTAGAAACATATAGCCTTCCAAGGCTGAACCATGAAGAACTGGAAAATCTAAACAGACCAATCAACAGCAACAAAATTGAGTCAGTCATCCAAAACCTTCCCAAAAGCAAAAGTCTGGGACCAGATGGCTTCAATAGTGAACTCTAACAAACCTTCAAAGAGGATCTAATACCAATCCTGCACAAACTCTTCCAAAAAATTGAAGAGGAGACAGTACTCCCTAACTCATTTTATGAAGCCAACATTACCCTGATACCAAAACCTGGCAAGGACAGCACAAAAGAAGAAAACTACAGACCAATATCTCTGGTGAATACCGATGCAAAAATCCTAAATAAAATTCTAGCAAATCGAATAAACAATGCATTAAAAAGATTATTCATCACGACCAAGTGGGGTTAATCCCCGGGGCACAAGGATGGTTCAACATACGCAAATCCATCAATGTGATACATCACATAAAATAAAGGACAAAAATCATATGACTATATCAATTGATGCAGAAAAAGCATTTGACAAGATGCAACATCCATTTATGATTAAAACACTCAATAAAATAGGTATAGAAGGAACATACCTTAACATAATAAAGGCCATATATGACAAGCCCTCTGCTAATCTCATAATTAATGGAGAAAAACTGAAGCCCTTTGCTCTACGTTCAGGAACACGACAGGGCTGTCCCCTATCTCCTCTGCTTTACAACATAGTGTTGGAAGTCCTTGCCAGAGCAGTCAGGCAAGAGAAAGAAATAAAAGGCATCCAAATTGTGAATTAAGAAGTTAAATTATCACTCTTTGCAGATGACATGATGCTATACATAGAAAACCCTAAAGACTCCACCAAAAAGCTATTAGAAACAATCAACGAATACAGTAAGTTGCTGGCTGCAAAATCAATGCACAAAAGTCCATTGCCTTCCTATACACTAACAATGAAATTTCAGAAAAATAAGTACAAAAAACAATTCCTTTTGCAATTGCAGCAAAAAGAATAAAATACCTAGGAATCAACTTACCCAAGGATGTGAAAGACCTATATGCTGAAAACTATAAGACATTTCTGAAAGAAATTGAAGAAGACACAAAGAAATGGAAAGACATTCCGTGCTCATGGATTGGAAGAATCAACATAGTTAAAATGGCCATAATACCCAAAGCAATATACAGATTCAATGCAATCCCCATCAAAATCCCAATGGCATATTTTAAAGAAATAGAACAAAAAGTCATCAGATTTGCTTGGAACAACAAAAGACCCCGAATAGCCAAAGCAATCTTAAGAAAAAAGAACTATAATGGAGGTATCACACTTCCTGACTTTGGCTTGTACTACAGGGCCACAATAATCAAAACAGCATGGTATTGGCAGAAAAACAGACACATAGACCAATGGAATAGAATTGAGAACCCAGAAATAAAACCACATAAATATGGACAGATAATTTTTGACAAAGAAGCTAAAAACATACAATGGAGCAAAGCCTCTTCAATAAATGGTGCTGGGAGAATTGGATAGCCACGTGCAAAAGAATGAAACTGGACTGCTATTTGTCACCATGTACCAAAGTTAATTCAAAATGGATCAAAGACTTAAGCATAAGACCTGACACAATAAACTGCATAGAAGAAAACAAAGGTACTAAACTAATGGACCTTGGTTTCAAAGAGCATTTTATGAATATGACACCAAAGGCAATGGAAGTAAAAGTTAAAATAAACGAATGGGACTATATGAAACTTAAAAGCTTCTGCACAGCAAAAGAAACCATCGACAAAATAAAGAGGCCACCTACTGAATGGGAGAAGATTTTTGCAAACAGTGCCTCCGATAAGGGACTAGTATCTAGAATATACAAGGAACTCATGCAACTCAACAACCAAAAAACAAACAACCCAATTGAAAAATGGGCAGAGGACTTGAAGAGACATTTCTCCAAAGAGGACATACAAATGGCAAATAGACATATGAAAAAATGCTCAACATCACTAATCATCAGAGAAATGCAAATCAAAACCACAATGAGATATCACCTCACCCCAGTCAGAATGGCTGTCATCAACAAGAGAAATAGTAACAAGTGTTGGAGAGGCTGTGGAGAAAAAGGAACCCTCATACACTGTTGGTGGGAATGCAGACTGGTGCAGCCTTTATGGAAGGCAGTGTGGAGGTTCCTCAAAAAATTTTGAATAGAATTACCATATGACCCAGCAATCCCTCTCCTGGATATCTACCCAAAAAATATGAAAACATTTAGAGATAAAGACACGTGTTCTTCAATGTTCATTGCAGCTTTGTTTACAGTGGCCAAGACATGGAAACAACCAAAATGTCCTTTGAGAGATGAATGGATAAAGAAGTTGTGGTATATA
Organism: Rhinolophus sinicus; assembly: GCF_057876585.1. Lineage (NCBI taxonomy): Eukaryota > Metazoa > Chordata > Mammalia > Chiroptera > Rhinolophidae > Rhinolophus > Rhinolophus sinicus. Next base: position 49,005,704 of record NC_142518.1, on the reverse strand, counting down.
TACACAATGCAATACTATTCGGCGGTAAGAAAAGATGATATAAGAACATTTGTGACAACATGGGTGGATCTTGAGAGTGTAATGCTGAGCGAAATACGTCAGACAGAAAAAGCAGAGAACCATGTGATTTCACTGATATGTGGTATATAAACCAAAAGCAACAAAAGAACAAGACAAACAAATGAGAAACAGAAACTCATAGACACAGAGAATGGTTTGGTGGTTGCTAGAGGGTAAGGGGGATGGGGGTTGGGGGGTGGGATATGAGGGTATAGGGGATCGAATATATGGTGATGGAAGGAGAACTGACTCAGGGTGATGAACACACAATGGGATTTATAGATGATGTAATACAGAATTGTACACCTGAAATCTATGTAATTTTACTAACAATTGTCACCCCAATAAAGTTAATAAAATACAATTAAAAAAAAAAAGAAAACGACAGACAGAAATGGAAAGATATTCCATGATTACGGATTGGAAGAATCAACGTAATAAATATGGCCATATTATCAAAAGCAATATACAGATTTAATGCAATCCCCATCAAAATCCCAATAGCATATTTCAAGAAATAGAACAACAACAAAATAATCAGAGTTTGATGGAATCGCAAAAGACCTTGAATAATCATGCAATCCTATGAGAAAGAACAAAGCTGGAAATATCACACTCCCTGACTTCAATTTGTACTAGAAAGCAACAATAATCAAAACTGCAAGGTACTGGCAGAAACACAGACCAATGGAATAGAATTGAGAACCCAGAAATAAACCTACATACATAAGGGCAGATCATTTTTTACCAAGGAACAAAAAACATACATTGGAGAAAACAAAGCCTCTTCAATAAATGATCCTGGGATAATTGGAAAGCCGAGTGCAAAAGAATGAAATTAGACTGCAGTCACCATCACCAAAATAAACTCAAAATTGATCAGAGACCATTTTCTTTCTGAGCTGCCTTGTTACCTTAGTTATGAATGGTAGTTGATGGATTATTTCTTTTCCTGAGTATCTACAGGAATGAATTCTGCAGCAGGTTGATATGAAGAGGTCTTTCTTTTGTTTTCCAGTAGTCAGCACTGGAGCATTTATTTTCCTTTTGCCCTGTTCTGGCTTTTCACTGTGGAAGATTTCCTGGAGGTGGACAGCCATTCTATGACGGGGTTGCCTTGGTCTCAGAGCACTACCCACCTTGATAGAATGTGGTAGGCTATGGAGTTCTGAGTCCCTGAAATTTTAGTGCTTCCCCTTCAGCCAGATGCAGTGCTGTGCTGCCTGAGGTGTCCCACTTATCCCTGCTGAGAATAGCTGTGAACAGTGGGTGTAGGGTGGACTGGGAGATGTGTATTGGTGGCTTTGTTCTTCTTCCAATAATAGCAACTGCCAGACTTCAGCTGTCTGACTCCTGTATCTCTATCCTTGTAACTAGGATTGGCGACAGTATGTTTCTGCCACAAAGGAACTGTCCTTCCAGTTCCTAGGATTGTAGATATTCTGCTCTTTAACCTGATACTCACTGCTACAGTTTTCTTTCTTGGTCCCACTGCTAGCTTGGGATGGTACAACAAGGTGAACTTTTGGAAGTTGGGGTGGGGGGGAGGCTGCCAGTTTCTGTGGCTATGTTTTCTGCCTGGCAGTGATTGCTGCTAGACCACAGCTGTTGCACTTCCATATTCAATTTTTGCCTTGAGGTCTCTGCCCTAATCACCCTGTTAAGCCGTATTATATACTCATCACTCAGGCAGGAATGCTCCGGGACACGGAGAGTACACCTGCAGCCTGAATCATCCCCTCTCCTGTGACTGGAAATGAGTTCCATGGCACCAATCTCGGCTCTTCTTCCTTCCCTCCTCCCCTGTTCACCCTGATTCACCCACCTTCAGATGTTTTGAAGCATAAATTTCTCAGACATATTTGTGTGCTGTACAGAGAATCCTTTGTTGAATTATACCTGTTTAACTTGTAACTTCGAAGGGAGAAATCAACAGGATATGCCACCCTGCTTCTGACCTGTTTTAATCTTCACATTGGGATCAATGGTAGAATAGGCTGAGATTATAAACTTGATTTTTAAACCTTGTATATGTATTACTTTCATAAAGTATTAAAACAAATAAAAATTTTGAAATAAAAGAAATATGAATGTTTTGTCTCTGAACTTCCTCTTTGTGGACTCTATCAGATAGACTTAAAACAGCATTTGCTGTTCATTCATCTATTTACTTCTTTATTTAAGTACATGTGTTGAACCCCTACTATTTACCTGTCACTATCATAGGAATTGGAGATAAATGATGAGAGAGAAAAACTGAGAGCTTGAATAAACACCAATACAAAAATTATTGGATACATTGTTTTATGTCTACCCTATGTGTTATTATCCAGCTAATAATGCATATGAATTTACTGAACTCTTTATTGATTTTGGAAGCACACCTATGCCAAACTATTAGCAGCTATATAATGAAACAGAACACCACCCTCCTGGGCATTTCAATTATATTCTTGATCAAGTTATTTGAAACTACCTTTTTCACATTAATCGGTGTCTATTTATTTAGTATAAATTTGTTTTTAAAATTCAAAAGGGACAACTTTTGACTTATATTCTGAACTTTGTGCTTTGCTTTCTCTAGTGTTTATGTATCCTTGTATTATTTTAATAGCCAGATATTTAATAATGTACAATATTTCTTTAGATGGCAAATTGTGTTTGTGTTTCAAAGATATATCTAATGTAAGTTGGGTAACAGTAAACCTAATTTCTAGTAAAGGAAAAAGTATTTAAGTTGAGAACTGAAGTCATACAGAAAAGTGGGTATTTCTTCTCAGCTTATTTTAAAACAGGTTTATATAGTTCTTTGTAATCAGAGGCCATGTATACATCATGCAAACATCTGGATAAAATGAAGAAGTTTTAATTACATGTTAAGGTGTAAGGCTAGTTAATGCCAACCAGCTGGAAATATCTGGAAGTCTGACCAAGATATTCAACTTTCATATAAATGTTTGAAGTCACATAGCATCAGAGCCAATGTTGATAACATCTAATGTCTGATTCCTATATGAAAAAACTTTATACCAAATTAATAAATTCCACAGTTGATAATATTAAATAGCAACACAGTAAGAACTAAATAGATTATTTTGGGGTGCTCATAAGAACATGTATGCTGCCATTAACTTCCTTTGAGGCTTAGAAATAGTGCAATCAACCCTGTGCCCTGGACCCAAACCTCTTCTGGTAGTCATGTATTCCCATGGTCTAGAGATAGAGCAAGGATGGGAGACAGTTATGATGGCATCTCAGAAACCAAATATTTAATCTCACTTGGTCTCTGACTTAGCAAAATACTTGCTACTGTACATCAATATGTAGTCTCCATCCAGCTAGCTCATAAAGGTATTTGTGAAAAGCAGGCAATTCAGTTCACTTACCCATCCTCAGAAGGTATTCTATCCTAACTCACCACATGGAATTGCCATTTTTTCTCCCAGTATATCCTCTTTGGACCCTTTTATAACTGCAAGTAATTTCTCTTTAACATTAAAATCCCTTTTAGTGGACATTATTATTCCCTGCTCCTTAGAGCACTTGTGTATATCTCTGATCATTGATCATTTGGCTCTCAGCAACCTGTCCCTGCTACAACTCTGGTTGCCAATAATTTTCCAAAGACTTAATTGTTTTTGTTTGTTTTGTTTCAGGAGTACAAAGCAATGTAGTAGTTAATTGTTTGTTTTTAAAATAAACTGCACTTAACCAAACAAGGGCCCGTATCAACTCTCTTATAGTTGTTTGCCTACCTCCAGGCCTTGGAAAACCCTCAGCTCGGATATACATACCAACTCAGAAGGCTTATGCCAAAGGACTTATCACTCCAATGTACCCCACATGTCAGTACAAATCCAAAATTATTCTATCCAGGATCCTTGATATACAATAAAATTTTAAATGATTAATCACAAAGCATTTAAATGGAATTAATTACTTGAATTTTATACAATCATACTGAAGAGATTCATTCCTAGGTAAATTTTCCTTGAGAACTGCAATGAGAGTAAACTGGCACATGTTTGCACTTATATTTCTGCATAGATAATAGGGACAGTTATTAATGAAACATGAAGTCATTAAATGAAATACTTATGAAGGAAAAATGTATATTTGTAGTAGGGATATTTTGCATATATAAAATATTTAGAGCTTTGAACAATCTTTTAGTGTTTGTCATCCTAACATCAATAGGAGACTGTTGATTAACATTATTAATTAGATGTGATAAATTATGTTGAAATGATATTCCATTGGAAAACCTTATTTGTGATTCTAGAAGATACTTAACAGTAATTTCAATAGAATTATTCAATGCAGGTTAACTACTTTCTTCATTTTATTTACAACAAAACACAATTAAATCAATATCACATGAAGCATATTGTGCTCCCACACATACATTACCCTTAATGGGCTAAATGTCGCTTTGTAGATTTTTGTAGCCTACGGAATTTTATGGCATTTAATTTTAGTTTTTCCTGTATTCTGCTATTTAGGTGAGAATATTTAGTTTTTAAAAAATCTATTGGAAGAATTTTTACAACATGGAAAATAACTTGTTTTCGTATTTGGTCTTTTGCCCATCTTTTTTCACTAAATATTTTGATGTAGAGTGCTTTTATGCTTTGGAAGAATTCATGTTATATATTACTGGACAACAATTTTGGTTATTCATACTTTATTTTATGCTTTATTCTGGCATCTGGAACTAGTATGTTAATTAGATTTATTTTGAAGGCTTTGCGTAGATTCTTTTTTTACTTTCTGTTTTTTGCCTTCATTTACAAATAACTTATGAAAGTCATGGTTAATTGTACTAGTTAATATGTAAAGAAGATTTCAAATATGATTGTGTACTTTGAGCATTTTTAAGTGTGTGCCACAAAACTAAATAGAGAATTTAAGTGACTATCTGAATGCTTTACATCCCACAACTTTGGGTCTCAATTATATAGATTTTTCAAAAACTTGCAACAAAATCGTCCTATATGTTCTGGTTAATTGCATCAATTCTTTTTATTTTGCATAAGCACACAACTTTAATGTCATAAAATGCAAATCTGTGAAAAATATATTTTCACTGTGTGAAAGATGTAAGCATGTGCTTGTACTTTGGTCTCCAAGACATTTTTTAGTCATATGCATAGGTAGCAATACAAGGTCTGACAATTAAGATCGCCAACTCATCCTAGAAAAAGTGCTACATACCTCATTGCTGAGTATCACTATGGTCAGTTTCGAAGTACTCCCCTTGGGAAGCTATGCACCAATGCCAGTGCCTAATCCACCCTTCAAAGCAATTTTGGGACTCTTTTTCTGGAATGGTTATCAGAGTTGTCATCATATTACCTTTTATGTCATGAATGTCATCATAACATCTTCTTTTAAATACTTCCTTTATCTTCGGGTAAAGAAAGAAGTCATTGAGGGTCAGATCAGGTGAGTACGGAAGGTGTTCCAATACAGTTATTTGTTATTTGTTTACTGGTGAAAAACTCCCTCACAGACAGTGCTGTATGAGCTGGTGAATTGTTGAGATGCAAGAATCATCAACTGTTGGTGAAAAATTCAAGTCATCTAACATTTTCATGCAGCCTTTTCAAAACTTCCAAATAATAAACTTGGTTAACTGTCCAGTTGGTACAAATTCATAATGAATAATTCCTTTTATATGAAAAAGGTTAGCAACATCATTACAACAAGTTAATGAACTTAATTTTCAGAACTTGTAAGTATATATATATATATATATATATATATATATATATATATATATATATATATATATAGAGAGAGAGAGAGAGAGAGAGAGAGAGAGAGAGAGAGAGATCAATTATCATGTCTACACTTTCCTCATGCATGCATTTTCCACATCATACCAGTACAGTAGTTTCTGTTAGTATTTGATCAGGGGACTCTCTTCAAACATTCCACATAATTTATCATTAATCTAACCAATATGATCTATATTTCCCTTAATGCTGATTTTCCTGAATACACTACTGGTGGGAATGTAAATTGGTATAGCCACTATGGAAAACAATATGGAAGTTTCTCAAAAATTAAGAATAGAATTACAATCCAGCAATTCCTCTTTTGTGTATCTATCAAAAAATTGGAAAATATTTATCTGTAAAGATATGTGCTCTGATGTTCATTGCAACTTTATTTACAGTGGCCAAGACATGGAAACCACCAAAGTGTCCTTCCATAGATGACTGAATAAACAAGATGTGGTAAACATATACAATGGAATATTACTTGGCCATAAGAAAAGATGAAATACTGACATTTGTGACAACATGAATGGATCTTGAGATTATCATGCTAAGTGAAATAAGTCAGACAGTAAAAGTTGAGAACCATATGATTTCACTTATATGTGGGATATAAAACTGAAAACAACAGATGAACAAGACAAACAAAAACTCATAGAGAGAATAGTTTAGTAGTTATGAGAGGGTAATGGGGAGGGAGGTGGGAAAGGAAAATAAAGGGAGTCAAATATATGGTGGTGGAAGAAGAACTAACTCTGGGTGGTGAACACACAATGTGATATATAGATGATGTATTATAGAATTGTACGCTTGAAACCTACCTAATTTTACTAACCAGTGTAACCCCAATAAATTTAGTAAAAATACATAAATGAAAAGTAGCTTTTAAAAAATGTCTAAGTCATTCTGGAATTTACACATTTTTTTGGGTAATAGCCTACCTATTGGTGACACACATAAGTGTTTCCTCTGAACAGATTTAATTTTTAATTTTCCTGAATCAGTGTTAACCAGGAAAAAGGTAATTGTTGTCAAGAGTATTCAAAGTGTCAGAATATCCTTCAATGTAAAAGCTGTTAGAATCTATGCAAAATTAATTACTGAAGCTCTATTGAACTGTAATAATAACCTGCCACTGATGACAGCAATTACTGGGAAAGTGTAATAGAAATCAAAGGAGCATTTTTCTCTGACAAGTACATTTCTAACTAAGGTTTACATTGGCTGAATAGTGTTGACAATGATAATGTGCTGTATCATTCTTAATCATGGCTGGCATGATGTTAGTGTTTGAACTGTTCACTCTTAGAGACAAACTAATTACTTGTTTTATTTGACACTGTACAGGATCCTGGTATATAGGAATATATATTTTAGATGAATAGAGGTTAAGTGTTATGCTTTTTCACCTGTTTTACATCTTTTCTAAGTGCAGGTTTTAAGTACATTTTACTTCAAATAAAAGAAACTAATTGCAATTAAGCCATACTGGCAAAGCAAACTTCTAAGATTTTTCAAAAGGTTTAGTAATCTATAATTAGGTCAAATTATGGGGTCTTCTTTCAATTCTAACCTTTACCAATGGTCATCTTCACTATCAGAATTCTTTTTGTTTTTTCCCCATGTGCCTTACCTTTTATTACTCAATTTCTTTTTTTCTTTTTTAAAATAGTTCTTGGTGATGCGTCCCACCATATCTTGAAGAGACATCACATATACTCCTTTAGAGGAGATTCTCTAATAAATGATAACAACAAAACCTGGTGGAGCTGTGAGATGGCTTATTTTCTTAAATAAGTTTTGAAATACACAAAGGTAAGTGATTTATTTTCCTGTGGAAAAATAAAACACAAAATAATTTTTAAAAATATAATTCAGCTTTCAAGAAAGATACATATTAAAGGTATAAAATGGGAGTTTACAAAGAAACTTTAAACCTTTGTTATCTTGTTGAACTAAATTAGATTTTCTCCAACAGTTGGAATCTAAGAGACTTGTACTGTAATTTTCCCTCTTATTTGTATATTGGTGAAAACATCAGAAACAAAGTTGTAGGATAGAAACAACATAAAAATTTATTTGGGAGTGATCATGTGCCTGTCTGTCTTGATATCCAAGACACAAAATAATATTCTGAATAAGAATATCTACTCCCTGAGTTTGAGACTAGGCTCAATTTTTCAGGAGAAAATATTAAAAACAAGCTAATGGAACTGCTGCATGTTACTATTTTCTTTGTTCTAGACTTGACTCTGGAGTGTGCCCAGTGCATTAAGTTCAGTACTTGTTAATACATTAATAAGCCACACTCAATTCAAGTTATTGAACATGCACACCTCTGGTATATGAAACTATAGAGTAGGCTGCAGGGGCTACCAAGAATATAGAATCTGCATCCTTCACGTTTGATGAGTTTCTAAACTTCTCTGCAATGACAAAGAAGAGTAAATAAACTGTCTTGTGAACTCTGAGGTCAAGTAGTGGGGATTCACACATTCACTTTAACAACATTAGCATCTAAACTTTCTTTCACTATTAATTGTCTCTTTAATGGTTAGAAGAACAAGCATAATAAACCTTGGATGAAAATAATTTTTCAGTTGAATTCAGGACTCCATGTTTTCAAAAAGTAAAATTTAATAAGATATAAAGTGAAACCATGATTTCTTTGTATTTTTAAAGCAATGACATGTGAGAACAGAGACAATAATTGCTCCTTTCTTCTTTAGTGTAGCATGAATTATAGATATGGAGACAATGGTCAACTAGGGAATAGAAAATCTGAATTTTATTCCCATCTGTGGTAATTATCATTATTTGAATTGAGGCATGTCATAAATTGCTGAGACTTGATATCTTAATCTGTAAAATTAAATACTAATACCTAACCTGTCTACTCTAATCTGTCTACTCTATACAATTGCTTGAAGAATCAAGAAAGATAGTGCATATTGAATTACATTCTAAATCATGAAGCACCTTACATCTATAATGAGATGTTATCATTTTACCCTTGGAGAACTGGGGCTGTGCTCTGAAAGTAAATAATTTGCTTTTGCACTTTTAGAAGATGCCAATTATTATGTTATGACCAACCTAGAATTCTTTAAGCCTGAATTACATATGAAGTACAGTGCCCAAAACACCCAAAACTAAAAATATGTGCAAACAAGAAGAAATCATACTTTGAGATTCATAAATGGTCATATGTATTAATGACATGTTATGTAACCCACTGTGCATCCATGGCCACTGAACAGAAGCCGTTGATTGACCAAAGAAGACTTTGATCTTGTCCAAGAAAACAAAGCCTTTTGAGTATCCTCTAACCTATCCAGCATGCATTAATTTGTTTCAAATCTTATTTAAGGACAGATACCCTGTTTAAACAAACATGCCAAAGTAGCACAAATTATTTCTTGATAGATTATATTTACAACAGTAGCATCCATTATATCTTCAAATCATAAATATTCAACGAGGACAACTCATGTTTGTTTCTTGGAGAAATATTTGGTATGAATTAGGCAAAACAGATCTTTTCCTCAATTCAGTTAGCAACTGCTGCACTTTTTCTCAGCCTCTAACACTAAACACAAAACAAAAATGGCTGTGCCTGTGCCTTAGTGTATTTTTGTGTGTGTTTAAATGAATTAATTCTAGGAGGAATTTGAAATTTGATCTAATTATTTGTTTACAATCTCAGTGAGCCAACACCATCCAAAGATTCTTTTAAGTAGACATATATAGAAAAAAAACAATTAAATTAAATTTGAGGCTCCTGGAAATAAATTTTTCAGTTAGGAGGTGGATTTTTTTCTAATACATTGCTATTGTCTATTGAAATTTATCTTATTTAATCTTGGCTGTTCCCTCCTGTTCCATGGATAGTACACAGCATGTACTTTATTGTTGTGATATATCAACAGTATGAATCACCCCTAAAATCATCATGTGCTCAAATCACTTTGGTTCTTTTGCTCCTTTGATCCAGGCCGATTGTGCCAAAGCCCAATAGGAAGCATTCTTTCATAGTCTGTGACAGTAACTTTAAGACTGTTATTATTGGAGGCATGGACATGTTAGATAATTTAGCAGATAGGCCATCTTCATTGAGTCCTTCCTAGTTCTTTATGTGGACAGTCTGAGAGCCTATGAAGAATGAAACCTTATTCATAGATATTATAAAACCTTTGACTGCATTTAAAAAGTATTTTATCATATTTCCTGCATTGACATGCAAGGAAAGGAAAATAGCACTAAAAACTAATAAATATTAAATGTATTCCATCTTTTAAGTGCAGTTTTGTTTTTTTTGTTTTTTTTTTTTGCTCAAATCCTGTGTGCTAATCACCTACATTAGAATCTTTTGGAGTATTTGTTCAAAACTGGAGGTTTCTTTGTTAGATGTTGAAATTTTTTATTTTAACTTCGCAAATGCAATTAATTTTGGGGGATCTGAAACCATAACTTCTTAAGTAATTTGAAAGAAATCCTCTGTATAAACCAAATATAACCTGTGATTTGCTCAACAATTAACAAATGTTTTGCAAAGGCAGTGGGGTAACACAGCAATATAATTCTTAAATGGAGTATGCAAAGTTATCAATAGAATAAAGTTATTAGTCCCAGGTAGCCCTATCTGGTGAAAAAAAATATTCTCTATTTCAATAGCTCCCAAATTAGTTTTAGATGCAGATTCCTGGGCCCAATTCTGGCCAAAATTTCTTTTTAAAAATTTAAATTATACTTTAAATAAAATTGGTATATATTTGATGTACATAACATGATTATATAAAATATATAATGCAATATATATTCATATATAAATGTATATATATATATACATATATAAATGTATATATATATATACACACACACACACACACACACACACACACACACTGTGGGTGCCAAAAAACATATACAAGTGGGCACTTTTGTTAACGTTGCTCAAACAGTAGTTCAGTATAATCAGAAGTGTCTGGACGCTGATGGTAACCACTTTGAGAACCTCTTGTAATTGCAGAAGTCAAACATGACTTGTATTCATCTTTTGTTATCAGTATATATTGACTATTACAATTTTAATAGTTTTTTCCTTTGTTAAAATGTGCGTACATTTTTATGGTACCCTCTGTATATATACTTATATGATTACTATAGTGAAGCTAGTAAACATGCCATCTACTCTCATAGTTGCCATGTTTTTTTGTGTGTGATGTGAGCACCTGGAATCTACTCTTTTAGCATATTTTCAGTAATCAATACAATATTATGAACTATAGTCACCATGCTGTACAACACAATTCTCTAGGCTTCTTAATCCTACATAACTGCAACTCTGTACCCTTTGACCATCTCTCCATTTCCTTCACCCCTCTAGTCCCTGGTAACAACCATTCTAATCTCTGCTTATATATATATTTGACTTTTTTAGATTCCACATATGATTGAGATTATGCAAGATTTGTCTTTTTGTGCCTGACTTATTTCACTTAGCATAATGTCCATCAGGTTTGTCCATTGTTGTCACAGGTGGCTGAAATTTAAATGTATTTAGGTTGGTCCAGGAATCTGAATTTTTAATATGCAACCAAGTTTGCTCTGGTATAGACAGCTTATGGATTACTCTTTGAGAAATACCATTCTAGTTACTGCATGTCCCAGAACCTTTATAATCTTATATGTAAGCCACTTGGAAAGAAAACAAGCTACTTAAATTTCTATATATTCTGAAAGAATACTATATGGACACAGAGACGGATAATTCTCAGGATTACTTTACCATTTCTACTGTGATTATTGGGAGATGAAGACTGATAAAACAGTTTATTTAGGAAAGTGCCTACATAATGAAATGTGAGGCTAATCAATACAGCCCTGACCAAAATATTTTCTCTTCCACATAGTGATAGTACACAGAAGTCTACCATTTGAAATGTATTCTGGTAGCTCTTGAAGGTTTTTAAAGTCATTCAACAACTTTTTTACTGAGTGCCTACTATGTGCTAGAAGTTGTTTTAACTCAATCTTGCAGTATTCTCTACCACAGTACAAAGAAACCCATGTAAAAACATTTATAATCTGTACCAGCTAATATGAAAAGATAATAACATTTATTGAGCACTTATTATGTGTCACAGACTCCTCAAAGCGCTTTATAAGTGTAAACAGTATAGCCCAAGAATCTTATTGTGGATATTACTATTATTATTACTACCATTGTATAGACAAAGAAATTAAGGCAAAGAAAGGTTAAGTAACTTCTCTAAGACTACACAGCTAGTCAGTGACAGAGCTAGGATTCAAATCTAAGATGTCTGTTGTGGGGACAGAGCCCCAGAGAGTAGTTTACAGGCTCTCGGCCTCACGTAGAAGGGTGCTGGCTCGGGTGGTGGATGGCCGTCGGCTGTGGCTGGTTAGCCGATTGGCCGCTGGTATAACTGCTGTGGCTATGGAGGAGAGCCGATGACTGCCGAGGATTGCCGAAGAGCCGAGCAGAGCCGAAGAGAGCGGAAGAGGAAAGTCAAGGAGAGCGGAAGAGAGGAGAGGAACAGAGTCGAGGAGAGTGGAGGAGGGTCGGTCGGTCAGTTGGCAGAAAGGCGGACAGCAGGTCTTGCATCCAGTGGGCCCAGCCTCCAGTGAGACCATAGTGGTATGACTCCCCTACCTATGGCTCCGTGGGTGTTCCTTTTTGGCCTCACCATATCCTGCGTTCTTGTGTGGGGAGCATGAGCAGAGACCCCGCAGGCCGCCCCGCCTGAAAAATGGCACAGCGAGCAGGCCTCCGCACATGACAAATGGCGCAGTGAGCAGGGTCTCCCGCACGACATCTGTCAACCAGCCTCATCCTCTTATTCACTGTGCTAGACCAAGATGGTCAAATGTCTTTTCTCTGGAGCTAACAACATGGTCTTAAAGAAACAGGATAGATTTGTAATTGTTCTTGAGGTTGAGGTAGAAAAAATAAGCATAGAGAGACAAAAATAGGAAGTGGTAGGGAATCAAATCTAAATTTAGCATTCCTCATCACCTTGCTGGCCTTGGTTGTGAAGTCAGAACAAACCATCTGCCTCTTTATTATCACAATGAGAATAATGATCTCTCTCTTTATTATCACAATGAGAATAATGATCTCTCCGATTTGTGTAGCACTTAATTTATAAATTCATTCTATATTGTTTCTTTCATTTGAATATGATAATTCTGTGAATTATGCAGGTGTCGTGCGGGGCGGCCTGCGGGGTCTCTGCTCCCGCTCCCCACATAAGAACGCAGGATATGGTGAGGCCAAAAAGGAATACCCACGGAGCCATAGGTAGGGGAGTCATACCACTATGGTCTCACTGGAGGCTGGGCCCACCGGACACCGACCTGCCATCCGCCTTTCCGCCAACCGACCGACCGATGACTCTCCTCCACTCTCCTCGACTCTCTTCCGCTCTCCTCGGCTCTCCTCTTCCGCTCTCTTCGGCTCTGCTCGGCTCTTCGGCAATCCTCGGCAATCCTTCGTAGCCACAGCAGTTATACCAGCGGCCAATCGGCTAACCGGCCACAGCTGACGGCCAATCAGCCACAGCTAAGCCAGCAACTTTCCACGTGAGGCCGAGAGCCTGTAAACTACTCTCTGGGGCTCTGTCCCCACAGCAGGATTGGCATCATTGTGTTTATTCTATAAATGAAGAAACTGAGGCACAAAAAGAATATGTATCAAAGTTACACAGTTAGTTTTATGGACTCTGAGAAAGAAGACACTGTGGGGACAGAGCCCCAGACAGCAGTTTCCAGGCTCTCGGCCTCACATAGAAAGGTGCTGGCTCAGGTAGTAAATGGCCATCAGCTGTGATTGGATGGCCATCAGCTGTGGCTAGTTGGCCGTCAGCTGTAACCAATGAGCCATTGGCCACTAATATAACTGCTGTGGCTATGCTAGCAGAAAATGGGGGCTAGCAAGAAGATGTCTGAGCTAGCAAGCAGCGGAGTGTGGATTGCGAATTGCAGAGAGGCGGATTACAGCTAGCAAGCGGAGTCGGTCGGTTGGCAGAAAAGCGGACAGCAGGTAGCACGTCGTGTGAATCCAGCCTCCAGTGAGATTATAGTGATATGACTCCCCTACCTATGGTTCCATGGGTGTTCCTTTTTGGCCTAGCCACATCCTGCATTCTTATGCGGGGAGCGGGACCAGAGACCCCGCAGGCCTCCCCGCACGACAGACACCTACCTAAAAGGGCTCCTGGAGGCTAACTGGGCTCAAATTTGAAAGCAGGCAACCATTTCTAAACAGAGGCCTCTCACATAAACTACTCTTCTGGGAGAAGCCTGCACTGAACTGCCTGTCTCCTACACTGAAATGCCTGCCTGCACTGTGTTCCTGACATCTGAGTCAGTCCTTATAAAGGAATTCCTGGAATTGTATTTCAACCAGCAGGACTAAGACTTTCCCAGTCCAATCAGAGATGCACAGATATATCCCCATCAGCATCTTCACCAACCAATCACAGCTGCTTCATTATGAGCAGTCATGACAGTGCCATTTGGACCAATCAAACTGCAAGGATTTGGAGCCCTCTTTTGCATAGGGATGGATCAATTAATGACCAGGGGCAGGAACTTCTGTCTATATAAGTCAGTCCACTCTGGCTGGAAGAGGGCACTTTCCCTTTCCATTAAAGACATTATTTCTTTGGCTGAAGCTGAAACACTGAAGATGAAATATCAAAGATGCTGGACCAGAGTGGAGAAGGGCAAGTGAAAGAGAGCACAGCTGTCTAGCCAGAGTAGGCACTCGCCTGGGGCTGCTTCAGAGCCATGCTGTTTAACAGCTGTGCTATCTCTTAATTAGCTGTAACACTATTGAGCTGTTATCACAGCTGTGCTATATCACAATTGAGCTATTTGCACTTAATATAGTTTCCTTCTTCACCGAACCCCAAACTGAGGATTCCTATTGGCATTGAATTGGCTCCAACAAAAATTGGTTGACAGCTTCAATCTAATTATTTGGACTTTAGTCTGATTTTTGTAAATCCTTTGATATTCTTAGTATAATTTTAGCCCCATCCAGATAGGATAAAAGCAAGGTAAAAGACTGGTTGAAAAGGAATAGTAAGTTTGCTGATTTTCTCCTAACCTTACCAATAAATCCTAGGAAGTAGGAGAGAAAGATTAGATCTGACATGTGATATAACCTGAAGGCATCACAATTCCTTAGATACTAGTAACAGTAGCTAGGTCTCACCCTTCCCTTAGAATTTATACAAAACCTTCTCATATTTACATTTTCATAACACTACCATGCTTGCTTTGTCTTCTTCAGTTTGACTCTGAGAAGAATATTTAAAATTTAAAAAACAAACGATTCTTCCTTCATCAGTTACAGTGCCCTACATGAGAGCATGACAATGTCAGCACTTAGGGCAAAGCTAGAAATACTTGCAAACCTACACAGCTGAAGTAGGGTTCAGGATGGAGGGGAGACTATATGATATGCAAATCCAATCCATAGTGAAGAGACAAAGGGACTGAACTTGCTCAAACGTTAAATATAGTGACATATATGAAATCATTCCCAAATGCTTCTTGGGACCTTTTCTGTTTTAGGGCTTTAACTTTTAAAAAGAAGGGACAATCTAGGAAATTAATAATACTTGTCAATTTCCAGGAGATAAGTGCTCCTGTCTCAGTAGAAAACTGCCCAAATTTACAATTAATATCACTAAACAAAATTCTACAATATTGGTCCTGGCAACATCAACTTTTGCATTGCCCACATACTATGGAAATTCCCATTCCAATATATGAGTATTCAGCAAGCAACAATCAAAGATTCAAGGGTTCTTGTGAATATATTCTAAGTGTGACAATATTGGAATGGAAAGAAAGAACTGACTCTGGGTGGTGAACACATAATGCAATATATAGGCAATGTATTATAGAATTGTACACTTGAAACCTATGTATTTTTTTAAATTAGTTTCAGGTGCATAAAACAATGTAATAGTTAGACATTTCACCCCTCACAAAGTGAGAACCACCCTCCCCCAATCTATTGTCCTTTTGACATCATATATATGAGTGTATATGTGTGTGTGTGTATATATATATATATATATATACACATACATATACATATATATATATATATATATATATATATATATATATATATATATATATATTTGACATACAATATTATTCAGCTTCAGCTTCAGGTGTACAGCACAATGGTCAGGCATCTACACCATCATGAAGTGGTCTCCCTAATAAGACATGACAGAGGAAGACAGAAAACTATATAGTTGTGTTGACCATTGTCACCCCAATAAATTTTAATAAAAAAGAAGTATTTGTACAGAGTCGTTAACTAATTCTTAAATGAATCAAAGAGAAACTTCAGACAACTTCACAATCCATCATCTCTGCACATCATACTATTTGAGTAAATTTATTCAAATTATACAATCCCTGTTTTTCATGGTGGCCATGACCAATTGACTGTTATATAAATAAACCAACATTTATTTATTAAATACCTATTACAGGCAAAGTTCTGTGTTAATCTTAGTGCCAGTGATGCAACACAAAATATCACTCATATTAGTTCTCATACCTGAGGCCTTGGAAGGGAGACAGTAAATTTAAAAAGAACTGCTGTTATGACAAACCCAATAAAACATGTGGACATAAAACATTACAGTACAGGATGTTACTTAAACGCATGGAGAGCTCCAGAGAACATAACATTGTTTTGTCACATAGAAAATGTAAAAATATCAGCAAAATCTATGGCTGTAGGGGGAACTGTAACTTAAACCAGATAACATCTATCAGGAGTCATCATGGCCATGGACACTAAGGGCAACGCAAAGGAAACTCGACATAACTTCATAAGCAGTGCAAACTTTAGTGATTAGCAAAGGACTCTGGAGAAGATCTGTTAATGAACATTACAAGGAAATCCAACGACGTTATTAGAAAAACACACTGGCTACCTGAAAAGTATTGGGCATTTGTTTGTAATGGGAAGGTTTACTTTGTAAAGATGTAGAGTTTATGCACTAGCAAAAACAGTGAGACAAAGATAATATTATTAATATGCCCTCACTTTTTAAATTTACCTTAGTCTTTAGGGTATGAGGAAAAAATGTATTAGTAGGAAATTTTCAGTTGGTCACCAAGTCCTAATGTGACTTTAGTAGCTCCTTCCACGTCTGTCCATTCTTCTCCATTTCTCCCGTGCATGCTCTAATTCAGGCCCATTTCTACTTTGACTTAGATTACTGTAACAAGCTGTCAGCTAGCTTTCCCCCCGCTTTCTGTCCTCCCTTGATCTAATCTATATTGAACATGTTCAGCTCAGTGACTTTAATTATTCCTCACTATTTAAAGGATAAAGGCAAAATAACTTAAACATCTTTCTTTTAATTAAAGTTTATCAGGGTAACAATTTTTAGTAAAGTTACATAGATTTCAGGTGTACAATTCTGTATTACATTATCTATAAATCCCATTGTGTGTTCATCACCCAGTCAGTTATCCTTTCGTCACCATATATTTGATCCCCCTTACCCTCATCTACCACCACCCAACCCCTTACCCTCTGGTAACCACTAAACTATTGTCTGTGTCTATGAGTTTTTGTTTCTCATTTGTTTGTCTTGTTCTTTTGTTGTTTTTGGTTTACATACCACATGTCAGTGAAATCACATGGTTCTCTGGTTTTCCTGTCTGACTTATTTCGCTTAGCATTATATTCTCAATATCCATCCATTTGTCAGAAATGGTCTTATTTCATCTTTTCTTACCGCTGAATAGTATTCCAATGTGTATATATACCACAACTTCTTTATCCATTCATCTATTGAAGGACATTTTGGTTGTTTCCATATCTTGGCCACCATAAATAAAGCTGCAATGAACACTGGAGCACAAGTGTCTTTATGGTTAAATGTTTTCAGATTTTTTCGGTAGATAACCAGGAGAGGGATTGCTGGATCATACGGTAATTCCACTTTTTATTTTTTTTTAGGAACCTCCACACTCTCTTCCATAGAGGCTCCGCCAGTCTGTATTCCCACAGAGGGTTCCTTTTTCTCCACAGCCTCTCCAACACTTGTTACTATTTGTCTTGTTGATGATAGCCATTCTACAAGGGGAGATGTGATATCTCATTATAGTTTTTATTTCCTTTTCTGATGATTAGTGATGTTGAGCATTTTTTCATATGTCTATTTGCCATTTGTATGTTCTCTTTGGAGAAATGTCTCTTTAGGTCCTCTGCCCATTTTTCAATTGGGTTGTTTGCTTTTTTGTTGTTGAGTCGCATGAGGTACTTGCATATTTTGGATATTAGCCCCTTACCGGAGACACTATCTGCAAAAATATTCTCCCATTTAGTTGGTTGCCTCTTTATTATGCTGATGGTTTCTTTTACTGTGCAGAAGCTATTAAGACTGATATAGTCCCATAAGTTTACTTTACCTTTTACTTCCCTTGCCTTTGGAGTAAAATTCATAAAATGTTCTTTGAACCCAAGGTCCGTAAGTTTAGTACCTATGTTTTCTTTTATGCAGTTTATTGTGTCAGGTCTTATGCTTAAGTCTTTGATCCATTTTGAATTAATTTTGGTACACGGTGACAGATAGCAGTCCAGTTTCATTCTTTTGCATGGGGTTATCCAATTCTCCCAGCACCATTTATTGAAGAGGCTTTGCTCCATTGTATGTTTTTAGCTTCTTTGTCAAAAATTATCTGTCCATATTTATGTGGTTTTATTACTGGGTTGTCAATTCTATTCCATTGGTCTATGTGTCTGTTTTTCTGCCAATACCATGCTGTTTGGATTATTGTAGCCATGTAGTACAAGCCAAAGTCAGGAAGTGCGATACCTCCATTATTGTTCTTTTTTCTTAAGACTGCTTTGGCTATTCGGGGTCTTTTGTGGTTCCAAACAAATCTGATGATTTTTTTGTTCTATTTCTTTCAAAAATGCCATTGGGATTTTGATGGGGATTGCATTAAATCTGTATATTGCTTTGGGCAATATGACCATTTTAACTGTGTTGATTCTTCCAATCCATGAGCACGGAATGGCTTCCCATTTCTTTGTGTCTTCTTCAATTTCTTTCAAAAATGTCTTATAGTTTTCAGCATATAGGTCTTTCACATCCTTGGTTAAGTGTCTTCCTAGGCATTTTACTCTTTTTGCTGCAATTGCAAAAGGAATTGTTTTTTGTATTTCTTTTTCTGAGATTTCACTGTTAGTACATAGGAAAACAATGGACTTTTGTACGTTGATTTTCTAGCCAGCAACTTTACAGTATTCGTAGATTGTTTCTAATAGCTTTTTGGTGGAGACTTTAGGGTTTTCTATATATAGCATCATGTCATCTGCAAAGAGTGATAATTTAACTTCTTCATTCCCAATTTGGATGCCTTTTATTTCTTTCTCTTGCCTCATTGCTCTGGCAAGGACTTCCAACACTCTATTGAAAAGCAGAGGTGATAGGGGAGAGCCCTGCCATGTTTCTGAACGTAGAGCAAAGGGCTTCAGTTTTTCACCATTAGTTATGAGATTAGCAGAGAGCTTGTCATATATGGCCTTTATTATGTTAAGGTATTTTCCTTCTATACCTATTTTATTGAGTGTTTTAATCATAAATGGATGTTGTATCTTGTCAAATGCTTTTTCTGCATCAATTGATATAGTCATATGATTTTTGTTCTTTATTTTATTTATGTGATGTATCACATTGATGGATTTGCGTATGTTGAACCATCCTTGTGCCCCAGGGATGAACCCCACTTGGTCGTGATGAATGATCTTTTTAATGCATTGTTGTATTCGATTTGCTAGAATTTTGTTTAGGATTTTTGCATTGGTATTCATCAGAGATATTGGTCTGTAGTTTCCTTTTTTTGTGCTGTCCTTACCAGGTTTTGGTATCAGGGTAATGTTGGCTTCATAAAATGAGTTAGGGAGTACTGTCTCTTCTTTAAGTTTTTGGAAGAGTTGGAGCAGGATTGGTATTAGATCCTCTTTGAAGGTTTGGTAGAATTCACTAGTGAAGCCATCTGGTCCCGGACTTTTGCTTTTGGGAAGGTTTTGGATGACTGATTCAATTTCGTTACTGTTGATCAGTCTGTTTAAATTTTCCAGTTCTTCATGGTTCAGCCTTGGAAGGCTATATGTGTCTAAAAACCAGTCCATTTCTTCTGGGTTATTGAATTTGGTGGCATGTAGTCCTTCATTGTATACTTGGTTGATCCTTTGTATTTCTGTGGCATCTGTGATAACTTCTCCTTTTAATTTCTGATGTTGTTAATTCCTGTCTTCTGTCTTTTTATCTTAGTGAGTCTAGTCAACGGTTTGTCAATTTTGTTAGTCTTTTCAAAGAACTAGCTCTTTGTCACATTAATTTTTCCTATTGTCTTTTTGTTGTCTATTATATTTAGTGATGCTCTGATCCTTATTATTTCCTTTCTTCTGCTGACCTTAGGTTTAATTTCTTCTTCTTTTTCTAGTTCTTTAAGGTGTAACATAAGGTTATTTATTTGGGAGTTTTCTTGTTTCTTGAAATAGGCCTGCAGTGATATAAATTTCCCTCTTAAAACTGCTTTCACTGCATCCTAAAAATTTTGGTAGGATGTATTTTCATTGCCATTTGTTTCTACGTATCTTTTGATCTCTCCTCTAATTTCTTCTTTGACCCAGTCATTCTTTAAAGTATGTTGTTAAATCTCCATGTATTTGTGTTTTTTCCTGCTTTCTTTTTGCAGTTGATATTCAATTTCAAAGCCTTGTGATCAGAGAATATGCTTGGTATGATTTCAGTCTTCTTAAATTTGCTGAGGTTAGTTTTATGTCCCAATATATGGTCTATACTTGAGAATGTTCCATGTATACTAGAAAAAAATGTATAGTCTGATGTTTTAGAATGAAGTGGTCTATAAATGTCAATTATGTCCATTTAATCTAATGTGTCATTTAGGGCTGCTATTTCGTTATTTATTTTCTGTTTGGATAATCTATCCATAGCTGTCAATGATGTATTTAACTCCCCTAGTATAATTGTGTTTTGGTCAATTTCTCCCTGTAGTTCTGTTAGTAGTTGCTTGATATATTTCGGTGCTCCCTGATTGGGGGCATAAATATTGATGACTATTATGTGTTCTTATTGTATAGTCCCCTTTACAATTATGAAATATCCATCTTTGTCCCTTATTACCTTTTTCACCCTGAAGTCTCTTTCATCTGGTATCAGAATGGATACACCTGATTTTCTCTGGGTACCATTTTCTTGGAGTGTCAATTTCCACCCTTTCACTTTGAATCTATGCTTGTCCTTGTAGCTGAGATGTGTCTCTTGGAGACAGCATATGTTTGAGTTTATTTCTTTTATCCAATGTGCTACTTGGTGCCTTTTTATTGATGAGTTCCGTTTTTTACATTTAGGGTGATTATTGATATGGAGGATTTTCTATCATTCTATCTTTATTTCTTTGGTAAGATTGTGTCTCCATTGTTTCTTTGCCTTTTTGTTGTTGTCTATTTTTTATGTGTGGTGGTATCCTATGATGTTTCCCTCTGTTTCTTCTTTTATTACAGTATACATTTCAGTTCTGGATTTTTTTTGAGTGGTTACCCTTAAGTTTATGTAAAAGAAAGTTTGATATTTAGAGTATTCCATTTTCTTCAGCACGCTTACTTTCCCCATTCCCATATTCCGGTTCATGCCTTTACTCTGCGCCTTTTTATGTTTTGGTTGCCAAAAATTGTCCCTGTTGATGGTGGTCAAATAGCCTCCTTTAGTATTTCTTGTATTGCAGGTCATGTATTAGAAAATCCCTCAGCTTCTGTATATCTGGAAAGGTCTTTATTCCTCCTTCATGTCTAAAGGATCTATTTGCTGGATATATTATTCTTGGCTCATAATTTCTCTCTTTCAATAGTTTGAACATTTGTTTCCACTCCCTTCTGGCTTGTAGAGTTTCTGCTGAATAATCTGATGAGAATCTAATGTGCTTTCCTTTGTAGGTTACTGTCTTCTTTTCCCTGGCTGCCTTGAGAATTCTTTCTGTGTCGTTGATTTTTGACAACTTCAATACAACATGCCTTTGAGAAGGTCTTTTGGAGTTGAGATAATTAGGTGTTCTATTTGCTTGTTGGATTTGAGGATACAGTTCTTTCCACTAGTTTGGGAATTTCTCATCGACTGTTTGTTTGAATATACTCCCTGTTCCCTTCTCTCTTTCTTCTCTTTCTGGTATGCCCATTATTCTTACATTGCTGTTTCTGATGGAGTCAGAAAGTTCTTGTAGAGTTCTTTTTTTAAGTCTCAAGTCTTTTTCTTTTTCCATCGGTGTCATTTCCAGGTTTC
This sequence comes from Rhinolophus sinicus, assembly GCF_057876585.1. Lineage (NCBI taxonomy): Eukaryota > Metazoa > Chordata > Mammalia > Chiroptera > Rhinolophidae > Rhinolophus > Rhinolophus sinicus. The sequence continues at coordinate 48,983,479 of NC_142518.1, read as the reverse complement.
TAACTTCCATGTCACTGATTAGTTCCTGCATCTGGTCAACTCTACTTCCTAATCTGGCTATTTCATTCTTAATTTCTTTTACTGAGTTCTAATCTCCAGAAATTCTATTTTGTTCTTTTATAAAATTTGAATTTCTTAGGTAAAATGCTCATGTTGTTCTGTGATTGTGTTTCTGAGTTCATTAAACTGCCTTTCTGTATTTTCTTGCATCTCATTTAGTTTTTTCAGAACTGCAATCTTTAATTTTCTGTCATTTAAGTCACATATTTCCATATCTTTAACTTCGTTGTCTGGAGAATTTTCACTTCCTTTTTGAGCTGTTGGTTGCCTTGGTTATTCATTGCAATTAATGATTTATTATTTCTCTTCCTAGACTTCTACAGGAGCGGGTTCTGCAACAGGTTGATAGGAAGAGGTCTTTCTTTTGTTTTCCAGTACGTGTTGGTAAAATGTTTTATTTTCTCTCCGACTACACCCCTTTTTTCTCTCTCACACTATAGTGTTATGTTGTCTCTGCACTAATCTAGCTTCTCACACAATGGGGGATTCCCTGGAAGGCGGTCTTCTCCTCTGTTAATAGTTCACCTGGGTCATAGGGTGCTGCGTCCCTTTAGGTGAATTCAGTAGTGAGACTCTTCGTCTTACCTGTCTGCTGTGCAGGGAGTCCTTTGTGGAGTTATAGTTGTTGAATTTGTTGTAAATTCCAGGGGAGATTTCCAGAAGCTCACCTTACGCCTCTACTTTGATGACGTCTTAAACATCTTTTGAAACGTGAAACAACTGTTAGTCTTACCTTTTTGGTATAATCTCCCACAATTTTCATAAATATACAATTCTGTTTAAATTTGTCTTCAATGACCTTCTCCTATTTGCTAAATCCAATTCTCAGTGTTTTTCTTCTTGATATCTTTATAACACCTGGCAGTGTTTTTCACATCCTCCTGGAAATTATTTTGTTTCTTGGATTTGCAGTATACAGAAGTATCTGTTTCATTTTGTGGCTTCTGCTCCTTGGTCTCCACTGCTGACTCTTCATTATCATTTCCTATTTGTAGATATTGAGCAGATGTTCTTCACTTTTACTTCAAAGAGGTAAATTGAAGTCATCAGACAGAATTTTTTCTTTAATATACTTTCACAATAGTGTACTGTACACTTAAAATTCTGCCAAGAAGGTAAGAATAGAGACCTTTCTTTAAGTTTCTTCTACAAAATATTCCAACATTCTTGCGTCTGCACCCATCTTTTTCTTTACATATAACATTAAAGGAGTAATACCAGCTCTTATCTAAGGTCAATTACTCTAAGTTTAGAATTCCATTCCTTCCAAATTTTCAGTGTTACACAAACCACTTATACTGAAGTATTGTATTAATCTTACACTAAACAGTTACCTTCTATGTACTTTAACCAACCCCACTCCAGGGTTCACATTGCACATAGGCCTAATAAATGCTCTGATAAAACCTTTACAAAATTTTACCCTCTTGTTCTTGTATATTCAGCTTCTCTTCTTGACTGCATCTTTCTCATATACATTTTCACATGGTCAAATCTCTTTATAAAAATATACAAATAAACAAAATAAACCCTAGATATCACTCTGAGGATCTGACTCACCATCACCAATGGGCATGAATGAGACTGAAACAAGTGGCTTTATTTGGGGCTAGTCAGCATTTCACTTTTCCTCCATCACTTGTATAAGCAGGGCCCAGCAAGGAGCTGAATATAGTCCCCCAACACACACACACAAAAAGTCCAATTAGAAAATGTACAAAGTTATAAACAGAAATTTTACCAAAGAAGATATGCAGATGGCAAGTATGCACATGGAAATATATTCAACACCATTAGTGAATAGGGAAATGACAGTTAATACCACAAAGAGATATCACTACATATCTATCACAATGGGTAAAATTTCTAAAAAGTGGTGTCAACATCAAATTCTGGTGAATATGTAGAGAAACTGAATCACTGATATATTGCTGGTGGGAATGTAAGGTGGTACAGCCAGTTTAGAAAACAGTTTGGCAATTTCTTGTACAACCAAACATAAAACTGTCATATAACACAATAATTGTACTTTTGGGCATTTTTCACAGGAAAATGAAAACTTATATTCACACAAAATCCTGTACACGAATGTGTATTGTAGTTTTATTTGTAACAGCCCCAAGTGGAAGCAGCCTACATGTTCTTCAACAAGTGAATGGCTAAACAAATTGTGGTACTTTTATACTACATAACACTATTCAGCAATAAAAATGAATAAACTCTTGATTTACGTAACTTGGATGAATCTCCAGGATTCATTCATATGGTATAAGTATGGCTACCTCACCTTTTTCCCCCCATTTTTATGAAGTATCTTTTTTACCAGCCCTTTACTTTCTGTCTGTGAATGTCTTTCTATCTGAAATGATTCTCTTGTAGGCAGCAAATTTAAGTTTTGTTTTATTATCTATTCAGCCCTCCTATGTCTTTTGAGTGGAGTACTTAATACATTTACATTTAAAGTAATTGTTGACAGATATGTAGCTATTGTCATTTTATTGTTCACAATTTTGATTTTTTCCCCCATCTTGAAGTTCCTTTAACAGTCCTTGTATTACTGGTTTAGTGGTGATGAACTCCTTTAACTTTTTCTTGTCTGGGAAGCTCTTTATCTGTCCTTCGATTCTGAATAACAGCTTTGCTGGATAGAGTAATCTTGGTTGTAGGTCCTTGCCATTCATCACATTGAATATTTTGTGCTAATCCCTTCTGACCTGCAAAGTTTCTGTTAAGAAATCAGCTGACAATCTTATGGGAGCTCCCTTATAAGTTACCAGTTGCCTTTCTCTTGCTGCTCTTAGGATTCTCTTTCTGTTATTAACCTTTGCCATTCTAATTATAATCTTGGTGTGGGCCTCTTTGGGTTCATCTTGTTTGGGACTTTGCCTTTCCTGGACTTGTATGGCTATTTCCTTCACCAGGTTAGGAAAGTTTTCAGTCATTTTTTCAAACAGGTTCTCAGTCCCTTGCTTTCTATCTTCTCCTTCTGGTACCCCTATGATGTGAATGTTGTTATGCTTCATATTGCCCCAGACGTCTCTTGAACTATCCTCATTTTTATAAATTGTTTTTACTTTTTGCTGTTTTGATTAGCTGTTTTCTATTACCTTGTCTTCCAAATCGTTGATTCGTTCCCCTGCTTCATCTAGTCTGCTGGAATTTCCTTCTAGTGCAATCTTCGTTTCAGTTGTTGTATTCTTCACTTCTGACTGGTTCTTTTTTGTGGTTTCTATGTCTCTTTTTATGCTTGCTATATGTTGAAGTTCTCACTAAGTCCCTTGAGCATCCTTATAACCATTGTTTTGCGTTCTGTCTCTGGTAGTTTGCTTGCTTCCATTTCATTTAGTTATTTTTCTAGAGTTTTCACCTGTTCTTTCTTTTGGGATGTATCTCCCCCCCCCCAATTTTGGCTGCCTCTCTGTTTGTTTCTATGTATTAGGTAGATCTAATATGTCTCCCAGTCTTGGCCGAGTGGCCTCATATAGTAGGTGCCCTTTGAGGGCCCTGGTACATTCTCCCTTGTCAGGTGCACCAGGTGCTCCAGGAGTCTCCCTTGTGTGTTTTGTGTGTGCCCTCCTGTCATAGTTGAGCCTTGATTACTGTTGGAATGTCAGTGGGTTGGATTGACCCTCATTCTGATTGGCTGTGGTGTTTGGCCATGTCCACAACTTGCAAGCTGGTGTTTGTGGGACTTACCCCACTGAGTGGGATTTGCCCTAGCAAGATCTGGTGCCTGTTAAGACCACCCTTCGGTGTGCCACTTGTGGGGCTAGTTGGGCTATGCTCTGCTGTCATCTGAGCCAACCTCCAAGTATGTTAGTTCTGGGGCCTCTTGCAAGAGGCTCCGGTGCAGACCCAGGTCGCCCACTGCCTGTGACTGGCCAGAGACTACCTGGTAGGAGCTACAAAGTGATCTGAAGTTTTTAGTTGCCTGTGCTAACCCTAGACGCATGTGGGAGAGGCCATGCTGTGAACCGAGGATATCTGCTACCAGTACTGGGCATGGGGTAACTCCACAAAAAGCCAGGACACCCCAAGGCCTGTTGCCACCTGCTGACTCAGTTAAAATTCAGCTACTAATAAAGCCTCATGTGGCACACAAGTTGAGTGATGTGGGGTCTTAGAGAGTCACTAGAGTGGGAAGACTGTAGTCAACAGCTTAATGTAGACTCTGGTTTGGTGTCAGTGCTGAGCTGGGACCTACTCAGCAAAAGTCTCAGAGCACACTGTTCTATAATTTAGTTCTAATTTTAATATGTCCTTGGAAGAAAGCAGGCACAGTGTGTGTCTACCTTGCCATCTTGGATCACCTGAATCAACTCAAAGTTTTATTGATTTCCTTTTTGTGTCATATTTTATATTTTGTTAATTTTTACTCCAATGTTTATTTGTTTCTTTCCTTTAGGTATCGTTAGACTTAGTTTGTAAATTCTTAATTTTCTTTTTCCTTAGGGTTTAAATTTAGGATGTTAATTTGGAATCTTTCTTCTTTTTTAATGTAAGCATTCATAGCAATCCATTTCCCTTTGAGTACTACTTTTGCAGTATACTATAATTTTAATATGGTGTGTTTTCATTTTAGTTTAACTTAAAGTATTTTTTAATTTCTCTTGTGTTTTCTTCTTTAACCCATTGGTCATTTAAGAGTATGATGTTTGAGAAATAATGAGAATTGGCAAAGATGTGGAATAAAGAGAACCCTTGTGTAGTACTGGTGGGAATGTAAATTGTTGCAGCCACCATGAAAAACAGTGTGGTGGTTCCTCAAAAAATTAAAAAAATAGAACTACCATATGATCCAGCAATTTCATGTCTGGATATTTGTCCAAATAAAACAAAAACACTAATTCAAAAAGATATATTCATCCTGTGTTCATTGCAGCATTATTTACAATAGCCAAGAGATGGGAACAACCTAAGTGTTTATCAATGGATACTACATAAAGAAGATCACACACACACACACACACACACACACACACACACACACAGAGAGAGAGAGAGAGAGAGAGAGAGAGAGAGAGAAAGAGAGAGAGAGAGAGAGAGACATACACACAATTTATCCATAAAAAAATATTAAATGTTGTCATTTGCAACAACGTGAATGGACCTTGAGGGCATTATGCTGTTAAATAAGTCAGACAAAGAAACATAACATATGATTTCACTTATATGTGGAATCTAAAAATGAAAAAGAAAAAAAAAAAAAAAACAAGCTTATAGATACAGAGGCCAGATTGCTGGTTGCCAGAGGTGAGGGAGGTGGAAAATGAGTGAAGGGGATTCAAAGGTATAAACTTCCAGTTATAAAATATTTGTCATGAGGATATAATGTGTAACATGGAGACTATAGTTAATGATACTGAATTGCATATTTAAAAGTTGCAAAGGAAGTAGATCTTTAAAGTTCTAATCACAAGAAAAAATTTGTTATGTATAGGGACAGATATTAACTAGACTAATTGTGCTGATCATTTCACAATACCATGGTTCCCCGAAAATAAGACCTACTCCGAAAATAAGCCCTAGCATGATTTTTCAGGATGACATCCCCTGAACATAAGCCCTAATGTATCTTTTGGAGCAAACCTTAATATAAGACCCGGTCTTATTTTCGGGGAAACACAGTATATACAAATATTAAACCATTATGCTGTATGCCTGAAACTAATGTTATATATCAATTATACTTCAATAAAAAGCGCTACATCAGTAAATTGTTCTTAATCAGTAAATTGTTCTTAATTTTCAGTCTAACTCTAATAAAAAAATATGAAATGGATGTGTGTGCATATAATAATGCAATAATAATGATCTAGAAGAGAGGGCGTGAGATTGGTAGGATACTTAACCCTCATCTCTTTTCCAATATTTGAATTCATATTTATTAGAGGGTAGAAAAAGCATATGTTGTTTAATTTTCACATAATTTAGGATTTCATTTTGCCTTCTGCTATTGTTTTTTAGTTTCATTCCATTGTGATCTGCAATGATGCTTCTTTTGACTTCAGTCTTTTTGAATTTATTAAGACTTGTTTTGTGGACTAACCTGGAGAATGTTCCATATGCACTTGATGAAAATGTGTGTTCTCTTATTATGAAGTGGAGTGCTCTAAGTTCAATTGGTGTTGTTCAAGTCTTGTATTTACTTACCTTCTTTCTGGTTGTTATCCCCATTATTTAAAGTGGGATGATGATGTTTCCTTTTATTATTTTAAAGCCGTCTACTTCTCCTTTCAATTATTTCAATGATTGCTTCATGTATTTACGAACTCTGTTAAGATACATATGTGTTTATGAGGGTTATACCTTTTTGGTAAATTAATCCTTTACTATTATATAATGTCCTTTTTGTCTTGTACTCGTTTTTTTCACTTAAAGTCTATTTTGTCTGATATTAATATAGTCTCCCTCCACTTTGGGTAGTACTTGTATGCAATATAATTTCCCATCTTTTTCAACTTTGACCCATGTATGTCCTTAGGTCTCTTGTAGATAATTTATAGTTGGATCTTGTTTGTTTTGTTTTTTTTAATTTATTCTTCCAATCTTTGACTTTTAAATTGGGGAGTTTAATTTATATATATATATATATATATATATATATATATATATATATATATATATATATATATGGATATCCATGTTCAATAAGTCATATAGAATGACTTATTATTTTTATTTTCTTTTTTTAAATTAAAGTTTATTGGAGTGACAATGGTTAGTAAAGTTACATAGGTTTCAAGTGTACAATTCTGTAATACATCATCTATATATCACATTGTGTGTTCACCACCCAGAGTCAGTTCTTCTATCACCATATATTTGACCTCGTTTAACCTCATCTGCCACCCTCCTCTCCCCTTACCCTCTGGTAACCACTAAACTATTGTCTGTGTCTATGAGTTTTTGTTTCTTTGTTTGTTTGTCTTGTTCCTTTGTTGCTTTCAGTTTCATATCCCACATATCAGTGAAATCATGTGGTTCTTGACTTTTTCTGTGTGACTTATTTCGCTTAGCATAATAATCTCAAGATCCATCTAAGTTGTCACAAATGGCACTATTTCATCTTTTCTTATGGCAGAATAGTATTCCATGTTTTTATTTTCTTATTTGCTGCATGTATGTCTTAAAGTATTTTTAACCCTCATTTCCTCCTGTTATGTAGTCATTTGTTTTTAATCGATATTTTGTGTTATCATATGTTGATTCTTTTTTCATTTATTTTTTATCCTAAATATATTATACAGTACATTGTTTTTGATTAACACAGAGATTATATAAAACATCATAAAGATATAATAATCTATTTTAAATTTATACCAACTTAATGTCAGTTGCATACAAAAATTTATTCTGTAGATTCCCCCATATTTTATATTGATGTGATAAATTATATTGCTATGTATTGTGTACTCATTGACATATTTATAATTACTTTTTATGTTTTTGTCTTTTGAATCCTATAAAAGAATAAAAAGAAGACTTATGTACCAAAATTACAACGTTAGAAGTTTTTATGTGTCTAGTTATTTATTTTTAATTCACATGTAACATTGAGAAACTTTAAGGGGTATAGTATTTTCATCCATTTATATATCACAATGTGATTACTACTGCAGCATTAGCTAAAACACTATTCATATCACATAACTGTCTTTTGTTTATGTGGTGGGAACAATAAACAACTAGTCTCTTAGCAACTTTGAAGTTTATAACACAGTGTTGTTATCATTAACCACAACACTGTGCATTAGATCTCCAGGATTTATTTATCTACTGGTTGCAAGTTTGTACCTTAAACAACATTTCCCCAATTCCCTTGATCCCTGGACCCAGGTAACCACCATTTTACTCTCTATTTTTATGAATTCAGTCTTTGCAGATTCCACATATAAGTGCTATATCATACAGTATTTTTTTCTGTTGGACTTACCTTGCTTACCATAATGACTTCAAGGTCTTTTCATATCATCACAAATTACAGGAATTACTTTTTTTCTTGTGGTTTAATAATATTCCATTTTTAAATATATACCACATCTTCTTTATCCATTAATCAAATGACAGACAAGTAACTTGTTTCCATATCTTGGCTATTGTGAATAGTGCTGCAATAACTTGGGAGTGCCTGTAACTCTTTGATATCCTGTTTTCATTTTCTTTGAATATATAACCAGGAGTGGAATTGCTGGATCATATAATAGTTCTATTTTTAATTTTTTGAGAAACTTCCATACTATTTTACATAGTAGGTCATCGACTTTGTATTCCCACCAACAGTGTGCAAGGGTTCCTTTTGTCTCCATGTCCTTGCCAACACTTATCTCATGACTTTAATTTTTTTCAATTACAGTAGCATTCAGTATTATTTCATACTAGTTTGAAGTGTACAGTACAGTGGTTATACATTTACATAATTTACAAAGTAATACCATCAATTAGTCTGGTGTTTACTGGGCACTATATGTAGGGTGGGGGGTGGGGGGTGGGAGATGAGGGTAAGGGGGATCGAATATATGGTGATGGAAGGAGAACTGACTCTGGGTGATGAACACACAATGGGATTTATAGATGATGTAATACAGAATTGTACACCTGAATTCTATGTAATTTTACTAACAATTGTCACCCCAATAAATTTAATTTTAAAAAAAAAGGAAAAAAAAAAAAAAAGAATATTATTGACTACATTCCCTATGCTGTACTTTATATCCCCATCACTGTTTTGTAACAACCAATTTGTACTTCTTAATCCCTTCATCTTTTTCACCCAGTCTTCCCCCAAACCCCTCCCATTTGGAAACTATCAGTTTGTTCTTTGTATCTATAAGTCTGTTTCTGTTTTGTTTGTTCATTCACTCCGTTTTTTAGAGTCCACATGCGTGAAATTGTATGGTATTTGTCTTTCTCTGTTTGACTTATTTCACTTAGCATATTACCCTGTACGTGCATCCATGTTGTTGTAAATGGTAAGATTTCATTTTTTGTGGCTGAGTAATATTCCATTGTAGATATGTACTATTTCTTCATCCAGTAGTCTATTGATGGGCACTTAGGTTGCTTATATCTTGGGTATTGTAAATAGTCCTGCAATGAACATAGGGGTCCATACATCTTTTTGAATTAGTGTTATGGATTTCTTTGGATAAATACCCAGAAGTGGAATTGCTGGGTCATAAGGTAGTTTTATTTTTAGTTTTTGAGGAAACTCCAAACTGTTTTTCATGGTGGCTGCACAAATTTGAAATCCTACTAAGAGTGCATGAGGGTTCCCTTTTCTCTACATCCTCTAAAACACTTGCTGTTGCTTGTCTTTTTAATAATAGCCATTCTAACAGGTGTTAGGTGATAACTCATTGAAGTTTAATTTGCATTCCCCTGATGATTTGTGGCATTGAGCATTTTTATGTACCCATTTATCATTTGGATTTCTTCTTTAGAAAGATATCTATTTAGTTTCTCTGCCCATTTATTAATCCAACTGTTTGTTTTTTAAATTGTTCTTGTTATTGAGTTGTACAAGTTTTTTATATACTTTGGATATTATCTCCTTATTCAATATACAGTTTGCAAGTATTTTCTTCCATTCTGTGTTTGTCCTTTTATTTTATTTTTATTTTGTTTCCTTTGCTGTACTGAAGCTTATTTGTTTTATTCATTCTCACTTATTGGTTTTTGCTTTTGTTGCTTTTGCTTTTGGTGTCATATCTAAAAAGTCATTGCTATGACCAATGTCAAAGAACTTCTTTCCTATGTTTTCTTCTAGGAGTTTTACAATATTAATTCTGATGTTTAAGTATTTAATCCATCTTGAGTTCATTTTTGTGAGATGTATAAAATAGGGTTTCAATTTTGTTTTATGCATGTGGTTATCCAGTTTTACCAACACCTCTTTTTGAAGATGTAATCTTTTCCCTGTTGAGTGTTCTTGGCTCCTTTGTCTTCCATTTGCTCTACTCTACTGAGGCTGTTCTCCTTTGCATTTATAATTTCATTCATTGAGTTCAGTTCCAGAATTTTTGATAGATTTTTTACTATAATTTCCATCTCTTTGGTAAATATTTCATTTTGAACCTGCAGTTTTTATGTGAATTTTATTGAATTTTCATGTTCCTTGTAGTTTCATGCTACTGCTTTCACATTTGAAGTAATAGATACTTCCTTTAATCTTTGCTGGTTGCATTCAGAGTATTTTTTACATTGGTGCTCTTATTATCTGATTATCTCTGCCTTTGTATTGGTACACCTATTCCACTTTTTTCTTTTTCTTGGGGCAGAATCCTTAAGTTGTTTTTTTTTTTTTTTAATTGGGAAATATTGGGGAACGGTGTGTTTTTCCAGGACCCATCAGTCGTCCTTCAAGCTAGTTGTGGAGGGCGCAATTCAGCTCCAAGTCCAGTCACAGTGTTCAATCTTAGTTGCAGGGGCGCAGTCCACCATCCCATGTGGGAACTCAATTGGCAACCTTGTTAAGAGCTCATGCTCTAACCAACTGAGCCATGTGGCCATCCAGAAGCTCAGTGGCAGCTCGTTGTCTTCAATCTAGTTGTGGAGGATGCAGCTCACTGGCCCATCTCAGAATCGAACCTGCAACCCTGTTGTTAAGAGCTTGCACTCCAACCAGCTGAGTCATCCGGCCTCCCCAGAATCCTTAAGCTTTTTGTTTTCTCTAGTTCTTACAACTCACCAGGCTGGCTCCTTGAAACCTCTCTCTTACTTTCCAGAAGGCAGTACTATAGGTCACAGTTTTGGTTTCTCCCTTTTCTACAAATGTGGCCTGTTTACTGAGTGCCATCCTTGTCTATTGGTGTTTGTTCTTACCACAATGCTCTGGAGCACACAGAAAAAGCCAGACACAGAGTAGGGGAAACTGTGGCTTTAGCACTTGGGATATTAGGACTGCCTGTGGAGCCAGTGTACATATCCTCAGATTGATACACCCAGAGGCTTGTGGATGGATTTCCTGTTAAGTATAGTCAGCAATAATAATTTCCCTTTAATGACTTTTGATATTCTTATCTGCCTTTTTATCGATCTCCTCTGTCTTCCAAGACATAGAGGTCCTGCTACAGAGAAACTAATTTATCTAGCTGTCTTGCAACACTGGGGTAGCTGGGCATTCACTCATCGTACTACTTTTTTTCCTGCAGGTGAGGTTGCTGCCACCTAATTCAGTGTTACTTTGGCTGGAGTAGATGTTCCTACTATCTCTACTGTACCTAAACTTTTTGTTGCCGTTGCTCCAATGCTATGCTGGACTCTCCCTTTAGGAAGGCTGGATTTCTGCAATTTCTCTCTCATCCCTAAGTATCTCTGCAGCTTTGAACTCTCCATATTTCTGCATGGCTGCAGTGAGAGGGGTTGGGGCAAATTTGCTGCTCCACTAGATCCACAGCCCATATGGAAGTTAATCTGCCTATTACCAGATGCACAAGTGGGCGAGCCTGATCTGCATATGGTCCTGGATCTCACAGCTCTCATAAAGATGATCTTGTTCTTGGATGAATATCTATATAATTACTTGTTGAAAAAGAGGGACAAAAAAGAGGATTTTCTTACTCTGCTATGATGCTGATGTTACTCCCATTTGTCCATGTGAAGAGAACTTTTCAGACAATTTTATATTTTTGCTTGTTTTTGAGTTACTGCCTAGATTCCTCTCATTTCAACTTAAAAGACTCTCTTTAACTTTTTTTTTCTATAGCAGGTAGATCTAGTAGTAATGGACTCCCTCAACTTTTGTTTTTCTGAAGAGTATTAATTTCTTCCTCATTTTTGAAGGACACTTGCCAGATATAGAATTCTCAGTAGACAGTGTTTTTTTTTCTTTATTCACTTTAAATAAACTATCCCACAACTTCCTGTCATACAGTTTCTTCTGAGATAGCCGCTGCTAATTTTATTATCACTTGTCTGTAACTGGTTGCTTTTTTTTTTTTTTCTTTTTTCAAAATTGTCTGTTTTGGAAACTCATAGACACAGACAATAGTTTAGCGGTTACCAGAGGGTAAGAGGGGTGGGGGGTGGGGGGTGGGAGATGAAGGTAAGGGGGATCAAATATATGGTGATGGAAGGAGAACTGACTCTGGGTGATGAACACACAATGGGATTTATAGATGATGTATTACAAAATTGTACACCTGAAATCTATGTAATTTTACTAACAATTGTCACCCCAATAAATTTAATAAAAAAAAATTGTCTGTTTTGGCTGTATATGGTTTGAGTATAATTTGTCTTGATGTGGGTTTCTTTGCATTCATCTTACCAGGATTACTGAGCTTCTTTTCTTTTAATTTGTTTAATTTTTTATTTTTATTTGTAGATCTATGTCATTTTTCAAATTAGGAAGTTTTGGGCTATTATTTCCTCAAACAAGCTCTGTGCCCCTTACTCTCTTGTCCTTCTTGGGCTCTCATAATGCATATATCATTCTTTTTTATGGTATTCCATAAATTTTGTAGGCGTTGTTCAGTTTTCTTCATTCTTTTGCTGTTATTGAGCTTTTCACTACTCTTTTTTTTTTTCTTGAAATTTAGTAATTTGAAATAATCTGTCTTTAAGTTGACTGATTATTTATTGTTCCTGGTTTAGTCTGTTTTTTAATCCCTTTAGTAAATTTAACTTAAAATTTAAGTTATTGTGTTTTTTAGTTCCAAAATTTCTGCTTATTTTTTAAAATAAGTATCATGACTTTGTTAATATTTTCATTTTGCACATATATCATTTTCCTGATTTTACTTTGTCCTCTGTCTGTCTTTTCCTGTAGCTTTTTAGGCATATTGAAATGATTGTTTTAAATCTTTGTTTAATAAATCAGAAGCGTCTCTTTCTTTAGGGTCAGGTTCTGGATATTTATCTTATTTCTTTGAATGATCCATGATTTCTCTTTCTTTGTATGTCTTATGATCTATATAACTGTGTGTGCACTGGTTCTTTTTATGACCATTTTTTGAATGTTGTAAATTTGAAAAAAAAAAAAAAAAAACCTCTTCTAGTCTTTGCTGACTGGCTTTGCAAGAGAACACTTTCACTAATCAGCCTGGCATGAAAAAATTTTCAGGTTTTTACTAGGCATGCATTTTCCTGGTCCTGTGTGTGTGTGTTTTCCTCCAATTTCTCCATATACATAGCTGCTTTTAAATGTCTTAATTTCCCTAATTGTCTCTCTTTTATTTTTACTCTTAGGTGTTTTATTGCATTCTTCAGCATGTAATATATTGTCCCCATGCTTCTGCTTGTCTGTAGTCCTCCTTTAGCATTCACATGCTGCAGTACCCACTACTGTTTTCTGTGGCATTCCCAGCCTGGGATCAGACCTATGCTACCTTATTCCTCTCTGAGCTCTTGTCAGTTGAGACTCTTGTCAGTTGAGCCCTGTCCCACAGCATCTCCCAAATAGTCCATAATTTTGCAAAAATGTTCCACTCTTTTCTTTCCATCCAGAAGAAAAAAAATCAGGAATTGAGCAGCTTTCTCTTGACTGCACCACACCAAGGAAGGGTAGGTCAAAACAGAGAAAAAATGCTGTCATTTTCTACTATTTTAAGCATAGCTTTTAATTGATTCAGCATTTGTTTTCTTTTGTGCTGATCCTTGACTGATTTCTAGAGCTCCCATAAAGCTTTTTTAATCAGTTTTTTTTCTTATTTAACTGATGTTTCCTTGGAGGAACAAAGGGCTGGGCTTTCTAGTCCATAATTTTGTTGACACTGTTCCATTTTAGTAAAAAACATATATTAGAGGTCACAATTGCATTTTATTCGTTGATTAGTAAGATTGCTTTCCATCATTTCAATGTCCATGGTTCTTTTTATGGTCTTTGCTACCATGCAAAGCAAGGACTGCGTGTATGGATTTTTATGCCTGGCATCTCATTCGAGCTCCAAACTTGTACTTCTTACTACTTTCTGGATATGATCATTTGGATGTCTTCAAGGCACTTTGCTTAGCTCATTTAAAGATTAACTTGCCATATTTCTGTTGAAATAACTACTACTACTACTACCTCTGAATCCCTATCTTGCCTAATGGTATATCAAATCTATAAATAACCCAGCCTCAATATTTCACAGTAATTTTATAGTTATGTCTGATTTTTTTCTTCAGCTTCCTCAAGCCAAGTTCCACTTTCTTTTAGAATCATTGAATTTTAGAGTTACAAGGAGAAGTTTTAGAGATTATTGTATTAACCTCATTTATTTTTCAAATAAGAAAACAATGTCCCAGTGAGGTTGAGATATAAGTTGCAATAAATTTGGGTTAAAACATAGGTTTATTGACTCCATATTCAGTGTTCTTTGACAAAAATAAGACATGTTCTCCTCCAATATCTCTATTTGTCCCTTTTCTAATTCTTCTCCCATGCCAATGGCCTACATCATGCCTTATATTATCACATGCTTGGACCAGTGTACTATCCCTCAATATACCTGTCTGCTTCTAGTTCTCCCATTCCCCTCCTTGCCATATTTTATTTTCTACTCTATAAGGTTCTTTATAAAAACATTTTAATTACATGACAAAATGTTTAAACATCCATGTCTTCCAGTTTAATTTCCAGAAGTTAGAACTCCATATTTGCTGAATTGATGAATAATTTCTTCTCTGTGGTTGAAACATCATAATCAATTTTTTTCTCTGTCTCTTTCCATACTGCTCTTGATATTGTCATACATAACCCCTATCATTGCTCCAATCTCATTTTTTTTGAAGCCTCTTTGATCATATTATTCCCATTTGGAAATTCTGTAGCACTTATTGTCTGTATTACTTTCTGGCTCATGGAATCAGCAGGCTTTCAGGGCAAACATATTTGCCTTGTGCCTTTAATTACCTGATCAATTCTTGAATGCGAGAACCATATGATATACCACTTGAAAATTCTCTCATCCTTTGGCACAGTTCAATGTTCAGAGGAGGCTCTTAATATTTTATTAATTGCTAACTGACATGCAAAACCACTAAACAAATGTTGAACAAGTAAATAAATTAATAATCCCTACATCCTCTAAACATGCAATAGCATATGTTTACAAGATACTTAACACAATGTGAAAAGAGGTTGAAAAAATCTTCCCAGTCTACTCCCGTTACAAAAATGGACTTGCAATTGCTTCCAGGTACTCAATCATGATTTTCTGCACTAAAAACTGAAGCTCACCCATCTATTTCCCCTACCCTTTGCTTATACTTAAAAAAAATAATAATTTCAATACTGCCATTTTTTAAAACCAAGTTCTTGGCAAAGACTTCCAATTTGACCTAATTCCTACAGTGCTTCCCCTTGGTGTCTGTGGTTGCTTTGTTTGCCACTGATTATTCCCATATGTAGTACACTAAATTCTCCTGCAAGGGAGTGGCACCCAATTTCTCGAGAGAGAGAGACAGAGAGAGAGAGAGAGAGAGAGTTCTTGTCACTACCCCTGCTGTCATGTGCCTAAGTCATTTGGAACTGAGCTATAGAGTGGCACTGTAATGATTTAGTCCTCTTGCCCTCATGGGCCACATTTGTTACTGGCAATTTAGAAAGAAAAAAGAAGAGGAAAATAAAATGAATTCTGATCCAGCTTTCTAGGAATCAGCAAATCTAGTTTCTACTACATTCAGTGGTTTCTGTATTTACCCTTAGAATGTATTTCAGGCAATGTTAATAATGTACAGTTTCCCTTGCTGAACATTTTATTTATTTGAGTATATTTAGACAGACCTGAAGCTGTAATTTATCTTATTTTCTCCCAATGTTACTGCAACTGACTATTTCTTTCATACTCAGTTTATACACTACATTAATAAAAGAACACCAGTGACCAAAATACTGCAGGACCTGCCTCATAAATATTTATTTGCCATTTTTTGCTCTGGACATGCTAATTACACCATAGTCAGCTATATACAAGGACCTAAACTTGTTTTTCATTTACAATGAGTGGTAAGAAGGCCAACATCTGCCTTACATAGCAGTTTGCCTACGTAACCCTGCATAGTTTTCTATTGTTCCAAAAACTGTTCATGTGTATAATAAAAATTCAGTGAGTTTAGACCTCCTGTTTACAATAAAGTTTCAGGGAATTCGTTTTCTGCCACATTTTGGATTGCATTATTTTAAGATGGTCACAAAAAGTAAAATATCCCTAAGGATCATTTATGTTATTAAAATGCATTGTTATATTTCCATAATTGGCAATGTCTTATGTGGGTAGAAAAAAATGGTCCTTCAGATGTTATTTAAATGAAAATGTGTGACTCACTCTACGTATTTTACAATACAACATTGAATAAAATCTGTAGCACAATACATCTAGTGTGTGATAGGAATAATAATCTAGATAAAGATTGAGATAATACCTAAATAACTTTACTCACCAATTCCCTGAAATATTTCAATTGTATTAGATCAAATTCAGTTATCATCTATGCCAAAATTTAAGATAGAGCATTAATATTCAAAGAGTTGTTAGAACATCAACTATTATAGTATTGAATCTGGTATAAAACATGGCTCCCTAATCTCTAATTTTAATTGTTAGAATAATGTTTTTCCTAAGAAAACAAAACTCTGTCTTAGTCCATTCAGGCTTATTTACCCAAAATACCATAGACTGGGTAGCTTATAAACAACAGAAATGTATTTCTCACAGTTCTGGAGGCTGGAAAGTCCAAGATTCAAGTGCTGGTGGATTTTGTGTTTGTTGTCAGCCCACTTTCCGGTTCGTAGTTAACTACCTTTTCACTGTTTCCTCCCATGGCAGAAAGGGAGTCAAATCTCTCTGTGGCTTCTTTTTTAAGGTCACTGATCTTACTTCTGAGGGTATCACATTCATGACTTAACCATCTCCTAAAGTCCCTCATCTTCAAACACCATGGGGATTAGGTCTCAACATGTGAATTTTAAAAGGATAAATAATATTTAGTCCATAGCACTCTCTTTTGGTGATTCTTATGTGCAAGAACTTTAGTGAGTCTCTGTTATATTCAATATAAAATTCAAAAATTGTGTTCATCTTTTAAGGCCCATTTTCTTCTTATTCCATAATTTCTATTACATTGGTGCAAATGTAATTGCGGTTTTTGCAATTATTTTTAACCTTTTAAACTGCAATTACTTTTGCACCAACCTAATATATAACTGTATTTCACACTCACCTCAAAACCACCCTATCTTGTCTAGTCAGATAAATTCTATCTAGTCAGATAGAGTTTCTCATGCATTCCATGTGAATTACCAACTTCAAGCCTTTATTTTCTCTGTGCTCCAGACTGAATAACTTTTCCCAACTGCCACTATTTAAAATACATTAGTATTTTAAGGACCACCTGAGTTCTCATTGTCTCTACAAAATCTTTCCAGAATTACTTTAGTATGAACTATACTTATCACTTTTATAAGTTTCTAT
The DNA here is from genome assembly GCF_057876585.1 of Rhinolophus sinicus. Taxonomy (NCBI): domain Eukaryota; kingdom Metazoa; phylum Chordata; class Mammalia; order Chiroptera; family Rhinolophidae; genus Rhinolophus; species Rhinolophus sinicus. Next base: position 48,966,020 of record NC_142518.1, on the reverse strand, counting down.
TACACAGAGGTTTGTTACCACAGGACAGAAGTGATTGGAATTCAATCCTTACTGCTCTAATTGATCATTTGTATATGTCACATCTTCTAAGTGAATTGTAAGTTTCTTAGGGATAATAATTTCTTATATTTTTCTTTTATATCCCACTGAACACCTGGAGTAGCTCTAAGCATGTAGCAAGTGTTGGCTAAAGTTTTGCTTAATAGATGCCAAAACAAAAAATCAATGATACTACAAATATAGTTAGTATACATTTTCTGTGATATAATTCCCCTAGTTAGTATACATTTTCAATGGAGTTTTAAGCTGATAGCATTGGATCTATTGTTGAAATTATGTAATGTCCATTTTATAATAGATCACTACATATTGGTTCTTTTAAAGGTGAAAACAATCATCTAGAAATTACTTGTAGACAGTATCAGGACATTTATAGTTAGATTAGAACAGAATTGTTCTGTATTAGGAGCACTAGAAATAGTTCTCCATGAAAGCATTAACCCAAGTATTTGAGTAAAAACTTTTACTTGACATTTATGTATATGTAAGTAACATTGACATTGTTAAGGAAAGACAATATTTCCTGTAAATTTATTCATCTCTATGCTGAAAATATTGCAGCTATTGATATTACTCTTATGAACTATAACTAAGTTATGAAACACAAGAGTGGAGACTTCAGAATTTACTTTTTTATTTTTTAAGATTTTTATTAAAATATAGCTAACATACAATATTATATTAGTTTTAGGTGTACTCAATAATTATTCAAATTTAATATACCTAAAGAAGTGATCACCATTATGAGTCTAGCAATCATCTGACACTGTACCATGCTATCACAATATTATTGACTATATTCCCTATACTGTACATGACTTATTTGTGTTTTTTTATTCCCCCCTTTCTTTTACCTCCCCCCCCCACTCCAGTTCAAACCATTGTTTCTCAGTCTAGTTGGGTAGGACAGCTACCTGGCCCATGCTGGTATTATGAGCCTTGCACTCCCCCTAGCTGAGGCAGTCCATCGCCAGTTGTCAGTTGGCTGCTCACAGCAGCTCACAGCAACTCTCGCTGGCTGCCGGCCGCTCACACTGGCCACCGGCCACTCATGGCAGAGTACAGTAGCCCACAGCAGCACACAGCAGCCCACAGCAGCACACAGCAGCTCATGCAGACTGCTGGCCACTCACGCTAGCTGTGGCCACTCACAGCAGCTCATGGCAGCTCTCGCTGGCTGCTGGCTGCTCACGCTGGCCACTGGCCACTCATGGCAGCACATAGTAGCCCACTGCAGTACATAGTAGCCCACGTCAGCACACAGCAGCCTGCAACAGCACACAGCAGCCCAGCTCCAGGAAGAGCTGTTGTTCACAATCTTAGCTGTAGAGGGTGCAGCTCACTGGCCCATGTGGGAATCAAACTGGCAATCTTGGTGTTAGGAGCACAGCGCTCCAACCACCTGAGCCACCGGGCTGGCCTGACTTATTGTTTGTTTTTTTACTGGAAATTTGAACTTCTTATTCCTATTCATATTTTCTCCCTTTTTAAAAATGTTCAATTATAGTTAACATTCAATATTATTTCATATTAATTTCAGATGCACAGCTCAGTGGTTAGACATTTATATAATTTATGAAATTATCCCCCTGACCAGTCTAATACCCACCTGGAATTATATATAGTTATTGCCATATTACTGACTATATTCCCTATGCTTTACTTTATGTCCCTATGACTATTTTGTAACTGAATTTGTACTTCTTAATGCCTTCATCTTTTTCTCCGTGCCCCCACCTCCTCCCATCTATCTCCCCAATAAATCTATTACTTATCTAACACTCTACATAGTTATTACAGTATTATTGACTACATTCCTTATGCTATACCCTACATCCCCATAACTACTTTGTAACAACCAATTTGTGCTTCATAATCCCTTCTCTTTTCAACCACTGGCAATGGTCAAAATGTTCTGTGTCTATGAGTTTGTTTCTATTTTGTTTGTCTGTTTGTTTTATTCTTTAGATCCCACATAAAAGCAAAATGACATTACATCTGTCTTTCACTGTCTGACATACTCCACTGAACACAATACCTTCTAGGTCCATCCATGCTTCCGCAGATGGCAAGAATCCATTCCCTTCCCTGGTCGAGCAATATTCCATTGCATATATGTACCATCTCTTCTTTATCCACTTATTTATTGATGGACACCCAGGCTGCCTCCACATCTTGGCCGTTATAAATAATGCTGCAATGATCATATGGATGTACACACCCCCTTGAAGTAGCATTTTGGGTTTCTTCAGAGACATATCCTGAAGTAGGATTACTGGGTCTTTTGTTGTCACTTGTTAAAGACTTGGCTTGAAATTTATTTTGTCTTGTATAAGTACTGCTCCTCCACTATTTTTTTTTAAATTCCATTTTCATGAAATCTTTTTCCCATCACTTTAAGTCTCAGGATGTCTTGATTTGAAGTAGGTCTCTTGTAAGCACCATATATAAGCATCTTTTTTTCTTATCCATTCAGCCACCCTATCCTTTAATTGGAGCATTTAATCTATGTATACTTAAAGTGATTGTTGATATGTAGTTATTGCCATTTTATTATTCATATTTTGATTTTTTTTTTCATTTTAAAGAAATCTCTCTAGCGTTTTTTGTAATACTGGTTTGATGTTGATGAACTACTTTGTTTTTTTTTTTTTCTTCTCTGGGAAGCCCATTATCAGTCCTTCCATTCTAAATGATAGAGTATGTAATCTTGTTTGTATGTCCTTGCTTTTTGTCACTTTGAATATTTTCTGCCAATCACTTCTGGCCTGCAAAGTTTCTGTTGAGAAATCAGCTGGCAGGCTTATGGGAGCTCCCTTGTAGGTAACTAACTACATTTTGCTTGCTGCTTTTAGAGTTTCTTTCTTTGTCTTTAACCTTTGGCATTTTCATTTTGATGTATCTTGGTGTGGGCCTCTTTTTGTTCATCTTGTTTGGGATTTTCTGTGCTTCCTGGGCTTGTATATCTATTTTCTTCACAATGTTAGATAATTTCTTTGTCATTATTTCTTCAAACAGGTTTTTAATTGCTTGTGCTCTCTCTTCTCCTTCTGGTACTTCTAATAATGCAAATGTTGGTACAATTGATGTTGTCCCAGAGGCCCCTTAAAATCTCTTCATATTTTATTCCTTTTTTTTTTTCTGTCCTGTTTGGGTGTTTTCTGCTACCTAATCTTATTTTTTTTATTTATTTTTTTTATTCTTAGTTTCCTTATTTGTTTAATTATTTATTTATTTAATTAGTTTCAGGTGCACAAGACAAAGCAAAACTTAGACGTTTATCATTTATATCCCTCACACTGTGTGAACCCCCCTCCCCCCATCCACTATCCCTCTGTACGTTCCCAAAACCTCTCACCTTCCCCTTATCCCCACCCCCCGCCCCTCTAGCAACCCTCTGTTTTTGCTACCTAATCTTATAATTCGCTGATTTGATCCTCTGCTTAATCTAATCTGTTGATTCCCTCTAATGTAGTCTTCATTTCAGTTATTGCAGTCTTTATTTCTTTTTTGTGTTTTTTATCTTCATTTTTTAAGTTTCTTATCTCTTTGTTGAAGTTGAGCACCCTTATAACCAGTGTTTAGAACTCTAAGTCTGGTAGATTGTTGGTCTCAATTTTGTTTAGTTCTTTTTCTGGAACTTTGTTCTATTCTTTTACTTGGGTCATGTTTCTTTGTCCCCTTATTTTAGTTGTCTCCTTGTGTTTGTTTCTATGTCTTAGGTAGTGTTGCAATGTTTCTCAGTCTTAGTAGAGTGGAATTATGTAGTAGGTCCCTATGGGGTCCAGTAGCACAATCTCCCTGGTCACCAGAGCTGGGTGTTCCAGGTGTGTCCCTTGTGTGGGTTGTGTGTGACCTCCTATTGTAGTTGAGCCTTGGTTGCTGTCATTGGGAGGGTTGACCCTTGGGTTCATTGGTGAGAACTGGCTGTGACTAAAATTGTGGAACGCTGTGGCGGGGCTAACTCTATGGAGCAGGATTTGCTTCAGTAGGTCTCTGGTGCCTGCCCAGTGTGCCGTTTGAATATGTCATCTTTGGAGGCACCTCGGTGAAGCTCCAGCTCTGTCTGATGCTGGCTACTGGACATGCCAGCCTCAGGGCTTCCTCAAAAGGGCCCCTCCACAAACCGTGTTCAGGTGCAGCCTGTGCTCTGATCAGGGCCACTGGCATGAGCCACAAAGCAATCCACAGATGGCCACCACCCATGCCATGCTTATAGGTGCCTCAAGAGGCCAGACCATGAACTGAGGTTGGCTACTGCTAGTTTTGGGCTTGTGGCTGCTAGGCAAGTTGTATGGCACATGCCAAAGCCAGACACTGATATTTTTTGGGCGGTTGTTAACCTTTGAGAGATTTTAGAAAAGCCTGCAGCATGATACAAGACAGGTCATTCATGTGGAAAAGCCACTAGAAGCATATGGATGTGCCCAAATGTTTGGTTGGGCAGGCTCTCGGGGAATCACCTGGGCAGGGGTGAACTAATGAAGTTAGCCATGTTGATGGAACCTTAGATATGGCTGCCAACTGTGTCTGCACACCAGGAGGTAGGAGCATTCCACCCACAAATGATAGCTTACACCAGTTCCTCAATCCAGAAGAAAGCTTCCCTTCCAGTCCTCACTATGAATCCAGACAATTCAGTTCTTACCTATATGTCCCTGGTGCCTTTTCAGCTGCTGATATAGCACTGGAGCTCAGAGTAAGTGAGTCTGTGCATGGGCCATTTAAGAGGAGGGCCATGGACTGCAGTTCCCCTCTGTCTCAGTCACAATGTCTGCTGGTTTTCCCAACCAGAAGTTATTGGGACTTCTCTCCCTGGCACTGAAATCCTGGGCTGGTAAGCTTGGTGTGGGGCTGGGACCCCTCACTCCTCCAGGGGGGACCTCCAGAGCCAAGATATCCCTTCCAATTTTTATTTGTCACACATGGATGTGGGGCCAGCCTGTTCTGTGTCTCCTCCCCTCCTATCAGTCTCAAAATAGCTTCTTCTCTATCTCCTTAGTTGTATTACTTCTTTTCAGTTATACTTCAGGTGATTCTCAATGATAGTTGTTCTGTAGTTTAGTTGTAATTTTGATATGGTAGTGAGAGGATGGTAAACAGAGCATTTACCTACCTTGCCATCTTGACCAGGTCTCAAGAGACCTCAGAATTTAAATTTGAAGAGTTAAGCACTGTATTCACAAAGCACGAAATTTCCTATATAAAGAGCTTTCTCTGTCAGTTTTTACATATCTATCAAATACTACAATCATTAGCCATACAGTTGATAAAAATAAGTATCTAGATCACAGAAAATAACATTGTTGAAATAACAGTGTTATAACATGCTCGAATCTATAATTTTCATTAAAATATAAACATACACTCAACCATAAATATTGTCTTTGTTGAAGTTGAGAATTCATATAGCCGGTGTTTAGAACTCTAAGTCTGGTAGATTGTTGGTCTCAATTTTGTTTAGTTCTTTTTCTGGAACTTTGTTCTATTCTTTACTTGGGTCATGTTTCTTTGTCCCCTTATTTTAGTTGTCTCCTTGTGTTTGTTTCTATGTCTTAGGTAGTGTTGCAATGTTTCTCAGTCTTAGTAGAGTGGAATTATGTAGTAGGTCCCTATGGGGCCCAGTGGCACAATCTCCCTGGTCACCAGAGCTGGGTGTTCCAGGTGAGTCCCTTGTGTGGGTTGTGTGTCACCTCCTATTGTAGTTGAGCCTTGGTTGTTGTCATTGGGAGGGTTGACCCTTGGGCTCATTGGTGAGAACTGGTCCAATAAAGAGAAAAGAGGACCTGATCCTGATATGATTTTGGAATACTGAATGCAACAACAATGTATCTGGACTGAGAGCTTAAAATATTAGGTATAGATATATATTAATCTTACAAACATTAAACTAGTACTCATTGATACCTTATTAAAAATGCATTAGGAGCTCTCTTTGTGGATAAGCACATTGTAGGTTGAAGAAGTTCTTTAAATTCCCCAAAATCATTGTTATCAAATGGCAGAGCCAAGATTTGAATACAGGTATGTCCAACCCCAAATTTACATTAAGGACACCCTTTCTAAAATAGTTATTCAGTTATGTTTCAACACATTCTTATCAGTGGAAAAAAGCTTTGCATCCCATAATGAGAAACATATTTAAACTATTTATAATTAGATTACATAGTTAGATAAGTGCAGTTAACTGGACATCATCATTTTTTTAAATTTATTTATTTTTTAAATTTATTGGGGTGACAATTGTTAGTAAAATTACATAGATTTCAGGTGTACAATTCTGTATTACATCATCTATAAATCCCATTGTGTGTTCACCACGCAGAGTCAGTTCTCCTTCCATCACCACATATTTGATCCCCCTTACCCTCATCTCCCACCCCCCACCCCCCTTACCCTCTGGTAACCACTAAACTATGGTCTGTGTCTATGAGTTTCTGTTTCTCATTTGCTTGTCTTATTCTATTGTTGTTTTTGGTTTATATACCACATATCAGTGAAATCACACGGTTCTCTGCTTTTTCTGTCTGACTTATTTCGCGCAGCATTACACTCTCAAGATCCATCCATGTTGTCACAAATGTTCCTATATCATCTTTTCTTACCGCCGAATAGTATTCCATTGTGTATATATACCACAACTTCTTTATCCATTCATCTATCAAAGGACATTTTAGTTGTTTCCACGTCTTGGCCACCGTAAACAAATCTGCAATGAATATTGGAGCACACGTGTCTTTATCTCTAAATGTTTTCAGATTTTTTGGGTAGATACCCAGGAGAGGGATTGCTGGGTCATATGGCAATTCTATTCATAATTTTTTGAGGAACCTCCACACTGCCTTCCATAGCGGCTACACGAGTCTGCATTCCTACCAACAGTGTAAGAGGGTTCCTTTTTCTCCACAGCCTCTCCAACACTTGTTACTATTTGTCTTGTTGATGATAGCCATTCTAACTTGGGTGAGGAGATATCTCATTGTGGTTTTTATTTGCATTTCTCTGATGATTAGTGATGTTGAGCATTTTTCATCTGTCTATTGGCCATTTGTATGTCCTCTTTGGAGAAATGTCTCTTCAGGTTCTCTGCCCATTTTTCAATTGAGTTGTTTGTTTTTTTGTTGTTGAGTTTGATAGTTCCTTGTATATTTTGGATATTAGCCCCTTATCGGAGGCATTGTTTGCAAAAACCTTCTCCCAATCAGTTGGTTGCCTCTTTATTTTGTCGATGGCTTATTTTGCTGTGCAGAAACTTTTAAGTTTCACATAGTCCCATCGATTTATTTTAGCTTTTACTTCCATTGCCTTTGCAAATTCATAAAATACTCATTGAACCCAGGTCCATAAGTTTAGTACCTAAGTTTTATTCTATGCACTTTATTGTTTCAGGTCTTATGCTTAAGTCTTTTATCCATTTTGAATTAATTTTGGTACATGGTGACAGATAGCAGTCTAGTTTCATTCTTTTGCACATGGCTATCCAATTCTCCCAGCACCATTTGTTGAAGAGGCTTTCTTTCCTCCATTGTATGTTTTTGCTTCTTTGTCAAAAATTATCTGTCCATATTCATGTGGTTTTATTTCTGGGTTCTCAATTCTATTCCATTGCTCTATGTGTCTGTTTTTCTGCCAATATCATGCTGTTTTGATTATTGTGGCCCTGTAGTACAAGTTAAAGACATGGACTGTGATACCTCCAGTATTGTTCTTTTTTCTTAAGATTGCTTTGGCGATTTGGGGTCTTTTGTGGTTCCAAACAAATCTGATGATTTTTTGTTCTAATTCTTTAAAAAATGGCATTGGGATTTTGATGGGGATTGCATTATATCTGTATATTGCTTTGTGTAATATGGCCATTTTAACTATGTTGTTTCTTCTAACCCATGAGCATGGAATGTATTTCCATTTCTTTGTGTCTTCTTCAATTTCTTTCAAAAATGTCTTATAGTTTTCAGCATATAGGTCCTTCACATCCTTGGTTAAGTTTATCCTGGGCATTTATTTTTTTTGCTGCAATTACAGAAGGAATTGTTTTCTGTATTTCTTTTTCTGAGATTTCATTGTTAGTACATAGGAAAGCAATGGACTTTTGTATGTTGATTTTGCAGCCAGCAACTTTACTGTATTCATTGATTGTTTCTAATAGCTTTTTGGTGGAGTCTTTAGGGCTTTCTATATATAGCATCATGTCATCAACAAGAGTGATAATTCAACTTCTTCATTCCCAATTTGGATGCCTTTTATTTCTTTCTCTTGCCTGATTGCTCTGGCAAGGACTTCCAACACTGTGTCGAAAAGCAGAGGTGATAGGGGCAGCCCTGTCGTGTTCCTGAACATAGAGCAAAGGTTTTCAGTTTTTCACTATTAATAATGAGATTAGCTGAGGGCTTGTCGTATATGGCCTATACTTTGTTAAGGTATTTTCCTTCTATACCTATTTTATTAATTGTTTTAAACATAAATGGATGTTGTATCTTGTCAAATGCTTTTTTTTTGCATCAATTGATATAATCATATGATTTTTGTCCTTTATTTTGTTTATGTGATGTATCACATTGATAAATTTGCGGATGTTGAACCATCCTTGTGCCCCAGGAATGAACCCCACTTGGTCGTGATGAATAATCTTTTCAATGCATTGTTGTATTCGATTTACTATAATTTTGTTTAGGATTTTTGCATCTGTATTCATCAGAGATATTGGTCTGTAGATTTCTTTTTGTGTTGTCCTTACCAGGTTTTGCTATCAGGGTAATACTGGCTTCATAAAATGAGTTGGGGAGTACTGTCTCTTCTTCAATTTTTTGGAAGAGTTTGAGCAGGATTGGTATTACATCCTCTTTGAAGGTTTGGTAGAATTCACTAGTGAAGAAATCTGGTCCCAGACTTTGCTTTCTGGAAGGTTTTGGATGACTGATTCAATTTCATTTTTGGTGATCAGTCTGTTTAGATTTTCCAGTTCTTCATGGTTCAGCCTTGGAAGGCTATATGTTTCTAAGAACTTGTCCATTTCTTCTAAGTTATTGAATTTGGTGGCATATAGTCCTTCATAGTATTCTTGGATGATCTTTTGTATTTCTGTGATGTCCATAATAACTACCCCTGTTTCATTTCTGATTTTGTTAATCAGTGTCTTCTCTCTTTTTATCTTAGTAAGTCTAGCCAAGGGTTTGTCAATTTTGTTAATCTTTTCAAAGAACCAGCTCTTTGTCACATTAATTTTTTCTATTGTCTTTTTGTTCTCTATTTCATTTATTTCTGCTTTAATTTTTATTATTTCCTTTCTTCTGCTGACCTTGGGTTTTACTTGTTCTTCTTTTTCTAGTTCTTTAAGGTGTAACATGAGGTTATTTATTTGGGAGTTTTCTTGTTTCTTGAGATAGGCCTGTAATGAGATAAATTTCCCTCTTAAAACTGCTTTCGCTGCATCCCAGAAATTTTGGTAGTATGTATTTTCATTGTCATTTGTTTCTATGTATCTTTTGATCTCTCCTCTAATTTCTTCTTTGACCCATTCCTTCTTTAAAAGTATGTTGTTTAATCTCCATGTATTTGTGTTTTTTCCCGCTTTCTTTTTACAGTTGATATCCAATTTCAAAGCCTTGTGATCAGAGAATATGCATGGTATGATTTCAATCTTCTTAAATTTGTTGAGACTGATTTTATGTCCCAATATATGGTCTATCCTTGAGAATGTTCCGTGTACACCAGAAAAGAATGTATAATCTGATGTTTTAGGATGAAGTGCTCTATAAATGTCAATTATGTCCATTTCATCTAATGTGTCATTTAGGGCTGCTATTTCGTTATTTATTTTCTCTTTGGATGATCTATCCATAGCTGTCAATGATGTATTTAAGTCCCCTAGTATAATTGTGTTTTGGTCAATTTCTCCCTTTAGTTCTGTTAGTAGTTGCTTGGTGTATTTCCGTGCTCCTTGATTGGGGGCATAAATATTGATGACTGTTATGTCTTCTTGTTGTACAGTCCCCTTCACCATTATGAAATGTCCATCTTTATCTCTTGTTATCTTTTTCACCTTGAAGTCTGTTTCATCTGATATCATTATGGCTACACCTGATTTTCTCTGGGTACCATTTGCTTGGAGTGTCAATTTCCACCCTTTCACTTTGAGTCTGTGCTTGTCCTTGTAGCTGAGATGTGTCTCTTGGAGACAGCATATGGTTGGGTTTAGTTTTTTGATCCAATCTGCTACTCTGTGCCTTTTTATTGGTGAGTTCAGTCCATTTACATTTAGGGTGATTATTGATATGTGAGGATTTCCTGTCATTCTATCTTTAGTTTTCTGGTAAGGCTGTGTCTCCATTGTTTCTTTGCCTTTTTGTTGTTGTCTATTATTTCTGTGTGGTGGTATTCTATGATGTTTCCCTCTGTTTCTTCTCTTATTTCAGTATATATTTCAGTTCTGGATTTTTTTTGAGTGGTTACCCTTAAGTTTATGTAAAAGAAAGTTTGATATTTAGAGTATTCCATTATCTTCAGCACGCTTACTCTCTCCATTCCCATATTCCGGTTCAGGCCTTTACTCTCCCCCTTTTTGAGTTTTGGTTGCCACAAATTGTCCCTGTTGATGGTGGTCGAATAGCCTCCTTTAGTATTTCTTGTAGTGCATGTCGTGTATTAGAAAATTCCCTCAGCTTCTGTATGTCTGGAAAGGTCTTTATTCCTCCTTCATATCTAAAGGATATCTTTGCTGGATATATTATTCTTGGCTCATGATTTCTCTCTTTCAATAGTTTGAATATTTGGTTCCACTCCCTGCTGGCTTTTAGAGTTTCTGCTGAAAAATCTGATGATAATCTAATGGGCTTTCCTTTGTAAGTTACCGTCTTCTTTTCCCTGGCTGCCTTGAGGATTCTTTCTTTGTCGTTGATTTTAGACAGCTTCAATAAAATGTGCCTTGGAGAAGGTCTGTTGGGATTGAGGTAACTAGGTGTTCTATTTGCTTCTTGGATTCGAGGGTGCAGTTCTGTGCACAAATTTGGGAAGTTCTCATCGACAATTTGTTTGAATATATTCTCTGTTCCCTTCTCTCTTTCTTCTCCTTCTGGTATGCCCATGATTCTTATATTGCTCTTTCTGATGGAGTCAGAAAGTTCTTGTAGAGTTCTTTCATTTCTTTTAAGTCTCAAGTCTCTTTCTTCTTCTCTCTGTGTCATTTCCAGGTTTCTATCTTCGATGTCACTGACTCTTTCCTCCATCTGGTCAACTCTACTACCTAAGCTGGTTATTTCATTCTTAATTTCTTCTATTGAGTTCTTAATCTCCAGAAATTCTATTTGGTTCTTTTTTAAGATTTCAATCTCCTTCGTAAAATGCTCATGCTGTTCTTTGATTGAGTTTCTGAGTTCCTTTAACTGCCTATCTGTGTTTTCTTGTATCTCGTTGAGTTTTTTGAGAACTGCAATCTTGAATTCTCTGTCATTTAAGTCACATATTTCTGTATCTTTAAGTGCCTTCTCTGGAGATTTTTCACTTTCTTTCTGAGTTATCTTGTTGCCTTGGTTATTCATGGCGATTACTGGTTTACTATTTCTCTTCCTAGACATCTACAGGAGTGGCTTCTGCAATAGGTTGATAGAAAGCGGTCTTTCTTTTGTTTGCCAGTACTTGTTGGTAGAATGTTTTATTATTTCTCCAACTGCAACTTATTTTCCTTCTCCCACACAGTAATGCTATGTTTTCTCTGCACTATTCCAACTTCTCACACAATGGGGGGATTCCCTGGGAGACGGGCTTCTCCTCTGTTAATAGTTCGTCTAGGTCACAGGGCGCAGTGTCCCGGTGGGTATGCGGAGAGCTTTTGATGTTCCAAAGCTCTTCCAGCTCCTGATTCAGAGCCCGTAGGTTTCAGCAGTTCTGTTTACTCCTGCAGGGATCCGCCCAGATAGGTGGGGTCAGAGGCGGGGTGAGTTGTGAGAGGTGGCCCAGACCAATGGCGGCAACCACCACCACAGCCCGTCCTGCTTCCACAGCTCTCTCCCCTTTGCTGGAACTAGTTGGGCTGTCAAATTGTGTTTGCAGTCCACAGTTCTCAAAACAGCAAATTTTCTGTTGTTTTGATCTGACACTGCTACTGTTTCGCTTTTAGCACCGGGCAGGTGGGGGCGGGGCGAGCTCTGGGAGGGGAGGGAGGGGGCGGCTAGTCTCAGTGCCTAAGGCTCCGTTCTCTGCTCGGCAGTGCGGGCTTAAACCACCGTTTTCAGCCTTTTTCCCTCAGTCTTTTCTCCGAGGTCTCTGCCGTGAGCGTTGGGTTCAGCTGTGTTATATGCTGTCCCCTCAGCCCTGTGGATCCCTGGCGGAGCCCTAGCAGTCCGAGTTCTTCCCTCTCCCGCAGCTGCGGTAGTTCCGGGAAGCAGCGAGCTTGGCACACTGAGCTAGGTCTGCGTCCTCCGCCCGCGCATCTCCGTGTCCGCGCACTTCTCCCTTTCCTCCTCCTCCCTCCACTCCCGCGAATCTCCCACCTGTAGGTGATTTAGTCGGTTGTGGGCCTCTTCGTGTTGCCTGTGTGCTGTGCAGGGAGTCCTTTGTGGAGTTTTTGTTGTTCGATTCGTTGTAAATTCCAGGGGAGCTTTACAGAGGCTCACCTCACGCCGCCATTTTTCCGGAAGTTCAAAAAAAAAATAATCTTAATCCTTACCTCACCTCACAAAAAATAATTTAATTTGAAATTTATCATAAACCTGCATATAATAGCTCATGGAAGAAAACATGGAAAAAAGTTTTCACATCATTGGGGGAGCAAAAGTTTTTAATTAAGACAGAAAAATCACTGGAGATAAAAAAATAATTTGCACTTAATCAAAACTTTTTAATTAAAATTTATTGGGGTGACAATGGTTAGTAAAATTACATAGGTTTCAAGTGTACAAATTATAATACATCATCGATATATATCACATTGTGTGTTCACCACCCATATTGAGTTCTCCGTCCATCACCATATATTTTACCTCATTTACCTTCATCTATCATCCCCCTCCCCTCTTACCCTCAGCTAACCACTAAACTATTGTCTGTGTCTATCAGTTTTTTCTTTGTTTGTCTTGTTCCTTTGTTGCTTTCACTTTTATATCCCACATATCAGTGAAATCATATGGTTCTCGACTTTCTCTATGTGACTTATTTCACTTAGCATAATCTCAAGATCCATTCATGTTGTCGCAAATGGCACTATTTCATCTTTTCTTATGGCAGAGTAGTATTCCATTGTGTATATATACCACATCTGCTTCATCCAATCATCTATCGAAGGGCACTTTGGTTGTCCCTATGTCTTGGCCACCACAAAAAAAGCTACAATCAATATCGGGACACATATGTTTTTTTATGAATAAATGTTTTCAGATTTTTGGGGTAGATACCCAGGAGAGGGATTGGTAGGTCATATGGTAACTCTATTCTTAATTTTTTGAGGAACGTCCACACTGTCTTCCATAGTGGCTGCACCAATGTTCATTCCCACCAGCAGTGCATGCGGGTTCCTTTTTCTCCACAGCCTTTCCAACACTTCTCATTATTTATACTGATGATGATAGCCATTCTAATCGGTATGAGGTGATATCTCATTCTGTTTCTTATTTTCATTTATCTGATGATTAGTGATGTTGAGCATCTTTTCATATGTTTATTGGCCATCTGTATGTGCACTTTGAAGAAATATCTATTCAGGATTTAAAATTATTGTCAACACATCAGTGTTAAGAAATCATTTGAAAAAATGACATCAGCTTTCCTCCCCCTATATCTCTTAGTCTACTTCTGTTTTGTTTGTTCGTTTATTCTGTTCTTTATATTCCACATATAAGTGAGATCATATGATATTTGTCTTTCTCCGTCTGACTTATTTCACTTAGCCTAATATACTCTAGGTTCATCCATGCTGTTGTAAATGGTAATATTTCATTCTTCTTTATGTCTGAGTAACACTCCATTGCATAAATATACCAGTTTCTTTATCCAAATGTCTATCGATGAGCATTTCAGTTGTTTCAATATCTTGGTTATTGTGAATAGTGTTTCAATAAACATAAGGATGCATACATTTTTTTAGAATTAGTGTTTTGGATTTCTTTGGATAGATAACCAGGAGTGGAATTGCTGGGTAATAGGGTAGTTCCATTTTCAAATTTTTTAGTTAACTCCATAGAGTTTTCCATAGTGGTTGTACCAATCAGCCATTTCACCAACAGTGCACAAGTATTCCCTTTTCTCCACATCTGCACCAGCACTTGCAGTTTCTTGATTTATTAATGATAGCTATCCTGACCAGGGTGAAGTGGTATCTCATGGTGGTTTTTATTTGCATTTCTCTGATGATTAGTGAACTTTTTTTCATATGTCTATTGGACATCTGTATGTCCTCTGTAGAGAAATGCCTCTTCATGATCTCTACCCAATTTTTAATTGGGTTGTTTGTTTTTTTGGAATTGAACTGTATGAGTTTTTCTATAAACTTTGGGTATTAACCCCTTATCAGATGTATCATTGGCAGATATCTTCTCCCATTCAGTAGGATGCCTTTTTGTTTTATTGATGGTTGCCTTTGTTGTGAAGAAAAAAAAACTTTTTAGTTTGTCTTATTAGGGAAACCACTTCATGGACTGTCTGGATGTCTGATCACTGTGCTGTACACCTAAAGCTGAAGTTGAATAATATGGAATGTCAACTATGAATATATATATATATATATATATATATATATATATATATATATTCACAAGATGTGGAATACAGCATAGAGAATAGAGTTAATGGAATTTTAACAGCTATATATGATATCAGAGGGGTAGTAGATTGGGGGAGGGGGTTAACACTTTGTGAGGGTGTAAATGTCTAACTATGACATTGTTTTGTACATCTGAAACTAATAAAAAAATGACATCAGCAAAATGATAGACTGGGATGTCCCACTACTCATCTCCTCCACAGAAACAACAATTCATAAACAACTACAAATCAATAAAAATGGCTATTATCAACAAATAACATCTGTTGGCGAGGATGTGGAGAAAAAGGAACACTTGTGCACTGTTTGTGGGATTATAAACTGGTGCATCCACTATATAAAACAGGATGGACATTCTGCAAAAAACCTAAAACTGTATCTACCATATGACCCAGCAATTCAACTTCTGGGTATTTATCTGAAGAACACAAAAACACTAATTCAATAACATATATATGCATACTTAGGTTTATTGCAGCATTATTTATATAGCTAAAATATGAAAGCAATGTAGGAATAGTTTCCATCAATTGATGAATAGTTAAAGAAGATGTGATATATACATATATACACATATGTGCAATGGAATAACATGCAGCAATAAAAAAGGATGAAATCTTGCCATTTATGACAACATGGATGAAGCTAGAGGGTATAATGCTAAGGAAATAAGTCAGGTAGAAAAAGACAAATACCATATGGTTTCATTTATATGGAAAATCTAAAAAATAAACAAAAGAAAAACAGACTCAAAGAAACAGAGGCCAAGGGATGGTTGCCAGAGAGAAGGGAGTGAGGAGATGAGTGAAAAAAATGAAGGGAAATATAATCATTAATATTGTGATAAGTTTGTAGATGATTACTAGAATTAGTGGGGTGATCATACTGTAAGGTATAAAAATGTTGAACCACTATATTTTACACCTGGAACTAATATAAGTAGTACAATATTTTATACTACCTATAATTAAATAAAAAAGATAACATAAAACAGCTCTGGGAAAGCTCTGGACTACAATAAAAAAGCAACAGAAATACTGTGTAGCACAAAAACTGAGGATGGCTACATAGAAAAGCATAAGAAGCATTTTACCTACATCCCCCATTCCCTAATATGAAGCAGCTTGGTGTAGAAAAGAAATCCCCTCAGAAGTAATTTACCTTATGGGAAAATGAAATGAAGAGGACCCCAAATCTTGTCACTGCCATAGATATTTGCAGTCTTTGCTGCAGAGACCTCCCAAGTCTTCACCAATGCTAAACCCAGATGATGTAGTTACCTGGACACCTGCCACTGGCCTTTGCAACCTGGGCCCATGGCAACACTGTACCCTGCTTTCCTTGGGCCCAAGATACATTACAATCCCACCCAAAGCCCAAGTTGTGGCAGCAACCCAGAGACCTGCATCATGGTATCATGGATAACTTACACAGGCCGGCATCTCAGACCCTGTAGCCACCATTAAAATAGTGTAACTGTGCCCCAAACACCATGATAGTAAAACATACTTCTGAGTCTAATACCCTGCTTCTGCTTCCACTCTGAGTGCCAGTGAACCAGACTCAGCATTGAAGGTATCCCCTCTGTTATATGTCTTCCATGGGAATAAAGGAGGGCAGGAGGACCACATCATCCTTTGCCACTGAGGACCTCAACAACCCTAGTCACCACTGCCTTCATAGACATCTTTAGACTCGGCCACTGGGACCCCTGAAGTCCTTGATGATATTGACCTTAGCTGACAGAGCTGTATGGACAATATGCAACTGTGCCCTCAGAAGAAAAGGAGATGCTGCACTTTAACCAGCCACAGCTACACAACCACCTGCAGGTGAAAGACTTTCCTCAATAAAGCAATACTAAAAAGGCTGACAGAGATGACTGTTAACTCAAATGTGCAAATATCATTGCAAAGCAACTACAAACAAAAGAAAGGAAACATGACACCACCAAACAAACACAATAACCTTTGTTGTGCTGGGCAGCCTGCGGGGTCTCAGCTCCAGCTCCCCACATAAGAACACAGGACATGGTGAGGCCAAAAAGGAACACCCACAGAGCCATAGATAGGGGAGTCATACCACTATAGTCTCGCTTGCGGCTGGGTTGGAGACACAGGAAGCAGGAGCCACATGATCCAGAACCTGCCGTCCACATCTCTGTCTGCAGTCGTCCAACACCTGCAGCTGCAATCTGCTGTGCTAACTGCAATCCACCTGCTAGCTCAGCCACCATCTTCTTGCTAGCCCCCATTTTTCTGCTAGCGTAGCCACAGCAGTTATATTAGTGGCCAATGGCTCACTGGTTACAGCTGATGGCCATCCAGTCACAGTTGATGGCCATTTACTACCTAAGCCAGCACCTTTCCACGTGAGGGCAAGAGCCTGGAAACTGCACTCCTGTCTCTGTCCCCACAACCTTTCAGTAACTTACCCAATGAAATGTAGATATAAAACTTATCTGAGAAAGAATTGAAAATAATTAAAGAAGCAAATCAACAAACCCAGGAAAACAATACATGAGTCACAGGAGAAGTTAAACAAAGAAAAAACGTCATAAAAAAAATCAAATAATTCTGGAGATGAAGACTACAATGAATAAAATTAAAAATGCAATAGTGAGTTTTGATGACAGACTCAATCAGGCAGGACAAAGTAATGCAAACTTGAAAACATCTCTTGAAATTAATCAGAGGAGAAAAAATAAATAAAAATGAAAAAGAGTGAAGAATGCCAACATGATTTAGGATACATATATATATATATATATATATATATATATATATTACACACATATGTATATATAATATATACATTACATATATATTATATGTTTATATGTGTATATATTATATATAATATGTATAAGATATATTTTATATATTATATATTATATATATTATTTATAATATATGATGTTATTATATATATTATGTATATGTGTATATATATATATATATACACACACACATATATATACATATGTATGTACATACATATAGTCTTCTCTATCTGGGATATATATATTATGTGTGTATATATATATATATATATATATATATATATATATATATATATCATATATATCCCAGAAACAGAAGACTAAAAAAAGGGGCAGAAAGTTTATTTAAATAAATAATGTCTATTCAACATTTATATACCTAAAAAAGTAATCACCATGATAAGTCCAGCAATGGTCTGACACTGCACTACGCTATCACAACATTATTGACTATATTTCCTATGCTGTATGTTGTAGATTAGCTATATTTTAATAAAAATCTTTAAAAATTGAAACAAACAAGCAAACAAACAAACAAACAAAAAACGGAAAATAGAAAAATAAATAAATGATGGCTAAAAACTTCTGAGATCTAGTGAGAGACACCCAGGTATGTAAGCTGAAAGGTCATCAAACAAATACAACCCAATAAGAACTTCTACAAGACACATTATAGTGAAATTTTTAAAAAGTAAAAAAAGGAACTATTTTGAAAGCAGAAGACAACAGAAAAATGACTTGTCACATACAAAATCATCAGCATAAGGTAAATGGTGCTTTTAAGCAGAAATCTTGAAGAGCAGGGAAGAATGTGTTGATATATTCAAAGTGTTGAAGGAAAAAACAACAACAACAACAAAATAAAAACCTGCCAAGCAAGAGCACTTCATGTGGCAATTTTTCTCCTGAGATATGAAGGATAGATAAAAACTTTCCCCAAAAAAGGTTTATGGATGTCATCACTACCAGACTTGCTTTACAAGAAATGTTAAAAAATATTCACTAAACTGAAACAAAAGGATGATAATTAGAGACATGAAAACATATGAAAGTAGCACAATCATCACTGAGAATTGCCTGAAGTCTATCTAAACCGAAGCTCTATGACTAAGGACATACAGAAGAAATCACGTCAAGACTGGTAGGAGAGGCAGAGACATGGAACAGGCTGGTCTCACACCCACGTGTAACCATTAAAAAATTGGCAAGGATATCTGGGCTGCAGAGGTCCCCCTGGAGGAGTGAGTGGTCCCCCACATTGGGCTTCCGAGACCAGAATTTCAGTGGTGGGGAGAGAAATGACCACAATTTCTGGTTGTGAAAACAAGCAGAGATTTTGGCTGAGTGAGATAGAGATGGCTTCAGTCCTCGAGACTCCTCTTTTTTTTTTTTTTTAAATTAAATTTATTGGGGTGACAATTGTTAGTAAAATTACATAGATTTCAGGTGTACAATTCTGTATTACATCATCTATAAATCCCATTGTGTGTTCATCACCCAGAGTCAGTTCTCCTTCCATCACCATATATTCGATCCCCCTTACCCTCATCTCCCACCCCCCACCCCCCGCCCCCCTTACCCTCTGGCAACCACTAAACTATTGTCTGTGTCTATGAGTTTCTGTTTCTCATTTGTTTGTCTTGTTCTTTTGTTGTTTTTGTTTTATATACCACATATCAGTGAAATAACATGGTTCTCTGCTTTTTCTGTCTGACTTGTTTTGCTCAGCATTACTCTCTCAAAAAATCTGAACACATTTAGAGATAAAAACACGTGTGCTCCAATGTTCATTGCAGCTTTGTTTACGGTAGCCAAGACATGGAAACAACCAAAATGTCCTTCGATAGATGAATGGATAAAGAAGTTGTGGTATATATACACAATGGAATACTATTCGGCAGTAAGAAAAGATGATATAGGAACATTTGTGACAACATGGATGGATCTTGAGACTCCTCTTAAAGTGCCTGCTCATAGAATTATTCGCTGACAGGCTCACTTGCTCTGACCTCCAGTGCTAGGACAACAGCTCAAAAGGCACCAGGGAGATGCAAAGAGAAACTCAGTTTCTGGGCTTCAGGGTGAGAGCTGGAGGGGTAGCTTTCTCCCGAAGGGAGGAGCTGGTGGAAGCCATTGTTTCTTTGTTGAGCACTCCCCTTTCCCAGGGTGCAGACATAGGCAGCTGCCATATCTGAATATCCATCAACCAGGCTAACATTGTTCCATTACACTGCCCTGGTGAATCTGAGACCTCACTCTACCCAACTTGCAGGCCTAACCATACCGCTTCCAGTAGCTTTCCCATACAAACAATCTCCCTTAGCTCATGTGGTAGACTTTCCTAAAAATCTCTCAAAAGTTCACAAAACCCAAACAAGGAGCATCTGGCTTTAGCATATCTTGTACCACTTGTTGAGTAGCCTTAAGCCTGGCACTAATGACAGCCAGACTTGGTTCATGACGTGGCCTCTCAAGGTACCTCCAAGCACAGCTGAGATGGCAACAATCTGTGGATTGCTTTGTGGCTTAAGCCAGGTGGCCGAAGGAAGGGCACAGGCTGAGCCTGAACTTGGAATGCAGCTGGTCCCCTCCCTGGAGGCCCTGGGGCTGGCACACCCAGTGGATAGCTTCAGAATGAGGCAAAGCATACCTGGCTGCCTCCAAGGAAGACACAGCAAAAGAGCAGACTGAGAACACACCAGAGCACTGCTAAAGTGAATCCTGTTCCATAGGGTCAACCCCTCTACCACAATTTCTGCACTGTAGTCACAGCCATTCCTAACAACAAAGAGCCCAAGGGTCAACCCTCCAAATAACATGCAAACAGCAACCAAATCTCAGCTACAACAGGAGAACACACACAAAAAACACAAGGGACACACCTGGAGCACCTGGCTCTGGTGATCAGGGAGAGTGCACCACTGGGCCCCACAGGACACCCACTACATAAGTCACACTACCAAGACTGGGAGACATAGCAGACCAACATAATACAAAGAAAAAACACAGGGAGGCAGCCAAAATGGGGTAACAAAGAAACACACCTCAAATAGAACAAAGGTCCAGAAAAAGAATGAAACAAAATGGAGATAGGAAATCTATGAGACACAGATTTCAAAACAGTGGTTATAAAGATACTCAGTGATCTCAGGGAGAATGTCAACAAAGAGAGAGGAAACATAAAAATGGAAACAGAAAACATAAAAAAAACTAGTTAGAAATAAAGAATACAATAATGGAAATGAAGAATACATTAGAGGGAATCAAAAGTAGATTGGGCAAAGTAGAGAATTGAATCAATGATTTAGAAGGTAAGGTAGCAGAAAATAGCCAAACAAAGCAGCAAAAGGGAAAAAGAATCCAAAATATGCGGACAGTTTAAGGGACCACTGGGACAGCATCAACATACCAACATTAGCATGATAGCAGTACCAGAAGGAGAAGAGAGAGAGCAAGAAAATGAAAACCCATTTGAAGAAATAATGACAGAATACTTGACTAGGCTAAAAAAATAAACATAGAAGCATAGGAAGTGCAGAGAGTCCCAAACAAGATGAACCCAAAGAGGCCTACACCAAGACATATAATAATTAAAATGCCAAAGGTTAGTGACAAAGAAAGGATCTTAAAAGAAGCAAGAGAAAAGCAGTTAGTTACCTACAGGAAAGCTCCCATAAGACAGTCAGCTGATTCCTCAACAGAAAATTTGCAGACCAGAAGGAATTGGCAGGAAATATTCAAAGTGATGAAAAGCAAGGACCAACAATAAAGATTACCCTATGCAGCAAATCTATTATTTAGAATAAAAGAACAGAATAAGAGCTTTCCAGACAAGAAAAAGCTAAAAGAGTTCATCACCACCAAGCCAGTATTACAAGGAATCTTAGAGGGTCTTCTTTAAGATATATATATATATATATATATATATATATATATATATATGCATTAGCTACATATCTATCAACAATTACTTTAAATATAAATGGATTAAATGTTCTCATCAAAAGACACAGGGTGGCTGAATGGATAAGAAAACAAGACTAATACATATGCAGTCCATAAGAGAGTCACTTTGATTCAAAAGACATACACAGAGAGAAAACAAAAGGATGGAGAAAGATATTTCATGAAAATGGAAATGAAAAAATTAAAAAGCTGGGATAGCAATACTAATACCAGACAAAATAGACTCTAAATTAAAGTCTGTAACAAGAAACAAAGAAGGACCTAGTAATCCCACATCTGGATATGTATCCAAAGAAGTCCAAAACACTACTTTCAGTGAACATTTGCATCTATGTGTTCATTGCAATATTATTTGCAATAGCCAAGATATGAAGGTGACTTGAGTGTTCCTGAATGGATGAGTGGATAAAGAAGAGTTAGCACATATATACAATAGAATATTACCCAGCCATAAAAAATAATGAAATCTTGCCATCTGCAACAACATGGATGGAACTGTAGGGTGTTGTGCTGAGTGGAATATGTCACATAAAGATAGATGCAATGTGATTTCACTTACATATGGAATCTAAAGAACAAAACAAACAAACAAACAAGCAAAACAAACAAACAAACTTACAGATACAGAGAATATTTTGATGGTTGCCAGATGGGAGGGTGGTTGAGAGTGGTTGAAAAGTTGGAAGGGATTTTGAAGAACAAATTTGTTGTTACACGGTAGTTATGGGAATGTAAAGTAAAGCATAGGGAATATATTTAATAATATGGTAATAACTATGCATAGTGCTAGATGGGCACCAGACTAGTCAGGGGGAACCCTTTTTAAATTATATAAATGTCTAACCAATATGCTGTACACCTGAAATTAATATAAAATAATATTGAATATCAACTGCATTTGAAAAATTCAAAAGTGGGGAAAAGGTATAGAGGAATAAGATATTGAAATTTCCAGGTATTAGATAAATAAGTCTTTGGAATGTCATATACAGCATAGGAAATACACTCTATAATTTTGTATTAATGTGGTACAGTTGCGGATGGTTGCTGGACTTATGGTGATCACTTCCTTAGATATCTAATGTTGAATAACTATGGTGTACACCTGAAACTTATGTAACATTGTATGTTAGCTATATTTTAATAAAACTCTTCAAAAAGAAAACGTAAAAAGTATAAAATGTATTGGTAAAGGTAAATATATGCACAAGTTCATAATACTCTAATACTGTAATAATGTATAAACCACTTTTAACTCTAGTGTAAAGGTTAAATGACAAAAGAGTTAAAAATAAAGCTACATATTTTGTTAATAGATACATTATATAAAAATAAATTGTCTATTCAGGTCTACTGCCCATTTTTTAATTGGATTGTTTGTTTGTTTTTTTGTTGAGTTATATGAGTTCCTCATATATTTTTGATATTAGCCCTTATTGGAGGGGTTGTTTGCAAAAATCTTCTCCCATTTGGTTCATTGTCTTTTTATTTTGTTGATGTTTTCTTTTGCCATGCAGAAGCTTTTTAGTTTGATATAGTTCCATACATTTATTTTAGTTTTTACTTCCCTTTCTTTTGAAGTCAAATTCATAACATCTTCTTTGAACCCAAGGTCCGTAGTCTAAAACCTATGTTTTCTTCTATGCACTTTATTGTTTCAGGTCTTATGTTTAGGTTTTTGATCCAGACCTGAATAGACATTTCTCCAAAGAGGACATACAGATGGCCAATAAACATATGAAAAAATACTTAACATCACTAATCATCAGATAAATGAAAATAAAAAAGCACAATGAGGCATCACCTCACACCTGTTAGAATGGCTATCATCAACAATACAAATAACAAAAAGTGTTTTAGAGGCTGTGGAGAAAAAGAAACCCTTATACACTATTAATGGGAATGCAGATTGGTGCAGCCACTATGGAAGACAGTGTGGAAGTTCCTCAAAAAATTAAGAATAGAACTACCATATGACCCAGCAGTCCCTTTCTTGGGTATCTACCCAAAAAATCTGAAAACATTTATTCATAAAGACATATGTGTTCCTATGTTCATTGCAAATTTATTTACGGTGGCCAAGACATGGAAAAAACCAGCGTCCTTCAATAGATGATTGGATAAAGAAGTTGTGGTATATACACAATGGAATACTATTCTGCCATAAGAAAAAATGAATAGTGTCATGTGTGACAACTTGGATGGATCTTGAGATTATAATGCTAAGCAAAATAAGTCACACAGAGAAAGTCATAAACCATATGATTTCATTGGTATGTGGGATAGAAAACTGAAAGCAACAAATGAACAAGACAAACAAACAAAGAAACAAAAACTGATAGACATAGACAACAGTTTAGTGGTTACCAGAGGATAAGGGCAGAGGGAGTGGTAGATGAAGGTAAAGAGGATCAGGTACAAGGTGATGGAGGGAGAGCTGACTCTGGGTGATGGACACATGGTGTGAAGTATGGATGATGTATTGCAGAGTTGTACACTTGAAATGTGTGTGGCTTTGCTGATCGTTGCAACCGCAATACACTTTAACTAAAAAATAAAAAAATAAATTGTAAAATCAAAAACACAATATGTGATGAGAAAAGTAAATGCACAGAGTTGTTATCAGCTTAATATAGACTAATTACTATAAGATGTTTCAGTAATCCTCATGTAATTACAATGTAAAAACCAATAATAGATATTGAAAATATGCAAAAAAAAACTAAACATACCACTATAAAAATAATAAAATCACAAAACATTAAAGAAACACATCAACCACAAAACATACAGAAAACAATGAAAAAATTGCAAAAATAAGTAATTACCTATGAAAAGTTACTTTAAATGGAAAGGAACTAAATTCTCCAATCAAAAAACAAAGAGTGATTGAATGGATAAAAAGCAAAGCCCTGCTATGTTCAACCCACCAGAAACCCATTTCAGCTTTAAAAACACACATAGGCAGTAAATGAAGGGATGGAAAAATATATTTCATGGAAATATAAAACATGGAAAACAAAAAAGAGCAGAAGTAGCTATACTTATATCAGACAAAATAAACTAAAGTCAAACAAGAGACAAATAAGGTTATTATATAGTGATAAAGACGATATAACTATTATATATGCATACAATATAAGATCACCTCAATAAAGTAAGCAATTACTAACAGATCTGAATGCAAAAATAGACAGCACACTATATAGCAGGAAATTTCAAAACCTCATTTTCACAATGCATATATCACTCAGACAGAACATGAATAAGAAAACAGTGGACCTGAACAACAGTATACAGAAAATACACCTAACAGATCTATAGAAACAATCAATCCAATAAAATACACATTTGACTCAAGCACACATGAAATATTCTCCAATAAATTACATATTAGGTCAAAAAACAAATCTTGAGAGTTCCATTCAAGATGGTGGAGTAGGTGAGTGCTCTTCCTCCTATAACCACATCAAAATTTCAACTAAATTATACAACAATGAACCTGGAGAACCACCTGAAGAATAGCTGACTGGAAGTCCTAAAACTAAGGATATAAAAAAGAAGCCACATCAAGACTGGTGGAAGGGGCAGAGATGCAAAACAGGCTGGTCCCACACTGGAGTATGGCAGCAGAGAATCAGGAGGTATATCTCAGCTGCAGAGGCCCCCCACTGAGGAGAGAGGGGTCTCAGTCCTGCACTATGCTTCCCCGCCCAAAACACCAGTTCCAGGTAGAGGAGTACTCAAAACATCTGGCTGTGAAAATCAGCAGGAATTCCCTCTGGGTAAGAAGGAGGGCTTCTGGAAACCCAGGCATCCTTTTAAAGGGCCTGCACACAGACTCATTCACTCACAGGCACTATCCTTAAGCTCCAGTGATGCAACTGGAGCTTGAAAGGTGCCAAAGACATATGGGGATCAATTGAATTGTGTGGCTTCAGATCGGGGAATAGAGGCACAGCCCCCATTGTCTCTGTGTTGAGCCCTGCCCCCACACTGCCTGCAGGTGGGTACCAAATCTGAATCTGCATTAACCAGGTGAGCACTACTTGCCCCACTCTGATGACCCTCTGAGGCCCCGCCCCTCCCAACTCAGGTACTGTACTAGTCTTAGTCAGGGACTGTGCCTCACTGGCAGTGGGCAGGCAGTGGCTGGCCTTGAGTTACCCTGTGCTGTTTTGCTGAGTGGACTCAGGCCCAGTTTTGGTGACAGCCAGACTTGGTTTGCAGTGTCAACCTCCAATAGGCTTTCAGGCCCAGGACAGGCAGCTACCAATTGCATATTGCTTTGTAGGTCCTACCAAGTGGCCCTGCGCTAGTCGCAGAAACCAGCTGAACTTGGCCTGCACAGAGGCCTTCCCAAGAGGCACCAGAACCAACACATCCATGGCCGGTTTCATACCATAACAGAGTACCACCCAATTAGTCACATGAGCAGTATACCCAAAGGATGGTATTGGCAAGCAACAGAGACCCACTGGGGCAAATCCTGATACATGGGGTCAGCTCCTGCAAAGCAGCTCATATGTTATGGCTCTGACCAATCCTCACAGCCAGTCAGCCTGCTGATCAACCACACCTAATGACATGGCAACCAAAGTCAAGACTCAACTATGAGAGGAAGGCACACACAGGTCATACAAGAAACACTCTTGGAGCACTGGGCTCAGGTGATCAGGCAGATTGCCCCACTGGGTCCCACAGGACGCCTACTGTATAAGATGACCCTGACAAAATTGGGAGACATAGTAGATCTATCTAATATATTAAAAACAAACACAGAGAGGAAGCCAAAATGAGGAAACAAAGAAACATGTCCAAAATAAAAGAATGGGAAAAAAACCTCTGATTAAAAAAATAAATAAATCTAAACATGATGGAGGCAAGGAATCTACAAGATATAGAGCTCAAAACACTGGTTATAAGAGTGCTCAATGATCTTAGGGGAAGAATAGGTAAACTTAGTGAAAACTTTAGCAAAGAGACAGTAAGCATAAAAAGAACATAGAATCCATAAAAAAAGACCCAATCAAAAATGAAAAATACAATTAATGAAATGAAGAATACACTAGAAAAGTCAATGGCAAATAAGATAAAGAAGAGAATTGAATCGGTGATTTGGAAGACAAGGCAGCAGAAAAATCCAATTAGTACAGCAAAAAGAAAAAAAAAGAAGATAGTTTAAGGGACTTCTGGAACAAAATCAAGTGTAACAACACTGGCATCATAATGGTAACAGGAGAAGAGACAGCAAGGGGTTGAGAACTTATTTGAAGAAAAGATGACTGAAAACTTCCCTAAAATGGTCCAGGAAACAGATATACAGGTCCAAGAATTGCAGAGTCCCAAACAAGATGAACACAAACTAAACAAGAAGAAACCTGATAATTAAAATGCCAAAGTTTAAAGACAAAGAGAGAATCTTACCTACCAAAAGGTCTCATAAGACTTTCAGTTAATATCTCAACAGAAACTTTTCAGTCTGGAAGGGACTGGCACAAAATATTCAAAGTGATGAAAAGCAAGGAACTACAACCATGACTACACTACGCAGAAAAACTATCATTTAAAACTGGTTGAGAATGAGATTCCGGTGAAGTTGGGGGATTTGGTTAACGCTGTGCTTGCCTTCTCTCATGACCACATCAAATTTACAACTAAACTACGAAACAACCATCATTGAGAATTGCCTAAAATCTTGCTGAGCAGAAGCCCTACAACTAAGGACATACAGAAGAAGCCACCTTGAGACTGGTAAGAGGGGCAGAGAAGAGGAATGGTCTGGTCCCACACCAAAGTGTGACTATTAAAAATCAGGAGAGAAATTTCAGCTGCAGAGGACCACCCAAAGGATCAAGGGGTCCCAGTGCCACACCAGGCTCCCCAGCCCAGTGTTTCAGCGTGAGGGAGAAAAGTCCCGTAATTACCGATTGTGAAAACAAGCAGAGATTGTGGCTGAGTGAGATGGAGGGCAGCTGGAGTCCCAGACACTACTCTTCAAGAAACCAGGTACAAACTTACTCACTGATGGAACCACTGACTCTGAGCTCCAACACTGGGGCAGCAGATGGAGAGGAGATAGGGACATACTGGGAGGGGGAGCACTGAGTTGTCTGGCTGCAGGAGAAGGGTTGGAGGGGCAGCTTTCTCCTGGATAAAGAAACTGGCAGAAGCCATTGTTTCTTTGTTGAGCCCTCTCCCTTCCCAGCATGCAGATGCAGGCAGGCTCCACATTTGAATCTCCATCAAACTGGCTGATACCATTTGTCCACCACACCCTGGTGATTCAGAGACCCCACCCAAATCAACTTTTCCGTACATCCAAGCTGCTTCCAGTGGCTTTTTCATACAAACCACATGTCTTGGCTCATGCTGCAGACTTTCCTACGATCTCTCAAAGGTTCACAGAAACCAGATAAACAGCATCTGGCTTGAGTGAGTTCTGTACCTCCATCTGAGCAGCCCTAAGCCTGGCACCAGTGGTAGCCAGCATTGGTTCATGGTTTGGCTTCTCAAGGCACCTTCAAGCACAGAACAGGAAGCACCTATCTGCTGATTACTTTGTGATTCCTTCCAAGTGGCCCCAAGTGGGGTATGGGCTGTGGCTGAGCTTGACCTGCAGCAGGTACCCACCCAGGTGGCATGGGGGCTGTTGAGCCCAGTAGCTAGCTTCAAAATGAGCTGGATCATCACTTAGCCACCTCCAAGAATGACACATCCAAGGGGTGGATTGGGCAGGCCCCAGAGCCCTGCTGAAGCAGATCCTGCTCTGTAGGGTCAGCCCATGTACTCCAGCTCCTCCCCTATAGTCACAGCCAGTACTCAAAACCAATGAGTCTGAGGGTCAATCCCTCCTATTGACGTGCAAACAGCAACCAAGGCTTAATTACAAGAGGAGGGAAAACACAACCCACAAAACAGACACACCTGGAGTGTGTGGCTCAGTTACCAGGAGATACTCAACTGAGCCTCATAGCACACCTACTACATAAGGCCACTCTACTACTTGTGAGACCAGGAGACATAGCAGCCCTACCTAATACATAGAAACAAACACAGAAAAGCAGCCAAATTGGCCAAACAAAAAAGAAAGTCCCAAATAAAAGAACAAAACAAAGCTCTGAAAAAGAACTGAAAAAGAAAGAAAGAAAAACCACCACCACCAACAACAAAAAATGTAGACAAGAAATCTACCAGACACAGAGTTCTAAACACTGCTTATAAGGATGTTCAGTGATTTCAGGAAGAATTTCAACAAAGAGACAGGAAATATAAAAACAGAGAGAGAAAACATTAAAAAGTACCAATCAGAAATAAAAAATACAATAATGCAAATGAAAAATGCATTACAGGGGATCAACTGTAGATATTATGAAGCATAGGAGCAAATCAGTAAAATATAACATAAGGTAGCAGAAAACTCCCAATCAGAACAGCAAAATAAAAATAAAAAAGGAATCCAAGAAAATGAGGAGTTTAAGGGGCTTCCGGGACAACATCAAGCATACCAACATTTGCATTATAGGGATACCAGTAGGAGTAAAGAGAGAGCAAGGAATTGAAAATTTATTTGAAAAAATAATGACAGAAAACATCCCTAACCTGGTGAAGGATATTGATATACAAGCCCAGGAAGTGTAGAGTACACACACACACACACACACACACACACACACACACTCCAAAGAGGTCCACATCATAATTAAAATGCTAAAGTTTAAAGACAAAGAAAGAATCTTAAAAGGAGCAAGAGAAAAGCAATTAGTTACCTACAAGGGAGCTTCCATAAGACTATCAGCTGATTTCTCAAAAGAAATTTTGCAGGCCAGAAAGGGCTGGCAGGAAATACTCAGAGTGATAAAAAGCAAGGACCTACAACTAAGACTACTCTATCCAGCAAAGTATCATTCAAAATTGAAGGACAGCTCTCTCTCTCTCTCTCTCTCTCTCTCTCTCTCTCTCTCTGTCTCTCTCTCTCTCTCCCTCCCTCCCTCCTCCCTCTCTCTCCTTTCCCCCCACCTCAGCTAGGCCCATTTTCTTCCCTGAGAACATATCACTAATAAACCTTGCTTGCATATTTAAAAATAAATAAAATAAAGTAAAATGTAAGGATAGATAAAGAGCTTCCCAGACAAGAACAAAACTAAAGGACTTCATCACCACCAAACCAGTATAACAAGGAATCTTAGAGGGACTTCTTTAAGAGCAAAACAAAACAAAACAAAACAAAAAAGAAGAAACCAAAACTAAGAATAATAAAATGGCAATAATTACACACCTATCAACAATTACTTTCAATATAAATGGATTAAATCCTCCAATCAAAAGATGGGGGAGGGAGCTGAATGAATAAGAAAACAAGACCCTTACATATGCTGTCTGCAAGAGATTCACTTCAGATCGAATGACACACACAGACTGAAATTAAAGGGATGGAAAATGATATTTCATGAAAATGGAAGCAAACAAACAAAAAGCTTAGATAGCAATACTTACACCAGACAGAATAGACAGCTATATATGATGTCTGAGGGGTAGTAGATTGGGGGAGGTGTGGTCATCATTCTGTGAGGGGTGTAAATGTCTAACTATTACATTGTTTTGTACACATGAAACTAACAACAATAATAAAAAGAATAGACTTTTAAAAAGAGACTATAACAAGAGACAAAGAAGGACCTAGTAACCCCACTTCTGGGAATTTATCTGAATAAAACCAAAATGTTACTTTGAGGGCATGTGCTCATCCATATATTAATTGCAGCATTATTTACAAAAGCTAAGATATCAAGGAAACCTTGGTATCCCTGAATGGATAAATGGATGAAGAAGAAGCAGTACATATACATAACAGACTATTAGTCAGCCATTTAAAACGAATGAAATTTTGCCATCTGCAACAACTTGGATGACCTAGATGGTATTGTGCTGTGTGTAGTAAGTTAGACAGTGAATCACAAATGTCATCTGATTTCACTTATAAGTGGAATCTAAAGAACAAAATGAATAAATAAATGAAACAAAGACAAACTCATAGATGCAGAGAAAACTTTGATGGTTGTCAGGTGAGAGTACACTTGGGATTGCATGAAAATGGGAAGGGATTAAGAGGTACAAATTGGGTGTTACACAGTAGTCATGAGGATGCACTGTATAGCATAAGGAATACAGGCAATAACATTGTAATAACTATGTATGTCATCAGATGGGTTTTAGATCTATTGGGGTGATAGATGGGAGGGTGGTTGAGGGCAAGGTGAAGGGGTTAAGAAATACAAACTGGTAGTTATAAAATAGTCATGGGAATGTAAAGCATAGGAAATATAATAAATAATTTAGTAATAAATATGTATAGTGCCAGGTGGGTACTAGTCAGGAGGATCACTTTGTGAATTATATAAATGTCTAACCACTATGCTGTACACCTGAAATTAATATAAAATAATATTGAATGTCAATTGTAATTGAAAAATTAAAAAGGGGGGAAATAAATAGGAGTAAGAGGTTCAAAATTCTAGGTATAAAACAAGTTTGGGGGATGTAATATACAGCATAGGGAACATAGTCTATAATATGATAGCATGGTTTGGTGTCAGAAGATTGCTGGACTTATCATGGTGATCAATTCTTTAGCATAGGAAATATAATCAATAATGTGGTAATAACTATGCATAGTGCCAGGTGGGTACTGTTGAATAACTATGATGTATGCCTCAATATAATATAATATTGTATGTTAGCTATATTTTAATAAAAATCTTTCTAAAAAATTGAAGGAAAGATAAAGATCATTTCAGACAAGACAAAGCTCAAAAAATTCATCACCATGAAACCAGAATTACAAGAAATGTTAAATGGACTTCTTTTAAAAAGAATGGGAATAAACATAAATATGAATAAAGAAATGGTAATACCTACACACCTATCAATAATAACTTTAAATGTAAATGGATTAAATGTGCCAATGAAAAGACATAGGGTAGCTGAATGAATAAGAAAACCCTTACCTATGGTGTCTATGAGAAACCCACTTCAGATGGAAAGACACACAGAGCCTGAATGTAAAAGGATAGAAAAAGATATTTCACGCAAATGGAATGAAAGTCAAAACTGGTGTAACAATACTTATATTAGAAAAAATAGACTTTACAATAAAGGCCATAATAAGAGACAAAGAAGAACATATTATAATGATAAAGGGATCAATCCAACTAGAGCCTATAACCCTTGTAAACATTGAAGTAACCAATGTATGAGCACATAAATATATAAAGCAAATAATGACTGACATAACTGGAGAAATTGACAGTAATACAGTAATTATAGGGGACATTAACACCCCACTGATATCAATAGCTAGATCTCCAAAAAAAAGAAAATAAACAAGGAAACAGTGGCCTTAATGACACATTAGATCTGATGTATATTATTGATATTCTTAGAGCATTTCACACAAAAAAGCAAAACATACACACTTTTCAAGTGCACATGGATCATTTTCCAGGTAGACCACATGTTATACCACAAAACAAGTCTCAATAAATTTAAGAAGATTGAAATCATATCATGCAACTTCTCCGAACACAACTGTATGAAATTAAAAATTAATTACAAGAAGAAAACTGGATTACACACAGAAACATAGAGGCTAAATAACATGCTACTAAACAATGAGTGATTAAAATAAGATAAAAAAGATACCTTGAGACAAATGAAAATGAAAACACAATTACCCGAAATATATGGGACACAGGAAAAACAGTTCTAAAAGGGAAATTTATACAATACAGACCTACCTTAAGAAACAAGAAAAATCTCAAAAAACAATCTAGTCTTACACTTAAAAGAATGAGAAACATAAGAAACAAAGCCCCAAGTGAGTAGCAGGAAGTGAATAATAAATATCAAAGTGGAAATAAATGAAATAGAGTCTAAAAAAGAGAGTACAAAAGATCAATGAAACCAAGAGCTGGTTCTTTGTAAAAGATAAACAATATTAATACATCTTTAACCGGACTCATCAAGAAATAAAGAAAAGACGAAGTAAATAAAATCAGACATGACATAGGATTACATCACAAATATGGTGGCATGAGGTGAGCTTCTTGAAATCTCCCCTGGAATTTACAACAAATTGAACTATAATTCCACAAAGGACTTCCTGTGCAGCAGACAGGCAAGGCTAAGATGCTTACAACGGAAATCACCTAAAGGTGGGCAAATTGGGAGAGCAGGGGAGGAGGGAAGCAGGGAGTGTGGAGACATGGGCCAAGAGGGCACAGGATGAAGACCAGAGCTCTGAGCTCTGAGGTCACTGCATTCTGGAATTACCAAAGCCACGGGAAAGGGAAGAAGTTGGATTGCTGGTGCTCTGCTTATGGCTCACATTCCGTCGGAGAGATCAGCATATAACACGGCTTTACCCAACGCTCATGACAGAGACCTTGGAGCAAAGACTGAGGGAAGAATGGTGAAAACAGCTGTTTAAGCCCTCACTGCCAAGCAGAGAAAGAAAAGCTTAGGTATTGAGCCTAGCTGCCCCCTCCCCACCCTGCCAGAGAGCCATGCCTCCCTCCCAGTGCTACAAGCAGAAGGGTAACAGAATCAGATCAAAATAACAAAATATTTGCCGGTCTGAGAACTGTGGCCCGCAGCCAAGAACTCTCAACCCAACTAGTTCCAGCGATGGGAAGGAAGCCTTGGGGACAGAATTTGCTATGGTGGTGGTCACAGCTATTGCTCCGGCCAGCTCTCACAACCAACCCTGCCCCCATCCGCACCTATCTGGGCAGATACCTGCAGGAGTAAACAGAGCCATTGAAACACACAAGCTCTGAATCTGGTGCAGGAAGACCTTTGTAACTTCTGAAGCTCTCCACATCCCCCCACTCACCCAAGGCAGTGCCCTATAACCCAGGTAAACTGTTAACAGAGGAGAATTCCGCCTTCCAGGGAACACCCCCATTATTATGTGAGAAGCTGGAACAGTGCAGAGAAAATATAACATTACAGTGTGAGAGAGAATAAACATTGCAGTCGAAGAGAAAATAAAACATTCTACCAACACCTACAAGAAAACAAAAGAAATACCTCTTTCTATCAACCTGTTGTAGAACCCACTCATATAGATGCCCAGGAAGAGAAATAATAATTCATTCATTGCCATGAATAGCCAAGGTAACAAGGCAGCTCAGAAAAAAATTAAGACTCTCCAGAAAATGAACTTAAAGACATGGAAATATGGACTTAAATGACAGAGAATTCAAGATTACATTTCTGAAAAAAATCAATGAGATGCAACAAAATACAGACAGGCAGTTTAATGAACACAGAAACACAATCAAAGAACAAAATGAACAATTTACCAAAGAGATTGAAATTTTAAAACAGAATCAAATAGAATTTCTGAAGATGAAGAACTCAGTAAAAGAAATGAAGAATGAAAAAGCCAGTTTAGGAAGTAAAGTTTAGCAGATAGAGGAAAGAATAAGTGACATCAAAGATACAAATCTAGAAATGACACAGATGGAAGAAGAGACTTGAGAGTTGAAAGAAAGCATAGAACTCAACAAGAAATTTCTGACGCTATCAAAAAGACCAACATAAGAATAATGTGCACACCAGAAGGAGAAGAAAAGGAGAAGGGAACAGAGAGTATATTCAAAGAAATAGTCAACGAGAACTTCCCAAACTTGTGGAAAGAACTGGAACCTCGAATCCAAGAAGCAAATAGAACACCTAATTACCTCAACTCCAACAGGCCTTCTCCAAGGCACATCATATTGAAGCTGTCTAAAATCAACAACAAAGAAAGCATCCTCAAGGCAGCCAGGGAAAAGAAGACGGTAACTTACAAAGGAAATCCCATTAGATTATCATCAGATTTTTCAGCAGAACCTCTACAAGCCAGGAGGGAGTGGAACCAAATATTCCAACTATTGAAAGAGAGAAATTATGAGCCAAGAATAACACATCCAGCGAGATATTGTTTAGATGTGAAGGAGGAGTAAAGAACTTTGCAGACAACACAGAAGCTTAGGAACATTTTAACATGTGACCTGCATTACAAGAAATACTGAAGAAGGCTATTTGACCAGCATAAATAGGGATAATTTGTGACAACAAAAACCTAAAAGAGGGGAAAGTAAAGGCCTGAACCAGCATATAGGAATGGAGAAAGTAAGCATGCTGAAAAACATGAAATACTCTAAATATGAAAATTTCTTTTACATAAACTTAATAGTAACCGCTCAAAAACAATCCAGAACTGAAATACATAATATAAGAAAAGAAGAAACAGAGAGAAAAATCACAGAATACAACCATACTGAAATAATAAACAGCAACAAAAAGGAAAAGAAACAATGAAGATACAGTCTTACCAGAAAAACAAAGATAGAATGATAGGATATCCACATATAACAATAATCACCCTAAATGTAAATGGATGGATCTCACCAATAGAAAGGCACAAAGCAGCAGATTACATAAAAAAAATTAACCCAACCATATGCTGCCTCAAAGAGACAAAAATCAGCTACAAGGAAAAATGCAGACTTAAAGTGAAAGGGTAGAAATTGACACACCAAGCAAATGGTATCCAGAGAAATTTAGGTGTACCCATACTGATATCAGATGAAACACACTTCAGGACAAAAAAGGTAGTAAGAGACAAAGATGGACATTTCATAATGATAAAAGGGACTATACAACAAGAAAACATATGAGTCATCAATATTTATGCCCCCAAACAGGGAGCACCAAAATACACAAAGCAACTACTTACAGAACTAAAGGCAGAAATTACCAAAACACAATTACACTAAAGGACCTAAATACATCATTGACAGCTATGAATAGATCACCCAAACAGGTAATAAAGAAATATCAGCCCTAAACGACACATTAGACGAAATGGACATAATTAATATTTATAGAGCACTATATCCTAGAACATCAGACTCACACATTCTTCACTAGTGTATGTGGAAAATGCTCAAGGATAGAAAATATATTCGGACATAAAACTAACACTGACAAATTTAAGGAGATTGAAATCTACCAAGCATATTCTCTGATAACAAGGCTTTGAAATTGGATATCAACAGAAAAAAACAAAAAAGCAGGAAAAACCACAAATATATGGAGATTAAACAACATACATTTAAAGAAAAATTGGGTCAAAGAAGAACTAAGAGGAGAGTTCAAAAGACACATATAAACAAATGACAATCAAAATACATCCTAACGAAATTTTTGGGATGCAGCGAAAGCAGTTTTAAGAGGGAAATTTATATCATTATAGGCCTATCTCAAGAAACAAGAAAAAAACAGATTAATAACCTCACGTTACACCTTGAAGAACTAGAACAAGAAGAACAAATGAATCCCAAGGTCAGCAGAAGAAAGGAAATAATAAAAATCAGAGCAGAACTAAATGAAATAGAGAACAAAAAGACAATAGAAAAAATTAATGCAACTAAGAGCTGGTTCTTTGAAAACATTAATAAAACCGACAAACACTTGGCTAGACTCGCTAAAAAGAAAAGAGAAAAGACACAAATAAACAAAATCAGAAATGAAAGAGGGGAAGTTACCACGCTTGCCACAGAAATACAAAAGTTCATCCAAGAATACAATGAAGGACTATATGTCACAAAATTCAATTACCTATAAGAAATGGACATGTTCTTACAGACATACAGCCTTCCTCGGAAAAATCACGAAGAGTTGTAAAATATAAATAGACTGAACAACAGTAAGGGAATTGTATCAGTCATTCGAAATCTTCCCAAAGCAAAAGTCCAGGACCAGATGGCTTCACTAGTGAATTCTACCAAACATTCAAAGAGGATCTAATACCTGTCCTAATCAAACTCTTCCAAAAAATGCTGAAGAAGAGCCAAGACTCCCTGATTAATTTTATGAGTCCAATATTACTCTGATACCAAAACCTTGTAAGGATAACAGAAAAAAAAGAAAATTACAGACCAATATCTATGATGAATACAGATGCAAAAATCCTAAACAGAATTCTAGCAAATCGAATGCAACAATGCATTAAAAAGATTATACATCACAACCAAGTGGGGTCACCGCAGGGGCACATCGATGGTCCAACATACACAAATTGATCACTGTGATACATCACATATACAAAATAAAGGACAAAATCATATGATTATATCAATAGATGCAGAAAAAGCATTTGATAAGATAGAACATTCATTTATGATTAAATCACTTAATAAAATAGGTGTAGAAGGAAGATACCTTAACATAATAAAGGACATATATGACAAATGCTCAGCTAATATCATAATAACTCCTAAAAACTGAAGCCCTTTCCTCTATGTTAAAGAATATGACAGGGCTGTCCCTTATCACATCTGCTTTTCAACATAGTATTGGAAGTCCTAGCTAGAGCAGTTAGGCAAGAGAAAGAAAATAAAACATATCCGAATTGGGAATAAAGAAGTTAAATTGTCACCTTTTGCCAATGACATTATGCTATATATAGAAAACCCTAAGAAATCCACCAAAAAACTATTAGAAAAATTGAACGAATACAGTCATGTTGCCGGCTGCAAAATTAGCATATAAAAGTCCATTCCATTTATACATACTAACAATGAAATCTCAGAAAAAGAAATTTTAAGAACGAATTCATTTTGCAATTGCACCAAAAAGAGTAAAATACCTAGGAATAAACTTAACCAAGGATGTGAAAGACCTATATGTTATATGATATTTTAAAAATAAATTGAAGGAGACACCAAGAAATGGAAAGACATTCCGTGTTCATGGATTGGAAGAATCAACATAGTTAAAATGGCCATATTACTCAAAGCAATATACAGATTGAATGCAATCCCCATCAAAATCCCAATGCCTTTTTAAAAAATAAATAGAACAAAAAATCATCAGATTTATATGGAACAGCAAAAAACCCTGAATAACCAAAGCAATCCTAAGTAAAAAGAACAATGCTGGAGATATTACACTTCCTGACTTTAGCTTGTACTTCAGGGCCACAATAATCAAAACAGTATGGTATTTGCAAAAAACAGACACACAAACCAATGGAATAGAATTGAGAACCCACAAATAAACCCACATAAATATGGACACATAATTTTTGACAAAGAAGCCAAAAACATAAAATGGAGAAAACACAGGCTCTTCAATAAATGGCGCTGGAAGAATCGGAAAGCCACAGGCAAAAGAGTGAAACTAGACTGCTTTCTGAGATTATGTCCCAAAATTAATTCAAAATGGATCAAAGACCTAAGCATGAGACCTGAAAAAATAAACTGCATAGAAGAAAACATAGGTATGAAACTTATGGACATTGGGTTCAAAGAGCATTTTGTGAATTTGACTCTAAAGGCAAGCGAAGTAAAAGTAAAATAAATGAATGGGACTATAACAATCTCAAAAGCTTCTCCATTGACAAAATAAGGAGGCAGCCAGCTGAATGGGAAAAGATTTTTGCAAACAATGCCTCTGATAAGGTCCTAATATCAAAAATATATATGGAACTCATACAACGCAACAACAAAAAAAGAAACAATCCAATTAAAAAATGGGCAGAAGATCTGAAGAGACATTTATCCAAAACAAACATATAAGTGGCCAATGGACATATGAAAAAATGCTCAACATCACCAATCATCAGAGAAATGCAAATCAAAACCACAATGAGATATCACCTCACCCCAGTCAGAATGGCTATCATCAACAAGACAAATAGTAACAAGTGTTGGAGAGGCTGTGGAGAAAAAGGTACTCTCATACACAGTTGGTGGGAATGCAGACTGGTGCAGCCTTTATGGAACGCAGTGCGGAGGTTCCTCAAAAAATTTTGAATAGAATTGCTATATGACCCAGCAATCCCTCTCCTGGGTATTTACTCAAAAAATCTAAAAACATTCATCCATAAAGATATATGTGCTCCAATGTTCATTGCAGCTTTCTTTACGGTGGCCAAGACATGGAAACAACCAAAGGGTCCTTCAATAGACGTATGGATAAAGAAGTTGTGGTATACTATTCTGCCATAAGAAAAGTTGAAATAGTGCCTTTTGTGACAATATGGATGGATCTTGAGATTATAATGCAAAGCGAAATAAGTCAGACAGAAAAAGTAGAGAACTGTATGAATTCACTGAAATGTGGTATATAAAACTGAAAACAAAAGAACAATACAAACTAATGAAGCAACAAAATCTCATAGATACAGAGAATAGTTCAGTTGTTACCAGAGGGTAAAGGGGGAGGAGGGGTAGATGAGGGTAAAGAGGATCAAATATATGGTGAAGGAGGGAGAACTGACTCTGGGTGGTGAACACACAATATGATATATAGACGATGCATTACAGAATTGTACAACTAAAATCTATGTAACTTTACTAACTATTGTCACCCCAATAAACTTTAATTAAGAAAACATCTGAACAGGCCAAAAATATAAACATAATTAAATCAGTAATCAAAAAAAACCCCAACAGACTGCTGGAGTGACATCATAGGACTGGTGGCAGCAGGGCACACTTTTTGAGTTCTCCGGATCTTATCAGAAACGGGATATTTATAACCCATCAAAGGACTCTCTGCTCATCACGCAGAAGAGGTAAGAGACTCATAAAGGATTACTTGCAGGTGGGGAAAATTGGGCGAGCAGGGAAAGAGGGAAGGGAGCGGAGTGGAGATGGGGCTGGCATCGGCGGCTGTGGGGACGCGGTCTGCACCTTTGGCTGTGGAGGTGCGGCCCACACATTTAGCTGTGAAGGTGCGGCCTGCACCTTCGGCTGTGGAGAAGCAGCCCGCACCTTCAGCTGTGGGGATGCGGCCCGCATCTGCGGCGGTGGAATCCCAGGCGACATCTGCAGCTGCAGAGATTCAGGGGATCCCAGGACGGAACAGACAACACAAAAGCCAGGAGGTGGGCATTTTCCCTGCATCCCACAGCTGATCTGTCCCGCCCAGGGGGGAGCATATCCAGCATTTGAGGCAATAACCTCAGCTGATACCTCCAGCTGGGCCCTAGGTCGGACAAAGGACACAAACTCCATACCTGGGCCCCTCCCCCCCGCTCTTCCAATCCTACCCTGGCCTGTTCAGAGACATGAACTGGCCCGTGAACTGAGGAGTGATGCCAGATTACAGAGGAGCCTTGGTGTGCTGGCTCTGGGAAGGCTGTGACAGTCTTCCCAGACTGCTAGAAAGAGTGACTGGCTGGGTGCTAGAAAGAGTGACTGGCTCTGCCTGCACTTGGTGCATGGGCGGCTCTAGCCCAGGGAGGAGGCTGGGAGGAGTGTGGTATTTGCTGGGCTAGGAGAGAGGGGACTCCTCTGCCCCCAGCCACCACCTTTTCTGGCCTGCGGGAGGAGTGTGACACAGCTATGCTGGGAAAGAGAAGACCCCTCCATCCACAGCCCCCACCCTTTCTGGTCTGCCTAGGGCAAGGCAATTACAACTGCGGAAGCACTCCCAGGGATCAGCAGTAAGTGGCAAATGCAGCTACCAGCTTTCAGCAGCTCAGAAATCTCCCGCCCGCCACACACACACACACACACACACACACACACACACACGGAAGAAGTGCCCTAAGACTCAGGAAAACTGGACACAGGGCTGGTGGTGCTACTCTCAGTGTGCATATGTGCAGGCAAGGGCAGAAACTGCACTGGCTTTGTAAAAACTACCGTCCAGCCCCCTCAGCCCCACGCATCTAAATCTGCAGTCCCAACGTCACTCTAGGCACCAGGTGACTGGCTCTACCTGCACAATACGCAGGGGACTCTGCGGTATAGCAGAGGACAACCTGGAGATTACTTGGTAGCCTTAAGCCAAGACTGGCACTGCTTTCTGATTTGTTTTGTTTTGTCTTTATATCTTTGATATCTTTGCCTGTGTTGAGTGGGGGTTGTTGGTTGTTTTTACATGTGAATGTATTTGATTTTTTCTTTCTTATTGTTGTTGTTGTTGTGCTTGGTGACTTGCTTTGTTCTGAAATTGCCCTACCAGGGTCCAGCTTAAGAGGCACAAGATTCAACCTACCCAGTGGCCAACTCCAGACCAAACCAGAGTACTACCGGGCATGACCTGCAAGTGACAAACCCAGAGGGAATTCTCTACAGGCACAAGAGCCCATAGAGGCCAAACCACATTTAAGCAGTCAACCCTCACGCAGCAGAACACCCTGCAGTGGGTAGAGCCAAGTCTCACAACAAGTCAACCTAGGAGTTAACCCCACCGACTCACAAGTGAAAATCAATTAAATATCTTCTTTAACAGGACAACATACACAACACAAGAGTCACCTTTGGAGCACACGCAGAGGAGAAGAACGAAGAAGTGCAAGTCAAATATAAAGGACACATACTACATAAGATAACCCAGCAAGAACTAAGAACACTGGGTGATCTACCTAATACATCAAAGCAAACACAGAGAGTCAGCCAGCATGGGGAAACAAACAAACACGTCCCAAATAAAAGAACAGAGGAAACCTCTCCAGAAATGGAACCAAATTAAACAGAGGTAACCAACGTATCAGAGACAGAGTTCAGAACACTGAAGATAAGAATGATTAAGGAGCTTAGAGACAACATCAAGAAGGATGTAGAAATCATAACGAACAACCAGTTAGAACTAAAGAACACAATTACCGAAATAAAGAACTCACTTGAAGGAATTAACAGCAGGTTAGATGAAGCAGAGGATCGAATTAGCGACTTAGAAGACAAGTTAGCACAGATCACCCAAACAGAATAACAAAAAGAAAGAACAATAAAAAACAATGAAGATGGTTTAAGAGACCTATGGAATAACATCAAGCACAACAACATGCGCATTATTGGAATACCAGAAGGTGAAGAGAGGAAGCAAGGGATTGAGAACATATGTGAAGTAATAATGTCCGAAAACTTCCCTAACCTGATGGAGGAAACCAAAATACAAGCCCAGGAAGTGCAGAGAGTTCCAACCAGGATAAACCCAAACAGGTCCACACCAAAGACACATTATAGTTAAAATGGCAAAGGTTAAAGACAGAGAGAGAATCCTAAAAGCAGCAAGAGAAAGACAGAGGGTTACATACAAGGGAACTCACATAAGACTATCAAATGTCTTTTCTGCAGAAACATTGAAGGCCAGGAGGGTGTGGCAGGAGATACTCAAAGTGATGGAAAACAAAGGCCTACAACCTAGGTTGCTTTATCCACCAAGGCAATCATTTAAAGTTGATGGAGAGATAAAGAGCTTCCCAGAAAAGAATAAGCTAAAGGAATTCGTTACCACCAAGCCAGCTTTGCAAGAAATACTAAAAGGACTTCTGTAAATAGAAGAAAGATGAAAACAATCTAACTACAAATTTAAAAATGGCAATAACTATGTACCTATCAATAATCACTTTAAATGAAATAGGATTAAATGCTCCAATCAAGAGACATAGGGTGGATGAATGGATAAGAAAGCAAGACCCTTGTATATGCTGTAAACAAGAGACTCACCTCAGAT
This sequence comes from Rhinolophus sinicus, assembly GCF_057876585.1. NCBI lineage: Eukaryota > Metazoa > Chordata > Mammalia > Chiroptera > Rhinolophidae > Rhinolophus > Rhinolophus sinicus. The sequence goes on along the minus strand of NC_142518.1, from coordinate 48,923,940 downwards.
CAAAAGACACACACAGGCTGAAAGTGAAGGGTTGGAGTAAGATATTTCATTCAGATGGAAATGAGAAGAAAGCTGGAGTTGCAATACTTATTTCTGACAAAATAGATTTTAAAATGAAGAAAATATTAAAAGACAAAGATGCGCACGATATAATAATAACGGGATTGATCCGACAAGAGGACATAACCCCAGTAAACATCTATGCAACCAATATAGGAGCACCTAAATATATAAAACAGATATTGGCTGACATAAAGACAGAGATCAACAGTAACACTATCATAGTAGGGGACTTCAACACACTTCTGACAACAAGGGACAGGTCTTCCAGACAGAAAATCAATATGGCAACAACAGCCTTAAATGATACATTGGACCACTTGGATTTAATCGATATTCTCAGAACATTTCACCCCAATGCTGCAAAATACACGTTCTTCTCAAGCACACATGGAACATTTTCCAAGATAGACCATATGTTAGGCCACAAAACAAGTCTTGATAAATTTAAGAAAATTGAAATCATACCAATTGTCTTCTCTGATCACAGTGCTATGAAATTAGAAATGGATTACAGGAAAAAAACTAGAAGGCACACAAATTCATGGAGGCTGAAAAACATGTTACTAAATAATGAATGGGTCAAGCAGGAGACCAAGGAAGAAATCAAAATTATCTCGAGACAAAAGTAAATGAAAACATGATGACCCAAAATCCATGGGATGCCGCAAAAGCAGTCCTAAGAGGGAAGTTCATAGCATTGCAGGCCTACCTAAAGAAACAAGAAACATCACTAATCAACAGTTTATCTTCACACTTCAGTGATCTGGAAAAAGAACAACAAAATAAGCCCAAAGGGAGTACAAGGAAGGAGATAATAAAGATCAGAGCGGAAATAAATGAAATAGAAACCAGAAAAACAGTACAAAAGATCAATGAATCCAAGAGTTGGTTCTTAGAGAAGATAAACAAAATTGACAAACCTTTAGCCAGACTCGTTTAAAAAAAGAGAGAGAGGACCCAAATTAATAAAATCAGTAATGAAAGAGAAGAAGTGACAACAGACACCGCAGAGATACAAAAGATTTTAAGAAATTACTATGAGCAACTGTATGCCAACAAATTTGACAATCTGGAAGAAATGGACAATTTCCTAGATGCATACAACCTTCCAAGGCTAACTGAAGAAGAGACAAAAAACCTGAATAGACTGATTACCACCAAGGAAATTGAATCAGTAATCAACAATCTCCCAACAAACAAAAGCCCTGGACCAGATGGCTTTACAGGTGAATTTTACAGAACGTTCCAAAACGAATTGTCACCTATTCTCCTCAAACTCTTCCAAAAAATCCAGAGGGAGGAAAGACTCCCAAACACTTTTTACGAAGCCACTATCACCCTGATCCCAAAATCAGACAAAGACACCACAAAAAAAGAAAACTCCAGGCCGATATCGCTAATGAACATACATGCAAAAATCCTCAACAAAATACTAGCGAACAGAATTCAGCAATACATTAAAAAGATCATACACCATGATCAAGTGGGATTCATCCCTGGTATGCAAGGGTGGTTCAACATCCTCAAATCAATTAATGTGATACACCATATTAACAAAATGAAAAATAAAAATCATATGATCATATCAATTGACGCAGAAAAAGCATTTGATAAAATTCAGCAGCCATTCATGATAAAAACCCTTAAGAAAGTGGGAATAGAGGGATCATATTTCAACACAATAAAGGCCATATATGATAGACCCACAGCTAACATCATACTCAATGGGGAAAAGCTAAAACCATTTCCCTTAAAATCAGGAATAAGGCAAGGTTGCCCACTTTCTCCACTTCTATTCAACATAGTGCTGGAAGTTCTAGCCACAGCAATCAGACAAGAAAAAGAAATAAAAGGCATCCAAATCGGTAAGGAGGAAGTAAAACTGTCATTATATGCAGATGATATGATACTATATTTAGAGAACCCTAAAGACTCCACCAAGAAACTATTAGAGCTGATAGATGAATTTAGTAAAGTAGCAGGATACAAAATTAATATTCAGAAATCAGTTGCATTTATATATACCAATAATAAAACATCAGAAGGAGAAATTTAAAAAGCAATTCCATTTACAATTGCTCCAAAGACTATAAAATACCTGGGAATAAATTTAACCAAAGAAGTAAAAGATCTGTACTCAGAAAATTATAAGACGCTGAAGAAAGAAATGAAAGAAGATACAAATAGATGGAAACACATACCATGTTCATGGATAGGAAGAATTAATATTGTTAAAATGTCCATACTGCCTAAGGCAATACACATATTCAACACAATTCCTATCAAAATACCAACGACATTTTTCACAGAAATAGAACATATAATCCTATAATTTATATGGGATAACAAAAGACCCCGGATATCCTCAGCAATCTTGAGAAATAAGAACAAAGTGGGAGGTATAACAATACCTGACTTCAAATTATACTACAAGGTGACAATAATGAAAACAGCATGGTTCTGGCATAAAAACAGACCCATAGATCAATGGAACAGAATAGAGAGTCCAGAAATAAATCCATGCCTATATGGCCATTTAATCTATGACAATGGAAACAAGAATGTACGGTGGGGTAAAGACAGTCTATTCAATAAATGGTGCTGGGAAACTTGGACAGACACATGCAAAAAGATGAAGCTGGATCACCTCCTTACACCACATACAAAAATAAATTCAAAATGGCTTAAAGATTTAAATGTAAGATCTGAAACCATAAAATTCCTAGAAGAAAACGTAGGAAGAAATTTCACAGACATTACCCGGAGTAAGATTTTTACTGATATATCCCCTCGCCAAAGGGAAGTAAGAGAAAAAATAAACATGTGGGATTACATCAAACTAAAAAGCTTTTTCACAGCAAAGGAAACCATCAATAAAACAAAAAGGGATCCTACTGAATGGGAAAAGATATTTGCCAATGATATATCTGATAAGGGGTTAATATCACAAATTTATAAAAAACTCACTCAACTCAACTCCAAAAAAACAAACAACCCAATTAAAAAATGTGCAGAGGACATGAAGAGACATTTTTCTAAAAAGGACATACAGATGGCAAACAGACATATGAAGAAATGCTCAATCTCAGTATCCATAAGAGAAATGCAAATAAAAACCACAATGAGATGCCACCTCACCCCAGTCCAAATGGCTGTCATCAATAAATCAACAAACAATAAGTGCTGGTGAGGATGTGGAGAAAAGGGAATGCTTGTGCACTGTTGGTGGGAATGCAGATTGGTGCAGCCACTATGGAAAACAGTACGGAGGTATCTCAAAAATCTGAAATGGAACTACCTTATGATCCAGCAATCCCACTCCTAGGTATCTATCCGGAGAAATCCAAAACTCCGATTCTAAATTCTTTATGCACTCCTATGTTTATTGCAGCACTATACACAATAGCCAAGACATGGAAACAACCGAAGTGCCCATCGGTAGATGACTGGATTAAGAAACTGTGGTACATTTATACAATGGAGTATTACGCAGCCATAAAGAAGAAAGAAATCTTCTGTTTGCAACAACATGGATGGACCTAGAGAACATTATGTTAAGTGAAATAAGTCAGACAGAGAAAGATAAATACCATGTGATCTCACTTATATGCGGAATCTAAAGAACAGAATAAGTGAATGAACTAATCAGAAACAGTTTTGGAGACACAGAGGAAAAACTGAGGGTTGCTAGATGGATGGGGGGGTGGGGATACGGGGGAAGTTGAGGGGTTTATAAAATAGTCGGTAACCAAAAGATGGCCATGGGATTTTGAAAATTAATTTGGGGAATGTAATCAATAATGTAAAGATTTTGTAGGGTATCCGATGGACACGTGTCCCCTTTGGGAGACCACCTCAGGGGTGATGTAGATCCCTGATCTCTGCACTGTACACCTGAAGCTGAACAATAATGAATGCCAACTAATATATATATATATATATGTGTGTGTGTGTATACATATATATACATATATATACATATATATACATATGTATATATATATGTGTGTGTGTATATATATATATATATATATATATATATATATATATATGTATGTATATATATATATGTGGTTACAGGAAGCGGAGTACAGCATTAGGAATAGAGACAGTGGAAATGTAATGGCTCTGTGCGATGTCAGAGGGATAGTGGATGTGGGGAGGGGGGCTCACACAGTGTGCGGGATATAAATGATAAACATCTAAGTATTGCTTTGTCTTGTGCACCTGAAACTAATAAAAAATAAATTAAAAAAACAACAACCAACAAACAAATGCCCTGTACCAGAAGGCTTCACAGGTGAATTTTACCAAACATTCAAAGAAGAATGAATGCCTATTCTTCTCAAACTATTCCAAAAAATTCAAGAGTAGATAAGGCTCCCAAAGTCATTTTATGAAACCAGAATTACCCTGATACCAAAACCAGAAAAGGATGTCACAATAGAAGAAAATTACAGGCTAACAACCCTGTTGAACATAGATACAAAAAATGTTAGCAAACCCAATTCAGTGATGCATGAAAAAGTTCATACACCATGATTAAATGGGATTTATTCCTTGTATTCAAGTTTGGTTCACTGTTCACAAATCAATCAATGAGATACACCATATAAACAAAATTAAAAATAAAAATCACATGATCATATCAATACATGCAGAAAAAGTGTTTGATAAAATCTAGCATTCATTTATTATAAAGACTCTCAACAAAGAGTGAACAGAGAGAACATAATAAAGGCTATCAATGACAAACCCACAACTAATATCTTACTCAATGAGGAAATCTAAATGTGTTTTGCTTGTGATCAGGAACAAGACAACGATGTCAACTTTCACCACTCATTCAATACAGTATTGGAAGTCCTAACCATAGCAATCTATCTAGAAAAAGTAAGAAAAGGCATTCAAATTGGAAAGGAAATACAACTGTCATTATTTGCAGATGACATGATACTATATAGAGAGAACACAAAATATTTTACTGAAAATCTACTAGAACTAATAAATTAATTTAGTAAATTAGCAGGATATAAAATTAATATTCAGAAACTGCCTGCATTTTTATACACCAATAACTAATTATCATAAAGATAAATTCACAAAACTATCCAATTTACAATTGCATCAAAAAAAAACACCTACAAATAAGTTTAATAAAAGATGCAAAAGACCTGTACTCAGAAAATTATACGACATTGAAGAGCGAAATTGAAGGAGATACAAATAAATGAAAGCATATACCATGCTCATGAACAGGAAGAATTATCATCTTTAAAATGTCCATACAACCAAAAGCAATCTATACATTCAATGCAATCTCTATGAACATACCAATGACATTCTTCCCAGAACTAGAATAAATCATCCTGAAATTTATATGGAACCACAAAAGACCCCAAATAGTCACAGCAATCTTGAGAAAGAAGAGCAAAGTTGGAGGTATCAGGCTATCTGATATGAAACTATACAATAAGGCTATAGTAATCAAAACACTGTGGTAGTGACATAAAAACAGACACATAAATCAATGAAAGAAAAGAGAGAACCCAGAAATAAACCCATGCCTATATGGTGAATTAATCTATGACAAAGTAGGCAAGACCATACATACAATGGAGTAAGGACAGTATATTCAATAAATGGTGTTGTGGAAACTGGCTAGATGCATGCCAAAAACAAAACCTGAACAGAACAAAAAGCATTAACTTGATCAAACCAGTAATCAAAAACTCTCAACAAACAAAAGCTTGTACCAGAAGGCTTCAAAGGTGAATTTTACCAAACAGTCAAAGAAGAATTAACACCTACCCTTCTCAAACTATTCCAAATACTATTGAATAACAGTAATGACAGGGGGCAACACCGTCTTGTTCCTGATTTTAGAAAAAAAGCTTCTTTTTCACCATTCAGTATGATATTAGCTGAGGGTTTGTAGTATATGGTCTTCATTATGTTAAGGTATTTTCCTTCCATACCCATTTTATTGAGTATTTTAATCATAAATGGATGTTGTATCTTGTCAAATGCTTTTTCTGCATCTATTGATACAATCACATAATTTTAATCTTTTTTGTTTGTTTATGTGGTGTATCACATTGTCAAATTGCATATGTTGAACCATCCTTGAGACCCTGGCATGAACCCCACTTGATCATGATCTATATAATCTTTTCAATGTATTGTTGCATTCAATTTGGTAGACTTTTGTTTAGGATTTTTGCATCTATGTTCATCAGAGATATTGGTCTGTAGTGTTCTTTTTGTGTGTGGGTGTGTCATCTTTACCAGGTTTTGATATCAGGGTTATGTTGGCTTCATAAAATGAGTTAGGAAGTATTACCTCTTCTTCAAATTTTTGGAAGAGTTCGAGGAAAACAGGTATTAGATTCTCTTTGGATGTTTGGTAGAATTCACTAGTGAGGCCGTCTGGTCTGAAATTTGATTTTGGAAAGGTTTTGGATGATTGTTTCAAATTTCTAACTGTTGATCAGTCTATTTAGATTTTCCAGTTCTTCGTGATTCAGTCTAGGAAGGCTATATGTGTCTAAGAACCTGTCCATTTCTTTTAGGTTATTGAATTTAGTGGCATATAGTCCGTAACATTCTCGTATGATTTTTTTTTATTTCTTTTTTATGCTTTTTTTAAAAATTTTTATTTTATTAAATTTATTGGGGTGACAATTGTTAGTAAAATTACATAGATTTCAGGTGTACAATTCTGTATTATATCATCTATAAATCCCATTGTGTGTTCATCACCCAGAGTCAGTTCTCCTTCCATCACCATATATTCGATCCCCCTTACCCTCATCTCCCACCCCCCACCCCCCTTACCCTCTGGCAACCACTAAACTATTGTCTGTGTCTATGAGTTTCTGTTTCTCATTTGTTTGTCTTGTTCTTTTGTTGTTTTTGGTTTATATACCACATATCAGTGATTTTTTGTATTTCTGTGGTATCCATGGTAACTTCTCTTTCATTTATGATTTTGTTTATTTGAGTCTTTTCTCTTTTTATCTTAGTGAGTCTATCCAAGGGTTTGTCAATTTTATTAATCTTTTCAAAGAATCAACTCTTTGTTTCATCAAATTTTTGCTGTGTTTTTTGTTCTCTATTTAATTTAGTTCTGCTCTAATTTTAATGATTTCCTTCCTTCTAGTGACTAAGGATTTCACTTGTTCTTCTTTTTATAGTTCTTTGAGATCTAATGTTAGGTTGTTCATTTGGGATTTTTCTCGTTACTTGAGATAAGCTTGTAAGGAAATAAATTTCCCTCATAATATTGCTTTTGTTGCATCCCAATAATTTTGATATGCTGTATTTTCATTCTAATTTGTTTACAGGTGTGTTTTTTAAATCTCTTCTTTTATTTCTTCTTTGATCCAGTCGTTCTTTAATAGCATGTTGTTTAATCTCCATGTATTTGTGGTTTTTCCTCCGGGTTTTTTTTTTTTTCAATTGCTCTCCAATTTCAAAGCCCTGTCATCAGGAAATATGCTTTGTATGATTTCAATCTTCTTAAATTTGTTGAGGCTAGTTTCGTGTACTAACACAAGGTCTATTCATGAGAATGTTCCATGTACACTAAGAAAGAATGTATAGTGTGGTGTTTTAGGAAGAAGGACTCTGTAAATATCAATTACGTCCATTTGGTCTAATGAGTCATTTAAGGCTGATATTCCCTTACTGATTTTTCATTTAGATGATCTATCTATAGTTGTCAATGTCATACTTAGGTCCCCTACTATAATTGTGTTTTGGTCAATTTCTCCCTTTTGTTCTGTTTGTAGTTGCTTTGTATATTTTGGTGTTCCCTGATTGGGGGCATAATTATTGATGACTGTTATGTCTTCTTGTTGTATAGTCCCCTTTATCATTATGAACTATCCATCTTTGTCTCTTGTTACCTTTATTATCGTGAAGTCTGTTTCATCTGATGTCAATATGGATATACCTGTTTTTCTCTGACTACCATTTGCTTGGAGTGTCAGTTTCCACCCTTTCACTTTGAGTCTATATTTATTCTTGTAGCTGAGATGTGTCTCTTGGAGGCAGCATATGGTTGTTTTTTTTATCCAATCTTCTACTCTTACCTTCTTATTGGTGAGTTCAGTCCATTTATATTTAGGGTGATTATTGATATATGAGGACTTTCTTTAGCCATTTTATCTTTTGTTTTTTGTTAGCTTGGTGTCTCCATTGTTTCTTTGCCTTTTTGTTTCTGTCTGTTATTTTTGATTGGTGGTATTCTATGGTTTTTCCCTCTGTTTCGTCTTTTTTATATTATGAGTTTCAGGTATGGATTTTTTTTTTTGAGTGGTTACTATTAAGTTTTTGTAAAAGAAATTTCATGTATACAGTAGTCCTTTTCCTTCAGCATGCTTCTTATCTCCATTTCTCTTTGCAAATTCATACCTTTGCTCTCTGCCCTTCTTTTTTTTTTTTAAGATTTTATTGAGGAGGGAGAACAGGACTTTATTGGGGAACAGTGTGTACTTCCAGGACTTTTTTTCAAGTCAAGTTGTTGTCCTTTCAATCTTTGTTGTGGAGAGTGCCGTTCATTTTGAAGTTGTTGTCCTTTCAGTCTTAATTGTGCAGGGTGCAGCTCAGCTCCAGGTCCAGTTGCCATTGCTAGTTGCAGGGGGAGCTGCCCACCATCCCTTGTGGGAGTCAAGGAATCAAACTGGCAACCTTGTGGTTGAAAGCCCATGCTCCAACCAACTGAGCCATCTGGGAAGTCAGAGGCAGATCAGCTCAAGGTGCTGTGTTCAGTCTTATTTGCAGGGGGTGGAGCCCGCCATCGCTTGCGGGACTCCAGAAGTTGAACCGGAAACCTTGTGGTTAAGAGTCCACTGGATGATGTGGGAATCAAACCTGCAGCCTTCGGATTTAGGAGCACAGAGCTCCAACTGCCTGAGCTACCAGGCTGGCCCCTATATTTTTTTAATCACAAATTATTCCTATTTATGCTACAAATTTATTACTGCATTGCAGTAGCAAGTTGTTTTGTTTTTTCTTCCTTTTTGAAAAAGGTTTTTTATCTTCTTTACCCTTTATGTTATATTTAAGTGTATAGTGTCCAATTCTTTGTAGGGATTACTAGTTCCTGCTTCAGTCTGTGTGTTCGTAATCTTGCTCATGTTTTTGTACCCTTTTATTTTTTTGTTTCTGGTCAAATAGCTTCCTTCAGCATTTTCTGTAAAGCAGACCACATGATGGAAAATTCCCTCAGCTACTGTACGCCTGGAAAGGTCTTTATTATTCCTTTGTATATAAAGGATAACTTTGCTGGATATATTATTCTTGGCTGGTAATTTCTCTCTTTCAATAGTTTGATCATTTAATTTCATTCCCTCCAGGCTTGTAGAGTTTCTGGTGAAAAAACTACTGATAACCTAATGGAATTTCCTTTATAGGTTACTGTCTTCTTTTCCCTGGCTGCCTTGAGAATTCTTTCTTTGTTATTATTTTTTGACAACTTCAATACAATATGCCTTGGAGAAAGCCTGTTGGGATAGAGGTAATTAGATGTTCTGTTTGCTTCTTGGATTCTAGGATCTATTTCTGACCACAGGTCTGGAAAGTTCTCATAGACACGTTGTTTAAATAGAATCTCTGTTACCTGTTTGCTCTCTTCTCCTGATATATCCATTATTCTTATGGTGCTCTTTCTGATGGAATCAAGATATAGCTCTGGTAGAGTTATTTCTTTTAACCTCTAGTCTCTGTTTTCTTGCATCTGTGTCATTTCCAGATTTCTATATTCACTATCACTAATTCTGTCATTCATCTGGCCAGCTCTATTTCCTAAGGTGGTTATTTCATTCTTTATCTCTTTTCCTGAGTTCTTCAGATCCAGAATTTCTTTTTGGTAATTTTTAAAAATTTCAATCTTTTTGATAAAACATTAATTTTGTTTGTTGATTTTATTGCTGGGTTCATTAAACTGCTTATGTGAGTTTTCTTGCATCCATTGAGTTTATTTCAGAACTACAATTTTGGATACTGTCATTTAAAGCACATACTTCAATATTTTTAAGCTTATTTTTCCAGAGTTTATTCATTGGTTATCTGAGTTGCCTTGTTACCTTGATTATGCTTGGCAATTAATTAATTATTATTTGTCTTTCTGGGCACCTATATGAGTGGATTCTGCAGCAGATTAATATGAATTTGTCTCTCTTTGGTTTTCCAGTAAGTGATATTGGAGCATTATATTTTCTCTTGCACTGCAGTGTTTTATTTTTTTCTTGCACTGTTCCAGCTTCTCATGTGATCAGAGGATTCCTTGGATGTGGACTCTTCCTCTGTAATTAGGTCACCTTGGTCTCAGGGCACTGCCGCTGTGGGGGTGTGTGAGGAGTGGTGGGGTTCTAACCCTTTGAAATCCCAGTGCTGCCTCTGCAGCCCTATGTGGAACTTGTGAGTCTCAGCAGCCCTGCATGCCCCCACAGGGATGAACCCACAAATGTGGGGGAAGGGTGAGCTGAAAAAGGTAGTAGGTGTGTTTGTGACTCCAAGCAATGGTGACTTGTAACCCAGAGCTACCTTGTCCTTACAGCTCCTTAACTGTTACCAGAATTGACCACATCGTGCCTCTGGAGCTCCAGAAAATTCTCTCCAATTCTCAGGTCTGTAGATATACTGCACTTTAATTTGACATTGCTGGTTTCCCCTGGGGCCCAATTCTTCCATTTATTTATTTATTTATTTATTTATTTATTTATTTATTTATTTATTTAATGTTTGTTGGGGTGACAATTGTTAGTAAAATCATATAGGTTTCAGGTGTACAATTCTATAATATATCATTTATATATTATATTGTGTGTTCTCCACACAGAGTCCGTTTGACTACCATCATGATATATTTGATCCCTTTTAACCCTCATCTACCAAACCCTTCCCCACTCCCCTCTAGTAGCCACTACACTATTGTCTGTGTATGTGAGCTTTTTCTACATTATTTTTATTATAATTGTTTGTCAATTAAAGTTTATTGCGGTGACTATTATTAGTGAAGTTACATAGATTTCAGGTGTACAATTATGTATTACATCATCTATAAATCCCATTGTGTGTTCACCACCCAGAGTCAGTTCTCATTCCATCACCATACAGTTGATCCCCTTTACCCTCATGTACCAACCACCTCCCCCCTTACCTTCTGGTAACCAAAAACTATTATCTGTATCTGTGAGTTTTTGTTTCTCATTTGTTTGTCTTATTCTTTTGTTGTTTTTGATTAATATACCACATATCAGTGAAATCATATGGTTCTCTGCTTTTAATGTCTGACTTATTTTCCTTAGCATTACAATCTCAAGATAAATCCATGTTGTCACATTACTCTTATTTCATTTTTTTCTTACTGCAGAATAGTATTCAATTGTGTATATATAACACAACTTCTTTATCCATTCATCTATCAAAGACCATTTTGGTTGGTTCCATGTCTTGGCCACCATAAATATGGCTGCAATGAACATTGGGGAACACTTGTCATTATGTATAAATATTTTCAGATTTTTTGGGTAGATAACCAGGAGACGGATTGCTGGGTAATATGGTAATTCCATTTGTAATTTTTTGAGGAAACTCCACACTGCATTCCATAGTGGTAGCACCAGTCTGCATCCACCAACAGAGTATTAGGGTTCCTTTTTCTCCACAGCCTCTCCAACAGTTGTTACTATTTGTCTTGATGACAGCCATTCTAACTGGGGTGAGGTGATATCTCATTGTGGTATTCATTTGCATTTCTCTGATGATTAGTGATATTGAGCATGTTTTCATGTGTCTATTTGCCATTTGTATGTCCTCTTTGGCAAAATGTCTCTTCAGATTCTCTGCCCATTTTTCAATTGTGTTGTTTGTTTATTTGTTGTTGAGTTGCATGAGTTTCTCGTATATTTTGGATATTAGCCCCTCATCAGAGGCACTGTTTGTGAAAATCTTCTCCCATACAGTTGGTTGCCTCTTCAGTTTCTCGATATTTTCATTTCCTATGCAAAAGCTTTTAAGTTTGATATAGTCCCATTCATTTATTGTAGATTTTACTTCCCTTGCCTTTGGAGTCAAATTCATAAAATGCTCTTTGAACCCAAAGTCCATAAGTTTAGTACCTATGTTTTCTTCTATGCAGTTTATTGTGGCAGGTATTATGCTTAAATCTTTCATGCATTTTGAATTAATTTTGGTACATGGTGACACACAGCTGTCCAGTTTCACTCTTTTGCACGTGGCTATCCAATTCTCCAAGAACATTTTTTGAAGAGGCTGTCTTTTCTCCATTGTATGTTTTTTGCTTCTTTCTCAAAAACTGTCTGTCCATATTTACGTGGTTTTGTTTCTGGGTTCGCAACTCTATTCCATTAGTCTATGTGTCTGTTTCTCTGCCAATACCATGCTATTTTGATTATTGTAGCCTTAGAGTGCCAGCTAGTCAGGGAGTGTGATACCTCCAGTATTGTTCTTTTTTCTTAAGATTGCTTTGGCTATTCGTGGTCTTTTGTGGTTCCAAACAAATCTGACGATTTCCTGTTCTATTTCTTCTAAAAATGCCATTGGTATTTTGATGGGGATTGCATTAAATCTGTATATTGCTTTGGGTTATATGGCCATTTTAACTATGTTGATTCTTCCAATCCATGTGCACGGAATGTTTTCCATTTCTTTGTGTCTTCAATTTCTTTTAAAAATGTCTTATAGTTTTCAGCATATAGGTCTTTCACATCCTTCGTTAAGTTTATTCCTAGGTATTTTATTCTTTTAGCTGCAATTTCAGAAGGAATGGCTTTTTGCATTTCTTTTTCTGAGATTTCATTGTTACTATATACGAATGCAACGGACTTTTGTACGTTGGTTTTGTCGCCGGCAACTTTACTGTATTTGGTGATTGCTTCTAATAGCTTTTTGGTGGAGTCTATAGGGTTTTCTATATATAGAATCATGTCATCTGCAAAGAGTGATAATCTAACTTCTTCATATCTAATTTGTATGCATTTTATTTCTTTCTCTTGCCTGATTGCTCTGGCAAGGACTTCCAAAATTTTGTTGAAAAGCAGAGGTGATAGGGGACAGCCCTGTCGTGTTCCTGAACGTAGAGCAAAGGGCTTCAGTTTTTCACCATTAGCTGAGATTAGCTGAGGGCTTGTCATATATGGACTTCATTATGCTAAGTTATTTTCCTTCTATACCTATTTCATTAAGTGTTTTAATCATAAATGGATGTTGTTCTTGCCAAATGCTTTTTCTGCATCAATTGATATAATCATATGATTTTTGTCCTTTATTTTGTTTATGTGATGTATCACATTGATGGATTTGTGGATGTTGAACCATCATTGTGCCCCAGGCATGAACCCCACTTGGTCGTGATGAATAATCTTTTGAATGCGTTGTTGCATTCGATTTGCTAGAATTTTTATTATTATTTTTGCATCGGTATTCATCAGAGATATTGGTCAGTAGTTTTCTTTTTTTGTGTTGTCCTTACCAGGTTTTGGTATCAGGGTAATGTTGGCCTCATAAAATGAGTTAGGGAGTACTGTGTCTTCAATATTTTGGCAGAGTTTGAGCAGGATTGGTATTAGATCCTCTTTGAAGGTTAGGTAGAATTAACTAGTGAAGCCATCTGGTCCCAGACTTTTGCTTTTGGGAAGGTTTGGGATGACACATTCAATTTCGTTACTGGTGATATGGTGACCGGTCTCTTTAGATTTTCCAGTTCTTCATGGTTCAGCCTAGGAAATCTATATGTTTCTAAGAACTTGTCCATTCATTCTAGGTTATTGAATTCGGTTGCACTTAGTTCTTCAGAGTATTCTTGGATGATCAATTGTATTTCTGTGGTGTCCGTGATGTCTTCCCCTTTTTCATTTCTGATTTTGTTAATTAATGTCTTCTCTATTTTTATCTTAGTGAGTCTAGCCAAGTGTTTGTCTATTGTGTTAATCTTTTCAAAGAACCAGCTCTTTGTCACATTAATTTTTTTCTATTGTTTTTTTGTTCTCTATTTCAATAAGTTATGCTCTGATTTTTGTTATCACCTTTCTTCTGGTGACCTTGGGTTTCAATTGTTCTTTTTCTAGTTCTTTAAGGTGTAACATGAGGTTATTTATTTGGGATTTTTCTTGTTTCTTGAGATAGGCCTGTAATGATATAAATTTCCCTCTTAAAACGGCTTTTGCTGCATCCCAAAAATTTTTGTAGGATGTGTTTTCATTGTCATTTGTTTCTATGTATCTTTTGATCCCTCCTCTAATTTCTTCTTTAACCAGGTCATTCTTTAAATGTATATTGTTTAATCCCGATTTATTTGTGTTATTTCCTGCTTTCTTTTTGCAGTTGATGTCCAATTTCAAAGCCTTCTGATCAGAGAATACGCTTGGTATGATTTCAATCGTCTTAAATTTGCTGAGGGTGATTTTATGTCCCAATATATGGTCTATCCTTGAGAATGTTCCTTGTACACTAGAAAAGAATGTATAGTCTGATGTTTTAGGATGAAGTGCTCTATAAATGTCAATTATGTCCATTTCATGTAATGTGTCAATTAGGGCTGCTATTTCATTATTTATTTTCTATTTGGATGATCTATCCATAGCTGTCAATGATGTATTTCAGTCCCCTAGGATGATTGTGTTTGGTCGATTTCTCCTTTTAGTTCTGTGAGTAGTTGCCTGGTACATTTCGATGCTTCCTGATTGGGGGCATAAATATGTATGACTGCTATGTCTTCTTGTTGTATAGTCCCCTTTACCATTATGAAATGTCCATCTTTGTTTCTTGTTACCTTTTTCACCTGAAGTCTGTTTCATCTGATATCATTATGGCTACACCTGATTTTCTCTGGATACCATTTTCTTGCAGTGTCAATTTCCATCCTTTCACTTTGAGTCTATGCTTGTCCTTCTAGCTGAGATGCGTCTCTTGGAGACAACATATGGTTGGCTTCAGTTTTTTGATCCAATCTGCTACTCTGTGCCTTTTTATTGGTGAGTTCAATCCATTTACATTTAGGGTGATTATTGATATGTGAAGATTTCTTGTCATTCTATCTTTAGTTTTCTTGTAAGGCTGTGAGTCCATTGTTTCTTTGCCTTTTTGTTGCTGTCTGTTATTTCTGTGTGGTGGTATTCTATGATGTTTCCCTTTGTTTCTTCTTGTATTACAGTACATATTTCAGTTCTAGATTTTTTTGAGTTGTTACCCTTAAGTTTATTTAAAATAAAGTTTGATATTTAGAGTATTCCATTTTCTTCAACTCACTTACTTTCTCCATTCCCATATTCCGGTTCAGGCCTTACTCTCTTCCTTTTTATGTTTCGGTTGCCACAAATTGTCCCTGTTGATGGTGATCGAATAGCCTCCTTTAGTATTTCTTGTAGTGTAGGTGGTATATTACAAAATTCCCTCAGCTTCTGTATGTCTGGTAAGGTCTTTATTCCTCCTTCATATCTAAAGGATATCTTTACTGGATATATTATTCTTGGCTCATAATTTCTCACTTTCAATAGTTTGAATATTTGGTTCCATACCCTCCTGGCTTGTTGAGTTTCTGCTGAAAAATCTGATGATAATCTAATGGGCTTTCCTTTGTACGTTACTGTCTTCTTTTCCCTGGCTCTCTTGAGGATTATTTCGTTGTCGTTGATTTTAGACAGCTTCAATACAATGTGCCTTGGAGAAGGACTGTTGGGATTGAGGTAATTAGGTGTTCTATTTCCTCCTTGAATACAAGGATCCTGTTCTGTCCACAAGTTTGGGAAGTTCTCATCAACAATTTGAATATATTCTCTGTTTCCTTCTCTCTTTCTTCTCCTTCTGTATGCCAATTATTCTTATATTGTACTTTCTGATGGAGTCAGAAATTTCTTTTAAGTCTTTTAAGTTCTTCATTTCTTTTAAGTCTCAAGTCTCTTTCTTCTTCCATCTGTGTAATTTCCAGGTTTCTATCTTCGATGTCACTGATTCTTTCCTCCATCTGTTCAACTCTACTATCTAAGCTGGTTATTTCATTCTTGATTTCTTCTATTGAGTTCTTAATCTCCAGAAATTCTATTTGGCTCTTTTTTAAAATTTCAATCTCTTTCGTGAAATATTCATGTTGCTCTTTGATTGTGTTTATGAGTTCATTATACTGCCTTTCTGTGTTTTCTTGCATCTCGTTGAGTTTTTTCAGAACTGCAATCTTGAATTCTCTGTCATTGAAGTCACATATTTCCATATCTTTAAGTTACTTTTCTGGAGACTTTTCACTTTCTTTCTGAGCTGTCTTGTTCCCTTGGTTATTCATGGCAATTACTGATATATTATTTCTCTTCCTAGGTATCTACAGGAGTGGCTTCTGTAACAGGTTGATACGAAGAGATCTTTCTTTTGTTTTCCAGTACTTGTTGGTAGAACGTTTCATTTTCTCTCCGACTGCCGCCTTTTTTTTCTCTCTCACATGGTAGTGCTGTGTTGTCTCTGCACTATTCCAGCTTCTCACACATTGGGGGGATTCCCTGGGAGAGGAGCTTCTTCTCTGTTAATAGTTTGCCTTGGTCAGAGGGCGCAGTGTCTTTGTGGGTATGCGGAGAGCTTTAGAAGTTCCAAAGCTCTTCCTGCACCAGATTCAGAGCACATATGTTTTTGCAGTTCTCTTTATTCCTGCTGGGATCCACCCAGATAGGTGGGGACAGGGGTGGGGTGAGTTGTGAGAGGAGGCCCAGAGCAATGGCTGCAACCACCACCACAGTCCGTCCTGCTTTCACAGCTCCCTCCCCTTTGCCGGAACTAGTTGGGCTGTGAATCTTTGTCTGTGATCCACAGTTGTCAGAAGAGCAAATATTCTGTTCTTTTGATCTGACACTGCTACTGTTCCACTTGTAGCATCGGGCAGGTGGGGGCGGTTCGAGCTCTGGGAGGGTATGGAGGGGCGGCTAGTCTCAGTGCCTAAGGCTTCTGTTCTCTGATCGGCAGTGAGGGTTTAAACCACCGTTTTCAGCCTTCTCCCTCCATCTTTTCTCTGATGTCTCTGCCGCGAGTGTTGGGTTCAGCTGTGTTTTATGCTGTCCCCTCTGCCCTGTGGACCATAAACGGATCCCTAGCAGTCCGAGTTCTTCCCTTTCCAGCAGCTGTGGTAGTTCTGGGATGCAGGGAGCTTGGAGCACTGAGCTAGGTCTGCATCCTGCGCCCGCGCATCTCTGTCTCTGAACTTCTCCTTTCCCTCCTCCCTGCTTGCACGATTCACACACCTTTAGGTTAATTCAGTAGTGGGCCTCTTCGTCTTGCCTCTGCTGTGCAGGGAGTGCTTTTTGGAGTTATAGTTGTTCGATTAGTTTTAAATTCCAGGGGCGATTTACAGAGGCTCAATTCACGCCGCCATTTTGATGACTTCTTAGGGGAGGTATTAACACTGAAAATATGGTGCCCTCCTGTAGGCTAAACATGTGTTAGTCTCTACACAGGGACAAAAATTGCTTCAGTCCCTCTAGCTCCCTCCTTGCAGCCATACAACTCTGTCCTTCCCTGAAAGTCCCTGTGCCTCCTGAGCTGCTTCCCCTGCACCAGAGACCATGCAAGTGCTCAGAGGATAGAGAGTCTGTGTCCCAACTCTACAAATAGACATCTGGATTTCCATCCACGCTCTGTCCCACCAGGCAGGGCAAACAGAATCCTCATGGATTTTCACTGCCAGATGCTGTGGGAAATCCTCTTACCAGCACAGGACCACTGGCCTTGGGAGCCCAGGGTGGAGCTGGGTCGCCACATCTTCAGAGCGGACCTCTGCCACTGAGGTGTCACTTCTGGCATTCAACCCTCATCCGTGGGCTTGGGGTCAGCCCACTTTGCATCTCCCCTCCTCCCACCAGTCTCGATGTGACCTCTTCTTTATAGCCTTAGTTACAGAGGTTCTGTTCAGCTAGTCTTCAGATGATTATTGAGGTTGATTGTTGTATAATTTCTTTGTAATTTTGGTGTGATCCTGGGATGCACTAGGCATAGCATTCACCTAATCCACCATCTTGGACCTCCTCCACTTTAACCAGCCTAGAGGTTTTCTTAGGTTGTTGCCAGTTCTGACATTTTATGACTTATTGGCTTCTAACTCTCCCATCTGCCTTGAATGCTGAACTAATCTAGTCTTCACAGGCCTGCTACCTGCTTGCCATCTGTTGCTTACCCTTGGCTTACTCTCACACCAGACATATATGAGTGTCCTGCTTCCTGTTTCTCTGCTTGGCTGCTGTCCCTGGGGATAATTGACCCTCCTAGGTCCACCCCCTTGACTCGACCATTGGCCCCTTGTCTGTCCATATCCAATGCTGACAGATATGCAATACATTGTGAAAGTAGTAGTTTGTTGAGGCCACAGTCACTGTTGATAAATTTTTCCACAAAATTTTTTATATTAAATTCATAACTATTCAGGAAAGCTAGATTAATAAACACAATTTTTCTCAGCTGCTGTTGTCTTAATCCTTAGAATGGCTTTCCTTGCTTTTCAATGATTTTCTATCACATGAATGGATCTCAACTACTAATGTTTTCAGAAAAGACCTTTGCATTATGGGAAATAAAGCAAAACATCCATGGAAGCAGTCACTTTCTCCTGAACTCTGGTCAGCAGATACATACCACTTTTGTGGGTTTCCTTTACTCCACTTTTAGTGTGGCTAAAGAACCGAAAATCCCCTTTAAATCCTAAGTATTTCTTTATAACTATTTCTCTGTAAGGAGGTTATTTACAATTATCACTTTGTCTTCAGGTTTTTGTTGTTTTTATTTTATTTTATTATTTTATTTTATTGTTTGTGGCCTGTTTTGAGAAAAGCTCAATTTAAGGAAAAGTTTCTTATGTGTATCCTAGTCCAATATTTTCTGCTGAATTTCCGTTTTAAGCTTAAGGAATTTTTTCGTGAAAGTTAAGAGATTTTGTTTTTGTTTCTGACTGGTGTAAACTATATGAAGTAGAAAGAAATTGTATTGGCAAAGTAGGTAGACGTACACTAATACTTTTCTAAGCTTTACCATAAAAAAATCAATTTTACTTTAGGTAGAAAAAAACTGGTTATATTGTTTCTGTAATGTCCTTTGGAATATATGATCACCAGACAATCAATTACATATGATCCATGCTCAATCCAATTAGTTTTTTGTAAACCAAAAATGATCATTGGAATCAGATGGGCCATATGGAAATATAACAGCCATTTTAGTGCAAATCAACTACAAAATATTTGATGCAGTTGTACAGATAAAAATTGTGTTTGTTTACAAAGTTAGTAAGAAAATGCATCAGGTTCCAAGAAATCTTTTCTTACTTCTAATTTGCCAGTTATAAATCAGCTTTTTTAAAACCAAATCTTACCAGAAGTCATGGGAGTTTTTGGCAAAACACTTCCTGCACCAGTATATTAAACTGAACAAAATTATAGGCCTTTACTTGAACTCTTTGTAAGTATACAGTGGCAGAACAATTAAAGAGCTATATTCTAAGTTACTGGGAGGTGAGCCAAATATTCTCTCATGGTTTTCTTGCCAATTTTCACAACAGTCTCCAAAACAAATTGACTTGCTAAACTTGGTATCTTATTTCTCTCTATCCTTATTGTAATCTAGCACAGTTTGTATATATGCATATGTAAAAATATAATAAAATAATGAAAAGTCAATATTTATTTAGTAATTTAGTTATGCAATTTCACAGCTCACATGTATAACATATATTGTATTATAAAAAAGAGGATGCAACTGTTCATTTTATTGTGGAATTTAAGTACTATAGTTATTTATAAGAAAAGATTTTCTAGGACTCCTTGAATGATCAGAAATCCAGCCATGAACAAGCAGCACAAAAGATCAGGCCTAAGTGAATTGAATTATTGTAGATCAGAGTGTTGTCAAAAAGTTCGCAATAGTGGTTCAGAAGTATTAGATTTTCAAAAATCACCACTTTTATTTTTATAAAAAGTTCAGATTACTGGGCTTCAGTGCTAGAGATTATCACTAATATTAAAGTAAGTCTTCAGTAAGATTTAGGTATTTATTTTTAAGAGGAACCCCCCGGTGACACTGATGCTATTAATCTTTTTTTAATTAATTAAATATTATTGGGATGCCAATTGTTAGTAAAGTTTCACAGATTTCAGGTGTACAATTCTGTAATACATCATCTATATATCACATTGTGTGTTCACCAGCCAGAGTCAGTTCTCCTTCCAACACAATATATTTGATCCCTTTTACCCTCATCTACTACCCCTCTCCCCCATTCCCCTATGGTAACCACTAAACTATTGTCTGTATCTACGAGATTCTGTTTCTTCATTTGTTTGTCTTGTTCCTTTGTTGTTTTCAGTTTTATATACCACATATAAGTGAAATCATATGGTTCTTGACTTCTCCTGTCTGATTTATTTCACTTGCCACAATAATCTCAAGATCCATCCATGTTGTTCCAAATGGCACTATTTCATCTTTTCTTATGGCAGAACAGTATTCCATTGTGTATATTTACCACAACTTCTTTATCCATTTATCTATTGAAGGACATTTTGGTTGTTTCCATGTCTTGGCCACCATGAACAAAGCTGCAATGTACATTGAAGCACATGTGTCTTTATGTATAAATGTTTTCAGATTTTTGGGGTAGATACCCAGGAGAGGGATTGTGGGTCATATGGTAATTCTATTCATAATTTTTTGAGGAAGATCCACACTGCCTTCCATAACGGCTGCACCAGTCTGCATTCCCATCAACAGTGTATGAGGGTTCCTTTTTCTTCACAGCCTCTCCAACACTTGTTATTTATCTTGTTGATGATAGCCATTCTAACTGTTGTGAAGTGATGTTTTTAATCTTTGTACCACATTTTGAGAAACACTATGCTCTGAAAAGAAGTTTAAATATTTGTAGCATGCAATCAGAATAAAGAACTTAATTTTTACACAAAGAATTGTCTCATGGTAAAGTAACTTATGTACTGTCACCTACCCTACCAATTGTTCTCAAACTCCAAGATACATTGGAATCATCTGCAGTGCTTGTTTATAATTGTGAATATCTGGAAATAAATCTCAGAATATGTGAGTAAGTAGGACTAGTACAGGGCCAAAATTTTACATTTAAAAAAATTTCTGAGCAGCACTCCATGTATTAATATAAAAATGGTTTCTCCATTCTCGTATTGAGAGATATTTGGGTGTTTTCCAGCTTTGGATTATTTAAAAGATACACTAAAAATTCTTTTCTTTTTTTTTTTTACTAAAGCTTATTGGGGTGACAATTGTTGGTAAAGTTTCATAGATTTTAGGTGTACAATTCTGTATTACATCATCTATAAATCACATTGTGTGTTCACCACCCAGAGTCAGTTTTCTTTCTATCACCATATATTTGATCTCCTTTACCCTCATCTACCACTGCCCTCCCCCATTACCCTCTGGTAACCAGTAAACTGTTGTCTGTGTCTATGAGTTTTTGTTTCTTATTTGTTTGTCTGGTTCTTTTGTAGTTTACAGTCATATACCACATATCAGTGAAATCATACAGTTCTCTACTTTTTCTGTCTAACTTATTTCGCTTAGCATTATATTCTCAAGATCCATCCATGTTGTCACAAATGGTCCTATTTCATCTTTTCTTACTGCAGAATAGTATTCAATTGTGTATATATACCACAAATTCTTTATCTATTCATTTATCGAAGGACATTTTGGTTGTTCCCATGTCTTGGCCACCGTAAACAAAGCTGCAATGAACATTGGAGCACACTTGTCTTTATGTATAAAAGTTTTCAGGCTTTTTGGGTAGACACCCAGGAGAGGGATGGCTGGGTCATATGGTAATTCTATTTGTAATTTTTTGAGGAACCTCCACACTGCCTTCCATAACGGCTGCACCAGTCTGCATTCCCACCAACAGTGTATGAGGGTTCCTTTTTCTCCACAGCCTCTCCAACACTTGTTACTATTTGTCTTGTTGATGATAGCCATTCTGACTGGGGTGAGGTGATATCTCATTGTGGTTTTGATTTGCATTTCTCTGCTGATTAGTGATGTTGAGCATTTTTTCATATGTTTATTTGCCATTTGTATGTCCTCTTTGGCAAAATGTCTCTTCAAGTCCTCTGCCCATTTTTCAATTGGGTTGTTTGTGTTTTTGTTGTTGAGTTTCATGAGTTCCTTCTATATTTTGGATATTAGCCCCTTTTTGGAGGCACTGTTTGCAAAAATCTTGTCCCATTTAGTTGGTTGCCTCTTTATTTTGACAGTGGTTTCTATTGTTGTGAAGAAGCTTTTAAGTTTGATATAGTCCTATTCATTTATTGTAGCTTTTACCTCCCTTGCCATTGGAGTCAAATTCAAAAATCATCTTTGAACCCAAGGTCCATAAGTTTATTACCTGTTTTCTTCCACACAGTTTATTGTTTCAGGTCTCATGCTTAAGTCTTTGATCCATTTTGAATTAATTTTGGTACATGGTGATAGATAGCCGTCCAGTTTCATTCTTTTGCAGATCGCTTTCCAATTCTGCCAGCACCATTTATTGAAGAGGCTGTCTTGTCTCCATTGTATGTATTTTGCTTCTTTGTCAAAAATTATGTGTCCATGTTTATGTGGGTTTATTTCTGGGTTCTCAATTCTATTCCATTGGTCTATGTGTCTATTTTTCTGCCAATTCCATGCTGTTTTTATTATTGTTGCCCTGTAATACAAGCTAAAGTCAGGGAGTGTGATACCTCCAGCATAGTTCTTTTTTGTTAACATTGCTTTGGCTATTCATGGTTTTTTGTGGTTGCAAAGAAATCTGATGATTTTTAGTCCTATTTCTTTAAAAAACACCATTGGGATTTTGATGGGGATTGCATTAACTCTGTATATTGCTTTGGGTAATATGGCCATTTTAACTATGTTGATTCTTCCAATCCATGAGAATGGAATGCCTTTCCATTTCGTTGTGTCTTCTTCAAATTCTTTTAATAATGTCTTATAATTTTCAGCATATATGTTTTTCACATCCTTGCTGAAGTTTATTCCTAGGTATTTGATTCTTTTTGCTTCAATTGCAAAAGGAATTGTCTTTTATTTATAATTTCTTTTTCTGAGATTTCATTGTTAGTATATAGGAATGCACTGGACATTTGTACGTTGATTTTGTAGCCAGCATCTTTACTGTATTCGTTGATTTTTACTAATAGCTTTTTGGTGGAGTCTTTAGGGTTTTCTAAATACAGCATAATGTCATCTGCAAAGAGTTACAATTTAACTTCTTCATTCCCTATTTGATGCCTTTTATTTCTTTCTCTTACCTGATTGCTCTGGTGAGGATTTCCAACACTATTTTGAAAAGCAGAGGTGATAGGGTACACCCCGGTTGTGTTCCTGGAAGTAGAGGAAAGGGCTTCATTTTTTCACTGTTAGTTATGAGATTCTCTGAGGGTTTGTCATATATGGCCTTTATTATGTTAAGGTATTTTCCTTCTATTCTTATTTTACTAAACTTTATAATCATAAATGAATGTTGTATCTTGCTAAATGCTTTTTCTGCATCAATTCAGGTCATCATATGATTTTTGTCCTTTATTTTGTTTATGTGATGTATCACTTTGATGGGCTTGCATATATTGAAACATCTTTGTTCCCCTGGGATAAACCTGACCTCGTCATGATGAATAATCTTTTTAATGTACTGTTGCATTAAATTTTCTTGAATTTTGTTTAGGTTTTTTGTGTCTGTATTGATCACATTTATTGGTCTGTAGTTTTCTTTTTTTGTTATCCTTACCAGGTTTTGGTATCAGGATAATGATGGACTCATAAAGTGAGTTAGGCAGCACTGTCTCTTCTTTAATTTTGGGAAGAGATCGAGCAGGACTGGTATTAGATCCTCTTTGAAGGTTTGGTAGAATTCACTAGTGAAGCCATCTGGTCCCAGACTTTTGCTTTTGAGAAGGTTTTGGATGAATGATTCAATTTTGTTACTGGTGATCGATCTATTTAAATTTTCCAATTCTTCACGGTTCAGCCTAGGAAGGGTATATGTTCCTAAGATCTTGTCCATTTTTCTAGGTAATTAAATTTGGTGCAAAGTAGTCCTTCATAGTATTCTTGGATGATCCTTTGTACTTCTATGGCATCCATGGTAACTTCCCCTCCTTCATTTCTGATTTTGTTTATCAGTGTCTTTTCTCTTTTATCTTGGTGATTCTAGCCAACGGTATGTCAATTTTGTTAATATTTTCAAAGAACCAGCTCTTTGTCACACTAATTTTTTCTATTGTCTGTTTGTTCTCTATTTCATTTTGTTCTGCTATGATTTTTATTATTTTCTTCTTTCTGCTGACCTTGGGTTACATTTGTTCTTCTTTTTCTACTTCTTTAAGTTGTAATGTGAAGTTATTTTTTGAGGATTTTTCTTGTTTCTTGAGATAGGTCTGCAATGATATAAATTTCCTTCTTAAAACTGCTTTTGCTGCTCCCCAAAAGTTTTGGTGGGATGTGTTTTCATTCTCTTTTGTTTCCATGTAGCTTTTGATCTGTTCTCTTATATCTTCTTTGATGTGGTCATTCTTTAAAAGTATGTTGTGTAAGCTCCATGTATTTTTGCATTTTCCTGCTTTCTTTTTGCAGTTGATATCCAAATGCAAAGCCTTGTGATCAGAGAATATGCTTGGTATGATTTCAATGTTTTTATATTTGCTGAAGCTAGTTTTATGTCCCAATATATAGTCTATCCTTGATAATGTTCCATTTACAGTAAAAAAAAAAATGTGCAGTCTGATGTTTTAGGGTGAAGTGGTCTACAAATGTCAATTATGTCCATTTCTTCTAATGTGTCATTTAGGGCTGATATTTCTTCATTTATGATCTTCTTTGGATAATCTATCTATAGCTGTCAATGATGTATTTTGTTCCCATAGTATAATTGTGGTTTGGTAAATTTTTCCCTTTAGTTCCATTAGTAGTTGCTTGGTATATATCGCTGTTCCCAGAATGGGGTTATAAATATTGATGACTGTTATGTCTTCTTGTTGTATAGTCCCCTTCACCATTATGAAATGACCATCATTTTCTCTTGTTACCTTTTTTACCCTGAAGTCTGTTTCATCTAATATCAGTATGGCTACACCTCATTTTCTCTGGATACCATTTCTTGCAGTGTCAATTTCCACCCTTTCACTTTGAGTCTCTGCTTGTCCTTGTAGCTGAGATGTGTCTCTTGGAGACAGCATATGGTTGGGTTTAGTTTTTTTGATCCAATCTGCTGCTCTGTGCCTTTTTATTGGTGAGTTTAGTCTATTTACATTTAGAGTGATTTTGTATATGTGAGGATTTCCTGTCATTCTATCTTTAGTTTTCTGGTAAGACACTGTCTCCATTGTTTCTTTGCCTTTTTGTTGTTGTCTATTATTTCTGTGTGGTGGTATTCTATGTTTTTTCCTTCGTTCTTCTTTTACCGCAGTACATGTTTCAGGTCTGGATTTTTTTGAGTGGTTACCATAAATTTTACAGAAAAGAAGGTTTAATATCTAGAGTATTCCATCTTCTTTAGCATGCTTACTTTCTCCATTCCCATATTCTGGTTCAGGCCTTTACTCTCCCCATTTTTATACTTCGGTTGCCACAAATTGTTCCTGTTGATGGTGGTAGAATAGCTTCCTTTAATATTTCTTATGATGCAGGTCATGTGTTAGAAAATTCCCTCAGCATCTGTATGTCTGTAAAGGTCTTTATTCCTCCTTCATATCTAAATGTTATCTTTGCTGGGTATATTATACTTAGATCTTAATTTCTCCCTTTCAATAGTTTAAATATTTGGCTCCACTCCCTCCTGGCTTGTAGAGTTTCTGCTGAAAAATCTGATGATAATCTAATGGGCTTTCCTTTGTTGGTTACCATCTTCTTTTCCCTGGCTGCTTTGAGGATTCTTTCTTTGTTGTTGATTTTGACAGCTTCAGTACAATGTGCCTTGGAAAAGGGCTGGCAGGGTTGAGGTAATTAGGTGTTCTATTTGCTTTTTGGATTCGAGTATCCAGTTCTTTCCACATGTTTGGGAAGTTTTCATCGACTATTTGTTTGAATATACTCTCTGTGCCCTTCTCTCTTCTCCTTCTGGTATGCCCATTGTTCTTATATTGCTCTTTGTGATGGACTCAAAAAGTTCTTGTAGAGTTCTTTAATTTATTTTAAGTCTCAAGTCTCTTTCTTCTTCCATTCGTGTCATTTCCAGTTTTCTATCTTCGATGTCACTGATTCTTTCCTCCATCTGGTCAACTCTACTACCTAAGCTGGCTACTTCATTTTAATTTCTTCTATTGAGTACTTAATCTCCAGAAATTCTATTTGGTGTTTTTTAAAATTTCAATCTCTTTGGTAAAATTATCATTTTGTTTTTTGATTGTGATTCTGAATTCATTAAATTGCCTGTCTGTGTTTTCTTGCATCTCATTGAGTCTTTTCAGGACTGCAATCTTGAATTCTCTGTCATTTAAGTCACATATTTCCATATCTTTCAGTTCCTTTTCTGGAGCATTTCATTTTCTCTCTGAGCTGTCTTGTTACTTTGGTTATTCATGGCAATTAATGATTTAACATTTCTCTTCCTACACATCTATAGGAGTGGGTACTGCAACAGGTTGATAGGAAGAGGTCTTTTTTGTTTTCCAGTAGTTGTTGGTAGAATGTTTAATTTCTCTCCTACTGCAGCCTTTTATTCTCTCTCACATTGTAGTGTTATGTTTTCTGTACACTATTCCAGCCTCTCGCACAATGGGGGATTCACTGGAAGACAGGCTTCTCCTTTGTGAACAGTTTGCCTGGGTCATAGGATGCTGTGTCTGTGTGGGGATGTGGAAAGCTTTTTATGTTCCAAAGCTCTTCCTGAACCAGAATCAGAGTCCGTGTGTTTCAGCAGTTCTCTTTACTCCTGCAGGTATCCGCCCAGATAGGTGGGGACGGGGTGGGTGGATTGTGAGTGGTGGCCCAGAGCAATGGCAGTGACGTCCACCACAGCCAGTCCTCCTTCCACAGCTCCTTCCCCTTTTCCAGAACTAGCTGGACTGGGAGTCTATGTCCATGGACCACTCTTCTCAGAACTGCAAATATTCTGTTCTTTTGACCTTACACAGCTACTGTTCAGCTTCTAGCACTGGGTAGATGGGGGCAGGGTGAGCTCTGGGAGGGTAGGGAGGGGGCAGCTTGTCTCAGTGCCTTAGGCTTCAGGTCTCTGTGGCAGTGAGGGGTTAAACCACTGTTTTCACCTTCTTCCTTCAGTTTTTGCTCCGAGGTGTCTTCCGTGAGTGTTGGGTTCTGCGGTGTTATATGCTATCACCTCAGCCTTGTGGGCCATTAACGGAGACCTAGCAGTCTGAGTTCTTCCCTCTCCCACACTTTAGGTAGTTTGGGGATACAGTGAGCTTCTAGGTCTGTGTCCTGTGCCTAAGCGGACCTCTCTCCACACTTCTCCCTTCCCTCCTCCCCTGCTCATGCCATTTGCCCACCTTTAAGTTATTTCCATAGTGTGCCTCTTCGTCTTGCCTGTCTGCTGTGCAGGGAGTCCTTTGTGGAGTTATAGCTTTTCAATTTGTTGTGAATTCCAGGGAAGATTTCAAGAGACTCACCTCACGTCGCCATTTTTAAGACTGAAAATTCTTAAACAAGTCTTTTTGTGGACATATGATTTTATTTCATATGTATACACTTAGAAGTACAAATGCTGTTATAAAGTAAGGATATGTTTCTTAAGATACTGCTAAACTGTTTTTAAAAGTGCTTGTTCAATTTTACAGTTTCACAAAGTATAAGAGCTCTCTGAACTTTAAATAATCATCAAAATTAGATTCTGTCAGAATTCTTAATGTATATCATTCCTGTGAGTGTATGGTGATATACCATGTTTCACCGAAAATAAGAACAAGCCGGACGATCAGCTCTAATGTGTATTTTGGAGCAAAAATTAATATAAAACCTGGATTATATTATATTATATTGTATGATATTATACCCAGTCTTATATAGTAGTAAAATAAGATGTGGTCTTGTATTAACTTTTTCTCCAAAAGACGCATTAGGGTGTTGGTCCAGTCAGATCTGATTTTCAGGGAAACTGGGTACCATTGTCATTTTAATTTGCATTGCTCTAATGATTGATGAATTTGAACTTCTTTTGATATGCTCCTTGGTTATTCATAAGGACAACTTTGAATTGTTCCTTCAAGTTTTACACATATTTTTACTGGATGGTGTGCAATTTTATTATTGATTTTTATAAGCCATTTACATACATTTATATATTCTGGATATAAGTCTGCTTTCAGATATACAAGGTCTGACAATTAAGTTTGAGAATTCATCCTAGAAAAAATGCTACACACCTTGCTGAATATCACTATTGTCTTCTGTGAAGTATTTACCTTGGAAAGCTATGCACCAATGTCAGCACCTAGTCCACTCTTCAAAGCAATTTTGGAACATTTTTTTCCTGGATTGGCCCTCAGAGCTGTCATCATATTACCCATGCTCCCCTGAATATCATCAAATGTCATCCTTTCAATTCGTCTTTTTTCTTTGGGTAAAGAAATAATTCATTGTGGGGAAGATCAGGTGAATAGGGAGGGTGTTCCAATGCAGTTA
The DNA here is from genome assembly GCF_057876585.1 of Rhinolophus sinicus. Lineage (NCBI taxonomy): Eukaryota > Metazoa > Chordata > Mammalia > Chiroptera > Rhinolophidae > Rhinolophus > Rhinolophus sinicus. Next base: position 48,895,248 of record NC_142518.1, on the reverse strand, counting down.
TTTGTTTACTGGCTAAAAACTCCCTCACAGATAGTGCTGTGTGAGCTGCTACATTGTCATGATGGAAGAACCATGCATTGTTAGTGAAAAGTTTAGGTGGTTTAACTTGTTATTTATTTTTTATTTTTAATTTATTGGGGTGACAAATGTTAGTAAAACTATATAGATTTCAGGTGTACAATTCTATATTAAATCATCTATAAATCCCATTGTGTGTTCACCACCCAGAGTCAGTTCTCCTTCCATCACAATATATTTGATCCCCACTAAACCTCATCTCCCACCACCCCACTCTCCTTACCCTCGGGTAACCACTAAACTATTGTCTGTGTGTATGAGTTTCTGGTTCTCATTTGTTTGTGTTGTTCTTTTGTTGTTTTTGGTTTATATACCAAATATCAGTGAAATCACATGGTTCTCTGCTTTTTCTGTCTGACTTATTTCGCTCAGCATTACACTCTCAAGATCCATCCATGTTGTCACAAATGTTCCTATATCATCTTTTCTTACTGATGGATAATATTCCATTGTGTATATATACCACAAATTATTTATCCATTCATCGATCAAAGGACATTTTGGTTGTTTCCATGTCTTGGCCACTGTAAAAAAAGCTGCAATGAACATTGGACCGCACGTGTCTTTATCTCTAAATGTTTTCAGATTTTTTATTATTATTATTATTTATTTGGGACGAAGAAGCCGACTACTGAAGTCACCTACAGGAGTAAACAGAACTGCTGAAATGTACAGGCTCTGAGTCTGGAGCTGGAAGAGCTTTGGAATATCAAAAGCTCTCCCCATACCACACGGACACTGTGCCCTGTGACCCAGGCGAACTATTAATACAGGAGAAGCCTGCCACCCAGTGTATCCCCTCATTGTGTGATTAGCTTTAATAGTGCAGAGAAAACATAGCACTACTGTGTGAGAGAGAAAAATAATGGCTGCAGTCGGAGCAAAAAATAAAGCATTCTACCAACAAGTACTGGAAAACAAAAGAAACACCTCTTCCTACCAACCTGTTGCAGAAGCCACTCCTGTAGATGTCTAGGAAAAGAAATAATAAATCAGTCATTGCCATGAACAACCAAGACAACAAGACAGCTCAGAAAGAAAATGAAAATTCTCCAGAAAAGACAATTAAAGATATAGAAATATGTGATTTAAATGACAGAGAATTCAAGATTGCAGTTCTGAAAAAACTCAACGAGATGCAAGAAAACACAGAAAGGCAGTTTAATGAACTCAGAAACACAATCAAAGAACAACATGAGCATTTTACAAAAGAGACTGAAATTTTAAAAAAGAACCAAATAGAATTTCTGGAGATTAAGAACTCAATAGAAGAAATTAAGAATGAAATAACCAGCTTAGGTAGTAGAGTTGACCAGATGGAGGAAAGAATCAGTGACATTGAAGATAGAAACCTGGAAATGACACAGATGGAAGAAGAAAGAGACTTGAGTATTAAAAGAAATGAAAGAATTCTACAAGAACTTTCTGACTAGATCAGAAAGAGTAATGTAAGAATAATGGGAATACCAGAAGGAGAAGAAAGAGCGAAGGGAACAGAGAATATTTTCAAACAAACTGTTGATGAGAACTTCCCAAACTTGTGGACAGAACTGGATCCTCGAATCCAAGAAGGAAATAGAACACCTAATTACCTCAAAACAAACAGGCCCTCTCAAAGGCACATTGTATTGAAGCTGTCGTCAAAATTAACGACAAAGAAAGAATCCTCAAGATAGCCAGGGAAAAGACGATGGCAACCTACTAAGTAAAGTCCATTAGATTATCATTAGATTTTTCAGCAGAAACTCAACAAGCCAGGAGGGAGTGGAACCAAATATTCAAACTATTAAAAGAGAGAAATCATGAGCCAAGAATAATATATCCAGCAAAGATATCCTTTAGATATGAAGGAGGAATAAAGACCTTTCCAGACATACAGAAGCTGAGGGAATTTTCTAATACACGACCTGCCCTATAAGAAACACTAAAGGAAGCTGTTCGACCACCATCAACAGGGAAAATTTGTGGCAACCGAAAAATAAAAAGTGGGAGAGTAAAGACCTGAACTGGAATATGGGAATGGAGAAAGTAAGTGTGCTAAAGAAAATGGAATACTCTAAATATCAAACTTTCTTTTACATAAACTTAAGGGTAAACACTCAAAAAAAATCCAGAACTCAAATATGTACTGCAATAAAAGAAGAAAAAGAGGGAAACATCATAGAATACTACCACATAGGAATCATAGACAGCAACAAAAAGGCAAAGAAACAATGGAGACACAGCCTTACAAGAAAACTAAAGATAGAATGACAGGAAATCCTCACATATCAATAATCAGACTAAATGTAAATGGACTGAACTCAACAATAAAAAGGCACAGAGTAGCAGATTGGATCAAAAAGTTAAACCCAACCATATGTTGTCTCCAAGAGACACATCTCAGCTACAAGGACAAGCATAGACTCAACGTGAAAGGGCGGAAATTGACATTCCAAGCAAATGGTATCCAGAGAAAATCAGGTGTAGCCATAATTATATCAGATGAAACAGACTTCAAGGTGAAAAAGATAACAAGAGACAAAGATGGACATTTCATAATGGTGAAGGGGACTACACAACAAGAAGACATAACAGTCATCAATATATATGCCCCCAATCAGGGAGAACCGAAATATACCAAGCAACTACTAATGGAACTAAAGGGAGAAATTTACCAAAGCGCAATTATACTAGGGGACTTAAATACATCATTGACAGCTATGGACAGATCATCCAAACAGAAAATAAATATGAAATAGAAGCCCTAAATGACACATTAGATGAAATGGACATAACTGACATATATAGAGCACTTCATCCTAAAACATCAGACTGTATATTCTTGTCTCGTGTACACGGAACATTCTCAGGATAGACCAAAAATTGGGACATAAAATCAGCCTCATTAAATTTAAGAACATTGAAATCAAACCTAGCATTTTCTCTGATCACAAGGCTTTGAAACTGGATATCAACTGCAAAAAGAAAGCAGGAAAAAACACAAATACATGGAGATTAAAAACATACTTTTAAAGAACGACTGGGTCAAAGAAGAAGTTAGAGGAGAGATCAAAAGATACATAGAAACAAATGACATGAAAATACATCCTACGAAAATTTTTGGGATGCTGCGAAAGCAGTTTTAAGTGTGACATTTATCTCATTACAGGCCTAACTCAAGAAACAAGAAAAATCCCAAATAAATAGCTTCATGTTACACCTTAAAGAACTAGAAAAAGAAGAACAGGTAAAACTCAAGGTCAGCAGAAGAAAGGAAATAACAACAATCAGAGCAGAACTAAATGAAATAGAGAACAAAAAGACAATAGGAAAAATTAATGTGACAAAGAGCTGGCTCTTTGAAAAGATTAACAAAATTGACTAACCCTTTGCTAGACTCACTAAGATAAAAAGAGAGAAGACACTAATTAACAACATCAGAAATGAAAAAGGGGAGGTTATCACGACCACTACAGAAATACAAAGTATCACCCAAGAATACTATGAAGGACTATATACCACCAAATTCAATAACCTAGAAGAAATGGACAAGTTCTTAGAAACATATAGCCTACCAAGGCTGAACCATGAAGAACTGGAAAATCTAAACACACTGATCACCAGTAACGAAATTGCATCAGTCATCCAAAAACTTCCCAAAAGCAAAAGTCCGGGTCCCGATGGCTTCACTAGTGAATTCTACCAAACCTTCAAAGAGGATGTAATACCAATCCTCCTCAAACTCTTCCAAAAAATGGAAGAAGAGACAGTACTCCCTAACTCATTTTATGTGGCCAATATTACCTGATACCAAAACCTGGCAAAAACAACACGAGACAAGAAAACTACACACCAATATCTCTCATGAACACAGATGCAAAAATCCTAAACAAAATTCTAGCAAATCGAATACAACAATGCATTAAAAAGATTATTCATCATGACCAGGCGAGGTTCATCCCCGGGGCACAAGCATGGTTCAACATCCGCAAATCCATCAATATGATACATCACATAAAAAAAATAAAGGACAAAAATCATATGATTATATCAATTGATGCAGAAAAAGCATTTGACAAGATACAACATCCATTTATGATTAAAACACTTAATAAAATGGGTATAGAAGGAAAATACCTTAACATAATAAAGGCCATATATGACAAGCCCTCTGCTAATCTCATAATTAACGGAGAAAAACTGAAGCCCTTTGCTCTACGTTCAGGAACACGACAGGGATGTCCCCTATCACCTCTACTTTTCACAATAGAGTTGGAAGTCCTTGCCAGAGCAATCAGGCAAGAGAAAGAAATAAAAGGCATCCAAATTGGGAATGAAGAAGTTAAATGATCACTCTTTGCAGATGACATGATGCTATATATAGAAAACTCTAAAGACTCCACCAAAAAGCTATTAGAAACAATCAACGAATACAGTAAAGTTGCCGGCTACAAAATCAACGCACAAAAGTCCATTGCCTTTCTATATATTAACAATAAAATCTCAGAAAAATAAATACAAAAAACAATTCCTTTTGCAATTGCAGCAAAAAGAATAAAATACCTAGGAATAAACTTAACCAAGGATGTGAAAGACCTATATGCTGAAAACTATAAGACATTTTTGAAAGAAATTGAAGAAGACACAAAGAAATGGAAAGACATTCCGTGCTCATGGATTGGAAGAATCAACATAGTTAAAATGGCCATATTACCCAAAGCAATATACAGATTCAATGCAATCCCCATCAAAATCCCAATGGCATATTTTAAAGAAATAGAACAAAAAAATCATCAGATTTGTTTGGAACCACAAAAGACCCCGAATAGCCAAAGCAATCTTAAGGAAAAAGAACAATAATGGAGGTATCACACTTCCTGACTTTGGCTTGTACTACAGGGCTACAATAATCAAAACAGCATGGTATTGGCAGAGAAACAGTCACATAGACCAATGGAATAGAATTGAGAACCCAGAAATAAAACCACATAAATATGGACAGATAATTTTTGACAAAGAAGCTAAAAACATACAATGGAGCAAAGACAGCCTCTTCAATAAATGGTGCTGGGGAATTGGATAGCCACGTGGAAAAGAATGAAACTGGACTGCTATTTTTCACCAGGTACCAAAGTTAATTCAAAATGGATCAAAGACTTAAGCATAAGACCTGACACAATCAACTGCATAGAAGAAAACATAGGTACTAAACTTACGGACCTTGGGTTCAAAGAGCATTTTATGAACTTGACTCCAAAGGCAATGGAAGTAAAAGCTAAAATAAACGAATGGCACTATATGAAACTTAAAAGCTTCTGCAAAGCAAAATAAACCATTGACAAATTAAAGAGGCCACCAACTGAATGGGAGAAGATTTTTGCAAACAGTGCCTCCGATAAGGGGCTAGTATCCAGAATATACAAGGAACTCATGCAACTCAACAGCAAAAAAACAAACAACCCAATTGAAAAATGGGCAGAGGACTTGAAGAGACATTTCTCCAAAGAGGACATACAAATGGCAAATAGACATATGAAAAAATGCTCAACATCACTAATCATCAGAGAAATGCAAATCAAAACCACAATGAGATATCACCTCACCCCAGCCAGAATGGCTATCATCAACATGACAAATAATAACAAATGTTGGAGAGGCTGTGGAGAAAAAGGAACCCTCATACACTGTTGGTGGGAATGCAGACTGGTGCAGCCATTATGGAAGGCAGTATGGAGGTTCCTCAAAGAATTTCGAATAGAATTGCCATATGACCCAGCAATCCCTCTCCTGGACATCTACCCAAAAAAATCTGAAAACATTTAGAGATAAAGACACGTGTGTTCCAATGTTCATTGCAGCTTTGTTTACGGTGGCCAAGACATGGAAACGACCAAAATGTCCTTTGATAGATGAATAGATAAAGAAGTTGTGGTATGTATACACAATGGAATACTATTCGGCGGTAAGAAAAGATGATATAGGAACATTTGTGACAACATGGATTGTTGAGAGTATGATGATAAGCGAAATAAGTCAGACAGAAAAAGCAGAGAACCATGTGATTTCACTGATATGTGGTATATAAACCAAAAACAACAAAAGAACAAGACAAGCAAATGAGAAACAGAAACTCATAGACACAGACCATAGTTTAGTGGTTACCAGAGGGTAAGGGGGGTGGGGGGTGGGAGATGAGGGTATGGGGGATCAAATATATGGTGATGGAAGGAGAACTGACTCTGGGTGGTGAACACACAATGGAATTTATAGATGATGTAATACAGAATTGTACACCTGAAATCTATGTAATTTTACTAACAATTGTCACCCCAATAAATTTAATTAAAAAAAATAAAAAAATAAAGTGATTATTGATACGTAAAAAAAAATAAATAAATAATAATAATAATATGAAAAATGAAAGAAGTGACAACCAACACCACAGAAACACAAAAATATTTAAAAATATACTATGAACAACTATGCACCAACAAATTGGACAATCTGGAAGAAATTGATAAATTCCTAGAAGCACATGATTTTCCAAGGGTGAAACAAGAAGATGGAGAAAACCTGAACAGATCTATTCCTACCATCAAAATTGGATCAGTTATTCATAAGCTACCAACATACAATAGTCCTGATTCAGACGGCTTTAGAAGTGAATTTTACCAAACATTTCAAAAAGAATTAACAGCTATTCTCCTCAAACTCTTCAAAAAAATCACAGATTAAGGAAAGTTCCCCAGCTCATGTTATGAGGCCACCATTATTCTGATTCCAAAATCAAAGATGTTACAAAAAACAAAAATTCTAGGCCAATGTCTATAATGAACATAGAGGCAAAAATCCTCTACAAAATGTTTTCAAACCAAATTCAGTAATACATTAAAAATATCATACATCATGATCAAGTGGGATTCACTGGCTGGTATGTCAAGTTGGTTCAATATCCACAAATCAATTAACATGATACACCAAATAAAAAAATAAAAAGCAAAAATCACATGGTCATATCAATAGATGCATAAAAGCATTTTACAAAATCCAGCAGCCATTTATGTTAAAAACTCATCAAAATGGGAATGTTGGTAACATATCTCAACATAATAAAGGCCATATATGACAAACCCACAGCTAATATCATAATGGGGGAAAGCTAAAATAATTCCCCTTAACATCAGGAACAAGACAAGGATGCTCACTTTTACCACCTTTATTCAACATGGTGCTGGGAGTCCTAGCCACAGCAATCAGACAAGAAAAAGGTGGGTAAAAGACATCCAAATGAGAAAGGACAAAGTCAAACTGTCATTATTTGCAGATGACATGATACTACATAGAGAGAACCCCAAAGATTCCACCAAAAATATTAGAGTTGATAAATGAATGTAGTAAAGGGTACAAAAGTAATATTCAGAAATTGGTTGCATTTTTCTACACCAATAACAAACTATCAGAAAGAGATATAACAAAAACAAGCTCATTTCCAATTTCATCAAAAAATAAAATACTTAGGAATAAATTTAACCAAGGAAGAAAAAGACCTGTACTCAGAAAATTAAAATATATTGAAGAGAGAAATTAAAGAACATACAAATAAATGCAAATGTATATCATACTCATGTATAGGAAGAATTAATGTAGTTAAAATGTCCATACTACCCAAAGCAATATATAGATTCAATGCAATCCCTATCAAAATACCAATGGCAGTTCTCACAGAACTATAACAAATAAGCCTAAAATGTATATGGAACCATAAAAGACCCTGAATAGCCATGGCAATCCTGAGAAAGAAGAACAAAGTTGGGGTATCATGCTACCTAATGTCAAATTATACGAAAAGTCTACAATAATCAAAACAGCATGCTATTGGCATATAAGCACACATAGATCAATTGAAGAATAGAGAGCCCAGAAACAAAACCATGCCTATATGGTCATTTAATTTATGACAAAGGAAGCAAGAATTTACATTAGGGTAAAGATAGTCTATTCAATAAATGGTGCTGGAAAAACTGGACAGAATGCAAAAAAAGAAAAAAATAAACCAGGCCACCTTCTTATGCCATATACAAGAATAAACTCAAAATGGATTAATGACTTAAATGTAAGACCCAAAACCGTAAAATTCCTAGAAGAAAATATAGGAAGTAAACTCTCAGACCCTATCCTTAGTAATGTTTTTACTGATATACTTCCTCAGACAAGAGAAACCAAAAGAAAAATAAAGAAATAAGACTACATCAACTAAAAAGTTTTTTTTTTTTCACAGCAAAGGAAACCATCAACAAAACAATAAATTAAAAAAAAAAATCGGTGTCTAACATATAAAAACAAAACAAAACAAAACAAAAAGACATCCTACTGAGTGGGAGAAGATATTTACCAATGATACATCGGATAAGGGGTTAATATCCAAAATTTATAAAAAATCTCATTCAACTCAACACCAAAAAGAAACAAACAAACAAACAAAAAAAAACACAACAACAATCCAATTAAAAAAATGTTCAGAGGATGTGAATAGTCATTTTTCCAGAGAAGACATGCAGATGGCCAATAGGCCTATGAAGAGATGCTCAAGGTCAGTAATCATCAGAGAAATGCAAATAAAAACCATAATGCAATACTACCTCACTCCTTTCAGAATAGCTATCATCAATAAATCAACAAACAATAAGTGCTGATGAGAATGTGGAGAAAATGGAACCCCCCTGCACTGTTGGTGGGATTGCAAATTGGTGCAACCATTATGGAAAACTGCATGGAGGTTCCTCAAAAAATTCACCATAGAACTACCTTATGACCCAGCAATTCCAGTCCTGGGTATTTATCCAAGAAATTCCAAAACACTAATTCAAAAAATATATGCACGTTGATGTTTACTGCAGCGCTATTCACAATAGCATACATATGGAAACAACCGAAATGCCCATAAATAGACAATTGGATACATTTATACAATGGAGTATAAAAAATACTGCCATAAAAAATTCTGCCATAAAAAATAATGGAATCTTATCATTTGTGACAAGATAGATAGACCTAGAGAATATTATGCTATGTGAAATAAATCAGACTGAGAAACACAAATACCATATGATCTCACTTATATTTGGAATCTGAAGAATAAAGTAGCAAATAAAACAGAAATAGAGTCATAGATACAGAGAACAAACTGATGGTTGCTAGATGTGCGGAGGGTTGGGGCATGGGTGAGAAAGGTGAAGAAATAAGGAAGTACAAATTGGTAGTTACAAAATAGTCGTGGGGATGTGAAATACAGTATGGGGAATATAAACAATAATGTTGTAAAGACTATGTAGGATACCGGACTTCATAGATTATATAAATGCCTAACCACTGCACTGTACACCTGAAACTAATATAAAATGATACTGAATGCCAAATATACATACAGAGTGTCAAAAAATGTATACATATTTTACAAAAAGAAAAAACTATATTAAAGTTATGCTGATGGTATCCACTTTGAGCAACTCTTGTAATATCAGAAGTCAAATATGACTTGTGTTTATCTTTTGTTAACAGTATATATTGAGTATTACAATTTCAATATAGTCTTTTCCTTTCTTAAAATGTGCATATATTTTGGATATATATATATATATATATATATATATATATATATATATATTCACTGGATGTAAAGTAGAGTATAAGAAATATACTCAATGGTGTTATAATAGCTATGTATGATGTCAGATGGGTAGTAGACTTGGTGGGGTTATCACTTTGTGAGGGGTGTAAATGTGTAATCATTATGTTGTGTTGTATATCTGAATTTAATTTTAGATAAAAAAGAATATCTTTATTGATATAACCTGCCACCTTCACTATAAAGTGAAGAAGAATGTAAAACTGAAGTTCCAGTTGGCTAAGGTCACACAGCAAACTGAAAATATGATGTTGATAGTCCACATATTTTGTATCTCAGGCTAGTTCTTTTTTTCAATGCATGGTACTGCCTTCCCATGGTTGATTAAAACATAATTTTGTTCAGTTCCTACTATGCACAATGACATTGTGCTAGAGTACAATGGGGATCTTGACCGATGTAAATAATGCTGCAATGAACATCGGAGTACCTATATCTTTACAGATAAATGTTTTCAGATTTTTTTTGGTATATATCCAGGAGAGGGATTGCTGGGTAATATGGTAATATGTATTATAGATTTGTACACTTGAAACGTATGTAATTTTACTAACCATTGTTGCCCCAACACATTTAATTTAAAAAAAAAGAAAACTGAAATTAGGTTAATTTGTTTAAGGTCAGACAGCTAATTTTTGTCAGAGTTGGAATGAAACCCTCATCAATTTGACTACAGAGTCTGTGAGTAGTACTAAGATACTAACTCTCTCTTCATTTAGATACACATCAAAAACTCTATTGTGTCTTTCTACCCTTTCTGTGAAGCTAAATAGACAAGAAAATAAAAAAACAAACAGGCTTATAGAGATTCAGCTGGTATAGAAAACTAGCCTTTTCCCCCATCAGTCTTCAAATTATACCTAGCACATTGGAATTCTGTACTCATAATATTACGAAATATGTTAAATAAGGACATATTTTTGGTTGTTGTTTAACAGAATCTCCATTAAAATATTATTCCCTGGTAAAGTAAAACTGAGGAATTTTGATGTGGAAAGTAGGGACAATTTGGCAACCTAAATAATTCTGAGACAGGTTTAGCCACATGCAGGGTGCAGCATGGGCAACAAGAGGACATCTTGAAGGCACTGAATATAAGTGGCTAAGAGGAAAGAGGTAGAACAGATACACATATACAAAAATGGGAGGGAATATAAATACAGCTTGACAATTTTGCTGATGCTCAATTAGTCATCTTCAAGTATTGAGCTTATAAACATAGTTTTCCCATATTTGATAGCAAGTTTTATTTTCTATTATTTTATTACTATAATGCAAACTGCTTCCTTTCCCTAAGCTTTGACGTTATTAGGATGAATAGATAATATTACCTTCACTCTGAAATCACTGAATATAACTTGAACCACCTTGTACATCAACTAAAGCAGTAAAACACATATAGGAAATACATACTTTTTTTGTAATTCTTGCACCAAAACTTACAATGTCAATTGTAAAGCACAATAATTTTTCAGGGATATAATTATATCATAACTTTAGCAAGTAGTTTTCATTAGGGTCCTAAGCAAACTGGTTGTTTTGCATGTAATATGATCCTATGTAAAGAATAAAAATAAATTGAAAGTAAAGAGGTAGGAAAGATACGGGATTCTGGTAAATTAATTGAGTCACTGGTAAATAACTCAGTGTGCTGAACATACCTAAAATTATCATGTATGAAATATTCCAACATTTCTGTTCATTATGTCTTTGAAAGTAATGCATTAGAATGTGTTTCTGTGAAGAATATTATAAATTGTGTATTTATGTATTAATTACTTGATATACTAAGTCTACTAAAGTGGTAGTAATTTATAACAATATGAAACTCAACTACTTTGGGATGGGTGCATATTATTGGCCTTAGATAAGTGTCCTCTTGAATGATGGCTGAATTCTTCAAATCACCACAATAATAGTACTAGTTACTATGTCAAAATACATATTATTTTTTTATTTAACTTACTGCCAACTTCTGATTTAAACATTAGTGATTCTTTATGCAATATTCTAAATTAGTCTAAATTAGTATGATCAATATTTTGGTGTTAATAGTCTGAGAATACTACTAATTTTTTGTTTCTGCTATTTTTTTAGGAAGATGTAGCTCACATGGCCCATGTGGGGTTCGAACTTGCAACCATGGTGTCACCAGCACAACACTCTAACCAACTGAGCTAACCGGCCACCCCAGAGAATACTACTTCTTAATGTCGACATTCTGAAAATAACATTGGTCCTTGTAGGTTTGTGAATCAGGGGGAAAAAAGTATTTCAATGAAAACAAGATCTTCAAACTTAATGAAGGTTGCCCAAATCCAAGATTGGATTCTTGGGTTATGGTGGGTGATTTCTCAGACATTCTGCTGATTCTACCTATGTTATACTACAAAAGATTTTGCATAATGGACATATATCTCTCTACATGAGTCACCTGAGAGGCAAGAAAAATGCTCTCTGTCAAGGAGCTACACACAGAAATGCATAAAACAACAGCTCTAAGAGGAGGAAAATACATCATTTTAAATATAGGTTTAGGGAAATATAAACTAAAATATAATTTTACACTGTTCTGGGTCATCTTGCTTTGTATTAACAAACAGAAGATTTTTTTTTTAATTTTGAGGCTTTAGGAGCAAATAATATAGTTCTCATAATTTTTAACTGACCTTCCAGTGGAATATTTAGAGGCCATTTCCTCTTCAGGCAGTCCATACCAAAGTAGTTACTCATCAGGAAATTCACAGCACCACTGTAAATTACAGTTAGCAAAACATACATTAAAAGCTGCTGTAAACCACTCTAAGAAACCTGCTGATGGCTATGATTAACGGCTGTGCATCTACAATTATTGCACATAGGTCTTAACAGAGCTATTTGTAAATTGTCAACAGAAACTCATGCAAACCCAGATATCAATCAGGAAGGTATGCATTAGAGTTGGTCAATTACAGCCCCTTTTTAATGGGACCAGAATGTGTATAATATTTCTCAATGCCTGAAAACTTCCAAAGATTAGTGATGAAGTTAATTTGAAAGCAAAATCATATGATAGACATAAACTTGTTGCTTTCTGCTTGTTAGTCCTCAAAAAGAGAAACATGGCCTTATTTAAGTGTATAAAGCGCCTCCCTTTCCAATTTATTTTTTTTTTAATTTATTGGGGGGACAATTGTTAGTAAAATTACATAGATTTCAGGTGTACAATTCTGTATTACATCATCTATAAATCCCATTGTATGTTCACCACCCAGAGTCAGTTCTCCTTCCATCACCATATATTTGATGCCGCTTACCCTCATCTCCCACGCACCACCCCCATTACCCTCTGATAACCACTAAACTATTGTCTGTGTCTATGAGTTTTTTTTCTCATTTGTTTGTCTTGGGTTTTTTTTGTTGTTGTTTTTCGTTTATATACCACATATCAGTGAAATCATATGGTTCTCTGCTTTTTCTGTCTGACTTATTTCGCTTATCATCATACTCTCAACAATCCATGTTGTCACAAATGTTCCTATATCATCTTTTCTTACTGCCGAATAGTATTCCATTGTGTATATATACCACAACTTCTTTATCCATTCATCTATCAAAGGACATTTTAGTTGTTTCCATGTCTTGGCCACCATAAACAAATCTGCAATGAACATTGGAACACACGTGTCTTTATGTATAAATGTTTTCAGATTTTTTTTGGTAGATACCCAGGAGAGGGATTGCTGTGTCATATGGTAATTTTATTCGTAATTTTTTGAGTAACCTCCACACTGCCTTCCATAACGGCTGCACCAGTCTGCATTCCCACCAACAGTGTATGAGGGTTCCTTTTTCTCCACAGCCTCTCCAACACTTGTTACTATTTGTTTTGTTGATGATAGCCATTCTGACAGGGGTGAGGTGATATCACATTGTGGTTTTTATTTGCATTCCTCTGACGATGAGTGATGTTGAGCATTTTTTCATATGTCTATTTGCCATTTGTATGTCCTCTTTGGAGAAATGTATCTTCGGGTTGTCTGACCATTTTTCAATTGGGTTGTTTGTTTTCCTGTTGTTGAGTTGCATGTGTTCCTTTTATATTCTGGATATTAGCCCCTTATCGGAGGCACTATTTGCAAAAATCTTCTCCCAATCAGTTGGTGGCCTCTTTATTTTGTCGATGGTTTCTTTTACTGTGCAGAAGCTTTAAGTTTCATATAGTCCCATTCGTTTATTTTAGCTTTTACTTCCATTGCCTTTGGAGTCAAATTCATAAAATGCTCTTTGAACCCAAGGTCCATAAGTTTAGTACCTATGTTTTCTCCTATGCAGTTTATTGTGTCAGGTCTTATGCTTAAGTCTTTGATCCACTTTGAACTAATTTTGGTACATGCTGACAGATAGCAGTCCAGTTTCATTCCTTTGCATGTGGCTATCCAATTCTCCCAGCACCATTTATTGAAGAGGCAGTCTTTCCTCCACTGTATGTTTTTGGCTTCTTTTCAAAAATTATCTGTCCATATTTATATGGTTTTATTTCTGGGTTCTCAATTCTATTCTATTGGTCTATGTGTCTGTTTTTCTGCCAATACCATGCTGTTTTGATTATTGTAGCCCTGTAGTACAAGCTAAAGACATGGAGTGTGATACCTCCAGTATTATTCTTTTTTCTTAAGATTGCTTTGGCTATTCTGGGTCTTTTGTGGTTCCAAACAAATCTGATGATTTTTTGTTCTATTTCTTTTAAAAAATGCCATTGGGATTTTGATGGGGATGGCACTAAATCTGTATATTGCTTTGGGTAATATGGCTATTTTAACTATGTTGATTCTTCCAATCCACGAGCACAGAATGTCTTTCCATTTCTTTGTATCTTCTTCAATTTCTTTCAAAAATGTCTTATAGTTTTCAGCATATAGTTCCTTCACATCCTTGGTTAAGTTTATTCCTAGGTATTTTATTCTTTTTGCTGCAATTGCAAAAGGAACTGTTTTTTGTATTTCTTTTTCTGAGATTTCATTGTTAGTATATAGGAATCCAGTGGACTTTCGTACATTGATTTTGTAGCCAGCAACTTTACTGCATTCGTTGATTGTTTCTAATAACTTTTTGGTGGAATATTTAGGGTTTTCCATATATAGCATCATGTCATCTGCAAAGAGTAGTGATTTAACTTCTTCATTCCCAATTTGGATGCCTTTTATTTCTTTCTCTTGCCTCATTGCTCTGGAAGGACTTCCAACACTGTATTGAAAAGCAGAGGTGATAGGGGACAGCCCTGTCGTGTTCCTGAACGTAGAGCAAAGGGCTTCAGTTTTTTACCATTAATTATGAGATTAGCTGAGGGCTTGTCATATATGGCCCTTTTTCTTAATTTATTGGGGTGACGATTGGTTGTAAAATTACATAGATTTCAGGTGTACAATTCTGTATTACATCATCTATAAATCCCATTGTGTGTTCACCACCCAGAGTCAGTTCTCCTTCCATCACCATATATTTGATCCCCTTTACCCTCATCTACCACCCTCCTCCCCCTACTTTTTTATTTTGCAGAAACAAATCTAGCAAGAATGATATTTGTAGAACTCACACTCTTCCCAAACTATATTTTTACTAACTATAGTCTCAGAGGTGTCCATCACACAGTTGAGTATCCAAATGTAAATGCTTTGTCTGTCTTTTCCTCCCCTTAAGATTTGCTACATTTTGCAACCCTTGGCTCATGGAGAGACTATTTCAGGCCCAAAGAGAAACAACAATCCTTTTATATGATACAGTGCTTTTTTGCCAGTGCATTCATATCCATTCTTTCATGTGACTTCATGACATCCCAGTGAGGTAGGCAGGGTAACCATTGCAGTTTACCTCAAATGGTAGTAGCATAATTAATAATATAGCAAGGTGTATATAGTGTTCTGATTATTAAGGTCAATTATTATCTGCGTAATATTGTTTGTTTTGTATCTATTCACATTTCAAGAATATACAAAAGTGATATTAAAATCAGAATTGACCAGTTCAGCTTAAAATAATTTCCTCAGAAAAGCATCATAACTGTAATCAGCATTGATAAACTAATTTCCATGAAGTCTGCACATCAGAGATATGTAGGAGAGACACTGAAAAAAATCTTAAGATTTGTGAGTCAATAAGCTTCCTTAATAATTCTGAAGTTGCTCAAATTGCTTTCTCTAAAAGGAATAGCATAATTTAATTTTTTTAATTAAATTTTATTGGGGTGACAATGGTTAGTAAAGTTATGTAGATTTCAGGTGTACAATTCTGTAATACATTATCTTTATATATCACATTGTGTGTTCACCACCCAGAGTCACTTCTCTTTCTATCACCATATATTGGATCCCCTTTACCCTCATCTGCCACCCCCGTTCCCCTTACTCTCTGGTAACCACTAAACTATTGTCCTTGTCTATGAGTTTTTGTTTCTTCATTTGTTTGTCTTGTTCTTTTGTTGTTTTCAGTTTTATATACCACATATCAGTGAAATTATACGGTTATTGACTTTTTCTGTCTGACTTATTTCACTCAGCATAATAATCTCAAGATCCATCTATGTTGTTGCAAATGGTACTAATTCATCTTTTCTTATAGCAGAATAGTATTCCATTTTATACATAGAAACAACCAAAGTGTCCTCCAGTAGATGATTGTCTAATTTAAAAGCAATCATTTAAATTTAAATATCTTTAATCTCATCTAAGCATCTGTCAAGGGACTTATCAAATACTTCTGAAGAACAAAAGAATACAGAAATAAGCTTAAGGAAGTTAGAATAAGCAGAATAAATGGAAACTTTTTTTCCTCTCACATAACAATTTAACATCAATGGCAAGTCTTTTCCATAGGATATTTGAAACCAACGCCGCTTAGACAAACAGTGTTTAAAATGTACAACTGTCAAAATTAAATCCAATTGCAAATTTATATCACAGTGTAAACAGAGTAATGTGACAAATGAAAATGGCATTATATAGTACGCAAGAGGTGGCACTGTGCAGAGATGATTGTTGTGAGAAAGGCCAGGACAATGATGAAATGAAAAAAAAATAATCTTGGATTCTCCCCCAACAAATGACTCAAATCTATTACTAGAAAACAAATGTCTGACCTAAGGGGGAGTTCCGGAAAAATGGCGGAGTGAGGTGAGCCTCTGTAAAGCTCCCCTGGAATTTACAAAGAATCGAACAACAAAAACTCCACAAAGGACTCCCTGCACAGCAGACAGGCAAGACGAAGAGGCCCACTACCGACTGAAATCACCTACAGGTGGGAGATTCGCGCGCGCGAGCGGGGGGAGGAGGAAAGTGAGAAGCGGGCGGAGACGCAGCTCCGCGGGCGCAGGACTCAGACCCAGCTCAGTGCGCCGAGCTCGCTGCTTCCCGGAACTACCGCAGCTGCGGGAGATCGGACTGCTAGGGCTCCGCCAGGGCTCCACAGGGCTGAGGGGACAGCATATAACACGGCTGAACCCAACGCTCACGGCAGAGACCTCGGAGAAAAGACTGAGGGAAAAAGGCTGAAAACGGTGGTTTAAGCCCGCACTGCCGAGCAGAGAACGGAGCCTTAGGCACTGAGACTAGCCGCCCCCTCCCTCCCCTCTCAGAGCTCGCCCCGCCCCCACCTGCCCGGTGCTAGAAGCGAAACAGTAGCAGTGTCAGATCAAAACAACAGAAAATTTGCTATATTTGAGAACTGTGGCCCACAAACACAAATCCACAGCCCAACTAGTTCCGGCAAAGGGAAGAGAGCTGTGGAAGCAGGACAGGCTGTGGTGGTGGTCGCTGCCATTGCTCTGGGCCACCTCTCACAGCTCACCCCGCCCCTGGCCCCACCTATCTGGGCGGTTCCCTGCAGGAGTAAACAGAACTGCTGAACAAAAGAAAGACCTCTTCCTATCAACTTGTTGCAGAAGTCACTCCTGTAGATGTCTAGGAAGAGAAATAGTAAACCAGTAATCGCCATGAGTAACCAAGGCAACAAGATAGCTCAGAAAGAAAGTGAAAAATCTCCAGAAAAGGCACTTAAATATACAGAAATATGTGACTTAAATGACAGAGAATTCAAGGCTGCAGTTCTGAAAAAACTCAACGAGATACAAGAAAACACAGATAGGCAGTTAAATGAACTCAGAAACTCAATTAAAGAACAGTATGAGCATTTTACGAAAGAGATTGAAATTTTAAAAAAGAACCAAATAGAATTTCTGGAGATTAAGAACTCAATAGAAGAAATTAAGAATGAAATAACCAGCTTAGGTAGTAGAGTTGACCAGATGGAGGAAAGAATCAGTGACATCGAAGATAGAAACCTGGAAATGACACAGATAGAAGAAGAAAGAGACTTGAGACTTAAAAGAAATGAAAGAACTCTACAAGAACTTTCTGACTCCATCAGAAAGAGCAATATAAGAATAATGGGCATACCAGAAGGAGAAGAAAGAGAGAAGGGAACAGAGAATATATTCAAACAAATCGTCGATGAGAACTTCCCAAATTTGTGGACAGAACTGGACCCTCGAATCCAAGAAGCAAATAGAACACCTAGTTACCTCAATCCCAACAGGCCTTCTCCAAGGCACATTGTACTGAAGCTGTCTAAAATCAACGACAAAGAAAGAATCCTCAAGGCAGCCAGGGAAAAGAAGACGGTAACTTACAAAGGAAAGCCCATTAGATTATCATCAGATTTTTCAGCAGAAACTCTACAAGCCAGGAGGGAGTGGAACCAAATATTCAAACTATTGAAAGAGAGAAATCATGAGCCAAGAATAATATATCCAGCAAAGATATCCTTTAGATATGAAGGAGGAATAAAGACCTTTCCAGACATACAGAAGCTGAGGGAATTTTCTAATACACGACCTGCACTACAAGAAATGCTAAAGGAGGCTATTCGACCACCATCAACAGGGACAATTTGTGGCAACCAAAACTCAAAAAGGGGGAGAATAAAGGCCTGAACCGGAATATGGGAATGGAGAAAGTAAGCGTGCTGAAGAAAATGGAATACTCTAAATATCAAACTTACTTTTACATAAACTTAAGGGTAACCACTCAAAAAAAATCCAGAACTGAAATATATACTGAAATAAAAGAAGAAACAGAGGGAAACATCATAGAATACCACCACACAGAAATAATAGACAACAACAAAAAGGCAAAGAAACAATGGAGACACAGCCTTACCAGAAAACTAAAGATAGAATGACAGGAAATTCTCACATATCAATAATCACCCTAAATGTAAATGGACTGAACTCACCAATAAAAAGGCACAGAGTAGCAGATTGGATCAAAAAACTAAACCCAACCATATGCTGTCTCCAAGAGACACATCTCAGCTACAAGGACAAGCATAGACTCAAAGTGAAAGGGTGCAAAGTGACACTCCAAGCAAATGGTGCCCAGAGAAAATCAGGTGTAGCCATAATGATATCAGATGAAACAGACTTCAAGGTGAAAAAGATAACAAGAGACAAAGATGGACATTTCATAATGGTGAAGGGGACTGTAAAACAAGAAGACATAACAGTCATCAATATTTATGCCCCCAGTCAGGGAGCACCGAAATACACCAAGCAACTACTAACAGAACTAAAGGGAGAAATTGACCAAAACACAATTATACTAGGGGACTTAAATACATCATTGACAGCTATGGATAGATCATCCAAACAGAAAATAAATAACGACATAGTAGCCCTAAATGACACATTAGATGAAATGGACATAATTGACATTTATAGAGCACTTCATCCTAAAACATCAGACTACACATTCTTTTCTAGTGTACATGGAACATTCTCAAGGATAGACCATATATTGGGACATAAAATCAGTCTCAACAAATTTAAAAAGATTGAAATCATACCATGCATATTCTCTGATCACAAGGCTTTGAAATTGGATATCAACTGTAAAAAGAAAGCGGGAAAAAACACAAATACATGGAGACTAAACAACATACTTTTAAAGAAGGACTGGGTCAAAGAAGAAATTAGAGGAGAGATCAAAAGATACATAGAAACAAATGACAATGAAAATACATCCTACCAAAATTTTTGGGATGCAGCGAAAGCAGTTTTAAGGGGGAAATTTATCTCATTACAGGCCTATCTCAAGAAACAGGAAAATTCCCAAATAAATAACCTCATGTTACACCTTAAAGAACTAGAAAAAGAAGAACAGGTAAAACCCAAGGTCAGCAGAAGAAAGGAAATAACAAAAATTAGAGCAGAAATAAATGAAATAGAGAACAGAAAGACAATAGAAAAAATTAATGTGACAAAGAGCTGGTTCTTTGAGAAGATTAACAAAATTGACAAACCCTTGGCTAGACTTACTAAGATAAAAAGAGAGAAGACACTGATTAACAAAATCAGAAACGTAAAAGGGGAAGTTATCACGGACACCACAGAAATACAAAGGATCATCCAAGAATACTATGAAGGACTATATGCCACCAAATTCAACAACCTAGAAGAAATGGATAAGTTCTTAGAAACATATAGCCTTCCAAGGCTGAACCATGAAGAACTGGAAAATCTAAACAGACCGATCACCAGTAACGAAATTGAATCAGTCATCCAAAACCTTCCCAAAAGCAAAAGTCCGGGACCAGATGGCTTCACTAGTGAATTCTACCAAACCTTCAAAGAGGATCTAATACCAATTCTGCACAAACTCTTCCAAAAAATTGAAGAAGAAACAGTACTCCCCAACACATTTTATGAGGCCAACATTACCCTGATACCAAAACCTGGTAAAGACAGCACAAAAAAAGAAAACTACAGACCAATATCTCTGATGAATACCGATGCAAAAATCCTAAATAAAATTCTAGCAAATCGAATACAACAATGCATTAAAAAGATTATTCATCACGACCAAGTGGGGTTCATCCCCGGGGCACAAGGATGGTTCAACATACGCAAATCCATCAATGTGATACATCATATAAACAAAATAAAGGACAAAAATCATATGATTATATCAATTGATGCAGAAAAAGCATTTGACAAGATACAACATCCATTTATGATTAAAACACTTAATAAAATAGGTATAGAAGGAAAATACCTTAACATAATAAAAGCCATATATGACAAGCCCTCTGCTAATCTCATAATTAATGGAGAAAGACTGAAGCCCTTTGCTCTACGTTCAGGAACACGACAGGGATGTCCCCTATCACCTCTGCTTTTCAACATCGTGTTGGAAGTCCTTGCCAGAGCAATCAGGCAAGAGAAAGAAATCAAAGGCATCCAAATTGGGAATGAAGAAGTTAAATTATCACTCTTTGCAGATGACATGATGCTATATATAGAAAACCCTAAAGACTCCACCAAAAAGCTATTAGAAACAATCAACGAATACAGTAAAGTTGCTGGCTACAAAATCAACGCACAAATGTCCATTGCCTTCCTATATACCAACAATGAAATCTCAGAAAAAGAAATACAAAAAACAATTCCTTTTACAATTGCATCAAAAAGAATAAAATACCTAGGAATAAACTTAACCAAGGATGTGAAAGACCTATATGCTGAAAACTATAAGACTTTTCTGAAAGAAATTGAAGAAGACACAAAGAAATGGAAAGACATTCCGTGCTCATGGATTGGAAGAATCAACATAGTTAAAATGGCCATATTACCCAAAGCAATATACAGATTCAATGCAATCCCCATCAAAATCCCAATGGCATATTTTAAAGAAATAGAACAAAAAATCATCAGATTTGTTTGGAACCACAAAAGACCCCGAATAGCCAAAGCAATCTTAAGAAAAAAGAACTATAATGGAGGTATCACACTTCCTGACTTTGGCCTGTACTACAGGGCCACAATAATCAAAACAGCATGGTATTGGCAGAAAAACAGACATATAGACCAATGGAATAGAATTGAGAACCCAGAAATAAAACCACATAAATATGGACAGATAATTTTTGACAAAGAAGCTAAAAACATACAATGGAGCAAAGACAGCCTCTTCAATAAATGGAGCTGGGAGAATTGGATAGCCACGTGCAAAAGAATGAAACTGGACTGCTATTTGTCACCATGTACCAAAATTAATTCAAAATGGATCAAAGACTTAAGCATAAGACCTGACACAATAAACTGCATAGAAGAAAACATAGGTACTAAACTTATGGACCTTGGGTTCAAAGAGCATTTTATGAATTTGACTCCAAAGGCAATGGAAGTAAAAGCTAAAATAAACAAATGGGACTATATGAAACTTAAAAGCTTCTGCACAGCAAAAGAAACCATTGACAAAATAAAGAGGCCACCAACTGAATGGGAGAAGATTTTTGCAAACAGTGCCTCCGATAAGGGGCTAGTATCCAGAATATACAAGGAACTCATGCAACTGAACAACAAAAAAACAAACAACCCAATTGAAAAATGGGCAGAGGACTTGAAGAGACATTTCTCCAAAGAGGACATACAAATGGCAAATAGACATATGAAAAAATGCTCAACATCACTAATCATCAGAGAAATGCAAATCAAAACCACAATGAGATATCACCTCACCCCAGTCAGAATGGCCATCATCAACAAGACAAATAGTAACAAATGTTGGAGAGGCTGTGGAGAAAAAGGAACCCTCATACACTGTTGGTGGGAATGCAGACTGGTGAAGCCGTTATGGAAGGCGGTGTGGAGGTTCCTCAAAAAATTACGAATAGAATTGCCATATGACCCAGCAATCCCTCTCCTGGGTATCTACCCAAAAAATCTGAAAACATTTAGAGATAAAGACACGTGTGCTCCAATGTTCATTGCAGCTTTGTTTACAGTGGCCAAGACATGGAAACAACCAAAATGTCCTTCGATAGATGAATGGATGAAGAAGTTGTGGTATATATACACAATGGAATACTATTCGGCAGTAAGAAAAGATGATATAGGAACATTTGTGACAACATGGATGGATCTTGAGAGTGTAATGCTGAGCGAAATAAGTCAGACAGAAAAAGCAGAGAACCATGTGATTTCACTGATATGTGGTATATAAACCAAAACAACAAAAGAACAAGACAAACAAATGAGAAACAGAAACTCATAGACACAGACAATGGTTTGGTGGTTGCCAGAGGGTAAGGGGGGTGGGGGGTGGGGGGTGGGGGGTGGGAGATGTGGGTAAGGGGGATCGAATATATGGTGATGGAAGGAGAACTGACTCTGGGTGATGAACACACAACGGGATTTATAGATGATGTAATACAGAATTGTACACCTGAAATCTATGTAATTTTACTAACAACTGTCACCTCAATAAATTTAATAAAAAAAAAAAAAAAAAAAAAAAACAAGAAAACAAATGTGTTCCTGTTACATCTGGAAGCCATGAGGTCACTTAGCCTTCAAGACTTTATGACTCCAGGATAGGGTATCCAATAGACACTTGTCTCATTAGGGAGACCACCTCAGGGTTGATGTAGACACCTGATCACTGCATTGTACACCTGAAGCTGAAATTGAACAATAATGAATATCAACTACAAGTTTATATATATATATATATATATATATATATATATATATATATATATGAAGCATAGTACAGCATTATGAATAGAGACAGTAGAAATGTAATGACTGTGTGCGATGTCAGAGGGGTACTGGATGGCGGGAGGGGGGTTGTCACTGTGTGAGGTATATAAATGATAAATGTCTAACTACTACATTGTTTTGTGCACCTGAAACTAATAAAAAATGTAAAAAAAAGACTTTATGACTCCATAAAGTTCTGTACTCTAATCCCATCCCCTTATACTTTCCCCACATAAAAATTTACCTGTGTTGTAGATCACTCCTTCTGGAGCTTGTCAGGCCTTGTGGTTAACTAACCTGTTAATGCACTTCTCCTGAGTCAAATATTTGCATTTTCACACAACTATTTTGGATAAAGAGCTCCCTAAAGGGGTGCTTCTAAAGAAGGTTTGGGAGCATTTCTTTGCCCCAGGAATCCCACCATATGGCCATTTGCTTACTATAATTAGTCCTGTGTTGACCCTAATAATTCTGTGTTGGCTGAGATGGAAATCTTCCCACTTTGTTACTAGTGGCCGTCAAACAGACCACACTCTGATTTTGGCGTTCATTTAGAAATGCGGTGCTGAACAGAACAAAATCTCACCTCTATCTGACCCAATAAATTCCCTGCAGAGTCTAAAAAGTGGTTATCTGAACCCAGACCAATAATTCCAAATAACCATGGATTTATTTTTAAAAATCACCATAGTTAAATACTCAGAGACTGTATGATACTTACGGCGCTAATCATTTATTTTATTTCTTAAATATTCTGATGCCTCTTGCCATGTAGTCTAGCCGATCAAATGTTTCTCGTTTGCTTTCCCCAGTCCCTTCAAAACAAGACATAACCTCAGGGAGCCTCTGAGATCTAACCTGATTTCCACACTAGCAAATATGTAGATGACTGAGCTCTTAATGAGTCAGGCAAAAGGTCTTCTTATAATTGACACATAGAAATATTTGTTAATGGAATCCTAGTATCTGCCAAGTTCTCTTGTTAAGCTATTCGTATGTGTAATAAATATAAGTTTCACATAAAAGTAGCCAGAATACTGGAAATGAAAAAAAGGCCTCTCTAAATTCCGCTCAGCTCTCCACCCTGGAGCTTCTGACATAAGAACCACTAGTGCCCTCTTCTGGCAAGAAGAAATACAAACTTCATCTATCTAGTTACAGGAGGGCACTTAACAGAATAATCAAATATTTTACTGACATCCCCTCAAAAAATAACCTCATCTATTGGAATAGTGTTAGGAATCATAACTGTCATGAAATGCACTACTTCTCTCTGAAAAGCAATACTACTAGCTACAAGTTCTAGACGACACATATATGAGTTAAATATTTCTATTCAAAGATGGCATAAGTATATTCTAACATTGCAAAATTATCCAAATACAAGATATTGAAAAAATATATGTACTCATATGTACCCATGTGGAGAAAAGTTTGTGAGAAAGAATATTATAAATGTTAAAATCTGCTTGAAAAAAGTTTTTTTCTTTACCAAATTTTATTAAAATTTACTAACATACAATGTTATATTGCATTCAGGTGTACACCATACTTATTCAACATTTATATACACAAAGAAGTGATCACCAGTAATCATCTGACACTATAGAACGTTATTACAGCATTTTTTAATATACTGCCTATGCTGTACATTACATCTCCAAGACTTATTTATTTTATAACTGGGAATTTGAACCTCTTATTCCCCTTCACCTTTTCTACCTTTTTCTAAATTTTTCAATTACAGTTGACCTTCAATATTATTTTATATTAAATTCAGATATACAGCATAGTGGTTAGACATTTATATAATTTATGATGTCATCGCCCCGATAAGTCTAGTACACATCTGGCACAGGACATAACTATTGCAATGTTATTGACTATATTCCCTATGCTGTACTTTACATCCCTGTGACTATTTCAGAACTACCAATTTGTAATTCTTAATCCCTTTACTTTTTTCACTCAGCCCCACAAACCCTCCCCCATATGACAACCATCAGTTTGTTTTCTGTATCTATGAGTCTGTTTTTGTTTTGTTTTTTCATTTATTTTGTTCTTTAGAGTCCACATATAAGTGAGATCATATGGTATTTGTCTTTCGTTGTTTGACTTATTTCACTTAACATAAGACCCTCAAGGTCCATTGTTATTGTCACAAATGATGAGATTTCATTCTTTTTTATGACAAAGTAATTTTTCATTGTATACATGTACCACCTCCTCTTTACCCAGTCATCCATTGATGGGCACTTAGGTTGCTTCCATGTCTTGGCTATTGTAAATAATGCTGCAATAAACACAGGGTTGCATATATCTTTTCAAACTGGTGTTGTGAGTTTCTTCAGGTAAATACCTAAAAGTGGAATTGCTGAGTCATAACATAGTTCTATTTTGAATTTTTTGAGGAGCCTTCAAATTGTATTCCACAGTGGCTGCACCAACATGCACTCCCACCAATAGTGTGCAAGGCTTCCCTTATCTCCACATACTTGCCAATGCATGTTGTTTGTTGATTTATTGATGAGGGACATTTTGAAAGGTGTCAAGTGATGTCTCACAATGGATTTAATTTGCATTTCTCTGATGATTAGTGATGTTGAACATGTTTTCATATGTCTATTGGCCATGTGTAATGTCCTCCTTGCAGAAATGTCTATTCACGTCCTCTGCCCATTTTTTAATTGGATTGTTATTTTTTTCGGGGTTAAGTTGCATGAGTTATTTATGAATTTGGATATTAACCTCTTATCAGAATGTATCATGGATGAATATATTCTCCCATTCAGTAGGTTGTCTTTCCATTTCGTTGACGGTTTCCTTGCCGTGTAAAACCTTTATAGTTTGATGTAGTCTCATTTGATTATTTTTTATTTTGTTCTCCTTGCTTGAGGTGACATATCAGAAAAAAAAATATTGCTAAGAGCAATGTAAGAAAGTTTACTTCTTGTGTTTACTTCTAGGAGTTTTATGGTTTGCAGTCTTACATTTAAGTCTTTAATCCATTTTGGGTTTCTTCCAATATAGGGTATAAGAAGGTGGTCTAGTTTCATTTTTTTGTATGTATCTGTCCAGTTATTCCACCATAATTTATTCCACCATAATTTATCTTTACCTTATTGTATATTATTGCATCCTTTGTGAAAGACTGACCATAAAGTAATGGGATTATTTCTGGGCTCTCCAATATGGCCCATTTATCTACATGTCTGTTTTACGCCAGTACCATGCTGTTTTGATTACTATAGCCTTGTAGTGTAGTTTGATTTTAGGTATTGTGATACGTCCAAATTTATTAATCTTTCTCAAGATTACATTAGCAATTTAGGGTCTTTTATGGTTCTATATAAATTTTATGATTATTTTTTCTAGTTCTGTGCAAAATGCCATTAGTATTTTCATAAGGATTGCACTGAATCTATGGATTGCTTTGGTAAGTATGGACATTTTGATGTTAATTCCTCCTATCCATCAGCACATAATATGCTTCCACGTATTGTTATCTTCTTCTACTACACTCTTCAATGATTTATAATTTTACAAGTACAAACCTTTTTACCTATTTGGTTAAATGTATTCCTAGGTATTTTCTTCTTTTATTTTTATTTTTTGGTCTTTTCTTGACATTCAATATTGTTTTATATTAATTTCACATGTACAGCATAATGGTTAGACTTTTAATGTACCAAGGGATTCACCCTGTCTAGTCTAGTAACCACCAGGCAATATACACATTTATTACCATATTTCTAATTAGATTCCCTATGCTTTACTTTACATCCCCATGACTATTTCATAGTTAACAGTTTGTATTTATTAATCCCTTCACGTTTTTCACACTGCCCTCAACCCCTCTCTTACCTATCACCATGATAGATATAGTACCCATCTGATACCATACGTAATTATTACAAAATTATTGACTGTATTCCTTATGCTATATCCTACATCCCCATGACTAGTGTATAATAACCAATTTGTATTTCTTAATTCCTTCCCCTTTTTCACACACCCACAATCCCCCTCCCATCTGACAACTATAAGAGGTATGACAATTAAGCTCACAAACTCATCCTAGAATAAAGAGCTACATACCTCATTGCTGAATATCACTACAGTCACATTCAAATTACTCCCCTTGGGAAGCTATGCACCGATGCCAGTGTCTAGTCCACCCTTCAAAGCAATTTTGGTATTCTCTTTCTGGAATGGCCATCAGAGCTGTCGTCATATTACCCTTGATGTCCTGAATGTCATCAAAATGTCTTCCTTTCAATATTTCCTTTATCTTCAGATAAAGAAATAAGTCATTAGGGGCCAGATCAGGTGAGTAGGGAGAGTGTTTCAATACAGTTATTTGTTTACTAGCTAAAAACTCCCTCACAGAGAGTACTGTGTGAGCTGATGCATTGTCGTGATGCAAGAGCCATGAATTGTTGGTGAAAAATTCAGGTCATCTAACTTTTTAATGCAGCATTTTCAGCACTTCCAAATGTAAATTTGGTTAACTGTTTGTCCAGTTTGTACAAATTCATAATGAATAATCCCTCTGATATCAAAAAAGGTTAGCAACATCGTTGTAACAAGTTCGCAAACTTAATTGTCACACCACGTAAAAATGTTATCTGTATCTATGTTCTTCTGTTTCATTTGTTTATTTTTAGATTCCACTTGTAAGTTACATCATATGACATTGTCTTTCACTGTCTGACTTACTACACTCAGCACAATACCCTCTAGGTCCATCTATTTTGCTACAGATGGCAAAATTATTTTCTTTTTTATGGCGAGTAATATTCCATTGTATACATGTACCTCCTCTTCTTTACCCATTCATCCATTCAGGGACACCCAGGTTGCCTTAATGCTTTGACTATTGTAAATGATGCTGCAATAAACATATGGATGGACACATCTCCTCAAAGTAGCATTCTGGGTTTCTTTGGATGAATACCCAGAAGTGGGATCACTAGATCCTTCTTTAGCTCTTGTTCTAGCCTTTGTTTTAAAGTCTATTTTACCTGGCATAAGTATTGCTACCCCAGCTTTTTTTTCCTCCACTTTCATAAAATATCTTTTTCCATCCCTTTACTTTCAGTCTGTGCATCTTTTGACCTGAAGTGAGTCTCTTGTAGGCAGCATATGTATGGTACGTATTTTCTTATCTATTAAACCACCATAATTTGGTTGGAACATTTAATCCATTAACATTGAAAGTAATTGTTGATAGATATGTAGTTATTGCCACTTTCTTATATATATATATAGATAATCATTTTTTAAAAGTTCCTCTAAGATTCCTTGTAATACTGATTTGGAGGTGATTAACTCCTTTAGCATGTTTATGTCTGGGAAATTCTTTATCTGTCCTTTAATTTTAAATGAAGCTTTGCTGGATAGAGTAATGTTGGTTGTAGGTCATTGCTTTTCATCACTTTGAATATTTTGTGCCAGTCCTTTGTGGCCTGCAATGTTTCTGTTGAGATATCAGCTGACAATCTTATGGTAGCTTTCTTGTAGGTAACTAACTGTTGTTCTCTTGCTGCTGTTAAGATTAGTTCTTCGTCTTTAAAATTTGGCATTTTAATTATGATGTGCATAGGTGTGGGCCTCTTCGGGTTCATCTTGTTTGGGACTCTGTATGCTTTCTGGACTTATATGTCTATTTCCTTTTCCAGATTATGGGAGTTTTAAGTCATTATTTTTTTCAAATGGGTTTTTAGTCTGGTTCTCTCTCTCTTCTGCTTTTGATACGCCTATGATATGAGTGTTGTCCCAGTGGTCCCTTAAACTATCCTCATTTTTTAAATTCTTTTTTGGGTGTTTTCTGCTACCTTGACTTCCAAATTGCTGACTTGATCCTCTCCTTCATCTAATCTGCTGTTGATTTCTTCTCATTTTGTCTTCATTTCAGTTATTATATACTTTATTTATGACTGTTTCTTTTTTATGGTTTCTATGTTCTTTTTATGCTTGCTATCTCTTTATTACAGTTCTCACTAAGTTCCTTGAGCATCTTTATAACTAGTTTTGAACTCTGTGTCTGGTAGGTTGCTTGCTTCCATTTCTTTTTAGTTTTTCTTCTAGAGTTTCCCCTGATGGTTCATTTGGGATATATTTCTTTGTTTCCTCGTTTTGGCTGCCTCTTTGCATTTGTTTCAATGTATTGTGTAGATCTGCTATGTCTCTTTGTGCTGGCAGAGTGGCCTTATGTAGCCAGTGTCTTGTGGGGCCAGTGGTGCAGTCTCCTTGGTCACCTCAGCTGGATGCTCCAGGAGTGTCCCTTGTATGGGTTGTGTGTGCCCTCTTATTTTGGTTGAGCTTTGGTTGCTATTGCAAAGTCAGTGGGTGAGATTATCCCTCAGGCTTACTTGCTGTGAGAATTGGACATTACTATAGCATATGAGCAGCTGTGCACGGTCTGACCCTAAAGAGATGGATTCACCACAGTGGCTTTTGCTGCCTGCAAAGACCATCTTTTAGGTGTATCATTTGTGCAGCTAATCAGGTGGTACTCTGTTGTGGTCTGAAGCTGGCTACTTGGTGTGTTGATTCTGGGGCCCCTTAGGATGGACTCCTGTGCAGGCCATGGTCAGCTTCTAACTGTGATCTGGCTTTGTCTACCTGATAAGAGGTACAAAGTGATCTGTGGCTCATTGCTGCCTGTGCGGGACTTGGAGGCATGTGAGAGATGCCACGCTGCAACCTGAGACTGACTGCCACCAGTACCAGGCCCAGGGCACCACATATACTGCTGCTGCCTGCCAGCTGCCCATAAGCCTCAGGCACTGAAAGAGCTTTGTTGGTTGATGTTGTATCCCAGGGAGTGTCCAGGATGGAGTGAGAAGATTTCACCAAGCTAATGAAATTACAGATTTGGCCATGTAGGAGTAAAGCTCAACACAGGAAAGGTGGTGTCCACCCACTGGCTACACAGGTGGAGGGCTGAATACAGGGACAATGGTGGCTGTCTCTCCAGCCCTCTTGCCGAAGCCACAAAACTCAGTCTCTCCTTGAAAGTCTCTGGCATCTCCTGAGCTACTGTCCCTCAACCAGAGTCCAGGGTGAGTCCCGGGGTGTAAGATAGTCTGTGCCCAGGCTCTATAAGGGGATGCCTGGGTTTCCTGCAACCTACTGTTTTACCTGAATGGATGGAATCCCTGTCAATTTTCACAGCCAGATGTTCTGGGGACTCATTTTCCTGGTACTGGCACACTGGACTGAGGAGCCCAGTGTCAGTCTGCGACCCCTTGATAATCAGGTGAAAGTGCTGCAGCTGAGATATCCCTCCTGATTCTCAACTGCCACATATGGTATGAGGCCAGCTTATTCCACATTTCCACTCCTCCTACCAGTCTCAACATGGCTTCTTCTTTATATCTTTAGTTATAGGACTTCTGTTCAGCTAGTCTTCAAATAGTTCCCCAGGTTGACTGTTCTATAACTCAGTTGTAATTTTGAAATTGTCATGGGAGGAGGAAAGCACAGCATTTACCTACTTGCCATCTTGAATATAACTTGAAAAAAAATTTCATAACAAGTATTTTTTTTTTCATGCACAGTGTATACATATAATACAGTGTTGCAGTGCAAAAGAGCACTCTCCATAAGGAAACTGTGGATGTGTGATAAAAGAGTTTGAAACACATACACATATACGCACAAAATAGTCTTTTTTTTTTTTTTTTTTTCTTCCTCTTCATAGTTGTTTTGATAGCTGTGGACCTTTTACAAACTTCCTTCTGGAAATTACATTCAGAGCCAAAAATTCTTTAACAGTAATTTCTGGTAACACTGTAATTTTGACCTATGGCTATATCACTCCACTTGAGCTCTCATACAACTTAGCACATTAAACTCTAAATCCCATTTAGCAGTTACCAAAAATTCAAAGCTGGTCTTTTAGGAGATTGATTTATCAACACCAAGGATATTCCAAAGGATTAAAAATTACTCAGAAAATAACTTTTTAAAGAGGACAAGTTTCCAAGGATGACTAGCACATTTTCTGAAACAAGAGAATAAGTGGAGGTGTCATCCATATTAACTACTTTGAAAGAAATTCAATCTACACGTCTCAATATAAGGAAAAAAAAATTCATGGAGATGCTCTATCAAGATGGTGGGGAAAGTAAACACTGTGCATACCTACTCTCACAACTACATCAAAATTACAAACAAACTGCAGAGCAATCATCATTGACAATTACATGAAGTCTAGTTGAACCGAAACCCTACAGCTAAGGACATACAGAAGAACTGACCTCAAGACTGGTAGGAAGGGCAGACAAGAAGAATAGGCTGATACCACACCTGAATGTGACTGCGAAAAATCAGATGGGATATCCCAGCTGTAGAAATACTCCCTAGAGGAGTGAATTTGTGTTTCACAAATAAAATTTTGCCTTTATAGGTTTTCTGATTACCCAATGTCTTATAGAGTTTAGATATATATTGGAGTGGAGGAATATTTGACTATTCATGGTGTTCTAAATATAGGCAGCATTTTTTTAGTAGGCAAGAGAACGGAAATTTATCTCATATTTAGAAAATAAATATCTAATTGTTATATGAACAATCTTTGGAATAATTTGATCTAACAGTACAGGTGAAAGTTTGGTTTAGAGTGTGAACACATCAATTATTACAATTATATCCCCAGGTTAGACACCAAAGGATAAATTCACTTTATATTGTATCAAAATTCAACTATCAAATTTGTCTTCAAGGAGAAATATCATCAAAATGGCGGTGTGAGGTGAGCCTCTGTAAATATCCCCTGCAATTTACAACTAATCGAACAACTATAACTCCACAAAGGACTCCCTGCACAGCAGACAGGCAAGACGAAGAGGCCCACTATGAATTCACCTAAAGGTGGGCAAATTGCGCGAGTGGAGGGAGGAGGGAAGGGAGAACTGCGGAGACGGAGCCGAGAGGGCACAGGACACAGGCATAATTCAGTGCTCCGAGCTCGCTGCATCCCAGAACTACCGCAGCTGCAGGAAAGGGAAGAACTCGGACTGTTAGGGCTCCGTTTATGGCCCATAGGGCTGAGGGGACAGCATATAACACGGCTAAATCCAATGCACATAGCAGAGACATCGGAGAAAAGACTGAGGGAAAAAGGCTGAAAAGGGTGGTTTAAGCCTTCACTGCCGAGCAGAGAACAGAAGACATAGGCACTGAGACTAGCCGCCTCCTCCCTACCCTACCAGAGTTTGCCCTGCCCCCACCTGCCCGGTGCTAGAAGCGAAAGAGTAGCAGTGTCAGAGCCAAAGAACAGAATATGTGTTGTTCTGAGAACTGTGGGCCACAGACACAGATTCGCAACCCAACTAGTTCTGGCAAACAAGAGGGACCTGTGGAAGCAGGACCGGCTGCGGTGGTGGTTGCCGCCATTACTCTGGGCCACCTCTCACAACTTACCCTGAACCTGGCCCCACCTATCTGGGTGGATCACTCCAGGAGTAAACAGAACTGCTGAAACATACAGGCTCTAATCTGGGACAGGAAGAGTTTTGGAACTTCAAAACCTCTCCGCATACCCACATGCATAACTATACTGCGCCCTGTGAACCGGGCGATCTGTCAACAGAGGAGATGCCTGTCTCCCAGGGAATCCCCTCATTGTGTGAGAAGCTGGAATAGTGCAGAGAAAACATAGCACTACAGTGTCAGAGAGAAAAAAAGGATGCAGTCGGAGATAAAATAAAACATTCTACCAACAAGTGCTGGAAAACAAAAGAAAGACCTCTTCCTATAAACATGTTGTAGAAGCCACTCCTGTAGATGACTAGGCAGAGAAATAATAAATCAGTAATTGCCATGAACAACCAAGGAAACAAGAAAGCTCAGAAAGAAAGTGAAAAGTCTCCAGGAAAGGAACTTAAAGACATGGAAATATGAAACTTAAATGACAGAGAATTCAAGATTGCAGTTCTGAAAAAACTCAACGAGATGTAAGGAAACACAGAAAGGTAGTTTAATGAACTCAGAAACACAATCAAAGAACAACATGAGCATTTACAAAACAGATTGAAATTTTAAAAAAGAACCAAATAGAATTTCTGAAGATTAAGAACTCAATAGAAGAAATGAAGAAAGAAATAGCCACCTTAGGTAGTAGAGTTGACCAGATAGAGAAAAGAATCAGTGATATCGAAGACAGAAACATGGAAATGACACAGATGGAAGAAGAAAGAGACTTGAGACTTAAAAGAAAGGAAAGAACACTACAAGAAATTTCTGAATCAATCAGAAAGAGCAATATAAGAATAATGGGCATACAAGAAGGAGAAGAAAGAGAGAAGGGAACAGAGAATATATTCAAACAAATTGTCAATGAGAACTTCCCAAACTTATGGAAAGAACTGGCTCCTCAAATCCAAGAAGCAAATAGAAAACCTAATTACCTCAATCGCAACAGGACTTCTCAAAGGCACATTGTATTGAAGCTGTCTAAAATCAACCACAAAGAAATCATCCTCAGGCAGCCAGGGAAAAGAAGATGGTAACCTACAAAGGAAAGCCCATTAGATTATCATCAGATTTTTCAGCAGAAACTCTACAAGCCAGGAGGGAGTAGAACCAAATATTTAAACTATTGAAAGATAGAAATTATGAGCCAAGAATAATATATCCAGCAAAGATACCCTTTAGATATGAGGGGGGAATAAAAACCTTTCCAGACATAAAGAAGCTGAGGGAATTTTCTAATACACAACCTGCACTACAAGAAATACTAAAGGAGGCTATATGGCGACCATATACAGGGAAAACTTGTGGCAACGGAAACATAAAAGGGGGGAGAGTAAAGGCCTGAACCGGAATATGGGAATGGAGAAAGTAAGCGTGTTGAAGAAAATGGAACACTCTAAATATCAAACTTTATTTTAAATGAACATAAGGGTAACCAATCAACAAATATCAAGAACTGAAATATATAGTGTAATAAAAGAATAAACAGAGGGAACCACCATAGAATACCACCACACAGCAATAATAGACAACAACATATATGCAAAGAAACAATGGAAACACAGCCTTACCAGAAAACTAAAGACAGAACGACAGAAAATCGCACATATCAATAATCACCCTAAATGTAAATGGACTGAATTCAACAATAAAAAGGCACAGAGTGGCAGATTGGATCTAAAAACTAAACCCAACCATATGTTGTCTCCAAGAGACACAGCTCAGCTATAAGGACAAGTGTAGACTCAAAGCAAAAGGGTGGAAATTGACACTCCAAGCAAATGGTATCCAGAGAAACTCTGGTGTAGCCATAGTGATATCAGATGAAACAGACTTCAGGATGAAAAGGAACCCAAGAGACAAAGATGGACATTTCATAATGGTAAAGGGGACTATACAACAAGGAGACATAACAGTCATCAATATGAATGCCCCCAATCAGGGAGCACCAAAATATACCAAGCAACCACTAAAAGAACTAAAGGAAAATTGACGAAAACACATTTATACTAGGGGACTTAAATACATCATTGACAGCTATGGATAGATCATCCAAACAGAAAATAAATAACAAAATAGCAGCCCAAAATGACACATTAGATGAAATGGACATAACTGACATATATACAGCACTTCATCCTAAAACATCAGACTAGACAATTTTTTCTAGTATACATGGAACATTCTCAAGGATAGACCATGATTGCGACATAAAATCAGCCTCAGCAAATTTAAGAAGATTGAAATCATACCAAGCATATTCTCTGATCGCAATGCTTTGAAATTGGATACCAACTGCAAAAAGAAAGCAGGAAAAAACACAAACACATGGAGATTAATCAACACACTTTTAAAGAACTGCCTGGTCAAAGAAGAAATTAGAGGACAGATCAAAAGATACATAGAAAAAAAATGACAATGAAAGTACATCCTACCAAAATTTTGGGGATGCAGCGAAAGTAGTTTTAGGAAGGAAATTTATATCATTACAGGCCTATCTCAAGAAACAAGAAAAATCCTACAGCAGTAACCTCATGTTACAACGTAATAAATTAGGAAACGAGGAACAAGTGAAACCCAAGGTCAGCAGAAGAAAGGAAATAACAAAAATCAGAGCAGAACTAAATGAAAGAGAGAACAAAAAGACAATAGGAAAAATTAATGTAACAAAGAGCTGGTTCTTTGAAAAGATTAACAAAATTGACAAACCATTGGCTAGACTCAATAAGATCAAAAGAGAGAAGACACTAATTAACAAAATCAGAAATGAAAAAGGGGAAGTTATCATGGATACAACAGAAATACAAAGGATCATCCAAGAATACTGTGAAGGACTACATGTCAACAAATTAAATAACCTAGAAGAAATGGACAAGTTCTTAGAAATATATAGCCTTCCAAGGCTGAACCACGAAGAACTGGAAAATCTAAACAGACCCATCACAAGGAAATTGAATCAGTCCTCCAAAACCTTCCCAAAAGCAAAATTCCGGGACCAGATGGCTTCACTAGTGAATTCTATCAAACCTTCAAAGAAGATCTAATACCAATCCTGCTCAAACTCTTTCAAAAAATTGAAGAAGAGACAGTACTCCCTAACTCATTTTATGAGGTCAACATTACCCTGATAGCAAAACCTGGTAAAGACAGCACAAAAAAAGAAAACTACACACCAATAACTCTGATGAACACAGATGCAAAAATCCTAAATAAAATTCTAGCCAATCGAATGCAACAATACATTAAAAAGATTATTCATCACGACCAAGTGGGGTTCATCCCCAGGGCACAAGGATGGTTCAACATCCGCAAATCCATCAATGTGATACATCACATAAACAAAATAAAGGACAAAAATCATATGATTATATCATCTGATGCAGAAAAAGCATTACACAAGATTCAACATTAATTTATATAAAACACTTAATAAAATAGGTATAGAAGGAAAATACCTTAACATAATAAAGGCCATATATGACAAGCTCTCTGCTAATCTCATAATTAATGGTGAAAAACTGAAGCCCTTTGCTCTACGTTCAGAAACATGGCAGGGCTCTCCCCTATCACCTCTGCTTTTCAATAGAGTGTTGGAAGTCCTTGCCAGAGCAATCAGGCAAGAGAAAGAAATAAAAGGCATCCAAATTGGGAATGAAGAAGTTAAATTATCACTCTTTGCAGATGACATGATTGTATATATAGAAAACCCTAAAGACTCCTCCAAAAAGCTATTAGAAACAATCAACGAATACAATAAAGTTGCTGGCTACAAAATCAACGTACAAAGTCCATTGCTTTCCTATATACTAACAATGAAATCTCAGAAAAAGAAATACAAAAAACAGTTCCTTTTGCAATTGCAGCAAAAAGAATAAAATACCTAGGAATAAACTTAACCAAGAATGTGAAAGACCTATATGCTGAAAACTATAAGACATTTTTGAAAGAAACTGAAGAAGACACCAAGAAATGGAAAGATATTCTGTGCTCATGGATTGGAAGAATCAACATAGTTAAAATGGCCATATTACCCAAAGCAATATACAGATTCAATGCAATCCCCATAAAAATCCCAATGGCATATTTTAAAGAAATAGAACAAAAAATCATCAGATTTGTTTGGAACCACAAAAGACCCCGAATAGCCAAAGCAATTTTAAGAAAAAAAGAACAATAACACAGGTATCACACTTCCTGACTTTGGCTTGTACTACAGGGCTACAATAATCAAAACAGCGTGGTATTGGTAGAAAAACAGACACATAGAACAATGGAATAGAATTGAGAACCCAGAAATAAAACCACATAAATAGGGACAGATAATTTTTGAAAAAGAAGCTAAAAACATACAATGGAGGAAAGGCAGCCTCTTCAATAAATGGTGCTGGGAGAATTGGATAGCCAGGTGCAAAAGAATGAAACTGGACTGCTATTTGTCACCATGTACCAAAGTTAATTCAAAATGGATCAAAGACTTAAGCATAAGACCTGACACAATCAACTGCATAGAAGAAAACATAGGTACTAAACTCATGGACCTTGGGTTCAAAGATCATTTTATGAATTTGATTCCAAAGGCAATGGAAGTAGAAGCTAAAATAAACGAATGGGACTATATGAAACTTAAAAGCTTCAGCACAGCAGAAGAAACCATCGACAAAATAAAGAGGCCACCAACTGAATGGGAGAAGAATTTGGCAAACAGTGCCTCCGATAAGGGGCTAATATTCAGAATATACAAGGAACTCATGCAAATCAACAACAGGAAAACAAACAACCCAATTGAAAAATGGGCAGAGGACTTGAAGCGTCATTTCTCCAAAGAGGACATACAAATGGGAAATAGACATGTGAAAAATGCTCCACATCACTAATCATCAGAGAAATGCAAATCAAAACCACAATTAGATATCATCTCACCCCAGTCAGAATGGCTATCATCAACAAGACAAATAGTAACAAATGTTGGATAGGCTGTGGAGAAAAAGGAACCCTCATATAATGTTGGTGGGAATGCACACTGGTGCAGCCGTTATGGAATGCAGTGTGGAGGTTCCTCAAAAAATTTCGAATAGAATTGCCATATGACCCAGGAATCCCTCTCCTGGGTATCTACCCAAAAAACCTGGAAACATTTATCCATAAACACATGTGTGCTCCAATGTTCATTGCAGCATTTTTTATGGTGGCCCAGACATGGAAACATCCAAAATGTCCTTTGATGGATGAATGGATAAAGAAGTTGTGGTATATATGCACAATGGAATACTATCCGGCGGTAAGAAAAGATGATATAGGAACATTTGTGACAACATGGACATGGATGGATCTTGAGAGTGTAATGCTGAGCGAAATAAGTCAGACAAAAAAAGCAGAGAACCATGTGATTTCACTGATATGTGGTATATAAACCAAAAATAACAAAAGAACAAGAGAAACAAATGAGAAACAGAAACTCATAGACACAGACAATAGTTTAGTGGTTACCAGAGGGTAAGGGGGGGTGGGTGGTGGGTGATGAGGATAAGGGGGATCAAATGTATGGTGATGGAAGGAGAACTGAGTCTGGGTGGTGAACACACAATGGGATTTATAGATGATGTAATACAGAATTGTACACCTGAAATCTATGTAAATTTACTAACAATTGTCACCCCAATACATTAAAAATAAATAAATAAATAAATAAATAAATGAAAACTGAGTATTCTGACCAGTTACAATCAACTGTTTTAGCATGCTCTGTCATCATTTCAGAAAGGCTATATTTCAGAGAACTAGCTGTTCTTTATTACAGTATCAGCACTGAAGGTAGGCTGAATTCTTAGGGTTTCTATAGAATTAAATCAGAATCCCTATTTAGGGTGAAGATCACAAACTCATAACCTATTTGAAAAATAAATAAATAAAAGTTTGGATCTACGGTTAAACATGGGAGCCAATGACCTTAGCTCTGTTGTACTCTACCGGATCATTTGCTTTATGTATGCAGCAACAGAGAGATCAACAGCATTTTCAGAATATTCTAGTTACAAAAGTGTTTCCACTCAGCTTCATTACTTTATAAATCTAGCACTAGTCTGGATAAACTTGTGCTTGGTTAGTGTCCTCTCAGTACTAGCGTTCTAGCCCTGGTAGTTGTCTTCTGTCCCTCTGCAGGAAAACAAACAAAACAAACAGAAAAAAAGCAAAAACAAACAAACAAAAAACAGTAGGCTTCTTTGATTGGGTCTAATTTCATGGGGTTGTCATTTTGCCTCAAGATACGCAAAATGCCTCAATCACATAAATGGCACACAAGGTTGGAAGAGGACCAGAGTTTTGTGAAAGAGTATTTAGAGAGTGCCCTTAAAAAGGTCTGAATATACCTAACCAAGGGAGAGGGATGGAAGGTGGGTCCTTTCTTCACATCCACTCAAACAAACAAGAGGGACTTCAAAGAGACCACTGCCTAGGGCTTCATGTGGGCACCTTCCCCACTAGCACCCAGAAGGCGCTGTGACGTGGCGCCAGGAGCACGTGGCAGAGCCTATCTGCCCCTCCCCCCAGCTAGAGGGCAGTCTAGGGCTCCCATTGAGACGTCACCCCAGCAGGCAGCTTGATCCACTACCTGTTCCCCAGGAGACGCCACAAACCTCTCCCAAGAGTTTCAGAGCAAAGCCAGAGGGTCCTTGGCCCTGACCCACGACCCTCCTTGAGCAAGGCTCCCACTTCCAGACTGACCCTCCCACCATTCCGACCGACCCCTCCAACAAGGGAAGAGGTCCCTCAAATTTCTCTGAGAAAGGAAGTCCTCATGAGTGAGGCAGAAGAGGCCACCGTCATGGAGGCGGCAACCTCAGTCTCCCCCCAAGCCACGCAGAAAGATCTGTTGTCCTTGGGAGGCGGAGATTCTCCCGGGGCCCTTGTCACCAGCAACCACAGAGGGGATGCAATCCCGGAGGCCACTGCAGCAGCAAGCGCCCAGGGAATGGTCATCGCCAAGAGGGTGCTTGGCTATGTCCAGTGGTTTAATGTGAAGAAAGGATACGGTTTCATCAGCAGGAACGATACCCAGGAAGATGTGTTCGTGCACCAGACGGCCATCACCCGGAACAACCCTCACAAGTACCAACGCAGCGTGGGCAATGGCGAGATGGTGGAGTTCGATGTTGTGCTGGGCAAGCGGGGCACCGAGGCTGCTAATGTGACTGGTCCAGCGGGCGCCCCAGTGGAGGGCAGCTGGTTTGCTGCCAACCGCCCCGGCTTTTGCCATGGCTACTACAACCCCCACCGCGTGCCTCAGCCTCGCGGCCCCAGGAGCACTGAGGACAATGTCAACAAGCACAAAGGCAGCAGCTGCGATGGCCTCACCGCGGCCCAGGGCCAGAGTGGCCACCTACTGAGCCATCCCCCAGACCAAGGGCTGCAGTGTTTCCCGCCCTCCCGCAGACCCCTGGCCGTGACCGAGCGACTGCCCGTGCTCCCAGCTCCAGCCAGAGGCCTGCAGGCCTCCCTCCGGCCCGGGTCCCCCCCTACCTCAGGCCCTGCGTGCGCACCGCTGCAGCGAGGGCCCTGTGTTAGCTACCGGCTGAGTCGCCCTAGAGGCCAACGCCCTGCTCCTGGTCCTAAACCCTCACTCGGCATCTCTAAGGAGCTGAAAGCACTGGGCAAGGAGAACGGGCGCGATGCGGCAGTCCTGCAACAGAATCCCCCGCCACGCTATGGATTCTGGCACCCCAATGACCTGCGCCTCCGCCTGCTGCAACTGCGTGATGCCCAGGGCCAGAACCCCGAAGCAGGAGCTGGTAAGATCCGGAAGGGCCCTGCTGGAATAACCACTTTTGTTGCCAAGAAGAGAAGCATGGTAAAAGAGGTGGATACCGCAGTCGCGCATGAACCCTCTGCCACTCAGGCTGAGTAACAGCCAGACTCCCTTTCCAGGGACTCCCTGGCCTGGGCTGCAGGTGATGTTCCCTTGAGGAGATGGTGCTCTTTGGTGCTACACAGTCCAAACATCCATATTGACTGTTAGATTTGTGCCCTGAAAAAATACATGCCCCTTCCCCAAGGTTTGAGGATAAACTACAAGATCTATATATTTCTAAACTCCCACTTGCCGTCTGCTTTGGTAGTTTCTGTACACACACAGACAGACAGACACACACACACACACACACACACACACACACTCACAGGTGTGCACCTCCGAATCTATTCTTTTTAAATATCTGAACAGGACCATAGCTATTTTGCATTCCTAGGTGAGGTAGTTCAAGTACTTCAAAAATAGTTTTATTTTTAATGCACAATGAAGGTTATCTGATATTGAAAATTATCTGGCATTGTTATCTGATATTACTCACTTGAGTGGTCATTTTTTTCAATAAATCATTTCATGATTATTTATCTGTTATCATTGTTGTCTGATTTTTTAAAAGTCTGCCAGCACATAATTGTACTGAGAGTGTCCTTTAAGTCTTTTTTTAAAATGGGTTTTAGCAAACATATCTGCTATTCTTTTTACACATCACAAACTTAAGACTAATTCTGGACTTACGGATTAAACCTCTCAGGATATTCTAAAGGAGTAGAAGACATGGAGAGGGAAGAAGTGTCCCCATTGCTTTCTTTTTTATCCTCTTCCCCTGAGCAATAACTCTACCCACACTTATTGCTTAGGCACTCTCCAAGGCAAAACACAAAAATCTGAACCAAATCCCATGACAAGCAAGAAAATGTGGCTCTCTGGAAACAGAATTTGCCTCTTCTGTGTTTTTTTTCTTTCAATAGATTCAGTCTAGTAACATTTAAGTATTTAAAAGAAAATGGACATGTGGGGCTATGGGGTGGAGGAGATGAGGAAAAGCTGGTCAAAAGGTACAAACTTTCAGTTATAAGATGAGTAAGTTCTGGGGACCTAATCTACAGCATGGTGACTAGTTAACAACACTGTTTTATATATTTGAACGTTGCTGTTATATACAGCTTTAATGTTCTCAGCACGACAGCAACAACGAAATGGTAATTGTGTGAGTAGGATGTGTTAATCATCCTTATCTTCGTAAACATTTCACAGTAAATACCTGCATCAAACTACGACTTCATACATATTAAATTTACACAACTTATATGCCAAATACATCTCAATAAACCTGGGGGAAATGGAAGGAAAAAAAAAGGAAAATGGGCATGGAAGGGGGTATAACTGTTGTTGTGAATACCTCTAGAGATGAAGAGAAAGAGCAGGTCCATAGTTTCCATCTGTGCTTCCTGGTGGAATCCATCCAGGGGATCTGTAGAGGATTCTTGGAAGGCTGAGCAAGTGATGTTCAGCCCACCTCTGACCCTTTCACATCAAACAGAGAAGCTCTAACTTCCCTCTCGTGGTTTTCATTTGAAAAATACAATGGGCTTGGTGGGTGGGAGGCAGGGGTTGAGTTTTGGGGTTGGGGGGAGTGGGCAATTAATAAATTTGAAGCCAACAGAGGTCTTTAAAACCTCATTTTACAAATTAAGGAAGTTAGATTATCAATAGCAAAATCAAACTACTTGTTTTAATGTTGAGGCAGTTCACACCACATTATAACAAGCATAAGAGATTTGAAGAGTGAGTATTCAGTCATTCAGTATGGCCAAATATCCTTAATGGATTCAAGTAGATGCTGTAGAAAATACTCATTCAGCAAATATTTGAGTGCCCACTTGTGCAAGACCCTCTGCCAGGCACTAGGAGTTGCATCATGGTGAAGAAGATGGTCCCATCTCCACAGTCTAGTGGAAAGTAAGACAAAACTGGCAGCAATTACACAATGGAGTGAATACTCTGCTCAGAGAGGAAACACAGGTGACCAAGATGATGGGGGGGGGGTCCACTACTTGGATACTTGAATTTAAAATTACATCTTGGAGGCAGGTCCAAGATGGAGGGGTAAGAAGACCCTGAACTCACCTCCTCCAGGGACACCCAGGGAATATACAACTACATATAGAGCAATTCCTCCTGAAGAAAAATTGAGGGCTGATTGAACAGTTTCTACAATACAAACAAGAGAGGGACTACATAGAGAAGGGTAGGAGAGACTGAGATGTGGTAACCACGGGAACCCCACCCCAATGGGGAGACTTGCAGTGAAGAAGGATATCACCGAGGAGCCCTCTATGAAGCACAGTGATAAAAGAGTGATTTAAAGGTCAAGTAGACTACATGTGAAATTTATTTTTTATTTTTCTGATCCCAAGATCCCTGCCAAACGTGTGGGGAACTGTGGGAACTCTCCTTGTTCTGAAAAGCTGGCAAATGCCATTATTTACATTCTTCCTCTGTGTAGATAAGCTATGGGAATTTAGTCCCACAGCTCCAACCACCCTGCAAGACCTCCACACAACAACCCGGACCACCTCACCCTCCATTAGCTGCAGCCCCAGACAGTCATCTTCTCAGGTGCCCCCAGAATCCCCCATCCCAGGCCATCTTCCTCACAGCTACTGCAGCCCCATCAGGTGGCATGACAAAGCACCAGAAGAGCCCTGAACCCCAGGCCAACTAAGCCAGATTGCTGCAACTCCAAGTCAGCCAGGCCCCTATGGCACTCCACAATAGCTACAGACACAGCTTGCCGGACCCCAGGGTGACCCCAGAGCCTTGAACCCCAGGCCAACACAGGGACAGACTGCTGCAAACCTATTCACCAGGGAGCCCCTGGAGTCCCATAACCTGGGCCACCTAGCCCTGTGACCCCTACAGCCTCAGCCTGCCAGTCCCCTAGGGAGCTCCACCTCCTTTGGCCACCATGTTCCCTACAGCCCACCAGGACACCCAAAGTGTCCACTGCCACTGGCAACTTCAACCTGGACTTGTTACAGCCCCAAGCCACCCTCCACACCAAGGCACCCCCTAGCTACATGTCCATGGCTGTCTCAGCCAGAGATGGTTGCTGTCCCACCCTTCCAGCCACCCAAGTCAGAGAGCATGAGCATTGTTAATAGTGGGATTGAGGGAAGCAGAATTCAGATAAGTAATGGGGAGCATATCTTTAACTTGTT
The DNA here is from genome assembly GCF_057876585.1 of Rhinolophus sinicus. NCBI lineage: Eukaryota > Metazoa > Chordata > Mammalia > Chiroptera > Rhinolophidae > Rhinolophus > Rhinolophus sinicus. The sequence goes on along the minus strand of NC_142518.1, from coordinate 48,851,422 downwards.
ACCCACTCCATGAATTTAGATTTAAATTTAATGTATACAAGCCTCACATGATCTTCCTAGTGTGAAAAAATAATATAAACAGAGCCACTTTAAAATGGAACTGAAACTGCCATCCCAGAGGAAATGCCTTGAATGTCTTATGCTTAAAACCTTTGGAATGTTAAAACAAGGCAAAATAAGCTTTGAACTGGGCCTAAAACAACATTATGTCCCAAAGAACTATTTTCAAAAATAACAAGAAAGCAGATATTATGATCACCAGACTGATGGCTAAGACTCCTGTAACTGGAGAGAGTGCTATGCTTCTCTCCCTTCTGACTCTTACCACGAATTTTAGCCTGTGTTTCATTCACCCAAAGCCTTCAAGCAAATAGTTCCTATTGCAGATATGCAAATTGACTAGAGGAATTCTGCACAAACAGCTTCCTGAATAAGTGGGAAAAGATATGCAAAGCTATGGCTCTTTATCAAAGATTTTCAGGAATATCAGGACACCACTCAGATCAGCAGGGGAAAGGACTTCAAGAACCAACTGGTGGGCGTCATAAAAATGGCGGCATGAGGTGAGCCTCTTGAAATATCACTTGGAATTTACAACAAATTGAACAACTGTAACTCCACAAAGGACTCCCTGCGCAGCATACAGGTAAGACTAAGAAGTGCACTACTGAAATCATCTAAAGGTGGGCAAATTGCACAAGGGGTAAAGAGGGAAGGGAGAAGTGAGGAGATGAGGCCGCATGGGCACAAGTCACAGATCTAGCTTGGAGCTTCCAGTCATTGCACTCCGGAACTACTGCAGCTTCAGGAGAGGGAAGAACTCACAGTGCTAGGCTTCCTCTTATGGCCCACAAGGCTGAGAGAACAGCATATAACACGGCTGAACCCAATGCTCAGGGGCAAAGACTGAGAGAAGAAGGCTGAAAACGGTGGTTTGAACCCTCACTGCAGATAAGTCTTAGGCACTGAGACTAGCCACCCCCTCCCTACCCTTCCAGAGCTCACCCTCCCCCACATGCCCAGTGCTAGAAGTGGAAAAGTAGCAGTGTCAGATCAAAAGAATGAATATTTGCAGTTCTGAGAACTGTGGTCCGCAGACACAGACTCGCAGCCCAACTAGTTCCGGTAGAGGGGAGGGAGCCTTAGGTGCAGGACTGGCTGTCTTCATGGTGTTGGCACCATTGCTCTGGGCCACCACTCACAACCCAACCTGCCCCTGTCCCCACCTATCTGGGCAGATCCCTGCAGGAGTAAACAGAGCTGCCTAAACACACCAGCTCTGACTCTGGTGCAGGAAGAGCTTTGGAACTTCAGAAGCTCTCCACATCCCCCCACACAGGCTGCGCCCTATGACCCAGGCAAACTGTTCACAGAGGAGAAGCCCGCCTTCCAGGGAATCCCTCCATTGTGTGAGAAGCTGCAATGGTACAGATAAAATATAACACTACAGTGTGAGATAGAATAAAAGGCTGCAATCAGAGACAATACAATATATCCTACCAACACCTACTGGAAAACAAAAGAAATACCTCTTTTTATCAAACTGTTGCAGAAGCCACTCCTGTAGATGTCTAGAAAGAGAAATAATAAATCATTAATTGCTGTGAATAACCAAGGTAACATGACAGCTCAGGAAGAAAATGAAAAGTCTCCAGAACATGAACTTAAAGACATGGAAATATGGAGTGATGTCATAGGAATGGCAGCAGTGAGGTGGTCTTCTTGAGTTCTCCTCCAGAACTTACCACAAATTGAACATATATAACCCATCAAAGGACTCTCTGCTCATCACAGAGAATAGCTAAGAGACTCGTACAAGGATTACTTGAAGGTGGGCAAATTGGGCTAGCAGGGGAAGAGGGAAGGGAACAGAGAGGAGACATGGCCCACATCTGCAACTGAGGAGTTGCAGGGGATCCCAGGACAGAACAGAGACCACAAGAGCCAGAAGGTGGGCTCTTTCCCTGTGTACCACAGCTGATCTGTCCTGCTGAGAGAGCAGAATATCCAGCATTTGAGAGAGTAACCTCAGCTGAGACCACCAGCTAGGCCCTAGGTCAACAAAGGACAAAAACACCATACCTAGGCCCCTCCCCACACTCTGCCAATCCTACCCACCACCCTTCCAGAGACTCAAGCTGGACCCTGAACTGAGGAGTAGTGCCAGATTACAGAAGAGCCTTACTGCTCAGGATCTGGAAAGACCTGGCTTGCAGCTCTGACCCAGGGAAGAAGCTGGGAAGAGTGTGACACTGCTGGGCTGGGAGAGAGAAGACTCCTCCATCCTCAGCCCCCACCTTTTCTGGCCTGCCTATGGCAGGACTATTACAGTGGTGGAGACACGACCAGGGGTCAGCAACAGGTGGCAGACACATCTCTGGGCTTTCAGCAGCTCAGAAATCTCCCACCCTCCACACATACAGACACACACACACAGAGAGACACACAGAAAAAGTGCTCTAAGACTCAGGAGTCTTGAGCACAGGACTAGCTGTGTTACTCTCAGTGAGCATATGTGCAGGCAAGAGCAGAAACTGCACTGACTTTGTAAAAACTACCTTCCAGACCCCATAGACCCACTCATCTAGAACTGCAGTTTCAGGGTCTCTCTGGGCACCAGGTGACTAGCTCTGCCTGCACAATTTGCAGAGGACTCTTTGGTATAACAGAGGACAACCTGCAGATTACTTGGTGGGCTTAAGCCAAGACTGGTGCTGCTTTTTTTTGTTTTGTGTTGTTTTTGTATTTTTGATACTTTTGCCTGTGTTGAGTGTGGGGTATTGGTTGTTTTTATATGTGTGTTTGTTTTTTTCCTTGTTGTTGTTGTTGTGCTTGGTGATTTGCTTTGTTCTGAAATTGTCCTACACCAGGGCCCAGCTCAAGAGGCACAAGATTCAAAACACCCAGAGGCCAACTCAGGACCAAACCAGAGTATTCCCAAGTTTCACCTACACGTGACACACCCAGAGGGAATTCTCTACAGGCACAAGAGGCCATAGGGGCCAAGCCTCATTTGAGCGGTCAACCTTCACACAGATCATCCACTGTGGGCAGATCCAAGTCTCACAACTAGTCAGCCTAGGAATCAATCCCACCTACTGATAAGCCAAAAGCAATTAAAAATCAACTTTAACAGGAGAATATACACATCACAAGAATCACCTGTGGAGCACATATACAGGAGAATGAGGAAGTTGTGCAAGTCAAATGTAAAGGACACATACTACATGAGGTAACCCAGCAAAAACTAAGAACCCTAGGAGATCTACCTAATACATCGAAGCAAACACAGAAAATCAGCCAGCATGGGGAAACAAAGAAACATGGCCCAAATAAAAGAACAGAAGAAACCTCCAGAATTGGAACCAAATGAAATAGAGGTAGCCAACCTATCACAGACAGAGTTCAGAACACTGATGATAAGAATGTTTAAGGAGCTTAGTGACGACATAAAGAAGGATAGAGAAATCATAATGAACAACCAGTTAGAACTGAAGAGTACAATAACTGAAATAAAGTACACACATGAAGGAATTACCAGCAGGTTAGATGAAGCAGAGGATCGAATCAGCGACTTAGAAGACAAGTTAGAAGAGATCACCCAAACAGAACAACAGAAAGAAAAAATAATAAAAAGAAATGAACATGATTTAAGAGACCTCTGGGATAACATCAAGCGCAACAACATGTGCATCATAGGAATACCAGAAGGTGAAGAGAGGAAGCAAGGGATGGAGAACATATTTGAAGTAATAATGTCCGAAAACATTCCTAACCTGGTGAAGGAAACTGACATACAAGCCTAGGAAGTGCAGAGAGTTCCAACCAGGATAAACCCAAACAGGTCCACACCAAGACACATTATAGTTAAAATGGCAAAGGTTAAAGACAAAGAGAGAATCCTAAAAGCAGCAAGAGAAAGACAGTGGGTTACATAGAAGGAACTCCCATAAGACTATCAAATTACTTTTCTACAGAAACATTGCAGGCCAGCAGGGAGTGGCAGGAGGTACTCAAAGTTATGGGAAACAAAGGCCTACAACCTAGATTGCTTTATCTAGCAAGGCTATCATTTAAAATTGAAGGAGAGATGAAGAGCTTCCCAGAAAAGCATAAGTTAAAGGAATTTATTACCACCAAGCCAGCATTGCAGGAAATATTAAAAGGGCTTCTGTAAATAGAAGAAAGATGAAAACAATATAACTATAAATTTGAAAATGGCAATAGCTATGTACCTATCCATAATCACTTTAAATGTAAATGGATTAAATGCTCCAATCAAAATACAGAGGGTGGCTGAGTAGATAAGAAAGCAAGACCTTTGTATATGCTGTATACAAGAGACTCACCTCAGATCAAAAGACACAGACAGGCTAAAAGTGAAGGGTTGGAGTAAGATATTTCATGCAAATAGAAATGAGAAAAAAGCTGGAGTTTCAATACTTATATCTGACAAAACAGACTTTAAAATGAAGAATATATTAAAAGACAAAGATAGGCACTATATAATAATACAGGGATCGATCTGACAAGAGGACATAACCCTAGTAAACATCTATGCACCCAACATAGGAGCACCTAAATATATAAAACAGACATTGGCCAACATAAAGACAGAGATAAAAAATAATACTATACCAGTAGGAGACTTCAACATTCTCTGACAAGAAGGAACAGGTCTTCCAGACAGAAAATCAATATGGAAGCAATGGCCTTAAATGACACATTGGACCAGTTGGATTTAATTAATATTTTCAGAGTATTTCACCCCAAAGCTGCAGAATAGATGTTCTCCTCAAGCACACATGGAACATTTTCCAATATAGACAACATGCTAGCCCACAGAACAAGTTTTGATAAATTTAAGAAAATTGAAATCATAGCAATTGTCTTTTCTGATCACAGTGCTATGAAATTAGAAATGAACTACTAGAAAAAAAACAAACTGGAAGGCACACCAATTCATGGAGGCTGCATAACATGTTACTAAATAATGAATGGTTCAACCATGAGATCAAGGAAGAAATCAAAAGATGTCTCCAGACAAACAAAAATAAAACCTTGATAACACAAAAATCTATGGGATGCAGCAAAAGCAGTCCTAAGAGGGCAATTCATAGCAATGCAGGCCTACCTAAAGAAATAAGAAAAAACACTAATCAACAGTTTATCTTCACACTTAAGGGATCTGGATAGAGAACAGCAGAATAAGCCCAAAGGGAGTACAAGGAAGAAGATAATAAAGATCTGAGAGGAAATAAATGAACTAGAAACCAGAAAAGCAATACAAAAGATCAACTAATCCAAGATTTGCTTTTTAGAAAAGATAAACAAAATTGAAAAACCTTTAGCCAGACTTATCAAGAAAAAAGAGGACCCAAATTAATAAAATCAGATATGAAAGAGGAAAAGGGACAACAGACACCACAGAAACACACACACACACACACACAAACACACACACACACACACAAAGAAATTATGATGAGCAATCATATGCCAACATATTAGACAATCTGGAAGAAATGGACAATTTTCTAGAAGCATACAACTTTCCAAGGCTAGCTCAAGAAGAAACAGAAAACCCGAATAGACTGATTACCACAAAGGAAATTGAATCAGTAATCAACAAGCTTCCAACAAACAAAAGCCCTGGACCAGATGGCTTTACAGGTGGATTTTACAAAATATTCAAAAAAGAATTATCACCTATTCTCCTCAAACTATTCAAAAAAATCCAGATGGAGGGAAAGCTCCCAAACACATTTTGTGAGGCCACTATCACTCTGATCCCAAAATCAGACAAGGACACTACAAAAAGAAAATAACAGGCCTCTGTCTCTAATGAACATACATGCAAATATCCTTAACAAAATATTAGCGAACATAATTCAGCAGTACATTAAAATGATCGTACAACATGATCAAGTGGGATTCTTTTCTGGTATGCAAGTGTGGGTCAACTTCTACAAATAAATGAATGTGATACACCACGTTAAGAAAATGAAAAATAAAAATCATATCATCATATCAATACATGCAGAAAAAGCATTTGACAAAATCCAGCAGCAATTTATGACAAAAAACTCTTAAGAAAGTGGAAATAGAGGGACCATATCTCAACATAATAAAGGCGATATATAATAAACCCACAGCTGACCCATTGGGGAAAAGCGAAACCCATTACCCTTAAGATCAGGAACAAGGCAAGGTTGCCCAGTTTCTACACTTCTATTCAACATAGCACTGGAAGTTCTAGCCACAGCAATCAAACAAGAAAATGAAATAAAAGACATCCAAATTAGTAAGGAGGAAGTAAAATTGTCATTACATGCTGATGGCATGATACTATAGATAGAGAACCCTAAAGACTCCACCAAAATACTATTAGAAATGATAAATGAATTTAGTAAAGTGGCAGGATACAAAATTAATATTTAGAAATCATTTGCATTTGTATATACAAATAATACAATATCAGAAGGAGAAATTAGGAAAACAATCCCATTTACAATTGCTTCAAAGACTGTAAAATACCTGGGAATAAATTTAACCAAAGGGGTGAAAATCTGTACTCAGAAAATTATAAGACACTGAAGAGAGAAATTAAAGAAGATATGAATAGATGGAACATTATACCATGCTCATGGATAGGAAGAATTAATATAGTTAAAATGCCCATGCAGTCTAAGGCAATATACAGATTCAACGCAATTCCCATCAAACTACCAAGGACATTTTTCATAGAAATAGAACATGTAATCCTAAAATTTATATAGAACCATAAAAATCCCTGGATAGTATCGGCAATCTTGAGAAATAAGAACAAAGTGGGAAGTATAATGATACCTGAAATCAAACCATAATACAAGGCTACAGTAAACACAACAGCATGGTACTGGCATAAAAACAGACACGTAGATCAATGGAACAGAATAGAGAGTCCAGAAATAAATCCATGCCTATATGGTCATTTAATCTATGACAATGGAAGCAAGGCATTATAGTGGGGTAAAGACAATCTATTCAATAAATGGTGCTGGGAAACCTGGACAGACACATGCAAAAAAATGAAGCTGGACCACCTCCTTACACCATGTACAAAAAAAGTTCAAATTGGATCAAATACTTAAATGTAAGATCTGGATACTTCCGGAAAAATGACGGAGTGAGGTGAGACTCTGTAAAGCTACCCTGGAATTTACAAAGAGTCGAACAACAAAAACTCCACAAAGGACTCCCTGCACAGCAGACAGGCAAGACGAAGAGGGCCACTACCGACTGAAATCACCTACAGGTGGGAGATTCGCGCGAGTGGAGGGAGGAGGAAAGGGAGAAGTGTGCAGAGACGGAGCCGCACGGGCGCAGGACGCAGACCTAGTTCAGTGCTCCGAGCTCGCTGCTTCCCGAAACTACCGCAGCTGCGAGTGAGGGAAGAGCTCGGACTGCTAGGGCTCCACTTATGGCCCACAGGACTGAGGGGGCAGCATATAACATGGCTGAACCCAACGCTCACGGCAGAGTCCTCGGAGAAAAGACAGAGGGAAGAAGGCTGAAAATGGTGGTATAAGCCCGCACTGCCGAACAGAGAACGGAAGCCTTAGGCACTGAGACTAGACGCCCCCTCCCTCCCCTCCCAGAGCTCGCCCTGCCCCCACCTGCCCGGTGCTAGAAGCGGAACAGTCGCAGTGTCAGATCAAAACAACAGAAAATTTGCTGTTTTGAGAACTGTGGACTGCAAACACAAATTCACAGCCCAACTAGCTCCAGCAAAGGGGAGAGAGCTGTGGAAGCAGGACCGGCTGTGGTGGTGGTCGCTGCCATTGCTCTGGGCCACCTCTCACAACTCACCCCGCCCCTGACCCCACCTATCTGGGTGGATTCCTGCAGGAGTAAACAGAACTGATGAAACATACGGGCTCTGAATCACGAGCTGGAAGAGCTTTGGAACATCAAAAGCTCTCCGCATACCCACTGGGACACTGCGTCCTGTGACCTAGACGAACTATTAACAGAGGAGAAGCCCGTCTCCCAGGAATCGCCCCATTGTGTGAGAAGTTGGAATAGTGCAGAGAAAACATAGCACTACCGTGTGGAAGAAGAAAAATAAGTTGCAGTTGGAGAAATAATAAAACATTCTACCAACAAGTACTGGCAAACAAAAGAAAAACCGTTTTCTATCAACCTGTTGCAGAAGTCACTCCTGTAGATGTCTAGGAAGAGAAATAGTAAACCAGTAATCGCCAAGAATAACCAAGGCAACAACATAGTTCAGAAAGAAAGTGAAAAATCTCCAAAGAAGGCACTTAAAGATACAGAAATATGTGACTTAAATGACAGAGAATTCAAGATTGCAGTTCTGAAAAAACTCAACGAGATACAAAAAAACACAGATAGGCAGTTAAATGAACTCAGAAACTCAATCAAAGAACAGCATGAGCATTTTACGAAAGAGATTGAAATCTTAAAAAAGAACCAAATAGAATTTCTGGAGATTAAGAACTCAATAGAAGAAATTAAGAATGAAATAACCAGCTTAGGTAGTAGAGTTGACCAGATGGAGGAAAAAATCAGTGACATCGAAGATAGAAACCTGGAAATCACAGATAGAAGAAGAAAGAGACTTGAGACTTAAAAGAAATGAAATAATTCTACAAGAACTTTCTGACTCCATCAGAATGAGCAATATAAGAATAATGGACAAACCAGAAGGAGAAGAAAGAGAGAAGGGAACAGAGAATATATTCAAACAAATTGTCGATGAGAACATCCCAAACTTGTGGACAGAACTGGACCCTCGAATCCAAGAAGCAAATAGAACACCTAGTTACCTCAATCCCAACAGGCCTTTTCCAAGGCATATTGTACTGAAGCTGTCTAAAAGCAACAACAAAGAAAGAATCCTCAAGGCAGCCAGGGAAAAGAAGACGGTAACTTACAAAGGAAAGCCCATTAGATTATCATCAGATTTTTCAGCAGAAACTCTACAAGCCAGGAGGGAGTGGAACCAAATATTCAAACTATTGAAAGAGAAAAATCGTGAGCCAAGAATAATATATCCAGCAAAGATATCCTTTAGATATAAAGGAAGAATAAAGACCTTTCCAGACATACAGAAGCTGAGGGAATTTTCGAATACACGACCTGCACTACAAGAAATACTAAAGGAGGCTATTCGACCACCATCAACAGGGACAATTTGTGGCAACCAAAACTCAAAAAGGGGGAGAGTAAAGGCCTGAACCGGAACATGGGAATGGAGAAAGTAAGCGTGCTGAAGAAAATAGAATACTCTGATTATCAAACTTACTTTTACATAAACTTAAGGGTAACCACTCAAAAAAAATCCAGAACTGAAATATATACTGTAATAAAAGAAGAAACAGAGGGAAACATCAGAGAACACCACCACACAGAAATAATAGACAACAAAAAGGCAAAGAAACAATGGAGACACAGCCTTACCAGAAAACTAAAGATAGAATGACAGGAAATCCTTATATATCAATAATCTCCCTAAATGTAAATAGACTGAACTCACCAATAAAAAGGCACAGAGTAGCAGATTGGATCAAAAAACTAAACCCAACCATATGCTGTCTCCAAGAGACACATCTCAGCTACAAGGACAAACATAGACTCAAAGTGAAAGGGTGGAAATTGACACTCCAAGGAAATGGTACCCAGGGAAAATCAGGTGTAGCCATAATGATATCAGGTGAAACAGACTTCAAGGTGAAAAAGATAACAAGAGACAAAGATGTACATTTCATAATGGTGAAGGGGACTGTACAACAAGAAGACATAACAGTCATCAATATTTATGCCCCCAATCAGGGAGCACCGAAATACACCAAGCAACTACTAACACAACTAAAGGGAGAAATTGACCACAACACAATTATACTAGGGGACATAAATACACCATTGACAGCTATGGATAGATCATCCAAACAGAAAATAAATAACGAAGTAGTAGCCCTAAATGGCACATTAGATGAAATGGACATAATTGACATTTATGGAGCATTTCATCCTAAAACATCAGACTACACATTCTTTTCTAGTGTACATGGAACATTCTTAAGGATAGACCATATATTGGGACATAAAATCAGTCTCAACAAATTTAAGAAGATTGAAATCATACCATGCATATTCTCTGATCACAAGGCTTTGAAATTGGATATCAACTGTAAAAAGAAAGCGGGAAAAAACACAAATACATAGAGATTAAACAACATATTTTAAAGAAGGACTGGGTCAAAGAAGAAGTTAGAGGAGAGATCAAAAGATACATAGAAACAAATGACAATGAAAATACATACTACCAAAACTTTTGGGATGCAGCGAAAGCAGTCTTAAGAGGGAAATTTATCTAATTACAGGCCTATCTCAAGAAACAAGAAAACTCCCAAATAAAGAATCTCATGTTACACCTTAAAGAACTAGAAAAAGAAGAACAAGTAAAACCCAAGGTCAGCAGAAGAAAGGAAATAAAACAAATTAGAGCAGAACAAATGAAATAGAGAACAAAATGACAATAGAAAAAATTAATGTGACAAAGACCTGGTTCTTTGAAAAGATTAACAAAATTGACAAACCCTTGGCTAGACTTACTAAGATAAAAAGAGAGAAGACACTGATTAACAAAATCAGAAACGTAAAAGGGGAAGTTATCACGGACACCACAGAAATACAAAGGATCATCCAAGAATACTATGAAGGACTATATGCCACAAAATTCAACAACCTAGAAGAAATGGCCAAGTTCTTAGGAACCTATAGCCTTCCAAGGCTGAACCATGAAGAACTGGAAAATCTAAACAGACCGATCACCAGTAATGAAATTGAATCAGTCATCCAAAACCTTCCCAAAAGCAAAAGTCCGGGACCAGATGGCTTCACTAGTGAATTCTACCAAACCTTCAAAGAGGATCTAATACCAATTCTGCACACACTCTTCCAAAAAATTGAAGAAGAAACAGTACTCCCTAACTCATTTTATGAGGCCAACATTACCCTGATACCAAAACCTGGTAAGGACAGCACAAAAAAAGAAAACTACTGACCAATATCTCTGATGAATACCGATGCAAAAATAATAATAAAAATTCTAGCAAATCGAATGCAACAACGCATTCAAAAGATTATTCATCACGACCAAGTGGGGTTCATCCCCGGGTCACAAGGATGGTTCAACATACGCAAATCCATCAATGTGATACATCACATAAACAAAATAAAGGACAAAAATCATATGATTATATCAATTGATGCAGAAAAAGCATTTGACAAGATACAACATCCCTTTATGATTAAAACACTTAATAAAATGGGTATAGAAGGAAAATACCTTAACATAATAAAGGCCATATATGACAAGCCCTCTGCTAATCTCATAATTAATGGAGAAAAACTGAAGCCCTTTGCTCTACGTTCAGGAACACGACAGGGATGTCCCCTATCACCTCTGCTTTTCAACATAGTGTTGGAAGTCCTTGCCAGAGCAATCAGGCAAGAGAAAGAAATAAAAGGCATCCAAATTGGGAATGAAGAAGTTAAATGATCACTTTTTGCAGATGACATGATGCTATATATAGAAAACCCTAAAGACTCCACCAAAAAGCTATTAGAAACAATCAACAAATACAATAAAGTTGCCGGCTACAAAATCAACGCACAAAAGTCCATTGCCTTCCTATATACTAACAATGAAATCTCAGAAAAAGAAATACAAAAACAATTCCTTTTGCAATTGCAGCAAAAAGAATAAAATACCTAGGAATAAACTTAACCAAGGATGTGAAAGAGCTATATGCTGAAAACTATAACACATTTTTGAAAGAAATTGAAGAAGACACAAAGAAATGGAAAGATATTCCGTGCTCATGGATTGGAAGAATCAACATAGTTAAAATGGCCATATTACCCAAAACAATATACAGATTCAATGCAATCCCCATCAAAATCCCAATGGCGTATTTTAAAGAAATAGAACAAGAAATCATCAGATTTGTTTGGAACCACAAAAGACCCCGAATAGCCAAAGCAATCTTAAGGAAAAAGAACAATAATGGAGGTATCACACTTCCTGACTTTGGCTTGTACTGCAGGGCTACAATAATCAAAACAGCATGCTATTGGCAGAAAAACAGACCCATAGACCAATGGAATAGAATTGAGAACCCAGAAATAAAACCACATAAATATGGACAGATAATTTTTGACAAAGAATCTAAAAACATACAATGGAGCAAAGACAGCCTCTTCAATAAATGGTGCTGGGAGAATTGGATAGCCACGTGCAAAAGAATGAAACTGGACTGCTATTTGTCACCATGTACCAAAGTTAATTCAAAATGGATCAAAGACTTAAGCATAAGACCTGACACAATAAACTGCACAGAAGAAAACATAGGTACTAAACTTATGGACCTTGGGTTCAAAGAGCATTTTATGAACTTGACTCCAAAGGCAATGGAAGTAAAAGCTAAAATAAACGAATGGGACTATATGAAACTTAAAAGCTTCTGCACAGCAAAAGAAACCATTGAAAAAATAAAGAGGCCACCAACTGAATGGGAGAAGATTTTTGCAAACAGTGCCTCCGATAAGGGGCTGGTATCCAGAATATACAAGGAACTCATGCAACTCAACAACAAAAAAACAAATAACCCAATTGAAAAATGGGCAGAGGACTTGAAGAGACATTTCTCCAAAGAGGAAATACAAATGGGAAATAGACATATGAAAAAATGCTCAACATCACTAATCATCAGAGAAATGCAAATCAAAACCACAATGAGATATCACCTCACCCCAGTCAGAATGGCTATCATTAACAAGACAAATAATAACAAATGTTGGAGAGGCTGTGGAGAAAAAGGAACACTCATACACTGTTGGTGGGAATGCAGACTGGTGCAGCCGTTATGGAAGGCAGTGTGGAGGTTCCTCAAAGAATTACGAATAGAATTGCCATATGACCCAGCAATCCCTCTCCTGGGTATCTACCCAAAAAATCTGAAAACGTTTAGAGATAAAGACACGTGTGCTCCAATGTTCATTGCAGCTTTGTTTACGGTGGCCACGACATGGAAACAACCAAAATGTCCTTCGATAGATGAATGGATGAAGAAGTTGTGGTATATATATACACAATGGAATACTATTCGGCAGTAAGAAAAGATGATATAGGAACATTTGTGACAACATGGATGGATCTTGAGAGAGTAATGCTGAGCGAAACAAGTCAGACAGAAAAAGCAGAGAACCATGTGATTTCACTGATATGTGGTATATAAATCAAAAATAACAAAAGAACAAGACAAACAAATGAGAAACAGAAACTCATAGACACAGACAATAGTTTAGTGGTTGCCAGAGGGTAAGGGGGGCGGGGGGTGGGGTGTGGGAGATGAGGGTAAGGGGGATCGAATATATGGTGATGGAAGGAGAACTGACTCTGGGTGATGAACACACAATGGGATTTATAGATGAAGTAATACAGAATTGTACACCTGAAATCTATGTAATTTTACTAACAATTGTCACCCCAATAAATTTAATAAAATAAAATTAAAAAAAAAAAAAAAGATTATTCATCACGACCAAGTGGGGTTCATCCCCGGGGCACAAGGAGATTTCAACATCTGCAAATCCATCAATGTGATACGTCACATAAACAAAATAAAGGACAAAAATCAAACGATTATGTCAATTGATACCAAAAAAGCATTTGACAGGATACAACATTCATTGATGATTAAAACACGTATTAAAATAGGTATAGAAGGAAAATACCTTAACATAATAAAGGCCATATATGACAAATACTTAGCTAATATCTTAATTAAGAGTGAAAAATTGAAGCACTTTGCTCTACGTTCAGGAACACGACAAGGCTGTCCCCTATCACCTCTGCTTTCCAAGATAGTGTTGGAAGTCCTTGCCAGAGCAATGAGGCAAGAGAAAGAAATAAAAGGCATCCAAATTGGGAGTAAATAATTAAACTGTCACTCTTTGCAGAGGACTTGATGCTATATATAGAAAACCCTAAAGACTCCACCAAAAATCTGTTAGAAACAATAAACGAATACGGTAAGTTGCCGGCTACAAAATCAATGTACAAAAAAGTCCATTGCATTCTTGTAGAGTAACAATGAAATCTCAGAAAATGAAATAAAAAATATTTGCTTTTGCAATTGCAACAAAAACAATAAAATACTTAGGAATAAAATTAACCAAGGATGTGACAACCTGTATGCTGAAAACTATAAGACATTTTTAAAAAATATTGAGGAAGACAAAATGAAAAGGAAAGACATTCCGTGCTCATGGATTGGAAGAATCAATATAGTTAAAATGCCTGTGTTACCCAAAGCAGTATATAGATTTAATGCAATCCCCATCAAAATCCCAATGGTATTTTTTAAAGAAATAGAACAATAAATCATCAGATTTCTATGGAACCACTAAAGACCCCGAATAGCCAAAGCAATCCTAAGAAAAAAGAATAATGCGGGAGGTATCACACTCCCTGACTTTAGCTTGTACTACGGGGCAACAATAATCAAAACAGCATGGTATTGGCAGTAAAGCAGACACATAGACCAATGGAACAGAACTGAGTTCCCTGAAATAAATCCACAAAATATGGACAGATAATTTTTGACAAAGAAGCAAAAAACATACAACAGAGATAAAACAGCCTCTTCAATAAATGGTGCTGACAGAATTGGAAAGACGTGTGCAAAAAATGAAACTTGACTGCTATCTGTCACCATGTACCAAAATTAATTCAAAATGGATCAAAGAACTAACTATAAGTCCTGAAATAATAAACTGCATAGAAGAAAACATACGTACTAGACTTATCGACCTTGGGTTCAAAGAGCATTACATGAATTTGACTCCAAAGGCAAGGGAAGTCAAAGCTAAAATAAATGAATGGGATTATATCAATCTTAAAAGCCTCTGCACAGCACAAGAAAACATCGACAAAATAAAGAGACTACCAACTGAATGGGAGAAGATTTTTGCAAACAGCACCTCTGATAAGGGGCTAATTAATATCCAAAATATACAAGGAACACATACAACTCAAAAACAAACAAAAAAAACCCATTGCAAAATGGGCAGAGGACCTGAAGAGACATTACTCCAAAGAGGATATATAAATGGCAAATAGACATGTGAAAAAATGCTCAACATCACTAATCATCAGAGAAATGCTAATAAAAACCGCAATGAGATATCACCTCATCCCAGTTAGAATGGCTATCATCAACAAGAGAAATAGTAACAAGTGTTGGAGAGGCTGTGGAGAAAAAGGAACCCTCATACACTGTTGGTGGGAATGGAGATTGGTACAGCCACTATGCAAGACAGTGTGGAGGTTCCTCCAAAAATTAAGAATAGAATTACCAAATTACCCAGCAATCTCTCTCCTGGGTATCTACCAAAATATCTGAAAACATTTATCCATAAATGCTTGTGTGCTCCAATGTTCATTGCAGCTTTATTTAGTGGCCAAGACATGGAAACAACCAATAGGTCCTTCCATAGATGAATGGATAAAGTAGGTGTGGTATATATACACAATGAAATAGTCCCATTTGTGACAACATGGATGGGTCTTGAGATTATAATGCTAAGTGAAATAAGTTAGACATTATAAGTTGAGAATCGTATGATTTCACTGATATGTGGCATATAAAACTGAAAACAACAAAAGAACAAGACAAACAAATGAAGGAACAAAAACTCAGAGACATAGACAATACTTTAGGAGTTACCAGAGGGTACGGCTAAAGGGGCCTCTAGAATAGGGTAAATGGGATCTAATATATGGTGATTGAAAGAGAACTGACTCTGGTAGGTGAACACACAATGTGAGATATAGATAATGTATTACAGAATTGTACACCTGAAATCTATGCAATTTTACTAACAATTGTGACCCCAATAAACTTTAATTAAAAAAAGAACCAGCTGGTATCAAAGAAATTTCCTCTCTTCCTGGGATCCCACCTCTACCCTGCCCATTTCCTCTTCCCTTGACATAAAAGAAGCCTAAATTCTGGCTCTCTTAAGATGGATTTGAAAAAACTAGAAATCTCCCATCTTATTGTTATAGTGACATTTCAGTAAATAAATATTTCCTTATTCCAAAGTCTGACCTACTGAATATTAAGTAAAGAGGGTGCCAAAAAATGTATACACATTTTAAGAAAAGAAAAATACTGTATTAAAATTACGCTGATGGTAACCACTTTGAACACATCTTGTAACTGCAGAAGTCAAATGTGACTTGTATTTATCCTTTGCTATTGGTATATATTGAGTATTAAAATGTTTTAAATTAAATTTTATTGGGGTGACAATGGTTAGTCAAGTTACATAGGTTTCAAGTGTATAATTCTGTAATACATATCTATATATCACATTGCGTGTTCACCACCCAGTCAGTTCTCCTTTCATCACCATATATTTGACCCCATTAACCCTCATCTATCACCCCTCTCTGCTAACCCTCTGATAAATACTAAACTATTTTCTGCGTTTTCTGAGTTTTTGCTTCTTCATTTGTCTGGTTCCTTTGTTGTTTTCAACTTTATATCCTACATATCAGTGAAATCATATGGTTCTCGCCTTTTTCTGTCTGACTTGTTTTGCTTAGCATAATAATCTCAAGATCAATCTATGTTGTTGCAAATGGCACTATTTCATTTTTTCTTATGGGAGAATAGTATTCCTTTGTGTGTAATTATAACATCTTCTTTATCCAATCATCTACCGAAAGACACTGGTTGTTTCCAAGTCTTGGCGACCATAAATAAAGCTGCAATGAACATCAGAGCACATGTATCTTCACGGATAAATTTTTTTGGTAAACATGCAGGACAGGGATTGCTGGGTCATATGGTAATTCTACTTAATTTTTCAGGAACCGCCACACTGCCTTCCATAGCAGCTGCTCCAATCTACATTCCCACCAACAGTGTATGAGAGTTCCTTTTTCTCCACAGCCTCTCCAACACTTATTATTTGTCTTGTTGATGATTTGTCTTGTTGATTATTTGTCTTGTCTAGACATTCTAACTGGTGTGAGATGATACCTCATTGTGGTTTTTATCTGCATTTCTCTGATGATTAGTGATGTTGAGTATCTTTTCATATGTCTATGGGCCATCTGTATGTCCTCTTTGGAAAAATGTTTGTTCAGGTCCTCTGCCCGTTTTTTAATTGGATTGTTTGGTTTTTTGTTGTTGAGTTGTTTGAGTTCCTTATATATTTTGGATATTAGCCCCCAATTGGAGGCATTGTTTGCAAATATTTACTCTCATTCAGTTGGTTTTGGTCTTTGATCCATTTTGAGTTAATTTTGGTACATGGTGACAGATAGCAGTCTAGTTTCATTCTCTGCACGTCGTTTCCAACTCTCCTTCCACCATTTATTGAAGAAGCTGTCTTTTCTCCATCATATAGTTTTGGTTTCCCTGTCAAAAATTTCTGTCCATATTTATGTGGATTTATTTCCTGGGTTTTCAATTCTATTCCATTGTTCTATGTGCATGTGTGTGTTTTTTGCCAATACCATGCTGTTGTGATTATTGTTGCTCTGTAGTACAAGCTGGAGTCAGGGATTATGATACCTGCAGCATTATTCTTTTTTTTTCTCTTAGGATTGCTTTGGATATCCAGGGTCTTTTGTGGTTCCATACAAATCTGATGATTTTTTGTTTTATTTCTTTAAAAAATGCCACTGGGAGTTTGATGGGGATTGCATTGAATCTGTATATTGCTTTGGGTAATATGGCCATTTTAACTATGTTGATTCTTCCAATCCATTAACATGGAATGGCTTTCCACTTCTTCGTATCTTCTTCAATTTCTTTTAAAAATGCCTTATAGTTTTCAGTGTATAGATATTTCACATCCTTGGTTAAGTTTATTTCTAGATATTTTATTCTTTTTTGTTGCAATTGCAAAACAAATAGTTTTTTTCATATTTCCTTTTCTGAGTTTTCATTGTTAGTATATATAGGAATACAATGGATTTTTGTACATTGCTTTTGTAGGTGGCAAATTTACTGTATTTGTTTATTGTTTAGAATAGCTTTTTGGTGGAGTCTTTAGGGTTTTCTACATACAGTATCATATCATCTGCAAAAAGTGACAATTTAACTTCTTCATGAGTATTACAATTTTAAAAGTGTTTTCCTTTCTTAAAATATGTATGCATTTTTTTGAACCCTCTGTGTTTGATGTACCAAACACATAGGCCTTGTGACTGCAACAGACTGAAAATGAAAAACAAAAATTGCGTAGCATTAACATCACTTATGTTAGCTTACTGTACCAATAAAAGAAATGTTTACCTTCTATTGATGCAACAGCTCTCCTTCCCTTTCTCATAAATACTTCTTTATTTTGTTTCCTAATCAAAACAGTATTTGTGCTTCTGCCTGAATTACTGTTTTCTGAATCACTATACTTTTTTTTAAATCTCAAATAAATGCTTGTTGCCCCTCAGTTTGAAAAGCCCTTTATTTTCAGGTTAACATATCTGGTGTGTGGAACAAGATCTAAAGTGGCCACACTTTCATGAACCTGCATCCCCTGGAACCAGGTATGGTTCCTACTGGGTATACTCTTAAAAAGAAGTTATAAAGGGAAAGCAAAAATATTATGTTTTATTAAGATAATTCCCTGTATCCTTTATAATAAGTCTTTAATTGCTTAAGTAAAGTGAGTGTTCTTAATATAAAAAGAGCTAAATTTTGCTTACAACCATTTTACTTTCTCTATTTGCCTGAAAAGTCTTTGTTACCATGATTAAATTAATAACATAAGTATTGTTCCACAATGACCTATGACTCTATTTTTTAAAAAGTGTTTTAAAATTACTTACATGTTTGACAAATTTCCCAAGATTTGAAATTTAAATAGTTTTGTCTTAATCATTAAGATTTATGAGAAATTTGAGATTTTTCAGAAGGATCACTGAAACATTTCAAAGAAAATATCTCTCCTTTTAAAACATAAGAATATTAACATAATTAGATTTCATAATATGTTACATTACATAGGACTCATTGTTAAATACATTATGCTAAACCGTTGATTATATAAAATTCCTAAAATTTTGACATGCCATGGTACAATGCTACAAATTTACAATATTTCTGTCTGTAAATCTTTCATGTCTTTGGAAATGTAAACACCCAGGAGCTAACCAAATCATTGCCCATAGAGACTGATGGAAAAAAGGTGGACTTTTAAAAATGCAGACTGCTATATAAGATCACTTGACAAAATAGATTTATAAAAGAACTATTTTCCCCCAAAACTGCTACAACATAATTAGGATGAAACAAAATGACTGTACATGGGAAACAGGATTATGTCTTCAAACAAAGAAGGTGTGAAGCATGAAGATGCACTTTTCTTAAGAAAAAGGAAAATGAAATGTGTTTTTTGGGTAAGGAAAAATATAAAGAATATTAGTTTTTTAGGGGATAATAAAGAAAAGGAAGTTAATTTTGTCCTAAAAATCATTGTTTGAAAATAAGAAGGGAAAGGAAAGGACAAAAACTGAAAGGTACATGAAAGTTGAAGAAGGTTTGTGGAAGTTGCAAAAGGTTTGTGAAAAAAGGATCTTAAGATAAGAATTTTATATATGGTCAAGCTAACTAAGATTGCAAGGGGTAGTTAAGTCAATTACATTGTTTGTGTGTATATACATACATACATATATATATATATATATATGTATATATATATATATATATATATATATATATATATATATATGCTGTCATCAGATCTTTAACCGTGGCCAGTTTTAAATCTTCTATCATTTACAGACAATTATTGCTTTACTCTGATGCTTTGGCTAAATAAATAAATAAATAATTAAATAAATGGTGTCCACATTTGAAAGAAAGAAGTGAAATTGTCATTATTTGCAGATGACATATTATATATAGAGAACCCAAAAGATTCCCCCAAATAAACTATTAGAACTGATAAATGAATTCAGTAAAGTAGCAGGACACAAAATTCATATTCAGAAACCAGGTGCATTTTTGTAAACCAATAATAAACTATCAGAAAAAGAAATTAAGAAAACATTACTTTTGCTATTGTATCAAAAATAAAATACCTAGGAATAAATTTATCCAAGGAGGTAAAAGTCTTGTACTCAGAAAACTATAAGACATTGAAGAGAGAAGTTAAAGAACATATAAATAAATGAAAGCATATATCATGCCCAGGGATAGGAAGAACTAATATAGTTAAAATGTCCATACTACTCAAAGCAATCTATAGATTCAATGCAATCCCTATCAAAATAACAATGGAATTTTTCACAGAACTAGAACAAATCTTAAAATGTATATGGAACTACACACAAAGAAATAACCACAGCAAACTTGAGAAAGAAGAAAGTTGTAGGTACAAAGCCATAGTAATCAAAACAACATAATACTGCCATAAAATAGACACGTAGACCAATGAAAGTGAATAAAGAGCCCAGAAATAAATCCATGCCTCTATGGTCATTTAATATGTGACAAAGGAGGCAGGAATATGCAGGGGGGTAAAGAAAATCTATTCAATAAATAAACAAATGGGACTATATCAAACTAAAAACTTTTTTGCACAGAAAAGGAAACCATGAACAAAATGAAAAGACAACCTACTAAATGGGAGAAGATATACACCAACAATACATCTGATAAGGGGTTAATATCCAAAATTTATAAAGAACTCATACAATTCAACACACACACAAATAAAGGAACAATCCAATGAAAAAAATGGGGAGAGGTCCTGAAAAGACATTTCTCCAAAGAGGGCATACAGATAGTCAATAGACATATAAAAAGATGCTGAACAACATTAATCATCAGAGAAATGCACACTGAAACCACAATTAGTTATCACTTCACACCTCTCAGAATGCCTATGATAGATAAGTCAACAAACAATAAGTGTTGGCAAGGACGTGGAGATAAAGGAAACCAGGTGCACTGTTGATGAGATTGCAAATTGGTGCCACCACTATGGAAAACTTGATTGAAATTCTTCAAAAAAATAAAAATATAATTACTTTATGACCCAGCAGTTCCACTTCTGGTTATTTATCTGAAGAAATCCAAAACACTGATTCAAAAATATATATGCACCCCTATGTTCATTGTGGCGCTATTTACAATAGCCAAGATAAAGGAACAGCCTCAGTACCCATCTATAGATGAATGGATAAAGAAAATGTGGTACATATATACAATGGAATATTAGTCAGCCATAAAAAAGGGTAAATGCCATTTGAATTTGATAGGAATTACATTGGATCTACAGATGGCTTTCGACAGTACGGATTTTTACAACAATTAATTCTTATAATTCAATAACGGGATAGCTTTCCATTTGTTTGTGTCCTCAATGATTTCATCAATACCACATTGTTTTCATTGTATAGATTTTCACTTCCTTGGTTAAATCTGTTATTAAGTATTTAATGTTGTACTGTTATTTTGAATGGGATTGTTTTCTGTTTTCTTGATGATAAAAACCACAATGAGATACCACCTCACCCCAGTCAAGGTGGCTATCATCAATAAATCAACAAACAACAAGTGCTGGCGCGGATGTGGAGAAAAGGGAACGCTGGTGCACTGTTGGTGGGAATGCAGATTGGTGTAGCCACTATGGAAAACAGTATGGAGGTATCTCAAAAATCTGAAAATGGAACTACCTTATGATCCAGCAATCCCACTCCTAGGTACCTATCAAGAGAAATCCAAAACTCCAATTCAAAAATCTTTATGCACTCCTATGTTTATTGCAGCACTATACACAATAGCCAGGACATGGAAACAACTGAAGTGCCCATCGGTAGACGACTGGACTAAGAAAATGTGGTACATTTATACAATGGAGTATTACGCAGCCATAAAGAAGAAAGAAATCTTACCATTTGCAACAATATGGTTGGACCTAGAGAACAGTATGTTAAGCGAAATAAGTCAGACAGAGAAAGAGAAATACCAAATGATCTCACTTATATGCGGAATCTAAAGAAAAGAATACATGAATGACCTAATCAGAAACAGTTTTGGAGAAATAGAGGAAAAACAGAGTTGCTAGAGGGGCTGGGGGGGGGATAAGGGGGAAGGTGAGGGGTTTAGAAAATAGTCGGTATCCACAAGATGGCCATGGGGTTTTGAAAATTAATTTGGGGAAAGTAATCAATAATGTAAAAATGTTGTAGGGCATCCGATGGACATGTGTCCCATTCGGGAGACCACCTCAGGGATGATGTAGATGCCTGATCTCTGCACACTACACCTGAAGCTGAACAATACTGAATGACAACTATAAATAAATATATATATATATATATATATATATATATATATATATATATATATATATATATATATATATATATATTTGTATGTATATGGTTACAGGAAACGGAGTACAGCATTAGGAATAGAGAAAGTGGAAATGTATTGGCTCTGTGCAAGGTCAGAGGGATAGTGGATACGGGGAGGGGGTTCACACAGTGTGAGGGATATAAATGATAAACGTCTAAATTTTGCTTTGTCTTGTGCACCTGAAACTAATAAAACTAAAAAAAAAAAAAAAAAAAAAAGTCTATTTAACATCTGTCATGAACAACAGTTATAAAAATATTTTCGAGGAGACGTCATCAAAATGGCAGAGTGAGGTTAGCCTCTGTAAATCTTCCCTGGAATTTACAACTAATCCAACAACAATAACTCCAAAAAGGACTCCCTACACAGCAGACAGGGAACACGAAGAGGCCCACCTAAAGGTGGGCGAATCCCGCCAGCAAGGGTGGAAAGAAGGAAGAAGTGCGGAGACGGAGCAGTGTGGGCACAGGACGCAGACCTAGCTCAGTGCTCGGAGCTCGCTGCATCCCGGAAATCCCGCAGCTGCTGGAGAGGGAAGAACTCAGACTGCTAGGGCTCCGCTTATGGCCCACAGGGCTGAGGGGACAGCATATAACACATCTGAACCGAACGCTTATGGCACAGACCTCGGAGAAAAGACTGAGGGAAAAAGGCTGAAAACGTGGTTTAAGCTCTTACTGCCGAGCAAAGAACGGAAGCCTTAGGCACTGAGACTAGCTGTCCCCTCCCTACCCTCCCAGAGCTCGACCAGCCCCCAGCTGCCCAGTGCTAGAAGCTGAAAAGTAACAGTGTCAGATCAGAAGAACAGAATATTTGCTGTTCTGAGAACTGTGGACTGCAGACACAGATTTGCAGCCCAACTAGTTCCAGCAAAGGGTGGGGAACTGTGGAAGTAGGACGAGCTGTAGTGGTGGTCTCCGCCATTGCTCTGGGCCACCCTCACAACTCACCCCGCCCCTGGCCCCACCTATCTGGGCAGATCCCTGTAGGAGTAAACAAAACTGCTGAAATATATGGGCTATGAATCTAGTGCAGGAAGAGCTTTGGAAATGCAAAAGCTCTCCTCATACCCACACGGACATGGCACCCTGTGACCCAGGCAAACGATTAACAGAGGAGAAGTCCGTCTCCCAGGGAATCCCCCCATTGTGTGAGAAGCTAGAATGGTGCAGAGAAAATATAGCACTACTTTGTGAGAGAGGAAAAAAAGGCTGCAGTCGGAGAGAAAATGAAACATTCTATTAACAAGTACTGGAAAACAAAAGAAAGTCCTCTTCCTATCAACGTGTTGGAGAAGCCACTCCTGTAGATGTCTAGTAAGAGAAGTGATAAATCAGTAATTGCCATGAGTAACCAAGGCAACAAGACAGCTCAGAAAGAAAGTGAAAAGTCTCCAGAAAAGGAACTTAAGATATTGAAATATGTGACTTCAATGACAGAGAATTCAAGACTGCAGTTCTGAAAAAACTCAACGAGATGCAAGAAAACACAGAAAGGAAATTTAATGAACTCAGAAACGTAATCAAAGATCAATATGAGCATTTTACGAAAGAGATTGAAATTTTAAAAAAGAACCATATAGAATTTATGGAGATTAAGAACTCAATAGAAGAAATTAAGAATGAAATAGCTAGCTTAAGTAGTAGAGTTGACCAGATGGAGGAAAGAATCAGTGACATTGAAGATAGAAACCTGGAAATGTCATGGAAAGAAGAATAAAGAGACTTCAGACGTAAAAGAAATGAAAGAACTCCACAAGAACTTTCTGACTCCATCAGCGTGAGCAATATAAGAATAATGGGCATACCTGAAGGAGAAGAAAGAGAGAACGGAACAAAGATTATACTCAAACAAATTGTCGATGAGAACTTCCCATACTTGTGGACAGAACTGGATCCTCGATTAAAGAAGAAAATAGAACACCTAATTACCTCAATCCCAGCAGGCCTTCTCCAGGTACATTGTATCGAAGCTGTATATAATCAACCACAAAGAAACAGTCCTCAAGGCAGCCAGGGAAAAGAAGATGGTAACCTACAAAGGAAAGCCCATTAGATTATTAACAGATTTTTCAGCAGAAACTCTACAAGCCAGGAGGGAGTGGAAACAAATATTCAAACTATTGAAAGAGCAGAAATATGAGCCAAGAATACTATATCCAGCAAAGATATCCTTTAGATATGAAGGAGGAATAAAGACCTTTCCAGTCATACAGAAGCTGAGGGAATTTTCTAATACATGACATGCCCTAGAAGAAATACTAAAGGAGGCTATTCGACCACCATCAACAAGGACAATTTGTGGCAACCAAAACATAAAAAGGGGGAGAGTAAAGGCCTGAACTGGAATATGGGAATGGAGAAAGTAAGCGTGCTGAAGAAAATGGAATACTCTAAATATCAAACACTCTTCTACGTAACCTTAAGGGTAACCACACAGAAAAAATCCAGAACTGAAATATATACTGTAATAAAAGAATAAACAGAGGGAAACATCAAAGAATACGACAACACAGAAATAATAGACAACAACAAAAAGGAAAAGAAGAAATGGAGAAACAGCCTTACCAGAAAACTAAAGATAGAATGACAGGAAATCCAAACATATCTATAATCACCCAAAATATAAATGGACTGAACTCACCAATAAAAAGTCACAGAGTAGTAGATTGGATCAAAATACTAAACCCAACCATACGCTGTCTCCAAGAGACACATCTCAGCTACAAGGACAAGCATAGACTCAAACTGAAAGGCTGGAAATTGACACTCCAAGCAAATGGCATCCAGAGAAAATCAGGTGTATCTATACTGATATCAGATGAAACGGAGTTCAGGGTGAAAAATGTAACAAGAGCAAAAGATTGACATTTCATAATGGTAAAGGGGACTATACAACAAGAAGACATAAGAGCCATCAATATTCATGACTCAATCAGGGAGCACCGAAATATACCAAGCAACTACTAATAAAACCAAAGGGAGAAGTTTACCAAAACACAATTATAATAGGGGATTTAAATACATCATTGACAGCTATGAATAGATCATCTAAACAGAAAATAAATAACATAGCAGCACTAAATGACACATTAGATGAAATGGACATACTTGACATATATAGAGCAATTCATCCTAAAACATCAGACTACACAATTTTTTCAAGTGTACATGGAACATTCTCAAGGATAGACCATACCTTGGGACATAAAATCATACTCACAAAATATAAGAAGATTGAAATCATACCAAGCATATTCTCTGATCATATGGCTTTGAAATTCGAAATCAACTGCAAAAAGAAAATGGGAAAAAACACAAACACATGGAGATTAAACTACATAATTTTAAAGAACTACCTGGTCAAAGAAGAAACTAGAGAAGAGATCAAAAGACACATAGAAACAAATGACATTGAAAATACATCCTACCAACATATTTGGGATGCAGCGAAGGCATCTTTAAGAGGGAGATTTACATCATTACATGCCTATCTCAAGAAACAAGAAAAATCTCACAAAAATACCCGCTTGTTACACTTTATACAACTAGAAAAAGAAAACAAATGAAACACAAGTTCAGCAGAAGAAAGGAAATAACAAAAGTCAGAGCAGAACTAAATGAAATAGAGAACAAAAAGACAATAGAAAAAATTAATGTGACAAAGAGCTGGTTCTTTGAAAGATTAACAAAATTGACAAACACTTGGCTAGACTCACTAAGATAAAAAGAGAGAATACATTAATTAACAAAATCAGAAATGAAAAAGAGGAAGTCATCACGGAAATCACAGAAATACAAAGGATCATCCAAGAATATTATGAAGGACTGTGTGCCACCAAATTCAGTAACCTAGAAGAAATGGGCAAGTTCTTAGAAACATATACCCTTCCTAGGCTAAACCATGAAGAAATGGAAAATGTAAACAGACCTATCACCAGTAATGAAATTGAATCAGTCATCCAAATCTTTCCCAAAAGCAAAAGTTCGGGACCAGATGGCTTCAATAGTGAAGAAGACACAGTACTCCCAAACTCATTTTATTAGCCCAATATTACCGTGATAGTAAGGACAACACAAAAAAAGAAAACTACAGACCAGTATCTCTGATGAATACAGATGCAAAAATCCTAAACAAAATTCTAGAAAATCGAATACAGCAATGCGTCAAAAATTTATTCATCAGACCAAGTGGGGTTCCTCCCCGGGGCACAATGATAGTACAACATCTACAAATCCATCAATGGGATATATCACATAAGCAAAATAAAGGACAAAAATCATGTGATTATATAAATTGATGCAGAAAAAGCATTTGACAAGATACAACATCCATTTATGATTAAAACACTTCATAAAATAGGTATAGAAGGAAAATACCTTAACATAATAAAGGCCATATATGAGAAGCCCTCAGCTAATCTAACAATTAATGGTGAACATCTGAAGCCCTTTGTTCTATGTTCAGGTACACGACAAGGCTGTTCCCTATCACCTCTGCTTTTCAACATAGTTTTGGAATTCCTTGCCAGAGCAATCAGGAACGAGACAGAGAAGGCATCCAAATTGAGAATGAAGAAGTTAAATTGTTACTCTTTGCAGATGACATGATGGTACATATAGAAAACCCTAAAGACTCCACCAAAAAGCTATTAGAAACAGTCAACGCATACAGTAAAGTTGCCGGCTACAAAATCAATGTACAAAAATCCGTTGCATTCCTATATACTGACAATGAAATCTCTGAAAAGAAATACGAAAAAAAAATTCCTCTTGCAATTTTAGCAAATAGAATAAAATACCTAGGAATAAACTTAACCAAGGATGGCAAAGACCTATATGGTGAAAAGTATAAGACATTTTTAAAAGAAATTGAAGAAGACACAAAGAAATGGAAAGACATTCCGTGCTCATGGATTGGAAGAATCAACATAGTTAAAACGGCCATATTACCAAACCAATATACAGATTTAATGCAATCCCCATCAAAATCCTAATGGCATTTTATAAAGAAATAGAACAAAAAATCAACAGATTTGTTTGGAACCACAAAAGACCCCGAAGAGCGAAAGCAATCTGAAGAAAAAAAACAACAACACTGGAGGTATCACACTCCCTGACATTAATTTTTATTACAGGGCTACAATAATCAAAACAGCATGGTATGGCAGAAAAACAAACACATAGACCAACAGAATAGAATTCAGAACCCAGAAATAAAACCACATAAATATGGACAGACAATTTTTGACAAAGAAGGTGAATACATACAATGGAGGAAAGACAGCCTCTTCAATAAATGATGCTGGATGAATTGGATAGCTGCATGCAAAAGAATGAAATGGACTGCTTTCTTTCAACATGTACCAAAATTAATTCAAAATGGATCAAAGACTTAAGCATAAGACCTGGCACAATAAACTGCATAGAAGAAAACATAGGTACTAAACTTATGGACCTTGAGTTCAACGAGCGTTTTACGAATTTGACTCCAAAGGCAAGGGAAGTAAAAGCTAAAATAAACATATGGGAATATATGAAACTTTTCTTTTTTTAAATTTATCGGGGTGACAATTGTTAGTAAAATTACATAAATTTCTGTATTACATCATCTATAAATCCCATTGTGTGTTCACCACCCAGAGTCAGTTCTCCTTCCATCACCATATATTTGATCCCCCTTAGCCTCACCCCCCCCACACACACCCCTTACCCCCTGGTAACCACTAAACTATTGTCGGTGTCTATGAGTTTCTGTTTCTCATTTGTTTTTCTTGTTGTTTTGTTGTTTTTGGTTTTTTATACCACATATCAGTGAAATTACATGGTTCTCTGCTTTTTCTGTCTGTCTTGTTTCGCTCAGCATTACACTCTCAAGATCCATCCATGTTGTCACAAATGTTCCTATATCATCTTTTCTTACCGCCGAATACTATTCCATTGTATATATATACAACAACTTCTTTATCCATTCATCTATCGAAGCACATTTTGGTTGTTTCCATGTCTTGTCCACCATAAACAAAGCTGCAATGAACATTGGAGCACACGTGTCTTTATGGATAAATGTTTTCAGATTTTTTGGGTAGATTCCAAGAGGGATTGCTGGGTCATATGGCAATTCTATTCGAAATTTTTTGAGGAACCTCCGCACTGCGTTCCATAAAGGCTGCACCAGTCTGCATTCCCACCAACTGTGTATGAGAGTACCTTTTTCTCCACAGCCTCTCCAACACTTGTTACTATTTGTCTTGTTGATGATAGCCATTCTGACTGGGGTGAGGTGATATCTCATTGTGGTTTTGATTTGCATTTCTCTGATGATTAGTGATGTTGAGCATTTTTTCATATGTCTATTTGCCATTTGTATGCCCTCTTTGGAGTAATGTCTCTTCAAGTCCTTTGCCCATTTGTCAATTGGGTTGTTTGTTTTCCTGTTGTTGAGTTGCATGAGTTCCTTGTATATTCTGGATATTAGCCCCTTTTCAGAGGCACTATTTGCAAAAATCTTCTCCCAATCAGTTGGTGGCCTCTTTATTTTGTCTATGGTTTCTTTTACTGTGCAGAAGCTTAAAGTTTCATATAGTCCCATTATTTTAGGTTTTACTTCCATTGCCTTTGGAGTCAATTCATAAAATGCTCTTTGAACCCCAGGTCCATAAGTTTAGCACCTATGTTTTCTTCTATGCAGTTTATTGTGTCAGGTCCTATGCTTAAGTTTTTGATCCATTTTGAATTAACTTTGGTACATGGTGACAAATAGCAGTCCAGTTTCGTTCTTTTGCTCGTGGCTATCCAATTCTCCCAGCACCATTTTTTTTTTATTTTATTAAATTTATTGGGGTGACAATTTTTAGTAAAATTACATAGATTTCAGTTGTACTGTGGAGAAAAAGGAAACCTCATACACTGTTGGTGGGAATGCAGACTGGTGCAGCCGTTATGGAAGGCAGTGTGGAGATTCCTCAAAGAATTACAAATAGAATTGCCATATGACCCAGCAATCCCTCTCCTGGGTATCTACCCAAAAACCAGCACCATTTTTGAAGAGGCTGTCTTTCCTCCATTGTATGTTTTTAGCTTCTTTGTCAAAAACTATCTGTCCATATTTATGTGGTTTTATTTCTGGGTTCTCAATTCTATTCCATTGGTCTATGTGTCTGTTTCTCTGCCAATACCATGCTGTTTAGATTATTGTAGCCCTGTCGTACAAGCCAAAGTCAGGAAGTGTGATACCTACATTATTGTTCTTTTTTCTTAAGTTTGCTTTGGGTATTCGGGGTCTTTTGTGGTTCCAAACAAATCTGATGATTTTTTGTTCTATTTCTTTAAAATATGCCATTGGGATTTTGATGGGGATTGCATTGAATCTGTATATTGCTTTGGGTAATATGGCCATTTTAACTATGTTGATTCTTTCAATCCATGAGCACAAAATGTCTTTCCATTTTTTGTTGTCTTCTTCAATTTCTTTTAAAAATGTCTTACAGTTTTCAGCATATAGGTCTTTCACATCCTTGGTTAAGTTTATTCCTAGGTATTTTATTCTTTTTGCTGCAATTGCAAAAGGAATTGGTTTTTTGTATTTCTTTTTCTGAGATTTCATTGTTAGTATATAGGAAGGCAATGGACTTTTGTTCGTTGATTTTGTAGCCAGCAACTTTACTGTATTCGTTGATTGTTTCTAATACCTTTTTGGTGGAGTCTTTAGGGTTTTCTATATATAGCATCATGTCATCTGCAAAGAGTGACAATTTAACTTCTTCATTCCCAATTTGGATGCCTTTTATTTCTTTCTCTTGCCTGATTGCTCTGGCAAGGACTTCCAACACTATGTTGAAAAGCAGAGGTGATAGGGGTTAGCCCTGTCGTGTTCCTGAATGTAGAGCAAAGGTCTTCAGTTTTTCACCATTAATTATGAGATTAGCAGAGTGGTGGTCATATATGGCCTTTATTATATTAAGGTGTTTTCCTTCTATACCTATTTTATTAGGTGTTTTAATCATAAATGGATGTTTTATCTTGTCAATGCTTTTTCTGCATCAATTTATATAATCATATGATGTTTGTCCTTTATTTTGTTTATGTGATGTATTACAATGATGGATTCGCGGATGTTGAACCATGAGTGTGCCCCGGGGATGAACCTCACTTGGTCGTGATGAATAATCTTTTAAATGCATTGTTGTATTCGATTTGCTGGAATTTTATTTAGGATTTTTGCATCGGTATTCATCAGAGATATTGGTCTGTAGTTTTCTTTGTTTGTGTTGTCCTTACCAGGTTTTGGTATCAGGGTAATGTTGGCCTCATAAAATGAGTTCGGGAGTTCTGTCTCTTCTTCAATTTTTTGGAAGAGTTTGAGCAGGATTGGTATTAGATCCTCTTTCAAGGTTTGGTAGAATTCACTAGTGAAGCCATCTGGTCCCGGACTTTTGCTTTTGGGAAGATTTTGGATGACTGATTCAATTTCGTTACAGGTGATTGGTCTGTTTATATTTTCCAGTTCTTCATGGTTCAGCCTTGGAAGGCTATATGTTTCTAAGAACTTGTCCATTTCTTCTAGGTTATTGAATTTGGTGGCATATAGTCCTTCATAGTATGCTTGGATGATCCTTTGTATTTCTGTGGTGTCCGTGATAACTTCCCCTTTTTCATTTCTGATTTTGTTAATTAGTGTCTTCTCTCTTTTTATCTTAGTGAGTCTAGCAAAGGGTTAGTCAATTTTGTTAATCTTTTCAAAGAACCAGCTCTTTGTCACATTAATTTTTTCTATTGTCTTTTTGTTCTCTATTTCATTTAGTTCTGCTCTGATTGTTGTTATTTCCTTTCTTCTGCTGACCTTGGGTTTTACTTGTTCTTCTTTTTCTAGTTCTTTAAGGTGTAACATGAGGTTATTTATTTGGGAGTTTTCTTGTTTCTTGAGATAGGCCTGTAATGAGATAAATTTCCCTCTTAAAGCTGCTTTTGCAGCATCCCCAAAATTTTGGTAGTATGTATTTTCATTGTCATTTGTTTCTATGTATCTTTTGATCTCTCCTCTAACTTCTTCTTTGACCCAGTCGTTCTTTAAAAATATGTTGTTTAATCTCCATGTATTTTGTTTTTCCCCCGCTTTCTTTTTGCAGTTGATATCCATTTTCAAAGCCTTGTGATCAGAGAATATGCTTGGAATTATTTCAATCCTCTTAAATTTGCTGAAACTGATTTTATGTCCCAATATATGGTCTATCCTTGAGAATGTTCCGTGTACACTACACAAGAATGTATTGTCTGACGTTTTAGGATGAAGTGCTCTATAAATGTCAATTATGTCCATTTTGTCTAATGTGTCATTTATGGCTGCTATTTTGTTATTTATTTTCTGTTTGAATTATCTATCCATAGCTGACAATATGTATTTAAGTCCCTAGCATAATTGTGTTTTGGTCAATTTCTCCCTTTAGTTCTGTTAGTAGTTGCTTGGTATATTTCAGTGCTCCCTGTTTGGGGCCATAAATATTGATGACTGTTATGTCTTCTTGTTGTACAGTCCCCTTCACCATTATGAAATGTCCATCTTTGTCTCTTGTTATCTTTTTCACTTTGAAGTCTGTTTCATCTGATATCATTATGGCTACACCTGATTTTCTCTGGGTACCATTTGTTTGGAGTGTCAATTTCCACCCTTTCACTTTGAGTCTATGCTTGTCCTTGTAGCTGAGATGTGTCTCTTGGAGACAGCATATGGTTGGGTTTAGTTTTTTGATCCAATCTGCTACTCTGTGCCTTTTTATTGGTGAGTTCAGTCCATTTACATTTAGGGTGATTATTGATATGTGAGGATTTCCTGTCATTCTATCTTTAGTTTTCTGGTATGGCTGTGTCTCCATCATGTCTTTGCCTTTTTCTTGTTGTCTATTATTTCTGTGTGGTTGTATTCTATGATGTTTCCCTCTATTTCTTCTTTTATTACAGTATATATTTCAGTTCTGGATTTTTTTGAGTGGTTACCCTTAATTTTATGTAAAAGAAAGTTTGATATTTAGAGTATTCCATTTTCCTCAGCATGCTTACTTTCTCCATTCCCGTATTCCGGTTCAGGCCTTTACTCTTCCCCTTTTTGAGTTTTGGTTGCCACAAATTGTCCCTGTTGATGGTGGTCGTATAGCCTCCTTTAGTATTTCTTGTAGTGCAGGTCGTGTATTAGAAAATTCCCTCAGCTTATGTATGTATGATAAGGTCTTTTTTCCTCTTTCATATGTAAATGATATATTTGCTGGATATATTATTCTTGGCTCATAATTTCTGTCTTTCAATAGTTTGAATGTTTGGTTCCACTCCGTCCTGGCTTGTAGAGTTTCTGCTGAAAAATCTGATGATAATCTAATGGGCTTTCCTTTGTAGGTTACCGTCTTCTTTTTCCTGGCTGCCTTGAGGTTTCTTTCTTTGTCGTTGATTTTTGACAGCTTCAATACAACGTGCCTTGGAGAAGACCTGTTGGGATTAAGGTGATTAGGTGTTCTATTTGCTTCTTGAATTGGAGGATCCAGTTCTGTCCACAAGTTTGGGAAGTTCTCATCGACAATTTGTTTGAATATATTCTCTGTTCCCTTCTCTCTTTCTTCTCCTCCTGGTATGACCATTATTCTTATATTGTTCTTTCTGATGCAGTCAGAAAGTGCTTGTAGAGTTCTTTCATTTCTTTTAAGTCTCAAGTCTCTTTCTTCTTCTCTCTGTGTCATTTCCAGGTTTCTCTCTTCGATGTCACTGATTCTTTCCTCCATCTCGTCAACTCTGCTACCTAAGCTGGTTATTTCGTTCTTAATTTCTTCTATTGAGCACTTAATCTCCAGAAATTCTATTTGGTTCTTGTTAAAATTTCAATCTCTTTTGTAAAATGCTCATGCTGTTCTTTGATTGTGTTTCTGAGTTCATTTAACTGTCTATCTGTGTTTTCTTGCATCTCTTTGAGTTTTTTCAGAACTGCAATCTTGAATTCTCTGTCATTTAAGTAACATATTTCTGTATCTTTAAGTGCCTTTTTTGGAGATTTTTCACTTTCTTTCTGTGGTATCTTGTTTCCTTGGTTATTCATGGCAATTACTGGTTTACTATTTCTCTGCCTAGACATCTACAGGAGTGGCTTCTGCAACAGGTTGATAGGAAGCGGTCTTTCTTTCGTTTTCCCGTACTTGTTGATAGAAAGTTTTATTTTTTCTCCAACTGCAGCTTATTTTTCTTGTCCCACATGGTAGTGCTGTTTTCTCTGCACTCTTCCAGCTTCTCACACAATGGGGGGATTCCCTGGGAGATGGGCTTCTCCTCAGTTAATAGTTTGTCTAGGTCACAGGGAGCAGTGTCTATGTGGGTATGCAGAGAGCTTTTGAATTTCGAAAGCTCTTCTTGCACCAGATTCAGAGCACGTATGTTTCAGCAGTTCTGTTTACTCCTGCAGGGGTCCGCCCAGATAGGTGTGGCCGGGGGCAGGGTGAGTTGTGAGAGGTGGCCCAGAGCAATGGCTTTGACCACCACCACAGCTGGTCTTGCTTCCACAGATCCCTCCCCTTTGCCCCAACTAGTTGGGCTGCGAATTTTTGTCTGTGTTCCACAGTTCTCAGAACAGCAAATATTCTGTTCTTTTGATCTGACACTGCTACTGTTCTGCTTCTAGCACCAGGCAGTTGAGGGCGGGGTGAGCTCTGGGAGCGTAGGGAGTGGGTGGCTATTCTCAGTGCCTAAGGCTTCTGTTCTCTTCTCTGCAGTGAGGTCTTAAACCATTGTTTTCAGCCTTCTTCCCTCAGTCTTTTCTCCGAGGTCTCTGCCATGAGCGTTGGGTTCAGCCTTGTTATATGCTGTCCCCTCAGCCCTGTGGGCCATAAGCGGAGCCCTAGCAGTCTGAGTTCTTCCCTCTCCCGCAGCTACGGTAGTTTCAGGAAGCGGGGAGCTTGGAGCACTGAGCTAGGTCTGCGTCCTGCTCCCCCACGGCTCCGGCTCCGCATTTCTCCCTTTCCTCCTCCCCCTGCTTGTGCGAATCTCCCACCTGTAGGTGATTTGGGTAGTGGGCCTCTTCGTGTTGCCTGTCTGCTGTGCATGGAGTCCTTTGGGGAGATTTTGTTGTTTGATTCGTTGTAAATTCCAGGGGAGCTTTACAGAGGCTCAACTCACACCACCATTATTCCTCCAGCCTCTCGATTGTTGTATCTTTTCTAGGAAACCATGTTCTTGGATAATATGGCAGTGATATCACTTTAAGACAAGAAAAGATCTATGGAACTATTTTACAAATTGTAAAGCTCTATGGATACTACCACTACTACTTATTATTATTATTATAAGCCACTTTTTGAACATTTTTGTCTTAGATATTATGCAACTTATTTTAATGCATGACCTCATTGAATTCTCATAGAATCCCAATGAGGTGGATACTACTTTTATGCCAATTAGAGGAAGGAAATTGGACCTTACAGATAGTAAATAACTTACCTAAGAGCCTGCAAAAAGTAGAGGACTCAAACTCTTTCTTATTACAGATTTAGTAATCATAATTGATTGACAGATAGGTGGGTGAACAGATGGATAGATGAATGAAAATATGGATGGAAGGATAGATGGATGGATGGGTGAATGGACAGAAAATGTGCTTGTTATTGCTGTATTTAATAAACATCCATAAATTTTTATACTGTTGATGATGACATAGTCTTATTTATTAATGGATTCAGACGATGAGAAGAAGCAGCTTTTTTCTTGTTCCTATATAAATGAGAATTAGCAGAAGTATATCCTTATCTTGCATCCTGCATAAGGCCGAACATATACATAGGGAGAAATAATCATTATATATCGTGTAATTTAGAGCTTTGAAAATTAATTGTTAAGAAATTCTCCCTCTTGTTTTGCTTCCTATGTCTATCCCCAGAAACGATATTAAAAATATTTACAACAAGTAAAAAGCAGACACCAAAAAGAAAGAATCTGATACACATTATAGATCTGGAACTGGGTCCTGAAGCATCCCCATCCTGTCTCACATTTCTCCTTTTGCTGCTGGATACTCGGGAGTTCCAGGGACCCAAGAGAAGGGCTTGGTTGATCTGGACAGCACTGGGGGTCTTAGAGAACTGGGAATTTATGAACTAGTACAGAAGTATTTAAAATTATTTTAATAATTAATATAGCTATACTGATGTGTATTGGCTAAATATCATCCCTTTCTATTGGATGAGTCGTGGCTTCCATTTCATGATAGCAATCCAGACATAGAATGCCAAGAAGACTGGCTTAGACATTGAGGGGAAAAATAAACGCATAGCTTTCCTTAGGAGCAGTTTTGTGAAGGAATGAGGCAGTAGACAATAAAAAGAACATTACATAAGACAAAAGATGTGAACAAAGGGGAGCTATAGAGAGCAAAGACAAATATTTCATCTCAATTGCAATTTTTCCAGAGCTGTTCTTGCTTATTTTATTTCAGAAGTTCGAGTACCTAGAACTTAAATAAATGAGAAAGGTAGGTGGAGGGAGATGGTGATATAAGCATAATACTCACTGAAATTTCACTCTTTCAGTTGTCCTCCTCAGGTATATCAATGTGTTTCATGAAGGCAAGAAGAACATTCCTCTTCCCCAATTTACTCTCTGATTCTCTTAGGAAGCGGTGCTCAGAATCATAAAGTATTGCTGCTTCCTGTCCTTTGTAGAAAATGAGATAATGTTTGTTTGTTTTTTTAAATGTTTTAAATACTGAGCTTGGAAATAATTTAGAAACCATTTAATCCAACACTTTCTTTTTACAGATGAGCAAACTAAGTCAGAAAAAAAAAAAATCCAAGTCACACAACTAATAATTGGAAGAACCCAGACTAGAACCAAGGTGTCTTGAATCTTAAACTATTTTGCTTTCTTATTACCCATGCATCTTCTCCGTAATCAAACTTCAAAGCTATCAGTTGCAATTTTCTAATGTTACTCCCGTTCCCAAGATTCTCTGTGGCAGTGAACTATACTACCTTTTAGTCCAATTGTCCAATTTCATAACTTTTAAGGCATTTTTGGTAGATATAACCCTGACTCTAAGAAAATTTGTGAAGGTGACCTCTAATATGCTAAACCAATTCCACAATCCTCTGGGTAAACTCTTGAATAACCGGTGCCCATTTTCAATTATTAAATCAGCATGCAGTTCTAGTGTATAAAACAAGCATTTTAATTTTAAATTTGATTAATGGTTTTCATAGCTTATGTAAACACATTTTTACTTCAGGTAGTAAACTGTAAAGTAGAAGGTCATGAAGAAACAGAGGCTTGGTAAATGAGAAATAAATAGGTGCCATAACTTATAGTGTTACTAATGGATGCCCTTTGTCAACAGTACAGTGGTCACCAAATCTATACCACGGGAGACAAATGGTGCTTCTCTCTGTTATCTGTCAGAATTTTTACCAATCTCATAGATTTACTATTTCTATAAAACTTTACGGCACTACTGTATCATAGAGTATTTTATGTCTTTCATCACCCAATTTATTACCTAATAGTGGCTTGAACTTCAAATCTTGGCCACAACAGTTTCCCACATTAAACCCACATCCCAAATCTAAGTTGATAATAATGCGCAGGCTAAATTGCTCATGCTCAAATTAGCTGGTTCCTTTTGAGTATTTTATATAACTATAATATTATCAGGATTTTGCATATTTATAATACATTAAAGTTATAAAAATTGGGTTTCATATACAACAGGCCATTGAATAACATCATTTTGTTCAACATCACTTTGTTATAATGTTGATGAAATGTTGTAGAAACTTAACTCTTTACATCAATTAGCCTACAGCAAAATTGGTTTTATTATATGTTGTTTTACTTAAAGTCACGGAACCTATCAACGATGTTAAATACTTACTGTACATTATTCCCAACACCCCAATTTTTAATTTAAAATATATTAAGCTATAATTCACATACATTAAAAGTCACCTTTATATACAATTCAGTTGATATTAGTATATGCATACACCTGTGCAGTAATCACCACTACCTAATTCTAGAACATTTTTCTCAGCCCCAAAATAAATATCATACCCATTGGCAGTCACTCTCCATCTTCCCCTCCCCAACCCCTGGCAACCACTGATCTACTTCCAGACTCTATGAATTTAACTGTTATCAATATTTTATATTAATAATATCATACAATATGTGGCCTATTGTGTATGTGCTTTTGCTTAATGTTTTCAAGGTTTATCCATGTTGTTGCATGCATCATCACTTCATTCCTTTTTAATACCAACTAATAGTCCATTGTATGGACATACCACATATTTTATCCATTCATCTGTTTATAGAATTTTGGCTATGATTAATAATATCTATTCCATGAACTCTCATTTACAAGTTTTTATGTAGGCATATATTTTCATTTATCTTGGGTATATACTTAGAAGGGAATTGCTTTGCCATATGGTAACTCTATGATTTTTTTCTTAATTAAAGCTTACTGGGGTGACATTTGTTAGAAAAGTTACATAAGTTTCAGGTGTACAATTCTGTCACACTTAAACAAACTGCCGGATTATTTTCCAAATGGGGCTACATTTTTATTCCAACCACTACTGTATAAGGATACCAATTTTTCACATCCCTGCCAATATTCATTATGAACATTATATCTATATTGACTCTTTCAATCCATAAACATGGAATGTCTTCCTATTTCTTTGTGTCTTCTTCAATTTCTTTTAAAAAATGTCTTATAGTTTTCAGTGTATAGGTTCTTTATATTCTTTGTTAACTTTATGGGGATGCAGAGAAAGCAGTAGTACGAGGGAAATTTATATCATTACAGGCCTATCTCAAGAAAGAAGAAAAATCCCAAATAAAGAAACCAAATGTTACACCTTAAAGAACTAGAAAAAGAAGAAGAAATGAAACCCATAGTCAGCAGAAGGAAGGAAATAATTAAAATCAGAGCAAAATTAAATGAAATAGAGGAGAAAAAGACAATAGAAAAATTAACGTAAAAAAGCTGTTTTTTTAAAAATATTAATAAAATTGACAAACCCGTGGCTAGACTCACTAAGATAAAAAGTGAAAAGACACAAACAAAATCAGAAATTAAAGAGGAAAAGTTACCATGGTTGCCACAGAAATACAAAGGATCATACAAGAATGCTATGAAGGATTATATGCTACCAAATCAATAACCTAGAAGTAGAAAAGTTCTTAGAAACATATCACCTTCCTAGACTGAATCATGAAGAACTAGAAAATATAAATGGATAGGTCAACAGAATGGAAACTGAACCAGTCAACTAAAACCTTCCCAAAAACAAAAGTCCAGGTCCAGATGGCTTCCCTAATGAATTCTACCAAACATTCAAAGAGGATCTAACACCTGTCTTCTTCAAAGTCTTCTGAAAAAACTGAAGAAAAGGCAATACTTCCTAACTCATTTTATGGGGCCAACGTTACCCTGACACCAAAACCTGGTAAGGATAAGACAAAAACAGAAAATTACAGACCAATATCTCTGATGAATACAGAAGCAAAAATCCTAAATAAAATTCTAGCAAATCAAATACAGCAATGCATTATAAAAATTACACATCATGAATGAGTAGGGTTCATCCCAGGGTACAAGGATGGTCCTACATACACATATCGATCAATGTGATACACCACATAAACAAAATAAAATAAAAAATAATACGATTATATCAATAGATGCAGAAAACGCATTTGACAAGATACAACATCCATTTATGATTAAAACACTTAATAAAATGTGTATAGAAGGAAAATTCCTTAACATAATAAAAACCATATATTTCAAACCCTCAGCTAACATCATAATTACTGGTGAAGGAATGAAGCCTTTTGGTCTATACTCAGGAACAAAACAGAGGTGTCCCCATCACCACTGTTATTCAATATAGTACTGGAAGTTCCAGCCAGAGCAATCAGGAAAGAGTAAAAAATAAAAGGCATCTGTATCAAGATTGAAGAAGTTAAGTTGTCACTTTTTGCAGATGACGTGATGCTATATATAAAACCCTAGAGACTCCACCAAAAACTAGTAGAGACAATAAATGAATACAATACATTTGTCAGCTACAAAATCAACATACAAATAAACATTGCATTCCTATATACTAACAACAAAATCTCCAAAAAAGAAATGAAAAAAAAAAAAGAAAAACACAAAAAAACACAATTTTCTTTGCAATTGCAACAAAAAGAATAAAATATCTAAGAATATATTTAACAAAGAACATGAGGGACCTATACACTGAAAACTGTAAGACATTTTTGAAAGAAATGGAAGAAGACACAAAGAAATGGAAAGACATTCCGTGCTCATGAACTGGAAGAATCAGCATAGTTAAATTAAAATGACCATATTACCCACTGCAATATACATGTTTAATGCAATCCACACCAGAATCCCAATGGCATTTTTTAAAGAAATAGAACAAAAAAATCATCAGATTTGTATGGAACCAGGAAAGACCCCTAAAAGCCAAAGCATTTCTAAGAAAAAAATAATAATAATAAAGCTGGAGGTATCACACTTCCTGATTTTAGCTTGTACTACATACAGAGCAACAATAATCAAAACATCATGGTATTGGCAGAAAAACACACACAGACCAATGTAATAGAATTGAAAACCCACATAAATATCGACAGATAATTTTTGACAAACAAGCCGAAAACATACATTAGAGAAAAGAAAGCCTCTTCAATCAATGCTGGGAAAATTGGAAAGCCACATGCAAAAGAATGAAACTAGACTGCTATCTGTCACCATGTACCAAAATTAATTCAAAATGGATCAAAGACCTAAACATAAGATCTGAAACAACAAACCGCATAGAAGAAAGCATAAGTACTACATTTATGGACCTTGGGTTCAAAGAAGATTTTATGAATTTGACCTCAAAGGCAAGGGAAGTAAAACCTCAAATAAATGAATGGGAGTATATCAAACTAAGAAGCTTTGGCACAGCAAAAGAAATCATAAACAAAACAAAGAGACAACCAACCAAATGGGAGAAGATATTTGCAAACAAAACCTCCAATAAGGGCCTAATATCCAAAATATATAAGGAATTCATACAACTGAACAACAAAAAGACTAACAATGCAATTAAAAAATAGACAGAAGGCATAAACAGAAACTTCTCCCAAGAAGACATACAAACAGCCAACAGATACATGAAAAGATCCTCAACTTCACTAGCTACTGAGGACATGGAAATCAAAATCACAATGAGTATCACCTCACACCTGCTAGAATGGCTATCATCAATAAGACAAATAAGTGTTGGAGAGGCTGTGGAGAAAAAGGAACACTTATACACTGTCAGTGGGAATGTATATTGGTGCAGCCATTATGGAAGGCAGTGTGGAGGTTCCTCAAAAAATTAGGAATAGAATTATCATTTTATGTGCTTCTTCATTTACTCAGCTAGGACCTGCTTTAATTGCCTAAGAGTGGCATAACAGCAGAACAAAATTTACACACACACACACACACACACACACACACACACACACAGACGCAATTTATTGATCTTTTATTTTCAAAATCCTCAATAGGAAAAACAAAATAATTCAGGCCTTAAATAAATTAATGGTGAATATTGAGATATTGATGAATAAGACCCCAACTGTCTAATTGGAAACTACTTAAAAGGTTTCCACTGAAGGAGAGAGTCGAAAGAAATGGGAAAAAAGAAACATAGACATTGAATGTCCCTAAGAAAAGGGGTTAATATGCCATGCCACACAACATGCCCTAGATAAACCCTGTTAGGGGTGATGGAGGTGGTATAGATAATAAATTACTTGGACAGGTTTAGAAAATGTAAAAAGAGAGAAGATCAATTCTATTTCTGGGTGGAACTCAAAGGAGTTTTCAAATTCTTTGAGAAAAATTGGCTATATGTTATGTCTAGGCAGAAAGGGTCTTAGACAAGATTTAGACAGTTTGCTATTGCCCAACCTGGCAAAATAATAGCAGGATGGTACACACACTCATCTGTTGGCTATGGAAGAGGATAAAAGGAGAGCCAGACCAAATGATGTGCTGCTTTATTTAATCCCTGCTCACGATCCAATTCCAGAATTTAGATGTAAACCTGAGGAAATTGATTAAGATATTATTTCTACTGTTCAGAGTAGCTATACAAAAAGTTTAAAATAAAGCAAAAACATGAGTTCCTGCTCTTTCATTCTCATATTTGATCAGTGCTACTCAAAATGAAAGATCTGTAATAACATGAGGAGTTTATACAACAATGCAAATTCATATACTCATTGAGTCTTGCAAGAAAATAAAATGTCAGTCCAACTAAATAATGTATTTGTGGCATAGTTGAATCACATGCTGACAAAAGCTTCTTATTTTGTTTGCAGACAGCAACAATCAGTTTGTGGACTACCAAGTAATTCACATACCATACTTCACGTAGCACTGTACTAGATTGTTGTCTAACAAGTCTGCCTAAAGGTCATCTACTGATTCTATAAAGCCTATATCTTTGTCCTAATGAATAGAGCCAAGATTGCAAACTTGTTTTCCACTGTGTCCCTTGGATTTGGAACAGAAGGTACTCTAGAGAATAAGTTAATAAACAAATGACTTTGATAAATATACAATATAAACTAAGAATATCCATCTGAATGAGACTTGAGCAAAGAAGTGAACACATGGTATAAAATTATTCCCTTAATTCATCAATGGCCCCAAAATATCCCAGTATTTAAAATTGGATTAAAAAATAGTAAACTGGTAATCAGAAAGCATAAGTTATAGAACTGTGGCTTTCCTTGTGTTCATTGTCAAAGTTGTCATCATCAACATCATCATCATCATTATCATCAAAACAATTATTGAGCACTTTTTATCTGCCAGGCACTCTGCTAAGTACTTTTCATGTATTAAATCATTGAATTATCACAATTCTCTGATGAAATAGGTACTATCATTATCAACCCCATTATGTAGATAAAAAGCCTTGAGAAATTCACTAAGTTGTGCAAGGCCTAGCAAATAGATAATTGCAGAGCTGGGACTCAAACGCATGCTTGCTTTGATTCCAAAGGTGACAGTTTGAACAACTATTCTTACTACCTCACTTGGACAAATAATTTCCTATTTCTGTGTTAAAATATCTTTCTCTAAAAAAATCAAAGGTTAAACTTTTTTTAGATAATTTCTTTCTACTCTGATCTTATTGCATCCCTAGTGTTTCCCGTTATAGATCATGATCCAGCTTTGGGAATAAAGTCTTGGAAAAAAATATGTACTACATATACACTCTAGAGGGTTAGCATTTTGAAAGTTGATTCTGAATTTTTTTTTTACTGACACAAACTTATTGCTGAAAAATGGGACAAAGCAGTCATGTTGTATAATGTTGGATCACTTAAAGAGCAAGTGAAATTTAGACATCTATACAGAGAAATAAAGAATTATCCTGAGAACTTGTCTCTACTTTTTTTTCTCCTGTCCAAAAGACCAAAGGGGTGGTAATGCTGGTACAGATTAGGAGGATATATCTCAATTACTATCATTTACTTTTTGTGGCTATTCAATAAAGATGACTGATTAGCCATGTAGGAAGGAAAAATTCTCCTTGAAAAGGTTTGCCCTTGTTAATAACATAAAAGAACTGTCTACCAGACTCACACTGAATAAATATTTATGCAAATGAAAGGGGGCAGAAACTACATATATCTCCAGTAAAAAAATGATATTAATTGCATATGTGCCACATTTATATTCTATCCAGAGTATTTTCACATCTTTTATAATATTTCATTTGATCCTCATTGCCCTGTGCCACACCTTCTGTGAATTCAACAGTCAAATATGATCACCCCATTATATAGCTGTGGAAATTGCCTGATTCACTGAAAGTTTACCTGATTCACTGAAGTCCATGCATCTAAAAGTGACAGAGTCAGAATTCAAAATCACCCTTTCAGAATATGAACCACATTCTCTTTCCTCCCTGCCTCTAGTTTCTTTTGAAGTATCGGGCAGGCATCCATCTCCACTCCAGCTATAACACCTCCCATGTTTACAAATGATTTTATTTCAACCTTTCATTTATAGGCTGATTGCACTAGGATTCACAAGATATCTTATACAGATTGTATTATGGCAATTACCATGTTTCCCTGAAAATAAGAGCTCTTATATTAATATTTGTATTAGGGCTTATGTTCAGGGGATGTCATTCTGAAAAATCATGCTAGCGCTTATTTTCCAGTTAGGTCTTATTTTCGGGGAAACACAGTAGTTCCCTAAGCTAGCCCACAAAAGCTTATTTCACCCACATATAGCTAAATTAAAACATTTGAAAATTTATCCACCACCATGACTGTAATTCAAACCTCAAAATATTTTATTTATGTCAAT
Source organism: Rhinolophus sinicus (assembly GCF_057876585.1). Classification (NCBI taxonomy): domain Eukaryota; kingdom Metazoa; phylum Chordata; class Mammalia; order Chiroptera; family Rhinolophidae; genus Rhinolophus; species Rhinolophus sinicus. The sequence continues at coordinate 48,807,548 of NC_142518.1, read as the reverse complement.
TATATGGTATTTAACAATGTCTTGCCTTGTAGTATAGGTATGATTAAATCTGAAAGCAGAAACCATGTTTTATCGTATCCTTTATTCTTGATTACACCTATAGCAGTGCTTTTCGTATTGAAAACCATTCAATATTTGTTGAATTTGCCAGTAGAGCCTATAGAACTTTTTTACTTGCTTAGTTTAAAGGTACCATTGTTCAGTAATTTCGGAATTAGACAGTGCTGGCCTTGACCCTCAGTCTTAGAACTTTTTCAGTGATAACCAGCAAGTTCTTCAAGTTCTTCTACTCTTCTGAATCTTGGTTTCCTTATATTTAAAAGTTGGAATAATATATGGATTAAATAAGATCCTTTAGTGAAAATTCCTACCACATTGTAGGTTATTAACAAATATTATTTTCCCATGTATTCCCCCAAAATATAAACATAAATTTATATATATTTATATTGTATATATACCTATAATACACATATGAATTTATTGAACTTAACTAAATGCACTGAATATTTATTGTGAAACGGTCTGCAAAGTTGCACTGAGGGATGCCAGGCAGTTGTCTGTCCCTGCTTCATAATATTTATTTTGTTCTTATAGCTTGTACTTGTGGAAGAGACCACTCCTTTAGCCTTCCATCCCCTCTCTTTTTTAATATATAATCTCCAACAAAATAAGAGAACAATAACAACTATTACTTACTGAGTGACTACAATGTGTCAGCATAGTGCCAGGCACTTTATACCCATAATTTCACTTAATCTACACTACAACTCTTAAAAGAGAGATACCATTAACTCCATTTTATGGGAAAGGGAACTGATTATCAAAACAATTTTAAAATGTTCCTGATTGCAGGGAGTTTAATTGTGGCATAATATAGGTTTAGCCTAAATTTCTTAGATTGTAAAGCTTCATGCTCTTTCTACTATACCCACTGACATATTCTTAGGTGATAATTATGAACCTTTGTATGCCTACATGAATAAAGCATGATTAATTTATATTTCAAAAACAAAATCCATACTCATAGTTAGTTATCCATTCTTGACATTTTATACCAAGGAGTAGGGCATGAGCTGAGGGTTGAGGATAAGGATCATTTAAGTAGAGATACATGGTAAATTTCTGGGGCAGTGGCATGTACTGATACAAAACAAAATCATAACAACTTTAGAAAAGGAGAAGGGAGTCTTTCAGTTATTCCATCCTTGATTTTAATTATCAGGGACTACCCTGACATGGAAAAATATGTTGAAGATTTAAGAGTAAAATATAGGGTTCCAGGTTCAGACCACAAAGAAAAAGAGGGAAAGAGGACTAGAGGACACTTTCAACCTCCAACTTCTGTAAACAAACGAGGAATGAGAGCTCCTGGAAGACAGTATTTAAGTACAAGTACTTTGGAATCTTACAAGCTGAGGTTTAATCTTCGGTTTGTCACTTTTAGTTGAATGATTTAGGGGAATTGTTTCATTTCTCCAAACCCAATTTTCTCATCTGTAAGATATAAAAAAAATAAAAGTACTGACTACATCAGATTATTGTGAGAATTAAATGAAATAGTGAATTAAACAAACAATTTAGACAGAACCTGGGACAGAATAAACACTCAATAAATTTCATTTTGTGTTGGTGATGATGATAATGATGATATGATGATGATGATGATGATGATGATGATGATGATGATAATGATTACTATTATTGCTATTACTATCACCCTCTTACAATGACATCACAGGATTTGTGGAAACCATCCATATGTAAGGGACACAAATTTAGCATATGCAATATTTATGTGAAGGCTTCACATAAGAATTTTGTTGTTTACATTCTCTGGATACTCAGAAGGCTAGGAAAGGTAAAAAGGCCACAAGGAGTAATGCTGGAATGGTACCCTGAATTTGTCCATGTATGTTTTATATAGTGAATGATTAGTTGACAGAGAATTCATGACCTCACTCTAGCATTGACATCGAATTTTCTCAAAAAAAGTAAGAAAAAAGGGCCATAACTCTCAAAGTACTAAATATTCCACATACCCAAAGATGTGGTGATAGGAGAGGTGCAGCTATTTGAATGAAAGACGCTCACAGAAAATGATGTCGGGAGATGAATTTCATCACTGCCAGTGTATAGTAATTTTCTTGCCTCTTACCTCAGATATAAACACATTCTGACATCCTGCTCTTGATAGAATTTGTAATATGATCTTGTAATAAGTTCCATGAATTATGATGTAATCATCATTTTATTAATATGAGGTATGATATTTGAGGTTGCTTAATATCTAACACAAATGATAGACAAAGTCATAGAAACAAATCACTTAGAGGGCCTATACATTCAAGCTGCCCAGTACCTCTTAAGTTTAATTAAATGGTCAGTTAGCCTTTCTCTAAGAGGATACATTTTAGAATGGGGGAGAAAAATAAGGAGGAGACTGTCTGATACAGACCACACACATTGTCACAAAATTACACTATTGTTTCCCCTCCACACACACAAACACTTCACACTGCTTTATACAGTTCATGCCACAAAACATACCAAGCAACCGAATGACACATTAGTCGAGAGGCCTTCCATTTTACTTTGACAGTTTATGATAATGGAATTTAATTGTGGAAAAAGCAGAATAATTTCAGCTGAATGTCATTTGGTTCATTCAAACTGGGAATCAGGGACATTTTTAACAAAGGTTTTGAAACTTCTTTTGAAATCATGAAGCTGCTATGTACAGATAAGAGGAGAGGTTTGAGGATTCTCTATCAGAAATTTCAAGGTTTTTTCCATCTGCTTTTTCACATTAACTGGTAATTATCCAGAAAGGCACATAATAGTGCAGAAATACAGAAGCCAACAAAGGTTTTCCTAAGATATGTAAATTGTCAGTGATCAGTAAGGTGCAACAGAAAGGCTTTCTGCAGCACAATTATTTATGCCATTTCTGTTTGCTTTTAGGTTAACAGTGGTGGCCTGCTACAGTGCTGCTCCTTATCACGGGCCCTGCACATTAGCTTTCATCAGTGAGTACTAATAAAATATGGCAAAAATGTTGTTTAAAAGGCTGGTGTTGTCCCTTATTTACAAATGGTATTCTGAAAAACAATATTTTGTTGATTACATTAAAAAATAAAAACTTTCCTTTAATATTCCAGAATGCCATAACTATTAGAGATTTTCTAGTTAATTTATACATATGAGTTTGATCACACTGTACCAAAGTGGAGCTTATCAGCACCTCATATATAATCAAACCATGCATCTCATGGGTAAACCATAAAGGTGTTTTGGGACTTCTTTGGTGTACACTCAAGTTTGGCTTTACAACTTCTCTCCTGGCCCATAAAGATTTCCCAGGACCACAGAAAGGAATGTCTTGGCAAATCTGACTTATCCTTTATTCACTTTATACTTGCTCTGGTCTCACCAGTGCCAAAGACTTGGCATTATTATTTTTTTTGGTATACTTAAAGAGTTGAATAAATAATACCAATAATATAAAAAATAAAATAGTTATAATATTATTTACAACTATCACACACTGAGTGTTACTAGAAGTCAAGACATTAACTCATTCCATCTTTACAACAATACTGTGAGATACTTAGTTTTCCCCAAATTTATAGATGAGGAAAGAGACTCAGAAAAGCTCATTAACTTATTCAAGAATACACCTTGTAAACACCAATTTATAATTTAGATTTTAGGTCTATTTTATTTCTGAGGTGATAATGTCTCCATAAGTCCCTATTTCCACCTCTGCCTAGTTCTCTATTTGACTACCACATTCAGTTACTCTCTATTCACAGACTTAATTCTGTCTTATGGTTCTGTATCTCTCTTGAGTGAAATGATTCTATGGCCAGCCTTCTACATAAAACCCCAAATTTGAGATGATCCATGAATCCTCTCCCTTTGAATCCTGTCCACATGGGTTGCCACACAGTATACCTCACTCCTGTATGTAGAGTACACATATTTATCAAAAATATATCTCATTCTCAATATAAATTTTTTCGATTTTATACTTTCTATTAGAAGAGCATTCACCAGACTGAACACTTCTGCACTGGCCTTCCTAAAAGGTAACCAGTACTACACAAAAGTCTACCTTCAGTTGAAAAAAGCTGCATGATATTTTTTTCAATTTGCTCTGCCAGGACAGTACATTGCCACAAAAAATTATTTAGTTTAATTTCTTCTCCCTTGTTTCCTCAAATACCACCATCTCTAAGGATATCCCCATTGTCTCTAAGGAACAAAATGGAAGAATTAAACCTCAGGATAAGTTTTACTATTAATGTCAGCTACATGCACAGGTACCTGCCTAATGGAGTAGTATTTGAGGGTCTTACTCGTCCTCAAAACCTCTCTCCATTTTAATTGTACATTTAGACTTCTTAGAATATTTGAGTAGAAAGGGGTCATAATTATAAATTCCAACTCATTTAGTGGTTTACAAGTGAGGTAACTGAAGTCAATAAAGGCAAAGCAGCAAAGTTCATCTATGGCTTGAAGAGTGATGGTGTACAGGGCATTTCAGTTACAGTATTTGACATAACCCCAAATTCCATGTAACTGAAATTGCCCTACACTAACTTTCTGCAAAAGGAAGCAACGGTAGGCTGGAGTTTTGTATGGTGTTTGGTTATAAAAGAATGATGACAGATAAAACCAGAATTGGTCACATGACACATGGTAACATAAACTGTCTAGTAGCTCATGATGTAACCTGACAAAAGAAGATTTACAAAATCTCCTTTTATTTAAAATGCATCATACTTCTGAAATTAAACTGTAGGATATAAAGAAGATTGTTGAATAACAAATGAGAGAATACAGTAGATACATAAAGACAAGAAAGAATTCCATGATATAATTAAATATGCTGTGAAAGAGAGAGACTATAAGAGACTACAAGAGGAGCGGAAAGAAGAGAGAGAGAGAGAGAGAGAGAGAGAGAGAGAGAGAGAGAGAGAGAAGGAGGAAAGGAGGAGATGGAGAAAGGAGGAGGATATGGAGGCATGGAGGAAAAGAGAAGACAGGGAAGGAGAAAGAGAGATGTAGCAAACAGCGATCCATTGTCATGCTGCTTTGAAACTCAAAGGCTTTTTGCTTCCAGCGAGATTTATATGGATTCTGATAACAAATTCAGTTTTTAAAGTTAGTTTTAGTGACTTTCTTAGAATACAAAGAGTTTAAGAGTCATATAAATAAAGTAAATTCACTTGATTTTGTGGATATAAAAACAAGAAACTTATCAAAATGGCGGCGTGAGGTGAGCCTCTGTAAAGCTCCCCTGGAATTTACAACTAATTGAAAAACAATAACTCCAAAAAGGACTCCCTGCACAGCAGACAGGCAAGACGAAGAGGCCCACTACTGAATTCACCTAAAGGAGGGCGAACCGCGTGAGCAGGGGAGGAGGGAAGGGAGCAGTGCGGAGACGGAGCCACGTGGGCACAGGATGCAGATGGAACTCAGTGCTCCGAGCTCCCTGCATCCCAGAACTACCACAGCTGCAGGAGAGGGAACAACTCAGACTGCTACGGCTCCACTTATGGCCCACAGAGCAGCATATAACATGGCTGAACCCAAGGCTCATGGCAGAGAACTCAGAGAAAAGACTGAGGAAAAAAGGCTGAAAACGGTGGTTTAAGCCCTCACTGCCAAGCAGTCAACGGAAGGCTTAGGCACTGTGACTACCCGCGCCCTCCCTACCCTCCCAGAGTGCGCCGCGCCCCCACCTGGCAGTGCTACAAGCAGAACAGTAGCACTGTCCGATCAAAACAACACATTTGCTGTTCTCAGAACTGTGGACTGCAGACAGATATTCTCAGCCCAACTACTTCTGGCAAAGTGGGGGGAGCTGTTGAAGAAGGACCAGCTGTGGTGGGGGTCACCGCCATTGCTCTGGGCCACCCCTCACAATTCATCCGCCACTGGCCCCAACGATCGGGGCGTATCCCTGCAGGAGTAAACAGAACTGTTGAAACACACAGGCTCTGAATCTGATGCAAGAAGAGCTTTGGAACTTAAAAAGGTCTGTGCATACCCACACAGACACTGCGACCTGTGACCCAGGCGAACTATTAACGGAGGAGAACCCATCTCCCAGGGAATCCCCCCATTGTGTGAGAAGCTGCAGTAGTGCAGAGAAAACATAGCACTACCGTGTGAGAGACAAAAAAGGCTACAGTCGGAGAGAAAATGAAACATTCTACCAACAAGTATTGGAAAACAAAGCAAAGACCTCTTCCTATCAACCTGTTGCAGAAGCCACTCCTGTAGATGTCTAGGAGGATAAATAATAAATCAGTAATTGCCATGAATAACCAAGGCAACAAGAGAGCTCAGAAATAAAGTGAAAAATCTTCAGAAAAGGAACTTAAAGATATGGAAATATGTGGCTTAAATGACAGAGAATTCAAGATTGCAGTTCTGAAAAAACTCAACGACATGCAAGAAAACACAGAAAGGCAGTTTAATGAACTCAGAAACACAATCAAAGAACAACATGAGAATTTTACGAAAGAGATTCAAATTTTCGAAAAGAACCAAATAGAAATTCTGGAGATTAAGAACTCAGTAGAAGAAATTAAGAATGAAATAACCAGCTTAGGTAGTAGAGTTGACCAGATGGAGGAAAGAATCAGTGACATCGAAGATAGAAACCTGGAAATTACACAGATGGAAGAAGACAGAGACTTGAGACTTAAAAGAAATGAGAGAACTCTACAAGAGCTTTCTGACTCCATCAGAAAGAGCAATATAAGAATAATGGGCATACCAGGAGGAGAAGAAAGAGAGAAGGGAACAGAGAATATATTCAAACAAATTGTTAATGAGAACTTTCCAAACTTGTGGACAGAACTGGATCCTCCAATCCAAGAAGCAAATAGAACACCTAATTACCTCAATCCCAACAGGCCTTCTCCAAGGCACCTTGTATTGAAGCTCTCTAAAATCAACGACAAAGAAAGAATCCTCAAGGCAGCCAGGAAAAAGAAGACGGTAACCTACAAAGGAAAGCCCATTAGATTATCATGAGATTTCTCAGCAGAAACTCTACAAACCAGGAGGGAGTGGAACCAAATATTTAAACTATTGAAAGAGAGAAATTATGAGACAAGAATAATATATCCAGCAAAGATATCATTTACATATGAAGGAGGAATAAAGACCTTTCCAGACATACAGAAGCTGAGGGAATTTTCTAATACATGACCTGCACAACAAGAAATACTAAAGGAGGCTATTCGACTACCATCCACAGGGAAAATCTGTGGTAACGAAAGCATAAAAACGGGGAGAGTAAAGGCCTGAACCGGAATATGGGAATGGAGAAAGTAAGCCTGCTGAAGAAAATGGAATACTCTAAATATCAAACTTTCTTTTACATAAACTTAAGGGTAAACACTGAAAAAAAAATCCAGAACTGAAATATATACTGTAATAAAAGAAGAAATAGAGGGAAACATCATAGAACACAACCACACAGAAATAATAGACAACAAGAAAAAGGCAAAGAAATAATGGAGACACAGACTTACCAGAAAACTAAAGATAGAATGACGGGAAATCCTCACATATCAATAATTACCCTAAATGTAAATGGACTGAACTCACCAATAAAAAGGCACAGAGTAGCAGATTGGATCAAAAAACTAAACCTACACATATGATGTCTCCAAGAGACACATCTCAGCTACAAGGGCAAGTATAGACTCAAAGTGAAAGGGTGGAAATTGACACTCCAAGCAAATGGTACCCAGAGAAAATCAGGTGTAGCCATAGTGATATCAGATGAAACAGACTTCAAGGTGAAAAAGATAGCAAGAGACAAAGATGGACATTTCATAATGGTAAAGGGGACTATACAAGAAGAAGGCATAATAGTCATCAGTATTTATGTCCCCAATCAGGGAGCACCAAAATATACCAAACAAATACAAACAGAACTAAAAGGGAGAAATTGACCAAAACACAATTATGCTAGGGACTTAAATACATCATTGTCAGCTATGGATAGATCATCCAAACAGAAAATAAATAACGAAATAGTAACCCTAAATGACACATTAGATGAAATGGACATACTTGATATATATAGAGAACTTCATCCTAAAACATCAGACAATACATTCTTTTCTAGTGTACATAGAACATTCTCAAGTATAGACCATATATTGGGACATAAAATCATTCTCAGCAAATTTAGAAAGATTGAAATCATACCAAGCATATTCTCTGATCACAAGGCTTTGAAATTGGATATCAACTGCAAAAAGAAAGCAGGAAAAAACACAAATACATAGAGAATAAACAACATAATTTTAAAGAATGACTGGGTCAAAGAAGAAATTAGAGGATAGATCAAAAGATACATAAAACAAATGACAAGGAAAATACATCCTACCAAAATTTTTGGTATTCAGTGAAAGCAGTTTTAAGAGGGGTATTTATATCATTACAGGCCTATCTGAAGAAACAAGAAAAATCCCATATAAATAACCTAACGTTATACTTTAAATAACTAGAAAACGAAGAACAAGTGAAACCCAAAGTCAGCAGAAGAGAGGAAATAACAAAAATCAGAGCAGAACTAAATGAAGTAGAGAACAAAAAGACAATAGAAAAAATTAATGTGACAAAGAACTGGTTCTTTGAAAAAATTAAAAAAATTGACAAAACCTTGGCTAGACTCACTAAGATAAAAAGAGAGAAGACACTAATTAACAAAATCAGAAATGAAAAAGAGGAAGATATCACGGACTCCACAGAAATACAAAGGATCATCCAAGAGTGCTATAAAGGACTACATGCCACCAAATTCAATAACCTAAAAGAAATGGACAAGTTCTTAGAAACATATAGCCTTCCAAGGCTGAACCATGAAGAACTGGAAAATATAAACAGACTGATCACCAGTAATGAAATTGAATCAGTCATCTAAAACCTTCCCAAAAGCAAAAGTCTGAGATCAGATAGGTTCACTAGTAAATTCTACCAAACCGTTAAAGAGGATCTAATACCAATCCTGCTCAAACTCTTCCAAAACATTGAAGAAGAGACAGTACTCCCAAACTCATTTTATGAGGCCAACATTACCCTGATACCAAAACCTAATAAGGACAACACAGAAAAAGAAAACTACAGACCAATATCTCTGATGAATACAGATGCAAAAATCCTAAACAAAATTCTAGCAAATCGAATACAACAATGCATTAAAAAGATTGTTCATCACGACCAAGTGGGGTTCATCCCCGGGGCACAAGGATGGTTCAACATCCGCAAATCTATCAATGTGATATATCACATAAACAAAATAAAGGACAAAAATCATATGATTATATCAATTGGTGCAGAAAAAGCATTTGACAAGATACAACATCCAATTTGTACTTCCTAATCCCTTCAACTTTCTCACCCACCCCCCACCCCCTTCCCATCTAATAACCATCAATTTATTCTCTGTATTTATGAGTCTATTTCTGTTTTGTTTGTTCATTCTTCTATTCTTTAGATTCCACATATAAGTGAGATCATATGGTATTTGTCTTTCTCAGTCTGACTTATTTCACTTAACATAATACCCTTTAGGTCTACCCATGTAAAATAATATTGAATGTTAACTATAATTAAAAATATATATGTATAGTCACAAAATATATATGCAAAGTACAGTATAGGGAATATAGTCAACGGTATTAGAACAGCTAAGTACAGTGTCAGATGGGTTGTAGACTTGTTGGGTTTATCACTTTGTGAGGGTGTAAATGTCTAATCATTATGTTGTTTTGTACACCTGATACTAATTTTAAAAATTAAATAAAAAAATTTCATTCTGTAAAAAAAAAAAAAAAAAAAAAAGATACAACATCCATTTATGATTAAAACACTTCATAAAATAGGTATAGAAGGAAAATACCTTAACATAATACAGGCCATATATGACAAGCCCTGTCATGGAGGGTGGCCTGTGGGGTCTCTGCTCCTGCTCCCCACATAAGAACGCAGGATATGGTGAGGCCAAAAAGGAACACCCACGGAGCCATAGACGTGGGAGTCATACCACTATATTCTCGCTGGTGGCATCCGCTTCTCTGCAATCCACTCTTGCTAGCTCAGCCACCATCTTCTTGCTAGCCCCCATTTTCTTGCTAACACAGGCTCAGCAGTTATATTAGTGGCCAATGGCTCACTGGTTACAGCTGACAGCCAACTAGCCACAGCTGATGGCCATCCAATCACAGTTGATGGCCATTCACTACCTGAGCCAACACCTTTCTACGTGAGGCTGAGAGCCTGGAAACTGCTTTCTGTGGCTCTGTCCCCACACTCCACCCCTACAGGCTCTGGCCTCACAATCTACGGGACAAGCGTCTTCCGCGAGGGGCCCTGTGTGAGGAGCCTGGAGGTGAATGTAATATACTGGACACAGCCAGGCTCTCTGTGCACAGCCAGGGTTTCTCAGGGCACCACCAGTACTTCTGGGCACAGACAGACTTCCTGGGCTTCTTGGGTACCACCAGTCTTCCTGGACACAGCCAGGGTTTCTCAGGGCACCACCAGTACTTCTGGGCACAGCCAGGTTTCCTGGGCTTCTAAGGGTACCACTAGTCTCCCCGGGCACAGCCAGGGCCTCTCAGGGCACTGCCATTCTCTCTGGGCACAGCCAGACTTCCTGGACTCAGCCAGGACTCTCAGAGCACTGCCACTCTCTCTGGGCACAGCCAGACTTCCTGGACTCAGCCAGGGCTCTCAGGGCATTGCCACTCTCTCTGGGCTCAGCCAGACTTCCTGGGCTCAGCCAGGGATCTCAGGGCACTGCCACTCTTTCTGGGCCTCTCAGAGTAGCAGCTCATATTCAAGGTGCTTACATATTCTCGATGGTGGCCAGTCAAGACACAAAAGCAAACATCCGCCAGTTCCACTACATGGTGGTAAGTTCCCAAGCAAACAGTCAAGCAGTCCATTAAATTAGGGATGGAAGGCAATTCCCCATAGTCCATAGTCATTCACCAGGGCTGTGCGTTATCCTCACAATGTGTGCCCTCTCCACAGGGCGAGGGCTCCAAGTCCTCCCCAAACTGGGGGTGAGGGCCTCAGCAAGCATTTCCCAGCCAACAGGGCTGCAAAGACCTTTGCTTTCTCTGGCCTATGCTGGTTGGGGAACTGTCCATGTCTTCCCACCCCTCCAAGGGGATCCAGCTCTCCAGCAGCTGCTCTTCCTGGTCTTCCTGAGACTGAGTGTTCATACACACAAACTGCTCCACCGCCTTTCGGAGAGCTTTGGCCGGCACCGTACCCTGCTCGCTGTGCCATGTGTCATGCAGGGTGGCCTGCAGGGTCTCTGCTCCCGCTCCCCACATAAGAACGCAGGATATGGTGAGGCCAAAAAGGAACACCCATGGAGCCATAGACGGGGGAGTCATACCACTATATTCTCGCTGGCGGCATCCGCTTCTCTGCAATCCGCTCTTGCTAGCTCAGCCACCATCTTCTTGCTAGCATAGCCACAGCAGTTATCTTAGTGGCCAATGGCTCACTGGTTACAGCTGACGGCCAACTAGCCACAGCTGATGGCCATCCAATCACAGTTGATGGCCATTTACTACCTGAGCCAACACCTTTCTATGTGAGGCTGAGAGCCTGGAAACTGCTTTCTGTAGCTCTGTCCCCACAACCCTCAGCTAATCTCATAATTAATGGTGAAAATATGAAGCCCTTTACTCTATGTTCAGGAACACGACAGGGCTGTCCCCTATTACCTCTGCTTTTCAACATAGTGTTGGAAGTCCTTGCCAGAGCAATCAGGCAAGAGAAAGAAATAAAAGGCATCCAAATTGGGAATGAAGAAGTTAAATTATCCCTCTTTGCAGGTGACATGATGCTATATATAGAAAACCCTGAAGACTCCACCAAAAATCTATTAGAAACAATCAATGAACACAGTAAAGTTGCTGGCTACAAAATCAATGTACAAAAGTCCATTGCATTCCTATATACTAACAATGAAATCTCATAAAAAGAAATAAAAAATACAATTCCTTTCGCAATTGCAGCAAAAAGAATCAAATACCTAGGAATAAACTTAACCAAGGATGTGAAGGACCTATAAGCTGAAAACTATGACACCACATAGATTTCAGGTGTCAATTCTGTGTTGCATCATCTATAAATCCCATTGTGTGTTCACCACCCATAGTCACTTCTCCTTCCATCACCATATATATGATCCCCTTTACCCTACTCTACCACCCTGCTCCCCATTTACCCTCTGGTAACCACTAAACTATTGTCTGTGTCTATGAGTTTCTGTTTCTCATTCGTTTGTCTTGTTCTTTTGTTGTTTTTGGTTTATATACCACATATCAGTGAAATCATACGGTTCTCTGCTTTTACTGTCTGACTTGTTTAGCTTAGCATTATATTCTCAAGATCCATCCATGTTGTCACAAATGTTCCTATTTCATCTTTTCTTACCGCCGAATAGTATTCCATTGTGTATATATACCACAATTTCTTTATCCATTCATCTATCGAAGGACATTTTGGTTGTTTCCATGTCTTGGCCACAGCAAATAAAGCTGCAAGGAACATTGGAGCACACGTGTCTTTATGGATAAATGTTTTCAGATTTTTTGGGTAGTTACCTAGGAGAGGGATTGCTGGGTCATATGGTACTTCTATTTGTAATTTTTGAGGAACCTCCATACTGCCTTCCATAGTGGCTGCACCAATCTGCATTTCCACTAACAGTGTATGAGGGTTCCTTTTTCTCCACAGCCTCTCCAACACTTGTTACTATTTGTGTTGTTGATGATAGCCATTCTGACTGGAGTGAGGGGATATCTCTTTGTGGTTTTGATTTGCATTTCTCTGATGATTAGTGATGTTGAACATTTTTTCACATGTCTATTTGCCATTTGTATGTCCTCTTTGGAGAAATGTCTCTTCAGGTCGTCTGCCCGTTTTTCAATTGGGATGATGCTGTTTTTGTTGTTGAGTTTCATGAGTTCCTTGTATATTTTTGATATTAACCCCTTATCAGAGGCACTGTTTGCAAAAATTTTCTCCCATTCCATTGGTTGTCTCTTTATTTTGTCGATGGTATCTTTTGCTGTGCAGAAGCATTTAAGTTTGATATAGTCTCATTCATTTATTTTAGAAGCTGATATTTCTTAATGTGGATTTTGCCCTATCCCAGAGCTGGCCTAGCTTCACGTTCTCCCACCCCTTGCCTATAGCTAATGTAAATTCCTTCAGATTACCTCTTTCCCTTTCTCCTTTACCTGATGTATAAAAACACTGGCAAAACCCTGAGATGATGGACGTACTGTCTTTTCTATCTTGCCATGCTTCTGGTGGTTTAGACCCCATATCTCAAGACCAGTTTTCTTTATCGACTAGCATTTTTTGGCTCAATAAAACCTTATTTAAAAATATACTTCAGTCATGAAAGTTAAAGGTTTGTAAGTTAACAGGGATTTGCTACATGATTCTCTAAAATTAATTGTAGCTTGATTTTTTCCCTCAGTAATCCAAATAGCAAGGAGTTCTAAAGTTAAGATACTCCACAAAAATTATTGTGAGGATATATTATAAAGATAGGCATGTGTAATGTACAGAATAAGCAAGTTCTAGAAGTAGCAATTCATGTGTAGTGAATTATGAAGAGATAAAACTGATGGATTCAGGTTTACTCTACTTGAGCAGAAAAACATCCTCATCGTCACTACCTTTTTCTTATAGTTACCAAGAAAAGTTTTTTCCCTTTCTAATGAGGACTTTTAAGATTTACTCTATTAGGAAGTTTCAGATTTGCAGTTCGGCACTATTAAGTGTAGTCACCATACTGTGCATTATATTCCCATGACTTACTAATTTTTTAACTAGATGAGTGTACTTTTTGACATCCTTCACCCATTTTGCCGACTCTGATTTCCTGTTTCTGGCAAAAACAAACAAACAAACAAACAAAAAACACCACAAAACGAACAAAAAAAAAACCCTTATACTGTTTAATATTTTTTGAAAGACACTTCCATGCTAGAAATATGAACCACAATACAGTCTAGATAAGAATTTTAGGTTTCTGACCAAACAAAAGTTACAGACACATCTATTTTGTGTAACACTTATTTTACTCCACTCGTCAATCATTATGCTCCAGTCACACTGGTCTTTTTCAGTTTCTCATACACACAAAGTTCTTTCCCTTTTCAAGGATTTTTAAAAATGATATAAATGTCACATTTATTTTTTTTGTTTGCTACTACAGTGCCTGTCACATGGTATTTACTCACTGCACTTGAAATAAATAAATGAAAGAATTAATTAATTAATAAGTAAATGAGTTCTCAGCAAGAGAGAAGGAAGCTAATTGAAATAACTAAATCACTATAGAGTCACTAGAAAAAAATAAAGTGGGTAGTGAGTAATGTCTTGAGTTTCAGAAACAAAGTACTCATATTATTACTGTTAGAAAGTGTTACATAGTATCACCTCTTATAATAAGAAAATAAAACCTTAAGATTTCAAATATAATATTTTTGTTTTCTAATTTAATTTTAAATTTATAAACACAACAAAAAGGTTATTTGAAAAACATAAATCCATACTATTTAATTAATCCTAGATGATTTACCAAACAGAAAACAGCCAGTAATCTGCAACTATAATGAGAGTGGACTTTTGGTGTTTACTGTTATATGTTTCTCACTAAAATACTGTTGAAACCATTAGATAGTATGACTAGACTAGAACCTCTGTTCAAACTGTATATTTTCTCTTTTATTTCCCTCTTCTCATTTAAGATACATCATAATTAAAATGGCAAACCATAAAGACAAAGAATCTTAAAAGCAACAAGAGAAAAGCAGTCAGTTACCTACAAGGGCGCTCCCATAAGACTGTCAGGTGATTTCTCAACAGAAACTTTGCAGGCCAGAAGGAATTGGCAGGAAATAATCAAAGTGATGAAAAGTAAAGAACCTACAACCAAGATTACTCTACCCAGCAAAGCTATCATTTAGAATCGAAGGACAGATAAAGAGCTTCCCAGACAAGAGAAAGCTAAAGGAGTTCATCACAACCAAACCAGTATTACAAGGAATGTTAGAGGGAATTCTTTAAGACAAAAAAAAAATAGTTAAAAAATATGAATAATAAAATGGCATTAATTATATATCTATCAACAATCACTTTATATGGAAATGGATTAAGTGCTCCAATCAAAAGATACGGTGGCTGAGTTGATAAGAAAACAGGACCCTTACATATGCTGTCTGCAAGAGACTAATTTTATACCAAAAGACACAAACAAACTGAAAGTACACAGATGGGGAAAAGATATTTCATGAAAATGGAAACACAAACAAAAAAGCTGTGAAAGCAATACTTACACCAACCAAAATAGATTTTAAAACAAAGGTTATAACAAGTGATAAAGAAAGATCCAGTCATCCCACTTCTGGTAATTATCTGAAAAAACCCAGTGTGTGTCCATATGTTCATTACTGTATCCTTTACAATGGCCGAGGTGTGGATGCAGCCTCGGTGTTCATTGATGGATGAATGGATAAAGATAGGTGGTACATATATATATATAATGGAATATTACTTGGTCATGGAAGGGAATAAGTTCTCACCATCTGTGGCAGCATGAGTGGATGTGAAGGGTATTGGGCTTAGTGAAGTGTGTCAGACCGCTAAAGACAGATGCAATGTGATTTTGCTTATATATGGAATCTAAAGAACAAAATAAGCAACCAAACAAAACAGAAACAAACTCAAGATACAAAGAGCATTTTGATGGTTACTGGACAGGAGGGAGGTTGGTAATGGGTGAAAAAGTGGAAGGGATTAAGAAGTACAAATTTGTTGTTACAAAGTAGTCATGGGATGTAGGGTATAGCCCAAGGAATATAGTCAGTAATAATGTAATAACTATGTGTGGTGTCAGATGGGTAGTAGTTTTATCCATGTGGTAGATGGGCGTGGGTTTGGGGGAAGTGATGAAAAAGGTGAAGGCATTAAGAAATACAAATTGGTAGTTACAAAATAGTCATGGGGACGTAAAATAAAGCATAGGGAATATAGTCAATAATATGGTAACAATAATGTACAGTGCCAGGTGGGTACCAGACTAGTTAGGGGGATCACTTCTTAAATTATATAAATGTCTAACCACTGTGCTGTACACCTGAAGTTAAAATAAATAGTATTGAATGTCAACTGTAATTAAAAAATTCAAAAAGGGAAGAAAAGGTGAAGGGGCATAAGAGATTCATATTTCCCAATATAAAACAAATAATTCATGGAGATTTAATGTACAGCATGGGAAATATAGTCAATAATATTGTAGTCAATAGCATTGTACAGTGTCAGATGGTTGCTGGACTTATGGTGATCACTTCTTTAGGTATATAAATGTTGAATAACTATTGTGTATGCCTGAAACTAACATATCATTGTATGTTAGCTATATTTTACTTTAAAAATAATAAAATTTAAAAAGTAAAAATCTATATGCAAAAAATGAAATATATTCAATCAAACTCTTTCTAGGTTATTCTTGAAATGATATAATTTAGTTTATCTATAATAATAGTTTTTGTTGTAGGATAATTCTAATACACTTTTAAATGTAAAATAATGCATATGATTCTGTTTTTTAATGGACCATTAATAACAGAAAAATGCTATTCCATTAAAATTATCTCTTTAAAAAATAAAGGGACTAAATGTAACAAAATCTGTGAAATTTTATGTATACAAAATTATATCTCCTTATTGCAATAAATTCAGAAAGACCAAAATGGAGAAAAATATGTTAATAAATTGGAAGTTTCAATATTGTAAAAATTTTAATTATTCTTAAATTAATCTATCAATTCAATATAACCTAGCCTATATCCCAAAATTTTCTTTTTAAATAATGAACAAAATAAAACCAAATTTTGTGTAACATTCAAAGGGCCAAGACTAGCAAAGATAATCTTATTTTTTTAATTAAATTTATTGGGGTATATAAAGCAAAGATAATCTTGAAGAGTGGATATAAATAATTATTTTACAATACATAAAACTACATGGTATTGGTACATAGAAAGACAATTAAATTAATTAAAAAAAAAAAAACTCAAACAAGTGTGCCCTCTATTTAGAATGCTCTTTTTTCCAGATAGATAGGTAGCTTCCTCACTTTCTTCGTCTCTTTCATTCAAAAGTCACTCTCAATGAAGATTCCCTAAGCCACTCCCCTATTTAAGTCTCCCAACATTTCATATTCCTTTTCCTGCTTTTATTTTTTCTTTAGCTGTTGTTCCAATCTAACATAATATATGCCTTACAGATTTACAGAAGACTGTCAATAATTATTTGATAAATGAATTTATTTAAACTTCAAACCTCCCAGCATGTGATTCACATTAAGTACATTGAAGCATGTACCAGGTGACTTATGGAATGGACTCATCTTATGCAAAATTGTGAACTAATGTTTATCTTCTCAAACAAATGATGTCCTTATGTTTCCCCTGAGATGTCCAGGGCTTCTCACTAAGCAACTCACTGGAGTGTATTCTCCAACTCCCTCTGCATATACTCTTCACCTATTTTTTGTCTACCATAAAAGCTGACCTGTCCTAAAATCCATTTATTGTTTTTTTCCTAAAAAAATATTTTTTCTTTTCTTTTTCTTTTTTTACATCCTATGACTTATTTATTTTATCACTCAAAGTTTGTGTGTTTTGACTAACTCCACCCATTTTGCCCAACCACTAACCCCCAACTCTGGCAATCACCAATTTGAATGTGTTCTCTGTATCTATGAGCTTGATTTTTTTTTTTAGATTCCACATATTAATGAGGTCATATTGCAAGGGTGAATGTATACTTTTCAAGATTTAACAGTCTAATTTATTTTTCATTTTTTATTATTTTCTTTGTTTCCTTCCCCTCCTCCCTGATTCAATTGCTCTGTTTCCCCAAGGTTACATGCATATCTGGTCAATCTGGTTAATTGCCAGAATACTGACTTGAAAGAAACTGCTTCAGTCCTTAGACAGGTGGACGCTGATAACCAGACTGCAATTCCTTTGCAATTTTCCACCAGATGATGCATGAATTGCCCCTATGAAAGGGGCTGAGATACATTATCTCAGCATGAACTGGACCCCAGGAGGCATTTCTCCAGATATCAGAACCCAGCAATTGCCTGACTAACTCTCTCTTTCCTTTGTTCTGTCTCTTCTTAGGTATCTGCTAAAACTTCTCGCCATTCTAGGAAGGAAGAGGTGGTCTTTGAGACAGCAGTCCGCCATCATCCCTGAATGCCAGCATTTTTAAATAAACCTACTTTCTTTCCACCAACATTTGTCTCTCAATCATTGACTTACAAGTGGCAAACAGCTGAACCTGAGTTCGGTAACAATGAGATATTTTTTTTATTTCTGTCTGACTTATTTCACTTAGCATAAACCCTCAAGGTCCATCAATATTGTGGCAAATAGCAAAATTTCATTTTCTTATTAAATTTATTGGGGTGACAATGGTTAGTAAAATTACACACATTTCAAGTACACATTCTATAATACATCATCGGTATATCACATTGTGTGCTCACCACCAAAGTAAGTTCTCATTCCATCACCATATATTTGACCCCCTTTACCCTTTTCTACCGCCCCATCCCCTTTACCCTCTGGGAACCACTAAACTGTTGTCTGTGTCTATGAGGTTTTGTTTCTTTGTCTTGATTCTTTTGTTGCTTTCAGTTTTATATCCCACATGTTAGTGAAGTCATATGGTTCTTTACTTTTTCTGAGAATTTCATTTTTATGGTTAAATAATATTCTAATATAGCTGTCTATCTCTATCTCTATCTCTATCTGTTTGTTTTGTTTTCTTCAAATAAATACCCAGAAATGGAATTGCTGGATCATATGGTAGTTCCATTTTTAATTTTTTTCAGGAATCCCCATAATGTTTCCATAGTGGCTACACAGTTTACATTCCAACCAATAGTGCACAAGGGTTCCCGTTTCTCCACATCCTCACCAGCATTTTTAAAAATCTTTTCCATAATAGTCATTCTAAGAGGTGTGAGCTCCTAAGAAAACTTTTAAACTAATTTTAATGTTATTAATATAATATATTTACATGCTAGCAGTGATCCTCTATGGACAATGCTTTAATCACAAAAAGAAATTAGTGACATCAATATTTAGGAATAGCCAAAAGCATTAATTGTCCATCAATTGTATGATCCTTATCTTATGTGAATCACTCTCTATTTGTGATAGAACTTATCACAAATATATATACATACATATATATATATATATATATATATATATATATATATATACATACATATATATATATATATATATATATATGTATGTATATATATACACAATAGTGTGATTATTTATAAAATGTCTGCCCCCCACTGATCTACAATTTTCTGAGGGGCAGTAAGTGTGTCTGTTTTTGATATCTACTATATCTGCAGTGTCTGATAAATAAATTATTCAATTAATTAATTAATTATTCCATGGACTGATGTCTGAGTTTTTTCGTAAAGGACAGAAAGTGCTATGAGTAAAAACTGAAAGAGATATCTACTTCAAACTCTGTAAACTATGGAGGAACAAGGACTGTTTAGCTATTCATTTGGAAAAACATAACATTGAGAAAAGTAGAGACAGACAAATGACAAATACCACCCCCATGCTTTTGAATGGAACATGGTAGTTTTTGACTCACTAATGACTCCCAAAAATATAATGTTACTTTCAATCTCTAGCTATCAACAATGGCAGTATCTAGCAGAAGCATCAGTGTGGTCTCTTGGGAGCAGCATTGCTAGGAAAGATGTATTGATGATAGTTAGAGAAGGGATAAAATAGAAATCTATTTTTTTAAAATACAGATAGTTAAAGTATCCAAACCCATGTGAACACAGAGCTCCAAATCAGTGGATGAGTGGATGACTATTCAGAGGAATAGTGAAGTCTTACAACAGAGTATGAATGCAACAATTTGAAAAAAAAAAGTTAAGTACTACTTTTGAGCTCCTAATAGTTCCTGACGCATTAACATCAGTTATCTCATTTAATTCTCACAACAATACTGCAAAACAGACATGTATATCTCATTTTACATATGACAAAACTTGAATCACTTGGAAGAGACAATACAACTAGTAAGTGTCAGAGTTGAAATTTAAACCTAGATTATGTAACTCCAAATTCTTTCCATTTAACCATATGCCTACACTATACATGTAGAGAGACAGCCTTTCTTTAATTATTTGTGTTGTGGCCAGGGTAGAATAAATCTATATTACTTCCTTTCTCTGGAACTGAAAAACAACAATGACAAAGGTATCTAGAACTTCAGAAATATTAAGTAGAGACACACAGAGACTTTTATCTTTTCTCAAAATTGTTGGAATGATCATAGGTACATGACAAAAGGCAGAAGATGAATAAAACTCCTACCTTAGCTTGCTTCCATTTGTGGTCTAACATTTTTTAATTCATTTATGTAATAAATATATTTGAATGCATCAATCAGATGCCTGCTGTGTGCTTAAAGATTCTTTAAGGACTATTATTATGTGTAACTGAATTCTGAAAAATCATGTAAAGTTTGGTTTGAGGATACAGTAAAG
Source organism: Rhinolophus sinicus (assembly GCF_057876585.1). Lineage (NCBI taxonomy): Eukaryota > Metazoa > Chordata > Mammalia > Chiroptera > Rhinolophidae > Rhinolophus > Rhinolophus sinicus. The sequence goes on along the minus strand of NC_142518.1, from coordinate 48,786,850 downwards.
CTGTATTTGACTCTCCATTAGTGACCAAAATTCCACCATAAATACTAATTTTATTACACGACTTGATTACTATTAAAACGTTAATCCCCCTGTACAAGATAACACGGTGTAACAGACATTACTAATGTTTTCGGATATCTGCTTACCATCCAATTTCAGGAATGAATTATTTATCTGAGATTTTGAAGTTGTCTTACTTGGTTTGGCAAAGAAATGTGAGTGAAAGTGATGTGTGTCACTTCCAAGTAGAAGTCTTTAAGAGCCAGTGAGGAAAATCACATTTTTTCTTGTCTCAGCAATTGTGAAGGTACATATTGATATGAAGCTGCAAAACTAAGTCATGATTTAAAGCAGAGGTGCCCAAACATTTTTCAACATTTTTCACCAAGGGCCATATGAGGTAAAATACACAAACAGCCGGGCCACTCACTCGAGGTGAAGTACTTATTGCCTCACCTGGTTTATTTAAGTAAACTAAATATATTTTTGGAATTTGCTGCAGGCCAATTAACAATGGATCATGGGCTGCAGTTGGCCTGTGGGCCGCAGTTTGGACATCCCTGATATAAAGGATAGTTGATCTAGGAAGTTGCCCAGACATAAAATGGATTTTGTATAAGCTAGAAGTAAAACTTGATCTTATAAGCCATTGAGATGTTGGTCCTTTGTTTCATTTTATATTTAATTGTTCTGTACTGTATAATCTAGCTTAACCCAAGGCATAAATAGCATTATCCAATGACAGCCAACATTGGTATTTCAGTATAATTCTGGAATATTCTGTGTATTCAAATGTCTGTGCCTTGCTCATACTGTTCTTTCTACTTTAAAACAATCTTTTTCTCCAACCCCATCTCTCCTAAACCCAGTGAACAAACTAATCATTCATCATATCTGAAAGGCTTTTCCAAGTATAATTAATAACCCTGCTGTGTGGTCTCCGTTAATAACATTTTTATGTCGTCATAGCATTTACTACGCTTTATAATTGTATAGATGACTTTCTTCCTCATCAAACTAAAGCCTCTTACAGACAGGGATTGTGTCTAATTACTCCACAACACATAATCCAGTGATTGGTATATAGTACATAAATGTTTGTTAATTTTAAATTAGTATTCTAATACTACAAAGAAAATGGGGATCCCCATTTGAGTTAAGGAAAGGTGATAAACCAGAGTCTAGACTTCAACTGCAATGTTTGACAATCTCACAATTTTACCACAGGTTAGTGTTTGGGGTTTTTTTGTGTGTGTTGTTTTTTTGTTTGTTTTTTTATGTCAACCAAGTGTTGGTCTCCAATGCTATTAGATCTTAGAAATGCTACCCATAAAACAAGCCTGAATCTGTGAGACAGAAATTTACTCAGGTTAAAATCACATTTTAAAATATACATTTTTTTTTTTTTTACATTTTCTCAGTCTCAGCAACTCCTTGTGATTCTTTTCATTTACTCTCCCACTGGCAAATGATTGATAAGTTATCTGCAAGCTCAAATGTGTGACTGAGAAAAATCTAATTGGTCCAAAATATCCATATTGCCCTCACGTGGGAAAAGTTTTTGTTTACATGTTACATTAGATTGGTGGGCCTTGGATAAGTTGCACACATCTAGTTAAATCAGCTGTGACTGGGAACTGAAGGACAGGTGAAATGCATCCACACCCTTCCCTTGTGGTGGGTGAGTCACACAATAAAGATGACAGATGTCTTTGCTCAATGCCTCCTTGTTCACCAGTGTACTAAAGAGTATTTAATAATATAAAAGGTACTTCGTAGAACTATTAAAAAATGTGAAATATCTTTTTGATACATCAATTCTCTTTATATTTTAGAACACTACAGATAATTATTTTTTACAATAAATATACAGATAAAATATGGGGCATAATTCAAAATTGGTATGAATTTTTTTCATGAAAAGAGTTTTCAAAGAAAAGTAACTCATAAGGGACATTCCCCACCTCCCAAGGAATATGTATTCACTTCCTTCTGGCATTTGGGACCCTCCAGAAGAAAAGTTTACAAAACATTAAATAAATAATAGCTACAAATAATAGTTCTCATTTATTGAGGGCTTAATATATTTTACATGCATTACTTCATTTATTCCTATTTGCAAGTGAGAACACTTATACTAATAATGTAAACTAACTTGTGCACTTACACAACTAATAAGGGGTAGAAACAATAGTCAAACCCAGTTCAGCAGGTCTCTGGAATCCATATTCTTAATCACTACTATATACAATGTTGACCTGCCTTACCTTAAAAATGTTCAAGTGCCATTCACTGATATTTCTTAGCAATGTCTGCCTCTGTGAAGAGGGAAAAGAGGCAAATACTATATAAAGCTCTAGTGCTCAATTCACCTCTACATTAATATTACCTGGAAAACTTAAAAAAATAAATGCTCAAGTCTCTTGGTTTCTTATAATTATGTGTGATATCAATATTGATCACCATTGATTGTGATCAATATTAATATTTTAAAATATTAATGCTGTAGATTGGTGTTACTAAAAGTCTGGATCAGTAGCATCAACATCATCTGGAGGTTTGTTGAAAATGCTGAATTCCACTCTGCATCACTTGTATGATAATCTGCATTTTTAAAAGATTACATGGAGATGTCATCAAAATGGCGGCATGAGATGAGCCTCTGTAAATCTCCCCTGCAATTTACAGCTATTCAAACAACTATAACTCCACAAAGGACTCCCTACACAGTGGCCAGGCAACTCGAAGAGGCCCACTACTGAATTCACCTGAAGATGGGCGAATCGCACGTGCAGGGGAGGAGGGAAGGGAGAAGTGCGGAGAAGGAGAAGAGAGGGCACAGGACGCAGACGTAATTCAGTGCTCCGAGCTTGCTGCATCCCAGAACTACTGAAGCTGCAGGAGGGGGAAGAACTCGGACTACTAGGCCTCTAATTATAGCCCACAGGGATAGGGGACAGCATAAAACACGGCTGAACCAAACGATCACAGCAGAGACCTCGGATAAAAGACTGAGGAAAGAAGGCTGAAAATGGTGGTTTAAGCCCTCACTGCCGAGCAGAGGACAGAAGCCTTAGGCACTGAGACTACCGCACCCCCTACCCTCCAAGAACTCGCCCCGCCCCCACCTGCCCAGTGCTAGAAGCGGAGGAGTAGCAGTGTCAGATCAAAAGAACAGAAGATTTGCTGTTCTGAGAACTGTGAACCACAGACACAGATTCGCAGCCCAACTAGTTCTGGCAAAGGGGAGGGAGCTGTGGAAGCAAGACCAGCTGTGGTGGTGGTTGCCGCCATTGCTCTGGGTCAACTCTCAAAACTCACCCCGCCCCTATCCCCATCTATCTGGCTGGATCCTTCCAGGAGTAACACAACTGCTGAAAAATATGGGCTCTGAATCTGGTGCAGGAAGAGCTTTGGAACTTCAAAAGCTCTCCGCATACCTACACGGACACTGCACCCTGTGACCCAGCCAAACTGTCAACAGAGGAGAAGCCCATCTCTCAGGGAATCCCCCCATTGTGTGAGAAGCTGGAATAGTGCAGAGAAAACATAGCACTACAGCATCAGAGAGAAAAAAAGGCTGTAGTTGGAAGAAAATAAAACATTCTACCAACAAGTATTGGAAAAAAAAAGAAAGATCTTTTCCTATCACCTGTTGCAAAAGCCACTCCTGTAGATATCTAGGAAGAGAAATAATAAATCAGTAGTTGCCATGAATAACCAAGGCAACAAGACAGCTCAGAAAGAAAGTGAAAAGTCTCCAGAAAAGGAACTTAAACATATGGAAATATGTGACTTAAATGACAGAGAATTCAAGATTACAGTTCTGAAAAAATTGAACGAGATGCAATAAAACACAGAAAGGCAGTTTAACAAACTCTGAAGCACAATAAAAGAACAACATGAGCATTTTACGAAAGAAATTGAAATTTTAAAAAAAAGAACCAAATAGAATTTCTGGAGACGAAGAACTCAACAGAAGAAATTAAGAATGAAATAGCCAGCTTAGGTAGTAGAGTTGACCAGATGGAGGAAAGAATCAGTGACATAGAAGATAGAAACCTGGAAATGACACAGCTGGAAGAAGAAAGAGACTTGAGACTTAAAAGTAATGAAAAAAATCTACAAGAACTTTCTGACACCATCAGAAAGAGTAACATAAGAATAATGGGCAAAACAGAAGGAGAAGAAAGAGAGAAGGGAACAGAGAATATATTCAAACAAATAGTGGATGAGAATTTCCCAAACTTGTGGAAAGAACTAGGTCCTTGAATCCAAGAAGCAAATAGAACACCTAATTACCTAAATCCCAACAAGCCTGCTCCAAGGCACATTGTATTGAAGCTGTCT